>NC_139467.1:33076250-34347500 GCF_057233095.1 Heloderma suspectum | reverse complement strand
CTGTCTGTCTCTGTCTCTGTCTCTCTGTCACTCTCTCTGTCGCTCTCTCTCTCTCTGCCTCTCTCTCTCTCTCTCTCTCTCTCTCTCTCTGTCACTGTCAGGGTGGAAACTGAGCCAATAGAACCCCAGAGCAGTTCTGATTCTGAGGAGGATCAGCAATCTGTGGGAGAGGAGCCAGCTCATCCCTCACAGACACAGCAGCTGGCAGAGATTCCTCCTGCCAACATTCCTGAGATAGATAGTGACCCTGGCAGTGAGAAAGTGCAGGAGGGGGGCTTGCTAGACACTCAACACAGATGTGGGGAGCAATGAGTGATGGAGGGCGCGGAAAGGAGGCGTAGCGCCCGTTTGGCACACAAGCAACAGCTGGGTCCCATGGACCCAAGGGAAAGAGGGAGGATCTCTCCCTAGCCCATACGTTCAGGGTCTTCAAGTGATTCTCCTTCAAACGGGGATCAGCTGCCTACCCAGAGCATAGGCTACTCTGCTGTTCATTGCTTAGTCGCTGGTGATTAGCATCTGAAAGAGTCATTAAGTTGTAAAAGGATTAAAGCCTTGAAAAGAATACTTTTGTCTGTGTCTTGAGTTGGCTATTGGAGTGTACTGAAAGAGGCCGCTAGGGCGCTCCTAACAGCTTGATCCCCGTTACTCTTTTTTTTCTCTCTCTCTCTTCTCCTACTGCCGAATGGAGGGTGCCAGGGAGCTGGCGGTGCAAGCTCTGCCACAAGAGAACCAGATTCTCCATGATCAAGTGGCTCAACTGACGACTGCCATACAGAATCTACAAGCTGCGGTTCAACCCCCACCACCTCCAATTCCTCCCTGCTGCAAGTGCCCGGCGGCTTTGCCAGAGAGGTTTTCTGGTGAGAAAGGACTTTTTCAGATTTTCCGGGTCTAATTGGAGCTGTACATGAGCCTTCAACCTGAGGATTTCCTGATATAACAGGTTCATGTGGGCTTCATCTTTAACCTACTTTCAGGCGTGGCAGCTAAATGGGCTTTGGGACTTCTTCTCGCTAATGACCTCCTGCTCAGGGACTATCAAGGTTTCATGACAGCGATGGCCAGTTTTTTCGATGACCCCCTGTGCATGCAGACGGCTTTTCGGGAGATTTGCCGCCTCAGGCAGGGCAAGGACTCAGTTTCCAGCTACGCGACAACTTTTCGCTTGCTGATGCAGGATTTACAATGGAATGATGCTGCGCTGGTGGCTCAGTTTTTGGACACTTTGAATGACGAGATCTTGGACGAGTTGGTGCACACGCCTAGCCCGCCTACTTTGGAGGACCTCATCCAGACCTGCCTCCAGATAGATATTCGGCTGGAGAGGCGCCGGCAGACCTGGTGGGGTGCCGGGGGTTGAGATTTCCCTCCTCCCATTCCCCCCTGTTTCCTGCCCCTCCCTCACCCCCCGCCCCTGCGGTGGGGGTGGAGGAGACCCCGATGCAGCTGGGAGCTACCCGAGCCCCACTGCCGCTGGAGGAACTAGAGCGGTGGCGCGCTGAGTGCCATTGCTTTCGGTGTGGAATGCTGGCACATTTTGCCAAAACCTGCCACGCTAGACCTGCAGCTCCTCTGCCTCCCCCTCCTCTCCTCTCCTTCCTCCTCCTCCCCCTCCTCATCCCCAGGCCTGACTAGGCTGCCCCCAAAGCCTGTTGGGGGTCTCCAGTGTGGGGGTCGGTTCCACACCCGGTGGGTGCCTTCCGCATCCCCCCCTCCCATCTGCTATTGCATGTTCACCTCCGCTCCTCCAGCGGGGTGGGGTGGGGTGGAGGCCCTGGTAGGGGTGGACGAAAGTGACTTACCTGTCCTCGAAGCTTGTTCGCGGTGGGGGGGAGGCGCTTTGCTGCTCCCCCCGCGAAGTTCAGGCCGGGGGGGGGGGGCTTCCTGCCTCGCCTGGCCAAAATTCAGGCCGGGGAGGAGGCTTCCCGCCTCGCCCGGCCGCGAACTTGAAAGTTAAAAAAAAAAAACGCCCCTGTGATAGGCTACGTGACGATTAACGTAGCCTATCACGGCTAGATCTGCAAAGTCAGCCGTGATAGGCTACGTAAATCGTCACGTAGCCTATCACGGGTGACTTTAAAAAAACAACAAAAAAAGCACGTACGCTAATGGCAGCCCCCATAGGGAGCCGCCATTCGCGTTCCTTATTTGGTTGCTGTAGTCTACGTAAAGATTTACGTAGACTACGGCGAAAATAAGGGCAACGAAAATAGCGTTGCCCTTATTTTCGCCGTAGTCTACGTAAATCTTTACGTAGACTACAGCAACCAAATAAGGAACGGGAATGGCGGCTCCCTATGGGGGCCGCCATTATCCGTACGCACTTTTTTTTTTTTAAAGTCACCCGTGATAGGCTACGTGACGATTGACGTAGCGTATCACGGCTGACTTTGCAAATCTAGCCGTGATAGGCTACGTTAATCGTCACGTAGCCTATCACGGGGGCGTTTTTTTTTTCTTTTATTGCAATGGCGGCGGCGGCAGCCGGTCGAAAGATTGGCTGCCGCCCCCGCCCAGGACGAACACCCGCCGAACCGCCGGCCGGACCCGCCGCCGGGAGGGACATTCGGCAAAGGTAAGTGCTTGGAAGCGTCAGCAAGTGGAGTTTGCGTCTCCCTACTGCTGGGAGCATTGCCTCCCGGTTGAGGCGCCAGTCCCAGTCAAGGCCTTAACCCTGCCCTCCCCCTCCTCGTCTGCTTCTGGCAGTTCTTCAGCTACCGTGATCCTCCCAGAGAAGTATGCGGCTTTTCGGGATGTTTTCGACAAGAAAGAGGGCAACCAGCTCCCCCGCCACCGCCCTTTTGACTGTGCCATTAACCTCATTCCGGGGGCTACCATCCCCGCTGGCCGGCTGTATTCAATGTCAGAGCCAGAGCTTCGAGCCCTGCGGATGTTTTTGGACACAAACCTCAGACACGGCTTCATTCACCCTTCCTCCTCCCCCGCCTGCACCTGGAGAACTCCACCCGGTGCACGACTACAGAGCCATCAATTTGGTCTCGATCTCTGACAAGTAACCCCTCCCCCTGAACCCTGAGATGCTGGAGCGCCTGGGTCAAGCCAAGATTTTCACAAAGTTGGACCTGCGTGGCGCCTACAATCTGATTCGCATCCAGGAGGGGGATGAGTGGAAGACCTGTTTCAGCACCCAGTACGGAACATATGAATACCTAGTGATGCCGTTTGGGTTCGCCTGCACACCCCCACTCCCGTTTTCATGTTTTATGAATGCCATCTTCCGGGACTATTTGGACTCTTTCCTCATTGTGTATCTCGATGATTGACTTATATTTTCTGAGGACCCCCACGCCCACCAGCACCATGTCTCCGCCATCCTCCAACGCCTCCGCTGGAGGTGACCCCCTGGTGACCAGCAGACGGCTTCTCGGGAGATCAGGCAGGGCAAGGACTCAGTTTCCAGCTACGCGACAACTTTTTGCTTGCTGATGCAGAATTTACAGTGGAATGATGCTGTGTGTGAATACCTAGTGATGCCGTTTGGGCTCGCCTGCCCCCCCCCCATGTTTTCGCGTTTTATGAATGCCATCTTCCAGGAGTATTTGGACACTTTCCTCATTGTGTATCTCGATGATTTACTCATATTTTCTGAGGACCCCCACGCCCATCAGCACCATGTCTCCGCCATCCTCCAGCGCCTCCGCGAGCACCATCTTTATGCCAAACTGGAGTTTGTTTTTCTCCAAACTGGAGAAATGTGCATTTGACCTAACCTCTTTGGACTATCTTGGCTACATTATCTCAGCTGACGGTATCAGGATGGATCCTGCAAACGTCCAGGCTGTCCTCTCCTGGCAAGCTCCATCCACCAAGGACTTGCAACGTTTTCTCGGGTTTGCTAATTTCTACAGAAAGTTCTTGCCCAGCTTTGCTCGGCTGACAACTCCTCTCACAGACCTCCTTAAGGGCAGGAAATCTCCTTTTCACTGGATGGCATCTGCCCAACAGGCTTTCGAGGAACTTAAGAAGCTTTTTAGTTCTGAGCCGATCCTGTTACATCCCAACCTGAGGAAGCCTTTTGAGGTGCAAACTGATGCCTCTGACTTTGCGGTGGGGGCAGTGTTTTTTCAGCCAGATTGGGCAGGTGGTGGGTTGCAACCCTGCGCCTACCACTCCAGGAAGTTGAACGTGTCTGAGCGGAATTATACCATCTGGGAGAAGGAACTGTTGGCCATCTAGTCCACTTTGGAGACCTCGCATCATCTGCTGGAGGGGGCACAGCACCCAGTTGAAGTTAGAACCGACCATCACAACCTGGAACATCTTCAGACAGCCCGTGCCTTAAACCAGCGGCAGAATAGGTGGTCGCTTTTTTTTCCGGTTCCACCTTAAGATTTGCCATGTGAAGGCCTCCGACAACCTACAAGCAGATGCTCTTTCTCGTAAGCCAGACCTCGAGCCAGGGGTTGAGGGAAATCCCCCCCCCCGATTCTTCCCCCCCAGAGCCTGGCGGCAGCTGCGGTACCTTGCTCTTGGGAGGAGCTCCTTCACTCTGCACAGGCTCAGGAGGCTTTTGTTCACACAAAAGTGGAGGAATTGGGGCTAGCCTCTGCCCCCCACCCACTCTACCCCCTTCTTTTTGCAAGGTGGCCTGCTTTACCATTCCGGTCAGATCTATGTGCCTTCTAGACCCCTCCGTGAGAAGGTCCTCCATCAGTGCCACGACTCCCCCACCGCTGGGCAGTTTGGCTTTGCCAAGACCCTGCACGGAGTGACATGGGATTTTTGGTGGCCTCATGTGTGTCGGGACGTCAAGACTTATGTTGCCTCCTGCCCAACCTGCCAGCAGGCGAAGGCCCCCTCCGGCAAGCCCACAGGTTTGTTTCACCCCCTGCCTACCCCCTCAGGACCTTGGAAACCTCGCCGCATGGGGCCTTTCCAGATTACAGCCCAGATTAACCCTGTTGCTTTTCGCCTGGCTCCCCCCCCCCCCGCGCCATGACGATCCATCCGGTTTTTCATCGGTCTTTGCTGTCCCCCCCAGTTTCTGGAGACCCTCATCGCTCGGTCGGTTCCCCCCCGCTGCTAGTGCTGGTGGAGGGGGAGGAGGAGTTTGAGGTCACAGAGATTCTGGAATCCCGCCTTTCTCGCGGCCGCCTGCAATATCTGGTGGACTGGAAGGGGTACGGGCCAGATGAGCGAACCTGGGAACCCGTGGAAAATGTGCATGCTCCGTTGCTGCTGAGGTGCTTCCACCAGCTGTACCCCCACAAACCCAGGGCCCCAGGGGAGGAGCACGAGGGGGAGCCTCATGGGAGTGGGGATGATGTCAGGGTGGAAACTGAGCCAATAGGACCCCAGAGCAGTTCTGATTTTGAGGAGGATCAGCAATCCGTGGGAGAGGAGCCAGCTCATCCCTCACAGGCGCAGCAGCTGGCAGAGATTCCTCCTGCCAGCATTCCTGAGATAGATAGTGATCCTAGCAGTGAGAAAGTGCAGGAGGGGGGCTTGCTAGATGCTTGACACAGACGCAGGGAGCGACAAGCGATGGAGGGCATGGAAAGGAGGCGTAGCGCCCGTTTGGCGCGCAAGCAACGGCCGGGTCCCGTGGACCCAAGGGAAAGAGGGAGGATCTCTCCCTAGCCCATAAGTTCAGGGTCTTCAAGTGATTCTCCTTCAAACGGGGATCAACTGCCTACCCAGAGCATAGGCTACTCTGCTGTTCATTGCTTAGTCGCTGGTGATTAGCATCTGAAAGAGTCATTAAGTTGTAAAAGGATTAAAGCCTTGAAAAGAATCCTTTTGTCTGTGTCTTGAGTTGGCTATTGGAGTGTACTGAAAGGGTCCGCTAGGGCGCTCCTGACAGCTGCTCTCTCTGTCGCTCCCTCTCTCTCTGTGCCTCTGTCTCTCTCTCTCTGTCACTCTGTCTGTCTCTCTGTCTGTCTCTCTCTCTGTCTGTCTCTCTCTCTCTCTGTCGCTCTCTCTGTCTCTGTCTCTGTCTCTCTCTGTGTCACTCTCTCTGTCTCTCTCTCTGTCTCTCTGTCTGTCACTCTCTCTCTCTGTCTCTCTGTCTGTCTCTCTCTCTCTGTCGCTCTCTCTGTCGCTCTCTCTGTCTCTCTGTCTCTCTCTCTCTCTTTCTCCGTCTCTGTCTCTCTCTGTCTCAGTTTGTGTGTGTGTGTTTGTGTGTGTGTGTGTGTGTGTGTGTTGGAATTGTTTAGCATGGAAAAAAGGAGGGTCAGGGGAGAGATGATAGAGGTCTACAAAATTATGCATGGTGTGGACAATGTGGATAGGGAGACCTTTTTCTCCCTCTCTCAAAATACTAGAACCCTGGGTCATCCCATGAAGCTGATTGGTGGGAGATTCAAGACAGAGAAAAGGAAGGACTTCTTCACACAGCACAGAGTTAAACTATGGAAATCGCTACCACAGGATGAAGTGATGGCCCCCGGTTTGGATGGCTTTAAAAGTGATTTGGACAAATTCCTGGAAGAAAAGGCTATTGATGGCTACTAGTCTTGATGGCTATGTGCGACCTCCAGTACCAGAGGCAGTGAGCCTATGTACACCAGTTGCTGGGGAACATGCGTGGGAGGGTGCTGTTGCAATCATGCCCTGCTTGTGGGCTCCCCACAGGCAGCTGGTTGGCCACTGTGTGAACAGAATGCTGGACTAGATGGACCCTTGGTCTGATCCTGCAGGACTGTTCTTATGTTCTTAAGCCATATACCACCTCCAATAATCTTCCGGTATTCTTGAAGAAGGGCACAAGAAGAAAAAGCGCCCTTCTTCAAGAATACTGGAAGATTATTGACAATCTCCAGCTACCAATATTAAACGACATAACCTACTTGGAGCGAAACAGGTTAAGATCGAGACATCCAGCCATTTCTACCGCTAGTTTCAGTTACTGAGGCCTGAGGATGCGGACAAGGTGCTTGGCCAAGTCCAATCGACTACTTGTGTGCTTGACCCTTGCCCTTCATGGCTTATTAAATCAAACAAGGAGGGGATGTCTGGCTGGGTCCAGGAGGTTGTAAATTCCTCCTTGAGAGAGGGAGTGGTGCCTGCTGCTTTAAAAGAGGCGGTAATTAGACCACTCCTGAAAAAGCCTAACCTGGACCCAGAGGATGTTAACAATTATAGGCCAGTGGCCAACATCCCCTTCCTGGGCAAGGTGCTTGAGCGGGTGGTTGTAGGACAGCTCCAGGCACTGTTGAATGAAAAGGATTATCTAGATCCATTTCAATCGGGCTTCAGGCCTGGTTTTGGAATGGAAACTGCCTTGGTCGCCCTGTGGGACGAGGAAAGAGCCGGGAGAGGGACAGGGGGAGTGCGACCCTGTTGATTCTCCTGGACCTCTCAGCGGCTTTCGATACCATCGACCATGGTATCCTTCTGGACAGGTTGTCTGGGTTGGGAGTTGGAGGCACTGCACTACAGTGGTTCCACTCCTACTTGGATGGCCGATTCCAGAAGGTGGTGCTGGGGGATTACTGCTCTGTGCCATGGCAATTGTGCCATGGGGTTCCACAGGGCTCTATTTTATCCCCCATGCTGTTTAACATCTACATGAAACCGCTGGGGGAGGTTATCCAGAGGTGTGGGCTGAGGTGCCATCAATATGCAGATGATACCCAGCTCTACCTCTCTTTCTCATCAAAACCAGGAGAGGCAGTGGCTTTTCTGAATCAGTGCCTGGGCACGGTAATGGACTGGATGAGGGCCAGTAAACTGAAACTCAATCCAGACAAGACGGAGGTACTGTTAGTGGGTGGTTCGTCTGCCCGGCTAGGTGATATTCAACCTGTTCTGGAGAGGGTTGCACTCACCCTAAAGGATCAGGTTCGTAGTTTGGGGGTGCTCTTGGATCCAGAACTCTCACTTGAGGCACAGGTGAACTCAGTGGCACGGAGCACTTTTTACCAGCTTAGGCTGGTATACCAACTATGCCCTTATCTGGACAGAGATAGCCTTGCTACAGTTATCCATGCTCTGATAACTTCTCGTCTGGATTACTGCAATGCATTATACGTGGGGCTGCCTTTGAAAATGGTCCGGAGACTTCAGCTGGTCCAAAATAGGGCAGCAAGATAGTTAACAGGGACTGGCCTGTGAGCTCATATTACACCAGTACTTTTCCAGCTGCACTGGCTGCCAGTCCATTTCCGGGCCGGATTCAAAGTGCTGGTGTTAACATTCAAAGCCCTTAACGGCTTGGGGCCAGGTTACCTGAAGGATCGCCTCCTCCCATATGTGCCTGCCCGGACCTTAAGGTCATCATCAGCGGCCCTTCTCCGTGAGCCCCCGCCAAAGGAAGTGAGGCAGGTGGCTACTAGGAGGAGGGCTTTTTCTGCTGCGGCACCCCGGCTCTGGAATTAGCTCCCTAGTGAGGTTCGCCTGGCGCCTACATTATATTCCTTTCGGCGCCAGGTGAAGACCTTTTTATTTTCCCAGGCATTTTAGCATTTTAGCTTTCTAAATTTTTATCTTTGCTGTTTTAAATCTGTATTTTAAACTCCTGCACTGCTGCTAGGTTTTATTGTGGTTGTATTGTTACATTGTGGTTTTAATGTTCTATATATTTTCAATTGTTTTATTGTGTGTTGTTTGGTTTTAATTTTTGTGAACCGCCCAGAGAGCTTCGGCTATTGGGCGGTATAGAAATGAAATAAATAAATAAAGCTCTTCTAGAAGATGATTTCAATATCCACAACACGTGGAAACAACGTTGGCTAGGAAACTGCCCTCCACAATGCCGAAGCTTGCCCTGCGTCTTGGAAAAACCACCTTGATTTGACCAGCCCCGTGCGATATGGACAACCTTGAACCGAATTCGCATGGGTCATGGTAGATGTGCAGATGCCCTTTATAAATGGGGCAAAACAGCATCATCAAATTGTGACTGTGGGGCTGAAAAACAAACTATCCAACACATAGTGACAGAGTGTCAAAAAACCGAGCCTACAAGGGAGACTTTGCTGATTTCCTGGCGTGACAACAGAAGTAAAAAACTGTATCTGTAACCTAGACATACATTTGTAATATTCCTGTCTATATTTTATATTTTACATTTCATATTTATTATGCTCTATGTTTTTATTGTAATGCGATGTAAATGTGCCATACGATAAATAAATATATCTGTTATGCTATCAACAGCTGTGCAGAGCCTCTATCCATACTGAAGGTTCAACAGACCACAGAGACGTTATTAGGGATGTACAGATTTTGTTAAATCCATTCTGTCTGTGTTTCACATATTGTCAGGTGTCTTTTGTGCAATTGTCCTCTCCTTTATGGAAGTGGATTTTTTTCGATTTCCCAAATTTGCGTTTGCATTGGAAAGAGTACACCTGCACAAATATGCACTTCCAAAAATGAGCAAATCCCCCCCCAAATATCCAAATCCCCCCAAGATGTGCATTTTCATGCAGGTTTTTAAATCATATTTTACTTATTTGGTATGACTGAATTTGTGTACAATTCTGAGAAGTAAAAAAAACAGCCTGCAGATCCATGGAATCCTCGTGACTTGGAAAAAGACTGTCCATTGCGGAATCTGTGAGCTGGATTCATAGATATTCGACCTCATTTGAAACGGTTGTGAATTTCTCCGACATACTAGTTGTTATACAGTAGTAGTACATTTGAATATTGTAAATCCGCCTTCCCCAAACCAGTTGTGCTGGACTACAACTCTCATGGCTCTTATCCAGCAGGAGGGCAGTGCTGGGGATTATGGGAGTTGTAGGCAAACACATCTGGAGGATGCCAGGTTGGGAAGGCCACTATAACTTACTCCTCCCTCTTCTCCCCCACTCTCCAAAGCCTGCATGTGGATGTGGAAGGCAGCTAACTCTGGAGTCAGGCAGGGAAGGGGTTTTGCAACAGAATGGGTGTCAAATCAAAACACATACCCTGAACACAATCAACATTTATGGCCGCCTTCCACAACATGGTGCCCCCCAGATGTTCGGGACTATAAATCCCACAATCCCCAGCATTGGCCATGCAGGCTGTGGATGGTGGGAGTTGTAGTCCAGCTTGGGGAAGGGTGGTCTCCACTCTTTATTCCTGTGACAATAGCTCAAGGGAACAAGTATCTCCTCCCATCTCTCAGCTGCCTTATCTCACCGCCACCGCCACCGATTGCTAAACCGTATTTGGGGAGAAACTGAATAGAGTGTCTGGGTCTGCTTGATCTTCCTTGTTTCTTGGAGAAGGGTTAATTGAAAGATACACATTGCAAGAAGAAAGGTGGGCTGGCGTTCGTGTTTGCTTTGAAGGGGCTGGAAAAATGTCTGCTATTCCAACAACCCCTGCAGGCAAGAGACAGACTCCCTGCCACCTGTTGAAAAGAAATAGGTGTCACCCACATGGGTGGGACTACAGCAGTTTCAATCTGAGTCAGCAACAGAAGTGGATTATATTCTGATTATAATACTTTTATTATTTAAATATTAAATACTTGAATGTGAACAGGAGTTGCATGAGATTGTATTAAAGTGCTGTCTAGTTTTTTCTAAAACAACAAAGAATCTTAGAGCACCTTAAAGGCTAACAAATGGGTTATGACTTAAGCTTTCGAGGACCAGAGATCACTCCATCATAGCAAGTATGTATGTCTTTAAGGTGCCACAAGGCTCTGTGGTCTTTGTTTGTTTGTTTTCTGCAACAGATTGACATGGCTACCCCTCTCGAAACTAGCTATTTCTGAGTTTCAATTGCTTTTGTTGGTTTTATCAATTCAATAATATTTTTTGACATATTTGTACCCTTTTACTGCACCTGGAACCCTCCCTTGAACATGTAGGCAAGTTAAAGCAAAATGAATGACTGTGCAATCCAATGTATGTTTACTCAGAAGTAAGTCCCACTGCATTTACTGGGGCTCATGTCCAGGGAAGTGTGTCCAAGATTATAGAATGAATGAATGAATGAATGAATGAAACGAACAAGCCCAAAATTAGAACTGGCTGGCTGAAAAGCTACTATGTTTTAACTTTAAAGGCGACGCTCTGATCTGGCAGCGTAATTCCCTTGAATTCCCAGTAAATTCTACCAGACGGGGCTGAACGATTATTTAATAAGCATACAGTAGCTGCAAGAACAGGCTGGTGATGTACAGCAAGGAGTTGGGGTGGGGTGGGGTGGGGGAGAGGGAACAGCGCCTGGGAAATTCCACACCACTGCATTTAATAAATACTTAAATTAGATTTGTGCATTTCCTCAGACGAAGTGCCGAGTTTCCATGTGTGGTTTCATTCGGAACTGCCACGCCAAAAAGAATCTAGTGGCCTGTTTTGTCTGATGACTTGATTCAGTTATGAGTAAGGGTTGCCAGATGCCCCACTTGAAGGCACGCCCTGAATTTAAGGGAACGTACCCTACCTCAGCATATGTGGGACAGTGTATTTATATTCTGTAATGCCGCACAAGCATGGAAAAAAATGGCTTATCTGACTGGAACAGAATTCAGCTTCCTAAGAACCTTCCCTTCCTTCCTTCCTTCCTTCCTTCCTTCCTTTCTAGCCCTTATTATTACAATGCAAATATATGATGGAAAATATGTGGATAAGTGCCTACTGGCATCTCCACATTTTAGGGGAGTTGCTGAATAAGATTCTCAGGGATCAGCAGTGTCTGAAACTAGCAAATAAATTCGAAAGCAGTAAGTGTTGCAGAAGAAATAAATGAACAAATAAATAAATAAATGGGACTATGTCATTTGCATAATTTATACTGGTTACAGAACTGTCTCAGCACAGCATGCTAATTTCTTTTCTTTTGGTGTGGAAATTCACACAGGCCTGGTTCACATGTACCACATGTTTATTTAAATCATGGTTTATTACCCTAACCAGAGTTTGTCTGGCAGACTATAAAACCAACTATGGTTTGTTTTCTCATCCCTGAGTTGTTTGTTTCCCTCCTCCTTTGCCTGCTTCCTCCTTGTACCCCAACTGCCTTTGCAGCACTACAGTACTGACATTTTTTAAAGAGGCTGGGGTGATCTTTTTCACCATTCTTGTCTGTTGCCTCTATAGCCAGGCAAAATAACCGATGAACATCCCACGATTCTGGGTTCGCATGTAACAACAACCCATAGTTAAACAACCTACAGTTCACAATCCAATAACAAACCATGGGGTTATTTGTGGTTAACAACCCATACTTAACCCATCGTTAACCCATAGTTTCGGATTCACACATAATGACGACCCATGATTCAATAAACCATGGTTAATTATACCATGGTTTGTCAGTAGGTGTGAACCAGGTCATAATGGTTCCTTGTATGAAATAAAGGGGGCTCTCCCAGGTCACTTGCCAGCGACTGGACAGCACAGCTGATCCTGCTAATGGCACAAAATGTCCCTTTGCCAAATTTACAATACCACCGCAATATGTTGTTAATTGGGATTAATCTGAGGACAGTTTAAAGTGACAGAAAGAACAGAGGGGATCTGTAAGAAGTCCTTCAGTGTGTTCTGAAATCAGATGTTTCAAGAAATGTTAATTCAAGTAATGGGCCAAACTATCATCTTTGATTCTAGGCTACTCCTAACAATTATTCTCACACATGTGTTCAGAACTTTGCTTTGTAAAAGTCTATGACTAGGGCTGCCCCAGGTAGGGATGTCAGAGAATTCCGCCACGGATCTCGGTGAGGCCGAATGCCAGTGCATTCGGCCCCCCAAAATCTGTGGCGGAATGGCCTGTCACCCCCCCACCCCCCCGCGGATCCCCCCCGGGACGAGACTTACCTGGGGCGGATCTTCCGGGCTGTAGCGGCTCCGGCAGCGGCTCCGGCGGCGGGCAGTCTTCCGATCGGCTGCCGCCACCGCCATTTCCAGGCTTGGGGTGGGGGGAAGACATGATAGGCTACGTAAAGATTTACATGACCTATCATGGCTAGGTTTAAAAAAAAAGAAAAAAAAGACGTGATAGGCTACGTAAATCTTTACGTAGCCTATCATGGTTGGGGGTGGGTTTAAAAAAAAAACAACGCGTACGCAAATGGCGGCGGCTATGGCCGCCGCCATTTGCATTCTTTCTTTTACTGTCTTAATCTACGTAAATATTTACATAGACTATGACATCGACAATCAAGGGGAATGCAAATAGCGTAGCAGGCGCTATTTGCGTCCCCTTTTGATTCGCTGTTTTAGCCTACGTAAAGATTTACGTAGGCTAAAACGGGGAATGAAAAAGGGACGCAAATAGTGCCTGCTACGCTATTTGCGTTCCCCTTGATTTTCGCCGTCATAGTCTATGTAAATATTTACATAGATTAAGATGGCCAAAAAGAAGGAACGCAAATGGTGGTGGCCGTAGCTGCCGCCATTTGCGTACGTGGTTGGTTTTTGTTTTTGTTCTACCCAGAGCCCTCTGTGGCCGGAAATCCGGCTGCGGACGGCTCTGGCCTGGCCAGGCCAGGCCTGGTCGGCTGCTCCGCAGAGCTGCCGCGGAGCACATCCGGCCGTTTGAGGATTCCGGGGGGAGGAACGGAGCGCCTCCCCCCCACCATCAACATAATCCGTGAAAGGTAAGTCACTTTCGTACATCCCTAGCCGCAGGTGCTATTCACCCTAGGCAGCAAAATATCTTAGGCTGGCCCTGCTGATCCTGCCCCTTTGGGCACTACGTGGTTCCCTCCTGCACGGCCCTGTCTCATGTCCAGCAGAAAATAATCTTCAACCTCAATTCATGATGGGATTATTTGGTAATTATGCCTCCTGTTAGAAAGGCAATTAGCAGAGAAAAACAAAAAAAGGCAAAACAGAATGAGCGTATGCATACGAGGCTAAAAGGGAGATCACACCCTTCTTTAATGAAGAAAAAGTAAAATGATTTACTCACAGTTTTCTATTATACAGGCAAACACAAGTGCGCCCAGCAACAGTAGAGGACAGAACGAGAGAGGGGGGTGGGGGGAAGGGGAGGAGCAAAAAGAAGACATCACAGGAAACCACACTGTAGGCCATAGAGATTCTGAGGCTAGCTGTGGCCTAAATTCCCATGAACTAATTAACTGCAACGTTGCCCCCTTCCAGCATCTTCCAGACAAGTTTGCAATATTCCCAACAATTCCAGCCTGACCTGTCTCCTTGGGATTTTACTCCTTCCCATGGAGACTCCAAGAAGGAGGATGAAATCTTGAAACTCCAGGTCACAAGATCCTGGCAAGTCAAATCCCTGGTGATTGGTTTAGGGTTCAAAAGGCCAATCGCCAGAGGTCTTGGTAAGGTGGCCACTTACAAATTGACAAAAAAAGAGGAAAAACATTACAAAAAAGAACACAGATTTGCATAAAATGTGTATATGACAATTTATATCTAAAGGTGCAAATTTAGACATGATTATTATAATTTAATTAGAAATACAGTCCATCTCTCCCTAGTCGGGAAGACTGTAACGAGGTGACCTGTGTGCCTTGCTCAGCCTGCTGACCAGGTGCTGTTAATGGACAACGTGAAGGAAAACCAGCTTTTCCTTCTCATGGTTCTTTATCTTTATGCTGGACTTGGGCTGGACAGCCCTTCAAACAGAGGACAGTCCTCTGGCAGTCCTTGAAATAGAGGACTGTCCTCTGTCAAATACGACACATGGCCATCCTAGCACTAGGCTGAGAGGAAGTGACAGGCTACCTCAGCCTTTCCCAACCAGTACCCTCCAGATATTTTTGACTACAAGTCCCATCCTCCCCAACCAGCATGACCAATGTTTGGGGATGATAGGAGGTGTAGCCCAAACCATCTGGAGGGACAAAGTTGGGGAAGGCTCAGTTATCCATTCCATTCAGCCAACAAAACTCTCCACCCCCACTGCATCCAGGGTTGTGCTTGGGCACTGCCCCCCTGCTGTCCTCGGTGTTCCCCTATGGTCTGCAAGCACCATACATGTGCAACCTCCTTCCAGTGCAGAGCATGTGGTTGTTATAATTTTATTCATGTTTTAGTTTGTAGAAGGGAGGCAGGCAGGTGGTTATTTTGACCCTGCTGTATTTTTCTGAAAAGATACAGCGGAAGACACTCTGCTTTGCTCCCCACGGTTTTTCACTTTTAAAGACACATTTTAGTGCCTTTCAGATCTTGGGCACTACTATTGCTGGTTTTTGTTTTTATTTTTTATTCTGACGTTGTATTTTATGGGCAGCATCCAACAGGGCCGCTCCGCTAGGGCAAATGATGTTGCGCTAGCGGAAACTAGCTTCCAAACTATGCGCAAGGGGAGAATTCAGCTGACGTTCCACTTGCATAGCTGCTTGCGCAAGGGGTTGTGCAGTCATTCTCAGGAGTGGGCCATGTGCTCTGCTAGCACACGCTCCACGAACGCAATGCACAAGCGCAACTGAAAGATTCAGTGGAGCTCTGCTAGGGATATCTGAGTCTGCGAAATGACAGCGTTGGATACTGCCCTTTGGTTTTACATTTTCAGTTTTTTCTCCCTGTAGGCTGCCCAGAGAACTGGGTGACTTAAAAAATAATGTCAGTAAAATGCATAATAAATACTAAGCCTTCCCAACTCACTCCTTTCACTTTGCCCTACTCAGCATCCACACACCAAGATACAAGTTTGCAAAGATAAAATGAGGATTACAACTAGGGATGTACAGATTTTATTAAATCCATTCCATCTGTGTTTCACAGATATTCAGGTATCTTCTGTTCTGTCATCTGCTCATTGATGGAATCAGATATTTTTAGGGATGTTCGAAAATGTTGTTCTACTTGCACAGGTGCACATTAGCTCAGATGCATTAGTGCAACTGTGAATTTGCGCGATTCCCCACATAAGTTAAAAACCAGTCTGCAGGTCCACAGAATCCACACGACTCAGAAAAAGCCAGTCCGCTGCAGAATCCACAGGAAATATGGATAGAAATCTAAACTCATTTGAATCCATTGCGGATTCCTCTGACATCCCTAGTTAGTGTTACAACCCAATCAACGATATTTTAATTGGTTAATTGTATGAGTTTTAGTCAAGTAATTGATTGATTAATCAATTGATTAATCACTTGATTACATTTGCATAAGTGATCTAATATTTATGAAGCAAGAAGCCGATTTTCTTTGTTTTTGCATGCACACATCTGGCCTAGCAGCTTAGAAGAGGCATTCCTGCCTATACAGTATGTGAGAGAAGGGCAGAGGCCTCTTTTAAGATGGTGGTTCCCTTCTGTAATTTTTGTTAGCACTTAAAAATTGCTGGCCAGGCAATCAAGGAGATCTTTTTAGTTGATTAAAAATGTTTTAAAAACCTTTTAATTAATTGAACATTGCAGCCCTAGATAAAATAGATTACATACTTAGAATAGATACAGTGTGTTTGGACATTCAAAACTCTTTGCATATGATATTTCTGTGATCCTTACAACAGCCCTATAAGGTAGGCCAGTATTACTATTCCCATATTACAAGGGAGTGGGAGGATTGAGGGTTAAAGTATACCAGTTTACCTAACCCACCTGATGACTTCATGGCAGAGGCCTGAGGGGGAACTCCACGGCTCAGACGTGTAACAGCCGCTGCACCACACCTGCTCAGTAGCATCCTGGGTGTTAACCAAGGAAGGCATCTGGTTCTGTTAGGAGTTGCTTTCTTTCAGCGAGACAGCAGTCCTGCTGTACTGTATTTCATTTGGCCAGATTTTAGGGAAGTCGGGCTTGTCATCTGGTTTTCAACTCTGGGGTTTTTGCTTCCCTTGATGTCCCATTTTTGTTATGGTCCATATTTATTGAGAACAGACCCTGCTCTTGGCTGACGATAAAAAAACAAACGAAAAACCCCACATCGCACACACAACCTAACTCCTGTTCCTGATCCAATCTTAAAGGTCACTTTGCACAAATAGCCCATTCCAATATCACGTGTGTGTGCTCGCATGAATGTGTGTTGCAAAACGAGATAGCAACTTCTTTTACACATAGAGGAGAGGTGTGCATCGCATTTAAAATGCAATGTAGGGGCCCAACAAGCACACAGCTGTATGTGCATCCAGGGTGGCATGTGTCCTCTTTTACAGAGGACTGTCCTGTATATGAAGGGGGGGCCCTCTCTTTGAAGGGCTGCCCCATCCAATTCCAGTTTAAAGACCTGGTTAGCAGACAGAACAGGCAGTCACACAGGTCACCTGGTCACAGTCTTCTGCACGATGGTGATACGGACCGTATTTCTATTTAATTTATAATAATTATTTCTGAATTTGCATCTCTCTCTCTCTCTCTCTTCTCTCTCTCTCTCTCTCTCTATATATATATAGCATATGCAACTTTTATGCAAATCTCTACTCCCTTTTGTTCACTTTTTGGGGAGATGCATTTCCTCCTCCTCCTCTTTTCTGCAGCAATCCATAAGTGGCCACCCTACCAAGACTCCTCTGTCAAATTGGCAGCAATGTCAAATGCTGTGGGGTTACCAGAGGGAGAGGAGGCTTTAACCCTAACCTGCATGGAGGAGATTACATTTCTGTCCCGCCTTTTTTTCCTCTTGCAAGGAACTTAGGGCGTCTTACATGGTCTTCTTCCTCCTCTCCATTTTATTTTCACAACAACCCTGTGAGGTAGGCCAGGCTGAGAGTTGGTGATTGGCCCAAAGTAGGGATGCCCATTGTTTAAAAATCCAGCCCTTTTGGGGCCCAAAGGATCCCCGCTGCCCACCTGGCTTGGATTGCATTTGTGAGCTGAGCCACGGGCTTTTCTCAAAATCTGGGAACTTTGGGTCACCAAAATCTTTGGTCACCAATAGAAATTTGGGCAAGTTGCAACCATAATTTAATTTGTGCAATTTGCAGGTGTAATCTGTATAATTTGCACAAAATGCTGGTGTAATTTGTGCAAATGACGCAAATTACAACTGAAAATTGCACAGATTACAGCAGCAAATTGTGCAGATGATGGCCACAATTTGCAAAAATTATGCAGATTGTGCCCACAATTTGCTTGAATTTCTATTGACAAAAAACTCCTGGAAAATCTACAAGTTGGCCCCACTCGATGCAGATCGTGTCGGGCTAGCTCACAGGTAAGCGAGCCGAAGTCTGGGGGGCCCAGCTGATGGAAGCTCAGTGACCTTCACCCCCCCCCCAGCTTCACTCCCTCTGACATCCCTAGCCCAAAATCACCCAGTGAATTCTATGGCCGAGTGGGGATTACAACCCAGATCTCCCAAGTCCTAGTCTAACACTATAATCACTACACCACACTGGCTGTTGACTGGCTTTCATGCTGTCATTGGTGGTGCAAAAGCAGCAATGCTGGTTCAGGAGATGGGCATTCGGTGGTGGGGGAAGGATGGGGGCTGCATGTGTCCCTTGGTTCCCAGTTCACCCATGGTATAAATGTTTGTGGACCACAGCCCACTTTATCAGATGCATAACATGTTATCCTGAGTTCCAAGTGTGCATATATATATATATAGATACACACTTAGTGGGGGCTGGAATTGTTAAAGTGAGGCAACTGAAATGCAAAAAATACAGACAGTGACAATTACTTTTATTACAGTGGCCATTCACAAAACACTTCTTTGATGACAACACAGACGTCCTTCCATTGGTGAGCTGATGAAGCGTGATAAAGAATGAACAAATGAATGACCGAAAGAAAGAAACTTTGTCCCTATTCAAGCCACAGGAGATAGAGTTGCTATCCCACTGGACATAGTTTGTTGTAGCTCCTCTCCATTTTTGCATGTTGTGCTTACTTAATACCATTCATATATAGTAGCTATCTGTTTAAACTTAAATGCACCAGTGGAGCATGGTGGGTCCAATGTCAGTGGGGCAGTGAATCTGCTACGGGTTTCAATCAGAACCAGGGTGGTATCCTTTAGAGTACTGACTGGTTCTGATTGAAACCCAGAACAGATTCACAGCCCCACTGACTTCAGAGCCATCAGCCTCCACTACATAAATGAAATGTCCACTCTCTAGCTGCCTATAAGTGACTGCCCCATCTTGCTTTTGTCCATTATTGCTGCATCACATGAAGTCAGTTTTAGCTATGAACGCTCATGTAGAAAATCTATATTAAACTCTTTGTTAGACACAATTTTATTTGATTGTATTTATTTATTCCATTTCTATGCTGCCCAGTAGCTGAAGTTCTCTGGGCAGTTCACAACAATTAAAACCATAAAATACAACATGATAAAACATAATATAAAAGCTTAACACTACAATATAAAATTAAAATAAAAACCTAAAGGATGCTACTTCATTCTTCTACTGATCTTTCTAAGAGACTAATGGGACATGTCCCATACATTTCTGCAGCATTTCTTTAACCCAAAGAATGACCAGCATCCTGGCTTTTCACTGTGTAGTCCTATGCAGGTCTACCCAGAAAGAAGCCTCACTGAGTTCAAAGGGACTTATTGCCTGTTGAGTACAGGACTGTGTCAGAAATAAGCCATATTGAGTTCAATAGGACTTACTCTCACATAGGTTTTCGAGCCCAGTTCAGGGTGTTGGCTTTGACCTATAAAGCCTTTCACAGCTCAGGACCACAATACCTGATGGAGTGCCTCTCCTGGCATGAACCGACCTGTACACAATGTTCAGCATCTAAGGCCCTCTTCTGCATGTCTCCACTGAGGGAATCTTGAAGGATGGCAGCAAGGGAGAAGGCCTTCTCAGTGCTGGCCCCCCCATTTATGGAATGACCTCCCCAATGAGGCCCATCTGGTGCCAATATTGTTATCATTTCAGTGCCATGTTAGAACTACCCTCTTCTCTCAGGCATTTGGCAGCATATAAGGAGTTTTTAATCAGGTCCTGGATTGTCTTTGGTTGATTGTTTAAAATTTGTTTTTATGTTGTCTCTCTGTGTGCTATCTGTTGATACATTTTTATGTAAATGGTTTTGTAGTTTGTATAATATATTTTAATAGTTTTAAATTTTTGTGAACTACCCAGAGAGCTTCGGCTATGGGGCGGTATAGAAATATAATAAATAAGTGAATGAATACGTGATGATAGGATTGCAGTAATGCTGCAAGTCTATACTCACCTGGGAATGAGTCTTGTTGAACTCAACAGGGCATACTTCTGGTTAGTCATGTATAGGATTGCACTGAAAATCAGTGCTGAGCAGGCTATAAACACAGCGTATTGCAAGAGGACTGGAACTATTCAGTGTAACAGTTGCAATAAAGAGAGCAGGCAAGACAAGGACCTTTGGAATGAGATGAGAGGTGTTATAAGAGGGTCTCTGTCTTCAAAATGTTAGAGGGTATGGTGAAATCCAGCATTGTGTAGTGGTTAGAGTATGAGATGAGGCCCAAGCTACCTCACAGGGTTGTTGTGAAGCTATGTACACTGCCTTGAGCATCTTGGAGGAAAGGGGGTTATGCAGATTTAAAATAACAATAGTGGGATGGATCTGGAGTGACAGTGCAATCTGATGCATGTCTATTCCAAATTAAGCCCCATTGAGTTCTGGGACTTACTCCCAGGGAATCGTACGAACGATTGCAGCCTAAGCTAGTTAAACTTGGCTTCCACTAAAATCAATGAGAGAAATTTGTCCCTCTGATTTTCATAAGAGAAGTAAGTGCAACTTAAGTATGGATTGAGGGATGAGTGAGATATTAATTGGGCTCACATTTTAATGCAAGATCATCCAATTTACACTTCCAAGAACCAAACGTGGATTTAAACACAATTTGTGGCCAGAAATCCACACATTTCTGAGTTTGCAATGTGTTTCATAAAACAAAACACTTGGTTTAAAAAAATGCACATGGAAAAATTCACATTTTTCAAAAATGTGTGCTAATGCACTTTAGTCAATGGATAGATGCATAGAAAAATTCATACATTTGAAAAATCCACAAAAAAATGCACACATTTTGAAAAAATGTGAATAAAAATAACTTCAAATTTCTGTGCAGGAAAAAAACCTAATAACCTCAATGCAGAACCAGGATGGGACGAGTCTGGCCATGGGAAATTGAAAACCTGAACGTGACTGCATTTGACAGATGTGCCCATCTGTCCATCTGCCCATGTATGGATCCAACCCAATGTGATAAAAAAACCACCATAGATTTTCATGCTCTTCCCTGAAGCTTCTGCTTTTCTTTGTCGTTCTTGCTGTCAGATGCGCAAGGCTTCATACAGCCCGACCATCCAGAGTCATAAAAATGCATCTTCCTTAGCAGGCTGGTTAGGAATAGGGATGTATGAAAGTCACTTACCTTTTCACGGATTCTGTTCATGGGGGGGGAGGCGTTCCATCTCTCCCCCTGGAATCCTTGACGGCCAGCTGTGCTCCGCGGCGGCTCCGCGGAGCAGCCGGCCAGGCCCAGGCCAGGGCCGTCCGCAGCTGGATTTCCGGCCACAAAGGGCTCTGGGTAAAAAAACAAGAAAAAAAAAAGCGTACGCAAATGGCGGCGGCTACGGCTGCCACCATTTGTGTTCCTTATTTTTTGCCATCTTAGTCTACGTAAATATTTACGTAGACGAAGACGAAGACAAGAAAGGGGAACGCAAATAGCGTACTGGGCACTATTTGCGTTCCCCTTTCTTGTCTTCGTCTTAGTCTACGTAAATATTTACGTAGACTAAGACGGCAAAAAATAAGGAACGCAAATGGCGGCGGCCGGCGTAGCCGCCGCCATTTGTGTACGCGTTTTTTTTTTTACCCAGACGTGATACGCTACGTAAATCTTTATGTAGCCTATCACGTCTGTGGGGGGGGGGGGAGAAAAAAACACAGACTGTGAATGGCGGCGGTGGCAGCTGGTCGGAAGACCAGCCGCCGCCGCCGCTGCCGCCGGAGCTGCCGCTGTCCAAAACATCTACCCCAGGTAAGTCTCATCCCAGGGGGGATCTACGGGGGGCGGGGGGGGTGGCAGGCCGTTCCACGATGGATTTCGGGGGGCCGAATGCACTGGCATTTGGCCTCACCAAGATCCGTCGCGGAATTCTCTGACATCCCTAGTTAGGAACTTCTGGAATAACCGAAATTGTAGATATCATATTTGCTTCAGAATGAGAGGATCATAAATCAAAATCTTATTCATTTCCAGCTGCATGGTGATAGGAAATAGCTGCTGTTTTTTCTATTGCCTTAAAAAAAAAAAAAGCTGTGATGCCAGTCCAGGATATAGAATCATAGATGTTTAAGATTCCTAGGTACTTACAAGCAAGATGAATGGGTATAAATGTGGTAAAAAGAAAAGAATCCCTGATGGAACCTGAATTACAACTGACAAGGTTGGCGGAATTACGGTTTCCCAGAAAAGACAAGTCAGAGCCATGAATTTCTGTTCTGAGCCCTTCAAGCATAATTAAACCATGTTTCTCCAACACTTGGTTCTTTTTGAAAACAGACCTCTTTTTTCAGTTGTTTAGAACAGGACACACACTCTCCAGAATGAGTAGCTCTAACACTAAATGAAAGGCTAAACACATTGGTGCCATCTACACAACGGGTTCAATCCAGATTTTGTCATATGTAAGTAGACCCATTGAAATAAAGAGGATGTGTGTTAATGGCTAACTTAAATCCCATTGATTTCAATGGGGCTACTCTTAAGTATGAG
Organism: Heloderma suspectum; assembly: GCF_057233095.1. Taxonomy (NCBI): domain Eukaryota; kingdom Metazoa; phylum Chordata; class Lepidosauria; order Squamata; family Helodermatidae; genus Heloderma; species Heloderma suspectum. The sequence continues at coordinate 34,324,980 of NC_139467.1, read as the reverse complement.
TAAACACACACAAAGGCAGCTGTGTCTGCCATAAGAACAATTCCAAAATCCATATAGTGTAATACCTTTACTAGGCCAACTCAAAGATCACAGAAAATGTGCAAGCTCAATGGGCAACTCAAAGATCACACACACACACACATTCGAGCTCTCCAGATCTCTCCATCAGGCAAGATGTTACCAAAAGTAGGAGCGGGGTGGAATAGGGGAATGAAAAAAAAGATGACTAGGTGTTGGAGTCAGGATGTCTGTATGGTCTGAGTCTTCAGATGATATGGAGGAGGAGGGGTTGCAGACACTGAAGTTGGGCTCTGCCAGGTGCTGTGATGGTTTCAGGTTTCACTGCCCCTCGGACCACGGGGTGGAGGCCAGTGAATCTGCTCCAGGTTTCAGTCAGAGCCAGTCAGAACTCTAAAGGAGCTCTCCAAGGTGCTTTGGAAGGTGCATTGACATCACAGCCATGGTCCAGTGGGAGATGCAAGTCTCCAACAATTGTAGCTCCTCCGTTTTTGAAAATATAAAATCCAGGTGTTCACTCAAAACAGTCTCCATCCAGATTCATTGGTTGACCGAAAACAGAAGTAGAGATCAGCTAGGCAGCCTTTATATTAACAAAGCTGGAAATAAATTTAGATGCTGTGTGAGGTTAACACACACACACACACACACACACACACACAAATCAATAGAAGCCAAATTGGGTAGTTTTACCTAGTAGTTAGAAGGGGCGAACTCTCAGAGAATAAAGCCCCAGTTTGGGTGGTGTAAAATCCTCTTCCTCTGTTGTACAAATGTGTTTACTTGGATCAAAGTAATAAAGTCCATTCTTCCTGTACACATTTTGCTTGACTTAACAGTACATGCACCTAGTTGATATATAAGCAAAGGGCCTTTGGGTGGAATGAGTAGTCTGGAAGCAGACTACTCATTGTTGTTGTTTATTCGGTCAGTCGTTTCCAACTCTTCATGACTTCATGGACCAGCCCACGCCAGAGCTACCTGTTGGCCGTCGCCAGCCCCAGCTCCCCCAAGGTCGAGCCCGTCACCTCCAGAATATCATCCATCCACCTTGCCCTTGGTCGGCTCCTCTTCCTTTGGCCTTCCACTTTCCCTAGCATCAGCATCTTCTCCAGGGTATCCTGTCTTCTCATTATGTGGCCAAAGTACTTCAGTTTTGCCTTTAATATCACTCCCTCAAGGGAGCAGTCTGGCTTTATTTCCTGGAGGATGGACTGGTTTGATCTTCTTGCAGTCCAAGGCACTCTCAGAATTTTCCTCCAGCACTAGTCATTAGACTACTCATTAGAGGAGGGTTTATTCTTCACTAGTGCAACCAGCAATCCAGGGATCCAGAAAAGAAAGAAACACGCCCGTACACACATACACATCCCTCAGTGCAGAAGTGATGGTGTCAATGGCAAATGATGATAAAGTATCAGCTTGGATCCCAAGGTGTCCTCTGGTAACTGGAAGCTTCTCTCACTCACAGAAAATCTGTTTTTGGTTTAGTGGAAGAGCAAAGCAAATGAGAAAAGCAACCTCGGATCCAGAGTAACGCTTTCATCTGCAAACCATCCTGCATGAGACTTTGCACAAGCTCTTCTGAGGACCTTTTAAAATGGCTAATTAGAGCAGGGGCAACCACTTGTGCATTGCCCCTCCTCCAAAGGAACCCCCTCACCAGGAAAGAGGAGACAGATTTGCTTAAAAGCTACATGTGCTAATTTACTATATATGCATAGATGCACATTTAGAAATAATTAGTGCAGCCATCACCAACCTGGTGCCTTCCAGAAGTAAGGGATTGCCATAATTCCTAGCAAGCATGGCCAGTGGCTGGCTGGGAATTATCAGAGTTGCAGTCCAACACATCTGCAGGGCACCCAGGTTATGGAAGCCTGAATTAGTATGATTCAGTTATAATAATTAGTATAATGTAGATGGAAATACACTTCACCATAGTGGGGAAGACTGTGACCAGTAGGAGGGGGAAGGCCTGTTCATTTTCCCGTCATCTCCCAGAGTTTCCCAATCGCAGTTGTGCTGTGGGACAGCAGAAGCACCAGCTGGCCACTGAGAGGGCCTCCACAAGCTACCTAGAGCTTCTGACTTCAGGGTTTTGAATCTAGACTCAGTGCAGGTGGCCAGACCTGCCAGCCACCAGCAACCACTGCAGCAGCTGGTCCAGCAGGGAAGCAAGGGGGAAGATTGGTATTGCTGTCATCATCATGAGCTTCTCGGGCAATGCTGTGGTGAAGATCAGCAGAAGATCAGGACAACCACTGAGAAGACCTCCAGGATGCCTGCAATTGTGTTTTTAATGTGTTCTACAGTAATTATTTCTGCATCTGTATCGATACATATAAATTAGCACCTGCAAATCCACGTCCTCTTTTGTCCTCTTGCTTGGTGATGCACAACTGGTACCCTGCCTTTAAAGCTTCTATTACAGGGGTGAACGAGCAACGTGTTGCCCTCCAGATGTTTAGGGCTCCAACTTCCATCAAGCCTAGTCAATGGTGAGGGATGATAGGCCAAACCATCTGGAGGGCTACAAGTTGCCCATCCCTGTTCAGTTAAGAACAGAGGCGGCAACCTTAGTTGGTCTTGGTGCTAGCTTATCAGTTTTGATTGTGTAAAATACTTTGTCTACTATGCTGTGTTCACTTATATTATGTAAATGAGCATAGCATATTGGATAAAATATTGCACTGGGGAGAGCTGAGTTCAAATCCCTGCTCAGCTGTGACCAAAGTCCATCTAATACAGCTTTCCCCAACCTGGTGGCCACCAGATGTTTTGGACGACAACTCCCAATATTCTTGACCACTGGGTATGCTGACTGGGGCTGATGGGAGTTGACGACTAAAACATCTGGAGGGGTGCTGACTTGGATTCCTGCATTGAGCAGGGGGTTGGACTCGATGGTCTTATAGGCCCCTTCCAACCCTACTGTTCTATGATTCTACTAGTCTATGAACCAGGTTGGAGAAGGCTGATATAATCCAACATTCTGTTTGCATGAGATGTCTCTGGATTCTCTTATGAAAGTGAATGGCTTCACTTTGCTGCTTCTCCCCAGCAGCTGGTAGTTAAAGCTATGAGACCTCTGTATATTTGGTGAGCTATTTAGCCACACATTTGGTGTTGCAGAAGGGTGGATTTGGCCTCTTGCAAATACACAGAACCAAAGTCTTTGTGCAAGCCAGATGGGATAGTCTGGGGTAGTGGAAGGAGCAAATTAAAAATGCCAAGTTCTCATGAGAAGTAGCCCACGATGGAAAATTGGCAACAGAACGGCATGGCAGCCAATTACACAAACAACATGATGGTAAAACAAGCCAAAAGCAGAGCAGAAATCTATAAATTGAACCTCATCAGCTCCTATTTTTCTTTTTCTTTGTGGCCGGGGGGCAGGGAGGGGGGAGAAGAATACTAGATTTTAAGTACCCAGTGCTGCAAATTCTGATTCATTATACTGAAAAAAGAGCGAGGAAGCCAAATAAACTGCAATTCATTTGGGTCCAATTAAATGCAATGGCTTAGGTCCATAACATCATGAGCGGAAGGAGAAAATTACTCCTGCACTTCCAGGAATTCTGGCACAAGAGCTAGCGGAAGGTGCAAGAATATAAGAAGTACCATGCTGATACACCAAAGGCCCATCTAGTCCAGCATTCTGTTCCCACCGTGGCAAACCATGGGAAGCCCAGAAGCAGGACTTGAGTGCAACAGTGGACCCGGGGCTTGCACGGCTTTTTCATTAGCAGCATTTCTGACATCACCTGCCACCCCCTTCAGACTTCCCTGTTCCCACTGAGCTTAGCTGCAGTCCTTGCAGAAGCTGGGGGGAAGGGAATAATATATTGCTCCCTGTTGCGATGCAAAGTATTTGGGGCTGGCTTGGTCTTGACTGGGCAATTAAGACCCAGTCGCTTTACCAGAGGCCTGCTCCTGGTCGAGATGAGAACTTCTAGGACCGGTTTGCTGAAATGGATCCACACAGCTGCTTGAATGTTTGGACTCTCCTTGGTGGCGTGGCTATGGGGACTGTCATGATAATGGCCTGCACTTCAAATGTACCACTATTTCTCTGAATAGCACCAACCATCCTGGTTATGATATCAGAGGGAATATATGACCAAAAACAAATACACAGACCACCCCCACCAAAGAGGGGAGAGTGACTGAATGCAGGGAAGAGATGCCTGTTGCTGTGGAATCCAGCTCGTTTGGGGCTCAACAGACTCCCGGTGAGCACCCAGTGCAGATCACATTTGCCGTACGAGATTTTCCCAAAATCCAGGAACTTTTTCTGTGTGTTAATAAAGAAATTACATAAACAGAAATGTACGCAAATTGCAGGCACAGCTTCCTCCAACTTCCTTAATGCAGGACTATGCAGGAGAGAGAAACTGTTTTCAAAGTGTCAAGGAGATTATGCTATGCCCCATGTGCTCTGGAACAAAATTCCTTCTTCAGAGGCCATTCTTCTTACCAGCAACCTGCAAAGATGAGCCATTACAGGCTGCTAGTGAGAAGAATTGCCCCAAAGAAGGAATTTTGTTCCAAAACAAACTGGGCATAAACATAAAGAAATCACTTTGGCATTTGATAATATAATATATAGCCATGTTGAGTAATAGCTATTGATAGCCTTCTCCTCCATGAATTTGTCTAATCCCCTTTTAAAACCATCGAAGTTGGCACCCATCACAACATCTTGCAGGAGCAAATTCCATAGTTTAACTATGCTCTGCAGACTTTTACTCATCCTGAATGTCCTGCCATTCAGCATTCAGTTTCATTGGATGATCACAGGTCCTACTATTTATGAGAGAGGAAGAAAAACCTCTCCCCGTCCAGTTTCTCCATTACATCATACAACTCTTCACACCAGTCCACATGATCAATGGGATCATCATCTGAGGCTCACCTCCAGGTGCCGCCATCACCTTCTGAGGTACAGTGGCTGGTGACCTTTCGGTGGTGGCACCCCACCTGTGGAACGCTCTCCCCAAAGAGGCTTGCCTGGCACATACGATCTTATCTTTCCAGCACCAGGAAAAAGTCTTTTTGTTCTCCTGGATGTTTTAGATCAGCCTTCCCAACCTGGTGCCCTCCCAACATGTCAGACTACAATTGTCATCATCCTCATGGCCAGACTGACTGGGGATTGTGGGGGTTGTAGTCCAACACCTCAGGATGTGAAAATTTGGGGGAAATTGTTTAAGGATCAAAGACCTTTGAATCTACTGTGAACGTTTTATTGATTTTTTATTTATTGATTTTATTACATTTCTAATCCGCCCAATAACTCATGCTCTCTGGGCAGATTACAAACAGTTTTTATTAGCTCGCTATTTGCTCACTTTATTCACTGATGTTTCACCTGGCAAAAATCCAACTGACAAACTTTTCTTGAACACTTTCAGGAGTGGCCAACCAACCCCCCCCCCACACACAATATTTTAGTATTTTGATATTGTCATTGTTATATGTATTGTTTTGGTTGTTATTTTATTGTTGTTTTGGCAGTTGGTTGGTTGGTTGGCTGGCTGGTTTACTGTAAACTGTCCAAAGGACATCTGCCAGTTGGGCAATATATAAACTAAATAAATAATTAAATAAAAGAATACCCCCATTCAGTTATTTTTTATGGTGATCTCCAAATGGGGCTAAAGTATTCAGTGAGGGCAATGCAATGCAGAGAGCACTGCACTCTCTTCAAACTGACTTCATTTGCTAACGATGAAAAATTCCAGCTGGCTAATCAGCATCGCCTTATTATCAGTACATAAGGATGTATGAGAATTTCATTTCCACTTGCAAAATATGCAAGCATGCCCTGCTTGAAGCTCTAAACGCAAGAGCAAGCACATGTCTGCTGGAAATATTCACAAATTATCAAAGATGTGCCTGCCTTCATCTCATTCCCAATTCTGATTTGTGCAAATTTCCTAATTTATGCAAATGTCTTCAGTAGACTGAATCAGCCCCTCTTTGGTCTATAGAGGGAATTTGCACAAATTTCAGGAGATTTGCGTAGATTTGGGGAGATTTGCACAAAGCTTCCATTCAATCGCTGCTCAATTTGTGCAAGTTTTCCATTCACACAAAGCAAGCAGTGATTGGAAATGTGAACTGGAATCAGAGATGAGATGAGTGGCAAGACAATGTTCGGAGAACGCTAGTGATCTGGAACACTCCTAGTTCGCCCATCCCTATCATTATATGATCCCTGATTGGCTGGCATAGGGAAGGGGCAGGGCATAGGGAAAGAATAACACCAAAGCAGCATCAGCAACAGGGCAAAACAATGATTGCAAAGACCTGTGAACCAAGGGGGAGGGGAGCAAAGGGGGAAATGTGGAGAGTTTGGGAAAATATTTCTGAAACTGAAAGTATACCTTCCCTCCTCGTTCCTCTCAAATTGAATTGGGTGAACTTTCAGTCCAGTCCTGCTACAAAAACTTGCAATAGTGGGATGGGGAAAAACCCAAGTAAGTATGTACACCCTACAGAAACAATTGCTCGATCATATCATTTTCAACTTGGGGACAGGGGGAGCTGTTAACATGGCACCTGCAGGGGCTGCATTTACAGGAAACAGGCACCAAACACCAGACAAGGGGGGGAAAGGGTTGCCACACCATTTCCTCTGTTTGTTGAACTTTTTGGTTTTTTGGCACATTGTGCTCAGAGCTTGAGTGCTTGCGTCATTGTTCAGCATTGCCTCTAGAAACCAGAATGTCAAAGGCCTTCTCACAAATGCTGTCTTTTTGAGTGACTTGCAAAGATGCTGAAACCTAGAGAAGGTGGCTGTGCCGGGTGGAGGGGGGGGGGAAGTGGGGGCTTCTCCGCATTTACGCCAAAGAGCTGCAGTTTATCTGCAAAGATCAACTGTGCAAAGAAACCACAGAGACAAATCAACACCACAACACCAGGGAGTCAAGATTGCAACTGGATTTCCCCAAGGGCAGTAGATAGGGTTGAATGCAGGCCTAGACTTCATCGGGACTCAGAACTAAACCCCAGGGCTGAGTGCCTGGAATACGTTGAGTCATAATAAAAGAAGTGTGCCCTTGAACATGCACAGAGTGCAGTTCTGTCACACATGAATGATCACAGCCAGCCTCCCCACACACAGAGACACCAATGGTTACACAGCAGGGTGAGCTGGAACCCAAAAACCCAAAGCGGTCCTGAACTTGCCACATGTCTCAGACACATCAAAAACATCGAGACACCAAGTCACTGCCCTGTTAAAAAATGAAACAGAAACTCAAGTCAACAGTACGTTACTTTCTCTGATCATCACAGTTCATCTTTGCAGGAATAGCTAAGAGAACAAACATGATCTAGCAGTAAAATCCACCTCTGGGTGATCAGCCCAAACAATGCATAATGCAGAGTTGTGTTATCATGTGGCTCTGGAGTCTGCCGTCTGCCCCAGAAGACTTTGGGAAGATTTTGCAGGGAAGAGGGGCCTTTTAACCCTTTTGCCTCTAACATTTTATTTATGTATTTTTGTGTCTGCTGAAAATAGTCTCCCCTCCCAAGCTGCCTTTTTGCCAACGAGGGAAATGGGAGTGATTTTCAACAGAACTACTCTGCTTCCACAAAAATCCAGGACATGCTGCATCTTTCTCAGCTGCATTTCGTTGGATCCTTAAAACAAAAAAAACCCTGAGGGAAAAATTGCACTGCAATTCACAGCACAATCCTATACATGTCTATCAGAAAGCAAATCCCATTGATTTAGTGGGGCTTACTCTTACGTAAGTGGGTATAGGATTGCAGCCTCCATCTGGTTTGGCCCATGGACTTCCTGTTACTTAGTTTTAAAGCTCACCCCATTCTGAAGGCTTGGGGTGGATAAGAGAGCAAAAGTCAACGGATGGGTTTGCACGTCACGCTAAGCCACCCTACGAATAAGCCACTGTGGGTTGGTTGTTTGCTGAGCAATGCACAGTACACCCAACAGACAATCGGGCTGGATGTGGCTTAATCTCCAGCTCCTTCACCCTCAGTCCTCCAGCCAGATCTTGCACGTAACCCAGACGCCTTTGCAGCAGAACCCATCATGTCTCCTCCCCCCTCTGCTCCAATCACTACCCTTTTTCATTCCCCGGCTTCTTTTTTTCAGTGCCTCAAAAATGCACAGATGGGGTTGTTGTTGTTGTTATTATTACCATTATTATTACTATTATTATTCGGTCTTTCACAAGTGTGCACTTATGGCTGTGCAATTTGTGTAGTCTTGCCTGGTCAATTTCCTTGTATGATTCAGCTGTCAAAGGGAGCAGTGAAGTAGAGTAGAACTTCACCGTTCTACTCTACTTCACTAGAAGTAGGTTTTTGTGAATTGCCCAGAGAGCTTTGGCTATTGGGCAGTACAGAAATGTAATACAGACAGACAGACAGACAGACAGACAAGGAAATTGACAAGGCGTGGCTGCATATAGGCTAATTTGCGCACAGTTGCAAAGGACCAGGGGAGAAATAACAGTAAGAGAAAGGAGGGAGCTAGCAGCGCCATTCAGAAGCACCACAAATGGGGCAGGGGGGAGGTGACTGGAGCAAGTGCACCTTGGTGATATGCACCTCTCACTTTCACGTGTTGAACCAACGCTTCTCAGCAGCGTCCTCTACGTTTTCAACGTTTCCCCAAGTCTCCAGCTACTCCAGAAAGCGGAGATATTAACTCCCCCTCCCTTTTCATGGCTCCTTTCAGAGCACTTGCTGCTGTGGTTACTGCGCTTCAGTGGATTTGTGCATCTCCCTGAAAGCAAATGGAGGGGAAATTTGCACACCTGCAGTAATGGAGCAGTTGCTGCAGGTGTGCAAATTTCCCCTCCATTTGCTTCCAAACCTTTACATTTGTATAAATCTTCCCAACAGTTTTTTTTTTAAATCTTAGAGGGTGGCTGAACAGGACGGAGCAAATGAACTGCCTGCTTCAGTACTACTTACACTGCCCCAACCCCAATGGGGCCCCATTCACTCCATCTCATGCAGCTGCCTTCTTGGGTTTTTTTTTTTAACAGGCAGAGACATTTGCGCGGATCCGCTGAAGTGTGGTAACTGCTGCAAAGAGGAGCAGCAAAAAGGTGGGGGAGATAATATCTCCCCTTTCTGGAGTAGCTGGGGATTCGGGGAAGCGTTGAAAGGGTGAGAAGTGTCAGTTCAAGTGAGAGCATCACATTGCCAAGGAGGAAATATCGGTATGATTGTTCCCTTTTGGTTAGGCTGACCATATTTCCTTGAGACAAAAACGGGATATTGGGATGACAAAAACGGGACGGAGCTATGTAATATTCTGTATTCATGAAAAAGTAATGATGGGTGGAATGATGGTGGGAATAACAGTAAGACTCGCCTCCTGGCTCCCACGTGCTGAATGGGGCTTAGCAACCACCTCTTGAATTCCCCGCCACTGCAGTCAAGCAAGGGGGCGGCGTCTGATCGTCGCCAGCTCAAGAAGCCTGGCCCTGACTGGATAAAGGAAATGGAACTTCCTCTTTCATCACACTAGTAGTTTTACTGCATGCATTGATTAGCATAGAGCCTTATGATAAACACGTTCAGTTTTTTTTACAAAAAATTAAAAACAGGAAAATTGACATTTATGTTAAAATGACGGGACAGTCGGGAAATATGAAAAAAAACGGTACTGTCCCGTTTAAAACAGTACATATGGTCAGCCTACTTTTGGTGCACTTGTCCCATTCGGCTTCCCCCCCGCCCCATTTTTGGTGCTACTGAACTGTGCTACTTTGTCCCTCCTTTCTCTTACTGTTATTTTGCCCCAGTCTTTTGCAACTGTGTGCAAGCCAGCCTATACACAGCCTCGCCTTGTCAATTACCTTGTATGTTACCTACTGAGCTTTGCTGCTCCCTTTGACAGCAGAAACATACAAGGAAATTGACCAGGCAGGGTTACTTGTGAAAGACATCATCATCATCATCATTTACAACCCCATTTGAACATTTTTGAAGCACCAAAAAACTAAAAAGCCAGGGAACGAGTGACGGTCCTTCCAAAGTGCCATTTCGGCATCGGTGAAAGGACCGTCGCTGGTGAGGCAGGCTGGAGGCAGCACTGGAGAAATCGTGAAGAGTGGCATGGGGTTTTTTTGCCGCTCTTGTCAAGCAATTCTGTAGCCGATTCTGGCAACCCATGATAAAATAGCTCTCGCGGATATGGACAATACAACAACTCACCATGGGCACAAACAACCCTACAGCCTGCCATGGGTTCTCAGCATGGCTGGTTCGAGGAAATTAAGCCACCCTGTGGAGAACACACTGGATTCAGATGACACGACAACCCACCATGGCTGCCCACCCATGGTGGCTTGTCGTGTTATGTGCACCCAGTCTACAAAGCAGAATAAGATCTCATCTAAACCAATAAGGGTTCATTCTTTTCTCTTTTTTTCAGCTTATCACTGAATTTTTAAGGTCAGCCAAGACAAGCAAGTCTTCCAATATTACCTAGTCTGAGGCTTTGTAGCTGTGGATTACTATTGGGGCTGTGTGTATGCCAAGTTTCTATGGGGATGTAGAAAAACAGAATGGTAAAATGTTGTATTGCACAAGATGGTAAAATGTTGCACAAGATTTCAGCTACACAAAACAGCCTCAGCTTCTTTCCTTTTTAAAAATAAAAGTTTCCAGTCCTTATGGCTTTAAAGTATGTAGGTAATACCTGGCAAATTCCAGAGAGGTTGGTGACTGCATTTTCATTCCAGTGGCCCCAGGACAGGGCTCCTTGCCTCAGAATAAAGAACAAATTCTGCAAAAATAAGAAATAATAAAAATTGATTAATTTGCATAATTATTTATTTATTTATTATTAAATTTATTAATTGCCCATCTGGCTGGTCACCCAGCCACTCTGGGTGATGTACAACATACAATAAAAACAGTTTAAAACAATAAAATTCTACAATAAAAACATTTTCTAAAATACCCTAACCCATCCCAAATGCCTGCCTGAACAACAACGTTTTTAATGCACGACGGAAGCTCATTAAAGAGGGGGCATGATGGAGTTCCCTAGGGAGGGAGTTCCACAAAGTGGGGGCCACCACAGAAAAGGCCCTCTCCCTCGTCCCCACCAGTCTAGCTGTCCTGGCTGATGGGACAGAGAGAAGGCCATCCGAGGCTGATCTTGTTAAGCGGCCTGTCTGGTGCTGCTGGAGGCGCTCCTTAAGATAGGCTGGGCTGGAACCATATAGGGTTTTAAAGGTCAAAACCAACACCTTGAATTTGGCCCGGAAAACAACTGGTAACCAGTGCAACTCCTTCAGCACTGGAGTGATGTGATCTTGCCGGTGGCTGCCTTTAATCAGGCGAGCCGCTGCGTTCTGTACCAGCTGCAGTTTCCGAACCGTCTTCAAGGGTAACCCCATGTAGAGCGCATTACAGTAGTCTAAACGAGAGGAGACCAGGGCATGTACTACCGATGGGAGCAGATGGTCGGGAAGGAAGGGGCGCAGCCGCCATATCAGATGGAGTTGATACAGCGCTGTCCGGCTCACAGCTGACACCTCAGCCTCCATGGACAGCTGGGAGTCCAAAATGACCCCCAGGCTGCAGACCTGGTCTTTCAAGGGTAGCTGTATCCCATTCAACACGAGGTCAACATCCCCCAGCCTCCTCTTGTCTCCCACCAAAAGTACCTCGGTCTTGTCAGGGTTCAGCTTCAGCCTATTCCTCCCCATCCAGCCACTCACCGTCTCCAGACATTTGGACAGGGATTCTACAGCCAACCTTGGTGAAGATTTAAACGAGAGGTAGAGCTGCGTGTCATCCGCATATTGATGACACTGCACCCCAAACCTCCTGATGATAGCCCCCAGCGGCTTCACATAGATGTTAAATAGCATCGGGGAGAGGATGGAACCCTGTGGCACCCCACAAGTAAGTGGCCATGTGACCGAAACCTCCTCTCCCAGTGCTACCCTCTGGTAAATTTGGACAGGGATTCTACGGCCAACCTTGGTGAAGATTTGAACGAGAGGTAGAGCTGCGTGTCATCCGCATATTGATGACACTGCACCCCAAACCTCCTGATGATAGCCCCCAGCGGCTTCACATAAATGTTAAATAGCATCGGGGAGAGGATGGAACCCTGTGGCACCCCACAAGTAAGTGGCCACGGGTCTGAAACCTCCTCTCCCAGTGCTACCCTCTGGTACCTGCCGGAAAGGAAGGACCGGAACCACCGCAATACGGTGTCCCCAATGCCCAACCCCTCCAAGCGGTCCAGGAGGATACCATGGTCAACGGTATTGAAAGCCACTGAGAGGTCGAGGAGAACAAGGAAGGAGCATTCACCCCTATCCAGAGCCCTCCTCATATCATCTACGAAGGCGACCAAGGCCGTTTCTGTCCCATGCCCAGGCCTGAAGCCCGACTGAAATGGGTCTAGATAATCAGTTTCTTCCAAGTGGGCCTTCAACTGCACCGCCACCACCCGCTCAATCACCTTGTCCAAAAATGGCAGATTTGAGACTGGGCGAAAGTTGTTCAAAACTTGAGGATCCAAGGGGGGCTTCTTGAAGAGCGGTCTTATCACTGCCTCCTTGAGGGCTGATGGCATCACTCCCTCCTCAAGGGAGGCGTTCACCACCGCCTTGATCCCCTCACCCAGTCTCTCTCTGCAGCCCATAATGAGCCAAGATGGGCAAGGATCAAGTAAGCAGGTGGTCGGCCGTACCGATGAAAGCACCTTGTCCACTTCATCAGGAGGAAGAAGCTGGAACCGACACGCATAACGTGTACAGGCTGTAAGATTCAGTTTTGCTTGAGCAGGAGCTGGGTAACTTTGGTACAGTATTTTTGGATTTTTTTTAAATGCAAAATATATACACCCTTCATTATGCTCCATTATGCCCTCTGCCCCCAGCCTCTGTCTGTTAATTTAAGGGTTTGTGTTTTTAACGTTATGTTCACTTTGGAACCGCTAAGTTGCAAAGGAGTTAAGCTCTTGCAGAGGATTCTGGTTTGACATACTAGGTCAGATCTAGCAAAGCAAATATGACAATGGAACCAATTCCCTAGGGAGGTGGTGGGCTCTCCCACACTGGAGGCATTCAAGATGAAGCTGGACAGCCATTTGTCAGGGATGCTTTGACTTAGACTCCTGCATTGAGCAGGGGGTTGGACTCGATGGTTTATAGGCCCCTTCCAACCCTACTATTCTATGATTCTATAAGCTCCTCTTAGTAGCCAACAAAGCATTGTTGCCCTCCTGGGAAATGGAGCAGAAGGGAACTTCCGGGGGACTGATGAGATTTAAAAGTGGTAAGGAGGTCAGCCATCTCAAACAGCACTAGTCTGTCTGTGGTCCAAAGAAGTAAAGTTTATAGACAGGTGTCATTTGCCCTTGCTACCTCAGATGGGCTAAGATGCTATCCCTGGAGAGGCAATGTTTTTCTTATTTATTAAAAAATACACACACACAGCTTCAGATTTCACACTTCTCCATACAGTTTTCAAGTCAAATGTGATCTTCAGTTTTCATCACTTCATAGCCTAAGGGGGGAATTAGGGAAGGAAGGGAAAAGTACCGGGGGGGCAGGAGCAATGTGACCCGTGATCTAGTGAGCAAATGCAAGGTCCATGTCTTTTGGTAGCATCTATTTAAAGCACCGACCGTGGGAAACTTCTGCAGACGTGTGGTTTCTCGAGAACTGAGAGCGTTGTGTCTTTTCTAGCTGACTAGTGAGTCACACTCTGAATTGGGGAGAAGTGGGGGAGAAGAAGCAGAGGGGGGGAGAGAAAGAAAACAGCAATCCAAACACTCGCCTTTGAGGACACAGCATGACTCATTTATCTCCCCTTCCAAAACAGCTGGATGAGTCCTGGTTCTAGAGAGGGAAGTCAGGAAAGGCGCTTTGGGAGAATGGGTAGACCAGGAATGTGCGGACTGCTCCTCAGGAAGGCTCAGCTCTCAGCACTCTTTTCCTTGACAAGACCCACCTGCCAAAGGTGTGCAAAAATGAGCTCGCTGGTACCTCTGCACTTGTGCAGAGAGCATTCCCTCCACCACTGAGTCACCACAGCCCACTCCTCCAAAGAAGGAAGCAAATCACAGGCATGCAGCTGGCGGACCCATCTCAGTTTTTCAAAGTTAGCTCTTGGAAGGAGATGATGCACAAGGCTGGCTTCAGAGTGTGCCTGACATGGGCATTCGATGAGTCCCCAAGACCAGCAAAGAGCCTACCAGCAACAACACCATTCTCGCATCGCATGGAACAGCTGGGGGGGGGGGATTAGAGTCATATCCAGATTTAGTCATACTCTGAGTAGACCCATTGAAACCAATAGGACTTGAGTTAGTGATGACTAAATCAAGACCCATTGGCTTCAATGGGCCTACTCTGAAGATAGCTACATCTAGATCCAAGCCTTGGTTTGTACACCCCAACTCGTCCAGGTTCCACTTGAGGATGCATTGCCCAAAAGAAGGACTCCTATCCCTGGAGTTGGCAGTAAAGATGCTCCAAGAAGAATGCATCCTAGCACTAATAGAAGGCCTCCAAACCCTAAAGAAGGCCCCCAAATCCTGGACTTGGCACTAAGGGTGCTCCTAGAAGAACACGTTGTAGCACTACTGGTCGGAAGTCCTTGTGCAGCTATTTCAGCTCCCTGGCCCCCTTAGCAGTTTTTCACCAGGAAGATGGAAGAAGAGGTCAGAAAACAAAGGAGGGTTATGAGTGGAAAACAGCATTGTCTGTAACCTACGTATGTTAAAATTCGGTAAATGAGGCAGGGTAATGGCCTGATAAAAGGCTCATCTGGAAACATCCTAAAGTTATATATAAACTTAGGAGGCCGTAAGATGCTCCACAAATGTCCACACACACAAACATGTCAAAATGAGAGTGAGCCAATGTCTTGCACTTAGCAAATGTCATTCCCAGTATCTCTCAAACTTTAAAAACCTGAGAAGCAAAGGTAGCTGTGTTGGTCAAAAGAACAATTCCAAGAGAAAAATGCTAAAAACCATATTAGCATAATGCCTTTTGGGGGGGCCAACCCAAAGGCCACAAAACAGTATGCATGCTTTCAAGTTCTTCAGAACTCTTTATCAGGAAAAATGGTAAACAAAGAAAAAGGTGGTGGCTGATGTTGAAGCTATGGAGTCTGCATTTGTTTACAGTATTAAAATAGAATTTGGGAGCAGGATGCAGACATTCAAATTGAAATCTAGCAGGTACTGAGAAGGTTTCAACTTACACCATCTCAGTACCTGCTAAAGCCTCATTTGAATGTCTGCAGTCCCCTCCCTCTTCCCATCTTAAGACTGCGTAACCAAATGCAAACTCCGCTTCTCTTCCTTTTGTTGTGCTTTGTTTACTGTCTTGCCTGATGAAGAGTTCTGAAGAACTCAAAAGCTTGCATAGCGTTTTGCAGCCTTTGGCTTGGCCTGTACTGAAGCTCCTGTTCAACTCTCTCACATGATAAAGATTCTGCATAACTTGTACTATTACCATCCTCTTAAAAACTTCAGAATGTTTCCTTTTGGCCAGCTTTGAATTAGGGATGTCTGTCATTTGAAAATCCGGCCCTTTGCGGGCCTGACAGATTCCCGCTGCCTGCCCGGCTTGGCTTGCATTTGCAAGCCAAGCTGCAGGCTTTTCCCAATATCCAGGAACTTTTTTCAGGTTTTTTCTTCTTCTCATAAATAGAAAGTTGAACAAATTGTGGCCGCAATCTGCATAATTTGCGCAAATTCTGGCTGCAATTTGCACAAATTCTGGCCACAATTTGTGCAAATTAAGCAACTTACAGCTGTAATTTGCACCAATTATGCAAATTGCAGTCACAATTTGTGCAAATTCTATTTACAAGGAGAAAAATCTGCAAGTTGGTCTGACTCAGTGCAGATTGAGGAAGGCACGCTCGTGGGGAAGTGAGCTGAAGTCTAGGGGTGCGAGCTGATGAAAGCCTCGCAAACTCTACCCCCCCAAATGGATTCCTCCAATATCCCTACTTTGAATTGACTTTTTCACCTTGCCTTGTCCGGTTGCCCCTCACCATCTGACAATAAGAGTTATCTCTTAATGAAAGCTTATCACACACACACACATATGTATGTATGTATATATATATATACATATATATATATATACACACTTCTTAAAAGTTAGTCTCAAGGTGCCATTAGACTTTTTTTTTTTTTCCAATGGAGAGGCCAAGAACCAAACCTGAGACTTTGTGCATGCAAAGCAGGTGTTCAGCCACAGAGCTGTCAGTCTTCCTCTTTTAAACATACTTACTTTCTGCCCCTCCACCCAGAACCATCCATCTGTTCCATGAGTCAGCTTGCAGCAGAGATGCAGCAAGTATTCAAGCAGGGTTTCCCACATGGCTAGAATTCTTCCATGCAGAATCAAAATGGGCATCACCTGCACAATTCTGCTCATAGCACTGTCCTATGCTGTCCTCTGCTGCAGTGAGGGGTGGGACCACAGGTGGTGGAGGGCGTCCTTGAGGGTGGGAGAGACCTCCTCCCACCAGCTCAGAAAGTTAAGCTGCTGCCAGTGTCTTTTTCAATCAGGGGATCATGGGATCATGGGGTGTCGAACTATGAAAATGTCAATTTCTACTGGGGTCATGTGCAGGGATGGGGGAGAAATTTGCACTGACCAAATTTCACACTTTCAAACCTATACATAGATTGAAATTCAGTTATGCCTCAAAATTTGCAGTGCTCCGAATTTCACAATGGAGTTCTCCAAATTAAAAAAAACAAACAGAAATGTGTATATTGGGGCAAGTGCACACAAAAATGCACATATTCAGGGAAATTGCATACAAAAACGCACACACACATGCATAGAAATGTATCTGCAAACCGACTGGAAACAGAGCTTGGAATTTAAGGGTAGTAAAATGAGAAAGAGTAGTAAAATGAGAAACTGACAGAAACCAAAATTGACAGATTTGTCCATTCCTAGGATGTGGGCTGCATTTTAGCACCTGTGAAGGCTAGCGGGGGGCGGGGGCGACTGGGGACGTGATGCAGCCAGTATCACTACACTGGCAGAATCTTTACTTTGCAAAGACCAAAGAGTTCAGGGAAGGAAGAGATGCCCTGTGGGCCTGTCCCATCTTCAAAGGAAGAGCTACCTAGTATCCTGTCCTGGCTCCCAAGGTGAATCCTGCCACATTGGAGATGGGGACTAACCAGTAGAGGAAATTGGACGTGTTGTGCATTCTTTGGAACACTTGTGGGGAGGAGAAACCTCAAGGGTTTCCAAGCATTCAAATGGAACATGCGAAAGGCCCGATTCATTTCCAGGTCAAGCATGAGGCTGCTTACCCATCTCTAGCATGTGGAGATCCTGATGCAATAAGTAATGTACATGAAACCTACTGCTAGGTTGGATCCAGATTTAGTCAAACCTAATATGACCCCTTGGAATCAGCGGGACTGGAGTTTGTTATTATTATTGCAAGTCTCATTCGTTTCAATGGATGTCTGGAGCCAAGGATCTATGGACTGAGGGAAGCACTAATGCAACCTTGGCAGTAGAAGAGGGCATAAGGGGAAGCGGCCACAAAATGTTGCCAGGTGGAGTGCTCCTGTTCATGGCTCCAGTCAGCCAGCCATGTCCTTTTCCACAATACCCCATTCCCTTCCCCTTCCTCCCCCTCCCCCATTCCCTTCCCCAAACAAGCTGTAGCATTCCTAGCCCCTGAGCATGTTCCATCCTAACTGGACTGTTTTGGGGTTCCCACACACAGACTTAGGCAGTGGAGGCTGGTGGCTCCGACGTCAGTGGAGTGCTGAATCCCCTCCGAGTTTCAGTCAGAACCAGTCAGAACTCTAAGGGGCTATCCAAAAGTTCTGACTGAAACCTGGAGTGACATCAGTCAGATCCCAGGGATCTTACACTGTTGTTAAAGGGAGGGGCGATCCCATTTTGATCTTAAACACATAATGATAATTGGTATAGTGGTCCTCCTCCCATATGTGCCTGCCCAGACCTTAAGCTCATCCTCAGCGGCCCTTCTCCGTGAGACCCTGCCAAAGGAAGTGAGGCGGGTGGCTACTATGAAGAGGGCCTTTTCTGCTGTGGCACCCCGGCTGTGGAATGAGCTCCCTAGTGAGGTTCACCTGGCACCTACATTATATTTCTTTCAGTGCCAGGTGAAGACCTTTTTATTTTCCCAGGCATTTTAGCACTTTAGCTTTCTAGTCTTTTAGCTTTGCTGTTTTAAATCTGTATTCTAAATTTCTGCATTGCTGCTAGGTTTTATTCTGATTTTATTTTGGTTGTATTGTTATATTGTGGTTTTAATGCTTTTCTATTTTATATTATTTTACTGTGTGCTTTTTGGTTTAAATTTTTTTGAACTGCCCAGAGAGCTTCAGCTATTGGGTGGTATAGATATGAAATAAATGAATGAGTGAATGAATGAATGAATGAATAAATAAATAAATAAATAAAAGACTAGGGGTGGGTAGGTCTGCAAATCTCACTCTCATTGAGGTTGTCAGTTTTTGCACCACCAAGCTCATTCCTGACCCTGGTGCCACCAGCCTCCGCTGCTTATACCAAGTCAGACATTTGGTCCATCAAGCCCGGCAGTGTCTCCTTTGACTGGCAGGGGTCCTCAAGGACTCAGGCCAAGGTGTTTTTCAACCATGAGTCACCCTTACGGTTTGTCAGGGTGGAAACTGAGCCCATAGAGCCCCAGAGCAGTTCTGATTCTGAGGAAGAACAACAATCCGTGGGAGAGGAGCTTGCTCATCTCTCACAAGCACAGCGGCTGGCAGAGATTCCTCCTGCCAGCATTCCTGAGAGAGATAGTAACCCTGGCAGTGAGGGAGCGCTGGAGGGGGGCTTGCTGGACGCTCGGCGCAGACGCAGGGAGCGACGACAGATGGAGGGCGCCGAAAGGAGGCATAGCACTCGTTTGGCGTGCAAACAACGGTCACGTCCCGAGGACCCAAGGGAAAGAGGGAGGATCTCTCCATAGCCCATAAGTTCAGAGTCCTCCCGTGGTTCCCCTTCAAACAGGGACCAACTGCCTTACCTGGCTACTCAGCTATCTTTCTCCAGTGCTGTTCCTTGCTTTGGTGCTAGTGATTAGCATCTGAAAGAGTCATAAAGGAATAAAGTCTCAGAAAGAATTCCGCGCCGTCTGTGTCCTGAGTTGGCTATTGGTGGGGACTGCAAGAGGCAGCTAGGGCGCTCCTGACAGCTTGGTCCCCGTTCCTCTTTTTTTCTTTCTCTCTCTGCTCCTACTGCCTCTGGAGGCTGCCATGGACCCGGCGGTGCAAGCTCTCGCGCAAGAGAACCAGGCTCTTCGTGATCAAGTGGCTCAACTGACGACTGCTGTACAGAGTCTGCAAGCTGCGGTTCAACCCCCACCACCTCCGATTCCCTCCAGCCGCAAGTGCCCGGTGGCTTTGCCAGAGAAGTTTTCTGGTGAGAAAGGAATTTTTCAGATTTTCCGGGCCCAGTTGGAGCTGTACACGCGCCTACGACCTGAGAATTTCCTGACAGAACAGGTTCGTGTGGGCTTCATCATTAACCTACTTTCCGGCATGGCAGTTAAATGGGCTTCAGGACTTCTTCTCGCTAATGACCCCCTGCTCGAGGACTATCAAGGTTTCATGACAGCGATGGCCAGTTTTTTCGGTGACCCCCTGCGCACGCAGACGGCTTCTTGGGAAATTCGCTGCCTCAGGCAGGGCAAGGACTCAGTTTCCAACTACGCGACAACTTTTCGCTTGCTGATGCAGAATTTACAGTGGAATGATGCTGTGTGTGAATACCTAGTGATGCCGTTTGGGCTCGCCTGCCCCCCCCCATGTTTTCGCGTTTTATGAATGCCATCTTCCAGGAGTATTTGGACACTTTCCTCATTGTGTATCTCGATGATTTACTCATATTTTCTGAGGACCCCCACGCCCATCAGCACCATGTCTCCGCCATCCTCCAGCGCCTCCGCGAGCACCATCTTTATGCCAAGCTGGAGAAATGTGCGTTTGACCTAACCTCTTTGGACTATCTTAGCTACATTATCTCAGCTGACGGTATCAGGATGGATCCTGCAAACGTCCAGGCTGTCCTCTCCTGGCAGGCTCCATCCACCAAGAAGGACTTGCAACGTTTTCTGGGGTTTGCTAATTTTTACAGATAGTTCCAGCCCAGCTTTGCTCGGCTGACATCTCCTCTCACGGACCTCCTTAAGGGCAGGAAATCTCCTTTTCTTTGGACGGCATCTGCCCAACAGGCTTTCGAGGAACTTAAGAAGGTTTTTAGTTCTGAGCCGATCCTGTTATATCCCGAACCGAGGAAGCCTTTTGTAGTGCAAACTGATGCCTCTGACTTTGAGATGGGGGCGGTGCTTTTTCAGCCAGATCGGACGGGTGGCGGGTTGCAACCCTGCGCCTACCACTCCAGGAAGTTGAACATGTCTGAGAGGAATTATACCATCTGGGAGAAGGAACTGTTTGCCATCAAGTCCACTTTGGAGACCTGGCGTCATCTTCTGGAGGGGGCACAGCACCCAGTCAAAGTTAGAACCGATCATCACAACCTGGAACATCCTCAGACAGCCTGTGCCTTAAACCAGCGGCAGATTAGGTGGTCGCTTCCCCCCCCCCCCGGTTCCACCTTAAGATCTGCCATGTGAAGGCCTCCGACAACCTACAAGCAGATGCTCTTTCTCGTAAGCCGGACCTCCATCCAGGGGGTAAGGGAAATCCCCCCCCTGATTCTTCCCCCCCCCAGAGCCTGGCAGCAGCTGCGGTGCCTCACTCTTGGGAGGAACTTATTCACTCTGCACAGGGTCAGGATGCTTTTGTCCACACAAAAGTGGAGGAATTGGGGCTAGCCTCTGGCCTCCCCCACTCTATCCCCTTCTCTTTGTGAGGTGGCCTGCTTTACCATTCCGGCCGGGTCTGTGTGCCTTCTAGACCCCTCCATGAGAAGTTCCTCCATCAGTGCCACGACTCCCCCACTGCTGGGCATTTTGGCTTCGCCAAGACCCTGCATGGAGTGACGCAGGATTTTTGGTGGCCTCGTGTGAGTCGGGACGTCAACACCTATGTCACCTCCTGCCCAACCTGCCAGTGGGTGAAGGCCCCCTCTGGCAAGCCCACAGGCTTACTTCACCCCCTGCCTACCCCCTCAGGACCTTGGAAAGTGCTCTCCCTTGACTTCATCACTGACTTGCCTCACTCACACAGTAAGACCACTATTCTGGTGGTGGTGGATTTGTTTTCTAAGATGGCCCATTTCATCCCCTGCTCTGGGTTGCCCACAGCCAGGGAGACGGCAGAGCTTTTTTTGGCACATGTTTTCCAGCTCCACGGATGGCCCGAGGGTCTCATTTCGGATAGGGGGGCCCAATTCATTGCCCATTTCTGGAGGGAGCTACTGGCGTTGCTCCATGTGACGCTCCGTCTTTCCTCCGCTCACCATCCACAGACGGACGGTCAGACCGAGCGCACCAATGCTACTCTGGAACAATATCTGCGCTGTTATGTCAATTACCAGCAAGATGACTGGGTTTCCTTGCTGCCTCTTGCAGAATTTGCTTATAACAATGCCTGCCATGCTTCCACCCGCCAAACTCCATTTTTTGCCAATTTTGGTTACCACCCCAAGGCCTTCCCGTCCACCCTAGCTCCCTCTTCGGTGCCAGCAGCCCAGGACTTTTTAGAGGAGTTGCGAGCGGAACACCACCTCTTACAGGACTCCCTCGAGCAAGCCAAGACAGCCTACAAGGACTCCGTGGACCGGCGGCACCAGCCGCGTCCATCTCTGCAACTGGGGGAATGGGTTTGGTTGTCCACCCAATACCTCCCCTCTCACTTGCCCGCAAGGAAGCTCGCGCCTTGCCGCACGGGGCCTTTCCAGATTACGGCCCAGATTAACCCTGTTGCTTTTCACCTGGCTCTCCCCCCTGCCATGAAGATCCATCCTGTTTTTCATCGGTCCTTGCTGTCCCCCCTGGTTTCTGGCAACCCTCATCACTCAGCCAGCTCCCTCCCGCCGCCAGTGCTGGTGGAGGGGGAGGAGGAGTGAGGTCGCGGAGATTCTGGACTCCCGCCTTTCTCGCTGCCGCCTGCAATATCTGGTGGACTGGAAGGGGTACGGGCCAGATGAGCGATCCTGGGAACCTGCGGAAAATGTGCATGCCCCGTTGCTGCTGAGGCGCTTCCACCAGCTGTACCCCCACAAACGTCAGTTCTGATTCTGAGGAGGAACAGCAATCCGTGGGAGAGGAGCTCGCTCATCTCTCACAGGCACAGCAGCTGGTAGAGATTCCTCCTGCCAGCATTCCTGGGATACATAGTGACCCTGGCAGTGAGAGAGCGCTGGAGGGGGGCTTGCTGGACGCTTGGCGCAGACGCAGGGAGCGACGACAGATGGAGGGCGCAGAAAGGAGGTGTACCGCTCATTTGGCGCTCAGACAACGGTCGCGTCCCGAGGACCCAAGGGAAAGAGGGAGGATCTCTCCCTAGCCCATAAGTTCAGGGTCTTCCCGTGATTCTCCTTCAAATGGGGACCAAGTGCCTTACGTGGAGCTTAGGCTACTCAGCTATCTTTCCCCAGTGCTGTTCCTTGCTTTGGCGCTAGCGACTAGTATTCTGAAAGAGTCATAAAGTAATAAAGGAATAAAGTCTCGGAAAGAATTCCTTGTCGTCTGTGTCCTGAGTTGGCTATTGGTGGGGTCTAGGGATGGCAGAGAATTCCGCCACGGATCTCGCTGAGGCCAAATGCCAGTGCAATCGGCCCCCCGAACTCCGTTGTGGAACGGCCTGCCCCCCCCGCCCCCCCCGTGGATCACCTGCCCCCGGGACGAGACTTACCTGGGGCGGATCTTCCAGGCGGCGGCGACAGCTGGTCTTCCAATCGGCTGCCGCCGCCGCCATTTCCAGTGTTGGAAAAAAAAAAAGACGTGATAGGCTACATAAAGATTTACGTAGCCTATCATGGCTAGTTTTTTTTAAAAAAGAACACGACGTGATAGGCTACATAATTCTTTACGTAGCCTATCACATCTGACTTAACAAAACAACAACAACGCATGTATGCAAATGGTGGCGGCTACGGCCGCCGCCATTTGCATTCCTTATTTTGGGCCATCTTAGTCTACGTAAATATTTACGTTGACTAAGACGGCGAAAATAAGGGGGAACGCAAATAGCGTCCGCTACGCTATTTGCGTTCCCCTTATTTCCGCTGTGAAATATGGCTATGGCCGCCGCCATTTGCGTACACGCGTTGTTGTTTTTTTTTTTTAAGTCAGACGTGATAGGCTACGTAAAGATTTACGTAGCCTATCACGGCTGACTACAGGGACGCAAACGGCAGCGGCTATGGCCACTGCCATTTGCGTCCCTGCTAGCCAGCGCCCAGATGTCCGGCTGCTGGCGGAGCCAGCTGGCGGCTCCACAGAATCCCCGCAGAGCAGAGCCGGCCGGCAAGGATTCCGGGGGGAGGGAAGGAGCGCCTCCCCCCCCAAGCGGAACCCAGCAGAGACAGGTAAGGGCAATTTCGTACATCCCTAGTGGGGGCTGCAAGAGGCAGCTAGGGTGCTCCTGACAGGGTTTTCTTAAAACCTTTTTGTTCTTCTGCAAACCCTAGGGTCCCCCTGACCCTGCTGATGCCTTCCCCTCGAGCACGGACAGTGCTGCTTTGGCTACAGGAGGATCCACACATGGAGACGGAGTTCGCTACTACACCAGTGTGGTGCAGTGGCGAGAGTGCTGGACTGGGAGCCGGGAGATCCGGGTTCTAGTCCCCACTCGGCCATGCAAGCTCACTGGGTGACTTCGGGCCAGTCACAGACTCTCAGCCCAGCCTACCTCACAAGGTTGTTGTGAGGATAAAATGGAGAGGAGGAGGATTATTACCCTGCCTTGGGTTCCTTAAAGAGGAAAAAAGGCGGGATATAAATGTAATAAATACATAATAATAAATCAATATATAGGATAAAACAGGGCATCTCCTGCCATCACTTAAAATGACACATGGCCAAGCAGGGTAAGAACAAAACCACAGCTATTGCTGGGCTCCCTCCTTCTCAAATCAGGTGGAGGTGTTGGTGAGGCAAATGAGGAAGCAGTCACCCACACAAATCCAAGGTGGATCATTTGAGGTTCCTCTGCCAGGAGGCATACAATACACCCAGTTTTTGGTGAGTAGTGAGGAAGGATTAACCCCAGGGGTTTTACACTACTGCCACGGGGAGGGGCTATCCGATTATGGCCCTAAGCACATCATGCTCATCGGTATAGTTCAAAGACTAGAGATGGGTAGATCTGCAAATCTCACTCTCATTGAGGTTCTCAGTTTTTGCACTACCAAGCTCATTCTTCCTGGCTCCATACAGGGATTCTTTTTTCTCGCACAGAAATCCATCTTTGTGCTTTTTTCAAATGCCCACAGTTTGTACTCATGCCGCCACTGCCTAGAGCATGACTGTGCATTTCAGAAATGTACGCAGTGATTTTTCCACATTTTTCAAATGTGCCCATGTTGTCGAACACAGCTTTCTCTTGCTCATGGAATGTACTGCAAGCCTGGAAACGTACAGAATTCCAACCCTTGGGCGTTCCATTTTGGGCTTGGTTCCAGGAGGTACAAATCAGGTAGATCCGTAAAAGAAGCTCAAGAGAGCAAAGTGGCCAATACCAAGGTGGGGGCCTCAGGTCTTTATCCCTGGGAGGGGTCACCGATAACTGACATTTAGAGTGTAAGGTCCTTGGGGGCAGGGAGCATGTATACTGATGGTGCTGAAGAAATAACAGTGTGCAGCAAGGCCTCTGGTCTACTGAGCCAGGACAGAAAGGCAGAAAGGAGCACAGGCCTGGCTCTAGACCACAGCCTGATTCAGAAGCCCTACTCCTGGGCTCCAGGCGTACCACAAACCTTTGCTGCCTGTGCCGCAGGTTGGCCTTACATGCACGGGACTAGCTGTCAACAGCTTTTAAGAGCTATTTTGCACGGACAGCAATGCCAGCTGATCAATAGTCTAGGCCAGGGATGTCAGGGAAGAGGACTTCCAGACAATTCTGTAGCGGGGCTATTGTCTTTGCTGTCCAGACAATCAGCACAAGTACCATGACTAGGATGGCTATGTGTCCTTCTTTAATGAGGTTAGTCCTCTGTTTGAAGGTGCCCTCTATTTGCAGTGCTGTCCAGTCTAAATCCGGTTTAAAACTGAAGAACCAGAAGGAAGGAGAGTGGGGGCCTTGAAGTTGCTGATCAACACTTACCACTGGGACAGCAGACTGAGCAGGTGCACAGGCCGGGCTGGCATCCAGGGTAGGCCTGGTCGGGCACCTGCTGAGGCCCACACTCCAACAGGGGCCCACTGACAAGAGCCCCTTGGACTTGCTCCTCCTCGCTCACCATTGCAACCTGCTTGTTCACCTGCCTCATGCTCTGGCCCAGACAACGGTGGTGGTGGTGAGAAGGAGGGGCAGGAGATGCCACGGCCTCCTTGCTCACTGGCTCTCTGCCTGTCAAGCAGGCGAGGGGTAGCAATGATGAGGAAGAGGATGGGGAGCGAGAGCAGCTGGTGATAATGGCGGGAAGAAGGTAGACTCACGGAGGGAGGGGGCCCAGGTCACCATGTTGCAGGCTTCCCCATTATGGTGCGATGCATTGTACTTCTTTTTGAAGTAAGGATTCCTCCATTCGCATCAGTACCTATAAATGGATACATGCATACTCCATGCAAATCTTGTTCTGTCCTCTCTTTGTATATGATTCATTTCCCCTTTCGGCATGAGGCATTAAGTGCCCACCCAAGCCACAGCACAGTGGTAGAGCACACGCACAGCAATAGAGAACTTTCCGTCCCAGGTATTCCCACTGAAAAGGATCTCAAGCAACAGGGCTGGGAAAGATCTTTGCCTGAGACCCTGGAGAACTGCTGCCTGTCAGAGTAGACAACAGAGGGACTAATGGTCCAATTCAGTATATAAGGCAGCTTCCTGTATTCATTTGTACCCACCAATTCAGTTGAGATTGCTAAAACCCCTCTTGCAAATGTCCGACATTGCCCAAGGAAACCAACCGCTAGTTAGGTCCAGGAAAAGAAGTCAGGACTGAAGGAGACATTTCCATTACAGCTATTCTCAAATAGCCTCTTCAAATTCTCCACCTTATTTGTGAGCAGAGAATTTGGAGGTACCGTGGTGTGGGGAACTCCTCCAGGAGAAGGAGAAATTCTCCAATAACTTCTCAGGGGGTGTAGGGCTCACCATGAACAAGTTCTTTCTTTTTTCTCTAAGACACAAGTTACATAGCACCAACTGTGTTGGCAGTCTGGCCGCCATTTTGTATCCTCCACAATGTCCTCCAGACCTAGTGTCATCAAAGTCTGCTGGATCAGCTTCCCAGCCAATTGTGCTCCATGCTCATTACTATGAGATGGGGCGCCATTTTGGATTTTTCGCCACAGGCATCAATGCTGTTTCAGACAGCCTTCAGGAGAGGAAGTTCTATGCTTAGGACCTGTGTTGTTGTCTTGGGAATTTCCACACACCCATCCCCAGAATGAAGGAATCGTATTATTTACTGTGTACTGTCAACACAGACATGACAAAAGCAGTTTCCGTCACTAAAAAAAAAAGTGCGGGTGGGGAGAGAGAACTGCCACCACCAGACATAGGGGAGAGCTCAGTCCCAGCACGCAAGGCCGGCTTGTCAAAGACACCACATCTCCTTTTTCTGCCTCAGAAGGGAGAAGTCTGTACACAGGGGGGAAGTCATCATTTTTTTGATGGCCCTCAGAGTGGTTTTCGTGCACCTGTTACCTCAGCGCAATCTCACAACATCCAGGCTGTGGGACAGGATGCTGACTGAGAGACAGAAAGGGGGGTGAGGCAAAGGTCTTTGTTTGAGGCCTAGATCCTCCCACCATCTGCCCTTTAGAAAAAGCAAGACGATGGGGAGTTGCTGGTATTTTTTCCACAAGAAATGGTGTTGG
The DNA here is from genome assembly GCF_057233095.1 of Heloderma suspectum. Lineage (NCBI taxonomy): Eukaryota > Metazoa > Chordata > Lepidosauria > Squamata > Helodermatidae > Heloderma > Heloderma suspectum. The sequence goes on along the minus strand of NC_139467.1, from coordinate 34,297,989 downwards.
ATTATTGCTTATTTATTTCAAGCCGCCCAATTAAAAGAGTTCCCATACTTTTACACCCCCCGCTGCATCTCCATATGCAGCAGAATGAGGTGAAAGAGTCCTGAGGTGGTAGCATAAATGGGAGGGATCACTTTCTAAAATGTTCCCCTATGTCAGGTGTGCAGAACCTCTTTTAGCCTAAGGGTCAAATTCCATTTTGCAGAAGTTCTCGGGGGCTGCATCCCAGGGGTGGGTGGTGTTGGATAATAGGAGCAACTCTGCAAGCTTCCAGACCCTGGGGGGTGATAGAGAATGTCCTGTAGCTTGATCAGTTCCTTTTTCCTACTCCCTCCCCTTCCTCTCCCTTCTTCCTCTTGCTTCCTTCATGGAGAAAGATGCATGGTGCTTGTTGCAAAGGCAAGTAATCATATCTCATGCCTTTGCTTACTTACACTCACACAGCCAGCTTTAGGGGGTGCTTGTAGTTAGACAGTGTTAGATAGCCTTCTCTGACAATGTGTATAGAAGCACTAATAAAGCAAGGTGCTTTGTACTTCTTTTGAACTGGCTCTAGCCTGCATTTATTGCCTCCAGTATCAAGTGCTGTGTTGCCACGCTTTCTCTGTATAAAGCAACTCTGCTGTAAGTCACACCAGACTTTCCAACAGGCAGGTCCAAAGGGGTGGGGTCCCAAACCCAAAAATAACACTATATTTTAGCTTAAAGCTCTTAATTGCCAGTAACTAAGCTGTAGGAGCAGCATTTCAACCTTTTCAAATGGGGGGAAAAACTGCACAAAAGTCAGGAAACCATCACACAATTTTAACACTAACTTCAATCCTACCGCACAGGGTTGTTGTGAGGATAAAATGGAGAGAAGGTGGACCATGTAAGCCACTTTGGGTTCCTTTCAAGAGGCTAAAAGGTGGGATAGAAATGTAATATGAATGGAATATAACTAAAACAATTGGTGATTGAGGGAAAGGGGGTGGGGAAAGGAGTGTGGCCTGGGGAACTCCAGAGGGCCAGATTAGGACCCTGGAGGGCCAGATTTGGCTCTCAAGCCTGAGGTTCTACACACATGCCCTATGTTAACAAACAGAAAAACTCTCCCTGAAAATAGAAAGCTAGCATGTCAGGGATAAACATGGATAAGCCCTGCTCTGCTAGTTTTCTACTTGCACATAGTTGCAATGAAAAAATATGGGCCCACCTCTAGAGTCCAAAGTGGTACAGGCCATTTCCCCATCTCAGGACTCTGCCACCTCAGAGAACCAGGAGCTTAAAATCCAACATACAGAACCCACACTTACTGCTGGCTTCTCAAAATATTTTAGTCACTGTGGCCTTGATCAGGTTTGTTTAAGTCAGGGGTGGTGGCCCTCAAGATGTTGCTGGACTCCAACTCCATCATCCCCAGCCAGCATGGACCATAGTCAGGGGTGATGGGATTTGAAGTCCCTCTCCTGGTTTAAGGGATGGCTCACACATGCGCATGCATCGTAAGATCCCTCATCACTTCATGACTCTCAGCTAGGGTCCACTTCACACATGTGTGAATGCACTCCTGTAAATCACTTGAGTCTGGTTCACACAAGTATTTATTTATTGCATTTCTATACCACCCAATAGCCAAAGGTCTCTGGGGCGTTCACAACAATTAAAACCATAAAATACAACATTATAAAATACAATATAAAAGTTTAAAAATTTAAAACTACAGTGTAAAATAAAAAAACAAAACAAAACCTAGTAGCAGCAGTGCAAAGTTTTAACTTGTAAACTATCTGATGCCGCCAACATCAAGTGCTGACCTGCATGTGAGAACTGGGCCATCACTGATCTAGCATCACCGCAAGGCGCAAGCACAATCCTTTTCAGTGGAGGCAGTGCTGTGTCACATATGTAGCTAATGTGTAAAGAAATGAGAGATACTGCCATATTTCTCTTGTGCCAAGCTTGGAAACAAAAGGCCACGACATCACCAAGGTAAGCTTTTGTTGTTGTTGTTGTTGTTCAGTCGGTAAGTCATGTCCGACTCTTCGTGACCCCATGGACCATAGCATGCCAGGCCTTCCTGTCCTCCGCTCTTTCCTGGAGCGTGCTCAAGTTCCAAAATTCTCCTCCAGCTCGGATTTTGATCCAGATTTCGTCCCTGTGCCAGTTTCCTGCTGTACTCCACACCTCCACACACATAGCTTCAAATTACCCCCAGTAGTGCTGTTTGCTGGGAACTGCCATTTTTAATTCCCACAATGCCCTAGAGCTGCACTATGCCTGGGGCATTGTGGGAAAGTAAAATGGTACCACTGCCACTTCCAGGTAAGGCCAGCAGGGTCCACCGGTGTAGGATGTGGCCCACCAGAGGGCCAAGGGCTTCCTGAAACTTGGAATTGGCCCTGAGGATAATGTGGCCATGTGTCCTCTTTTACAGAGGACAGTCCTCTGTTTGAAGGGCTACCAGAGGACTATCCTCTTTTGGAAGGGCTGCCCTCTCCAGTTCCAGTCTAAAGATACAGAACCATCAGATCTGCGGCCCATCCACAGGTAGCATCTGAACAGCTGACTAATCAGGCAGGCACACTAACAGCTGACTAATCAGGCAGGCATAATTTCTAAATCTGCATCTATGCTTGTAAATTAGCCTGTGCAAATTTTATGCAAATCTCTGTTGTCCTGCGTTTCTTCTTTTTTGGCAATTCATAAGTGGCCACCCTACCTGAGAGGCTGTGAACAGGGCCTTCACGCTGCACAGGAGGGCTGTATAGGTCAGCAGTTGGCGCTGTGCGGCTGCATGAATTTCAGATCAATCTTGGCTCATTTCAGGAAACGCATGCCACAGGCTCAGCCCGCTCTACCCTCTTGCACCCGCAGAACTTTTCTGCGTGCGCCGTGCACAAATCTGTAGCACTGGTGTCTCCTACCAGTCACCCCTGCAGCCAGGCTTCAAAGAATCTGTCTCCATCTGCACCTCAGCTGAGGCTTTGGGTTCTGAAGAATTCACCTCAAGAACACAGACTCGAGGGTTATGATACAAGCGATATAGATTTGCACAGAGAGACAGGGAGAAACAGAACCCCAATTGGTACAAATTTCAGCACAAGAGCCGTGTTAGTGTGTTGCAGCGAAAACAACAAACAGACCTTAAAAGCAGACAGATTCTTTTGGTGGCAGAATCTTTTATGGACTATAGGGAAAGATAATTTATATCCCACCATTCATTCACTGATTCTAGAGCACTTGATTGTTTTGACATTTCAAAACAATAAAATGCAATAAACATAACAAGCAACAGTATTAAAACAGCAGAAATTAGTATGATTTCCTCCCTCCTTCTTCCTTTCCTTTCCTTTCCTTCTTTCCTTTTTTTCTTTTTTCTTCCTTTTTTCTTTCCTCCTTCCTTTCTTCTCTTTCTTCCCTTTCCTTTTCCTATTGATTCCCTTCCCTTCCCTGCTTTCTTTCTAATATTCATATTCAGCCCTTCAAAAACCTTGCAAACCGCTAAAACAATAAAAATACAACAATACGATCAACACAATCAACTTTAAAAGCAGCAGATAAAAAAGAGTGCCACAGTTATTTATCACGCTGCTGTCACATCCAGAACAGATTACCATAACATGCACCACAACGGGCTGTCTTTCAAAAGATCTTGGAAACAATGACTGGTTCAAACTGAACCCTCTCAATTATTGACCGGAGGAGGCTGCAAGGAACCTAAGGTGACAGTTTTAAAACAATTGCATTTTCCAGTTGGTTTCTGGGCATATTTCAAAGTGTTGGTGGTGTTAACTTTTATAGCCCTAAATAGTCTGGGTCCAGGATATCTAAAGGGCAGCCTCCTTGCATATCAGCCTACCTGCAATTTAAAATGTTACTCAAAGAATTCTTGTTTTTGTGTCCCTTGCCATTGGAAATACAGGGCCTTTTCAACAGTGGCATCATGGCTTTTGGATTACCTCCCAGACACCCCACCTCTCGGCTGGCATTTTAGTGCCAGGGTAAGGCTGTATACCCTTACTTCTGGGATTCTCTCTGTTTGAGGTGTTGTTTCCCTTGCCCTGCCCCCTGGGCTATTTTTCTTGTTAAATTTCTTCTGCTAAATTGCTTTTCCATTTTCTTGTTTTGCCTTGCTTGCAGCAATTAACTTAATTAGATCTGATTGATCAGTTGTTGTATTTTTAAAAAAATTATATTGGGTTTTAAAAAAAAAATCCCTATTGGTTTGTAGAGCCACTTTGCCACTTTGTAGAGCCGATTGGTCCCCAAAGCTTGGGGTTTAGCATATATATGTGTGTGTGTGTGTGTGTGTGTGTGTAACAGATACAGTAGGTCTGTGACATTTCTATGGAAAGTTCAACTATACAGAAAATAAGTACCGTGATTATTCACAACAGGAGTAATTGGTGATAACACAATCTTCCTAGATTTGCTTTGTGCTTTACTGTGTTAATTTAACACATGTAAGCTGGAGAGAAATTAGTACAATTGTTCAGACAGGGAAGGAGTGGAGAATGCGTCTTTGAGTACCATGTAAACTGATGTTCCACTTTATTCTGTACTGGCCAGACCTCATTTGGAAAACCATTTTGGGCGCCACACTTTAAGAAAGATCTAGACCTCAGATGTAAAACCTCTTTCAGTCCGAGGGGCCAAATTTCATTTCGGTGAAGTTCTCCATGGGTGGGGCTGAAGGCAAAAGGGGTAGAGCAAAAAAGCAGCTTAAGGGCGCAGTCCTATGCACGATTAGACAGGAAAAAAAGTCCCAGAACTCCCAGCATTTCCCAGCCAGCCATGCTAGCTGGGGAATGCTGGGAGTTCTAGGACTTTTTTCTGTCTAAACATGCATGGGATTGCACCTTAACATTCTTATTGCCACTAACTAAGCCTTAAGAGGAAATCAAAAAGGAAATCAACCCTGAGTGCTCATTGGAAGGACAGATACTGAAGCTGAAGCTGAAATATTTTGGCCACCTAATGCGAAGAGAAAACTCTCTGGAAAAGACCCTGATGCTGGGAAAGACTGAAGGCAAAAGGAGAAGGGGACGGCAGAGGATGAGATGGCTAGATAGCATCACCGATGCAATGAATATGAATTTGAGCACGGTCCGGGAGAGAGCGCAGGACAGGAAGGCCTGGCGTGCTATGGTCCATGGGGTCACGAAGAGTCGGACACGACTGAACGACTGAACAACAACAAAAGCCTTAAGAGAGGCATTTCAACTTTTTAGAATGGGGGAAAAAACTGCAGAAAAGCCGGGAAGCCCACAAATGATCCCTGGTTGGGGGAAGGGGATGGGCCAGGGGAAGAGGGTATGGCCATCTGGGGAATTCTGGAGGGGCAGATTGGGAGCAAAAGGGAGGTGAACAAGCAGGTTACAGTGGTGAAGAGGAGGAGCAATCCCAGGGGGTTCTTCTCAGTGGGCCCCTGCTGGGGTGTGGGCCCTCAGCAGGTGCCCAACCATGCCACCCCTTCTCTCTCTCTCTCTCTCTCTCTGACACCCCCCTTTCAGCCCCTCTTTCAGGCATCCATCTATTTCTCTTTCCCCCTTCCTCTCCACCCTGTAGACACCTGGGGCAAGGACAGATTGCTGTTTCCAGAGGCCTGAACAGATCGCTTCCAGGTGGTTTTTGAAATTAGGCCAAAGACTGTGTGCAGTCCTAGGGCTTCAGGTTGCCCGTTCCCAAGTATGCATGCGAGGGCTGCATCTGGAGACAAACCTTAACGTCTATGAACTTGTGCCATGTGAGGCCTTAAGTGAGAACAAGTTGTGGACAGAAGGACTCTGTTGTTCTCCAATGTCCGCAAAATGTACTTTTTCATAACACAGTAACTGATAGCATCCAGTCTCATCAGCAAACAGCCCACCTACTAATGTGCAATAAAGGAAAGGGGTGTGTGTGTGTGTGTGTGTGTTTGGAGGACAGCACAAGCAGCAAAGCAAACCTCTTCCAGCTGATTTCTATTTTGATACCCTGCTGGCAAAGACCTGCATGCAAAGGATCATGCCGGAACACTGGCTTGTGGTCGGAGCAAATAGATTTTACAGGAAATAATAATCTGCTCACTGTAGACTAATGCACAGCGTAGTTACTGGAAAGCCCAAAGTAAAGCAGGGCATCCACTACGCATCAGGCCAAAGCTTGGCCTGCACAGCAATACTGCTTAGACGGGGGAAACTTCAGGATGCCGTGCATTCATGCCAGAGAGAGAGAGAGAGAGAGAGAGAGAGAATTATTTATTTATTTGGAATATTTATATGCCACCTATCATTTTTTTAAATATTTTTTGCAATTTATTATTATGATGATGATGATTATCAACAGTTCAAACAGTATAGAATATAATCAAATTAATTAACAGAACCAGCAAATATCACAAAGTACCCAATAACACAAAAGGCTGTACATTCTCTTGATTCTTATTACACCAATACATTACAAATAATGACCACTTTTCTATAAATCTGTTATTTTGCTGTCTTCCCTCTCTAAACCTTACTATATTAGTTAACTTAACCATATATATTATTTCCCATACTTTGATAATCCAGTCATCAACTGTAGGGGCTTTCGATTTTTTCCAGTTTGCCAATATCAGCATTCTGGTGGCTGTTAATAAATGCACTGTCATCTCTATGTCATCAGATAGAACAACTTCCTTGACATAACCAAAAAGAATAATTATTGGATCCAAAGGTCGTCTATATCCTGATATAATCTCAATTTCATCTATTATCTTTAGCCAATAGTCCTTAAAGATTGGACAAAACCAAAAAACATGGGCCATATCTGGGTTAGGCATTTTACATCTCCAGCACCTGTTATCAGCCTTATGATAAATGCGATTAAGCCTTACAGGCGTTAAATACCAGCAGAATATAAATTTTTTAAAACATCTTTCAGGTTTGTGCTAATAGTCTGCTGTGATATATGCCACCTGTCATTATTAAATCATAGGAAGGCGTACTAAATTCATTAAAACAGCAATTAGAATAAAATATAAAGATAAAAAGATAGTATGGGGTAAGTAACCTGGCACTCTCCAGATGTTTTGGGCTACAACTCCCATAATACCTGTCCATTGGCTATGCTGTCTGGGGCTGATGGGAGGTGTAGTCCAAAGCATCTGGAGGCCCCGTGTGTGTGTACGTATGTATGTGTGTATATAGATATATGGGGGGGGTGTTTGTGTGTGTATGTATATACACATACATACATACATACATATAGAGAGAGACATTCTGAAACCAAAACAAAAAAGACTACAGACTTAAACAGTCATTCTCTCTCCTTAGGGATCCGTGGGAAAGCGTCATTCCAGTGAAGGGTGTCTAAGGGGTCTAGGGATTTCAAACAGAGAATTTTTAGCCTCTTTATTCAACTACAGTTCCCATGATTCTTTGGGGGACGTCATGGCAGATAAATTGGCATAAACCAATATATGTTTTTAATATACACATGCCCTTTATTGCATTTCGCTTGTCCCTTGCTGTCCAGGTACTGACCTGCATGGATTTCCTATAAATGCATCTTCCACCTCCTAGAACAGTAGGATCAGATTTTATTCCATTTTTTTCTGAATGCATTGCCACCTTTGTGCAGTTCCACCTCTTCTCAAGTGGAGCTTGAGATGAGAATAGCCAGGTTTAGCATTTACTGGAGGAAATTAGTGGTTGGACTGAAATCAGTATGGTATGAAGGTGCAAGGTTATTAGAATGCAAGCTCACTGTTAAATGTTTCAAGAAAAAGGAAAAGGCGAAGATAGAGAAAGACAATGTGAGTAGGGTGGTGGAATGGACAGAAATAGGGCTGCGCAGAGCAGCCCCCCTCAAGAAATACTGGTAAGCATAACTGGTTTTTGCTTTCTGAAAAACATCCCGAATTTTTCACTAAAACAGGAACCACCAAATCTACCTTGACATTTTGCCTGCGCTGAAATTTCGTGGCAGTTTGGACTAGATCAGATCAGATCAGTGTTGCGCACTGTGGAGGCAGCCTTCACCCGCACAGGGTGCCCCAATAGGGCAGACATTAACAAAGAGAAGAGGCTGACACCACACAGCCTCTTGAATAATTTGCATCTCCCCCACTTGGCGAGGGGACTCCAGACAAGGTTGTGTAAAACCCCTTGTAACCATTGACAACTCTAGTCTTAGCTCAAATTTGCCACTGTGTGGAAAGTTTCTTCACCAAGCCTGGACTCCCAGCAGAACCCCCCAATTTTGTGAGATGCAGCACACTTTGACCAACAACTTTCATTAACATAGTCTTTCAGTCCTAGGTAGGATGTGTGGAATAAGGTGGCCACTTACACATCACCCCACAAAAAAGAGGGCAAAAGAGGGCACCAATCTGCATAATATTTGCATATCCTAATGTATTTGTATAGATGTAAATCTTATATAAGAATACAGCAGTGTAAGGCTAATTACTAGAGATCTGCCAGACCATTTTTGCTCATTTTTGTTTTAAACTGAAGCTTGAGCACATGTAGATGTGCAGAAAATTTTGAAACTTCAAAAAAGTCCAAAGCTCAAGCTTTGGGCAGCTCGGGAAGAGAGAAAGGAGAGGGATGAGGCAAAGGGGAGGTTAATGCATACGCCCAACACTGTGCATGTAATGTAGCATGTGACAAGTGTGTGTATGCACATGTAATAATGCTTACTCCTAGGAGCTCTTAGAGTCCTGGGCCAATGAAAGGACAGGCACAGAATGTTGGGAAAGGGGCTGAAGAAAAGTCAGTTGGGGATAGTCAGAGGAGGAGGAAGAGAAGCTGAGGAGAAAGGGCTGAAGAAAGTCAGTTGGGGATAGAGCATGAGGAAAAGAAGCAGAGGAGAAAGAGCTGAAAGGACACCAGAGGGAGAAGAGAGAGAACAATCTTACATCACGTGTTTTTTACCTCAAACATGAAGAAATAGTAAATGATCTTTTTAAAAAGAACGTCTTTTTTTTTGTTTTCACCTTTGCTGGTGTATTTGTAGCACATTTATTTTAAAAGTGTAAAGTTGTTCCAGTCACAAGGAAAATGGGCAAAGATATTTTTATCCAATCATTCTCAGACTACTAGCCCCTGTGGTGACACAGGATTTGCACTAGTTTAGAAAGAATGGCTATAATTCCAATATAAATGCAATACATCTCACCATAGTGTGGAAGACTGGGATTGGTGCTGTCTGCTTTCCAGGTGCTAACTGTGGATGGGCCACTTCAAGGCCAATGATATGCTCTCCCTCCTCATTATTCTTCGACTTGAAACCAGACTTGGAAGGGACAGCCCATGAAATAGAGGATACCTTCAAATAAAAGATTGCCTTCTGACAGCTTTCCAAAATATTGACTGTGTTTTCTGTAAAGTAGGACACCTGGCTGCCCTATGTTCCCATAGAAATTTCACTCATAATATCTCTTTTCCCTTTCATTCAGCTTCCTCAGAGGCATCCATTGAAAGGCTGCAAATACCTCCACCCCTTTCTTGCTCTTCTTTTTTTAAAGGGATGGTTCAACCAGTCACTTTTGCATGCGTTTGCCCACAAGTCAGTTCTGTCCTGTTTCTGCATTAACCTGCATTTTTAAAAAATCTGTGTGAAAATGTGCATTTAAAATACATCTTTCTTTAAAAAAACAAAAACCATTTACTCCCAAGATGCACGTTGTTAATGGATTTTCTCTCAAAATTATGCACTTTCAAATGTAATTTGATATGTTTTGGGGGAGAGGGGGCAGGTTGAGCCCAGAATTCTGTTGGAACATCCAGGAAGTGCGAACACTGGTGGATCTCCTCATTAGTCTGCGAGGTGCAGATCATGTCAGAATTGTCAAAGGGTCCCTTCCGCAAGCATCCGTACTCTTTTTTATCACCCAGGATGCGGTCGTAGTTCAACTGGAGGGTGTTAAGGAATGACCACTCCACATTAAGTGGCCTTAACTCAGTGGAGGCTGGTGGCTCCGATGTCTGCGGGGCAGCGCATCTGCTCTGGGTTTCAGTCAGAACCAGTCAGAACTCTAAAGGAGCTCTCCAAGGTGCTGCAGAATGGATTCACTGTCCCACTGACATCGGAGACACCAGCCTCCACTGCTTTGACTATATGTGGAAAACTGCCCCCTTGTGGCCCAAGTGAGTAGTTTTTCCTCACATAACCAGAAGAAATAGCTGGTTTATTATAATTAATAATTATTATAATTAACAGAGCAGCTACAGAGAAAGGGGGAGAGGGACGTCCAATTGCAATAGCTTAACCATGACAAGTGAGGGGAAGGGGCGGTGGGGACAGAAACCACACTCCCATTATTTCAGACGTACCAAGTTTGGTCAGTTTTTTCCCCTCCCTTCTCCTTCCTCTGTTTCATTAGCCCACGCTCTCACAATAAGTAATTCTCCCTCAATGCCTCAAATCACTCTCGATACTGCTGTGGTGCGTGTGTGGCCAGCGTGAAGTATGAGGAGGTCACAGCCAATGTGTCTTCCTTTTGTGTGGGGTTTTCATTAGATGGGAGTGACCACAGAATTAAACAGCCCGTCGGCCAGCAGAACTGCCCACTAATTGCTTTAGTGTGTGTTTTATGGTATCACCACAATTTCCCCTCGTCGATACTGGGATTTCTCCACTTAATCCAACGGCCTTCATCAGGATTAAATGAAGACGCAAGGCTCCCTCGTTAGATAAAAAGACTGGGTTGTTGTTGCTGTTTTGTTTGTTTTTTAATTTATTGAGTCTTTGTGGCCTCTTCAGCCATTTAACCTCAGAGGCTTGTAAAGCTACTGAGAGATGTCTCAGCCTAACTGGTGCGCCAAACCCAAATCTCTAATTACAGGAGAAAGGCTGACAAAATGGTGACTTCAGGGGCTGGATCATTAGCCTCTGGGAAGCCCCTGGAGTGTCACTGCTATCGGGGGATGTGGGTCTCTCCACGAGGGCCTTTTGGCAGCCATCTTAACACAAAAGCTACCCACAGATGCAGCTATACGGGGAACCATTTGCCAGGACTTGAGCCCTCAGTAGGGTCCCGATTAGCATGGCCACTTGGGAATTGCCCAAAATACAGGACAAAAGGGGATACCAATTGGCATAAAACTTACACACGCTAATTGATATGTATAGACACAAATTCAGAAATCATTATTATTAGAAATAATATTAGAAATAAGTAGAAATATAGTGCATAGTACCACAGCGTGGGCAAGGTGACTTGTGTGCCTTGCTCAATCTACTGTCCAGCTGCTGTTGATGGTCACCTTCAAGGCCCAGCTCTTCCTTCCGATGGTTCTTTATCTTTGTACTGGAACTGGACAGGACAGCCCTTCAAACAGCGGATGGCTTCAAAATAAAGGACAGTCCTCTGGACGCCCTTCAAATAGAGGACTGTCCTCTGTAAAAGACGACTCTTTGCCACTCCTCCTCCCAGGCCAGGTCACTCAGGGATTTAGTCTGTGAAGCATAGCTGAGGATGGGCTCAGCAAGTGCAGTACAGAATGACCAAGTGAACCTCTGATATTCATGGCCTAGAGAATGTCATGGGATGAGGCCTAACCTTTCCACAAAACGCTTCCCAAGTCAGGCCAGCTGTATGGTCTGAGCCACAAGGAGGCACTTTTCACTGCTGCTCCCAGCCACAGCCTCTCTTCTTTGCCTCGCTTTTGTCTGGCCGCATCCAGCCTCATCTGGATTTGTTCCCTGCACCCTGCCCTATTGATCTGGTTGGAGTTGGGATTTCCTTTCTCTTTCTAGTTTGAGGAATATAGGAATATAGCCAAGCCTAAATGTACCACTAGGTGATCCCAGAATCCTCATACGGTGGCCATGTGTCATCTTTTATACTGGAGAGTCCTCTATTTGAGGGTTGCCAGAGGACTGATCTCTCTTGAAGGCATCCTCTATTAGAACGGCTGTCCTGTCCAATTCTGGTTTAAAGATTAAAAAACACATAAGAACTGTCACCCATCAACACTTAGCACTTGGAAAGGTCACAGGTCACCTGGTCACCGTTTTCCACACTATGGTATTGTATTTCTCTTTAAATTTTGATGATTCTTTCTAAATTTGCATCTATACCTATAAATTAGCATATGCAAATCACTGCCTTCTTTCATCCTCTTTTTGGGTGATGTATTTCCTCTTTTTGGGCAATTCAATTTTGGCCACCTTAAGGAGGACACTCAGGACAGGGCTGTCAAGATGTCCTTCTCAGCAAAGCTTTGGTGCATGTACTTCTGTTGTGACAAACAGATAACTCAAAATGGAGTACAGGGATGGTGAGAGTGCAAACCGTGTATTAATATTTATTAACGTTATGTTCTTACAGTAGACATTACATGTAAAAATATTGTCCCAATAAAAGCTTTTTTCCTCTGTGTATATGGGCATCCTGCTTATCCATTGAAGAGTGTGTACTACAGAATCCAGTTGTTGGGCAGATAGAAGGAAAAGCAAATGTGTCACGGAGAGAGCAGCAGGCAGGGAGCACACAGCGAAAGACTAAGTATCTACGCAGCACTAGCAAGTTTAAGATGAGCTACGCCAAAGTGTCCAAGTCCCCTAAGAGTTCCTGTCAGCCAGATGTTCATCCCTGGTTGCAGAGACCAGGGATAGCTCTACTACGAGGCATAACGCACCAACTGCCAGAGGCGGTGGGTTATCGCAGGGTTCAGATGAAGCCCTTCTTGTGTTAAAACAGGTCCAGAACCTCCAGTCCACAGGCCTAATCCAGCCAGCTGGGTGCCCCAATCCAGTTTGTGGAATCTCCTGGGGTTCATCCAGGGAGCGGAGAGGGAATCCCTGCTGTTATCTCCAAGTTCAGATCAGAGATAACAGCAGGGATGTTGGTGCTGGCCAAGTCTTCCCGTGTGTGCTTCTGACCAGCTCTGTTGGACACAATGGGAAGGTGTAGAGGAAGCACCCAACTTGACTGGCGCTGGGAGGAACCACTCCTCCAGTGGTGTAGCAGAGGAAGGGCTCGCAGGGACGTAGCACTGGCACTTTGTTATTGGCAGGGATGCTGCTGTAATCTGCCACCCTGCTTCAGAATTCCCTGTTCCTTATGAGCCTAGCTGCAATCTGCACAGTAGTTGGGGGGAAATGAATTTTCCTAGCAACAATATATTGTTCCTTGTTGCAATGTAAAGTATTTTGGGATGAGATGTCATCTTCAAACTTTGCATGCCTGTAGGAATATTGTCATGTCATCCAGTGCTGATTCCATGTCTTTGAGGGCCCTTGGGCATGACACCGTCATTGCTCCCCCTCCCTGAGTGAGTCTACGATCTCACCACCATTGTCACCAGCTGCTATTCCTCCTCATCCTCTCTCTCATCCTTGCTACCACTTGCCTGCTTAGCGGGCAGAGAGCCAGCAGGTAAACCAGCAGTGGCATCTGCTGCTCCTCCTTCTCACCACCTCCATTATCTGGGCCAGAGCGAGAGGCAGGGGAACAAGCAGGTTGCAGCGGTGAAGAGGGGGAGCAACTCCACAGGGCTCTTGTCAGTGGGCCCCTGCTGGGGTGTGGGCCCTTGGCAGGTGCCCAGCCATGCCTACTTGATGCCGGCCCTGATCACGACAACATGTTTCTAAGCCCAGAGGTCAGTGCTTTCCTCATAAGATGTTCCCAACAGCTTCTGGAACACCTGAATGCTACTGTTCAAGCTTTGCTTCTTGTTTTTGCTTTAACCAAGTGAAACGCATCCATCGTCGTAATGTCCTGTTGTAGAGTGCTGCATTAGCTTTGGAAGTCTTTTAAATGGCCTGCGCAAAATGGGGCTCCGTGTGGTTTGCAGGGCATTTTCTGTTTAACTCACCTCAAAGTGCTCCAAAGAGTTGCGAGTGCATTAGTGGTCTGGCTTGAACATTGCTGCTCTAACCCTTAGACCTCTGCCAATCAATCTTGCTGACACCCATTAACATGAGCTCATGGTGCTGATTTTATGGCCGGATTAAGTGGCATATCTGTCGATCAGACCGTCCAGAAAGAGCGTCGCGCTGCTAATGATTTTGTTATTGATCTTTAATGATTTCCTACATTAGTACAAGCTGAATTAGCTTCATCAACAAGCTGAGAGAGAGAGAGAGAGAGAGAGAGAGAGAGACTGGCAGAATAATTGACTCAGTCTCACAATGATCAGTCAGCTATCTTCTGCATACACACACACCTCATTTGTGTTAACAGAAAAGAACCCTGCATAATTATATTGGTTGATCAAAATATATTAAAATCTTTTCCACCAGCTGCTCCTTCGCTTTCTAGTTAATACATTGGAAGGAAAAAAGCCTGCTCATGATTGCAGTCACTAGGACTATACAATAGTTATTTATTTATTTATCTATCTATCTATTTATTTATTTCTGTGCCGTCCAATAGCCAAAGCTCTCTGGGTGGTTCACAAAAATTAAAATCACAAAGTGCAGCATAAAACAATATAAAATATAAAAGCTTAAAACCACAACATAACAGTACAATCAGAATAAAACCTAGCAGCAATGCAATGATTTAAAATGCAGATTTAAACACCAGAGCTAAAACACTAGGAAACTAAAATGCAAAAATACTGGGAGAATAAAAAGGTCTTCACCTGGTGCCGGAAGGAGTACAACATAGTCGCCAGGCGAACCTCTCTAGGTTTAAGACCAGAGTTAGGGCTATCTCATGTCATCCCAAGCTGCACAAAGCTAGGAAATTGGAAGCTACGGCTGAGGCCCCGTGATCAGTAATGATGTGCAAATGTCACAAATGGTGCTTGCTTACAACTTACCCTCCATGCACCCACACTTTCCCTTGGTCTTTCAGGCACAAACCCAGATGAGGACAACGGACTGCCTGGCAACAGCAACGATGCCCCATGTTGTCCCGGTCCTGTATTGCCTTATGACGCATTTGAGCCTTACTGTATTGTTAGAGGAAGCCTCATGTGAGTTGACTAGTGCCTGTAAACTCACACAAGGCCCCTCTGAACCTCTCACTACGAAGCTGCCCTGGCTCTTACCCTTAAAGCCTTACATGGTCTAGGTCCAAAGTACATTAGGGAGTGCCTCCTCCCCTATGTCCCAGCCCGTCACTTAAGGTCCTCTGAGTGCCAACTGCCACGGCTGCCTAATGTAAGATTGGCAGCCACACACAAGAGGACCTTTTCCTTTGCCGCCCCTCAGTTGTGGGATGACCTGCCCGTTGAAGTGCTCCTGCTGACCTCTTTGAAGGTTCATAAGCAGGCATTAAAGGCTCTACTATTCCGGCAGGCCTTCCCTTTGAGAACTCTTGTTCCCTTTGCTGACTGTTGTATACTGTTCTGAAGCTGTGTTGTTTACGTGTTTCATTGTCGGATTTTTTTAAAAAAAATGTGTTTAGTTCAAAGTTGTTTTTAGTTTTATGTTGTTCGTATATACTGTCTGTATGCTTTTATGTAAATGGTTTTTAAACTTTGCATATTGTATTTTAATGTTCTAACTTTTGTAAACCGCCCAGAGAGCTTCGGCTGTGGGGCGGTGTAGCAATGTAAATGTAAATCATCATCTGCAGAATAGGCCATTTTGGGGGTGCCGTTACCCACAGAGGCCTGAGCACACGTCCTGTGTGGCCCCCAAACTGTGGAATGCACTCTCTCAAAAGCTATGACTGGCCCCAACTCTCTTTTAAGAAAGGGTGTGAAGACACATATTTTCAATTAGCCTTTTAAAATATGTAGTTTTGATGTTTTAATTTTTTACTGTTCTTGTTTTTTATTGTTTTAAGGTCATTGTTTGAAATTGTTGGATTTGAGCTCTGATTTCACTTATGGATGTATGGATTTTGAAACACCTGTTCCATCAGATTATCAAGTGCCTTTCATTCCATTGTCCACTCATTGATGGAATCAGATTTTTTCCAGTTTCCCAAATTTGCGCAAATGCGCAATCCCCCCCCCCAATGCACAAATCTCCCTCCCTCAGATGCGCATTTTCATTCTTTAGCCTATGGGAGAAAGGTGCATTTATGGCCAATAACTTTTTTTAAAAAATTAGATATTTTCCTGTGAGTAAATTTGCATAAGATTCTGGAAAGTAAAAAAACACTGGTCCACAGTCCACAGAATCTGTGCAACTCAGGAAAAGCCAGACCACTATAGAAACTGCAAGTCAGGTTCATAGAAATACAACCTCATCTGATTCTGTTGCAGATTTCTCTGACTTCCCTAATTTCACTGTCCCAAGTTCAAAGGTCTACCCACTGCACCAGCCTTCCCCAACCTGGTACCTTCCAGATGTTTTCAACTATGTTTGATGGCCCTGTAGGCCCCTTCCAACCCTACTATTCTATGACTACAACTTCCATCAGCATGAGCCAGCATGGCCGGGGTGATGGGAGTTGTAGTCCAAAATATTTGGAGAGCACCAGGTTGAGGAAGGCTGCAATATACCACACTGTCTCACTCTTTTAAGATGGATCATTTATCCTTATCCAGCTAATTATGAAACAACCTTTGCACAGAAGAACTTCTCCAATTCTTTCCAGTCCTTCAGTTGACCTTTTTCTGCTTCCTTCACTGTCTTCTTTCTTCTTCTCCTTCTTCAATCACTTCTCCTGAATGGCAGACTTTCAATTACAGCATGCTAGACATGCACGTAGAAGGGCAAATTGCAGGGGGCCACCAACTGAGCAGCTCCCCCCTTACTGCTGTTCATTCTGCTACTCGGGTGCCTATTCTTTACCTTTAAACTGGACATGGACTGGACAACACTTCAAATAGAGGACGCTTTCAAACAGAGGATGGTCCTCTGTAAAAGAGCTCACGTTGCCTCCCTAAAAGACCTGCTACCCATCCACCGTTAGCTCCTGAACAACAGACTGAATAAGCAGGCACACAGGTCACCTATTCTCAGTCTTCCACACAATTGGGAGATGTTAGGGATGTCAGAGAATTCCGCCACGGATCTCGGTGAGGCCGAATGCCAGTGCATTTGGCCCCCTGAAATCCATGGCGGAACGGCCTGCCACCCCCCCTGCCCCCCACGGATCCCCCCGGGTTGAGACTTACCTGGGGCGGATGTTCCGGATGGCGGCGGCTCCAGCAGCGGCGGCGGCTGGTCTTCCGACCAGCTGCCACCACCGGCATTTGCAGTCTCGTCTTTTTTTTTTTTTTTACATAGATGTGATAGGCTACGTAAAGACTTACGTAGCCTATCACGGCTGGGTTAAAAAAAAAAAAAGTGTACACAAATGGCGGTGGCCGCCGCCATTTGCGTTCCTTATTTTTGGCCGTCTTAGTCTACATAAATATTTATGTAGACTAAGACAGTGAAAATAAAGGGGAACGCAAATAGCACCCGCTATGCTATTTGCATTTCCCTTTCTTTTATTCGTCTTAGTCTATGTAAATATTGACATAGACTAAGACGGTGAAAATAAAGGGGAACGCAAATAGCTCCCGCTACGCTATTTGCGTTCCCCTTTCTTTTCTTTGTCTTAGTCTACGTAAATATTGATGTAGACTAAGACGGCGAAAAATAAGGAACGCAAATGGCGGCTGCCATAGCCGCCGCCATTTGCGTACGCGTTTGTTTTAGTTTTTTACCCAGAGCCCTCCGCGGCTGGAAATCCGGCTGCGGACGGCCCTGGCCTGGGCCTGGCCAGCTGCTCCACGGAGCCGCTGCGGAGCACAGCCGGCCGTCGAGGATTCCAGGGGGGAGGACCAGATCGCCTCCCCCCCCGTCGAGGATTCCGGGGGGAGGGACGGAACGCCTCCCCACCCACAATGAACAGAATCCACGAAAAGGTAAGTGATTTTCGTACATCCCTAGGAGATGTGCTGTATTTCTATTTATAATAATTAATTCTAATTTTTCATCTATACATATCAACTAGCACATGCAAATGTTATGCAAATCACAGTCCTTTTTTGTCCTCTTTTTTGGTAATGCATTTCTTCTTCTTTGGCAATTTATAGGCAGCTGTCCTACCAGGAAGCCACCATTTTGAATTACCCACAATGTCCAGGAGTGATACGCCAACAGAGCATTGTTGGGAGTTAAAATGGCAGGTAGCCATCTCCACCACCCTGTAAGCCTGCTTATGCTGGAGCCCACCAGGGGCCACTTTGCATCTGGAACTAAGGCTGGTATCTGGACCCGATTGCCAGGATCTCTGGATCAAAACTCGTGGTGCCTTTTAGCAAGAACATTGGCTGAGTGGTACTGAGTGGAGGAGTTGTGTCATGGCAGAGCAGCAATCTGTCTCCTTTAGGGTGAGCCCAGTGAGCCTACTCTTAGAAGCTTTGCTAAAACCATCACATAAGCATAAAAACCCACTCATAATGCATTATATAGTTTCTGGACAGCTGCAACTTAGGGATCCAGGGAGCTGGAAAACCTTTGCAAGTACATACTGATCTTTGATAAAAAAAAATGCGGCCATATAACCCTAACACCAGATTCTACCATGCATACCTGGCTGCTCTGCTGATCAAATGCCACAGGGGGCTCTTTAATAGTCAAGGGCCACACACATGATAACACATGCCTTAGTTCCATCCTGTTTGGACTACTGTAACACACAGCAAGTAGGGCTGCCTTTGAAAACTGTTCAGAAATTTCATCTGGTCCAGAATGCTGTGGCCAGACTGTTGACTGGGAGTGGTTATGGGGAGCACGCGACTCCCTTATTAGAACAGCATCGCTGGTTACCTGTCTATTTCTGGGCACGATTCAAAGTGCTGGTTGTGACCTATAAAGCCCTATATGGCTTGGGACTAGGCTACCTGGAAGACTTCCTTCTCCCATCTGAGCCTGCCCAGGTTCTAAGATCTTCAGTGGAGGCCCTTCTCTCAGTCCCACCACCAGCAGAGGCTGGTTTGGGGGGGATGTGAGGGACAGCTTTCTTGGTGGCTGCTTCCAGGCTGTGTGGAACTCTCTGCCGAAGGAGGTTAGGTTGGTTCCCTCTCTGATGTTCTTCCGCCAGCAGGCAAAGATGTTTCTGTTCAAGCAGGCCTTTGGCTTGTAAAATGGTTTGTTGGATTAGGTGCTGTTTTTATTCTGTCATTTTTGGTATGCTTGTTTTTTTAAATCTGTGCTTTTAATGTATTTGTTTTATTATATTTTTTTTTAACAACTTAAAACATGTTTTTATGATTTTTAGTGGTGGAAAGGCAGAATATAAATTGAATGAATGCTGGAATGAATGAATGAATGAATAAATACGTAAAAAGAGGAGCAGGTCTTTCGTAAAGCTAATGAGTCTTAATTGTCTATTCAAGACTAAACCACTCCAAAATATTTTGCATTACAACACAGAAGAGTATATTGTTGCTGGGAAAATTCATTTCCCTCCAGCTACTGTGAGGACTGCAGCTAAGCTCAGAGGGAACAAGGAAGTCTGAGGAAGATGGCAGCACCCAGCTAATCAAGAAGTGTGGGTGCTGCATTCCAGTGAGCCCTGGCTCCACTACACCACTGGTTATAGTTTTGATTTGATTTGATTTGATTTGTAGCCTTTCTCCTGAGTGTGCGGCTACTCATGGTGTCCTTATCGGTATTGTAAATCACTTTGGAGAAAATTGTAAACCGCTTTGCAGTTCTTTAAATAGAAAAGCAGCCACATATAAACATTTTAAGTAAATAAAACATGGGATCAAGACACTATGATTGAAGCAGCATCCAAGAGATGCCCCAAGGCTCCCAAGCCGAGTGAGGTTCCTGCCTGATACTCCAAAACTGGCAAATCGTCCTCACTGACACCCGTTGCAAGGGTTCAAAGCCCTTTAAAGTATATTTGACCAGAGATGGTAATAATGAGACAAAGAAAAGGCAACGTGTACACCCTGGGCAAAATGATTGCTCTTTCATAGTGTCACCAGTTCTCTGAAAAATGATTGTGTGTCTCAACCCTACTCAGCCCCTTCCTAGCTTCTGAGATTTCACCAGCATTCCACAAACATTCCAAGTGCGTTTTTGCATCAATAAGGGCTAGAAACATGCCTTCTTTATTCATAGTAAGCAAGAAAGCGGAGATTCCCTGGGAGTAGAAGTCTTTATCCTGTTCAAATGTACATTGTGCGTAATCATACCATATGCACAGCCTGAACTAAAATCAACAATATTTATTTATTAAATGTATATTCCAGCTTTTATCCAGAATAGAACTCAAGTCGGCAGTCACAAGGTTCCCAAGCAGTCTCCCACACAGGTACTCTTATTTCGCTTCAGCAAGCTGGCTGCATCATGTGCCTTCAGATACTGATCCTATATGAAAAGCTAGCACTGTAGCCTCCATTCATCCCATTGAGATTTTGGACCCCCCTCTCAAAGTGCATTTGTGGGGGTCACACTTTGCTCCTTTCCCAGAGAAATGCGTAGTGAGCATTGTTTCGGAAACAGGCTCATCGGGCCAAAACATACAGCTGGTTGGAGTCAGCCTCACTCCGCTGGTGTTAGTGGCGCTAATCCAAATTCCCCCAGCTGACGCTTTGGGCACACGCGCACACTTATGGCATTTTAAGCCGCTGAGATCTGTGGTAGTACTTAGGAATGTTTTAATGCACAGCAGATGGAGCTCGATTAAAAAAAAATGTTTTGGAAATGATGATGATTTCGCCCTGCGTTTCCATTCAAGCTCCATGTTTTCGACTGCCATGAATTAGCATCCAGCATTTCCTCACTACTTTATTTATGGATGATGAACCAATGCGATAAACAGAGAAGAAATAAAAGAGAAGATGAAAGGAGAAGAGAAGAACAAGAAGAGATGCCGACATCAGGGCTGGTGTCAAGGGTAGGCATAGTTGGGCACCTGCTGAGGTCCCACATCCCAGCAGGGCCCCACTGACAACAGCAGTTGGTGAAATGTCAGCGAGAAGGCAGACTCACTGAGGGTGTGGGCCCACTGGGGATGTCTTACCCAGGGGCCCTCCAAAGCCAGGAGCCAGCACTGCCTGACTAGACAATTTTCTTACAGGCATGCAACATTAGAAGATGACATCTCAGCTTTGGTAGGGCTTACTAGCTGAAGTTGCTAGCTTACTGGGCATTGATGGTTTCTTGGGGTTCCTAGGGGGTGTCTCCACCAGCGATTTACTCCGAGCTGGCTGCATGTTGAGGTCATTAGGGATACATGACGTCGTGGCCATCCAGCAGCCACCCCTGGAGCTTATCAGAGAAAAACCAGATTTCCTGAGATTTCCTGCTTAAAGTCTGATTCTTTTCCTCAAGTCGGGTTCTCCCAAGTATTCGGCTCTTGGGTATGCTAGCCCTGCCCGGGGATTAGGGATGGCAGAGAATTCCGCCACGGATCTCGGTGAGGCCAAATGCCAGTGCATTCAGCCCCCCGAACTCCGTGGCGGAACGGCCTGCCACCCCCCCGCCCCCACGCGGATCCCCCCCCGGGACGAGACTTACCTGGGGCGGATCTTCCAGGCAGTGGTGGCTCTGGCGGTGGCTCCGGCGGAGGCTGCGGCGGCTGGTCTTCTGACCGGCTGCCGCTGCCGCCATTTCCAGTCTTGTTAAAAAAAAAAAAGACGTGATAGGCTACGTAAAGATTTACGTAGCCTATCACGGCTAGGTTAAAAAAAAAAAACACGAGATAATAGGCTACGTAAAGATTTACGTAGCCTATCATGGCTGGATGGGTTTAAAAACAAAACAAACTGCGTATGCAAATGGCGGCGGCTATGGCCGCCGCCATTTGCATTCCTTATTTTTGGCCATCTTAGTCTACGTAAATATTTACGTAGACTATGATGGCGAAAATAAAGGGGAACGCAAATAGCGTAGCGGGTGCTATTTGCGTCCCTTTTTGATTTGCCGTTTTAGCCTACGTAAAGATTTATGTAGGCTAAAACAGCGAATCAAAAAGGGACGCAAATAGCGCCTGCTACGCTATTGGCGTTCCCCTTTATTTTCTCCATCATAGTCTATGTAAATCTTTACGCAGATTCAGACAGCGAAAAATAAGGAACGCAAATGGTGGCGGCCATAGCCGCCGCCATTTGCGTACATGGTTGTTGTTGTTGTTTTTTCCCCAGAGCCCTCCGCGGCCGGAAATCCGGCTGCCGACAGCTCTGGGCTGGGCTGGGCCTGGCCGGCTGCCCCGCGGAGCTGCCGCGGAGCACAGCCGGCCATCGAGGATTCCGGGGGGGGGGGAGGAACAGATTGCCTACCCCCCCGTCGAGGATTCCAGGGGGAGGGACGGAACGCCTCCCCCACCACCAACAACATAATCCGCAAAAGGTAAGTCACTTTCGTACATCCCTACCAGGGATATGCCTTTCACCATGACCCTGGTTAAGGGGTGTTTCCTCCCATTGTGTTGAATGAGGCTTGCCCTCTGAATGCCCACAGAACTTACAGAGATCCCCCTCAATTAACATGGCACAGTGTGATCTCAAGACTCCGATTTTCCCTTGTTTGGTTTATTGCCTTAGGAAGAAACACTTCAACCCTTCATTATAGAGATCCTGAGGGTTAAAATGGGGGCTGGTTTCTGTCTTTGTGTTTTCCCCCCGCCTTTCCCAGCACAAGCATATGTGTGCCTACTCGGAAGTAACTCCCATTGTGCTCAATGAGGCTTGCTCCTGAAATGCAAGTGCATCTGGAGTTTCAGGGGAAAGGAGAAAGGGGGGAAGGGGGAGAAAGGCTCTCTTATTGGTTGAGCAGCCCCTGCCAGTCAGATGACATTCACTCCAACCCCCACCCCCACCAGAAAGTATGTTCTGTGAAGCGAGTTTTACTGCTGCGGAGAACCTGCTCATGGAGCCCTGCATGGACCACATTGCAGCAAAGCTGATTCCTTTTTTAAAAATCTGGTACTCCTCCATTAGCTTCTCCTTCCGTTGTTGAAGTAACACAGCCCTAGAGTCTGGAATGTAGAGTCTGGTCCCAGGGTAGGGGACCAAGTTTAATGTTCTGCCTTGGGGATGGAGTCAGTTTGAATCTAGCAAGAGTAAAGATGTTTTCTCACCGGATTCTTAAAACCCTATTTGTGCCCTTCTCACACCATCTGTGTCATTTCTGAAGGTTGATGTTAATATGGGAAATAACGCAGAACATAATTCTACTGTACATTGTAGCTAAGGTACGTTTTACAATCACATTATAGAGAGCAGTAACACAAAAGGTGATTTACCTTCACATATGTCAATGCCTAAGAGGAAAAAGTCTGAGTTTTTGCAGTTGGCTGGTCAAGATTTTCCTCTTTTCCTATCCTTAACCAACCCTGTCCTCTGGCCATCTTCAAAAAGCCTATTTACATATTGCTCTTGTAATGTATGCAAGTATTTGCTGTATTTTTATCCCACTTATTCAGACAATTATTGTCTCCCAAAGAGGCTCACATCAATCAAAAAGAGAGACAGGCCCTCCCATCAGACTTACAAACTAACATGACACGTAAGGGAATGGGAGTGGAAGGAAAAGGAAGATGCGGGAGAAAAGTTTTTCAAGGTCAGAAAGAAGTGGTCAGCTTAGGGCCTTTTTAAGACATTGAGAGGCCCAGGGCAGAATGTTAATTTGAGGGCCCTTCAAATGCAGAGTACTCTGCTAGGCCTCTGTGAGCACAGTGCTATCTGTAGGCATTGCGTTGAGGACTCCATAGTGTATGTCTGACTATGGTTGAGCCGGATTGCTTCTATTTCACTGCCTGCAGCTGCAGCCATCTTGCTCATGCTATCATGACAAAACAACACTACCATCAGTAGAGTTTGTTTTGTGATGTTTTCCATTAGGTTTATAGAGCTAAAGTTAGTGGAATTCTGAAAGAAAAGTTGGGAACAATGCAGCAGTGCCAATGCTGATGTGGTGGCCCCCTCCCCATGTGTGAGGCCTGGGGCAATTGCCCCCTGTGCCTCCACCCCTAAAACGGCCCTTTGCCAGGCTGATCTTCCCTTGCTGGTGCTCTTGCTTGAAGAGCAATTGGTGGCTGTTTGGCCGATGGATGGAGACAGAGCATTCTTCCTCCTTGCTTCTATAGTCCCAGGGCTACAGGCTGGTGGAGCCAAGAGTTTGTTCTGGCAGAGAGGGGGAAGTGAGCCCACTTCAGCTGCTCTTTCTCTGGCTGATGGATGGGCTTGATGTCTCCCCCTTGGCTTGACATCATTCCTGAGAAGCAGGGGGTGCAATCTGCCTCCCAGTCACCCTAGGTCCCAGTTTGCTTCCCTTCGCTTTGCAGGCCCAGGCCCTTGTAGGTCACCTGCCTGTCTGGGTAATGTGAGACTCTTATAAGTCAGCTGACCCCTAGTTGAGTCACATGATATAGGTCAACTGCCCCTCCGGATGGGTTACACAGGGCTTCTGTCAGCTGACCACCTGACCAAGTCTCATAATGCTCCTTTAGGTCAGCTGCCCACCTAGCTTGGTTACATGAGGTGTGTGTAAGTCAGCCGACCACCAGGCTAAATCAAATGATGATGCTCCTCTAGTCACCTACCCATCTGGCTTCATCATGCAGGGGCAGTAAAAAGTGACTTGAAGTGACTACATTCAGTAGATCTAGGCCATAGTCATGGAAAAGTCTGTGAAGGAATCAGAGGCAGGCAGGCAGGCATGGTTAGAGCTAGAGATGTGAAGGCACAGGGGAAAAAATTGGGGGAAAACTTTTTTTGATTTGTTTTTCCCCGAGGGCCATTTTGTTTTTTCCCCCAAAAAAACTGAAAAATTGAACAGCTTTGGATTATGAAATATTTTCTTTTAGAATTTAGGACAAAGTATTTATATATTGTTACCCAGCCTTTGCTCCCTGCAAAATGATTTCTAAAAATCATAGAATCATAGAATAGTAGGGTTGGAAGGGGCCTACAAGACCATCAAGTCCAACCTCCTGCTCAGTGCAGGAATCTAAGTCAAAGCATCCCTGACAGATGGCTGTACAGTTTCATCTTGAATGCCTCCAGTGTGGGAGAGCCCACTACCACCCTAGGTCATTGGTTCCATTGTCGTATTGCTCTAACAGTCAGGAAGTTTTTCCTGATGTTCAGCCAGAATCTGGCTTCCTGTAACTTGAGCCCATTGTTCTGTGTCCTGCACTTGGGGATGATCGAGAAGAGATCCTGGCCTTCCTCTCTGTGACAACCTTTCAAGTACTTGAAGAGTGCTATCATATTTCCCCTCAGTCTTCTCTTCTCAGGGCTAAATATGCCCAGTTCTTTCAGTCTCTTCTCATAGGGCTTTGTTTCCAGGCCCCTGATCATCTTTGTCGCCCTCCTCTGAACCCTCTCCAGTTTGTCTGCATCCTTCTTAAAGTGTGGCACCCAGAACTGGACACAGTACTCCAGCTGAGGCCTAACCAGTGCTGAGTAGAGGGGAACTAGTATGTAAAAACTATGTAATAAGAACACATTTATAGAACTAGAGCTGTAAAATGTTTGGAAATCATGAAGCATGTGGGGGGGGAGTTAATCCCCTCTGTAAGATTCACAGCTAGTTGGTTCTTTCATTTCTTATTAAAATTATTGATCTAAAATATATTTTACCAATAGACATTTATGCTCAGTTTCACAACATGTGAGTAGAGTCACCATTGTGCATTCTTGTCAATAAATTTGCATTCTTGACAGCTTGGGTTTTGTTCTATAGAGTCCTGTGTTTCTGATGCTGTAGCATTCATTTAATGTAGTTCTAATCTATTCAGACAACAATTACAAATTTACTGAGTTAACTTTTAAAAGTCTTAAAATATAATAATTTTATGAGCAAACTAAGTCACACATAAAATAACTGTAGGAACAAAAAGCTGCTTTATGTTCCTAAAGCAGCCCTCCCCAACCTGGTGACCTCCGGATGTTTTGGACTACAGTGCCCAGCATTCCTGACCATTGGCCATGCTGCCTGAGACTGATGGGAGCTGAAGTGCAGAATATCTGGAGGGTACCAGGCTGCAGAAGACTGTCTTAAAGCAACAAAGTGACTTTAGATCTGTAAAGAGCGCTAAAAAATAAGTATTGCTTTTTTTTCTACTTTTCCAAAATGTCCAGTTTTTCCAGACACCCCCCCCCCCCCCGGAAAAAACGGGTTGTTTTCCACGGCCTCAAAATTTCCAGAAATTTTACATCTCTAGTTGGAGCTCAACAGCAGTCTCTCTTCTACCCCGTACCTGGACAAAGGTCAGAATGCTCAAAAACCTCCATGACCCATGACCACACTTCCCACGATGGGCTCATAAACCTTAAGAGAATTCCGTGGTCTGGATGAACCGATCCCTCCCAAGCCAGTGCGGTTCAGACGGGGAAGCCACTAATGCCTCTTTCTCCTGGACCTCGGAGTCTTAATGCCTATTGATCATCCAAGTGGCAGGGGTTTCTGATGTTTGCTCCCTGGCGCTTGTGGTGGTTCACCTCAGCAGTTGCGATCATGCTAGGTTTGCCTGTCGAGGACCCAAGATTGTGAGCGATTGCCCACTTGTAGCAAGCACCACAGGAAGCCTAAGGGGTGGCAGTGCAGGGCCAACGTCAAGGGTAGGCATGGTTGGAACCTACCGAGGGCCCATGTTCCATCTCCAGCATATCTCCAGTTAAAAGGATCAAGTACTAGCTGAGAAAAGCTTCTGCTTGAAACCCTGGAGAGAAATGGGTGTGGTGGTGGTGGAGCTCCTGACATGAAAAACAGGGTATTACCTTGTAAACACACACACACATACACACACACACAGGTGGCCACTTATGAATCGCCAAAAGAGAGGAAATGTATCATCAAAACGAGGACACAGATTTATGTAAGTTTTGCATATGCTGATTTATAGCTATAGATGCAAACTTAGAAATAATTAGAAATGCAGTATATCTCACTTGTATGCCTCCCTGTTCAGTCTGTTGTCCAGGTGTTAAGTGATGTTGGTCAACAATTCTTATGGTTCTTTATCTTTCAACCAGACTTGGACAGGACAGCCCCTTTAAACAGAGGACACCTTCAAATAGAGTATGGTCCTCTGGCAGCTCTTCAGAGGACTATCCTCTGTAAAAGAGGAAACATGGCCACCCTACACAGACCATGGCCTAGTTTCAAACTTCACTCACTTTGCAAACTCTGCCCACATTGGTTCCACCCACTTCTGGCTCAGACTCCACTGTGGGGGCCCCATGACCCCTGACAAATTATCCCTGAGGCAACCCAACCCTTGACATCCCTGTTTATTGGGTGCCTTTTGATTACTGCTTTAACTTCTGCTGCTTTTAATGTTGTAGAGCAGTGTGTCTGCAAAAAAAAAAAGTTCTTGGTTGTATTTTTTCTTATTTTATTGGTTTAACTGATTGTTGTTTGCTGCCTGAAGTTATTTGGAGAAAAACTGTGATAAAAATATTCCATATGAATAAATAAGGGCGTTGTATCTAATGATGGCTTTGCGCTCGTACAAGGTGCTTCTACTCATGCAAGCCATGGCATTAGGTTTTTCCCAATTACCCATACCCCCCAAAGTCAGCCCTCCAATCCCCCTGAAAAGCTGACCCTTTGGGTTAGGAGGCCTTCTAGAACATGATGGGATATGACTCACCTTGCCTCCAAAGGTTGCAATGCAATATTTTTATTTTTTTCCAGCTTGCATAATCTTTTCCCTTTGTTGCTATAATCATGTTTATTCCTCTCTCATTTTACATTCTTGTTAAATGTCTTCCATTGACTTTCAGGTGTCTTCATTCTAATGCTCCCACTTATCTTTCTTTCCTGTTCCTTCCTTTGCTGTGTTGCAATGGCTGTTACAAACTCACCTCTTCACACACCCTGGCATTTGCAAGTTGATCTTCTCACGCTCCCTGCTTTCTCCACTTCCCTAGCAAAGCCACACACTAACCATGGCTGCCATTTTTCTATTTAAGGGTGATCCTATAACCAGTTGTTGCTCTTCTGCTATAAACTACATGCAGATTGGAACTGACTTTCCATGTTTTGGGAGTTACTTCTCTCTGTGTTTATTTATGAATCCCACTTTGTGTATTTATTTACAACATTTGTATACCGCTCCACGTCTAAACAGATTCCAGAGGAGCGAACAACAAGAGATAACATGAACAGAAGATAAAAAGAAGAAAAATGTTGTGAATACCTCCTTCACAGCAGACATTCCCTAGGGAATGGCTCAGGTCGCCACGCTTGTTTCCTTATGAGGTGGCCTCACCCATAATGTAATCTGTGTACTCCATTAGGCTGCCTTTCCAAAACCTTTTTAAGCAGGTCAAGTTCATTCCGAACGTCCTGTAAAGCTTCTGCTACCATTTGCATATCCATTAATTTATGAGAAATAGCCACTGGTCTACTTGGTTGCATGCACATGCACTCTAGTTTCAACAGCCTAAAAATTCCTACTTTCTAATTTTCTAATTAACAGCCATTTCCATTTCTGTGGCCAATTTAATGGCATCATCCAGGTACTGAGGTTTCCCCAATCATAGTTGAATGCATATCTCTCCAGTCATTTCGATGGCATGGGTTCATATCCCACTTCGACCACCAAATTCATAGTGGACCTCAAGTTCCTAGAAATGTAATTAGATCTAAACAATAGGTCAATATTAGTACAAGTTTATAAAATAAAGGAAAGAATACAGATAATAAAGGAAAGTCAATACATATAACAATGATACCAGAATAAACAAATGATTCCAGCATTTAAATAAATACAATTTCAACAAGCATTACCATATTCCATTCACACTAGTGGGTGTGACATAGCTATGTGGGCCAGGAAGGGACAATTCACCTGAGTATGCCTTTTCTTAAACCATTTTAAAACAATTTTTAAAAATCATTTAAAAAATCATCCTAAAGTGCTTTTCCAATTTCAGTGTTATTGTGCTATTGTGTGATTAATTCAATAATGTTAAAAAGTAGAGATTTATTTTATTTATTTAGCGTATGGCACATATTGCCAGGGAGTCTACAATGTTTTTACACGGTAGACGTTCTGGCGCCGGTAGTTGCTAGTCTTTGTTGCACTGATGCACCACAAGAGGGCGAGCTAGCTTTGCTTCAGCTGGCCAGCAGCATTCTTAGGGAAGTTGGCTCATCCGGGCTTTTCTCCGCCGCTCCTCTGCCAATCACATCCAGGCAGATCCAGAACCAGTTCCTGCTCCCCACATAGAGTGCTACCAGCATTCCCCCCCACCGAAATGGGGGTACCTGTTTATCTACTCGCAGATGGTATGCTTTCGAACTGCTAGGTGGGCAGAAGCTAGGGACGAAATGACGGGAGCTCACTTCCGTCACGTGGAGCTGGGCTTGAACTGTTGCAGTGTCGACCATTTCTGGCCGGCAGACTCCAGCGTCATTAAGCCGATGTGCCATCACATCCCCTAATTATACATGAAGAATTGTACATGCACAGTACGTATATATATATATATAGAGAGAGAGAGAGAGAGAGATAAAATGGCACCGGAAAAAAGACCAGAAAGGCAGTGTGTTTTCGGGTTTTAAAATCAATTTGTACAAAAACATGTTTTTCATTGCACTGCTATTACATGAATATTTTGATACTTTAAAAAAGATACAGGCAACTATCCTCTAAGAATCAAAAAACAAATATGCAAACAAAAACAGGGCTAAAATGAAATGGATGTGCAAAGATATAGATGCATAGATTCACCCACCTGATAAGTCACTACTGACTACACACACCAAACCATGCCTCTGCAAAAAGAAGCAAGAGTTGCACTAAGGCAAGTTACAACTGCAAAGGTTGCACTACTGTTCTGTTTTTTTCTTTCTTTTCTTTAAGATGGATTTTCTGCAGTCTGAAGAATGTCAGAAGGAGCATGTGGAAAACGCAGTACAACAGTGATTTAATGACATCATATAGATGGCCCATAAAAAAAAAATGAGTTGTGTGGTCAAACCAGCGTTTGCAGGACACTGGCACTTTTTTATTAGCAGGGAGGGATGCTGACATCACCTGCCACCCTGTCGGAATTCCAAGTTCCCTCTGTTGGAATTCCAAGTTCCCTCTGTTGGAAGAGCTGCAAGTCTCACAGTAGCTGGACAGACATTAATTTTCCCGATGATGATGATGATGACGACAACGACAATAATAATAATAATATTGTTCCCTGTTGTAATGCAAAGTATTTTAGGATGGCTTGATCTTGTATGGGCAATTAAGGCCCATTAGCTTTACAAAAGACCTGCTTCTGGTGGAGATGGAAACTGCTAGAACTGGTTTGTTGATATGGATCAGCACAGCAGCCTGGATTTTTGGACTCTCCTTGGGGGCGTGGCTGTGGAGACTGTCATGATGGGCACCTGCACTTCAACATTGCCTACCGCACCCCTGAGTAAACTGTTCCTCAAAAGATACTGTGGAAGTCCCTAACTCTTTTCTTCATCCACTTTTCAATCCACTTTCTTCCCTCTAAAGAAACTGGACTTTATAAGATTAACAGTGACTTTATGTTATACTCACACATGGTCTTTTCTCTGTTCTCATGTAAGTTATCTGATTCTTTTCACCGAAAGAGTTTCTTTTATCGTATATAGCACCTGAGGATGTTTTTCAGATCAAGTGGATTACTGGGGATGGGAGGAATTATTTAATGCTTTCCTCCCCAGTTGTTTGTCCTGCTCAAAATTGCCCTGGCCCAAAGATACTTTCCTCCCCAAGAGCAGTGGTGCAGCGGAGGGCAAATGAGGGGGAGTGCAGCTCTGGGACATTTTTTTCAGCACAGGAACGATGAGGGGCCGATCTACATTGTGCCTGCCATCGCAACGAAGTCGGGGTCCTGTCGGGTTAAACGCAGATGCATTAAAACGTGATTATCACGTCTCATCCATTTTCCCTGTTGCGGTTCTTGATCGAATGCACGAGCTCGGTTCACACTCAAGAGCTGTGCTGTTTTCCTGCTCTTAAAGACGGCGGCTCTCACTGGAGGAGCAGAAACTCTCCCTGTTTCTGCTGATTCCCCACCCACCGTCCCTCACTTCCTCTATCCCTGTGTGTGTGTGTGTGTGTGTGTGTGTGTGTGTAGGGATGGTGCGAGCATCCTGTTGGGGCTCAAAGCCTGATGAGAGCTTGTCCCTTGCTGCTGCCGCTGTAGCAGATGGGGGTGGAAGGAAGGAGGAGGCACCTATCCTCTTCTCCCCCCTCCCGTGCTGGAGGCCAGGGCGAGAGGCTGGGGGCTGTCTTCCGATGCTCTTTTCCCCGCGCCAGCCCTTTGCAGCCGGCGCGAGGAAGAGGGGCAGTGGCGACGGCACCCAGCACTCAGCTTGGGGGGGGGGGCTGCTCGCATCTTCGAAGCTTCAAAGCTGCACAGCTTCGAAGACCGTGAGTTGACACTGCATAGGTTCCTCAGCACTCAAAGCTGAGGAACCTTATCACCAGCAAGGAAACGGCTGGAAGCACGTGCTCTTCTCTGATCTTGGAAGCTCAGCAGAGTCAGCCCTGCTCGGAATTTTGAATGGGCGACCGCCTGGGAATCAGGCTTCCTGCACTGAGCAGCGGGTTCTTCTCTCCTTTCAAATGACCCTAACTTTTACCTCCTTCCATCTCCTGCTTTGGATATAATTAAAAAAAAAAAAATTAATTAAGGATCAAAACTGAGTGCCTTTACACATGCTGCCTTCCCTCCGCTCCCCGCCCCCATTCTCCCAGTAGCTTAACTGGTGCTGTAATGTTTTCTCATGGCCCCAATCCTGGGCACTCACTTACTCAGGAGTAAGCCACATTGAACTCAATGGAATAAGATCACCCTGTAAGTCTGCAAGCCTCGAGTAAGCCCCATTGAGCCCCACAGGGTGCTCTGGAACAAAAGAGGACATTGCTTCTGAGCTTGGTGGGGTGGGGGATCAGAGGTGTCTCCCTTCATTGCAGGGAGGCATTTTACCCTCTGCTCCCTCCGATTGAGAAATGCAGAGGCAGGAGATGCTCAGGTTGGGGGGGGGGGTGCTTGAGTCTTCTAGGACTGCCCAGTGAAGAAATTTATGCTTGTGCGCAGGGAAATCAGGCTGGAGAAACCCTATTCTTCAAAGAGTTGAAGATCTGAAGATCTGAAGATCTGAATGCCTTAATTTTTTTTTTAGGACCACTTACAGGGTGATCTTATGTCTACTCAGTAATAAGTTCCATTGAGTTCAATGTGGCTTACTCCCAAGTAAGTGAGTGCCCAGGACTGGGGCTGCAAGAAAACATTACAGCACCAGTTAAGCTGGGGGGGGGGGGTTGTAAAGGCACTCAGTTGTGATCCTTAATTTTTTAAAAAAAGGCAAAGCAGGGGATAGAAGGAGGTAAAAGTTAGTACCATCTGAAGGGAGAGAACAACCCCCTGCTCAGTGCAGGAAGTCTGATTCCCTTGCGGTTCCCCATCCAAAATTCTGACCAACGCAGACCTAGCTGAGCTTCCCAGATCAGACAAGAGCCGGCACCTCTAGCCCTCTGCTAGGTGGTGACAAAATTTCCAGCGCTAAGGAAGCTATGCTATCAGTAGCTGAAAGACCAGATGGGGGCATCTAGAGCTGTGATTGGACAGGAGGGAAATACAAACACCGCCGTATATGGACAGGCATGGGAGGGGACTACAACCTTATAAGGTAATGCACACAGAAGAGCAGAGCACATGAATGGGAAATACCGGGATATCAGGGTATTGAAAGCGGGAGCACAGAAGTGGGAAATTCCGGGTCCAATTCAAGGCAGGTCCTGCATAGTGTGAAAGACGAGCGGTGAAACCTTATTGGAAGCGGGTGGAAAAACGTAAGTGTAGATTGGCCTGAGGTCTTCCCTGAAGTAACAGGCTAATTGATGACCCTCCTTGTGGCTAGTGAATGAGGCTTTCAAGTTGTACTATTGTTTATTATGGGGTTTCAAGTTTTTAGAATGGTGGGGGGACCTGCACAAATGCTGGGGAACTACAAAATGATTGGTCATCTGGGGAAAGTGGGTGGGGCTAGGGGAAGGAGGACTGCCATCTGGGGAACACTGGAGGGCCAGATTTGGCCCCCACACCTGAGGTTCTACACCCCTGGTTTGTGACAATGGTTGTGTAGAGTTCCAAAGCACAGTGGAGGCCCATCTGCATAAGGCAGGCTCTCCTCTACAGACTGCCCCCCCCCCCCGCCCCAATGTATGGATCACGGGTAGTGGAGCTGGCAGGAATATGGAGACAAGGCAAGTGGGTGGGATCCTGCTGTCCCTTCTCAATGGATTGTCAATTCCAAACAGCCAAATTATGCTGCTGTGTTGGGAATAACTTATTTATTTATTTATTACATTTCTATACCACCCCATAGCTGAAGCTGTCTGGGCGGTTCACAAAAATTAAAACCTCAAGGTACAGCATGAAACAATATAAAATATAAAAGCTTAAAACTTCAGTATAAAAGTACAACCAGAATAAAATCTAGCAGCAATGCAGAAATTTAAAATGCTGATTTAAAACAGCAAAGGTAAAAGACTAGGAAGCTAAAATGCCTGGGAGAATAAAAAGGTTTCCATCTGGTGCTGAAAGGAGTACAATGTGGGTGCCAGGAGATCCTCTCTAGGGAGCTCATTCCACAGCCGGGTTGCCACAGCAGAAAAGGCCCTCTTCCTGGTGGTCACCTGCCTCACTTCCTTTGGCAGGAGCTCCTGGAGAAGGACCCCTGAAAATGATCTCAAGGTCCCAGCAGGTACATACTTGTTGTTGAGTCCTTAGATCATAAGGTTGTATTATCTTTTAGTTCTACATAGTGTAGGCAGGCACTCTAGTATCAGTTTTAAATACTGCCTTCATCAATGGATGCCTTTCCTTCTAGAGGACGCTTTTCTAAAGGATTTTCTATTTGCATCATCCCCTTTAAACGTTGTACATTGACTTTTCCAATTGGCACCGTTAACCAAACATTCTGGCTCCTGTGTAGGGTGGCCTATTAGCATTGCATTATAATGCCGAATCCACTGATATATCTATTATTCATTGGAAATTTAAAAGCAATCAAAAGGTCATTTTGCTATTAAAGCCATTTTCTTCTGCCTTCCCTTCTGCCAGCGAAAAGTTTTCTCTCGCACTTAAAATACATTAATGACCCATTACAGGGACAGGATTTGAAGCAGTGCTTATATATAGCAATGTCTTTGGAGATTTTGAAATAGATATAAACAAACAGTCTCATTTTAATGTATTCATTAAGAAAGGAGTTGATAGGGACAAGGGATGAGATATTTTTCTGCTCTGCAATCCCAAGGGGTGAGGTGGGGTATGTCAGACAAGAGACAGCACTTGCTTATAGCCATTAATAATTTGAAGCCTCTTTTGTGCTAAATATAGCAAAGATAAATAGAGAGAGTCCACACATCCCAGAAAAATGGAGCTGGTTTCTTTCTTTAAAACGCACACACACACGTGGTCATTTGTCCTCAGCAAATATTATGATTTAACAAAGTCAGAACAAAGATTATCTCTCCCACCTACCACCCACCCCAATTTGCAGAGAAAGTATTTTCAAATCAGCTGTAAGACCTTCATCAGGGCTATATTAACCATTAGGCAAAATATGCTCTATAGCAGTAGTCATCATCCTTTTCAGACCTAGGATCTACCTATAATGGAAAAGTCCATTGTTGGGTGACTATTATGGGTGTGCACAGAGAGGGGAAGGATGAGCCATAACACACACACACCTGAGATTCCCAACTTTCAAAAAAACTAAATAAAGATAGTCTCTAGCTTTGTAGAAGCTGAGATATGAGGCAAAACGAGCAGCTATTATTCTGCCTATTCATTTTTTAGGAAACTACCCTGTCCTCACCTTTCAGTGTTTTTAGCCAATGGATGAAGTTATAGCAATGATTGCCACACCCACTGTCTTGGGAAGGAACGTCCTGCTTCATTTTGAAGCCCTTTTGTTTGGTCTTCCATAGTGGGAAGTGTTTGCTGCCCCATAAAAGTTAGGGATGTATGAAAGTCACTTACTGTTTCGCGGATCTGCTTCGTGGGGGGGGGGAGGCGCTCCGTCCCTCCCCCAGAGTCCTGCCCAGCCGGCTCCGCTCCGCAGGGATTCTACAGAGCCACCAGCCGGCTCTGCCCGCAGCAGGGACGCAAATGGCGGCAGCCGTAGCCGCTGCCGTTTGCGTCCCTGTATTTAACCGTGATAGGCTACGTAAATATTTACATAGCCTATCACGGCAAAGTAAAAAAAACCACATACACAAATGGCAGCAGCTACAGCGGCCGCCATTTGCGTTCATTATTTTTCACCGTTCTAGCCTACGTAAATATTTACGTAGGCTAGAAAGGTGAAAAATAGTGAACGCAAATGGCAGCCGCCGTAGCCGCCGCCATTTGCATATGCTGCGCCTGGCTGCGGCCGGCCAAGAGACCAGCCACCGCTGCCCCCGCCGCACCTGCCGCCCCCGCTGCCGCCCCTGCTGCCCCCGCCACTGCCGCCTCACTCACCACCGAATCTGCCGCCGCACCCGCCGCTGCCAAATCCGCCGCATCCGCCCCAGGTAAGTGCTGTCCCGGGGGATTCCGCAGGGGAGCGGGGGGCAGGAGGCCGTTCTGCCACGGATTCCGGATTCTGTAGAATCCGGCCTCATTGGAATCCGTGGCGGAATTCTCCGCCATACCTAATAAAAGTACAATTCAGAAATCCAGAATTTTAGTGTAGATGTGATTGGGCAGTAGTGTGTCTATCCCAAAAAAATAAAAGTAGCAGCAAAGACAGGAATGCATGATCTTTCTAACTCACATCTTTTAAAAAAAATCCTGAGTTCGTAAACATTTTTAAAAATTATCCTGCCAATGCATACAGAAAAAAATCCACCATTATTTTACCCATAATTTAGGAGGTGGGGCTGTGGGTTACACCAGCCCTGCAAAGTAGCCCACTAGCGTATTACCAATTTTGTTTTGGGCAAGGGGGATTTAGAGTTGTGTATGACAGCCCTGCAGTATAGTCCAGTGTTCTTATCCAGTCACCTGGTGTAGTAGATTTTTTTTAAAAAAAGAAAATACAGTGGAAAGAGGGCTGTGAAGTTGATTGTAGCACCCTAGGGTGCTCATTTGTCAGTCCTCTATTTGAAGGGCTACCAAAGGTCCATCCTCTATTTGAAGGTGTCTTCTATTTGAAGGTCTGTCCTGTTGTCCAAGTCCAGTTTAAAGAACCATCAGAACTGTTGCCAATCCATAGTTAGCCCCTGGGCAGCAGACTGAACAGACAGACACACAGGTCACCTGGTCACAGTTGTCCGCACTATGGTGAGATGGACTGTGTTTCTATTCAATTTAAATGTGCATCTATACATATAAATTAGCAAATGAAAATCGCTGCCCTCTTTTGTCCTCTTTTTTGGGGTGCTGCATTTCCTCTTAAAAAAAATAAAATCGTTAAGTGGCCAGCCCGGCAGTAGTGCAATTAACTAAGGGATAGAGGTGACTGTGGTATATGTATGCATATATAGCTTTAAGAGAGGCTGCCAGTTTTAATTTCTCTTTCCTACTGAAGTCCTGGGTGAGGCCTCTCATAGTCTAGGCCTTGGAGATGTGGCCATGTGCCATGGGGCTCCTCAGGAGTTAGCATTTTCTCATGTATTGTAATAAGGGACCCAGTTGTGAAGGTACCAGAATCTTTTGTGTGTTGAGCTATGTGGAGATGCCTTTGAAAAGTGTCTGAAAAGTGTTCAGAAAGTTCAGGTGTTCCAGAGTACTGTGATCAGGCTGTTGAATAGAGCTACTTAATTGGGATTTATGGGGCCCCTCTATTACAACAGTTGCACTGGCTCCAATTCATCTCAAGGCTCACTTGAAATCAATGAATGGGAATTTTAAAGCCCTAAATAGCATCAGACCAGCAAACCTGAAGGACTGACTTCTCCGATATGAACCTCTATGAAGATCTTTAGGGAAGACCCTTCACACATCCTGCCTCTGAGGCAGATTTCGCAGTGACAAGAGAAAGGGCTTTCCCACTGGTGGCCCCAGGCATCGCTGTTGAGTTTTTCTTATCCAGCTAGTGGGGATCACTGGCCAGAGATCAGAGATTCATGTTCCTGAGAGGAGAGGTAAATGGTGATTAGACCTCACTTCAGTATTGGGAAAGACAGCCACCTGAAGAGAGGGTGTTGGGCCACAAGGACACTGTGAGAAATCATAATTAGGCTTTGGAAGGTGAATGGAAGCTGTGCATAACAATATAAATATAGCTCTGCTGGATCAGACAAAGAATCCATCTAGGCCAGCATCTGGTTTTCTTGAGAGGTCTCTCCTCCATTAATTTCTCTCATCATTTTTTAAAGCCAGTAGCCCTCACCACATCTTGTGACATAGTGTACGAAAAAGCATTTTCATCTCTCACCTATTACCAACCAGCTTCGTTGAATGACTTGCAGTCCCACTGTTAGCAGAGAGAAGTGACATGTCTCCTATCCATAACGTTTAGAATTGTATAGAATGCAGCCTTCTTTTTTTCTAAATGTTAAATGCCCAAATGTTAAATGTTTAGCTAAGGTACTTCAATCACTTGATCTTTTCCAGTTGTACCTCAGCTGATGCAGTACCTTGCTAAATTGAGATTGGGTTCCCATTCCTCATAGTCCCGGCTGCTGACATCATCTAAGGTGTCCTCTTCTGCTGAATCCTGTGAATTAGTTTTATTTATTTAAAACAAAAATGTCATTTATTTAGAACAAAATAAATTAGGGGTCATTATTTTTATGGGACTTTGAGGTTCTAGAATAAGCACTGGGCCCTTAAATAAGGCCTGCCTCTGAAGAGGTCCTTCCTCTGGCAGGCAAAAACATTTTTATGTAGACAGGCCTTTGGCATATAAGCTGGTGTGTTGCAGGAGAGGTTTTTAATTGGTTGGTAGTATTTCTTTCTTTTACTGATGTGTTGTTAATTGTGTTTTTAATTTAGTCATTTTTATGCTATGTTTTAATTGAGATTTTGTTTTTAATCTGAATGTTACTGTTAGATGTCTTGGGTGCCATTTTTTGGCAGAAAGGCAGGATAGCAATTAATTGAAGAGCAGAGAAGATAGATAAGAAGCATCAACAAACTTCCTGGAGACAACATTCCACATTTAATGCATATCATCAGTTTGATTGCCCTTCTGGGAGTTTATGCCTTTGTTGGGGGTAATAGGAGAGAAGCAATGAGGGAGCGGGAGAAGGGGGGGCTGCTATACTCTTTCCACGTTCAAACCACCTGTCTAAAACCTGAAAGAGGAAACCTGGTGGTGGGGAGGGGGAAGGAGAAGGGAAAACCACCAGGCAGGGGATGGATTAAGTTCCTCTTCCTCTCTGGTTCTCATCAGCTGCAAACTGCCCCTCCACATGCTGCTTTGTGTTAAATAACTGGGACTGGACACAGTTTCTTACATGCTTGCACATGTCATGTGTAGCTGAGTGCCAGTTTTTATCCCCTTCCATCACCATCAGTATTGCCCATCCTGCAGCATCTCACAGTTGTACATTCTGACTACTATTGCTGAAATAAGGAATACACACCCCTTGTCTTTTCATATAGTGGACAGCCTTTCATTCGTTACCATAGGGTTGGAAGACTCTTCCACATCAAAGGCCTTGTTCCACTGTGGCTCCAGGACACTATGAGAAACAACCCACAGCATGTAAGAACATAAAACCATAAGAAGAGCCCTCCTGAATCAGACTGTGGGTACATCTAGTCCAACATCCCAACAGTGGCCAGCCAGATCCTTGCGGGAAGCTTTCAAACACATGGTGAAGGCAACAATTGTCCAGAAACTTAACTCGCCATAGTGAGTATGGTGCCATCCTACAGTGAATGTGACAAGATTGTCTGGCAGGTGCTCAGCGTTCCTGACCACCGTACCTGCTCCAAAGTTCAGAGGAAGTCTGGGGATTGTTTTGAACTGGCATGGCTAAGGAACCTGAAGAGACTTGGCCGCTCAAGGCTAAACTGGGAAACTCGCCTCTTCTGGCCGTCTGGCACACTACTACCAGAAGGGCTGGCAGGAGAAGAAGGGCGCACAACTAGGACCTACCAGCAGGAGAGGCCTGAAGATGCTTCTCCCAGCAACAAAGTCCAGAAAGACAATGAGTAGCATCGAACCTTACACCTAACTGTGGAACTAGAGGTCACTCAGGGACAAATTAGAC
Organism: Heloderma suspectum; assembly: GCF_057233095.1. Lineage (NCBI taxonomy): Eukaryota > Metazoa > Chordata > Lepidosauria > Squamata > Helodermatidae > Heloderma > Heloderma suspectum. Next base: position 34,259,027 of record NC_139467.1, on the reverse strand, counting down.
AAAGAATCTCATGGCATCATATCAGCAGGCCAGGAAAACCTTCACTTGCTAAATGCCTGCAAGCCGGACTGCTGTGAAAGGGGCAGGAGCAGAGCCAGTAAAAAAGAAAAAGAAGGAGGTCTAGAGTTGGTTGGTAGTGAGAGCGAGAGTCAAACCCCAAACAGCTGGAAACTGAAATTGGCAAAACCTTTTCAGACCCTTAACATAAATGGGAAACCTTATGACTGTCTTCTTGACATTGGCGCTGCAAAAAGCATGCTGAATAAAATCACCTTACCCTAGGGATGGGGGAGAATTTCTCCCTGAAACTTCGGGGGGCCAAGTGCCAACGTATTCGGCCCCCCGAAGTAGTTTTGGGGAGAAATTCTCCGCCCCCCTGCCCCCCCCCCCGGGATGGGACTTACCTTTCCCGAATGTCCCTCCCGGCGGCGGGTCCCGGCGGCAGTTTGGCAGGTCTTCAACAGGGGCAGAGGCGGCAGCCGGTCTTTCGACCTGCTGCCGCCGCCGCCATTCCAATAAAAGTAAAAAAAAAAACACGCCCCCGTGATAGGCTACGTGACGATTAACGTAGCCTATCACGGCTAGATTTGCAAAATCAGCCGTGATAGGCTACGTAAATCGTCACGTAGCCTATCATGGGTGACTTTAAAAAAAAAAAGCGCGTACGGCTAATGGCGGCCCCCATAGGGAGCCGCCATTCGCGTTCCTTATTTGGTCGCTGTAGTCTACGTAAAGATTTACGTAGACTACAGCGACCAAATAAGGAACACGAATGGCGGCTCCCTATGGGGGCCGCCATTTGCGTACGCACTTTTTTTTTTTTTAAGTCACCTCTGATAGGCTACGTGACAATTAACGTAGCCTATCACGACTGACTTTGCAGATCTAGCCATGATAGGCTACGTTAATCGTCACGTAGCCTATCACGGGGGTGTTGTGTTTTTTTTTAACTTTTTATTTTGTGGCCGGGTGAGGCGAGGCGCCTCCTCCCCGGCCTGAATTTCGGCCGGGCGAGGCAGGAAGCCTCCCCCCTGGCCTGAATTTCGGCCGGGCGAGGAGGGAAGCCTTCCCCCCCCGGCCTGAACTTCGGGGGGAGCAGAGAAGCGCCTCCCCCCCACCGTGAAGCAAGCTGCGAGACCAGGTAAGTGGCTTTCGTGCACCCCTACCTTACCCCTTTCTGATTCCAGAAAAAGTGTCATAGGAATTGATAGAAAATTATCCACTGTTCCATTGAGCCAACCAGTTACGGTTAAAATTGGCCCTTTTGCAGCAGATCATTCCTTCCTGATGATGTCAAAAAGCCCAGTAAACCTCTTGGGAAGAGACCTGCTAGCAAAGTTAAATGCTTCTATCAGTTGCAGCCAAGATGAGCTCTATGTCACCCTGCCTACCTCCAATGTTATGGCTTTTTTAGAGGAGGCCAGTCCCCCGACAGACACAGATCTGCCAGAAGAGCTCAGAGGGCTGCCATCTGAGTCCTGGGCGAAAGATTTGGGTGAAATTGGGCTGCTAAAATCTGCAGCTCCTATAAAAATTACCGTCTGTACTGACATGGCCCCTCACGGGTGAAGTATATCCCATGTCATTGAAAGCCAGAGAATGCATTAGGAAACTAATTGAAAAACTCTTAAAACAAGGTGTCTTAGTAAAATGTTTTTCGCCATGTAACACCCCAATTCTGGCTGTCAAAAAGAGGGTAGCGCCAAGATGGCCCCTCAGTTACCGCATGGTGCAAGACCTCAGGCTAATCAATAAATTTGTGATCCCAAGACATAATGTCCCAAATCCCGCCACCATAATATGCAGCATCCCTGCAAGTGTACATGTACATACAGTATTAGACCTGATATTTTATTCTGTGCATGCTCAGAGGAAGATTGCAATATTGATTCGGTCGTATTGGTTAACGCCTTAGGTGAAAGAGGAGAGGACATAAAATTGCAAAGAGGAAGTTGCAGTGGTGTAAGTCTGAAGCTGAATATCTGGGACATCTGGGACACATTCTGTTTTGTGGAAGTAGAAAATTATTTTGTAAATGTGTACATGCCATTACAAAAATGAATGCCCCATCTACTAAAACCCTGTTTTAGAGCCCTGTTGGGCATGTTGGGGTATTGCAGAGCTCGGATCCCTAGCTTCTCTGAAAATTGTGAAGCCATTGTTAGAAAAAACAAAAGCTGCAGCCCCAGAAGAGTGTGAATGGACAAAGCTTGACTCCCAGGCTTGGGAACAAATACTCTCCTTGTATCTGCTCCAGCTTTAGGTCTCCCAGATTATACTAAACTTTTTATTTTATTTGTACATGAGAAACGTGATGTGGCTTCTGGAGTTCTCTGTTAAAATTTTAGACCTCATAGGAGGCCAGTAGGGTATTACTCTGGGCAGCACTGCGAAAGGCTATGCCTCTTGTTTGCGCAGTGTTGCAGTTGCGGCACTCATTGTTGAAAAGGTCCAAGACATTGTACTTGGTCACCCTTTGCAACTCTGGGTACCCCATGCAGTATCTGCCTTCTTAACCCAGCAAAATACCCAGCATTTTTTCCAACGCCCATTATACCAAATACGAGACTTTATTGCTCCAAACTCCAGAATTAATTATTTTATGGTGTAATGTGTTAAAGCCTGCAACTCTTATGCCTGAGCAAGATCCAGATCTCCCATATGACTGTAAAGCAGTTATTCGTGAAATGCAAATGCCTAGAGATGATCTGACAGACACACCTTTGCAAAGTTCTGAATTCATTTGGTTTGTTGATGGGTCTTCCAGGCTGGTGGATAGAATCTGTAAGACAGACTATGCAGTAGCATCAAACACAGAAGTAATTGACTCTGGACCCCTGCCAGGAAATAAAAGTGCACAAGCTGCAGAACTGACTGTTTTAGCCAGAGCTTGTGAAAAAGCAGGAGAGAGATCTCTGACTATCTACACTGATTCTAAATACGCCTTTGGAGTTTGTCATGCTACAGGTGCCCTATGGAAAGAGCGAGGATTCATCACAGCAGTGGGAAAACCAATTTCCAATGGTCATGAAATCGAAAGGCTGCTGAATACAATCCATTTGCCTCAAGAATTAGCAGTAGTACATTGCAAAGCTCACGGACTGGTAATGACCCTGTCACCCAAGGGAATGCCAGGGCAGATAAGGAAGCAAAATCAGCCGCCCTTCATCCACTGCCTCCTGAACACCACCTCTACACTGTAATACCAGCCCCACCCTTATTAACATGGTGGGAACTTGCCAGTGCAGAGGAGAAGAAAGTGTGGCAAGTGGCTAGAGCCACACAAGATAGCACTGGAGCCTGAGCTGTCCTAGATGGCAGGCTTGTTTTACCAAAAGCAGATCTAAGGCCAGTATTAGAACAGTGCCACAGCCAGAGGCATGTGGGTAGTATTGGGTTGGCAAAGGGAATTTGCAGAGAATGGTTTGCCCTAGGTATACATCAAATGGCTAAGCTGGTGGTTTCTGCCTGCCCTCAGTGTGTGAAGGGGAACGCAAAAGTCATACTGCCTGGGCCCCAAGGCGGAAGACGATGGGTGTAATTGCCATTTAAATCCATTCAGATTGATTTCACTCATTTGCCCAAAACACAAGGATTCCAGTGGCTGTTAGTCATTGTAGATAAATTATCGAGATGGGTAAAGGCTTTCCCCTGCAGGAAAGCCACAGCCCTAGAGGTAGGGAAACATTTAATGAAGGACATTGTCCCGAGATTCGGCCCGCCTCAGTCTATGTTCTCAGATTTAGGATAACATTTCACTGCTGCACTAACACAGGCTCTGTCAAAATGTTTGGGGTCACCTGGCATCTCCATACCCCCTACCACCCCCAAAGCACTGGGCAAGTAAAAAGAATGAACGCCACTCTCAAAAGGAGGCTGGCAAAGATCTGCAAAACTTCCCACCTCACCTGGCCTACTGCACTTCCTCTAGCCTTACTATCCATAAGGACCACCCCACGACAGCCCCTGGGTCTGTCTCCTTATGAGATTTGATTTGGAAGGCCTCCACCAATTGGCCGAGAATGGGCTGTTCCTCATGTCACACTGCTATTATTTAGCTCCAGGGCCAGTTCCAGCATATCCGCAGGCACGTAGGCAATGCGCAACTATTGCCCCTTGATGTGCCAGCTCATCCATTCCTACCTGGAGACGAAGTCTACGTTCGCGCATAGACAGCCAAAGGCCTCCAAGAACACTGGACTGGTCCCCATCTTGTGTTGCTGGCCACTGACACAGCAATAAAGGTGAAAGGAAAGTCAACTTGGATCCACTACACCCATTGTTCAAAGAGTCCGTCAAAAGGCTCTTCTGATCCTGCACTTGCAGGAGGGAGCGAAGTTGAGGACCATGCACAACAGGGGAACAGCATCGCTAGCCTTTCTCCGGACCCTGTGGACGAAGCAAGGGCAGAAGTAGAAGCAGAGGAGGAACAGGCTCATCAAGATCTGCAAAGTCTTGCGTTGCCCTTATTTTCGCCGTAGTCTACATAATCTTTACATAGACTACAGCGACCAAATAAGGAACGTGAATGGCGGCTCCCTATGGGGGCCGCCATTAGCCGTACGCGCTTTTTTTTTTTTTTTTTTAAGTCACCCATGATAGGCTACGTGACGATTTACGTAGCCTATCACGGCTGACTTTGCAAATCTATCCGTGATAGGCTACATTAATCGTCACGTAGCCTATCACAGGGGCGTGGGTTTTTTTTAACTTTTATTGGAATGCCGCCTCTGCCCCTGTCGAAGACCTGATGAACCGCCGCCGGGACCCGCCGCCGGGAGGGACATTCGGGAAAGGTAAGTCCCGTCCCGGGGAGGGTGCAGGGGGTGTGTGCGGAGAATTTCTCCCCGAAACTACTTCGGGGGGCCAAACACGTTGGCACTCGGCCCCCCAAAGTTTCAGGGAGAAATTCTCCCCCATCCCTAATAAGGTAGTCCTCGTGAGGCGTGAGCCAGTATTACAGACTGATCCTTCCCCAAGTAGTGTTCTGAGTATAACTCAGAGCATCCAACAAACCTTTGCACTTTCAGACTGTTGGATCTGTTTAGCCGCCTCTAAGGCTACCTTGGCTCTAATGCCCTGGGAGGCCAAACCTTTAAGTGCAGCTAACTTGGCAAAACCCCTGGTTCCTTTAAAGTCAGATAACATTTGAAAGGATTTGGGGTTTCCAAATGCTCACACATGGTGGTCTGTCATTCCTACACTGGAAACATTCTGTTTTAAAAGCACCTGTAAAGATGGACCATTTGGGGGTAAGTCCAGCTGTCTTTGAACCCAATATAGTAGCATGAGATTTGTCATATTTATTTATTTATTTATTATTAAATTTATTAATCGCCCATCTGGCTGGTCACCCAGTATCTCACCAGTAGACTTATCAGGCTACAGGCAGTAGTTGAAGTATTTGCCAATCATACTGCAAATGCCTTAGGCCTGGTTGCTACTCAGATTACTCAAATGCAGGAAGCCATCATCCAGAACAGAATGGGTTTAGACTATCTGCTGGCAGCTGAAGGTGGCCTGCGTGGAAAATGTAATTGGTCTGACTGTTGTCTAAAGATTGATGACAATGGGGAAAATTATAAAACAATTGGCAGCAGACATTAGAGAAGTAACGCATGTACCTGTACAAGCCTGGAAAGGATGGAATCCTATAGACTGGCTAACCGGATGGCTCCCAAACCTTGCCTGGTTGAGGCAAGGCTTTCTCATTGTGTTAGGTATTCTATTTGTGGTATTGCTCTTACCCTGTATCTTTGCATGCTTTACGTCTTGTATAAAAAGACAAGTTTGTTGTTGTTGTTCAGTCGTTAAGTCGTGTCCGACTCTTCGTCACCCCATGGACCATAGCACGCCAGGCCTTCCTGTCCTCCACTCTCTCCCGGAGTGTGCTCAAGTTCATATTCATTGCATCGGTGATGCTATCTAGCCATCTCATCCTCTGCCGTCCCCTTCTCCTTTGGCCTTCAATCTTTCCCAGTCTTTTCCAGGGAGTTTTCTCTTCGCATTAGGTGGCCAAAATATTTGAGCTTCAGCTTCAGTATCTGTCCTTCCAGTGAGCAGTCAGGGTTGGTTTCCTTTAGGATGGACTGATCTGACCTCCTTGCAGTCCAGGGGACTCATAAGAGGCTTCTCCAGCACCACAGTTCGAAAGCATCAATTCTTCGGCGCTCAGCCTTCCTTATAGTCCAGCTCTCACAGCCATACGTTACTACTGGGAAAACCATAGCTTTGATTATGAGGACCTTTGTCAGCAAGGTGATGTCTCTGCTTCTTACTATGCTGTCTAGGTTTGCCATAGCTTTCCTCCCAAGGAGCAAGCGTCTTTTAATTCCATGGCTACAGTCACCGTCTGCCGTGATCTTGCAGCCCAAGAAAATCTGTCATTGCTTCCATTTCTTCCCCTTCTATATGCCAGGAAGTGATGGGGCCAGATGCCATGATCTTAGTTCTTTTAATGTGGAGTTTCAAACCAGCTTTTGCACTCTCCACGTTCACCCTCAACAAGAGGCTCTTTAGATCCTCTTCGCTTTCTGCCATTAGGGTGGTATCGTCTGAATATCTGAGGTTGTTGATAATTCTCCCAGCAATCTTAATTCCGACCTGTGATTCATCCAACCCGGTGTTTCTCATGATGTGCTCTGCATATAAATTAAATAAGCAGGGCGACAATATGCAGCCTTGTCGTACTCCTTTCCCAATTTTGAACCAATTGGTTGTTCCATGTCTGGTTCTTACTGTTGCTTCTTGACCCTCGTACAGGTTTCTCAGGAGACAGGTAAGGTGGTCTGGTACTCCCATCTCTTTCAGAATTTGCCAGAGTTTGTTGTGATCCACACAGTCAAAGGCTTTAGTGTAGTCAATGAAGCAGAAGTAGACGTTTTTCTGGAATTCTCTTGCTTTCTCCATGATGCAGCGAATGTTTGCAATTTGATCTCTAGTTCCTCTGCCTCTTCGAAACCCAGCTTGTACTTCCGGTAGTTCTCGGTTCGCATACTGCTGAAGCCTAGCTTGTAGGATTTTGAGCATCACCTTGCTGGCGTGTGAAATGAGCGCAATTGTGCGGTAGTTTGAACACTCTTTGGCGTTGCCCTTCTTTGGAATTGGAATGTAAACTGACCTTTTCCAGTCTTGTGGCCACTGTTGAGTGTTCCAGATTTGTTGGCATATTGAATGCAGCACTTTAACAGCATCATCTTTTAGGATTTTAAATAACTCGGCTGGAATACTGTCATCTCCGCTAGCTTTGTTGTTACTAATGCTTCCTAAGGCCCACTTGACTTCACTCTCGAGGATGTCCGGCTCAAGTTCAGTGACCGCACTATCATGGCTATCAGGGACATTCAGATCTTTCCTGTATAGTTCTTCTGTGTATTCTTGCCACCTCTTCTTAATCTCATCTGCTTCTGTTAGGTCCCTGCCTTCTTTGTCCTTTATCATGCCCGTCTTTGCACAAAATGTTCCCTTGAGATCTCCAATTTTCTTGAAGAGATCTCTAGTCTTTCCCATTCTGTTGTTTTCCTCGATTTCTTTGCATTGTTCATTTAAGAAGGCCTTCTTGTCTCTCCTTGCTATTCTCTGGAACTCTGCATTCAGTTGGATATATCTTCCCCTTTCTCCCTTGCTTTTCGCTTCCCTTCTTTCGTGAGCTACTTGTAAAGCCTCATCAGACAGCCACTTGGCTTTCTTGCATTTCTTTTTCTTTGGGATGGATTGAGTTGCTGCCTCCTGAACAATGTTATGGACCTCCGTCCATAGTTCCTCAGGCACTCTGTCTATCAGGTCTAATCCCTTAAATCTATTCCTCACCTCCACTGTATATTCATAAGGGATATGATTTAGGTCATACCTGAATGGTTTAGTGGTTTTCCCGACGTTCTTCAATTTAAGCCGAAATTTTGCAACAAGAAGCTCATGATCTGACCACAGTCAGCTCCAGGTCTTATTTTTACTGACTGTATAGAGCTTCTCCATCTTCGGCTGCAAAGTACATAATCAATCTGAAAAAGACAAGTTAGCCAGCAATTTCTTGCTATGAATCACAGCTTGCCACAAGGAAAGGTAGAAAATCGGAAAGAACTGCTGAAGCAGTGGGCTGACGGCACTGTCTAGGTGATCCAGTATGAAGAATTCAGCTCCTATTGGATCAAATGAGGGAATGTGGAAAATAACTAAGGCAAGGCCATGTTGTCTCGGCTTTTTTTTGTGCCAATGTGGCAGATTCCTCAAAAGCCTAAAACTGTTGTCTTAGTCTGTTTTGTACAAAAGAAGAAACTGTTAAGACAGTAGATATAAGATATCTTGTTTCCACAGCAACTCACCGCAGACCTATGAATCGTCATCCTTGCAAAAAGTTACAGGGTGTTGAGAGAAGGGGCTGGGAGTGATGGTCCTGTAAATCTTAATTGATAATGAGCAGACATGCGTGCTAGGCTTGGCTGATGTCACTTATTTAGCCTATAAGTCCAGGAGAAGAGAGAAGTTGCAGTCACACTTTGTTGTAATCACACTTTGCCAGTCCACACAGGACAGACTGGCACTGGAATAGCATTTTAAGTTAAAGAAACAAAAATGCTACAAATGAGGCCTCTGGAGGACAACATGAAAAGGCTAGAATGCAATAGTTTGGCAGGGATGGTGTCAGGATTCTGCATAAAAATGGTGTGAACAAATTATGTCAATTCCAGAGAAAACTGCCATACAGAAGCAACTACAGTATAGGACTGGGGCAATAACGAGAAACCAAGAAGTTGCTTGAGCAATACACAGTTTTCCTTCTCATCCTTTAAAAACAACCAAACAAACACACCATGCTTTCTGAAGGACATACGATTATTCATTTCAGAGGCAGTTCTGCTTGCTTGCTGATTGTTCGTGAATTCTCTAACTCATATGGCAAGACTGCTCACATGGGCAAATGTTTTTGTACAACTGGCAGCCGCCATTTCGTGTCACTTTAAATGACTGTCTGAGGTGATTCAGCAGTTCTCCAAGGAAGGAGTTTCCCGCCTTTTCTTCCATATATGGTAATTCAATCCATCTCCACCTAGTGGAGAAACTGTAGACACCAGTTAGTTCAAGAGTTTTCTTTTCTTTTTTAGACGGTGGTTACACTCTGTCCTACTGTACTGAGTTCATCTCTCACATCATAATGCACATATACCTTGATAGCTGCTCAACTGAAAAAAAGGGAAACTGTTCAGCAACTGGTGGGCATGCTGATAATCCTTTTACCCCTCCCCTGGATATCTCACACACACTACTAAGGGGAGAACCCCCCCAGCCTCCCTCTGAGAGACAGTACCCTAAAATGAATGGGGCCTACCAGGATCATTACTGATGCCTGATGAAAAGTTATGTGAGGTAGTGGCTATGAGAATGAGAGGTCTGTGAGGTTTCTGGTCTGTAGTCTTGTAACTTCATGGGCACTTCTGGCTTTTCTGGACTGCTAAGGGCATTCTGGGAATCATCTCCCAAAATGGCTGCCGCAACTTGTTCCTCATACCTTTTTAAAAAAAACACCTTTAAACTGCAGTAACATCAGTAGATTGATTCCCTTGCTATATACGATACTGTGCTATTATTAATACTGTACTGTCAGAATTTGGGTGCCATTTGTCATTTTAATCTGAAAGACCATAACTCGTATGGAGTCTCATGATTCAGAATTGCCCTTGGCACTAAGCCCACACAGATAAACATTAGCCCTGGGTTAGCTCTTGATCATATTTATTCTGCCAAGTGGTATGCAGGATTTTACCTCACATCAGGGTCAGATTTGTGGTAGAACTTGTGGCAAAATGGTCATCTGTGTCCATGCACTGAAATACAGTTCAACTTTACCTATTTTCTGGTACTATAGACCCTCCTTTCTGGTACTTGTCTCTGGAAAATCATTATCCTATTTTTGTCTGGGGGGGGGGGAATCAAGAGCCTTTAAACTACACTGATTTGTGCACACACCAGGGGGGTGTTTCCACACTGTCGCCTTCACTTCTTTTCCAACTTTGCTGCGCTGTTTCCCCAAGCACATTTTCTCTCTCGCGTGTTTCCATGTCCCAAAAGGACCTGGTCTATCATCGTTGTACCCCGGTGGGCTGTGCTGTTTCCATGGAGCCTTAAGGATCCTTGCAGAAGGAAGCACTATAAGACATGCCTGTGTACAAGGCCAATCTTGATCCTGAAAAGGATTTGGGAGCTAAAGGACCACTTTGTTGCGGGATAAAATGCCAGGTGTGAAGGAGCCCTTAAAATGTTGAGCACCATCTACAGTGTTTACATTCTTATATTAAAACTTAGTATTGTTTAAATGAAATCTTCTGGTTAGTTAACTGGGGGCACCTTTTTAGTAAATCAGGATATTTTTAATAGATTAGTCAAATTAAAATAAAATCAACAAAAAATGAACTGACAAATCAATAAAGGTCGCAGCCCTATATATTACCAGGAACCTACAGCATTATTTATTTTTAAAACCCAGGAACTTTAGGGTGTCCCCCCCCCCAGGGGATGGGCATCCCCCAGCAAATATTATTCATTTATTTACAGCATTTAACAATGGATTCATAAGTATGTCATCAGCAATATGACCCACTATCACAGATATACTACATGGGTGGCATAGGAATTTGACACATGGTACTGGAGCAAGAGCAGAAAGCCATTTACAATTTATGAGTCATGGATGGGCAGTTTCTGAGGCATTCAGTTCTTTACATTATCCCTAGACAAACTCACATATCAAATTGTGGTAGGCTACTATGTGCCCATGTGAAAGGAGGACAGAGTCCCTCTTAGATTATAGATAATCAGGCAAGCCTTTGAGCAGATAGTTAACGCTGCTGAGTTAGCAGATGCAATTCACATCAGATCTAGAATGCCTAAGACCTACATGCATCATTATTCCTACTTTCAACCTAACTAAAGCCAGTTCTGGTAGTAATAGTATCCACATGCAATCCAAAGTGAAAGGAGATTAGAGAAAACATAGCACCTCTTCAGAGAGCTGAATGTAGACCAAACTATGTGGTAGTATGTATATTCCACATAAGAGTTAAAAAAAGCTGTTACTCAGCTATAGGCAGAGTAAATATTTGGAGATGTAAACTACATATGTGTAACTGAGTACCCAAAAAAGGTTTGCCTCACATTTATTTCCTTCATATTTTAACTCTCAGTTATATATTTTGTGAAATCAACAAATGTATTCAGCAATTTCTCCAGAAATAGCTTAATCCAGGATTAGACCCACAACTAGGCCAAGGTGTGACAGAGCACATGACCCACACTTCCTGTATAGAGGCCAGTCCTCATGTTGTATGCATGAAAGAAGGTGTGTATGCAGCAAGGACTTTACCAGAGAGAATAGAAATAGGTATCTGCTTGACTACCATCATGAAAGCAAATAATCCATAAAAAAGATGATGGAAAACTATTAGAGGTTGACCAGTAGGCCTGCAGCACAATTATGATAGTTAGAGCTGCTGCCTGCTTGACTGGAAAGATCCAGGTTCAAATCCCCACTCAGCCTTGAAAGTCATTAGGTAAACTTGGGCCAGTCACTATCTCTCAGCCCTCTGAAGAGCATCAGTGTGAGGTCAGCAGCTCTAATTGTCCCCCTTTCTCCCTCCACTGCCCTTTCACTTGGCAACCCAACCCAAGGCCTCTTACCTGGACAAAAACACTTTCAAGCCTTGTTGTAGCCAACTTGAGGAGGTCATACTACCATGAGCAGAGTTGGTTCTGGAGTGGGCCCATCGCTGTGCTGAAGAGGCCTCTGTTGCCTGCGTTAGAGGCTGGTGGTGGCCTCAGCTGGTTTGTTTGTTTGTTTGTTTGTTTATTTATTATCCCGCCTTTTCCCCAATACTGGATCTCAAGGCAGCCTTACAATGTTAAAACTTCTACAATTAAAGTAGTTCATCATCTACCCTGTTCCAACCCTACCTGGGAGCCTGGATATATGAATGGCTGCTTTTTGCTGTTGCAGGAGTGCCAGCTTTATTCACTGACCTCTGCTCCTGTGCCTTTAATCATAGCCAAGCTGTTTTTTTAACCCTCATCAGTTGGCAACCCAGTTGCCATTTGAGTTACTTTAAGTACTTATGAAAGCCACTGACCTGTTGGATGAAACATTATACCTAGGTAATTAAATGTTTTCACTTGTTTGGTCTGATGTCCATCAAGCAGCCTGGGGGACACACCCCAAAAACTGGTCTGATGTTGGCTGATCCTTTGGAGGGAGGACTGGTGTTCAAGTACTCGCATAGTGGAACAGAGAGTGGTACTCTTTTTTTGTTCTGCAGTAGCTTCAGAATACTACGAGAAACAACCCACAACATGTAAGAACATAAAAGGTGGGCAGTCTTTGCATGATAGTTGTGTGGTGATCCCCACCACCTTACCTGCTCCAAACTTAAGAGGAGGTCTGGGGGTTGTGTGTGATTTGCATAGCTAAGGCACCTGGCGAGGCTTGCCCACTGAAGGCTAAATTGGAAAACCCACCCCTTGCTGGCTGTTCTTCCTCTGGAGCAGGAAAGGCAAGTTTAGAAGCTTGGACACCAGTACCTGAAAGAGCTTGTGGCTAGGGATGTCAGAGAAATCCGTCTGAAAGTTAAATGGGATCGAATTCAGACACATCCAGTCCGCGGAACCCTCCCTGGAACGGGGCACCCCGGTCTACTCGGACCGGAGCTCACACAGACCCTTTTTTTTTCTCCACCGAAAATTTTACAAAAGTATTTACGAAGGAAAATTCGCAAATCGGGATGAAAGAAATAGACATAGACTGCGAAAGGGATTTTATGAAACTATTTAATAAATACGCAGTTTTCTGCGACGACGCACCTTTCTTTCGCTGGGAGGGACAGGGTCACGAAGTGCACATAGCCTGCCTGCCTGAGTCATGAAGTGCACGTAGCCTCATCTTTTTTTTAATTGTCTGTGAAGGTGATGTCAGGTGAGTGAGATCCCTCCAGGCCACCCCCCCACCCCCCCAGGAAGATAACGTCATTGAGGGGAGGGAACTCATCGACCATTTTTCCCGCCTTCACACATAGGATGGTGGTGTGTGAGTGTCCAGGAGCCTCAGTTGCTCCAGTCCAGACTAGAGACCAGAGGCGCTGCTGCTTCAGACAGAGTGTCAGTGTCCAGCAGCTGCAAGGAGTGTGTTTCTGTGTGTCCCCATTCTACAGCACTGTAATTCAACCTTTATTACAGAGAAGATATGTTCTTTCATATGTTATGTTTACTTTACCTGAATGTGCCCCTATGCTTAGTGATTTTGGGGTGGGGTGGGGTGGGGGGAACTGGGAAGGAATCCTCCAGCAGCCTTTGTTTAGGCCTGCTGAGAAGGACTCCATCCTCCATCCTCCTGGGCTTTCCAGGATTAATCAATGTGCTTTTCAACTCCCAAGAGTCATGTGCCCCTATGTACTTAGTGTTTCTGAGTGGTTCTGGGGAGGGCTTGCCTGGGCAGCCAGGCCAGGCCAGCAGCCTTTGTTTAGGCCTGCTGAGAAGGACTCCATCCTCCTGGGCTTTCCAGGATTAATCAATGTGCTTTTCAACTCCATATGCCCCTATGTATTTAATGTTTCTGAGTGGTTCTGGGGAGGGCTTGCCTGAGCCACTCAGAAGGATAAAGGGCAGCCCCCTGGGCTTCCTGCAGCCCACTTACCTCTTAGCCTCTGTCTCTTTTGTCTCTTCAACCACTGCAACTCCCCTGGCCAACTCCTGTTTGCTCCCCCTGTTCACTCGCTCTGGTCGCTCGCTCTCTGGGAGCTTGCTTGCTTCTGTAGTCCCTGGACCAGCTGGAGCAGCTTGCTCTGCTCTGCTCTGCTCTGCTCAGCTGGGAGGCAGGAAACAGACTGAAGCTTCCCGCCCACTCAGCTGCTGGGAGTACTCAGGCCACACACCCCCAATTCAGTTGGAGCTCTCAGAAGCACCTCGTGAGCTCACAGCCACTCAGAAGGATAAAGGGCAACCCCCTGGGCTTCCTGCAGCCCACTTACCTCTTAGCCTCTGTCTCCTTTGTCTCCTTTGTCTCTTCAACCACTGCAACTCCCTTGGCCAACTCCTGTTTGCTCCCCCTGATCACTCGCTCTGGTCACTCGCTCTCTGGGAGCTTGCTTACTTCTGTAGTCCCTGGACCAGCTGGAGCAGCTTGCTCTGCTGTGCTCTGCTCAGCTGGGAGGTGGGAAGGCTTGTTTAGCCTTGATCTCTTTTAACTAGAGCTGCAATGTGATTTGATTAAGCAATTACATTTCTGAGGATGGTTTTTAAAACAGGGCCTGACTAATCAGGCACTGCTCCCGGGGGACCACAAATGCACCCCGGAAAAAGGCAGTGGGATTTGCCAAGTATGTGCTCAGGACCAGCCCTATCATTAGGTAGCAGTGAGGTGTTGGGGCACAGAACTGTGGGTGCTCCTCAGACTGCCTTGTACCTCCTCAGCCAGCTTGTTGTCCTCTGGTGTGGTGGAAGAAGCTCTCCCATTGTTACTGTTCAAGTAAGATTCAGCTATCGCTCTATGTAGAATGGAAGGGTGCCATTTTATCCTTTGCCTCAGGAAGCAAAACACTTTGGGCCAGCCCTGTAGGTGCTGAGTCTCACACAGTGGTATAATAGAGCTGATGCAAAGGAGTGGAACTTGCAAGGGAGCCAGATATCTCCTCCCCCATGCTTTTCAGACTTTTACCAGTGACGACATGTTTAGATAACTCTCGTGGAGTTTTGAAGTCTGTACAGTACATTTTTTTTTGCACCTTGTGTCATGTGTTGTTTTCTCAGTGCTAGCTAGTGCAGTAGTAGCTTGCATCTGCACCTTGTGTAATGTTGATTGAGCACAATTCCAAGCTATGTTTCATAGATTTCTACAAGTACACAGTTTTATTCTTTTGTGTAAAAGGTGCATTTCTCTTGAAACTCTGCTTCTATCTATTTTGAATCTTTACAGAGATGCCCACAACCGTCCTCCCTGCATCAGAGAGTGGAAGTGGGACAGATGAACCAGGTCCACAGCTGCTTGCTGATAATCACCTCGTGGGCAGTGGCTCACGTGATTTGGAAAAAAAGGCCAGAGGACTTAGTTTCATCAGTGATCCGGACAGCGAAGATGATGAGGAGCCCTTCTATATCAATGTCCCTGCTGAGACGGAGTCTGACTCTGTGTTCCACTTCTAGCCTGCTGGGTTCTTTGGGAGCAATCCCAAACCTCAGGAACAAACATCCCTTGCTAAGCGCTGGTCAGCGCCATCAACAACGCCAACAACAACACCATCCACAGATGAGCAGAAACGTGCAGCTCCCAATGCCACCTCATCTGAAACTGATACCCCCATTCCCCAAAGAAGAAATGGTGGTGGCAGGGTGAGTTCCTATGTGTGGTGCTTCTTCAGATATGCAGAGAATGACTACTATGTCGTGCTTTGCGATATTTGTAGAAGCTGTGTGCAGCTAGGAAAAGAAGGGGGCTGTGTACAAGTGGGCACGTCTGCCATGAGGCGACACATGGAAGTGCATCATGCACTCCTTGTGCCCAAAGATAGCAACGGGAAGTCCCTGCCACAACCATCCAAAAAGAACATTACCGCCTTCTTTGCCTCATCTTCCAAAGACCTCACGCAAAGTGGTCCGGGTGAGAAGGGCACAGAAGGCAACTTAGCTAAGAGGCAAGCATCAATTGAGAAATGCCTCACGCTGACACAGAAATTCCCCTCTGACAGCGTCCAGGCACGAAGGTTGAATCACGACCTGACAGAGCTCATTGCTCAATGTATGCTTCCCTTCTCCCTGGTGGAAGACGAGGTCTTCCTGCGCTTCATGAAGAGATTGTGCCCTCGGTGGGATGTCCCCTCTCGTCACTACATTAGTGGCATTGCCATTCCAGCCCTGACTTCTGAAATCAGAAGGGTACTCCAACAGGATTTGAAATGTGCAGTTGGAGGAAGTGTACATTTAACGAGTGACACATGGACAAGTAATCAAACAAAGTCTTATCTGTGTGTCACCGCGCAATGGGTATCTGTCAGTGCGAGCAGCCAACTGACTCGGAGATCAGCGACATTGGCCCTCACAATGCTCTCAGGGACACACACAGCAGAAAACATCAGCAGTAGCATCAGTGGTGTTGTTCAGTCCTGGGCTTAAATCTAAATCTAAAATCTAACAGTGGGCTGTGTATCAACAAACAATGCCTCCAACTACCTAAAAGCAGCCCGCATCGCACGGCTAAACCACGTTCAGTGCATTGCGCACTGTTTGAACCTTGTGGTGCATTCCGGATTGAGCAACCCATCTCCTAAAATAGGCAAGCTACTTAAGGTGGCCCAATCCATTTGCACCCACTTCAGGCAGTCCTGCTCAGCAATGGAGGTAATCAGTGCCATCCAACGTATCCGTGGCCTTACAGAACACAAATTCATTTTGGGTGTGTGCACACGCTGGAACAGCACATTGCATATGCTTCAGAGACTCTGTGAGCAGAGATCAGCTATAAATGACTACATTACTGAGAAACAACACCACTCCAAATTTTTTGTCACATCACATCAGTGGCTCTGGATGCAAGACCTGGTGGACATTCTAAACATATTTGATGAATGCACAACGCTACTGAGTGCGGACTATGCTACACTGGGCCAAGTTCTACCTGTGCTGAAGATTATAGAGGGAGTGCTGAGAAAACGCCATGCTGAGCTTTGTGAGCGCACCAGTGCTGTAGGCAGTCAAGTCCCCAATTCTGCAGTTAGGCTTGCTGAATTCCTTCTGCAGGAGCTGGGCACCAGCAAACACATCACTTTGATGAGGGGGGACATGAAATACGTTGCTGCCGCATTCCTTGAACCATGGTTCCAGGATAGCACAACAAGGGCGGTGCTGCCAAACCAGAACCCTGACTTCCGAAGTCTAAAAAGCTATTTGACAGAGAAAGTCATGGAGTGCTGCCAGAGAGATGTGCTGGATGAGAAGGAGCTGGGGAAGAGTGAGCCTAGTAGTACTACTACCTCCTCTGAAGATAATATCTGCAGCAGTAGCACCATCACCAGCAGGAGGGATGATGATGATGCCACAACAGCTGCATCACCAACACGACATACAGATACAGGGGCATCTTGTGGAAAGTTCTACCTGTACTCCTCAATGGCAGTGGAGCTCGATGTAAGCGGGAGCGGGCAGGGGAAATGTGCCAAAGCAGCCAGGAAAGGATCAGATTATGATGTGGCTATCCAGGAACTGGAAGCTTATGCCACAGAGAGTTTCTTGGGAACGCAGAGCAGCCCAGAGAGTGTTCTTCTCCTATACTGGGAGACAAAACGTGGCGTTTGGCCAAATCTGACCAAAGTCGCCATTTGGCATTTATCTTGCCCTTCCTCGAGTGTGGCCTCTGAAAGGCTTTTCTCCACCACTGGCAACATTGTCACCACCTGCCGAAGCAGACTCACACCGGAACATGACTCCACCCTTGCCTTCATACACTCCAACGGGGAATGGATTCCCGGGCAGCACCTCCCTTCACCATCACCAGCTGTCAGCAGAGTAGAGCAGTCATCAAGTGACGAGGAGGACCCCTTGGATGATGATACTGCTGCTAACGTGAGCCAAAGTTCTGAGGGACAATGAGGCAGAATCATATAATTGTGAGTGTGGTCACACCAAGGTGTCCCTCAGAACTTTGTCCAAACAAGCAGTCCCTTCTGGCCTGGGCAGAGCCCAAAGCACTGGCGATATGTGGCGGAGCTTTATAATAACTCGCATGCAGAGTCCAGTTGCGCTGCCCGACTGTGTGTGGCGGACTATGCAACAGCGTACATCCCTACTACACACACGCACAATTTTCTATGCATCCCAGTGTACTTCGCTATTGACTGTACATTTGTATCTCTACCCCTCTGAATGTTAGTATGATTCTGATTCCCCAAATGTATGTATAGTTCTAATTTTCTTGATGTGTGCTTTTAATTCATTTTAAATTCTTCTTTCATAAATCAAGGAATTGCTTTCAAATACTTTGTTGTGGTCTCTCTCTGGACTCCCTCAGCTTTTGGGTTTTCCTAAGCACCGAGAGTTCTATGTGAAAAGATCCCTCTGGTATGTGTTTAGTTTACATGTATGTGATATGCACCTTCACGTAAAATAAAGCATACTTCATAACATCAGGGATGCTGACTGACCATCTCCCTACGAGGGAAGCTTACAGCAGCTGGGCTTGTTTGGCTGGGAAAGCATTCTTGTTGCAGCTAACAGTAAGCAAACACAGAGATCATTGTGTAAAATGATCTAGATTTAAAAAATTATATCTGTGGACTTGAACCAAGGAATTGTTAACTTTTTTTTAGAAAGAACTTTATATACAAACAGAACAGATCAAAACAAAACGCAGAAACAATTGTAACGTTGGGCTGGGCACTGGCTGGCTGCAGGCCTCAGTTCAGAGGAGGATGCAGTTCCCACTGTATGGCCTCCACCCTTCTTTGATGGTCATCACCTGTGTGTAGAAAGAGAAGAATAAAGCACAGTGGTAATATGCATCTTGCAAGCAGAGTTGTTAGCTCAGGTGCCATTCTGTAGTACTACTTACAGGTCCTGCTGAGCCTCTGGACATCTGTCAAGAGACGCCTCAGGAGCACAAGAGGAGGGGCTTCATCTGTGGAAGAGGATCCTTCCTCCACAGATGCTGCTCCTCTTGCTGCTGGCTCTGGCTGCAGTTGGAGCTCTTGGATCTCCTCCTCCTCTTCTTCCTCCTCCTCTTCTTCCTCTTCCTCTTCTTCCTCTTCCTCCTCCTCCTCTCTCCTCTCCCTCTCTGCGGCCCTCAGTGCCTCCTCCGCCAGCAAGACATGATACGCAGCTGTGGGATGTCACAGTAACAGAATGAATGCATTTATATATGCAGTGAATGAACAAAACCACAGTCATTGATTGATCTGTCTATCACCATCCCTACTACCATAAGAACCACTGATTCTGTCCTCCCACCACAAGGTCTAATGATGAGGTGATAATTAGGGAGGCAGATTATACAGTATTGACAGTTGGCGTGATGGGGACTGTTGGACTTCTGTAAACATGCACAGGATTGCACTTCTAGTCACCCCATTTCTACATTTGCAATGCCATGGTATTTATTTATTCTATTGATGCATTGCATAAATGCCACCTTTTTCCCTAGCGCAAGGAACCCAAGGCGGCTCACATTATCCTCTTCCTCTCCATTTAACGCTCACAACAACAACACTGAGGTAGGCTGGGGCTTTCTGACTGGGCCAAAGTCACCCAGTGAGCTTCCATGGCTGAGTAAACTATACCCAGAT
Organism: Heloderma suspectum; assembly: GCF_057233095.1. Taxonomy (NCBI): domain Eukaryota; kingdom Metazoa; phylum Chordata; class Lepidosauria; order Squamata; family Helodermatidae; genus Heloderma; species Heloderma suspectum. The sequence continues at coordinate 34,239,723 of NC_139467.1, read as the reverse complement.
CTCCAAGCTCTCAGATCAACACTTGCTCATGACTTGACTTAAGTGCCAATGTCTTGGTAGAAAGTTGGGGTGGGTGGGGTGCAAAAATTCAGCAATCACTACATGAAGAAGGATGACATGCACACACCGAGAGGCTGGTCCTGTTGCTGCTGGGCTGGTGCCAGTCCCCCTGTGTGCACTGTGCAGAGACCAGCAGCAGCATTTCCCTGGAAATGGACAGCGTGTCAGTGTGTAATACGAGTTGTGGCCAGGCCCACATAATCCTATGCATGTGGTTGTACAGGAAAAAGCAATGCGGTTCCCAGCATCCTTTCTTCAACCAGCCAAAGTGGCCGGAAGATGATGGCACCTTTTTCTGTCCAAGTTCAACAAGCATAGGATTGCAGGCTAAATGTCAGGATTTGTTTGTTTCCACATGAGACCACAAAGAGATAGCTTCATTTTCGGTACACATCCTTGTTTTCATATTTAGTTAAGCTTGATGATGGGATGGGATAAATATAACTTACCAGGCATATGTCTCTGCGAAAATGGGGGCTGGCCTGCCTTGACCCACACTCTGTGGATGCGCCAGTAGTAGGCAGGGGGGTTGGGCAGCGGTGCCCTCCTCTCAGCAGCAGCTATCCCCTCCCTGATGAAGGACTGCTTCAACGCCTTCCATTTGGACCGCAATTGTCCCATCGTCCGATGGTGGCCCGCTCGCTCCATCCTCCTCTTTATCCAGCCCCAATAAACTTCATTGCGGCAGGAGCAGCTGCCAAACAGTGCTGCCACCGCCTCACTGCTCCTAATGTTAATGAGGAGGGCCTTCGTCTCCTTATGGTCCCACCTCCTGCCAAGCACTGGTGCAGCCATTTTAGTGCAGCCACACTACTACACACAAACACACACACACACACCAGACAGCCACGCACAACCACCACTTAACTACACACACACAGACCAAACTAGACAAAAACACCACAATGCACAACTACACACACACAGAGAGACCAGACAAAACCACCACAATGCACAAACAACACTGACACAAGCAAATCCAATAAGCACCACCACTAACACACAACCACCACCACACAACAGAACTCCACCCACAAATCACCACGCAGACGCAAACGCAGATGCAGACGACATTCAGGAAGTTAGCAGGAAGTTGACGACGGATTTTGGGGAAGCGGAGCTGCAGCCCCGTTTTTTTTTAAATCTGGAGACGGTTAGGTTAACAAGACCAGTAAACGCGAGGAACATCAAGCACAAATACACAGAAATTAATAAAATCACAGTCCCTGTCCCTGTCTGAGAAAACAAGAAAGCAGGGGAGCGCACAGAGGGCAGGAAACAATCCGGGCGACAATGAAAAAAAATACGTAAACAATTACGAAAATAGTGGAAAAGTTCCGGCCAAGGCAATCACAACAATGGCGAGTGCGGTGGAAGTTACGGGGGGATTCCCCCCAAGGGAGAAAATACAAATATGTCAGCAATCACAACAAAATATGGCGAGTGCAGCAGAAGTTATGGGGTGATTCCCCCCTAGGGAGAAAATACGTAAGCAATCACAACAAACAATGGCGAGTGCAGCAGAAGTTACATAGGGTCAATTCCAGCCGGCGGAAACTACATAAATATTTGCGAAGAATAGTCTTTTGCGGAATGGCGGAACAGGACGGGCAGCTGTTGGGCATGGAGGATTTTTCAACGTTTGCTGCGGATTTATTTACGTAACTTCTGAGGCGGAAAAACCCCCAGAGGATTTCGGGGGCTTGCGGCCAGCGGAACGGGACAGAGGATGCAAACTGCGGAAGTCAAGCGGGATGGTATGAGCACAATTTGTACATCCCTACTTGTGGCATCTCTAGCCGGCGGTGCCTAACCAACTACTGTCCCCCTGTTCTTTAATTCAGGAAAGACCAGGTGGCTGTTGGGTGACACTACCCGGAGGCTATTGCACCTCTTCCAAGCAGCTTTGCCCAATTCAACATTTGCCCCCCCACACACACATACACACTGGCTCATCCATCTGGGAATGCACACCTGGAATCTCTCAGAGTGGGAAGGAAGCAGTGGGTGGAGGGTGAAATAGAAGAAGTGATGGACAAAGGAATGATGGACTTCTTTACACAAAGTTTTTATCCTGCTATTGAGATTGGTAACTCACAGACGTTTGCAGGTCCTTTAGATGACGTTGTCCACCTCTAAGTTGTCTCCTGCACTAAATGGATTTTATTCAATTTTTAAAAGGATATGCCACACCCCGCATCTGGCTTGCCTGGCCTCGGGGTGGGCCATGGCAGGCAGATGGGGTGAGGAGACGTCGACAGCTGCTATTGGCGGACCATGGTGGAGGGGTCGGAGAGGTGCCTTAAGCTCTCCTCACCCCTCCTCAACGCCTCTTCGATGCTCGGCTCTATGCGCTTCTGCAGCCGAGGGAGAGTGGGCGGCGGTGGCGCCTCAGCCTTTTGAGCACAGGCCTTCAGCAGATGTATTTCCTTCTCACTGCGGACCAGCTGGGGTGCTTGCCGCAGTGGCAGCTGCATCAGGCAGGCAGCAGCGGCTTCCCCCTCCCCTGGACGCAGACCGTCCGAGGTTTTTTGCTGTGGCAACGGCCACATTGGCAGGCGGTGGTGGCTTCCCTCACCTTATGGGCTTTGGGGGCGACAGCAATCGCACACCTTCAGCGATCCCAGGCCTCACGGCCTGGACAGGCTCCACGTCTGCTCCCAGCTTCTCATCAAGGGGCAGCGGAGGGGCCGTGGGATCTGCGGCGCAACTGAGTCACCAAGGCATGGAGGCCTGATCTTCTGGGCCAACTGGCCCAAGGTTTGGAGGTGGCCTACAGGGAGGGGGGCTTCCTTTTCTGGGGTGGGTTCCCGGTCTGAGGGAGGGTCCTCAGGGTGTCTGTGCCAGCACCCCTGGGTGTGGTACAATTTTACAGGCATAGCCTAGGGTGCCAAAGGCATGGTCTCAAGGAGCAGGAGGCTGTTGTCTTGCTGAGGCTTGGGTCCGGGCGCTATTTGGAAGGGTGACCACCTGAGAATCCCATACACATTTGATCCTCTTTGACTTGTTTGGGGAGCGTAGTGTTTAGTGTTTACAACTTCTGACCTCCTACTGGTGGGCACTCCAGGGCTCCCTGGGAGCTGACTGTTTTGGCCCATAGCATTTTGAGGCAATATGCCCCCTAAAAAGGACAGGGATGCAAGAAGGGAAAGAGCAAAGCCCCTCACCCACCAGCCAAAAGGCCTCGAAAGAGGCATGAGCATGACTCTTCCTCAGAAGGGAGGAGGAACCTGATTTAGCACTGATTCTTGCACATGTGGAGGCGATGGAGGAAGATAAGGGGATTACACCTACACCAATACCTAGACCAAGCACATCCGGTGGTTCACAGCCTAAACAGACTAGGTGGCAGACCCAGTGCACACTCTTGCTTTCTCTTGCAGCGCGTTTGAATGCCATTGAGGCGTCTTCCAGCTCTGTTTCTACACAGAATCCTGCACCAGCTCACCCAGCAGAGGAAGGGCCAATGCCTGCTGCGACACAGGCACCGGTGTTGGGGGCAGTTTTCTCTACTGCACCCCCAGCTCCGACTGTCCCAGTTGCAGGTGAGACAACTTCTGCAAACACATACTATTGGTTGGGGTGGGGCCCCATGTGGCCGTGGGGGTGGTTTCCATGGATGACTGCCTCCAGACAGCCTTTTTCTCCACCTCCCAGGGAATAGCTTGCCTGAACGCGGTCAGGACCGAGACTTTGTCTTGGGTAGCTTCGCAGCCCTCACCTGTCCTGGCAGCGACTGCGGGGGGGGGGGGGCAGCCATGGCGCATTCTGGCCATGACGTCTCTACAACCACAAGTGTGTGGGAAACTGCCATGATGCCCCTGACAGTGCCTGGAGGCAATGCCATGCCCCTTTCAGGACCTCTGGTGGGTGTAAATCTGTTACACTGCCGGAGGCAGGCTCGCAACAGCCCTCTTCAGCGACTGTGGCTTGTGCATCAGTTAGGAAGGCCCTGAGGGCCCCGCCAAGGGAGTCCAGTCTCAATCCTCCTCTGTACACGCAGACCCATACATCAGTGTTGGGAAGGATGCTATACCCACCGGCAGTACCTCTACACCCCTAGGTTTTCACCTCTTGCCCTCCACGAGGGATAAGATTTTACGTACATTGATGTTTTCTCCTTGTTATTCCACAAACTGGAATCTAAAGACAAGGAGACATCCGGAGATAAAGAACATGACAAAGGCAGACAGAAGAAAGACTCTCCCATCTGGGCCAATTGGCTGTCAGGCTTCATGATTTATATGGGTGTATTACAACAGAAATTCCCAGAGCGAGGGTGGATCCTTACTAAATACTTAGATATGATTTACAGGGCATACACTGAATATGAGGGCGGGGCTTGGCTGGCCTATGACAAGACCTTTCGTATGAGGGCTGCTGTTGACCCCTCCATCCTCTGGGACACAAAAGAACAGGATCTATGCCTTCAGTTCATGCCCCCAGCTAGACCAGGATTTGGTGATAGATCAGACAGCAGTCATATTTCGGCCAAACAGCCACCTGCATCGGCCAGCCGGCCAAATGCAGGGCAGGCGGTTCAACACCGCCTGCTTTGCTGGGAGTACAGTTCCAGAGGCTCCTGTTCCCAAAACCCATGCCACTTCCGCCACAAATGTTCTATTTGAGGCAGACAGCATCCGTGCACCACTTGTCCCAGAAGCAGAACCAAGAGTTGGTGGGGTCACATGTGGGATGGACAAGGTGGTAGAAAATCTGGGGGTGGGCAACGACATCCTCTGAAAGGGACCCAGCCTGGTTAGGATTGAGCCCCTTCGGCAGCTCTTGGGGTGGTATCCGCGGAGAGAAGAGGCCGTTTACCTAAACCAAGGTTTTACGTATGGTTTTAGAATCCCTTTTCAGGGTGAGCACAAGGCATAGTTCTCTAAGAATCAGAACTCGGTTTTGAGCATGGTGCAGCTGGTAAATGCCAAAATTGACAAGGAGGTAGCTACATGGAGGGTTCTTGGCCTGTTTGCAGCAGCACCGATCCCTAACTTGCAGGTTTCTCCCTTGGGTATTGTTCCCAAAACAGTGATTGGGGAGTACAGGTTAATTCACAAGCTCTCCTTCCCAAAAGACAGTTCTGTGAATGACGAGATCCCGGACCATTTGTGTTTGGTGTGCTACACTTCATTTGACTCTGCAATATCTATGGTCCAGACTCTTGGGCATGGGGCATTGATGGGTAAGTGCGATATAAAGTCTGCATTTCACATCTTGCCAGTCAATCCTTTGGATTTTGACCTTTTGGGGTTCTGTTTCCAAGGAATGTTTTACCAGGACAGGGCCCTCCCCATGGGATGCTCCATCTCTTGCACCATGTTTGAGAAGTTTAGCACTTTCATGGAATGGGCAGTCAGAGATAGAACAGGGACGTAGAACGTGGTCTATCCATTATTTGGATGATTTTTTGTTTGCCAGCCCTAAGGATTCTACACACTGTGCCGACTTGATGTGGGGTTTTGCCTCCGTGGCAGAGGAGCTTGGTGTTCCTTTGGCTCACAAAAAGATGGAGGGTCCATCTTCAGTTCTGATGTTCTTGGGGATAGAGTTAGACACTATCAACCAGTGTTGCAGGCTCCCAAAGGACAACATCTCTGTCCTTGGGGAAAAGATACTCGCAATAATGCGTTCCCGTAACATCACCCTGCACGCTTTACAAGAGGTGGTGGGTCATTTAAATTTTGCATGTAGGGTAGTTGCCCCGGGCCAGGCCTTCTTAAAAGGGCTCTGCTGGGCCATGCGGGGATTACAGTGTCCGCATCACCAAACCAGGGTTACCTCAGCTATGCACCAGAATCTCGAAGTTTGGCTTCAATTTTTACAGGAGTTCAGTGGCATCTCTTTTTGGAGGTGTGAGTTGCTCCTGGAAGTCGACCTGCAGATTCATTCTGATGCTGCTGGGTCGCTGGGTTTTGGGATCATTTGGGGGGACTGTTGTAAGGATGGTGGAGAATTTCTCCACAAATCTCCGGGAGGCCGAATGCCAACGCATTCAGCCCCCTGAAATTGGTGGTGAAATTCTCCGCCCCCCCGCCCCCCTCTGGGATGGGACTTACCTCTGTCGAATGTCCCTCTCGGCGGCGGGTCCCAGCGCCGTTTCGGCGGGGGCGGGGGCAGCGGCCGGTCTTCCGACCGGCCGCCGCCACCGCCATTTCCCAGTAAAGTTTAAAAAAAAAAAAACGTGCTAGGCTACGTAACGATTTACGTAGCCTATCACGGCTAGATTTTCAAAGTCAGCCGTGATAGGCTACGTAAATCGTTACGTAGCCTATCACGAGTGACTTTGAAAAAAAAAAAAGTGCGTATGCAAATGGCGGCGCCCATGGGCGCCGCCATTTGCATTCCTTATTTGGGCACGGGTAGTCTATGTAAAGATTTATGTAGACTACGGCGAAAATAAGGGCAACACTATTTGCGTTGCCCTTATTTTCGCCGTAGTCTACGTAAATCTTTACATAGACTACCCGTGCCTAAATAAGGAATGCAAATGGCGGCGCCCATGGGCGCCGCCATTTGCGTACGTGGTTTTTTTTTCCCCCCCAAAGTCACCCGTGATAGGCTACGTAAATCGTTACGTAGCCTAGCACGTTTCCCCCCCCCATAACTTTGTTATTTCACGGCTGGGGAGACGGGGCGCTCCCCCCCGGCCAGAATTTCGGCGGCGAGGAATGGGGCGCCTCCCTCCCGGGCAGAATTTTGGCTGGGAGGGGCAGGGCGCCTCCTCCCTGCTAAGAAGTTCGGGGGGAGAACCGAAGCGCCTCCCCTCCCCACCGAAAACAGCTGCGGGACCAGGTAAGGGACTTTCGTCCATCCTTAGACTGTTGGTGCACGGAACCATGGCCTGAGGGTTGGTTAGCAGACGGATTACAAAGGATTTAACATTTTTAAAGTTTTTTCCAATCCACGTAGCAGTACATATATGGGCTGACCAACTGGCCAACTCTGTAGGTCATTTTTGGTGTGACAGTCAGGCCACTGTCCACGTCATCAACACCTTGTCTTCCAGCAACACCAGAGTTATGTCGTTGGTAAGGTCATTTATGCTTCATTGTCTGCAACATAATATCTGGTTCCACGCTCAACACATACCTGGCTTGGACAATCCGATTGCCGATGCTTTATTGTGTAACCAGGTCGAACGCTTCCAGGAGTTGGCCCCTTGGGCACATCCGTTGCCAGACCCCATGCCAGCAGCACTGTGGGAGATTGGCAGACTGAGGTGGAGCTTGCCATGATGAACTCCATAGCTGTCAGGAGTGTTTCTGAGCTCAGGGCATAGGATAGTAGTTCAGATTCTGAAGAAGAACCACCAGACATGGGGGAGGTATTTTCCCAGGCTAGTCCAGACATGCTTAGGCAGGCTCCTCAGGTTTCAAAGGTCCAGCTGGAGGAGGAGAGTCCCTCTTCACACACACACATACACACACACACACACACCGTGAGAGATAGCAAACAGGGAGAGGTGGGGTTTGGGGAGTCTAAATTAATAGATGCCAGGCACAGATGCGGAGCCAAGAGAGAGAAGGCCGGGGTGGAACTTAGATGGTCTACCCGATTGGCCTTGCATGAACAGCAGTGCTTAGAAGCCTCACCAGAGAGACACAGACCTCTCCCCAGCCCTTAAAGTTAGGCTAGTGAGACTGCCTTTCTTTCAAATGGCGGGCAAGCTGTCAGGATTCCCTTTGCCCCCACTGAACTTCAAATGCTGAATCAAACACAGACAAGAGGCTTCAGTCTACAGCTTTTAATCCATTACCACAAAGGGTCATAGAGATGCAAATTCTCAGTGACTCTCAGTCTACAAGGAAATGCCTTCAGTGGGTTCAAAAGATAGCTATGAAAGTTGCCCACCGTTTGAAAGAAAGGTGATCTCACTAGCCTAACTGAAGGGGTGGGGGGAGGTCTCTGTCTCTCTCGTGAGGCTTCTAAGTGCAGGGCCAATTGGGTAGACCATCTAAGTTCAGCCCCAGCCTTCTCTCTCTTTGCTCTGTGTCCGCACCTGGCATCTATTAATTCAGACTCCCCAAACCCCGCCTCTCCCTGTTCGCTATCTCTCACAGGGGGTGAAGAGGGACGCTCCTCCTCCAGCTGGACCTTTGAAACCTGAGGAGCCTGCCTAGCCATGTCTGGAGTAGCATGGGAAAATACCTCCCCCATGTCTGGCTGTTCTTCTTCAGAATCTGAACCACTATCTCACTCCCTGCGCTCAGAAACACTCCTGACAATAGCTCCCAGCACCAGAGCCGCTTATGACAAGGCAGGTAGGGAGTTTCATGCCTTCCAATGCAATCGGCAGTTACAGCAATCATGGCCTATCCTTGTGGATCATCTTTTACAGTTCTGCGTGTATTCCAGGAATAGTGTATTCCAGGAATAGGAATAGGCAAAGACCATAAGCGGTGAGCTGGCAGCGCTGGCTTTTTGGTCTAAATTTAGGGGCATGGCAGATAATAATACAGATTTCAGGGTGCGGTGTGCCATTCAGGTTTGGGCCAGGATGTCACCCGCAGCCGCAGACTCCAGGCGCCCCCTTTCTCTGGACATCCTTTTAGGACTCCAGGGATTGTGGCCATCCATCTGTGCTTCTCACTTTCAAGTGTCACTGTTTCATGCAGCCGCCTTGTTGGCTTTCTTTGGGGTCCTCAGGATTTCCGAACTGGTTGTGGCATCAAAAGGTGATGTATCTGGAAGGGCTCTGCGATATTCTGACATCCAGCTCCATGCCGACGTTGTCAGGATCTTACTCCGGAGGTCCAAGACTGATCAGATGGGTAGGGGTGCCATGGTGTCACTACTGCCAGCACAGATGGAGGAACTATGCCCTGTCACGGTGACAGTTGTTTTTCTGGATTTAAGAGGGCCCTGGGAAGGTCTGCTGTTTTGCCATTCTGATGGTTCTCCATTAACGAATTATCAGTTTGGGGCTGTTACTAAGTCAGCATTGGGCGCCCTTCATCTAGGTAAATTTTGCTTTGGGGCACATTCCTTCCAAATTGGGGCCGCTTCGACAGCTGTGTGATTGGGTTTTTCAACCAACCGGGTGAAGGCGGTGGGCAGATGGCGCTCCAAGGCCTTCAGGGCTTATGTGAGGACTTTACCTTGATGCTGGTGACAAGCCATTTTTCTTCTTGTTCTTACTGTTTTCTTGTTTCCTTTAGATCAATGGAAATGATGTGAACCCATGCGTGTGCTCATATGTGGACACAGCATGGTGTTCTGGGCTGGAGGGCTTCCAGGTCAGGCTGTAGACCTCAGCTCAGACTGTCCCAGTCTGCCTGCATTCAGTGGCTTCGCAGACGCGGCATGCAGTGGGAGCGCCTCCTACCCACTCTATTCCATCCAGGTTCAGTGTGTGTCCCCCACAGGTTTTGGTGCTGCATCTTGAGGGGAATAACCTGGGTTGTTTAAAAGGCAAGGGCCTTATTTTGCAAGCATTGGAGGATTTTCAGGTTATCAGGTGCTGTTGGCCGGGGATAACTATCGTTTGGTCATGCTTGCTTCCTAGAATCATATGGAGGAATGTTTGGAACCAACGGGCTATGGAAAGGGCTTGGCAGAAAGTTAACAGGGAAATAGCTTTGGGGCTATACCGGTATGGAGATGGGATCATTTCTCATCCGGAAATTAGACGGACGCAGGGGGAGCTTTATAGGTAAGACAGGGTGCACCTGTCCGACTTAGGCAATGATATATTTTTGTTGGATCTGCAAAGGGGCCTGTGGGAAGTAATTCAGCACAGATGGGGGGGGCATTAGGCTTGTCGCTCCCTGTGGCTGCTAGGATGGGCATTGGGGATGAGAATAGGGACGGTGAGTATTCAGAGGCATGGTTATGGTGACAGGTGATGCCTGAGGCCTCCCGCTCTGGGTTTCGTGGACCATCAGGAGGATAAGGGTTACCTGTGAGGCCAACTCACCTCACCCAGCCAGTGTTTTGCGGCCCAGGCAGGGGTGAGAGGGGAAGGCCTACCTCTCCACAGAAGGGGTAGCCCTGTGGGATGAGATGACACACACTCCACAGGCTTTGAATGTTTTCGCCCATGTCAGGGTCAGCTAATGGCTAGCCCAGTTGAGTTGACCATCATGGGTTTCCCCTTTGCAGATTTATCAATAAATGTGGCCCAATTTGAACCCAAGAATTTGTGTCAGTCTCTTTATTTCCCCATCTCTGTTCGCAATGGAGAAAATGAACTATCAAATTACAGTGTTGGACTTCCGTTTGAGTTCCTTCCTGAAAAGAGGAAAACCTGCAAGAGGAGCTAGACCACAGCGCCATCTAGCAGCTATATAATGAAACATTTCAAAGACTCAAGTAAGGGGGGGAAGTGGAGGGGGGAGGAAGAAGCACATGTAAAGGGAGTCTGTTGTGAACCTGCATTTAAAACGAAGCAGAAAGCCCCGTTGCGGGATTTTAGGTTGGTGTAGAGATGCTCTATTAAGTTGTTGTTGTTGTTCAGTCGTTCAGTCGTGTCCGACTCTTCGTGACCCCATGGACCATAGCACTCCAGGCCTTCCTGTCCTGCGCTCTCTCCCGGAGCGTGCTCAAGTTCATATTCATTGCATCCGTGATGCTATCTAGCCATCTCATCCTCTGCCGTCCCCTTCTCCTTTGGCCTTCAGTCTTTCCCAGCATCAGGGTCTTTTCCAGGGAGTTTTCTCTTCGCATTAGGTGGCCAAAATATTGGAGCTTCAGCTTCATTATCTGTCCTTCCAATGAGCACTCAGGGTTGATTTCCTTTAGGATGGACTGATTTGACCTCCTTGCAGTCCAGGGGACTCGTAAGAGTCTTCTCCAGCACCACAGTTCGAAAGCATCAATTCTTCGGCGCTCAGCCTTCCTTATAGTCCAGCTCTCACAGCCATACATTACTACTGGGAAAACCATAGCTTTGATTAGACGGACCTTTGTCGGCAAGGTGATGTCTCTGCTTCTTACTATGCTGTCTAGGTTTGCCATAGCTTTCCTCCCAAGGAGCAAGCGTCTTTTAATTTCATGGCTACAGTCACCGTCTGCAGTGATCTTGGAGCCCAAGAAAGTAAAATCTGTCACTGCTTCCATTTCTTCCCCTTCTATATGCCAGGAAGTGATAGGGCCAGATGCCATGATCTTCGTTTTTTTAATGTTGAGTTTCAAACCAGCTTTTGCACTCTCCTCTTTCACCCTCAACAAGAGGCTCTTGAGATCCTCTTCGCTTTCTGCCATTAGGGTGGTATCGTCTGCATATCGGAGGTTGTTGATAATTCTCCCGGCAATCTTAATTCCGACCTCTGATTCATCCAACCCGGCATTTCTCATGATGTACTCTGCATATAAGTTAAATAAGCAGGGTGACAATATGCAGCCTTGTCGTACTCCTTTCCCAATTTTGAACCAATTGGTTGTTCCATGTCTGGTTCTTACTGTTGCTTCTTGACCCTCGTACAGGTTTCTCAGGAGACGGGTAAGGTGGTCTGGTACTCCCATCACTTTCAGAATTTGCCACAGTTTGTTGTGATCCACACAATCAAAGGCGTAGTCAATGAAGCAGAAATAGACGTTTTTCTGGAATTCTCTTGCTTTCTCCATGATGCAGCGAATGTTGGCGATTTGATCTCTAGTTCCTCTGCCTCTTCTAAACCCAGCTTGTACTTCCAGTAGTTCTCGGTTCGCATACTGCTGAAGCCTAGCTTGTAGGATTTTGAGCATCACCTTGCTGGCATGTGAAATGAGCGCAATGGTGCGGTAGTTTGAACACTCTTTGGCGTTGCCCTTCTTTGGAATTGGAATGTAAACTGACCTTTTCCAGTCTTGTGGCCACTGTTGAGTGTTCCAGATTTGTTGGCATATTGAATGCAGCACTTTAACAGCATCATCTTTTAGGATTTTAAATAGCTCGGCTGGAATACTGTCATCTCCGCTAGCTTTGTTGTTACTAATGCTTCCTAAGGCCCACTTGACTTCACTCTCTAGGATGTCCGGCTCAAGTTCAGTGACCGCACTATCATGGCTATCAGGGACATTCAGATCTTTCCTGTATAGTTCTTCTGTGTATTCTTGCCACCTCTTCTTAATCTCATCTGCTTCTGTTAGGTCCCTGCCTTCTTTGTCCTTGATCATGCCCGTCTTTGCACAAAACGTTCCCTTGAGATCTCCAATTTTCTTGAAGAGATCTCTACTCTTTCCCATTCTGTTGTTTTCCTCGATTTCTTTGCATTGTTCATTTAAGAAGGCCTTCTTGTCTCTCCTTGCTATTCTCTGGAACTCTGCATTCAGTTGGGTATATCTTCCCCTTTCTCCCTTGCTTTTCGCTTCCCTTCTTTCGTGAGCTACTTGTAAAGCCTCATCAGACAGCCACTTGGCTTTCTTGCATTTCTTTTTCTTTGGGACGGATTTTGTTGCTGCCTCCTGAACAATGTTACGGACCTCCGTCCATAGTTCCTCAGGCACTCTGTCTATCAGGTCTAATCCCTGAAATCTATTCCTCACCTCCACTGTATATTCAGAAGGGATATGACTGAGGTCATACCTGAACGGTTTAGTGGTTTTCCCGACGTTCTTCAATTTAAGCCGAAATTTTGCAAGAAGCAGCTCATGATCTGAGCCACAGTCAGCTCCAGGTCTTGTTTTTACTGACTGTATGGAGCTTCTCCATCTTTGGCTGCAAAGGACATAATCAATCTGATTTCGATATTGACCATCTGGTGACGTCCATGTGTAGAGTCGCCTCTTATGCTGTTGGAAAAGAGTGTTTGCTATGATCAGCATGTTCTCTTGGCAAAACTCTATTAGCTTTTGTCCTGCTTCATTTGGTACACCAAGGCCATGCCTGCCTGTTATCCCAGTGATTTCTTGACTTCCTACTTTAGCATTCCAATCCCCTATGATGAAGAGGACATCTTTTTTGGGTGTTAGTTCTAGAAGGTGTTGTAGGTCTTCATAGAACCGATCAACCTCAGCTTCTTCGGCCTCAGTGGTTGGGGCATAGACTTGAATTACTGTGATGTTGAATGGTTTGCCTTGGATTCGTACTGAGATCATTCTACCATTTTTAAGATTGTACCCCAGTACTGCTTTTCCCACCCTTTTGTTGACGATGAGTGCTACTCCATTTCTTCTAAGGGATTCTTGCCCACAATAGTAGATATGATGGTCACCTGAATTAAATTCGCCCATGCCTGTCCATTTTAGTTCGCTGATTCCCAAGATGTCGATGTTCAATCTTGCCATCTCATGTTTGACCACCTCCAGCTTACCTTGATTCATTGATCTGACATTCCAGGTTCCTAAACAATATTGTTCTTTACAGCATCGGATTTTCTTTTCACCACCAGACACATCCACAGCTGAGTGTCCTTTCGGGTTTGGCCCAGCCGCTTCACTCTTTCTGGCGCTACTTGGAAATACCCTCTGCTCTTCCCCAGTAGCATATTGGACACCTTCCGACCTGAGGGGCTCATCTTCCGGCGTCATATCTTTTAGCCTTGTGATACGTTCCATGGGGTTTTCTTGGCAAGAATACTGGAGTGGGTTGCCATTTCCTTCTCCAGTGGACCACATTCTGTCAGAACCCTCTGCCATGACCTGTCCGTCTTGGGTGGCCCTGCACGGCATAGCTTATGGCTTCACTGAGTTACGCAAGCCCCTTCGCCACAACAAGGCAGTGATCCATGAAGGGGTTCTATTAAGTACCTTTTCCTAATTGGTAGTTGTCAGCTACACATCACCCCCTCTCTATGCTGCTTTGCAGACTGAGGGCAGTGATTCTTACCTGCCTGTATATATCATGTGTAGCTGAGCAATTAATTTCATCCCATCCCACCAGCCACAATACTGGCCATTGTGCAGCATGATATAGCACAGGGAGGATGAGGGAAGGGGAATGCCCCATTCACATAGCAGACAGCCATTTACTCCTTACCCGTGTGGTAGAATATGTGTCTGTATCAGATGTCCTCCTTGGCTGCTCACCTCTGGCTCCCTATGGCTCCAAGGTATTGAGATGAGAAACAAGCCATAACATGTAAAGACATAAAACTATGAGAAGAGCCCCACTGGATGAGGTTAAGGGTAGAGCCAACCTAGCATTTTGTTTCCAATAGTGGCCAAACAGATGCTGCAGGAAGCCCACAAGTAGGAGGCATGAAGTTAACTGCTGTTTCCTGTCATTTGTTCCCCAGCAAAGCAATCAACCTATGGAACTGACTACAGTGTAACACAAGCAATAAAGAATGGGGCTTCCCATACCTTTTATATTTGTGTCGAAGAGGGGATTTTGGCAAATGCACCAGCAGATCTCTGGAGTCAGAAGAAGCATGATCTGCCCAAATTCCCTCTTTTATACAAGAGCATTGCTGGGTAGCTAAGGGAGGGGTCCTTGCTCAGAGGCAGAGCATATACTTGGTGTTCAGTAGGCCCCTGGTTCAATCCCTAGCACCTCCATTTATGCCAGGACCTCAGGTCACAAGACTGGGAAAGACCTCTGGAGAGACCTTGGAGAGCTGCTGCCAACCAGGAGCAGACAATATTGAGCTTAATGGACCAGTGGTTTGACTCAGGATAAGGCAGATATTCTCAGGCATCCTGTGCCTCTGGCCACTTGGCCGCCAGCCTGAGAGTCCAGGAGCATTTAGGCACTTCCACGCCCAGAGACTTTCTTTCCCCTACAACCCCTCTCCACACTGAAGGAAGCATCACTGGATTCACCTGCAGCTAACTGCCCAAATGCCAACCTTAGTGTCACAGTTTGGGGAGCTGCGAGGGTCACTTGGACTCAGGGTGCTGAAGGCTCATGTGACAGGTGCATCAGGAAATGCTGTCCCACTAGCCCCAAAGAGCAGACTAGAGGAAGCACCCCACAGCCTCACACACACACTTAGTTGTGCACCAGAGAACATCAGTATGCCCCCCCCCCTTTTCGGATCCTGTTTCTGTGGCTTAATTCCTGGTCCTCATCCCAAGGCTAAGTACACGTAACTATGTTTCTTCATATTCATCCTTCCTACCCTTGTCTCTTCCCTTCCTCTGTTGTCTTCCCACTGTCCGTATTTAGATTGGAAGCCCCTTTGGGGCAGGGACCTGCCTTTTTATGGCTTATGAATTCTGTAGAGCTCTGTAAAAGTATATTGACAGCACTATATAAACACTTGTGGGAGACCAGCCAGGGATCTACATGGAAATGGAATGAGAAGCGCTTTCTGGTTATATTTTCTTGAAATCGCTTTGGTGCGTGAGGGGCACACGAAACAGGAAAAATGGAGTATAAGGCACCTAAAAACCCACTTTCACGGGTCACATGAAAGTGCTTCTCATCCCAGGTGGGTGGGGTAGAACTGAACATCATCAACCCTGCTCAGCGAATGAGAGAGGCTTCTTCCCCACCCCTGTCCATATCCCCCCTGCGTGTGTATGTGTATGTGTGGGAAGAAGGAGGCTTTCCTGCAGAAACAAGAGTTTGAGGCTGGGGAAGCGGAGGCTAGCAAAGGGAGGCAACTCCAGCCCTTTCCCTCTGTGCAGGACGTCTGTCCCTGGGCTAGCTATTAACAATATGTTGTGCACAATACAGACGGAAAGGCAAGGGGGCATCCAGTAGTGGAATCCTGCAGCAGCGCTATTTTGCAGGAGTGCGAACGTTTTTGCAAAATGTAGATACCAGCAAATGCTTCCTGCCCTCTTCAGCAATTACAGCTTCAGGGCCAATATTCTAGGAGCCAATGACATTGCATTTTGGTTACCTCCTCTTGTTTTTACTAGCCTTTGGGAAAGGCAAGGAGCACTGCTGGATGCAGAAGCCCTGCCACCTGGAATAGAAGATGCCAGGTAAAACACAGACATGAAAACATGAGAAATGGCATTTAAAAAAAGATTATTAAAAGTAACATGAAATCAACCATAACAAGAAGAAACCCACAACAGTTACAGAAAACAAGAGGGTCATTAGGAGATGGACCAACAATGAACAAAATTTTAACATGAAATAAATTTCAAACATAACATTTTACGTGGTTTTAACATCTCTTCTTCCTTGGAAGATCTGCTTTTCGATGATGCCATTCCTTCCAGGATCAAGAAGCACTTACACGTGCCACAAAATGCTGTCAGCATAATTGCCTCTGGTCCTCCTTCTCCCTTTCCCACCCAGGAACCAAACTCCAGTCCCAGATGAGTTCACTCGAAGTATGAATGGATGAGACTGCCGGGTTGCAACCTGGAGAATTCTGTTTATCTTTCACTTTCCTGTTGCATTAGGAGATATTGATGTTGGTGTATGTCCTTCCCATTTTGTCGCTCACCCCCTCCCTCTATCAGCTGTTGAGCAAGAGAGAAGCCACATTTTAATTTAATAGGCAGGGAAAGGGATAAGCACAAGTAAGAAGCCAGCTGGGAGGCACAGTGGTAGCCATGTTTCCCACAGCATTGGGCAGTTAATTTTAAAGTAGAAGTTTCTTTGTAATAACTAGGTACCCTAAAGTCAGATGGGACATTTCTTCCTAGTGCTGGGCCTGCAGAGGACACCAAGAACCAGATCATCCCCTCCCCCAATGGTGATGCTCGATCTTTAAATGGTGGTGGTGGTGAGAGGAGTAAGACAAAGCAGGATGTGTTCTTTGACTGGTCATGTATAGGGCACTAGGGGAAGCTCTGAAAGCAAAGGGCTGATGCGTGGGCACCCCAACCTCTGCCCACCAGCTTCTTTGGCTCCCAGGGACCCTTCTGTTTACATGGACTGGTCTGCTGCTAAAACTAACCTAAAGGGGGAGTGAGGCTTGTGTGCTGTTTTTGTGTTTTAATGCTTTTGTTTTATTATTTTATTTATGATCGTAAAGCCTCCTCGAATGCCATTTTTCTTGGCAGAAAGATGGGGTACAAATCAAATGAATAAATAAAAGGAGTAGCATATCCAGGGGCGGGGGGCAGTAGAGTTTATGGTGTTGCCACTGGGCCATATCCCTGTAGCAAGCAACACAGGCCATTGAGGTTAGAGTTGGGAGGGGATTACAGAACACACAGGCATGCCCTATGCTACGACTGATGGTTATGAATAGAAGTGATGATCTTCCTCTTTTCCTAGGGTCCTCATAGCCTCCCCAGTCCCAGCAGATGATTTCTTTAATTTCCAGGTTTTTTTCTGTAACTTGTACTGTGTTCCAAAACTTAATTCTGTCATTAAGTAGTCATGAGGAGAGACAGGGAACTGCAGCAGGCACTGAGGCCCTGTCCCAAATCACAACAAATCTAATTTCCATGACTCTTTTAGCTTCTAGAAAGTAAGTATACATTTCCCACACACTTTCCATAGTACCTTCACAGTCAGAAGGGCTAGAAATTTGAAAGCTGAGGTCCTGAGGGGGATGAATTCTGCACCCAGTACTACACGCTGCGCTTTCTCTGCACTTCGGTGGAGTTGTCAAATGCAAACAGTGCTGGACACGTAGAACCAAAGACATTGAATACTATTGGCAAACCATACTCAAGCCTTTGCTGAATGAAGGGCTGGCCAACTTCATGACCTTTTCCTTCTAAATCTTCAATTCTGATCCCATTCACTTGGGCCCCTGCAAGAACAGCTCCTGTCTGGTTCACTAACCAGACCATCAGAGATGGTCCCATATTCTGGCGGGTATCTGTGTCGCTTCCAGCCTGCAACCAAGTGCCAGCAGCGCTTGTCAGTGAAAGGGAAAAGTCTTCTACAGGATGTTCTTGGTTTCACACGTGACTGACCTGGCTGCACGGCCCTTGTCATTGAGGAGGTTGTCCACCCCTGGAGAAACATCAGAGAAGGACAGATTGGAGACGGGACACAGACACAAAGGGGGCCCTTTCCTGCCAGAGCTTCCCAAAATGGGGAGGCTATATTGTCAAGGCTGTGGGCCATTTTGCATAATATTTTGCTTCACAGAATGGCATGGTTATCACTATAACATTAAGTAAGCAATTGCTTTTTGACCTGAAAATGGAAATTAGCTGGGGGCAACTCGATTAGCAAAAGTGGTGCACAGGATTGCTGGGCCTGGAGTGGACCTTGCTTAAACCAGAAGGAACCAGAAAACCTGAGGTCTTATGAGCTTGCAGAAGCAAGGTGCCGGTGGCCAACCACAGGTGGAAAGAAACCCGACATTGTCAAAGGGAAGGAAAACCAAAGAGAACAGCCACAGAACCTGAGACAGACATTTCAAATTGTTTCCAAGGTACTGTCTCACCACAGAACTGTAAACTAGCATGAAAGCAGAATTGATGTTGTGGAGTTCCAGTATCCACATTGCAAGGATAGTGCTTCTAGTTTGGTACAGAGTCATGCCGATAAAGCCTAGGAGGAAAGCCAAGAGTACGGGCTGTGTCACATACTAGGCAGCCAGAAACCCAGGTTTGCTAGAAAGCATCTCCTCCTCAACAGGGATTCCTAGATTATGAGTAAGTGGTTAGTTCAAACCCCAGTATTCCCCAATCACTGATAAAACAGAGGGGCCTGATATTTAGCTTATCCCTCTCTTGCACCTACTATTTTCATCCCCATACCATACTCCTGCCAAGCTCTCTTCTCCAAGCTGAGCTTGCTCCCAGTATTAGAAGCTGGCTGATGAGAACAAGGCTCGGACCACCACTGCAAGCCATGCACCTCTTTTCTTCTAATAATCAGAATCCTGCATTAGATATGATTTGGGCATGCCCAGTTTTAAACAAACACATCTGCTGCCATTGTGTGTAGCTTAAGCCTCAGCTGATCCTTCCTGTCTCAACTGGTTTGCCACATTCACACTTTACATTTCTAAGGGTACATGTAAAAACATATTGTGAAGAGGCCCTAACACACAGCAGCCAGAGCCCATTTGAAAGTTGCCATATGGGTGGCAAATCATGACACATATCGGGGAGGTGGAAGCTTTATTTGTCGGCCATTGGTGCATATAGGTATTACAATTGTGGAGGGTGTGGTTAATATGGGGTTGGGGGTGACCTGCTCAGTTTGCAGCCCACACCTAGGCTCTGCTTTGCAGGCAATATGCAATAGACCCAGGTACCTTCACAACAAGGTTATTTATTTCTACAATTCATGGGAAAACACTAACTTATGAAGAACTCCATGGCACACTACTGTCTCTGCTCCAAGGCCTGAACTACGAAAGAGATAGGGAGAGGCTGCACTTGGGCTTTCTGCAAGAACTAAAAATGGCAGGTTCTCTTAAAGCTAGATACATCACAACAACCCTCTCTAGCTCTTAATAAATGGCACTGCTGCTACAATCAATTTCACAGCCCCAGCTGCGTTCCCCTAAAACACCTCTATACCAGGAGAGTAGATAACAGCACTGGAATACATTGCAGAGTTTCGTACACTACTCCCCACCCCACAAAACAGGAATAACTACTGGTACACCAGGACTGGTGTAACCCACACTTTCTCAGCCACAGCCCTGCCTCCAGCAATACGGATATAATAATGATGGCCCTTATCTGCACACATGGTCACACAAAGCAAGAAAAGTGGAGTATATATTGCCTAAAAATCTGCTTTCATGGGTCAGATGGCACTTGAAACCGCCATACGTTGGGGGTTGGGTGGGCGGAGTCCCGTGAGTACAACTGGACATCATCAACCCCATAGGTGCTGCTCAGAGAATGAGAGAGGTTTGCTCCCTGCCCCTCTCCATGCTCCCCTGCTCAGGGAAGTGTAATGGAAGAGATGAATTATGCCCCTGTAGTTTATCCCACATCTCTGCCCTCACATCCACCATTTGTCTTCAGAAGTATGCTCTGCTTCTAGAATAGTTACATTGATACGAAGCTGCACACTGCCATAGCACCAGAGATGCATTACTGCATTACTGAACACCCTGCTCCTTGCATCCTTGGCCCTTGTAATGGTGGAGAATGAGTTACTACCCAATACATGTCAAGGAGATACATGATTTTAGTGTGATTCCATGATACCTCACAGCTCTTACTTCAGTAAGTAGCACTGAACTAGCTGCAAAGGTGTAGCAGGAAAAATTCTTAGAGCCCTTAAAATGAAAGTATGCAACTGTGAAGTAGCAGCAAAGTATAGAAAGTGAATCAAAAAAGCTCTAACCCAGCCCCCGATATAATAAAGTGCCCTATGTCGAAACTATAAAACTGCAAAATAGCACAGCAGTAAAGACTGGAACAGTGCTACTACGAAATAGCGCTAAGTGAAGTGGGAAAAGAAGTTTATGTCCAAAGTGCACTACTGCAAATGGCGGGGAGGGAATGGGGGGGGAGATGGCCCAAACATAACCCAAAAGAAAAGCAGCCCTTGGCCAGGTCACAGCAGGTCACAGACATACCCCTAGGCATGCATAGTATGCAGGATTTAATTCAGTATGCAGGGGCACACTTCAGCAGAACCACATGGGAGCCATGTTTAAGAAAAAAAGATGCAGTGAAATGACTTTGCGAAAATGCACCTTTTTGAGAGGGAAGCTGCACGGTTGCTGCGGAGTGCGACAACATCATGTGTCATGAATGACCGTGATGTGCTCTTGCTCTGCACAAAATTACCCGATTGGCCCCAGCTGTTTCTTTTTCTCACAAGCTTTCGCTACCTTGTTTAGAAGAACAATTTCCATCCCCTGAAGATGAAGCACTCTTTTACAGGCTTCTAAACTTGTTTCTTATTTGAATTAAAGATTTGCTCTTTTTTTCTTTCTTTTTTTCTTCTTTTAAGGCTATGATTAAGTAAAGACTTTTCTAGGCAACATCACTGGGATTTAGTCCTTCTTGTTTCTGTTGCCTGAGAAACAGAAACAACTTTAGATATCAATGCAGCAAGGTTCCCACTGATGCAAACCAGGATAGACAGAAGAAAGTGCTACTTGTCATTGATGTCAGGGCCGGAAGAGAGAAACAATCAATATAGTTTGTGAGCTGGGGAAACAGACGGGGATGATGAACTGGAAAACCCAACAGCACCACCTAGACTGCAAATGACAATATTGTAGCTGAAAAGCAGCAAGCAGGTAATAAGGGGGGGGGGGATTCAAACATATGAAGCTGCTTTATATTGAGTCAGGCCCTTGTTCTATCTAGGCCAGCGTTTACTCTGACCGGTAGCACTAAGGGTGCCATTAGAGACAAACCACTGGACTCCGCAGCCTGGAAGTCCCCAAAATGCAGTTGCCACTTCTTTTTTTAACTTTCAGAAGAGGTCAGGTATGCTGTGGAGTGAAGCTGCAGTTACATCTGGCATTTCCATTTCAGCAGAGGGCCTCTAAGCAGCCTCACATCAAGACAAAGAAGCTGTGGAAAAACATGGGAGGGTTACAAGCAGAAGGTCATGTTGTCTGGACCCCCTCCCCCCAAAATTCTGTGAATGAGGCAGGGCAATGGAGACAGTTCATCAGGAAGCACCCTCAATCAAATATAAAAAACAAACAAAATATATCAGCATAGAAATCCAAGAACCAGCATAAAAAGATTATTGATCAGTCATTGACAGCCTTCGAGAAGAGACAGGGTGTGCGTGTGTTTATTCTGGGGTCAGACATTTTGATAGCAGTTACATGTGGCCTTGTGTTTTGTCATTCCTGCTTGCTCAATAAAACCTATGTTGCTTTCACAAACTCGATTCAGGACAGATAAACAGAAGTTCTTCACACAGCACATAGTCAAACTATGGAATTCACTACCACAAGATGTAGTAATGGCCACCAACCTGGATGGTTTTAAAGGAATAAGATGAATCCATGAAGGCTAAGGGCTTCACCACACCAGGCTTTTTATCCCGCAACTTACCAAGGCTTTTGTTTCTGGATTCTTTGTGGGATTAAGCTCAGCTACTTTACACAGGTGGACCTGTGCTTTGATTCAAGCAGTTCATTTGTCTGCAAGTTCTATATGTTTCATTTTACAGACACTACATGGCACTGTTGTATACCAGAACTGCATAATTACACACTGCTGATATAGCAGATTAACATTCCTTATCAGGTTATCTCCAATCTTTTAAAACCAGGTTAAATGCCAGAAAGCATGGGAGACACCCTGGAGGTTGACATTGTGTAAAGGACCCACAAACTTCCATGATGACCAATCACGAGTGTGCAATAAAAGCCTCATGCAGAAATGCTCTATGGCTATCAATGCCTACTAGTCATGATGGATTCATCCAGGATCAGAGGCAGTATGCCTCTGAATACCAGCTGCTGGGGAAACATGGGGGTGCTGTTGCATTCGTGTCTTATTTGTGGGCTTCCCATGGGCATCTGGTTGGCTGCTGTGGAAACAGAGCCTTCAGTCTGATCCAACACAGCTCTTCTTATATTCTTTGAGAAACATCCTGCCTGGCTGAGTGGGTAGAGAGGGCTACAAACTGGACACACTGTGGGATGTATTGGTTTGTGTGGGTGCTATTCTCTGTAAAGCAAGTCTATGGAAGAGTTTCTGTTACCTTGTCTCTTTTGGTTTAAGAGGAGGAAAAACTGGGTAACTGCAGAACCCACTTTTCTCCAACCTGAGGCAATCATTGCTAGGCTGTTCCTACTGTGGTTCCAACCCTGGACCATGTTATACATAAACCAGCTCTCAGTTCACAGGATAAGCTAAGAGCAGATTGCCTCTTCTCATGGCACAGAGATCACTTGTGGAGAAAGGCACCCCATATCTGAAAGAGTTGCTCACAAATTGACCCCTGTTGCATTCTCACAACCAGTAGACCAGTGTTCTTCAACCTTGTGTCCTACAGATGTTTTTGAACTACAACTCCTAACATTCCTGACCATTGGTCAATACTGGCTGGGACTGATGGGAGGTGAAGTCCAGAACACCTGGAGGGCATGAGGTTGGGGAAGCCTGCACTAGTCTGAGCAACACACACACACACACACACACACAACGTGCTACAGAAGTCTTTCCCACAAGCTCCTTTGTTCAGGGCAAAGGATGTGGGCTGCCTATAACCACAGCCAGACAAAAGTTGTTAATTATTACAGTAGTTAAGGAGATTTTTTAAAGGGAGGGGAGGAAGAAAAAAAAAAACCTCATCCAAATGACATCAGCATTATAGGGGTAAGTTATTACTAGCCTTGTGTGTTCAAGTTCCAGAGCAAGCCTGTATAGGTAATTTCAATTATAATTAACGTCTTTAGGGCTAA
The DNA here is from genome assembly GCF_057233095.1 of Heloderma suspectum. Taxonomy (NCBI): domain Eukaryota; kingdom Metazoa; phylum Chordata; class Lepidosauria; order Squamata; family Helodermatidae; genus Heloderma; species Heloderma suspectum. The sequence continues at coordinate 34,216,573 of NC_139467.1, read as the reverse complement.
TAGGACTTCGGTCCATTGGATAAAAGGTGCATTGTTAACAACGGCAACTCCTGGAGTTTCTGCCATCCAGGCTGAGGTTAGAATGACCAGGAAGCCTTAACTTTCATCTGCCATTAGTGTCAAAGCAGCAGCTATACCCAGGAAATTAAACTACTCACCGTAGTGAAGTTTTAATGTCTGTGGCGGCATTTGACATCTCATGACTTATAGGGCCTGGCAATTCCTTTTCTCCAGGACTTCAAGCATTTATTTGGTCTTAAGATCTAGACCAAGGGTCTCCAACCTGTGGGCGCATTTGGGAATTTGAGAAACTATGGTGGGCACCACCACAAAATGCCTAATCAGTGGATCTCCACTTTGGCATCTACCCGTTGCGTCTATGGATCTTGGGCTGTGTATTATACAACAAAAATGTTTGTTTTGACACTGCAACATCTCTTCAATAAAGGGTTGTCTAATTCAGCTAATTGCTGCCAGTGCAATACAGTTAACTCTTCTTTTATGTTTCGGCAATGTCCTGTAGTTGCTTCTTTTTGAGGGGAGGTTATTACACCGATAAATATTGTACTGCAACAGTCTTTAATAGTCATTGATGTACACACTCTTTTAAATTATTTAGCTGCTTCATGGAAATGAACAAATGGTCAGTGTAAATGAATTATCCGTGCCCTTTTGACAGCTAAAAGACCGATGTTACAACATTTGAAGGATAAACACTCACCTCCGATAATGCAATGGATTGAAGACCTTACAAGGCTTTCAGTATGGATACTTATTCAGATATTTAGTCCGCTTTTGTTGAAGCTCATGTATAATTGCTAGAAAGTGGTATGTATTTCATATAAATCCATGTATGTATATTAACAAATGGGGGGGTAAAAAAAAGCTTTTTGGGGGGTGCCCATGGGTGTCGCATTGGGGACCCCTGTACTAGGGTGTTTTCAGAAACTGTTTCCTCAGAATTTGATGATTGGAATCTTTTTCCATGTGCAGGGTAGCCCTGGGTGTTTTATGGCTGCCACTCATACCATCACTTCGTGCAAACAGAAGGGAATTGTCCCCAGGATTTGGCCCTTGACTCTTTTCTCAGAGACAATGGGTCAGTTTGCAGGAGACACCATGGCTCACTGTGGGTTATTTATTGTCATGTGAACCTACCCATCAGGGGTTATGCAAGGGTGAGCCAGCATGTCATGAACCAGGTCAATGATTTGGTTCACATGCCACAACAACCTATGATAAAACAACCCCTGCTATGGGTTGTCATGTCATAAGAACATGAGAACATAAGAAGAGCCATGCTGGATCAGACCAAGGATCCATCTAGGCCACCATTCTGTTCACACAGTGGCCAACCAGCTGTCGACCAGGAAACCCACAAGCAGGATACTGCCTCTGATACTGGAGGCAGTACACAGCCATCAGGACTAGTAGCCATCAATAGTCTTCTCCTCCAGGCATTTGTCTACCCCCCTTTTAAAGCCATCCAAATTGGTGGCCTTCACTACATCTTGTGGAAGTGAATTCCATAGTTTAACTATGTGCTGTGTGAAAAAGTACTTCCTTTTATCTGCCCTGAATCTCCCACCAATCACCTTCATGGGATGACCCTGGGTTCTAGTATTATGAAAGAGGGAGAAAAATGTCTCCCTATCCACATTCTCCACACCATGCATAATTTTGTACACCTCTATAATGCCTCCCCTTACTCACCGTTTTTCCAAGCTAAACAATCCCAGCTGTTTTAACCTTCCCTCACTTTTATGGCTGCAGTCTACAAGATGTACATGCTTTATGGCTGCACATGGGGTAAAATACACAATTTATGGCTGTGATTTCTCCAAGGTCTGTGAATGGCAGCTGCCATTCATGGACTTTGCCTTTTTAAAACTGGAAAGGTGCCCCACGAAATCTAGTGGGTGTGCACAGGGCTCTGGGGAAGTCCAGTGAGCCCAAGCATCCCAGATTTCTACATCCCCTGGACCAGATTTCAGAGGTTCACCCATCCCTATTCTCGACACAATCCTGAGGGGCTGGGATAGCTTAGTTGCTGGATTTGAATCCTCAGAAAACTGAGCTTGGTGACTCACCGAAGCATCCAGGTCTTCTCCCCAGCAATTTATCTTCTTTGGAAAAAAAACATTCTCTTCCTTCCCTCACGAAGCTATCTAAACCTGTGGATATAAAAACAATTTTGGTTTTAAAAGTTTAATTTTTAAAGCTGCTACTTAAATATGTGTTAAAATACACGGATATGTTTTATTAAAAACACAAATTAATGGACCTTGCCAGACCTGAGCTGGTATATGTACATGACAAAGCATGCACATATAGCAATAGAAAAGCTGAAAAGGGGCCTGAGGCTCCACTATAGGTAACTAATGCTGGGGAAGGCAAGGAACTGCAGTAATCCTAAAACACAAATATATGTTTAAAAACTAACAGTTTAAAATACATTAAAATACACAATTTCTCATATATAAAAATAGCATTCTTAACATTCAAAAGATTAACCTAGAAGCTTATGGGGTCACTCCAGAGACTTCCTTGGCAGGGACCTTCAAGCTATCCACACAAGCCAAGGAAACTTGGAGCCCTCTATTAAATGCTAAAACTGCAAAACATGGGTATCGGGGATGGGCCTAGCAGAGTCACAGTTAGTTCCTTAAAGGGCACCCATCCAAAAGAAACAATTACCAGAAGAGTATTTAAAAACAACACCAGTTTTTCAACACCAGATGACACATCATAGCCAAAAATGAAAAATATATACAAAGCTCTGTTGTTAGTGGTTAATCTTAATGCACAACCATCCAGTCCATCTCGTCATTTAAGACAACTGGAGATTGGTCTGTAGAATATAGATCCAGAACTTTCTAGATGTCTGCAGTGTAGTTATTGTCCTTGAGCTTCGACTTTCTCCAAACAATTTCAAGTCATTCCATTTGTGTTCAAATTAGGGATGTATGGACTGTGTAAAATCTGCTCTATCTGTGTTTTGCGGATTATCAGGTGCCTTTTGTTCTGTTGTCTGCTCACAGATGGATGCAATTTTTTTTTCATCATGTAGAAAAATACACAAAGAATTCCGTAAGAGGGTTCGCAACCATTTACATAACTTACCTTAGTACATAATTTTTAACATATTGTCCCCCATTCCATTCAACTATTATCAGCAGAAACTTACGTATTTTCCTACAAATAAATATGAGTAAATTTCGGGAAAGTAAAAAAAAGATCTGGAAGTCCACAGACTCCACACAGCCTGAGGAGATTGTTCTGCAGTGGATTCCACAGTCCATCTCGAATTTATCCAGCATCGCTAGTTCAAATTCAAGGAAATGGTGAACGAGCAGGGCTTGCATCCTCTGGCTTCTTCTTATGCAGCTTTTGTGTTCACTGATCCTGATTTTAATGGCTCTTGTCATTCCCACGCATACTTTTTTTACAAGGGTGTATGATGCATATATCACATCTGTAGTGTTATAATTAAAGAAATCCCAATAGGAATATTGTGCATTGTCCATACGGTTAACAAAACTTTTATCTCTAGCAGTAACCCTACAATGACCACAGGGAAAGTTCCCCTTTACTTCTTCCCCTGAAAGTGTTCTATCCACCAATTTGGGCTTAGGTCTGCAGGCACTATGTACCAATATATCTCCACTGATGCCGAAGAAGCTGAGGTTGATCGGTTCTATGAAGACCTACAACACCTTCTAGAACTAACACCAAAAAAAGATGTCCTCTTCATCATAGGGGACTGGAATGCTAAAGTAGGAAGTCAAGAAATCACCGGGATAACAGGCAAGCATGGCCTTGGTGTACAAAATGAAGCAGGACAAAGGCTAACAGAGTTTTGCCAAGAGAACATGCTGATCATAGCAAACACTCTTTTCCAACAGCACAAGAGGCGACTCTACACATGGACATCACCAGATGGTCAATATCGAAATCAGATTGATTATGTACTTTGCAGCCAAAGATGGAGAAGCTCTATACAGTCAGTAAAAACAAGACCTGGAGCTGACTGTGGCTCAGATCATGTGCTTCTTATTGCAAATTTTCGGCTGAAATTGAAGAACGTAGGGAAAACCACTAAACCATTCAGGTATGACCTAAATCATATCCCTTATGAATATACAGTGGGGGTGACAGTGGGGGTGATTTACGGGATTAGACCTGACAGACAGAGTGCCTGAGGAACTATGGATGGAGGTCCGTAACATTGTTCAGGAGGCAGCAGCTCAATCCATCCCAAAGAAAAAGAAATGCAAGAAAGCCAAGTGGCTGTCTGAGGAGGCTTTACAAGTAGCTGAGGAAAGAAGGGAAGCGAAAAGCAAGGGAGAAAGGGGAAGATATATCCAACTGAATGCAGAGTTTCAGAGAATAGCAAGGAGAGAAAAGAAGGCCTTTTTAAATGAATAATGCAAAGAAATAGAAGAAAACAACAGAATGGGAAAGACTAGAGATCTTTTCAAGAAAATCGGAGATCTCAAGGGAACGTTTTGTGCAAAGACAGGCATGATAACGCACAAAGAAGGCAGAGACCTAACAGAAGCAGATGAGATTAAGAAGAGGTGGAAAGAATACACAGAAGAACTATACAGGAAAGATCTTAATGTCCCTGATAGCCATGATAGTGCGGTCACTGAACTTGAGCCGGATATCCTAGAGAGTGAAGCATTACTAACAACAAAGCTAGCGGAGATGACAGTATTCCAGCTGAGCTATTTAAAATCCTAAAAGATTATGCTGTTAAAGTGCTGCACTCAATATGCCAACACATTTGGAATACTCAACAGTGGCCACAAGACTGGAAAAGGTCAGTTTACATTCCAATTCCAAAGAAGGGCAACGTCAAAGAGTGTCCAAACTACCGTACAATTGCACTCATTTCACATGCCAGCAAGGTTATGCTCAAAATCCTACAAGCTAGGCTTCAGCAGTGTGCGAACCGAGAACTACCGGAAGTACAAGCTGGGTTTCGAAGAGGCAGAGGAACTAGAGATCAAATCGCCAATTTTTGCTGGATCATGGAGAAAGCAAGAGAATTCCAGAAAAACGTCTATTTCTGCTTCATTGACTATGCTAAAGCCTTTGATTGTGTGGATCACAACAAACTCTGACAAATTCTGAAAGAGATGGGGGTACCAGACCATCTTACCTGTCTCCTGAGAAACCTGTACAAGGGTCAAGAAGCAACAGTAAGAACCAGACATGGAACAACCAATTGGTTCAAAATTGGGAAAGGAGTACGACAAGGCTGCATATTGTCGCCCTGCTTATTTAACTTATATGCAGAGTACATCATGAGAAATGCCGGGTTGGATGAATCACAGGTCAGAATTAAGATTGCTGGGAGAATTATCAACAACCTCAGATACGCAGATGATACCACCCTAATGGCAGAAAACGGATCTAAAGAGCCTCTTGTTGAGGGTGAAAGAGGAGAGTGCAAAAGCTGGTTTGAAACTCAACATTAAAAAAAACGAAGATCATAGCATCTGGCCCCATCACTTCCTGACATACGGAAGGGGAAGAAATGGAAGCAGTGACAGATTTTATTTTCTTGGGCTCCAAGATCACCGCAGACGGTGACTGTAGCCATGAAATTAAAAGACGCTTGCTCCTTGGGAGGAAAGCTATGGCAAACCTAGATAGCATAGTAAGAAGCAGAGACATCACCTTGCAAACAAAGGTCCATCTAATCAAAGCTATGGTTTTCCCAGTAGTAACGTATGGCTGTGAGAGCTGGACTATAAGGAAGGCTGAGCGCCGAAGTTGATGCTTTCGAACTGTGGTGCTGGAGAAGTCTCTTACGAGTCCCCTGGACTGCAAGGAGGTCAAATCAGTCCATCCTAAAGGAAATCAACCCTGAGTGCTCATTGGAAGGACAGATACTGAAGCTGAAGCTCAAATATTTTGGCCACCTAATGCGAAGAGAAAACTCTCTGGAGAAGACCCTGATGCTGGGAAAGACTGAAGGCAAAAGGAGAAGGGGACGACAGAGGATGAGATGGCTAGATAGCATCACTGATGCAATGAATATGGACTTGAGCATGCTCCGGGAGAGAGCGCAGGACAGGAAGGCCTGGCGTGCTATGGTCCATGGGGTCATGAAGAGTTGGACACAACTTAACGACTGAACAACAACAAACATGGGGCCACCCTGACAGACAGGTATAGCTTCCAAGAGGTGTCAATACCTATTAATGATACCCCAAATTTTACTGGTATACCCATCATATGTTAAAGCAGGGGTCCCCTACCTTTTTTGGCCTGTGGGCACATTTGGAATCCTGACAAAGTGCCATGGGCACCATTGACAAAATGGCCACCATGCGGGGGGGGACACTCACAAAATGGCCACCATGGTGTGTGTGGCTACTCACAAAATGGCCACCGTGCGTGGGAAAGGGGGTCAGGTCAGAAAGGTGACAAGACTGCAAAATAGTTCAAATATGTAATAATTTATTAACAAATAAATAAAACAGAAATACAAACATCCAGACATTATCAACAAATAGTTATAACAGAAATAAAAAATATCCAAATATTCCTGGCATAGAAATACACAAAATCCAGGAACCACCAAATGATCAGTGCCTGGAGAGGTAAGGCCAGGGGAAGGGGGCATGGCTATTTCGGGTACCCTGGAGGGCTGGATTTGGCCACAAAGCCTGAGGTTCCCCGCTCCCACTTTTACCTATTCTAAAGATCATAAATCTCGCAAACAGCCAGAACCCAACATTGAATCCAACACTTCAATACTTTTTTTTAATTCTTCAAGTATTCAGCATGGTATTGTGGAAGACAAAGGCCCTATTCAGTCGATGATGGGGGGGTAGGGGAAACTATGGAGTGGGAAGGGGTAGGAAAACCATGATGCGTGCACCTCTCACATGACCAGGAACCATGCAGCATGTCGTGGTTGTCTTAGCCATCCCTGCTCTGTGGGTAAATCCCCATCCCACTGCAGCCAGTGCTTATCCCAGCAGCTGACATGGTGGGAATCAGGCCGCACTGGCAGCTCCAGCCATTAGAATAGGACAGTGACTATATAGTCTGGCTGCACTGGCTAGAACATCACCAGAAGCTGCAGACGTTAGGCAGCCATCTCAGTGGTCACCACATTTTTCAGTTATTTGACAAAGGAGCTCCCACCACACGTCACAGCAACCCACCCTGGGGCATGTTACACCCAGTGCACAGGGTAGGTAACAGGAATGGGTACAGTGCCCATCTTGGGGGGGAACCCCCACCCTGACAAGACACACTAACCCACCATGGATTGCTCTCCCTCGTGACCCACGGTGGATTAGCGTTACATGTGAACCCAGCCATAATGAACCGGGTGGTTGAAAAATGTAGTGATCCTCTTCAATGGGGTGCAGTTATTGGGGTCAACAAAGACTAGATATTTGACATACACTATACCAACAATATTAGACCTTTCCTTTTCATAGATGGAGATGTGATCACTCTTCATGATCTCCATCATGGTGTCAAAGTCTAGGATGGCGTCACTATTGAGCAAGAAGCAATCCTGTAATGGGGTCATGACACTCTCCACTGTCTTAGTCCTCAGCTCCAGGGGTCCTTGGATGATATTCAGCTCTTCTTTCAGGAGGTCAATGTAGGTTTCCGCCAGCCTCAACATCTCCATCAGTGTCTCTTGGTTGAATATGGTGCCCATTTCTTTACCAAGCACGTAGTCCAGGATTTAACTGATGAGGTAAGAGAGCAGGAACGTGAGCAACATGGCAAACCTGGTGATGAGGATGGTGTTGGCCCCCACTGCCTAACTATGATGAAAGCAGAGGGCCTGTGGGACGATCCCTCCAAAGGGGACAATGGCAAAAGTAAATAAATTAAAGTAGAGACCACAATAGCTAGAAAGTTTTTGCCCCCAAAAAAGTCAATCAATATGGTGAGGGAGGCGTTGACTAAGACATTGCCTAGCAGCAAAGAGCACAGCAGGTAATTACCCTTCTGGTGGATGGGCTCAATCATGGTGGCACATTTCTTCTCCTTGGCTGTGCCACAGTCCTGCATAATGCACAGTTCCATGGGATCCAGAGACATCAGGCCCAGGTTGAGGCCACTAAATATGCCCAAGAGCCCCTGGAGGAGAAAAATGAAGGTGATCTGGAGCCAAAAAGGCAGGTCCAATGTCTTCCCCTGAACCACTCAGAGGAACAAGTCAGGGTCATGGAACTGATGCCGGGGCTGCCCAGAGCCATCCACAAGGCACATCATGTAGTTCTCGTAGGCTACTGTACTGAAATGACCTCCCAGCTCAGTTTGTTGGGTGCTCTGCTCTGCCTGGAGTGACTGTATGTTTAGGCCAGGAGATAGGCAGGAAAGGAAACACTGTGTGGTGGGGGGTGGCTCCATGTTGGGGGGGGGGAAGAAGGGAGATGCTAAGGCTGCAGTCCTAAGACCAGCCTTCCCCAACCAGGTGCCTTCCAGATGTGTTAGACTACAATTCCCATTGTATTAGACTAAAATTACCCTTAGACTACAATTACCCTTCTCCAGCAAGATGTATGCAATAGTGAGAAGAACATTAACAGGCATGCACAAATTTGATTCTAATAGGTAGAGAATCTGTGCCCAGTCCTTAACTGAGTGTCACTCTGGTGGATCGCACAGCTTCTTAAAGGGACCGTGTGTTTCTTTCCTTCCCCACTGTGGGTGCTTTGTTTCTTCTGTAGCTCAAAATGGTGAGTGCACAGGACAGGAAAGTGATGCATGGATCGGCTCCACGCTGAAAATAGGAGCGCTATCCCAGACAAAATGTAAAAATAATACCAGGTGGCCCAAAAGTAGGTATACAGTTGTTTAGAATGTTGATGGGAGGGGGAGAGAATGTGTAAGTAGAAGATGTGTGGGTGGAGTCAGAATGACAGTTGGGAAGAGTGAGTGACAGGGAGTGACAGTTAAATCAGTTAAGTGTAGAGAGTGAGGGGAGTGAGGCCCTTAAGTAGGTATACAGTTGTTTAGTTGTTTAGTTATTTTTTTTACTGATATTGTGAATGATGGCAGCGACTTTGAGTCAAGAACAAAGAAAGTGGATTCTAAAGCAGTACTGGAAGACTGAAAATGCTGAGCAGGTGCACACAGCATGGCAAGAAGCATCTGACACTCCTCCACCAACACGTCTGACAATTTATCGTCTTAGAGATAAATTTGAAGCAACAGGTGCAGTGGGTAATGCACCAAAATCTGGACATCCTAGGATGTCTATGACAGAGGAAAATGAGATGAGAGTTGCTCTGACATTTGTGAACAGTCCGAAAAAGTCCACACGACGTGTGTCTAAGCAGCTATCCATACCTAGAACGTCCTTGCATGCTTAATGCATAAATTGAAATTGAAGCTGTACCGTCCAAGACTGTTACATGGTCTTCTGGAGGACGACCCAGACTGTCAGTTGCAATTCTGTGAGATGATGCATAACCAAATCTCTAACGAACCAGACCTTCTTGATAAGATCATCTGGTCAGATGAGGCTTCTTTCAAATTGTCAGGCCACGTGAACAGGCATAACTGTGTGTATTGGGCAGATGAAAATCCTCATTTGACTATCACATCTCAACTGAACCAGCCAGGCATCACAGTGTGGGGTGCACTGTCCAGCGAAGGTGTTGTAGGACCGGTTTTCTTCGATACAACTGTGGATAGTAACAATTACCTAAACATGTTACACGACGTGGTAGTGCCACAACTCAGAACCAGGGCTAACTTCGCCGAACTGCTCTTCCAGCAAGATGGGGCACCTCCTCATTATGCTTTTGCAGTAAGGGACTATCTTGACAACACCTTCCCACAGCATTGGATTGGATGACATGGCAGCTAGGGATGGCGGAGAATTTCTCCATGAAGCTTCAGGAGGCCGAGCGCTGAGGCATTCAGCCCCCCGAAAGTGTTGGGGAAATTCTCCGCCGGCCCCCCGCCCCCCCCGGGATGGGACTTACCTTCAGCGAATGTCCCTCTTGGCGGCGGGTCCCAGCGGCAGGTCCCGGCAGCGGTTCGGCAGCAGTTCGGCGGGGGCGGGGGCGTCGGCCGGTCTCCCGACTGGCTGCCGCCGCCACCATTACAAAATAAAAAAGTAAAAAAACCACACACACCCTTGATAGGCTACGTGACGATTTACGTAGCCTATCACGGCTAGATTCCAAAGTCAGCCGTGATAGGCTACGTAAATTGTCACGTAGCCTATCACGGGTGACTTTGGGGGGGGGGAAACGCGTACGCAAATGGTGGCAGCCCATGGGCGCCGCCATTTGCGTTCCTTATTTTACGTAGACTACGTAGATTTACGTAGACTACGGCGAAAATAAGGGCAACGCAAATAGCGTTCACTTATTTTCGCCGTAATCTACGTAAATGTTTACGTAGACTAGACGTGCCAAAATAAGGAACGCAAATGGCGGCGCCCATGGGCTGCCGCCATTTGCGTACGTGCTTTTTTTTTTCTTTTTTCCAAAGTCACCCGTGATAGGCTACGTGACAATTAACATAGCCTATCATGGCTGACTTTGGAAATCTAGCCGTGATAGGCTACGTTAATCATTAATGGGTCCTATCCTGCACACACATGTGGTCCCAGGGGATTGTGAATCATGCCCATATAGTATTAAGCCTCTGACAGTTTTTTTAATAGATTTTTTTCTAGTATAATTTTTTTTTCTATTCTCTGTTTTTCAATTGTAACAGAAATTCATACATTCCGAAGGCAAGTACAGCTGGTCTTCCCATCAGTGGCACAGTTTGATTTTCCCTTGCCCCCACCCCCCAACCGGGTTTTAATGTTTTTCCCAAGCCACATCTTTCTTCTGCTCAGAGAAAAATAGTGGAAGAAGACAAGACTGAAGATGGGAGTGAAAGACGTTAATAGTTACTGGGTAAGCATCATCATGGATTCCATCAGGCGACAAGAAGCTGCCCTGTGGATGGATTTTGCTTCCATCCTTAAAGCATCTTGAAAACCTATGCAAGCCACAATGTGCCCTTAATCCCACAACAAAATCAACTCAAAGAGCAATTAATATTCTCATACCTGTGGCGAGCCGAAGTGATATAGAGCCGATGATTTCTTTTTCCATTTTACTCCAACTGTGGTTACTTTCGTCTCTGTTGTTTTCCCCCAGCCCTTCTCTGGGCAGTGGTTTTAGGGGCACCAAGGTTCACTTTTGTGGGTAACGTGCACTGATAGCTGTTGATTTAATTAACTCAGGCTTCTCAGCTACTTGACCATATCAACTCAGGCAGGGCTCAATGGCCTCTACTGATTCTAGCCATAAAATACGCTTCTATTTATGTGAGACTGGAAAACCAGAGGAGGACCTGTGTTTACACATCTCAGTGAGTGTGGACAAAGCTATAAAGGATGATATCTGTAATCCTCAAAATCCTATGTTTTGGGAGATAAATAATTTGAGTGTATGAGGGTGATGAAGACAAATGTAACTTTTAAAGAAGTAACATTTTAAGAAAACTGGGGGTAGTTTTTATTTATTTAGTATACTTATATCCCTCTTTAAAGCCTGAGAGGCTAAAGCGGGGGTAGGAAACCTTTTGGGGCTGTGGGCCCTAAATTTAAGAAACTGTTCTAGGCACTGCCACAAAATGGTTCCCAGGGGAGGCGTGGCTAAGGACAAGTAACCTGCCCAAAAGACTAAGTGCAAGGCAGAGGTGGGGTCTGAGCTCCCTAAACACCCTAAACAACTCCTTTGAACCCACAGTTTTCAGTACCAACAAACCTATTTCATAGTGATCCCAGCTGCCATTAAGAAAACATATTAATTTTCTTTTTGAAAAGTGGGATGGGTAGGGCACCTCAGCGGGCAGGGCCAGCCCTACCATTAAGCAGAGTGAGGCAGTTGCCTCAGGCAGCAGGTGCTGAGAAGTGTCAGCAAGGTGTTGGGAGAGAGAGCTGGGTGCCAAGCGGCCTGCCGTGTGTCCTGTAAGCTAACCGGCTCCTTCAAGTGCAGCAGAGGATGCTGGTCCATTGTCAGTGTTGAGGAAGCAGTCCAGATGGCTTATGTACATGAAATGGGAGAGGGCGCCATCTTGCTCTCTGCTTCAGGCAGCAAAAAGTCTTGGGCCGGCCCTGTCAGCAGGATCTAAGAAAGGTGCCCAGGGGCGCAGCAGTGCCCACAGGCACCATGTTGCCTACCCTTGGTTAGAGCCTATGATGGAACTCATATTCATAAGAATGTAAGAACAGTTATCTTGGATCAGACCAAAGGCCCATCTAGTCCAGCATTCTCTCCCACAGTGGTCGGCCAGATGCCCCAGTGGGAAAAAGCACAAGCAGGACATGAGGACAACAGCACTCTCCTCTCGGGTTCCCCAGCAACTGATATTCAGAGGCATACTACCTCTGATCCTAGAGGTAATACATAGCCATCATGACTAGTAGTCATCCACTGCTTTATCCTCCATGAATTTGCTTAATCCCCTTTTAAAGCTGTCCAAGTTGGTGGCTATCTTACGGTAGTGAATCTTGTGGCAGTGAATTCCATAGTTACCACCTTGTTTTGCTGTGGAAAAAGTACTTCCTTTTATCCTGGATCTCCCACCATTCAGTCTCATTGGATGACCTCACATTCCAGTATTATGATGAGAGAGGCCTACCCACTTTCTCTCTGCCAGTTGGCAGTTGCCAGGCAACAGTTCCCACCAGGCAAGGCGGTGGGGCTCAGCAGATGGATCTCAGCCTGTGATGGAAGCAGTTTTCCCTTGCTATACATGGTGAAGGTGACGTCACTGTGAACGTTTTTCTGACCTACTACAAGCTTTGAAAAAAAAATGGTTTTGTACATTTTTAGCATGGTTCAGCTTGAACCAAGAAAAAACAAACTGCGAAGATTGTCTATTGGCTAGCACCTGTGACTTCCATGTTATTTGGAGGTTGTCTTTCTGTAAACAGCATTGTGCTGGCAAGGTGCTTCTAATCTTAATCAGAACATCTCCATGTGTCCTTTATTGTATACCCTGCCAACACCCAGAACCCCACCCCCACATTGCTAGGGGGAATTGTAGCTTGGTGAGGACACTGGACATTCTGTTAAAGATCCCAAGCATTCTTCATCCTCTTTTCCCCCACCCTACCCCACGTGATACAGAACTACAATTCGCAGGGCTCTTTGGGGAAAGGACTGATATTAAACCAGTTTAAGGGTTGTATCCAGTGACATTATTCTGCTAGTGCAAAGCTTCTACCACTTGTGGAAACCTTGATTTTATCCTTGCACAAGTATCAAATCCAATGCTTTGATTCTTATTGCAAAAGCCATTTCAAAAGAGCTTTCCCTACTCATTATGGCTTAATTACATTAGATGCGGCTTCCAGTAGCTGTACAAGTGCTTGCACAACTGATAAGTTTCTGTTTTGCCAAATGTTTGTCAACAGACATTGGTTCTTTTTGGATATTCAGAGGCAAAGAACACACAAGTGGGTGAAGGAAAGAAATTTAGCTAAAATAGGCATACAAAGCAAGAGAAAGCATGACAATACATTAAAAGCATAAAGCATTCATCCTTTCAGACACTGGGAACCTCAGAATCTTATCAAAATAAGATCAACAAATCAGATAAGATCAGCAGCAAACATGATTCCATAATGGCCTGGCATTTGTCCGGCTTGGCCTATGGTGAGGTTCTGCCTGTCAAACCACCCTCAGAGATTGAGGCATCTATTATTGATTGATACATCTATTATTACCTATTATTACTCGAAGCCAACATGGATTTGTCAAGAACAAATCCTGCCAGATGAATCTGATCTCATTTTTTGATCAAGTAACCTCCCTTGTGGACTGTGGGAATGTTGTAGACATAATATACCTCGATTTCAGCAAAGCTTTCGACAAAGTCCCCCATGATATCCTGGTGAGCAGACTAGCTCAAAGTGGGCTAGATGAAACAACGAACCGGTGGATCCACAGTTGGCTACAGAATCGGACTCAAAGAGTGCTTATCAATGGGATCTTCTCAAACTGGGGAGAGGTAACGAGCGGGGTACCGCAGGGCTCAGTCCTGGGCCCGGTGCTCTTCCACATTTGTATTAATGACTTGGAGGAGGAGGTGCAGGGAATGCTTATCAAATTTGCAGATGACACAAAATTGGGCGGGATAGCTAATACTTTGGAAGACAGAAACAAAATTCAAAGGGATCTTGATAGACTGGAGAGCTAGGCAGAAAACAACAGAATGAAATTTAATAGGGATAAATGCCAAGTTCTTCACCTAGGAAAAAGAAACTAAATGCACAGTTACAAGGTGGGGGATATGTGGCTCAACAACACTACAAGCGAGAAGGATCTTGGAATTGTTGTAGATCACAAGCTGAATATGAGCCAACAATGTGATGTGGCTGCAAAAAAGGCAAATGCTCTTTTGGGCTGCATTCATAGAAACATAGCTTCCAAATCCCAGGAAGTACTAGTTCCCCTCTACTCAGCACTGGTTAGGCCTCAGCTGGAGTACTGTGTCCAGTTCTGGGCACCATATTTTAAGAAGGATGCAGACAAACTAGAGAGGGTTCAGAGGAGGGCAACAAAGATGATCAGGGGCCTGGAAACAAAGCCCTATGAAGAGAGACTGAAAAAACTGGGCATGTTTAGCCTTGAGAAGAGAAGACTGAGGGGAGATAGGATAGCGCTCTTCAAGTACTTGAAAGGTTGTCACAGAGAGGAAGGCCAGGATGTCTTCTCGATCATCCCAGAGTGCAGGACACGGAATAATGGGCTCAAGTGACAGGAAGCCAGATTCCGGCTGAACATCAGGAAAAACTTCCTGACTGTTAGAGCAATACAACAATGGAACCAATTACCCAGGGAGGTGGTGGGCTCTCCCACACTGGAGGCATCTGTCAGGGATGCTCTGACTTGGATGCCTGCCTTGAGCAGGGGGTTGGACTTGATGGCCTTGTAGGCCCCTTCCAACCCTACTATTCTATGATTCTATGATCTAGTGGGCTCTTTCTTCCCCCCCCCCATATCTTCCCACAAGCTGGGAGAAAAGAACTAGCCTCCATCATTGGCAGACAGCCAAGCCAGATGGCAGTAGCGAGTTATGGCCGACCTTGAGTCTCTTCGCTAAAGATAAGCTAGAAGCTGGGAGAATGCTTACGACTGAAGAGGCATTACACAGAAGGCCCACTAGTCCTGGGAGAGAAATCCAGGCATAATCATGAGCTAGGCTCTCATGTGGAGTAGGGTGTGAAGAAGAGAATAACTGTGACACACCACTAGCTCCTCGATATACAGTCATCTTACACGTTTCCACTACAGTTTCTCATACTGTAGTTTCTCATCACTACAGTTTCTCATCAGTTTCTTTGTTGAGAAACTCTCATCAGTTTCTCAACAAAGCATGCATCTTAATCGGAGCTTGGCTACATGTTACATTCATCATCACATCAAAAACAGGCATGGGAAAGCAGTGCTATGACAGTTGAGAGAGATTTCTGGACAAAACTGGATGGGGTTAGACCAGGAGCGGAGAACCAGAATGTGTTGGTTGGCTGAATTGCCCCCCATCATGCCCTCCATGGGCCAGATGACTTCAGTGGGCCACACCCACTGACATCATCACCTTGCCCCCAACCAGGCATTTTGCCTTGTGACTGTTCCATCTTCTCCTCCTTACCACAGGATTTTCTGTAGTAAGAAAAAAGACTGAAGAAGAGGTGAGAAAAATGGGGCTACAAACTCAAGACGATGATGTCTGGAGCCCCGGTACAATTTTGTGAATGAGTCATGGCAATGGTGTAATAAACATCTTGTCTAGAAGCACTCTGTGTATCTAGTTCTGTAATTTACAGTACTTCCTTTGCTTTTCTGCCCTGCTAAGAACATTCTGGGGTTCATCTCCCAGAGTTGCTGCCAGATTTTGCTTCTCATCACTTTATGTCACTTGAAACTCTGCAGAACCTCTGGGAATTGATCCAACTGTGAGTCCTGAGAAACATGGACCCTGTTCCTCTGCCTGGCTCTCTTCCACCTGGCCAGGGAGGGCAGGACCCCAACAGACTCCAGCTACAAAGGCTGTTCAAGGTGCCAGGAGCCCATCCAGCTGTGAGTCCTGTAGGACCTGGACCATGTTCCTCTGCCTGGCTCTCTTCTACTTGGCCTGGGAAAGCACGGCCCCAACTGACTCCAGCTACAAAGGCTGCTCTTGCTGCTTAAGGTGCATCAGGGTAGGGTCTTGTTTAGGTTCAGTGGCTAGGGTAACCTTTATCTTTAGATAAGATAAGGGCACGATCCCATGGCCCCGAGACAGCGGCTAGACAGCCATAGGATTTTTCATTTTCTGGGAACTGACCTCAGAGCCAGCACTCCGAGATCAATTCCCAGAAAACTGCCCCTTCCCACTGCAGCGTGGTTTGTCCCCAGCTCTGCACACCTGAGAGCAGCGTAGAGCAAGGGGAAAGGGTCATTCCTGGGGGTGGGGAGGGGCGGGGATGGCAGAAGCGCCAGTACAATGCTTCCTATGCGCCATCTGGCCTCCCCCTGTCCTGCTCCAAGCCTCCCCGGCTAGACAGCCAAAATCAGCTGTCTAGCTGCAAATGCAGGGCAGCCGGAGCACAGAGGAGAAGATTCACTCCGCACTCTGCCTGCCCTGCATTGGATAGTCGGTCAGAATTCAGGTGCCACTTGTCATTTTCACCTGAAAGACTATAACTCTCTGGTATGAACTTCCACGGTTCAGTATTACCTTTGGCATTAGGCCCATACTGATAACCAAATTATCTTGGGTCATGAGTGGAAGATGATGCTGTCTGGGGCCCCTGTAAAATTCCCTGAATGAGGCAGGTCAATGAAACACTGAAAGCCTCATCTGGAGCCACCCCATATTGTAATTTCCTGTACGTTTAGGCAGTACCTCTTAATCTAAACTGGACCTTGCTGGAGTTGAGGCCTGGAGACTCCTTCAGAAACTGGTGTGATGCTGTAAACCTTGAACCTCCCAAATGCCACCTTCGTTTTCCTGAAAACACAGGAAGAGGTAGGGTGGGCACTGAAATGCATCACCAAAAATTAGGACAAAGGGAGATAGCAATCTGCATAAAATCTGCATGTGCTGATTTATACGAATCAATGCAAATTGAGAAATTATTATTGTAATTTAACAATAAATACAATCCATCTCACTGTAGTGCAGAAGACTGCGACCAGCTGACCAGCTGCGTGCCCGCCTGTTCAGTCTGCTGTCCAGGTGCTAACTGTGGCTAGGCCACAGTACTTATGGTTCTTTTTCTTTGGACTGGAAACCCCTTCAAACAGAAGAAGCCTTCAAATAGAGGACAGTCCTCTGGCAGCCCTTCAAAGAGGACACATGGCCACCCTAAAAGGAGGTGTAACACATGCTTTCTCTGCAGGTCACCACTTCATTCACTGGCATCTCCATTCCAGAGGAACTCATGGTGGAAAAACACTTTTGCCTGAGTCCTTGAGGAGTTCTGCCAGTCAAAGGAGATACTGCTGGGCTTGATGGATCAAAGGTCTGACTTGGCATAAGTCTACTTCATAGGAGAGCCCTCCAACAACGCCAACCACTTGTTTTACACGAAGTTCCATTCCTGCCTAGCACAGCTTATCCAGCATCTCAATAGTACCTAGCATTTATAGAGTGCTTTAGAGCAGCCTTCCCCAACCTGGCTCCATCCTCGCTATGTTTGGGACTACAACTCCCATCACCCCAACCACTGTGCATGCCAGCTGTGGCCCATGGGGGTTGTCTTCCAAAACATCTGGAGGGGCCCAGATTGGGGACAGCGGCCTTTTCAAAGAACTTTGCTTACATTATCGCAGTAATCCTTACAACAGCCTTGCAAGTCATGCTGGCGTTATTATTCCCTGTATTGCAGATGGAGGGCTGAGAGAGACAGGGAGGGAGGAAGAGAGCGGCTTGCCTGGGCCACCCAGCGGGTTCATGGCTGTGTCAAGATTCAGCAGGCCAAGGACGCCCTGATTCATACCTCAGTCACAGTAGTAGCTCGGCTCTCTCCAGTTCTGGATAGGGATGGACGAAAGTCCCTTACTTGATCCCGAAGCTTGCTTCGCGGTGGGGGGGAGGCACTCCGTCCCTCCCCCCGAAATGCTGGCTGGGGGGGAGGCGCCCCGTCCCTCCCTGCCGAAATTCTGGCCGGGGGGGAGGCGCCCCATCCCTCCCCGCCGAAATTCTGGCCGGGGAGGAGGCGCCCCGTCCCTCCGGCCACGAAACTTCGTCTCCTGCCGGGACGCAAATGGCAGCGGCCATAGCCGCCGCCGTTTGCATCCCTGCAGTCAGCCGTGATAGGCTACGTAAACATTTACATAGCCTGTCACGGTGTTTTTTAAAAATCTAGCCGTGATAGGTTATGTAAATCTTTACGTAGCCTATCACATTTGTTTGTTTGTTTTACTTGGAAATGGCGGCAGCGGCAGCAGCCGGTAAGAAGACTGGCCGCCGCCACCGAACCACCGCCGCCAGGGACATTCGAGCAAGATAAGTCCCGTCCCGGGGGTGGGGCGGGGGGTAGACCATTTCTCCACCAATTTCGGGGGGCCGAATGCGCTGGCATTCAGCATCCCCGAGATTCGTGGAGAAATTCTCTGACATCCCTAGTTCTGGACCAATGATTTGGCACACTATAAGGCAGCTTTATGGGTTCAGGGCCAGCCCTACCGTTAGGCAGAGTGAAGCAGCTGCTTCAGGCAGCAGATGCAGTGCAGCAACAGTGAGGTGTTGGAGGACAGAGCTGTGGGTGCTGCCCAGCCTACCCTGCACCCCTGAAGCTAGCTGGTGTGGTGGAGGACGCAGTACCATCGCCACTGTTGAAGTAAGATTTACCTATCACTCTGGTCAATTTCTGTATGTGGAATGGAGGGGAACTATTTTATCCTTCGCCTCAGGCAGCAAAATATCTTCAGCCAGCCCTGCATGGCTTCATAGGTATTTCTAAGCTGGCTGTGGACAAGAGTGCCTCTGAGCATGTACAAACCCCTCTCCTCATAACCAAGCTAGCCCCTGTGTTTCTCTGATCACAGAGGGGGGTTCAGTTCAGCCTGCCTGAACCACCAGCATCACTCTTTTTGCAAGCATAAAGTCCAGCAAATAGAGGCACTTTCTTTTAAGGAGACAGTGCTGCAAACCCCTTCCAAAACTCCCAGCAATTCCCTTTATTCCCCTGAGTAAACTCTTCCAGCTTTCCCTCAGTTGGTAAGTGTCATGCTCATTTGCTCGACTTTGCCTCTTCCTTTTAAGAAAGCTTGTTGGAACATACATTGATTTGTTATTTATCCAACTGACAACAAAGACAGGAAAAAAAGTCATAATTCTAGGCACTCGGGAGATTGAATTCCTGTATCACTGTTAGCTACATTAACTTGCTTCCTGGATCTCAATTCAATTAGGACAGCATTCCCTAGCATTAATAAATCAATAAGGATGCCATTTTGATACATATATTTGAATGTCTTTCATTATATACTTCAGGGGCCAGGATTAAAGTTGAAGCCGAAGTTAATGGGACATGACAAGGCAGATCAGGTTGAGTAGGTAAGAGCTCTGAAGCAGTTAGCTGTAATTGCTTTCTTTTGCCAAAGATTGCACCAGCAATACATGGGAACTCCTTAACGTTGGTTATGGTACAGCCAGGGTTGCCAGCTGGACAGGAAAAAACCCAGCCTGGAAGGCTCCTGGCCCTTTAACAGAGGTTTCATGATCTGTAGAAATCAGCAGGTGAAGCTTATCATAGCTTAGGGAGTTTTCCTAATGAGGCAAGCAACTGCTTGCAGGCAGGGAGGCCGGGATTTTGTATATTTACTATTTATTTTGAAATATTTATAAGCTGCCTTTTAGGGGAAAACCCTCCCAAGGCAGCATAGAAAATTTAAAACCACAAAACATAATAATGATAAAAAAGTAATAAAATTAAAATGAAGAGTTAAACCCAGATGATACCATATACCCAACAACACCCAATAAAGTCCTGACGCAATTATAGGCCAAAGTAAATAAATAAGTATTCGTGGGCTACTTCAAGAGCATGTAATGCTGAGGCCTGGCAGACATCAATTGGAACAGAACTCCACTAACAAGAAAATGTCTTGCTGCCCTGACCATGTAACTCCCCTCCTTAAATCCTTTCCCTGGCTTCCTGTTGACTCCTGGATCCTGCACAAGCTTCAAAGCCCTCCATGGCCTTGCTCCTCCTTATCTCTCTATACTTCTATCCTAACACATCCCTTTCTAATACCTTCACTCACCCAGCTCCATCACTGTCAGCTGGCCAAAGGTCTACTCCCTGAAACAACTGCCCATTTCCCCTTACTCTCCTTATGCCTGGAACTGCCTCTCAGAATGCCTCCATGTGACCCTCTCTCTTATTTCCTTTATGTCCCTCCTCAAAACTCACCTATTCCAGGAAGCTTTTGGGTCATTCCCCTTTTCCTATACCTTATTGGAAGGTGGCAAACCTTTTTTAGTCCAGGGCTTGAATTTCAATTTGGGAAGAGTCTTGGAAGGTGCATTCCAGCAGTGAGCACAGCTAAGGGTAAAGGGGGCCAAGAACAGAATGGATGGAGCTGGATGGAATTTGTACCAATTTGGACATTTTCCCACCAAGCATACAAGCCACAGCTCAGTTCTATGCATATCTTTTCAGGGGTAAGCCCCAGTGGAACAGCTTTCAGACAAGGACAGCCCAATCCCATGCACGTCTGATCAGGAGTAAGTCCCGGTGCAACAGCTTTCAGGCATGCAAAGTACAGCTTGAGATGTATGGATTTTGTTAAATCCATTCCGTCTATGTTTCACAAGTTGTCAGGCATCTTTTGTTCCATTGTATGCTCATTGACAGAACTGGAGGGTTTTTTACTAGAATTTTATTCTACTTGCACTAATTCACCTTAGCACTAATGCAAATTAGCACAAATCCCACCCTGAAAGTGAAAAACAAGTCTGCAAGTCCACAGAACTCATTTGAATCTGTTGTGGATTTCTCCGACATCCCTAAATACAGCTCAATTTTTTAAAAAATAAAGGTATTTAAACATTAAATACCCAGGAGGGTATTTATGTGAAGCCTTTAAATTGTTTTGCTTTTGTCAACATCTACATTTAAGCTAGGTTGTATTTTTTGAAAGTTATGTATGTGATTTCCCCCCCCCCAATTCTTTACACAATGAAAGGGGTGTTGTTGTTTTTTACTGAATGTCTTACCTTATTGTTCATAGAGGTTCATCACATGAGGCTGAAATCCCACATCCTTACCAAGGCTTTCTGCTTCTGGTTTCTTTGTGGGGTTAGGATGGGCTCCTTTACATGGGGGGCGCATGATTTGACTTGAAAGTTTCCTTTTTCACAGTGTTCTATATGTTTCATTGTACAGCGCCATCTAGTGGCTGTATTATAGTACAATGCCGTCATTACACACTGCCGCTATCTGGCATTAATGTTTGATATCGGCTTATCTACGATCTTTTAAAAAATGGATAAAGTCAAAAAGTGTGGGAGATGCTCTGGAGGTTGACAACATCATGTAAAGGACTGCAAATTACCATGAATGGCCAATCACAAGCATGATCATGATCTCTGAGATCTTTGACTCCTCTGAAATTACAATGATTTCTTTATTTATTTCATTTATATCCCGCCTTTTTCCTCTTGCAAGGAACCCAAGGTGGCTTACATTATCCTCCTCCTCCTCTCCATTTTATCCTCACAACAACAACCCTGTGAGGTAGGTTGGGCTGAGAGTCTGTGACTGGCCCAAAGTCATCCAGTGAGCTTCCATGGCTGAGTGGGAACTAGAACCTGGATCTCCTGGCTCCCAGTCCAACACTCTCACCACTACACCACACTGGCTCTCATTTATAATTATGATAATTTAGTAACAATGTTCCCCATGCGTGGATGCAATATGAGAATTCTTGCAGAGGTCACACAGCCTGGCATTAGGTCTAAATGAAACAATGTATTCAGTTGGTAAGGACTCAGAAGGATGAAGAAGCTCCAACAACTTGAACTTTAATTGGGGCAATATGCAACAGCTAGGCTGAAAAATGGTGCATGGAATCATGATCATATTCATATCATCCCTATATTGAAAGGTATGTACTGGTTGCCAATGGTTTTCTGGGCTCAGTTCAAGGTGTTGGTCTTAACCTTTAATGCTTTAAACAGCTTAAGACATGGCTATCTGCCTGTCTCATTAATGAACCTGTGTGGTTATTAAGATCTGCAGGGGAGGCCCTTTTGAGGACACCCATGTTTGCAGAGGCCTGTTTGTTGGGCACACACGAAAGGACTTTCTGTTGCATTGCCCTAAATAGTGGTACGTAGTGGTATAGTGGTACTGCTCTTTGCCTACGTAAATATCCTCTCCCTCTACATTAGGGGTAGGCAAATCTTTCGGAGCTTGGGCGCACATGGCAATTTGAGAAAATGTCCTGGGCACCACCACAAAATGGCTCCCATAGGAGGTGTGGCAAAGGACAACTAACCTGCCCAAAAGACTGAGTACAAGGCAGAGGCAGGTTTGCTACCCAGCACACTAAACTCCAGGCCTGTCTTCATGGGTGATTTGCTGCAGATTGGGACCGTCCAGAGGTCCATTGTGGCACATGACGTCATGGCCAGCCGGCAGCCACCCTGATGTTTACCTGTGGGAAGCTGCATTTTTGCAGAGTACTTTTACTCAATTTTTCCCTTAATTCGGCTCCCCTGCGGTTCAGTGGCTGTGTGCCCATCCCTCCACTTTAAATTTGGTACAAACAGGCATTCCTAGGGGTGTGTCTTTCACCTGGCCATGACCTTAGCAGCCTAGGTAACTAGAGCAACTAGTCTGCCTTTCCAGCTCATCGAAGCACTAGAGCGCTCTTCTGCGCCTTCAGAATCACACTGTACTTCCTTTTCACCAGTGAGAGTAACTAGCCTCCGTTTCACAGCCCGTCCCTGCTGAGAGCTGTGATTATGCACTTCTCCGATGCTCCAATTCTCCACAGAATTCTCCAATTCTGCACAGAGGGAAAGGGGTTGGCTAGAGTTACCTCCCTCTGCTGGCGCCAGCAGGCTCCCACTCCTGGCCACCACCTCTCGCTAGATAGTACTTGAAACAGTGTCGCTCCAATTTTCTCAGTGGGAAAAAGATGCTACAGATTCTCAATGGGGGGAAGAAGTAGGCAACAGAGGCTGCAGAATGGGAATGGGTGAAGCGGCTGGATCCCTGTATTTACTCCTTGGAAAAGGAGAAAGGGGGTGAGAGCTTGAATTCCCTGACTGTTGGCTGGAATGGGGCAAAATTGCACTGGGGGGGTACTCACGGGGAGCTTTCAGATGCGGTCGGCAATAATAATGTGGCAGCCGCGGGGAGCCTGGGCAGGGGCAGGAAACAACCTTCCCTCTGCTGGGTTGATGACATTCAGTTCTACTCCCCGCACCCAACCCAGAAGAATGTTGCTTTCAAGCGCTGTGCGACCCTTGAAAAGTGGATTTTAAAGGTACAGCACATTTGGCTTTTCTTGCTTCGTGTGTCCCTGATGGACCAAAGCCAATTCCATGAAAATCCAGTTAATACTCCAACACGCTTCTCATTCTGTTGTCGTGAAGATTCCCCCCTCCTTTGGACCCACAGTTTTCACCACCAACAGAAATCTATTCCACAAGAATCCCAGCTGCTGGTACAAAAAATGTGGTGTGTTTTTTTTAAGTGTGAGGGGCTGGGCACCTTGGTAGGTGCCAAGAAAGGTGTCTGTGGGTATGCCCACAGACACTATGTTGCCTACCCTTGTTTTAAAGCTCTGGTTGGTCCCCACTCTCTCAGCTTTCCAGAAAGGAGTTTTAAGACACATCTTTTCAATTTAGCCTTTAAAATTGTGAACAGTGGTTTTAATGTTGTTTCAATGTTTTAATCTGGTTTTATTGCTTGTTATGTTTTTACTTATTGTTTTTATTTGTATTATTGTATACTGCCTTGTTGACATTTGTAGAAAAGCAGTATATAAATATTAAAAGTTTTTTTAAAAATAGCAGGAGCTGCAGTAGTCCACTGATCAGCGATTCAACCTTCTCTCTCTCCCCCTCTCCACATGAAATTCTTGCAAATTTTCATGAGTTTCAACTTGCAATTTGTCATTTATTATTTCCATAACATCTGACTTAATTAGTTCATGATCTAAAAACGTCTGAGTTCATAATTCAGAAGTTAAAAAAGAGAAACATTGGCCTGTACACATAGATTTATGTGGATTTAGGTTAAACATCAGAGAATCCATTGTGCGTGCACAACAAAGAACAGGGCCAGCCTAAGACAGGCTAGCTTAGGAGGAACAGGGGGAACTACATGGCACATACAGCTCTATCCTCCACTGCTTCTAACCACCCCCAGCATTTGCCAGCTGAAGCAGCTGCCTCACTCTTCCTAATGGTAGGGCCAGTCCTGACAGAGAATCTGTTTGCTCTAAAAATTCCCTTGAAAATGAAGAGAATAATAGTTGTGCGAGACACCTCGCACCAGCCCTTTGATGTCTCCTAGCATGATAGGCCAATCTACTTGTAATGGCTCTCTGTTGTCTCTTCCCCCCACCATCTCAAATTGATTAGGACACGCCTGATTGCCAATTGAGTGACTCAAACCCTTGCTATCCATCCATTCCCTTTGCTGTTAAGTTCCTTAAAAAGATATGAGCCGAGTTATTTATCAACATGACTCCTGGAGACAATAAAACAGGCACCTAGCAAAATGCAGTATTCATCTCTTAAAGGTCTTAAAAGCATTTCTCAATTATGAATGGCCTGGAGGGAGTTATTCCTAGTGCATCTAGGGATAAATAAAGATGGAAAATAATAGCATATCAATAATATTGCAACATGGCTCTCTGTGCACATAGGGACATTTTCCCCTTCTTCCCCAAGATTATTGAGACAAAAGATTATACTTTGGTCCTTGAAAACACTTTTACTGTTCATTTACATTGAGAAAAAGGATTGAAATTCAAAAATGCTATTTTTTCTATATAAAAAATGGATGAAATACCCCATGTGTTTGTATCAGGAAAACTTTACAAACATTTTTGGTGCGCGCACACAAAATGGAACCAAAGCTCATGTCCAATACATCATGAAGTGGAATACATGTGCAATACATCATGAAGTTTTAAATCCTGCAAAAGAGTGCTATGCATCCTTCCTTCTACAAAAGTGATTCTGGTTCAAATGAGCTTGTGTAGTGTAGCAAAGTGGTTCACAGACTGAACTACAAATAGGAAGCACCCAGTTCAAATCTGTGCCTTTACCTGCAGCCTGATATGCAAGAATTCACTAAATCCTTTCCCCCTCTATTGCTGCGTCTGGAGGCTGGAAAAAGCTTCACCTGCTATATTAGGCTTGCCAACTTTTCAGCTGTCTGCTGTAAGCTGACCCTGTGACAGCAATGTCAGTTACAAATATTAGCAAGCAGAAATGGTTCTCTCCATGGTGTAAAAAGTAACACCTGGTGATGTCTACAGATCAAGCTGCTGTTAAAAGCACAAGGACAGGCCTGGCTGGGGAGAGGGGGGCATTCTGGTCAGGTGGCAGCTCTATGTATGACAGGCTGCTGTCAAAGGCACAGGAGCTGGGACCATACCTACTGCCTTATATATTTTCTTGCTCTTCCAAATTTTCAGACCTGCCTGAGGACTCTTCCAGAATCCACAGCAATGAATTCTTGGGTGGGCTTTGGGAAGGGAAGGATTCAGTTCAGAACTAGTTGGTTTTATATACCATGCCGTGGTATTTATAATGGATTTGGAAAGAGGTGGAACTGAATGCATACTGCTCCAGGAGTCAGTGGTTGTGATCCATGTTGGTACCAATGATGCGGGGAAATGTAGTTGTGAGGTCCTGGAAGCCAAATTTAGGTAGCTAGGTAGGAGGTTGAAATCCAGGACCACC
The DNA here is from genome assembly GCF_057233095.1 of Heloderma suspectum. Lineage (NCBI taxonomy): Eukaryota > Metazoa > Chordata > Lepidosauria > Squamata > Helodermatidae > Heloderma > Heloderma suspectum. The sequence continues at coordinate 34,190,635 of NC_139467.1, read as the reverse complement.
AAGGTGGCTTTCTCTGAAACTCTACCTGTTTCACACGCAGGGCCAGCTATACGGATGTCGGAGAATTTCTCCACGAATCTCCGGGGGGCCGAATGCCAACGCATTCGGCCCCCTGAAATTGGTGGAGAAACGGTCCGCCACCCCCCCGCCACCACCCCCCCCCGGGATGGGACTTACCTTCGGCAAATGTCCCTGGCGGCGGCGGCTCCCAGCGGCAGTTCGGCGGCGGTTCAGCAGCAGTTCGGTGGCGGCGGCGGCCGGTCTTCCAACCGGCTGCCACCGCCGCCATTTCCAAGTAAAAACAACAACAACAACAAACGTGATAGGCTACGTAAAGATTTACGTAGCCTATCATGGCTAGATTTTCAAAAAACACCGTGATAGGCTACGTAAATCTTTACGTAGCCTATCACGGCTGACTTTGAAAAAAAAATGGCCGCTGCCATTTGCGTCCCGGCAGGAGAAGAACTTTCGCGGCCGGAGAGGCGGGGCGCTCCCCCCAGCCAGAATTTCGGCGGGGAGGGATGGGGCGCCTCCCCCCCGGCCAGAATTTCGGGGGGAGGGACGGAGCGCCTCCCCCCCACCACGAAGCAAGCTTCGGGATCAGGTAAGTGACTTTCGTCCATCCCTAGCCAGCTAGACGGGCGAAGGTGAGGAGTCTCAATGCGTGGATGAGACAGTGGTGCAGAGAGGAGGGGGTCAGATTTGTTAGGAGCTGGGGAACGTTTTGGGACAAGCCAGGCCTGTATAAGAGGGACGGGCTCCACTTGAACCAAAATGGAACCAGACTGCTGGCACTAGACATAAAAAGGGTGGCAGAGCAGCTTTTAAACTAGACCCTGGGGGAAAGCTGACAGGAGCTGGGAAGCATCCAGTTCGGGTCAAATAATCTCATAGGGATGAAGATGAAAGTGTTTTTGATTGCCCAAATGTAGAAGGGGAGGAAATAGGCCAGGAGTACATGGTAGAACATAATAGCCAATCAAAGGGGCCAATGTCCCATAGCAAAAGATGAACACGCAAGAGGCATCTGGAGAGAGTATAGGTGTTTTTATGCAAATGCCAGAAGCCTCCGAGCCAAAATGGGAGAATTGGAGTGCTTGATTTTAAAGGAAAACCTGGATATAGTGGGCATTACAGAAACCTGGTGGAGCGGACAGAACCAATGGGATACGATCATCTCTGGATATAAACTCTATAGGAAAGACAGGGAAGGGTGTACTGGGGGAGGTGTTGCCCTGTACATCAAAGAGGGCGTCGTGTCAAGTTGACTAGAACATGGGGTAGGCTCTTCCATAGAAGCACTGTGGGTGACAATACCAAGCTCCAAAACTAATTTAGTGCTAGGAGCATGCCATCGTCCACCAGACCAGAACGCTCAGAGTGACCTTGAGATGGAAAATGAAATCAGGGAGGCCCCCAAACAAGGAAGTGTTGTAATAACGGGCGACTTCAATTACCCCCATATTGATTGTATTGCATGTTCCGGCCATGACAAAGAGGTTAACTTTCTCGATGCCCTAAATGATTGTGCCTTGGAACAGTTGTTCATGGAACTAACCAGAGGGGAGGCAACCTTGGATTTAATCCTAAATGGTGTCACCCAGGACCTAGTACGAGATGTAAATGTTGTTGAATCAATTGGAAACAGTGATCACAGTGCTATCAGACTTAATATATATTTAAGTGGAAAATTGCCCAGGAAGTCCAACACAGTCACGTTTGACTTCAGAAGAGGAAACTTCTCTGAAATGAGGGACTGGTGAAAAGGAAGTTAGAAGGGTGAGTCAAGAGGATTAAACTCCTTCAGAATGCTTGGAGATTACTCAAAACCACAATAATAGAAGCCCAGCTAAAATGTATACCACAGGTTAGGAAAGGTAGCACCAAGTCCAAGAGGTTGCCAGCATGGTTAACAAGCAGTGTTAAGGCCAGGGAGCTATTAGAGAAAAGAGAGCTTCCTTCAGAAAATGGCAGTCTTGCCCAAGTGCGGAAAACAAAAGGGAGCTTGCACAAAGGCAATGCAAGCAGACAATAAGAGATGCAAAAAAGCATTTTGAAGAGCATATTGCTAACAATGTCAAGGCCAACAATAAAGAATTCTTTAAATATATTGGAAGCAGAAAACCAGCAAGGGAGGCAGTTGGACTATTGGATGATAATTGAATTAAAGGAGTACTGAATGAGGAAATGAGATTGCACAGAAGCTGAATGAATTATTTTCATCCGTCTTCACTGAGGAAGATATAGGACAGATACCTGTGCCTGAACTGATGTTTTCAGGAAGGGAGTCTGAAGAACTGAGGCAAAAGATGAAGTTCTCAACTTTATTGATAAGTTGAAAGCAAATAAATCACTGGGCCCAGATGGTATCCATCCTAGAGTTCTCAAAGAACTCAAATATGAAATTGCTGATCTTCTAACCATAATATGCAACATGGCCTTAAGATCAGCCACTATACCAGAGAACTGGAAGATGGCCAATGTAACCCCAATTTTCAAAAAGGGATCCGGGGGGATCCGGGAAGTTACAGACCCGTTAGTTTAACATCTGTTCTGGGTAAATTGGTTGAAGGCATTATTAAAGATAAAACTAGTAAGCATATAGAAGGACAAGCCCTGCTGAAAAAAGAATCAATACGGCTTCCACAAAGGTAAGTGCTCACTAACCTTTTGGAGTTCTTTGAGAGGGTCAATAAACATGTAGACAGGGGTGATCCAGTAGACATTGTTTACTTGGACTTCCAAAAGGCTTTTGACAAATTCCCCCAGCAAAGACTCCTGAGCAAACTTAGCAGTCATGGAATAAGAGTACAGGTCCTCTTGTGGATAAGTAACTGGTTAAAGAACAGAAAGTAGAGAGAAGGAATAAATGGTAAATTCTCCCAATGGAGGGAAGTAAATAGTGGGGTCCCACAGGAATCCGTATTAGGACCAATGCTTTTCAACCTGTTCATAAATGACCTGGAATTAGGAGTGAGCAGTGAAATGGCCAAGTTTGCCAATGACACCAAATTATTCAGGGTGGTTAAAACAAAAAGGGATTGTGAAGAGCTCCAAAAGGATCTCTCCAAACTGGGAGAATGGGCATCTAAATGGCAAATGTAGTTCAATGTAAACAAGTGTAAAGTGCTGGGGCAAAAAATCCCAACTTCAAGTATAGCTTCATGGGATTGGGATCCAAGCTTGCAGAGACCAACCAGGAAAGAGATCTTGGGGTTGTGGTGGACAGCTCAGTGAAGATGTCAACCCAGTGTGCAGCCACTGTAAAAAAGGCAAACTCCACGTTAGGCATAATTAGAAAAGGAATTGGCAATAAAACTGCAAATATCATACTGCCCCTATACAAATCTATGGTGCAGCCACACGTGGAATACTGTGTCCAGTTCTGGTCACCACACCTAAAAAAAGATATTGTAGAGCTGGAAAAAGTGCAGAAAAGGGCAACTAAAATGATCAAGGAACTGGAGCATCTCCCCTAGGACAGAAGGCAACAACAGCTGAGATAGTTTCACTTAGGAAAATGGAGGGTAAGGCGAGACATGACAGAGGTCTACAAAATTATGCCTGGTGTGGAGAATGTGGATAGGGAGACATTTTTTTCCCCTCTCAAAATACTAGAACCCAGGGTCATCCTATGAAGCTGACTGGTGGGAGATTCAGGACAGATAAAAGGAAGGGCTTCTTCACACAGCGCAGAGTTAAACTATGGAACTCGCTACCACAGGATGTAGTGATGGCCACTGATTTGGATGGCTTTAAAAGGGGGTTGGACAAATTCCTGGAGGAAAAGGCTATCAATGGCTACTAGTCCTGATGGCTATGTCCTACCTCCAGTACCAGAGGCAGTGAGTCTATGTATACCAGTTGCTGGGGAACATGGGTGGGAGGATGCTGTTGCGCTCATGTCCTGCTTGAGCGTTCCTGGCCGACAGCTGGTTGGCCACTGTGTGAACAGGCTGGACTAGATGGACCCTTGGTCTGATCCAGCATGGCTCTTCTTATGTTCTTATGCTCTTACTGGACTGTAAGTAAATCTTCCGAACAAGTGAGACTCTGAAATAGTTGTATCCAATCCAACACAGGGCAGAGCAGGGGGAATGAAAATATGGTATTAAGAGCAATTAGGACTTGATTGCTCTTTGAAACCAGGTGGTTTTGCTTTATGGGCCACTCTTCATCTGTACCAGTGAGGCATTTATGTACATTTTCCTTAGCTTGCTTTGAAAAAAGAAAAAGCGTCAGAAGATCTTTTTCATTAGCTTTACCTCCCCTCCTTGCCCCATGTATTGAAAGTGGGGAACTAACAACCCAATCCAAAGCACATTTATTCAGAAGTATGTCCCATGTGTTCAGGGGAACTTTCAACCAAATCCCTTTCCTGCCTTCCGAGTTACGGTAGCAATCCTGTGGGCACTTCCTCAGGGAGTTAAATCCTATGGAACTCAGTGGGACTTACTTCTGAGTAGAATGAGCATAGGACTGGGCTGGATGGTGCCAATCCTGAACTAGGACAATGGGGGAGGGGACCTCTGGCCTTCTGGATATTGTTGGACTCCAACTTGCATCTGCCCTAGGCACTGTCGTCAGAGATCATGGAGGGCCAACTCCTGCACTAGGAAGTTAGTTGGTACATTTCGGATTACAGTACTAGGGTGAAATTAGATGTGATACTGAACAAGAGGTTACCACAGAAAACAACCATTCTGTGTCCAGCCCCCACTTTGCTCCTCACTAGGGATGTCAGAGAAATCTGCAACAGATTCAAATGAGTTCAGATTTCTATGAATCTGACCTTCAGATTCAGCAACAGACTGGCTTTTTCCATGGATTTGTGGACCAGTTTTTAACTTTTGCAGGGGAGAGTTTTGCCCCTGTGCTAATGTGCATTCGTGCAAGTGTCCATTAGTACTAATATGCATTTGCACTAATGCACATTTGCTCAAGTGGAACGAAATTTTTGTACATCACTAAAAAAAAACTGATTCCCTCATTGAGCGGATGATGGAACGAAAGATGCCCGACAATCCATTCTGTCTGTATCTTGCGGATTTAACACAATCCGTACATCCCTGCTCCTCACAACATCGAATAAGCGAACATGACATCGTATCAACACTTTGTGACATCACATCACCGCCTCATGCATTTCCCTACCTCTGCTCCACTTTATTGACTGCCACAGGAGGCCAGCAAATAAAATGCATTTCACTCCCTATATGTTACAGAGAGAAAGGGGGGGCGTGGGGACAGGATTGCTATTTTCAGGGTTCCACATCACATTTAGTTCCACCATTATGCCAACTTACTTTGGAGTAAGCACCATTTACCTCAGTTGGACTTAATTTCCAAGTAAATGTTAAGAGGATCAAGCTGTTAGTCCTGTACTTAGCCAACCGTTATGGGAGTAAGAGACATCAGAAAGCTGTACCCCAGCCTGCTGCCCTCTAGATGCATTGGAATGCAACCTCCATCATTTCTGGCCACTGGCCATACTGGCTGGGAATGATAGGAGTTGCAGTCCAACACATCTGGAGGGCGCAGTTTGGCGAAGGCTGGGGTACAGCTTGATCAAAACCGCATGCAAGGTGATCGCGTCCAAGGAAGGATAGAGCCTTGTACACTTGATAGAAGGGAATTTGGGTGTTTCTTGATCCTGCAAAACAAGCTAAGCCTGCCCAAATCCAAACAAGTAGTTTCAACCAGGCACATCCTTACTTGTGGACAGACCCTCACTATTTATTGAGATAATAGTCATCTTTGGTCCTGAAACGGTCCTTTGTGGAGTATGCATTTTGTCGCACTTAATAAAACACTACACTACACTTTAGTAAAACACTACACTTAGTAAAATGCTACACTTTTAGATGCTTCTGGATTGGAAGGATTAGCCAGCTGTAAGCTGTTGCCCAGGGGACACCCGAGTGTCTTAACACTCTTCATGGAGGCTCCTTTCGTGTCTTCATGGAGGCAGACAACAACACATATGTATACTTGCCCTTTGTGCCCTGACCAATGTACACATGAGGACCTTATGACAGTGCAACAGAACGCAATTAATGTTGCTAGTTTCTGGGCAAGATTTGTCTAATTTTTATATATTTTAACTTCTGCATTTTATATTTTAAATGTTATGTGTTATAGTATGTTTTTTAATTGTGATGCTTCTGACACGAATAAATAAATAAATCAGAGGCATCACAATTAAAAAACATACTATAACACATAACATTTAAAATATAAAGTGTGGAAGTTAAAATATATAAAAATTAGACAAACGTTGCCTTCTTGAAGCTAAGCAGGGTTGAGTCTGTTCCGTGCCTGGATGGGCAGCCACCTAACAACCCCATGTAAGCTACCTTGAGTTCCACTGTGGCAGAAGATAAATGTGACAAAAATAATAACCGACTTGGCTCTGTCATAAAGGAGATACCAAAAGCTGGCTCTAAATATGTGCTGTCTAAGCAACAGACCCTGGGAATTTTAGTTCAAGGGAAGGCTTGGTAGGACTCATCATTTCCACAAAATGACATTTCCCAAGATTCTTTGGAGGAAGCCATGACCATTAAGCCAGTTTCAAACAGGTTCTACACTTGTAGCATAGCTGTGTCCTTAAGAGTGCCTTCTGGCATTCTAAAGAAGCAGGGGAGCAAAAGCTAAAGTAAGTTGTGCTTTCCCCGCCCCAGATACACTTTCAAAAATATATATTTATTGTGTGTTGGCATGATTTTTATATGTTGATTTTATTGCAATTTTATTTGTATTATTATTAGTATTATATTTTAAATTGCAAAATGCCTACAGAAATTATTATTTATTTTAAGAGGTGTTTAATAAATATAATCACTAAATAAATTCTTTCATTCATTCCAAACATGTATACCTCATCTTTTTATCGAGATACTCAAACCAGTGCAACATGTGTATGACAGAAAAAGAACTTTAGAGTTTTAATGGGCAAGCAACCAGTTTTTGTTTTTTAGTGTTCATTTCACCTATACATTTAATTTCACCAGAAGCATGGCTCAAGGAACCCGGGCTCACTTGTGCTTCTGTTCTCCCTGTAGCTTTAGAACAAAGCCAGACTTGGAAAAGCTTTGCAGTTTCCATACCTTGCCAGGTTAAACATGATGCCAGCTTCTCTTTCTCAGAGACCACATGTGGGTTCATGACCTCTGGAGCTACACAGGATGTTAACCTCCTCTGGGTCCTATTTAGCTTGGCCATATTGGATTAAAAGAAATAAAACATCTATTCAATTAACGAACTGTGAACAAGAAGTTTTCCACTTTCTGGCTGTACATTTCCCCATAAACAAGAAGTTCATACTAGTGTGATTTTTGAAACTGTGGCCTTAAGGTGGATTATTCTTTATAATGTGCCCCTACTTACTGTGTCTCAGCCGCAGTTTTTCCCCCCCTATATATGCAGGGGCAAATTCCGACCATATAACAAACTGATGCATATATCCACATACAGTATGTCACTACATGTTGTCAGGTATTGGTAACACATCATGGTAAAATATAGATGAGGTTGCATTCCAAAGGCATGTTAATTACTTGTTATGTATATTGACACATAAGCATATGTGCATTTACTTATTTATTTATTTTAAAATATGTTTGCGCCACCCATCTTGTAAAGTGTTCAAGATTAAAATCATAATACAAACACACTGTGCATCAGTGTGTGATATATATGGAAGTTTCCCTTGTCTACACAGAGGGAATAACATGCCATTAACATGCCATTGGAATGCAACCTCATCTGTATTATATTGTGATGCGTTACCATGATGTGTTGCCGATGCCTGACAACATATATGACTCCACTCCCTCTTCCTGGATATCAAAAGTCATGGAGTTTTATTTTACAAAACTAATCATCTCTCTCTAATGTGTATAAAATCCACCTGTATTAATTTATGTTGCTGCTTTAGTGATGAATGTTATAAGAACATAAGAAGAACCCTGCCGGATGAAAGCAAAGGTCCATCTAGTCCAGCATTCTGTTTTCACATTGGCAAACCAGATCCCTTTAGGAAGCCCACAAGCAAGACGTAAGTGCAATAGCACCCTCCCTCTCATGTTCCCCAGCAACTGGTCTTGAGAGACATATGGCCTCTGATACTACAGGAAGTAATATACAGCCATCAGGACTAGTAGCCATTGATAGCCTTATCCTCCATGAATTTGTCTAATCCTCTTGTTGGTGGCCACTGCTACATCCAAGTTGGTGGCCATCACTATACCTTGTGGTAGCGAATTCCATAGTTTAACTATGCACTGTGTGAAGAAGTACTTCCTTTTATCTGCCCTGAGTCTCCCACCATTCGGCTTCATTATTATTATGAGAGAGAGAAAATGTCTCCCTATCCACTTCCTTCACACCTTGCATAAGAACATGGCAACTCCCCATGTAAACGGCTGACAACAATGAAGCCACACACGCCTGCTGCACACTGTTTTGCAGAGAGACAGCAAGTAAGGGAGACTTGAATCCCTCCAGGAGACCCACTGATTCACCACTCCGTGACTCGCTCTCTACCCCAAGGCTGCAGAGAACTTGTCTGCGTAAAGAGCTGATATTTATCTCACGTAGAATGCAGAAACAGAAGCCCCGGGATATGGGAAAATAAAGAGCCTTGTGTGATGAACCCCATAGTCTCCCACATTTTATTAATCCTCTGCTCTTTAGTTGGTTGCTTGGGGGATTTTCAGTTACATGCTATACATAACTTTGCAGCTGTATACAACTGCTTAAGAAGGTCTTTAGGCAGGAATCCAAGATCATTAGGTTCAAAAAGATAAAGGAGCATTGCTCCATGTTAGTGGTCTAACACGAAGAAATTCCTGACAGTAATCAGCAACCATGTTCCAAAACTCCTGCACTTTAGAACATTCCCACCAAAGAAGTATGAACCAAGGTGTGACCACACTCCTTCCAACAATAATAACGTTTTGCCACTTTTCTTAAGCTGTCCTGCTTCACACCTCCTGTTTGAATGTTCCCGCCACACTTGAAAAGAACTCTCTGGAAAAGAAAACAAGCACAACAAGGAAGAGAACCGCCTAAAATCCTTCTCACTGATATACTAGTTTTCTATATGCAGGTTTTTGCTTTGTTTTGGAGGGAGCAATCCTATGGCTGCTAGTCAGTGGCTAGATTACCATAGGATATCTTGTTTTCTGGGAACCGACCTTCCCTCCCTTCCGCGCTGCCTCGCAGGCAGTGCAGAAAGGACCTGTGCTCCACACTCACAAGAGGAGAGCGGAGCGGCCGAAACAGGGCATTCCGGGGGGCGTTCTGGGACAGGGAGGGTGGAAATGCCTGTACAACACATCCTATGTGTCGTACGGCAGCCTCCTCCCCCACTCTGCCCTCCCACGGCTAGACAGCTGAAATCAGCTGTCTAGCTGCAATTGCAGGGCAGGAGAAGCGTGGAGGGAACGATCCCCTCTGTGCTTCTCCTGCCCTGCATTCGATAGGTGGTCGCCTCTGAGTTCGGAGGCAGCCACCTATCTGCATAGGATTGTGCCCTAAATGAGGTGCGATTTAGATATAAGATTCCCCCAATTGCAGTCTGGAGTGGAATGGTCCAGGAAATGCTGTGTTGTGTGATTCTGCTGCATGTGTAGATCAACTCTAAGGGCCAAATTAGAAGGAGATCCAACTGTGTCACTTCCTTAGCTAGAATCACATTTAACAAAGCAGCCAAGCACCTACTTACTTCTTTTGAATCCTTTATAGAAGCTGATATTAATTCATCTAAAGATTTGATATCATCTATTTATAAAATCCTCCCAATGCCATTATTGGATGACAAGCTATCCTATGTGCAGGCATGGGAGACTGACTTTGGTGAGTCTTTGGAAGAAGATGATAAGCAATGTATCTGGACTTCTTTTGTATCTACATTGATCAACACTGATATAAGGGAAGTGCAATTCAAAATTCTCAGCACAAGGTACATGACTCCTGCAAGGTTTCATCTAATACATCCAAACTATCAGAGCTGTCCCTCCTATGAAGTAGCGTGAATCTTTTGCTCGGGCAGCAAATCAGGAGGGGTGTCAGATTGGGAGGGGCATCAGACTGTGCTCCCCTGGGCAGGAGGGCACAGAGGGACATGGCTGCTACACCAGCAATAATTGGGGGCAGGGGGGCAGCAGTGCTCATCCTCCCATCTCAGGGGGCAGGGCATCTTGCGCCACCACTGCAAACTATTGATAATAGGTTCATACTTTCAACTTTGGTGGGAATGTTCAGGTTGGTTCATACTTTCATCTTTGGTGGGAATGTTCAACAATTCAGGAGGTTTGGAACAGGGTTGCTGATTACTGTCAGGAATTTCTCCACATTAGACCACTGGTAACTCCTAAAACTAGGCTTCTTGATCATTTTGAACCTAATGACCCTGGATTCCTGCATAAAGACCTTTTAAAGCAATCGCTGTGAAGTCATGTATAGAATGTAATTGAAAGCATCCAAAGCAACCAACTAAACAGCAGTGTATTGATAAAATTTGGGAGACTGTGATTATGTATAAATGTACTCGGCAAGTGCAGTGAGCAAGGAATCCTAATTTTAAGAAAGATTATGGCACAATGGTTTCCATTTATTTCATATGTGGAAGCCCTTCAGACCTTTGATCAGTTTCCAACTAAGTACAGTTGCCAATATTTTTTCTGACTTACACACACCGTACACACACACACACACACACACAAAACAGCACACACATGTACACACCTTTATACGTGCTACATAACTTGCATTTTCATTCTTTCATTAGATAGTGAGTGTCTCCTTAGGCCATTTTCTCTAATTGTTCCTCAAGCATATCGATGACAGACTAATAATTCTTAGAGCGTTTCATTATTTCTTCCACGATCTTTTCATTTTATTATGTATGCTCTTTTTTGCAGTCTTTTTTTAACTTCATTTCAAAATAAAATAAAATGCCATGGAGTGGAGGAGAAGAAAAAGAATGTGACCAAGTGACCTGGCTGCCTGCTGTTCAGCTTGCTGTTTCGGTGCATGTGCAAGGCCCCCTGCTCTGTCTTCTTATGGTCCTATCTTTCAGCTGGACATGGACTGGACAGCCTTTCAAGCTGAGGACTGTCCTCTGTAAAGTAGGGCACATGGCCAATCTAGAAACCCAAAACGGGGCCTTTTCAGCTGTGGCACCCAAGACTCGGAAGAGCCTTCTAAGGGCGGTCTGCCTGGCCCCATCACTCGCTGCTTGCTTTTAGACAGGCAGTGAAATCTGTTGTATTCCAATGAGCAGCATTTGCAATCATCTTTCAGCTGTCTTTTATGCTGCCTCTGGCTGTGTTTGTCTAGCCCCTTTTTTACTGCTGTGGTTTTGCTGACATTTGTTGTTTTTAATTATTGCCTCTAAGCCGTCTTGAGTGTCTCTTTGAAAGGTGGGGTATGAAAGCAGAAAATAAATCAGTCAAGTAAATAAATGCTAGATATCTGTCAGGTCTTTCTTCTCAGCATAGGGTAACTACTCATACATTGCCAAAAAAGAGGACAAAGTTGGACATAGACTTGCATGAAATTTGCACAGTCTAATTTATATGTATAGATGAAAATTTGGAAAGAGTTACTATAATTTAAATAGAAATACAGTACATCTCACCATACTGTGGAAGACTATGACCAGGTGAGCTGTGTGTCTTCTGCTGTCCAGGTGCTGACCATTGCCAGGCAACAGTTCTGGTGGTTCTTTATTTTTAAGTTGGACTTGGACAGGGCAGACCTTCAAATAGAGGACACCTTCAAAATAGTGGGTGGTCCTCTGGCAGCCCTTCAAACAAAGGACTGCCCTCTGTAAAAGAAGACACCTGGGTTTATGGCACCCAGCAGTTGTGCAAAGTTGTTTCTGAGGCCCTAAGCGTTTTTTAAAAACTCTTGTCTGTAGCATTTTCTTCTCCTTCCTCACAAACACCTCACCTTCTTTCTCTTTCACTGGTCTCCCCCACCACCCCCTTTCTATTTTAGGCCTGGGAATGAGAGAAACATTTCCATCCAAAACCCCCACTTCCTGCCTTGCAGCTGCAGGACAGAAGTCACACACACATGCTGCACACACAAACGTAACACACACACCACCCAGTCATACCAAACAAAGATGCCTATCCCTCATCGCCACAGCTCTGTCACACGTCCATCCGGCCGCCCACCAGCATGCGTGCCAAGAGGTGAGTCTCTGAAGAAGAAGAAAAATGGTCACACTTATTTTGGGTTTCCACTCACTTCCTCATCTGAGTGTTGAGCAGAAGACAACAAAGATCCTGAGAGGAAGGGTGGGGGAAGCTGGAAGCGGGGGCAAGGGAGAAGAGAAATAAATGCCTGACTCAGTTTCACAACCTTTTAAGAAAAAGCAGAAGCGCATATCCTCCAAGTTTTCAAAGATAAAAATGGGGAGACATACTCACAACACCCTGTTCTCAGGGCCAAAAAACTTGTGACAAGATGGAAGATCTGTAACTAGAAGTGCATCCAAAAACCAGGCTTGCTTCTTTCTTTCTTTCTTTCTTTCTTTCTTTCTTTCTTTCTTTCTTTCTTATATTTTTATATCACTCAATGGCCAAAGCTATCACCCCGCCTCATTCATGGAATTTCACAGGCGTGTATGTCCAGATTTGGTGGTCTTTGTTTCGCAACCCTCCTGCGTTTTCCCACCACTTCTTCCTTCTTTTTTGTTACCATGGAAAATCTGTTAAGGAGGGAAAGACAGAATAGCTGCAAAATGTCTTTTGATTAGGGCTAGGAGCCGTCTATCTGGACGCACCCAAAATCCTCCAATTTTTTTTGTCATTGTCTATCACAACTAAAACCTCATATGTTATCAGAGCTTGAAACATGTTGAATGTTTTTCTTGTTATATTTGGAAAAACTCAGTAAAAGCATTATTAAAAAGAAAAGCATCCACATGGAGTATAATTTCATTGAGGAGGCAGTGCTGAGGTGGGATGTAACCTTCTCTTCCCTGGGCTCCTTCACACGGATCTTTTATCCTGTGATTCAGATTGCTCCTTCATGGAAGTTTGAAGGCTCTTTACATGACGCCATGACCCTCCAGGGCGTCTCCTGCACTAAATGCCCTTTGTTCCGTTTTTAAATAGATATATAGAAGGTGACAGATTTTATATTCTTGGGCTCCAAGATCACTGCAGACGGTGACTGTAGCCATGAAATTAAAAGACGCTTGTTCCTTGGGAGGAAAGCTATGGCCAACCTAGACAGCATAGTAAGAAGCAGAGACATCACCTTGCCGACAAAGGTCCGTATAATCAGAGCTATGGTTTTCCCAGTAGTAACGTATGGCTGTGAGAGCTGGACTATAAGGAAGGCTGAGCACTGAAGAATTGATGCTTTCGAACTGTGGTGCTGGAGAAGACTCTTATGAGTCCCCTGGACTGCAAGGAGATCAAATCAGTCAGTCCTAAAGGAAATCAACCCTGACTGCTCATTGGAAGGACAGATACTGAAACTGAAGCTCAAATATTTTGGCCACCTAATGTGAAGAGAAAACTCCCTGGAAAAGACCCTGATGCTGGGAAAGATTGAAGGCAAAAGGAGAAGGGGACGGCGGAGGATGAGATGGCTAGATAGCGTCACCGATGCAGTGAATATGAACTTGAGCATGCTCCAGGAGAGAGCGGAGGACAGGAAGGCCTGGCGTGCTATGGTCCATGGGGTCACAAAGAGTCGGACACAACTTAACGACTGTACAACAGAGATGCCCCATTTCATTTCTGTGATGGACATCACACACAAACACACCCGTGCCGAATTTCACTTGTAAAGCCCTGTACTATGCAGCTTGGGACCCAGATATTTAAAAGACCTCTCGTACTCCCACAGGAACAAGCCTGAATGTTGAGATCAGGCCTGGCAGGACTGCCCAGCAGTGCTGACAACTGCCTTGTTGCCTCCTGCCTATCCTCTTTCAGAGGCAGGCAGCCCCTGCCACCACTACCGCACCAGCAAAACTTGTGGTGGCAAAGACAACACTGAAATACTGCCAAAAAGCTGTGGCAAACTGCTATGGAATGCTACACTGAGCAAATTTAGCTTGGAAACAAATTTAGCATTCCATAGCAGTTTGCTGGCAAAATGGGCAATTCTTTTGCTGCCACCATGCTGACAAAATCAGCTGCAAATTGGGAATGCTTTTACTCATACTACCGCCACAGCACAGAAATCCACAGGACATTGACGGTGGCAGCAGGAGTGCAGCCCGTCGGGTGGTTTGGGGGGAGGCAGAAATGGCTCCCAACCCCCCTTAGTTGCCCACCCCTACTCAAAGACCTGGTTTTACTAAGCAGCTGTCAGGACTGGGCCACAGGCCAGAAGCTATGGGCCAAGGTCAGGACGGAGAGGAAGTCAGGGCCGCAAGACAAACCAGGAGGCTACAAGGACACTCCAGAGTTCGGAAGGAACTTGGTGCTGAAGCAAGGAACACAACTGGCACACAAAGCCCTCTTATCCTCTTTCCTGTACAGGTCATAGGGTGGTCCCGCTTTGCAGAGGGCAGCCCTCTATTTGAAGGTGGTTCAATGTGAAGGGCCATTCAGTCCAAGTCTGCTTTAAAGATAAAGGACCCTAAGAAGAGAGGGCAGCAGGGGCCTTGAAGTTGCCCATCAACAGTTAGCAGTTAACCGCAGATGGAGCAGGCCCACAGATCACCTGGTCACCATCTTGCCCACTATGGTGCGATATGTTGTCTTTCTGTTCAAATTATAGTCATTACCACCAAATGTTCATCAATACATATAACTTAGCCTAGTCAGATTTTACACAGGTCTGTGCCCTCTTCGTCCTCTATTTCTGGCAATGCAAAAGTGGCCACCCCAGTGCAGGATCAATCCAAAGACCAGACTGCATGGGCGAGGTCTTTCTGGGGCTTTAGGATAGCCTGGTGGATGCTGCAACACATGGTTCAGTGGCTCACCGCACAGGGCAGCTGCACACAGACCCCAAAGCTGCCAGTTTGATCCCCGGCAGGAGCTGCAGCGGGTGGCTGCGAAGCCACCATTTTAAATCACCTAGTGCTCCAGAGCTGCGTCGGGCATTATGGGATATTACAGTGACAGGCAGCTTGCAGCCATTATGCCCACCAGAGGGCGCTTTGCAAGGTGAGGCTCACATCTGAAGCCAGTCCTGCCCAAGGCTCATCTCCAGGTACCCCCACCTTCTGAGGTGAGGCAGGGAGAGGCCTTCTTAGTGGTGGAATCCACCCTGTGGGATTCTCTCCTCAGAGAGGCTCACCCAGCACTAATAGTTTTTCTCCTTGTGGCGACTTTTTATTCACCCAGGTTGCCAAGCTTTAAAAAAAAAACTTTTAATCTGCTTTTAGATTTCTGAATGCTGTTGACCCCTCTCACTCCTTTCTAGCCTGTCTGATGTGTTTTGGTTATGTACTGTACTTTCTTTTGTTTTTATTGTTTTCGGTTATGAACTGGCAGGGCGGGAGGAGCAACGGGGGCGATCTTTACCTCCCTGTCCTCTGGTCACTCAGTTTTTCACTAGACAGGCTTTTTTGCCTGTCCAGTGAGGGCATTTCAGAGGGGGAGGAAAGGAAGTTGGAAGAGGCTCAGGGTAGCTCTGCCCTGACCTCTCTGGTCTCCTCCCCTCCCCGCCCACCAGAACGCCCCCTTTTTCACTCTCTCCTTGGAGGCAAGACGGCACGGTGCTTTCCATGCCAGCTGCGAGGGGGCAGAGGAGGGTGGGCAGATCTCTGACTCCCCCTTCCAAGGGTGGAATACTGTCTCCCACCTCTGAGGGGGAATCCCTACTGTCCTATTGCCCCTCCGACAATGTCTAGGGGCCATAGGATTGCTCCCTAAATACGTTAGCCATGGAGGAGGAAGAGAGAGATGTGTTTTATAATTGTCTCCCACCCACCCACCGCCTCCTAGGCGCATAGCAGATTTGTGGGGGAATCTAAGTTGGGGAAATAGTGAAGTGGGGATTAGTTAATCCTCCTTCCCCTAGCACGACAGCCATAATCCAAAATGTCCCTCCACAGGACTGCCTTTTAAATCAGTCAGGTCTACTTTGACCCTGAGTGAGCTTGTACCCAACCACCATACAAACAAACAAACAAACACAGAGCACACTCATTTATATCAGACATGACCTTTTGAATTCTCGGGTAGAGTGTAAATTGCATGTCGCCAGCATAAAATATTAAATCCAATTTATATTTAATTATTGATGTTATTATGAATTCCATAGTAATGGAAGTGAGGGGAGAGGGAGAGAGAGAAAAGACCCTTCTTTCCTCTCCCCCTCCAAACACACAACTCCGCCATTAAATAGCTTTGTTGCATTAGCAGATTCTTGAGGTTAGCTAACTCCCTCTGTTTTCTTCTGAAAGGGAGTGATTGATGGTTATGGGGAAGTTTGTAAATAGTCTTCCAGATATATTTTATATAATTATTGTGCCAATAAAAGAGATCAGGAGGCTTCTTAAACCACAGCTAATTATTTTGCTCAGAGAAAGAGTAGGAGAATGGCGGAGGGTGGAGGATAATATGCGTTAACTCTTTTGACCCTCCCCTTTAGAGGCTTTTTGGTTTGATGTCTTCCTAGTCAAAGATGTGCTTCGTGAAAACCATCATGGGTTTTATATTAAATAAAGGAGGGGGAAGAGTGGGGAACCACACTGGTTTCTCTAGTTGAGAGTTTTAACCAAACGTTCGGCTTTGCTCTGACAGTGTTTTGACCAAAGTATTAATTGATCCTGTTGTTACTTGATTAGAGCTTAATTCTATCTCCATAGTGTGTGTGTGTGTGTGTGTGTGTGTGTGAGAGAGAGAGAGAGAGAGAGAGAGAGAGAGATCTATGCACACGCGCTGAAGGCCCAAGGAGCCATTGCTTTTACTCAGTAAGGCACAGTTAATAGAACTGCTGATTGAAGCAGTGCAAGGCAATCAATCTGTAGGCTCTGGCCTAACTGAAGACTTGTCCGCCATTTTGTAAACACAATACAACTAAAGCCTGGAGTCTAGCGTGAAAGAGGGCACAATATAAAAGTAAAGCCAGCAGGAGTGCAAGCCTAGCTTCCTCCCGGCTTTGTAATTTGAATGACAGACAGACATACCAACAGATACCAAATACTCATTTAGCTATCAATCTTGGCCCTTCCCACATGCTTCAGAAAGGATCCCCGTCTTTCCCCCCATTTGTTTAATTGACTTGTGTGTACATTTATCAATTTATTTGTAGTCTTATTAACTGGGGGGGGACATGTTTTTAAAGTGCAGAACTGCTTCGGGGGATAGGGGAAATTTACGTGACATCACAGGCTCCAGCCAATCAGGGGTGCAGAACCTCAGGCCCAGGGGCGAAGTTTGGGCCTCCTGGGGTCCCAATCCTGCTTTTTGGGGTTCCCCAGATGGACACGCCCCTTCCTATGGCCCATCCCCTTTCCCTCCCAACCACCAATCATTTACATTTTCCCAGATTTTGTGCAGTTTTCCCCCCATTCTCAAAGGCTGCAATGCCTCTCCTAAGGCTGAGTTACTGGCAGGATGGGCTTTAAGCTCAAATATGCCGGTATATTTGGTATTTGGGACTCACCCTCTTGCCTTTGGTCTCGCCTTTCTTGCCTTCAGCCCAGCTCACCACTGGGATGTGGCTCCCGAAAGCTTCTATGAAATGGAATTCATTCCTTGGGCTGAAAGAGGTTCTGCACCTCTGTTATCCAGCCTATTTCTTCAGGACCCCGGAGAGGAAAGGTGTATTTACTGAACCCAGTGAGGGTGTGTCCAAATCAGCCCCACTTATCTTAAAAATGTTACAGCTGTCTTCAGCCTTACTGAAACCAGTCTCTTAATAGATGGGTGGCTACAAGAGAGAGGGCCTTCTCAGTTGTGGCACCCCACTTATGGAATGCATTTCCCAAAGACGTTTGCCTGGCCCCTGCATTGTTATCTTTTTGGCACCAGGCAAGACCTTTCTTTTCTCCCAGGCATTTTCAAGGCCTGTGCTGTTTGTTGATTTGCATTGTATTGTATTCTTTCAAATATTAGTGCAAATCTCATGTCCCCATGGGGGCTAGTAGTCTGATAATGATTGGATAATAATATGTTTGCCCATTTCCCTTGCAACTGGAACAATTTACAGTTTTAAAATAGATGCACTACAAATAAACCAGCAAAGGTGATAACAAAAAATGCTCTTTTTAAAAAGATAATTTACATTTCTTGAAGTTTGAGGTCAAAACACATGCTATAAGATTTTTCTCTCTCTTCTCCCTCTGGTGTCCTTTCAGCTGTTTCTCCTCGGCTTCACTTCCTCCATCTCTGTATCAGCCTAAAAGCCTGCATTTAAAACGGGGCTTTCTGCTTCTGTTTTAAATGCAGGATTACAAGGACTCCTTTCTTCATGTGCTTCCTTCTCCCCCACCCCCTTCCCCCTCCTTCTCCCCGTATCTGAGTCTTCCATTCTCTTTCATTGATCTTGCTCCTCTTCTTGCCGCTTTAACTCTTTTCACAGAGGGAACTCAAGCGGAACACAACGGGGTAATTTGATGGCTCATTATCTGCGATCTATTTAAAAATGGAACAAAAGGCATTTAGTGCAGGAGACACCCTGGAGGGTCACGGTGTCATGTAAAGAGCCCACAAATTTCCATGAAGGAGCCATCTCGATAGCAGGATAAAAGCTCTGTGTGAAGGAGCCCCAACTATCACCAACTGCCTTTTCTTCAGCTCCTTTCCCAACATTCTGTGCCTGTCCTTTCATTGGCCCAGCACTCTAAGAGCTTACAGGAGCAAGCATTATTACATGTGCATACACACACTTATCACATGTTACATTACATGCACAGTGCGGGGCATATGCATTCACTTCCCCTTTGCCTCATCCTTCTCCCTTCCCGAGCTGCCTAAAGCTCAAGCATTGGACTTTTTCAGAGTTTCAACATTTCTGCACATTGACACTGCACATAGGGATGTACAGACTGTGTAAAATCCACTCCATCTATGTTTCATGGATTGTCAGGTGCCTTTTGTTCTGCCATCCGCCCACAGACGGATGCGATTTTTTTTTTGTGATGCGGAAAAATACATAAATAAGTACGTAAGTATTTATGTATGTATTTACATAATTTACCTTAGTACATAACATTTAGCGTATTGTCCTCCATTCCATTCAATGTTTCCTGAGCAGAAACTTATGTATTTTTCTACAAATGTATATGTGTAAATTTCCAGAAAGTTAAAAAAACATCTGAAAGTCCACGGACTCTGTGTGGCCTAAAGGGGTCACTCCGCAGTAGATTCTGTGGGTCAGATTCTTAGAAATCCAAGCTCATTTTAGTCCATCTTGAATGTCTCCAGCATCCCTAACTGCACAAGCTTCAGTTTTTTAAGAAATTGAGCAAAATTGGTCTGGCAGATATCTAGTAATAAGCCTTTTACTACCGTATTCTCATATAAGATGTGTGTTGTATTTTATATTTTTAACCGTTTCTATGACATTTTAGTTCTGTAACTGTTTGCAATCTGCCCAAAGAACATTGGTTATTGGGCAGATTAGAACTGTAATAAATAAATAAATAATACTCCAAGTTAAAACCTATTTGGAGGCTGAACTATTTCTAAGCTTGGACACTCTAACAAGGTTTTCTTTGACTTTCTCAGCTATGTGAATCAAGATTTCGAGCATTCCTGGCAATGAGTGTTGGGCAACACACACTCCTTCCCAGCTTGTGTTAGATTGCCCCAGAAATAAGCTGAGTTACCCCAAATCCAGCTAAGCTTCTTTGCAAGACAACCCCTCATAGAGGAGCCGTTGCTTTAAGGAGGGATCTTAGCTCAGTGGTGGGGCACCTGCTTGCATGCAGGAGGTCTCAGGGTTCAATCCTCAGCATCTCTAGTTTTGTATTTGTTTTTATTATTACAATTATATCCTACCTTTTTTCCTCTCGCAAGGAACCCAAGGTGGCTCACACAGCCTTCCTCCTCCCCATATTTTCCTCACAGCAACCCTGTGTGGTAGGTTAGGCTGAGAGTCAGTGACTGGCCCAAAGTCACCCAGTGAGCTTCATGGCTGAGTGAGGATTAGAACCCAGATCTCCAGAGTCCCAGTCCAACACTCTAGCCACTACACCACACTGGATCAGGTAGTAGGTAGTGAGAACGACCCTTCTCTGCTTGGAGAACCACTGGCTATCAGACGAGACAATACCGGACTAGACGTATAAATAATCTCACCCAATATAAGGCTGCATCCTATGCTATGTCACATTTGGCCTATTTGTGAGGTCCCGAATTCCCACCACCTTTGAAAAATCTATTGTCCTTTTTGATTGTGGGCTACGTTAGGGTGTGGGGTGAGGCAGTCATTCCTGTTTAATCCTGTAGCCAAGTCCTTCCATAGCTCAGTGATGGAGCAGCTGCTTTGCATACAGAAGATCCCAGGTTCGATCCCTGCATCTCCAGTTAAGAGGATCAGGTAGCAAGTGGTGTAGAAAGAGCTCTGCCCCTTGAGAGCTGCTGCCAGCCACACTAAACAGGACCGGGCTACATGGACAAATTGTCTGACCTGGTATAAGACCACTTTCAGATTTCT
Organism: Heloderma suspectum; assembly: GCF_057233095.1. NCBI lineage: Eukaryota > Metazoa > Chordata > Lepidosauria > Squamata > Helodermatidae > Heloderma > Heloderma suspectum. Next base: position 34,170,034 of record NC_139467.1, on the reverse strand, counting down.
ATGTTCCAGATTTCCAGTGCAAGCTGCCCCATAACCACACTGATGCACACCTGTTCTAAGGTGTGCACGCCTTGCCAGTGTAGTGGGGAAATGACAGCAGGTGTAGGGAAGAAAATTGGATTTGGTTGTGTAGTAAAATCATCCATGAGCTCCACCATGTACTTCAACTCCATCTGCTGTCAGGATCATGGCTAGCACTAACCCTCTATCTTCAGGGCCGGATTTGCCATTAGGCAGAGTGAGGCAGCTGCCTCAAGCGGCAGATACCATGGGTGGCAGCAGCCATACACCATTCCCCCTGGATCCCATAATTTAGCCAGTCCACATTCTGTACATGGTTTGAGGTGGGGCACCACCTTGTCCTTTTCTCAGGTAGCAAAATGTCTTAGCCAGCCCTGTCTACCTTCACAGCAGATCTAACCCACTGCTGTGGCTATTCAATCCCAGAGAGTTGCATTCTTTCCATGAACTCACCAGCTGATGGTGGACAAGGTGGTAGACCCTGATGACCTTTGCTGGGGAGGGGGGCTCAAACAGCAAGAGAGGGCTGTTGCCTTCATGTCTAGTTTTGCGGTTCCCCAGAGAGGCATCTGGTTGGCCAACATTGGACTGGACGGATATTTGGTCTGATTCAACAGAGCTCTTCTTTCGTTCTTAAGTTACAAATCTCTAACCCAGCTGTCCCCAACCAGGTGCCCTCCAAAGAAACATAAGATGTCATTGGCCGTGCTGGCTGGGAATGATGGGAGCTGCAGTCCAACACATCTGAAGGGCACCGAATTGGGGAAGGCTGCTCTAAATGTCCTCTTTCCTCATGTATAAAATGGGCTTATTTCCTGGAGTCGGTGTGAGGATTAATACAATGAAGATTGGGAATCTCTGCACATTACAAGTGTGATGGTGATGATGGGTGGGGGGTTGTTGGTGGGCGTGTTTTTCCTCAAAGGCCTAGCTGCTAAAAGTTGCCCACAGCCTGGCTCTGAAATCCTGCAAAACCATTTCCAAGTGGGAAGTTCTGGAATCTCAACATTAATGGAAGGAAAGCAGAGCTCAGCTTCAGGCTACTGCACAGATTGTTAGCATCAACCCCTGTCCCAAAGTTATCTCCGCAGTGTCCGGAGACTCTAAAAACAATGGGACAATGCACAGATAGGGTGGTCACTTACACACTGGCAAAGAAGCAGATATGCCTCACCAAAAACTACGACAAAAGAGGACAATGATTTGCATAAAAATTGCATATGTAAATTGTGTACAGATGAAAATTTAGAAATTAATACTATAATTTAAATGGCTATACAGTACATGTCACCATGACCAGGTGACACTATGACCAGGTGTCAGTGTGCTGTCCAGATGTGATCTGTTGATGGGCAACTTCAAGGCACCTTCTGCACTCCCTTTTTTATTGTTCTGTATGTTTCAGTCGAATTTGGACTGGATAGCCATTTAAAAAGAGGATTGTCCTCTATAAAGTAGGATACCTGTGCACCCTAGGAACAGGCCAATGGTGGGCAGGCTTCAGGCTTCTGGGATCTGCTTTTTTACTTGACCCACAAAACCACCAACTAGAATCTGGTGCAGAAGACATACACTTAGAATTAAAGAATCCTGAGTCCAAGAATGTATTTATTTTTATTATCAGAACTGAATGGAGCTCACAGTCCTTCCACACACAAATCCACTGCTGTATAGCTCAAGCTTTCTTCATTGCACCGGTATAATTTGGCGGGGGGGGGGGGATTTTGTGGCTGTTGCTGTTATTGTTAAATAATTGAGAATCAGAAATCTTAGTTTCTGATCTACTGCAAATCACCCAGTGATCTACCGGTAGATCCAGATCTAACTTCTGCTCACCCCTGAAACAGACAACAGCAACAGAATATTTATCTGAGCTTATGGGACCTTTCTACACAAGGCTTTTATTATGCTCTTGTGATTGCTCACTCATGGTAGTTTGCGGGTCAACCTCCAGGAGCTCTCCCATGCTTTGCGACCATTGGGGGGGGGGGTGTTAGATCTAGGAAGGTACAGTATTTTTCTGAATGGCATTATATTTATAGTGTGTAACTGTGCAATTCCACTATACCACAGCACCATCTGTGGACTCATCATCCCAGAGTGCAGGACACGGAATAATGGGCTCAAGTTACAGGAAGCCAGATTCCGGCTGAACATCAGGAAAAACTTCCTGACTGTAAGAGCAATACAACAATGGAACCAATTGCCTGGGGAGGTGGTGGGCTCTCCCACACTGGAGGCCTTCAAGACAAGACTGGACAGCCATTTGTCAGGGATTCCTGCACTGAGCAGGGGGTTGGACTCGATGGCCTTGTAGGCCCCTTCCAACCCTTCTATTCTATTCTATTCTATTCTATCTGGGGGTTGGACTTGATGGTCTTGTAGGCCCCTTCCAACCCTACTATTCTATTCTATGATCTAGTGGCTGTATAATGAAACATATAGAAAGACAGAGAAAGAAAAACCTTGGAAAAAAGCATGTGTAAAGGAGCTGATCCTAATCCCGCAAAGAATCTGGAAGCAGAAGGCCAAGGAAAGATGTGGGATAAAAGCCTCGCCCTCATGTAGAAATGCCCATGGCCAGCTTTGGCAGACATCTACACCTAAGACTGGATGAATGTATTCATCTCTTGCTATAGACAATGGAGAAAACTAAGATGCCACTTTCCACCCTATGGTGAGATGTACTGTTTTTCTATTTGAATTATAATCATTATTTCTAAAATTGCACCTATTCATAACAATTGGCACAGGCAGATTTTATACTGCTGTCCTCTTTTGTCATCTTTTTGTGGGGGATGCATTTCCCCTTTGGGGTGATTCATAAGTGGCCACCCTAAGACCCTCACCCACCCAAGCCTGGTATTCTGCTCTGTTATCGACATGTTCCAAGAAGGGCACAAGGGGTGAGGGGGAAATAAGACCTTAATGTGCAGTGTGTGCTCTGGCTGCAGACCAACCCTACTCTGGCTCACTCCTGAAGGTGATGACTGTGCAGGGAAGGACAGTGCTGGCTTATTTGAAGGGAAGCCATGATTATAAGAAGCCATTGCCCGGGATCTGTTGCACCAGCTGCAACTAATTAAACCTTGATTTCTTCCAATCCCATCATTGCCGGACGCCAAAGCATGCAGGACAGTGGGATAAAATCAACAACCAAGTTGGATTCAGGTGCCGAGGGGAAAGAGATTAGAGTCTGTTGGGTTTTTAGTTTAGTTTTATTTATTTTTATTTTTTTCCAGGAAGGGGCTTCTGAAATGTACGTAAGCGACCAAATGTTCGGTCTGAAGCTTCAGCTCAGAGACAGGAAAGAGTTTTTCAAGAGAGCTGAAAGGGTACGAGAGAGAAGTTTCACTGCCCAGGTTGTAGCATTGATTGATTGATTGATTGACAGTTATTTATATCCTACCTTTCAGGATAAAATTCTACCAAGGCAGCTTACAAGGAAAACAACAATACATTAATAAAAACAGTATAAAACATTATTATTATTATAAATACTCATTAGGGGCTGTCACACAAGGCAGTTGTTGGTAGAAAGCTGTGTTTTGAAACAATACAAAAACCTGACAGACCTCTAGGGATGTCTGTCGCTTGGAAATCCTGCCTGTTTGGGGGCTCGACAGACTTCCGTTGCCTGCCAGACTTGGCTTGCATTTGTGAGCTGGGCTGCAGGTTTTCCCCAAACTCTGGGACTTTTCCCATATTTGGGGGTTGTTGTTTTGGTCAAGTCACACTTTGCACAAATAGGGATTTGAGCAAATTGCAGCTGAAATGTGTGCAAACTCTAAAAAAAAAAAATTTAAACCCTTTATCTGGTCTGACTCACTGCCAACCAAGTCAGGCCAGTTAGTGGAAAATGAACCAAAGTCTCAGGGGCCGAGCCAACGAAAGCTCATTGAACTTCACCCCACAAACGGATTTCTCCAGCATCCCTACAAACCTCTTTCCCAGAGAACATCAAAAGAGAATCTTGTGGCACATGAAAAAGTAGCCTCCATTGTGGCAACCGTTTTTGCGGACCAGAGCCCACATTGTCAGATGTGTGGAGCCGAATCCTCAATGGCCAGATGCGTACAGAGAGAAAAAACTGTACACAACAGCTGGGCAATGGTGCCCTCAAGGCAGGACTTCAGCAGAATGAGCAGGAGTTCTTCAAAAAGAGGAAGAATGAAGGCAAAAGGAGAAGGGGACGGCAGAGGATGAGATGGCTAGATAGCATCACCGATGCAATGAATATGAACTTGAGCACGCTCCAGGAGAGAGCGCAGGACAGGAAGGTCTGGCGTGCTATGGTCCATGGGGTCATGAAGAGTCGGACATGACTGAACGACTGAACAACAACAAAAGTAGGACATGTGGCCATCCTACCTGTTTGAAAGGTTTGATCTACACACATAAGCAGAATGAGGTGGTAGGTAGAGGGGATGGAACCACTCAGCCTTCAGGAATTGTACAGTGGGGAGATGCCATTTTTAATGCTTTGCCAAGTTAAAAAAAAAAAAATCCCAGCTAGGAAAAAATAAATACATTTCATTTCAGAGAAAGGTTCCTGCCCAGCCTACTCCCAGTTGTGTTCATTTTCTACTTGCAGAAGGATATAAGAGAGCATGAAAAAATGCTATCTCTCACCTTCAGTCCGAAGTGGTACAGTCCCATCTACCATGTCAATAGTATACCATCTCATTCTGCTTCTTGTGTACATCAGGGCTAAGTAACTTCCCCAGAAGGATGTGGTCGGCCTTTGTCGGAAACAGGATATTGCGTGAGATGGACCTTCAATGCCAGCGAGGAGCGCTCTTCTTATGGGCTGAGGTTAAACCCTGACAAGGCTGCCTTTCCATCTACGCTTACAGCAATGTCTGGTTTTTGTGACTCCGAATTCACCACTACCCCTTGTCACCTCCCAGCAAAGCCCAGCTCACAGGCAGCTGTTTACCCATCCCATGCTTCACACTTAGTGAAGCCCTGCCTGCAGTCCACAGGACAGAGAGTTAAGAGTTGAACCCATTTTCCTTCCACCTGTCTGTCATTTTTCAGAAGTAAATTACCGAGCGCCATATACATGCCATTCCCCTCAGGAGGATTTTGTTAAAAGGCTATTCTATCCCAAGAGCCCAGCTCAATTGGCCTTTATGAATGAACTGCTTGGAAAAAATGATCAATAAATGTGTCAGTCAGGTTGAGGAAACAATGGCAGTTTATGCTCCTGCCTTTGCTTACACAAAGTGCTGCGTACTACCCCGTTAGCGGCAGCGATTTCTTCAGGCCAAGCTGCACGTTACATGCAGTTGTCTGTTACTTTCCCCAGACTTATTTGTAAGAAGACAAAACAAAAAGCAGCTGTAGGAGGCGGAAGTTAAGAGCAAAGGGTCAGTGCAGGGTTGCTCCAGGGTTCCGGGGGCCCTTGGCAGACTTTTATCCTGGACCCCCTTCTACCTGGGCACCTGGCTGTGTGCTGATTCCCTCAATGGCTGTGGTTGCAGCTAACGATGGGAGAGACATTTGTTCCATTCGCTTTTTAATGCAAACTTACCTAATTTTGTACTTTTGAACCAAGACACAAACCAAAACTCAGTTATCCTTCCAAATTCGCACTTCTCCGGATTTTTCAGTGGAATTCTCCAGTCAAAAAATGCATACAAAAATGGGCATATAAGAGAAAGTGCACACAGGGAGAATTACGTGCAAATAATCTGTGTATTTAGGCAAAAGCACGTATAAAAATGCATGTATTAGGAAATATGTGCACAAAAGTATGTACACATTTTCCTGCAAAAAAATTCTCACAGCTTGGGACAAACCAAATTTAGGATTGGAGAAATAATTTAACAGACCGCTAAATCTGTCTGGCATTAAGCACCAGGCACCTTCAGGCTCAAGGGGCTGACAGCATGACTACCCACCTCCCCTGGACTGGAAGAAGACACAGCTATCAAACACTTCTCCCTTCTTCCCCAGCGAGCACGGCAGACGTTCCGGTTCTGGCACAATGCCATGCAGGCTTTTTTGCCCTACAGAGCTCGGAAGCACTCAGCTTCTGGGGCATTGTGGGAAACAAAGATGGTGGCATTTTGTTTTTGTTTGAAAGGCTTGGGGCAAACATCAGTAGTGAGTAGGGTAGTCACCTATGAATTACCGAAAGAAAAAAGAAAAGGAATGCAGCACTAGAAACAAGGACAACGGAGGACAGTGATTTGCATATGCTAACTGATATATAGAGATGCAAATAATCAGTATAAGCAGAAATACAGTATATCACATTATAGTGCAGAAGACTGTGCCTCGATAACCAGGTGTGCCTGCCTGTTCAGTCTGCTCTCCAGGTGCTCCCTATGGATGGGCAACAGTTCTGATGGTTCTTTATCATTAAACCGGAATTGGACAGGGCAGCCCTTCAAATAGTGGCAGGCGGCAGTATTGCAACCGAAACTCTCCCCACAACCTGAGTTCGATCCCAGCGGAAGCCGGGTCTCGGGTAGCCGGCTCAGGTCGACTCAGCCTTCCATCCTTCCGAGGTCAGTAAAATGAGTGCCCAGCTTGCTGGGGGGAATGGTAGTCACGACTGGGGAAGGCAATGGCAAACCACCCCGCTACAGTCTGCCATGAAAACGCCAGCGCAAGTGGCGTCCCTCTAGGGGTCAGCAATGACCCAGTGCTTGCACAGGAGGAACCCTTCTTGTGGGGAAGGCAACGGCAAACCACCCCGCTACAGTCTGCCATGAAAACGCCAGCGCAAGCGGCGTCCCTCTAGGGGTCAGCAATGACCCAGTGCTTGCACAGGAGGAACCTTTCCTTTTTCTCCCTTCAAGTAGAGGACTGTCCCCTGACATATGGCCACCCTGGTGGTGGGCTCTGACAGGGTTGTTGCAAGGATTATTGAGCTACTGTATGTGGAGCACTTAGGAAAATGCCTTTATAAATAGTAGGTATTTATTCTGTCTAGAGAAATGTGCCATTTCCAGGATGTTAAAAAAAACACCCACCCTAGTTTTAAAAGTGCTGCCTTAAGCCAAACCACGATTTTCTCTCCCGCTTAGCCATTGGATGTTGCTCCAGGCTTCCAGATGGCCCCCTTCTGTGCTGATGAAGGAATTTGGTTTGTGATGCTCAGTGGGGAGAGCAGGCATGAAATGATCCCTGCTCAGATTTACTCTGGCATCCGCACAGAAGCCAGGCTGGTGTCATCGTCCCAGTCCACACGGCGTCACTCTATCCAGCGCAGGCCTGGCCGGCTCTCGCTCTGCTCACCAGCACCGTGCCCACTGTCGAAACACAGTTCCATTCCACTTGGCCAAGAGCTTGATTATGTTATTAATTAAAGCAAGATGCCAGTCTTGGAAGATTTATTTTCTTTTCCAGATCTTTCGCTGTAAACGCCACTTGGGGAGCTCAAAGGCCCATGTCAGATTCCATCAGACCCTGAAGGGGCTTTTTGTTCCTCGCTGCCTCCCCGTTGACTTCGGACGCTCCCTCCTTACCCTTGGCCAGGAAGGAAGTGAGTGTTGTGAGACGCCTGCTCGACTTCCTCTTACCTCTGCAAACGGCACCAAGCATTTCTAAGAAATCTGCTTCAACATTTCTGCTTCTGCAGTGGGGTTGTGGGCACAGGCAGTTGATGGGCTTTTGTTTTCCTCTTCTGTTTTAGCCACTCAGATTTTGGCCAAGGTTTCTTTCTCCTGCTTTGTAAACGGAACGTGCCAATAAAATGGTGGCTTAGAGAGTAGCCCTTTGCACAGCGGGTGCAGTGAAGATCCCTTCATAAATTGTGAATAACAAGCAAATAGACTGTAGAAGTGACAATCATAATTGACAGTTTTGAAGTGTGCTTGATGTATCAGGGGACTATATGCTTGGATTTGTTTGGAGATCTCTAACAATTTTCCTGACTGGTTCTGAGTGAGTGATACTTCAAGGACTATCTCTTCCCGTATAAGCCTACCCATTTTTAAAGACCTGCAATGGAGGTTCTTCCCTGCGCCCCATCAGTGGCAGAGGCATGACTATGGGACAGGGCCTTCTCAGTGGCTCCATCTAGGTTATGGAACTTCCTGCCTAGGGAGTTCCTTTGCCCCCTCTTACCTGGTCCTGCACCACCTGGTCAAGATGTTTCTTCTTCAACAGGCATTTGACCTTCCAGGTTAAAGAGCTTTAATTGAATGTGTCCCTGTAGGCCTTGCAACCTGGTGCCTTCCAGATCTGTTGGACTACAGCTCCCATTATCCTCCGCAAGCATGGTCATGGATGATGGGAGTTCTACTCTTGCATGTCTGGAGGGCGCCAGATTAGAGAAGGCTGTTTTAGGCCACTTAATCTGTTTGTTGTGACCTGTCTCTTATCATCATCATCACTTTTCATTTGTATGGCATTTTCCCACACAATGAGCCCAAGAAGCACAAGAACAAGAATGCAAAAACGAGGATGCATATCAAAACATCAATTGCAATAATACAACATTACCATAACACTTACGTTTATGAACATTTGGTGGCAGCGGCGGTTGCTGTGTGGGGTTTTTTGGTTATTTTTTAGTATGTTCTGGGCTGCCCTAAGTGATTCTTTTCACAATGGATGGGTGGGATATAAATATTTTACATAAGTCAGGGTGCAATCCTATGCATGTTTAGGCAGAAAAAAGTCCTACAACTCCAGGCATGCCCCAGCCAGCATGTTTTAATCTCAGTTTAAACTATGGTTAGCTGGAGAATGCTGGGAATTGTAGGACTTTTTTTTTTTTTGCCTAAACATGCATAGGATTGTGCCTTACATAAATAATGACAGATATAGAGTGCCCAGTAGATTTGCTATGGAAAAATGTCCCTGCAGGCTTTACACAGTTTAAAACAAATCAGTAGATTAATCATCAAACAGCACAATCAGGGCCTTTTTAAGGGCGGGGCACAGGGGGCAATTGCCCCTGGCCTCACATATGAAGGGGGCCTCACACATGGGGGGGGCCGGTCACCGCATCAACATTGGCATTGCTGCATTGTTGCCAACTCTTCTTTCAGAATCCCACTAACAGGGTTTTTTTTCATGAGGAGGGGATTTTTCTTTCTAGTAGAAACACTGGAAATTTGAGGAAACATGGGGCTTGGGGAGACGAACTCTCATACAATATTTTATCCCTCAGAATGGTGAGTGGATTTTTAAAAATAGTTTTTAAAGGTAAAATGCTTCTGCAAAAGTCCTAAACTCAAGGTTCAGAGGTCATAACCTGAAACCAGAGGATGGCCTTAAGGCCCTGAGAATGGAGCCTAAAACCCGAAAGGGCCAGAGACTGTGATCTGGCAACCATATTAGGAAAGCAATAGCAAGGTGTGTTGATGGGAAGTCTAGAGGCACAAAGGAATAGCCTAGTGCAGGGATGGCAAACCGCTGCCTGAGAAGGCCTGTACGGGTTCCCCATCCGGCCCAGCGGCTTGTTTCCTGGCCCTGGCCCTTCTGTCATGGAGGGAAATGCTGCTTTTCCTTGCTCAGCTCTGAAAATGACTCCTTTTCCCAGTCAGCTTAGCAAGGGAAAGTACTTCTCTTCAATCAGCTTATCATGGGAGATAAGAGCATTTTCCTGAAAGGCAGAAGGAGCAGAGCCAAGGGAGGAAGCTGCTTGGTGATTCCATCCTGCTTCCTTCTGAGCCTTGTCCCACTTCCTTTTGAGTACTCATGCAGAGATTTGCCCTGCTTGCTTCTGAATATACATGATGTTCATTCTTATTTCTGAGTAGACATGCAGAGTCCTGGTGTTTGGGATGCTCTTGGAAAGTGCTGCTCAGTGATTCTTTCCCGATGACTTGTGACAAGCTGTGAACACACACGCAGAGGCTTGTCCTGCTTACTTTTGAGTAGGCATACTGCTCATACTTACTTCTGAGTAGACATACAGTGGCTTGATATTTGGAATACTATTTGAAAGTGCTGCTGAGTGATTCAGTCCTACTTACCTCTTATTTATTTATTATTTATTATTAAATTTATTAATCGCCCATCTGGCTGGTCACCCAGCCACTCTGGGCGATGTACAACATACAATAAAAACAGTTTAAAACAATAAAATTCTACAATAAAAACATTTTCTAAAATACCCTAACCCACCCCAAATGCCTGCCTGAACAACAACGTTTTTAATGCACGACGGAAGCTCAATAAAGAGGGGGCATGACAGAGTTCCCTAGGGAGGGAGTTCCACAGAGTGGGGGCCACCACAGAAAAGGCCCTCTCCCTCGTCCCCACCAGTCTAGCTGTCCTGGCTGATGGGACAGAGAGAAGGCCATCCGAGGCTGATCTTGTTAAGCAGCCTGTCTGGTGCTGCTGGAGGCGCTCCTTAAGATAGGCTGGGCCGGAACCATATAGGGTTTTAAAGGTCAAAACCAACACCTTGAATTTGGCCCGGAAAACAACTGGTAACCAGTGCAACTCCTTCAGCACTGGGGTGATGTGATCTCGCCGGCGGCTGCCTTTAATCAGGCGAGCCGCCGCGTTCTGTACCAGCTGCAGTTTCCGAACCGTCTTCAAGGGTAACCCCACGTAGAGCGCATTACAGTAGTCTAAACGAGAGGAGACCAGGGCATATACTACCGATGGGAGCAGATGGTCAGGAAGGAAGGGGCGCAGCCGCCGTATCAGATGGAGTTGATACAGCGCTGTCTGGCTCACAGCTGACACCTCAGCCTCCATGGACAGCTGGGAATCCAAAATGACCCCCAGGCTGCGGACCTGGTCTTTCAAGGGTAGCCGTACCCCATTCAACACCAGGTCAACATCCCCCAGCCTCCTCTTGTCTCCCACCAAAAGTACCTCGGTCTTGTCAGGGTTCAGCTTCAGCCTATTCCTCCCCATCCAGCCACTCACCGTCTCCAGACATTTGGACAGGGATTCTACGGCCAACCTTGGTGAAGATTTAAACGAGAGGTAGAGCTGCATGTCATCCGCATATTGATGACACCGCACCCCAAACCTCCTGATGATAGCCCCCAGCGGCTTCACATAGATGTTAAATAGCATCGGGGAGAGGATGGAACCCTGTGGCACCCCACAAGTAAGTGGCCACGGGTCCGAAACCTCCTCTCCCAGTGCTACCCTCTGGTACCTGCCGGAGAGGAAGAACCGGAACCACCGCAATACGGTGTCCCCAATGCCCAACCCCTCCAGGCGGTCCAGGAGGATACCGTGGTCAACGGTATCAAAAGCCGCTGAGAGGTCGAGGAGAACAAGGAAGGAGCATTCACCCCTATCCAGAGCCCTCCTCATATCATCTACCAAGGCGACCAAGGCCGTTTCTGTCCCATGCCCAGGCCTGAAGCCTGACTGAAATGGGTCTAGATAATCAGTTTCTTCCAAGTGGGCCTTCAACTGCACCGCCACCACCCGCTCAATCACCTTGCCCAAAAATGGCAGATTTGAGACTGGGCGAAAGTTGTTCAGAACTTGAGGATCCAAGGAGGGCTTCTTTAAGAGCGGTCTTATCACTGCCTCCTTGAGGGCTGATGGCATCACTCCCTCCTCAAGGGAGGCGTTCACCACCACCCTGATCCCCTCACCCAGTCTCTCTCTGCAGCCCATAATGAGCCAAGATGGGCAAGGATCAAGTAAGCAGGTGGTCGGCCGTACAGATGAAAGCACCTTGTCCACTTCATCAGGAGGAAGAAGCTGGAACCGATCCCACAAAACCGGTTTGCCACAGGCCGCCTCTTGCTCACTAACTGTATCCACAGCGTGCAGAGTAACACACCTAATCTGATCAATTTTATCTGCAAAGTGCCTTGCCAAGGCCTCACAGGAGGCCTTAGAATGCTCCAGTGGTTCCGGAGCCACAGGACCGACCAGGCTCCGGACCACTTGGAACAGCCTCCTGGGACAGCACTCTGCAGACGCGATGGAGGCAGCATAATATTCCTTTTTTGCTGCCTTCACCACCACGTGATAGGCTGAAGATACAGCTCTAGCCCGTGTCTGATCGTCTTTGGAGCGAGACTTCCGCCACCGGCGCTCTAGCCGTCTCACCTCCTGTTTCAGAGCTCGTAACCACGGATTGAACCATGGTGCAGTCCGAGCCCTGTTCAGGGGGAGAGGGCGTTTCGGAGCCACCTGATCTAATGCCCCACTGATTGCGGCATTCCAGCCACCCACCAGGGTCTTGACCGAGTGGCCGTTGGCATGCCCCAGAGAATCCCCAAGCGCGTTCAGGAATCCATTTGGATCCATAAGACGCCTGGGGCGGACCATTTTAATGGGTCCTCCACCCCTGCGGAGGGGTTGTGGAACTGAGAAGTCCAACGTCACCAGATAGTGATCTGACCATGACAAGGGGGTGGTGGATATACCCCCGACTTCCAGATCACTCCCCACTTCTCCAGAAACAAACACAAGGTCTAGTGCATGACCGGCTACATGGGTGGGCCCAGTTAGAATATGGTGCAGCTCCCAGGAGGCCATGGTCTCCATGAAGTCCCGAGGTGCTCCTGTGAGGATGGCCTCCGAATGTATGTTGAAGTCCCCCAACACCAGTAAGTTAGGGGACTGCACACGCACATCAGAGACCACCTCAAGCATCTTGGCCAGGGAGTCAGTCATGCAGCAGGGTGGACGGTACACGAGCAGAATCCCCAGACTGCCCTTCGGGCCCAACCTCCAGTACATGCACTCAGCAACCTTGGTCTCCTGGAGAGGGGGTCTAGTGAAGACCAAGGACTCTCGGTAGATAACAGCCACTCCGCCTCCCCGATCCCCAGCCCTTGGCTGCTGTGCATACGAAAATCCAGCTGGACACATGGCTGCAAGGGTTGGAGCAGCAGCCTCGGCCAGCCAGGTCTCCGTAATACATGCCAGGTCTGCACCCTCATCCAGGATCATGTCATGGATGAGGGAGGTTTTCTGGGTAACAGACCTGGCATTGCAGAGCAGCAAACGAAGGCCTGAGTAGATCTGCAGAGGCTTGTCCTCCTTATTTGCGAGCAGACATGCTACTCATGCTTACTTATGAGTATACATGCTTTCTGCTAGCAATTGCTAACAATGGAATTTGCAAGTTGATTTTTCAAGCCTGCCCAATTTTACCCATGGCCCCACCCACCACTGGAACGTGGCCCCTGACAGCTTCTACAAAATTGAATTTGGCCCTCAGGCTAAAAAAGGTGTATCACCCCTGGCCTAGTGGCTTCCCATTGGATTGGCTTTCCAGGATCACATGATTCCAAGGACTGGAATTGGTGGTGTTTGGATTGGTGGAGTTAGCGCCCCCTCTTGAACTGCCTACAACCCCCTCCTCCAACCAGTAGTGAATCAGTGATCCCGGTTTGAATCCCATAGAGCTAGACAACATGCCGACCTGCTAGGGAGGAAGAATATATGTACTCTGCATAGTACCAGCAGCTGCCTCCTTGCATCAGGAGCTGCTTTGCTCTGTGAAACCAACATTTGGCACCACAATCAACCACCAGTAATTGGCACAAGCTACTTTCTCTCTGTTTCTCTGCCTCTTGCCTACTCCTGTCAGGTGATCTATAAAAGTATTACTCCGGTAGAGCAAGATTCATAAACATCATGTCCATTACAGAAAACAGAGAGTCTAGGGTATATGGTTAAATGCGATTAACGAATCCATGTCAGCAAATGAGCAGCCCATTCAATGGGACTGAGTTCATTTTAATGAACTGACTCAAAAGCATCCAGGGCAGAGGATTTCATTTCATAGAATGAAAACGGCCGTTGCTCAAGGAGCCAGCCCTTCCTACCTTCATCTTGTTCCCACAGTCACACGCCGGGTGCTTCCAAATGGGTCTTTTAATGCAGAGGTGAGCAGGAGGTAGATTGGCATCTACGGGTTGACAGTGGAGACTGGTGGCTCCGATGTCAGTGGGGTGGTGAATCCTCTTCAGGTTTCTATCAGAGCCAGTCAGAACTCTAAAGGAGCTGTCCAAGGAGGCTGGTGGCTCCGATGTCCGTGGGGCGGTGTATCCGCTCTGGGTTTCAGTCAGAACCAGTCAGAACTTGAAAGAAGCTCTGCACCTTGGATAGTTCCTTCAGAGTGCTGATGGGTTCTCACTGAAACCTGGAGCGGATTTATCACCCCACTGACTTTGGAGCCACCAGCCTCCACTGCTGGTTGATCTTGGGGTGATTTGCAGTAGACCAACAAGGGTTTCAGACTCTCAACAGTGTAACAATAGCAAGTCAAATCAAGTCAAATCAAAAGTTAAAATAACACATCTCTGCCATGGCTGCCCTTGAGCTAATCCAGCTTTCCCTAACTTGTTCCCCTCCAGATGTTTTAGACTACAACTCCCAGTATTCCTGACTATCGGCTATGCTGGCTGGGGGACAGTAATCACTTATCTATTAGTTTCAGTGTTCCTCACCTGGAAGACATGAATATTAGTTGGTTGCCTTTGGCTAGGTCTTCGTGCTCCTCTACTGGTCACTTCGAGAGTGTTGCATTTGATTCCCCGGCCTGTAGCAACTCAGATGTAGATTAGTATTTGTTGTTCACACAACATGCTAACTCACACTTAGTGGTTCAGTGTGGGTTGTTGTTGAACAATGGATGTCTGAACCCAGGACATTTTCCACAGTGTGGCTTGTTTACCACCCTGAACAACCCAACAACCATGGGTTCTCAAGGTGGCTTGTTTAAGAAAAATAAACCATACTGTATGATTAACAAGCCACCCTGCCGAAAATGTCCTGGGTTCAGACAACATATTAACCCATGGTTCAACAAAAACAACCCACACTCAACCACTGAAGGTTAGTGTGTTGTGCAAACCCAGTCACAATGTATCACTCATGGATACAGTAAGTAATTTACTCCATTGCTCCTCCCCTACACACAAACATGCACGCAGTTACTTGGTTTGGATGACATGACAGCCCACCATGGGTTAATTATTGTTTTAGGGTTATGTGAGGGTTGTTTAAGCCTCAGATAACCCCAACACCCAGGCTTGGATGACATGACAAGCCACAGCAACTCCCAGCGGGGCCTTTTGTATTCATAATGGCAGCTGGCACGCACCTCAGCTCCTTGTGAGTACATTAATCCACAATGGGCTGTCGTGACATGGAAACTGGCCCACTATTTTGCACCTGGTTCTAGTTAGTGGCTCATGGGGTTCTAGCAGAAAACAAAGCAGATCCTTCAAGCCTGCAGTCTGTCCGCCCCTATTTTATTGTGCAATCGCCCTGCTTCATTCACAGGGTTTTATGGGTGGTCCACATAACAACATCTTCAACTGGTAGCCCTCCTGTGTTCCCCCACCACACACACACACTTCTACTGCCTTGTTTCTTACATGAGGAGGAAAAAACGGAGTAGCTGCACAAGGCCTTTGACAGTTAGCGACAGGAGCCCTCTGTCTGGAAACAATCTTTGTCACTTGCAACAAGGCATTGTGCTTGAAATCATGGTGACATAACTCAGTTGCACTCTGTAACGAAACATCCAGCATTCAAATTGCAGCTTCCAAACACATGGACTCATACCACAAAGAACTCACACCATCATCATCTGTGGGCGTATTTATACACATCGCATTTGCATCTTGACCAGGGACCTCAAGCTAACCTAGACTGAGTTGTCACATTTTGTTTATCTCCGCAACAATATACAACAGGGTCGCAGCCTGAGGACCAAATTCCATTTTGGAGAAGTTCTCAGGGGCCACATTCCAGTGATGGGTGGAGCTACAGGCAAAAGGGGTGTGGCCAAAAACCCCAGGATATAGCTTACAGTTCTTACTGCCAGTAACTCAATCTTAGGAGAAGCATTTCACCCTTTTAGAATGGGGAAAACTGCACAAAAGCCACCAAATGATCAGTGGTTGTGGGAAGGGGGTGGGGCCCGGAAGAGGAGGCGGGCCCTTCTCGGAACCTTGGAGCGCCGGATTGGGGCCCCAGGAGAGGTAGATTTGGCCCCTGGGCCTGAGGTTCTGCACCCCCGATATATAATATCCAGAGAGGTTGCTGTTTTTGTCTGTTGCAACCAAAACAATTAAGAATCTTGTGGCACCTTAAAGGGTTACATATTTATTATGGCACATGTTTTTGTGGATTACAGTCCACATCATCAAATGCATGAAGTGCTATCCTAAATTACAAGTATATATACACCGGGGGGCGGGGGCATGGATTATAAACTGTGAGATCAAAAGGAAAGGAAATGCAGAAAGTACAGACAGTGATAATTATTTTATTAACAGTGGCCGTTCAGTAGATAACAGATTTCTGGAGATAACGCAGACATCCTTGCATTGGTGTGCTTATTAATATATGTAGCAAGATGAACAAAAAACCTTTGTCCCAATTCAAGCCATAGGTGGTAGAGTTGACCACCTTGATGAATTGTAGTTCAGCTGCTTTGCATTGTTATCTGTCTAGGCTAGGACCGGGAGTGGAGGAAGTTGGACAGAAGGTGCTGATTTGGGCTTTAAATCCCTAAGCCAGGGGGCGGGGGGGGGACTGCCAGCCTCTGAACTGGATGCGGCCCATGACACATCCCCATCCAACCTGCAGCCTCTTCTCAGTCCTGCTCCTCTTCCCCTTCTTCTTGATTCTCCAGGTCGCGCCCACCACTGCTTCCCAGCTTCCAGCTTCCCCACTATCTTTCCTGATGGGTGAGGCAAACGTGGTCTGTCAGGAGCCACCACTTCAAAGCACCTCAACTGTCTTAAAGAAGTGGCTCCTAAAGCTTCCTCCCCCCTTTGCCCTTCCATGGTGAAAGGTGCAGAAATCTTAGGGAACCACTGGTGTCCTGTTTTACAGAGGACAGTCCTCTAATTTGGAGAACTGTCAAAGGACAGCCCTCCTAGTTAAAGATGTCCTCTACTTGATGGGCTGTCCAATCTAACTCCAGTTTAAAGAACGGAGAGCAGGGGCCTTGAAGTTGCCCGTGAACACTTAGCACCTGAAAGGCAGACTGGCAGGTCACCTCATCCAGCCTTCCCCCAACCTGGTGCCCTCCAGATGTTTTGGGCCACAACTCTCAGAATTCCTAACCATTGGCCATGCTGGTGGGGGTTGATTAGAGTTGAAGTCTAAAACATCTGGAAGACACCAGGGTAGGGAAGGTAGACCTAGTCATTCTTCTCCGGTATGGTGAGTGGTATTATATTTCTATTTAAATTACAGCAATTTTTTCTAATTTTGCATTTATACGTACACATTAGTATATACAAATATTATGCAAATTGGCATCCCCTTTTGTTTTATTTTTTGGCAATGTATAAGTGGCTACTCTAGCTTCAAGGCTAGACTCTTGTGCATGTGAAGGGAGGGAGGATATGAATCGATGTGTGTGTATTTGTCTATGTGAATAGACAGGGAAGCAGTGTGTAAGGGGGGGGCTTTTCTATTCGAGGCATTTATCATACTCTCGTCATTCCCTACTCACTGTTGTTTAGGAATTCTTTAGACAACAGCGTGTCTCTCCAGTTTCAGTTCTGTGTCTAACCAGCACTTTGGGGAAGTTTTTTTAGAGCAGGGAAAATGCGGCATTTAATTGCGAAGCAAAAGAAAGCGGAATTTCCTCTTGTGTATGTGTGCTATTCTGCTATACCACAGTGCCACCTAGAGGTTATGTAGTGGAAAAGCAGGAAAGGAAACATTCCTTGGGTAGTGCTCGGATCTCAATTCTGTGACAAAACCCAATGTAGATGCAGCGGATTAACAGCCTTGTGTAGAAAAGCTGAGAGAGAGAGAGAGGGAGAGGGATGGTGGTCTTAACATAAGATCATCAACACCTCACACATTTTCTTTTTCTTTTAAGATTCTTAAGAGAAAAGGGGAGAATGTGAAATCTTTAAATGAATGAATGAATGAGGAAAGCAGTGCGCTAGCATCTTGTGTCCATGCTTTTACCTGAATGTGCACTAAAATCCAGATGCACCAACCCCCACCCCTCCCACTTAAAGATTTAACTTCTAGATACCCAACATCTTCCTGAAATGCAAAGGAGGAGCAGATGAGGCACTATGTTTTGCCAAGGACAAGTGCAAGAAAACAGAGACTGCGGCTGTGAAATAGAGACTGCTGGAGCATATGCTGTGGTGTAACCTGCTTCCACTTGTTGTGACCTGCTCCTCTCCTCATTGTAGCAAGCTGCCTCCCAGCTGCTCAAGGATCCTTCCGTGAAATGCCGTATTATCAGCCCAACGTTTTCAGCTGTTGTGGTGGATTCCAGGTATCCAAGCTGGCTCCTCCTTCCTTGGAAAAATGCAGCCACCTTCATCTTCCTCAATGCATGTTTAAAAGAAGCTGCATGTAAGCTAGTTGCTGGCACCCGGCTGCCTTTGTAATACTTATTGACAGCTAGAGTGTGTTTTTGACATAGATGTCAGTAGCAGACAAATGCAATCATTAGGTTACGTGCGTGTGTTTTTAAAAAAAGAGGGAATTCAGTTTTGCGGCAACTAAAATGCACCTTTTTGCTGCACCCTACTGACTCCCTATCTATCATGTGCATAAAAACTGTATTGTGCCCAGGCAGGAAAGTAAATCATGTGGTCATGTTTTCAAGAACAGGGGCAGGCTGGGGCAGAGTTTGACTGCATCTTGGTGGGGAAGGAAGAAGCACACAAAGGAACTCCTACAGCATTAGAACGGGCCAGGTGGTCCAAAGGAGAGAGTGTGTTTCTTCTTCAGGAGTCCAGTAGGGTTGCTTTTCATGCGGCACTAACAAATGTTCTGGAATATCGAGCTCCAAAGGTGGAGCAATACATTAACGTGTGACATAAAAACACAAAACAGTTGGGTTTGCACATATATTTATATTCATTTCTTTTAACATGCAGTAACGTGGCTGGCATTTTTCATCTCTCTCACTTTCTGCCTCCATCCATCTAAGCCAAGTAATAACCAAAGTTCTCTGGGTGGTGCACAATACATTAAAAACATATAGTACAAATATTAAAACAAAAATAACACCATCACAGAATAAAAGCAGCAGCAGAATAGAGTTCTGAAAGCACTGAAAGCAGTTCTTAAAATGCCTGGGAGAATAAAAAGGTCTTCACCTGGCACTGGAAAGACCATACTGTAGGCACCAGGTGAGCCTCACTTGGAGGGGGGGTGTCCACAGATGGGGTGCCACCACTGAAAAGGCCCCATCTCCTTAGTAGCCATCTGCCTCACCTCATTTGGCAGGTGTCTTGGCGGAAGGCCTCAGACTATGACGTTAACGTCCAGGTAGGTAAATGTAGCACAACCTACACTTATTTATATATTGATCTTTTTAAAAAATACCCTGCTCTTCTTCCAAGGAGCTCAGGGTGGGATACAAGGTTCTCTCCCCTTTCCATCTGTATCCCTGTGAATAAGGATGTGCGACCCCGCCCCTCTCTGGGTTCTCCGGGCGCCTGCCCAGCCCCTGCCCCCACTCGCCAGTCCCCGGACCGTGCTCGAGCCCCTCCTGCACTCGGCGAGCAGCACCCCGGCAGCCTCAACGAGCTCCACAGTTGCCATTGTTTGAGAAATAAAATGGTGATCGCAAAATGTGCATATTTGCATATGCACAAAAATGCACATTTTTTGTGAATGTGTTTATGTGCGAAAATGTGCATTTTTGCAGAAATGAGCATTTTTGCACATACGCAAATATGCGCATTTTTGCAATTGCCATTTTATTTCTTAAAAAATGGTGACCGCAAAACTCGACGCAGCCATTGGGATGAGTGCAGGCTGTTCACCGAGCACGGGAAGGGGGCAAGCAGGGGCTCAGTGAGCAGGGCTTGGGGGTGTGGGCAAGGGCAGTTCTGCCGGGTTCCCGGACAGAATCGGGCACCTGCACCATCCCTGCCTGTCAGCCAGCCAGGTTAGTCTGAGAGAGAGTGGGTGTGTGTGAGTTCCTGGCCTAAGGTCACCCAGTGAGCTTCATGACTGAGCAGGGGTTTGAACCCAGATCTCCCAAGGCTGCATCCAGCACTCTCAGCACTACAGCATACTGGTTTGTAGTGTGTCCTGTGGAGGAAACTGTGAGGAAGTGCAGCCAGATGTGTTGGCCTATGCTCCCCATCATCCCCAGCTGGCTGGAGATGATGGGGGTTGCAATCCAACACATCTCGAGGGCCCCAGCTTGGAGAAAGCTGGTGTAAGCTAATGCCCAGTGATCGTGATTAATGTCCTTAGGCCAGGACTGCCCCTGCTAGAGCTTCCCACAGCCCCTGAAACCACTGGCAACAAGGGCCTGGGGAGGGAGATAATGGAGGCAGGCCAGCCCAGCACCAGGCCCCCAGCCCGGCTGCATCTTTCAGCCCAAGGGCCAAACTCAGTTCCCAAGAAGTTCCCAGGGGCACATGCCAGGGTGTGGGGTGATGGCTAGTGGGCTGGTCCAAAAGCAAAGAGGGTGGGGCCAAAAATACCAAAAAAAGGAACCCCCCACTTAGCTTAAAGCTCTTGCAGCCAGTCATTAAGCTTTTGGAGCAGCATCTCAGCCTGTTAGAATCGAGGGGGGAAACTCACAAAAGCCAGGGCACCACTGCACAATTTTAACACTAAACACAAACCTACCTCACAGGGTTGTTGTGTGGATAAAATGGAGATGAGGAAGACCATGTAAGCCATGTCAGGTTCCTTGCAAGCGGAAAAAAGGCAGGATAGAAATGGAATATAAATGAAATATAAATAAACAATTGGTGGTTGGGGGAAAGGGGGGGAAGGGGTGTGGCCTGGGGAACTCCAGAGGGCCAGATTAGGACCCTGGGGTCAGATTTGGCCCTCAGGCCTGAGGTTCTGCACCCCTGCCCTGTGTCAACAAAGAAAACCTGCCTTGCAAATAGAAAGCTAGCATGTCAGGGATAAAGGCTGTAGCACAGCCTTCCCCTGCTGTGCTAGTTTTCTACTTGCACATAGTTTTAATGAAAAACGTATGGGCCTGTCCCTGGAGTCCAAAGTGGTACAAGCCATTCTACCATCTCAGGACTCTGCCACCTCAGAGAACCAGGAGATTAAAATCCAATTTATGGACCCCACACTTACTGCTGGCTTCTCAACATATTTTAATCACTGTGGCCCTGACCAGGCTGTACTTAGTCTTCTGAGCAGGTTACTTGTCCTTTGCTATGCCTCTTATGGCAGCCATTTTGTGGTGGTGCCCAGGAGAGTTTCTCACATTGCCAAATGTGCCCACAGCCCCAAAAGATTGTAGCCCAGTATTGTCTTCTCTTGACTAGCAGTGGCTCTCCAGGGTCGCAGGCAAAGGAAATTCTTTCCCATTGCTTGCTACCTGATGCTTTTTTTACCTGGGACCTTCTGCATGCAAAGCATGAGCTTTACCACCGAGTGATGGTTCCTTCCTAAAAGGAGCAGAGACGCCATGAGTATGACAGTCACCAGGCCCTGCTTGGGGTCATAAGTATTCAGAGGGGCTTTATACCAATTAGAGCAACTTCTGCAGTCCTTGGAGGCTGTCCCTGGTCCTGAAAAGCCTCTCAGTCAATTGTCTGTAAACGGTCTCTGCATTCCCAGACTGTCACGAGTCAAACCCTATTCCAGCCCGGTTTTCCAAGCACCCCGCAGACTGCATGCCCAGCTAGAACAGAGCACCAAAACAGAGGGAGATGTAGGATGCTCCTTCTCACCCTAACATTCCAGTTCTTTGGATGGGGAAAGGGGGGGGAATAGAAAGGTAGTGAGTATCAGAAACAAATCACTGACGACTGGCAAGACATTTCACCCACATCTTTCTCACTAAACTTACAGTAGCAATATAAGCCAATCAGGGTCCCAAAGAAAGATGTTTACATTCCCAACACTGCCACCATTTGACCAAAGATGGACATGGATCCAATTAAATAAAGTTACGAGAAGGGGGAAGTCACTGGCATCCATTTAAATCATAACCCCAAGCTTCTCTGGCTATTTGTTGTTGTTCAGTCGTTCAGTTGTGTCCGACTCTTCGTGACCCCATGGACCATAGCACGCCAGGCCTTCCTGTCCTGCGCTCTCTCCCGGAGCGTGCTCAAGTTCATATTCATTGCATCGGTGATGCTATCTAGCCATCTCATCCTCTGCCGTCCCCTTCTCCTTTTGCCTTCAGTCTTTCCCAGCATCAGGGTCTTTTCCAGGGAGTTTTCTCTTCGCATTAGGTGGCCAAAATATTGGAGCTTCAGCTTCATTATCTGTCCTTCCAATGAGCACTCAGGGTTGATTTCCTTTAGGATGGACTGATTTGACTTCCTTGCAGTCCAGGGGACTCGTAAGAGTCTTCTCCAGCACCACAGTTTGAAAGCATCAATTCTTCGGCGCTCAGCCTTCCTTATAGTCCAGCTCTCACAGCCATACATTACTACTGGGAAAACCATAGCTTTGATTATACGGACCTTTGTCGGCAAGGTGATGTCTCTGCTTCTTACTATGCTGTCTAGGTTGGCCATAGCTTTCCTCCCAAGGAGCAAGCGTCTTTTAATTTCATGGCTACAGTCACCGTCTGCGGTGATCTTGGAGCCCAAGAAAGTAAAATCTGTCACTGCTTCCATTTCTTCCCCTTCTATATGCCAGGAAGTGATGGGGCCAGATGCCATGATCTTCGTTTTTTTAATGTTGAGTTTCAAACCAGCTTTTGCACTCTCCTCTTTCACTCTCAACAAGAGGCTCTTGAGATCCTCTTCGCTTTCTGCCATTAGGGTGGTATCGTCTGCATATCGGAGGTTGTTGATAATTCTCCCGGCAATCTTAATTCCGACCTCTGATTCATCCAACCCGGCATTTCTCATGATGTACTCTGCATATAAGTTAAATAAGCAGGGTGACAATATGCAGCCTTGTTGTACTCCTTTCCCAATTTGGAACCAATCGGTTGTTCCATGTCTGGTTCTTACTGTTGCTTCTTGACCCTCGTACAGGTTTCTCAGGAGACAGGTAAGGTGGTCTGGTACTCCCATCCCTTTAAGAATTTGCCACAGTTTGTTGTGATCCACACAATCAAAGGCTTTAGCGTAGTCAATGAAGCAGAAATAGACGTTTTTCTGGAATTCTCTTGCTTTCTCCATGATGCAGCGAATGTTGGCGATTTGATCTCTAGTTCCTCTGCCTCTTCGAAACCCAGCTTGTACTTCCGGTAGTTCTCGGTTCGCACACTGCTGAAGCCTAGCTTGTAGGATTTTGAGCATCACCTTGCTGGCATGTGAAATGAGCGCAATAGTGCGGTAGTTTGAACACTCTTTGGCGTTGCCCTTCTTTGGAATTGGAATGTAAACTGACCTTTTCCAGTCTTGCGGCCACTGTTGAGTGTTCCAGATTTGTTGGCACATTGAATGCAGCACTTTAACAGCATCATCTTTTAGGATTTTAAATAGCTCGGCTGGAATACTGTCATCTCCACTAGCTTTGTTGTTACTAATGCTTCCTAAGGCCCACTTGACTTCACTCTCGAGGATGTCCGGCTCAAGTTCAGTGACCGCACTGTCATGGCTGTCAGGGACATTCAGGTCTTTCCTGTATAGTTCTTCTGTGTATTCTTGCCACCTCTTCTTAATCTCATCTGCTTCTAAATTCTTAGCAGGAAGCTCTGCTTCTTTGTTCTTTTTTTCTTCGTGATTTAAGTGTAGATTATGTTTGCTAAAAGAAAAGGCAATCAGACTGACAATCAATGAGAGTAAAAGTCCAACCCTCTATAACCCATATGGACAACATGTGGCCCACGGGACACATATGGCCCTTGACCACTCTGCACAGCCTGCTGGAGCCTGGAGATGCCCCACCCAATTTCCCTCACTGCCCAGTGACCAGCCATCAGCTGCAGGGTGGGGAACAGGTCAGTGGAGGCTGGGGACTCCGATCTCAGTGGGGTGGTGAATCCGCTCCAGGTTTCAGTCAGAACTCTAAAGGTGCTCAAAGCTGGCGGAGAGACTTTAAGCATTCCCACCCCAGCAATCCCATCCCCAAACTCAACAGGCAGGGAGGGAGGAGGTTAAGGAATATCTATCCCTGTGCACTGAGATGTGTGTGTGGGAGAGAGGGAGAGAGAGAGAAGAAGTGTGTACAAACGAGTGTGTCCCGACCCACCACCCACCACTCTATGTGGCCCTCAAGGTTGTCCACCCCTGCTATCCAGCTTTTCTTGAAAGGAAGTCCCACTGGACTCAGTGCGTTACATCCAAACTTAGACATACGTAGAGTAGACCCATTGAAATCAATGGGACTTAAGACTTAGCTCCAGACTGAGACATACTTTGAGTAGACCCATTGAAATCAATGGGACTTAAGTTAGCCATGACTAACTTAAGTCTCACTGATTTCAGTGGGTCTACTCTAAGTATGACTAAGTCTGGATCCAACCCAGTATGATTTGACTTCGTAATGTGGGTTTTAATCTTGTTTATTCTTATTTTAATCTTGTTTATTAAAATCTACATAATAATTATTGACACAGTCAACATGAGAAGCATTTCATATAAATGGCCAGCCATGAAACATACAAATAAAACAAAACATATGATAATAACAAGGAAAAAATGAAAGATCCACAACATTGAAATACAGGAAACACCTATACTTGGTTAAATCAAGACTGTATCACTGTTTACAAAATAATAATAAATGATAACGAGCCATTCCAAAGTTTGCCATTTTTTTCTTTCCTCCCTATGCTTACACTGTTACAGTGCAATCTTATATGTATCTACTCAGAACTAAGGCTGACTGAGTTCAATGGGAGTTACTCCCAGGTAAGTGTATATATGATTGCAGCCCTAAGACTGAATGAATGCAATAAAACTTACTTCTGAGTAGACATCTGTGGTATTGCACTGTCAGTTAATCTTGACAATTCTGCAATTTTCCAAATTTTATATAACCATTCTTTCATAGATAAGACTACATAGACTATTGGACTTTTAGCCACAGTTAGAAGTGTCCGTATTTTTAAATTTATTATTACATTTATATCCTGATTTTTTTCCCCCAAGATGGCTCGTCCTCTCCATTTTATCTCAACAGCCCTGTGAGGTAAGTTAGGCTGAGAGTCTGTGACTACCTAGAGCATCCAATGAGCTTCATGGCCGAGTGGGGACTAGAACCCTGGTCTCCTGTGTCCCCAGTCCAACACTCTAAGCACCACTGCACACTGGGTCTCAATAAGGTTAAGCATGAGTGATCTTGCTTTATAGAGACAAATTCTAGCCATAGTAGTCTGTTGCAATAAAATCTATGAAGACGAGTCTTACAGCACCTTCAAGATATTCTGCAACAATAAACAAGTTTCTGCAACAATAAACATTTGTTTTTGCCTTTGAAAGTTAATTTAGGACAAATGCGTAAGACTTCATGCATAGTATCAAGTGAAGGTGCCCAGGGGATCAGGGCCGGCCACATTATGTGACAAGGTTGACACAGTCTCAAAGCCAGCAAAGGTCCCACCAGCTACCCTCACTTTGCATGGAGCAGCAAAGAAAGTCAAAGACAGAGATCCCTCTCAGTTTGCACGCCCAACCTCTGCAAGGGTGCTCTGAGGGTACCATGCCAAAGGGTCCCCAAAATAGCAAGTAGGATGGCCAAGTGTCCTCTTTTACAGAGGACCATCCTCTATTTGAAGGGCTGTCCAGTTTATAAAAATAAAGAAAAATGGTGTCCATAGCGGCTATGGAACACCCAAACGGGCAAATTTAGCTCGTTTGCAAGCTTTATAAACTATTTCGGGGCTGTCGTTGTTTTAGCTGCCCCACAAATTGCAGACTGTGGTGGGGACCAAAAATGGTCCCGAGACCCCCAGAAGTTGCCCACCCTTGTATTAAGTTATTATTATCATTTCTAAATGTGCATCTATACTTATTAATGCAAGTTTTATGTAAACCACTGTCATCTTTTTCTTCGGTGATGCATTTCCTTTCTTTTAGTGATTCATTAGTGCCCCCCCTACTCAGAAGTGACATTGCCAAGGCTTGTCAACTGGCCCTGGATGAAGTGGAATCAGGCTAACGGCCCCCATCATGGAACTCCCTAAATAATCCAGAGGAGCAGGCCTTCTTCTTCTTGGGTGAGCCTTTGCTCCAAATACTCTGCAACGCCTTTCTTGCCATCCTAGAAGATCCTGGAAGGAAAGCAAGTTCTCAAAGCTCCTTCATATTCCAAATTCTCCAGGCTCTGTTTTTGCACAGGAGGACATGGTCTATGCAATATTTAATAGATGCTTAAGGGTGCTTTTGGTCTGAAAAGAATGCGCGGGGCGGGGGAGAAGTGAAAAGGCAGCACAGGAGATAAACTGGGATTTATTATTTTAGTTTACTTTTGTGGTTGCAGGGGTTGTTTATGACCTTGGCCTAATAACTCACAAACCAAAATCCACATTGATCTGAGGGAAGCATTACATTATCCTTCCCTGAGTGCCCCGGAGAGTTTGCTCTCCTTTCACTCATTTCCTGTGACACGATGCCCCCCGGTTTGTAGGGTGGAGGGGCTCGATGTCTGACTGTTCTCCAAGCATATGTGCACGGCAGCAGTGTGGCATTCCTGTGTGGAGTCCTGTACGCCAAAGAGCTGGTTCACATGACCAGGCGCTTGGTTGTTCCTACACAGGGGCAATATGCCCATGAGGGTTGGTTGTTCCTACCCAGGGGCAATAGGCCTGTGAGGGTCAGAGTCTCTCCTGAATTAAGAACAGACTTCACTGTGGCCTCGTTGGATTAGAGCAATGATCTATTCTGTCCACAGCATCCTGTTCCAAACTGCAGCCACACATTCTTCAATGTTTTGCAGATAAAAATAGGGACATGCCCTTAACACCCCTATTCCCATGCCATACCATGGGTTACTGCTGAAGGTTCTTGTGATAAGAATGTAAGAAGAGCCACACTAGACATAAGCCTGAAGGCTCATCTAGTCCAGCATTCTGTTCCCACAGTGTCCAGCCAGATGCCCATGGGAAGCTCACACACAAGACATGGGCACAACAGCATACTCCTGCTCATGTTACCTATAGAGGCACCCTGCTTCAGATACTGGAGGCAGCATAGAGCCATCACGACTAGCAGGCATTGATAGCCTTCTCCTCCATGAATTTGTCTAGCCCCCTTTTAAAGCCATCCAAATTGGTGGCTATCATTACGTCTTGTGGCAGCGAATTCCACAGCTTAACGATGCACTGTGTGAAGAAGTCCTTCCTTTGATCTGTCCTGAATCTCCCACCAATAGGCTTCATGGGTCAACCCCAGGTTCTAGTATTATGAGAGAGGGAGATAAAGGTCTCCCTGTCCACTTTCTCCACACCATGCATCATTTGTACACCTCTCTTGCAGCTCCCCATATTCAACTCTAATGGCCTAATCCTCTAATGGCCTATCCAGCACTGTTTTAAAAGCTAAAATGGGTGTCATTCTTTAGGTGAAAGAGAGGAAATCTCACATGATGACTGCATGTGTGAAAAGGCACGCTAGGGGCAATGGGCTTCCCCACACGAGGCTAAAATCCTCCACCCTTACTGGGGCTTCTTCTTCAGGATTCCTTACAGGATTAAGATCACCTCCTTTACATATGTTTTTTTCCAGGAATTTTCTTTCCGGGCAAATTCTATATGTTTCATTATACAGCCATTAGATGGTGCTGCGATATAGTGGGATTCCGGAAATCACCAGAAACTTATTGCACTTCAAAGCAGGATAAGATCTCTCCTTGGGTTTTCCCCATTGAGAATAACAATGCTATAATGATCAGAAAGCACGGGAGGGGCCCTGGAGGTTGACAACATCGTGTAAAGGACCCGCAGAAAACTGTGAGTGACCAATCATGAGCGCACAATTAAAGCCTCATGTAGAAATGCCCAATCTCAACAACCTGTTGCCCATATGTTTGTGCACGTGCGACACAGCTGAAGCAAGCTCACTGCTAGTGATGCTGATGAAACTTGCAAATAATGGGTTCATAATATGAATTTTCATAGCTTGCTGTATTGGTAATTTTGATTAGATGCTGGGCACCGTTACCCTGAAATATTTAGTCTTTTTGGAATTCATTGAAAGCCTGGACCACTACTTACCAGGGTCCCCTTTGTGCCATCACATGGGCTGCAGGAGGAGGTGGAACGTAGGAAGCTACCGAGTCAGACCACCGGCCCATCTAGCCCACTGTTGTCGACACTGACTGGCAGCGGCTCTCCCAGGTTTCTGGCAGGATTCTTCCCAGCCCTACCTGTAGATGCCAGGGATCAAATCTGAGACCTTCTGCATGCAAAGCAGATGCTCTTACGACTGAGGTGCAGTCCCTGTCGGAGGGAGGGTGGCATCCAGTAGCCTCATAGCAATATGGCAGATTCTGTCATTTACCTGCTTTTGTTGACAAATTGTTTTTGGAGGTACTGGAGGCATTGGGGCAGGCCCATTTCAGGGGGTAAACAGGGGCTGGTGCACCCTGCTTTCCCAAGGAGGGCCCCTACAAGGGATCTTGCAGAGGGGCTTCAAGGCACCAGGCTAGCTCAGGGGCTGGCATGCCTGCCACACAGCCAGGTCACAGGAGGGGCCCATGTTATCGGCTCTTGCAGTGGTGGGCCCAAGTCTCCAGCCACTCCGAATGTTATCCAAGCTCACAGGCTGGGGTGGAGAATCACCCGGTAGTCAGGCTGCCCAATGATCAGATCCTGGCCCTATGAACCAATAAAAGTAATAGCTATTTATAACCCACTCCTAACTCTCTGTGCCTACCCATATTGGCACTGTTGGCACAAGATATATTTCAAGGCGTTGTCTTTCTTTTGGCCTGTGCGGTTGGCATTCATCAGGCCAGGGCAGCTACTGCAGGGTGGCCATGTGTCCTTTTCTACAGAGGACAGTCCTCTGTTTGATGGGCTGCCAGACTACTGTCCTCTATATGAAGGAGCCCTATGTTTGAAGGACTGCCCTGTCCAAGTCCAGTTTAAAGATAAAAGAACCATCAGAACTGCTGCCCATCCACAGGTAGCACCTGGACAGCAGACTGAATAGGCAGGCGCACGGCTCACCTGGTCACAATCGTCCACACCACGGTGAGATAAACTGCATTTCTCTATAAATTATAGTAATTATTTCTAAATTTGCATCGATACATATAAATTAGCATATGCTAATTTATGCAAATCACTGTCCTCCTTTTTTCTCTTTTTGGGCGATGCGTTTCCTCTTTTTTGGTGATCCGTAAGAGGCCACCCTAGGCAGTAGCCACAACGACTCATGGCCAAGATTTGATTACTTCTTAAATCAGTTCTCAAATCAGTGACTGAACCGGAATCAAATCATTTTGGAGATACTGATTAACCCAAATTTGAACGGCACCCATACGTTTTAGGGCTCAACTAAACCCTGCTTGGCTATCCTTGTACATTTCTAAGCTGTGGAGCAAGAGAGAGAGAGAATATTTCAGTCCTCCTCAACTACTAACGACATTCTATATTTCTGTGATATATATTGTAAATCTGCTTCATTTTAAATTCACAGCTAATGACTTCAGCCCCTCTTCTGCAGGAAACTCTGGAAGGTTCCGGCTTTTAAAACGGAAAAGAGTTTTTACCAACCAGAAGATTACTAGTGGTAGTGCAAAGCAAAATCTCCACTCTTGAGGCACTTAAAGTCATTGCTCAGCTTACAAATACCTTTGGAATATCATCATAATTTATCAGCAGTGAACAGGATGGGGAGAGTGTGGGAGATGATGAAGTATTTGGAGAGAGAGAGAGAGCAAAAGAGAGAGAGAGAGAGAGAGAGAGAGAGAAAGAAGGATTGCAAAAACCCTCGGGGCAGGCCTCAAGGGGTTGCACCTGGTGTTGGGCCACAGAGACAGATTGGAGATGCTGCTGGTTAGCCCTGTCATCAAAGGTAAAGCATGGCTGGGCAAATGTCGAGGGCCCACACGCTACCAGGGCCCACTGACAAGACCCCCCTGGAGTTGCTCCTCTTTTTCACCATTGCACCCTGCTTGTTCACCTGCCTCTTGCTCTAACCCAGACAGCGGTGGTGGTGAGAAGAAGGAGCAGGAGATGCCACGGCCCATCTGGCTGCCCAGCAGCCTCTGTGACCAAGCTGGTGAAGGTCGTCTCAAGTGTGTTGGAGAAACCCAGGATCGTGGTTCTGGGTGACTTTGATTTCCATGTTGAGGCTGCCTCTGGAGCCCCAGCTTAGGAGTTCATGGCCTCCATGACAACCATGGGGCCCACCCAATGAAGCAGGGCATACCTTTGATGTAATCTTTGCTTCCAGCTGTGAGATGATTGGTCTGAAAATTCAGGGTGGGAGGTCCAAATAACCGCATCATCATGGTCAGATTATTTCCTAGTGAGGCCTGAATGCATGGCATTACTTCCCTCTGTTTGAAGGGCATTCTGGTCACAGTCCGGTTTAATGATAAAGAACCATAAGAAAGGAGAGCAGCAGGGGCCTCGTAGTTGCCCATTGATCGTTAGTAGCCGGGACCGCAGACTGAGATGTAGTGAGATGTATTGTAGATGGGCGGGAGTTGCACTCATGTCCTGCTTGTGGGCTTCCCGTGAGCAGCTGGTTGGCCACTGTGTGAACAGAATGCTGGACTAGATGGACCCTGGGACTCATCCAGAATGGCTCTTATGTTCTTATGCTGGCTGGGAATGATGGGAGTTGTACTCCAGCACAGCTAGGGGGCACCAGGTTGAGGAAGGCTGGTCTATACAGAAGGTAGAGCTCTCTAGCGATTTCCTACATAAAGTGAACCCTGTCTTGGAATTACTCAGATGTCACCTCTGGTTTTCCTTGCCATCCACATCCAATATGACAGATTATCATCATCTGAACTATCTGATCAGGGACTTTAATATAACGCAATTAGGATCATGGTTTTAAGGGCATTTAGCTGAAATTCAAAGCCAGCCCTGCAGTCATTTGGCTGTGAAGGCATTGATTCTGATCCCCAGCACTCTCTCATTTTCAACAGAGTACTGTTGTAACCAGGTTAATTTCTGTTAAGCACATTAGTCAGATACTTTCTGCTGCCCAGCCAAACGATTATGTGTCTGTGGGGTTTGAACGATTATAATTGCAACCCAACAGGACACCGAACCAAAAATTATATTGAGGGGGGGGAAGTCAGGACGGGATTTAAAGAGGTATTGACCCAACAACAAAAAATATATATTTCCTGCATTTATATCCTGCCTTTTTTCCTCTTGCAAGGAACTCAAGGCGGCTTACATTATCCTCCTCCTCTCCATTTTATCCTCGTAACAACAACTCTGTGAGGTAGGTTAGGCCGAGAGTCTGTGACGGGCCCAAAGTCACCCAGCAAGCTTCCATGGCCGAGTGGGGACTAGAACCCAGATCTCCCAGCTCCCAGCCCAACACTCTCGCCACTGCACCACACTGGCTCTCTGCTCACTGTGTTCGTTTCCTCCCCTCTCAAAGTTCTTTACGATGAGGGAACCTGTGAAAGCAACCAAAAGTCTGATTTATCCAGCCATTCCCAAATGAAAAGTCAAAGGCTGGGATGGGTGAGGGAAGGGGCTTCTACTGTTTGCACAAGACTTTGCCCAAGCCCTTCTAAAGAGCTTGATGTGGCGCACTAGAGTTCATACGCGAGAGACGGGATCTTCTGTGTGGTCAGGAACTGCTGAACACTGCCTCATATGGTGAGGCACATGACTGCAGCCTCTCAATAAAGAACCCTCCGAACCCAGTGGAGGCTGGTGGCTCCGGTGTCAGCGGGGCAGTGAATCTGCTCCAGGTTTCAGCGAGAATCAGTCAGAACTCTAAAGGAGCTATCCGAGGTGCGACCTTGGATAGTTCCTTGAGTGTTCTGACTGAAACCTGGAGCGGATTCACTGCCCCGCTGACATCCGAGCCAGCAGCCTCCACTGTCCGAACCTAGGCTGACTCCGCCCACTGAGGCTGGCCACTGGATCCTTCTGGGCAGGAAGGCCCATAAAGAACTCCTTGCTGCAGCTGAGGCTTGCTTGAACGTAAAGGTCTACGTGAGCTCCGGCACATCTTGCGTTTCTGGTCTTGCGCTATGTTTCTGCCTCTGTTCCTGATTGTTCTTCAGTCCTGACTTCTGGTTCTGAGCTCCTGACTCACTCCAGACTGCTGCCTGGGCCCCAGCCCTGAGATGCATCCGTTGTGCTTCTCATACTACAGTGCAGCCTCCCCCAACCTGGTGCCTTCCCAGACATGTTGGACTACAACTCCCATCATCTCCAGCCAGGCCGGTGATGACGGGAGTCACGTAGATCAGAGAAGGCTGCTAGAATGCAGCCGCCAAGACGTTGTCGTGCCGCACTGCCAGAGATGGGGCTGGTGTCAAGGGTAGGCACGGTTGGGCACCTGCTAAGGGCCCATTGACACCTCAGCAGGGACCCACTGACAAGAGCCCCCTGGAGCGGCTCCTCCTCTTCACCACTGCAACTGGCCTGTTCCCCTGCCTCTCGCTCTGCCTGACAACGGCAGTGGTGAGAAGGAGGAGCAGCAGATGCCCCGGCCGGCTTGCTCACCGGCTCCCTGCCTGTCAAGCAAGCCAAAGGCAGCACCGATGGGAGAGAGGAGGAGGGGCAAGCGCATCTGCGACAGTGGCGGAGAGAAGGGAGGCTCACGGAGGGAGGG
This sequence comes from Heloderma suspectum, assembly GCF_057233095.1. Lineage (NCBI taxonomy): Eukaryota > Metazoa > Chordata > Lepidosauria > Squamata > Helodermatidae > Heloderma > Heloderma suspectum. The sequence goes on along the minus strand of NC_139467.1, from coordinate 34,137,506 downwards.
GCCTGTGGAGGGTGACTTGCCCAAAGGGCCTCCAAAACCTCGAGCCAGCATTGCACTAGTGTTATCATCACAGCGCTGCACTAGCACTACCATCACAGCGCTGCACTAGCACTACCATCACAGTGTTGCACTAGCGCCATCACAGGAGTTCACAGAAATGCACCAATACATTTTCTTTTTCTGTTCACATTTACTTGGATCAAGCCAGCAGCTTTTGCTATTCACGCCACTCCTGCTAGACTCCACCCTTCCAGCTCTTTCCTGCCCCTACCGTGATCCGCTTCAGGACCTACCATTAGGTCCACCCTCATATAAGAAAGAACAAGTATCAAAATCAGCATATTTGGCAGCAGCAGTAATGTTCAGTGCTGTAGCGAGTCGTTTGTATGCTTGGGGCAGGCTCTCAAATCATCCTGAATCCTTCGCAACGGTTTAAAAGAAGGATAAAGCCTTGTTTATTGTCATGGGTACAAGCTTATGTGAGCTTTAGGCCTATGGGCTCTCAACCCCCTTCTCCTCTGTTGCCCCAGTATGGCTGTGACGAAAGCAAAAGTGTTTGCTTCCGTTTTGATTAACCGCAGTTCAGCGTTACATCTGAACCCTGAACTGCGGTTAATCTTAACTATGGCTTGTTGAAAGAAACCAGCTTCATAAGTTATAGAGATTAGCGACAAGTTGGTCAGATTCAGATTCCAGTTAATCCAAAATGGAAGTGGATGCAGCCACACCAGAGGAGGAGAGGGGAGAAGCAACAGATGAGCCCGAGGAGGTCACAGGCTCCTTTCCATCATGACAAACCATGGTTTATTGTGGCCTTCCCCAACCTCCAACTTCAACTCCCATCATCCCCAGCCAGCATAGCCAGATGGCTAGGCGTGCTGGGAGCTGCAGTACATCACATCTGGAGCGCGCCCGGTTGAGGAAGGCTGGTTTATTCCGATGTCCAAACACAGCCATTGTGTTGAAATGCATCATTTCCAAAGCAATTTCCCCTTTACTTCCCCCGTTTGCCTGCTAGTTTATTCCCCTGCTGAACTAAGCATACAGTTAGGAACTTTTTCTTTCCTAGAGTTTGTCCCCTTGCCTTGTGCTCCTTATACAGGAGCATTCCCCCTCCTTTCTACTATGCCCGTCACACAGCTGAGTCTCTCACATTTTGTCAGGCTCACCGCCAGGAACACATTGCCCAGCCTGGTCAAGTCACGGCATCAGAAAAACTGACGAGCCAACTGAAATTAGCTAAAGGCAGAGTCAGGATATCTGATTTTTATAAAAATATGGCCTCATTTTATTTCATATACAAATCAGGGACATACGCAGCAATATTTGTCGAAGCCTTTCCTCAGGTTATGAAAAAGAGATGAAATATAATTTGCTATTATGGAGAACCATAAGGAAAACCTCAAAGCAGCCAAAGGATTATCATTTCACCTATATTTTTGTCTGTAAAGGGGGGGAGATGTTAAATGTACTGCCCTCTGTCAATAACCAGATTTAAACCTGATGCGTTATTCGTCTTTGTATCTGGAAAATGAATACAATTTATTTTAAATATATATAACTAAATCATCATCGTCATCGACAGGTCATGTTGGTCCTTAGCAGCTAGAGGCCCCAAGGCCAAATCTGACCCCTTATGAAGCTTGGCCCACCAATTTCAAAGCCAGAAGCAAGAGAAACATATAGAGGATGAATAACTGTGACCACAAAACTTGCTGCCAATCTGCCTTGGGGAAGGCCTTCCCCCCATCCTCCCCCACACACACAGATAGCCCTCCCATGAATCTAGCTGCTGATCAGACATATATATATATGGCTTGAGAGGAGTATATAAAGCCCCTTAACAATGGAGTAGGTCTCATAGCACGCACTAGAGGGCCCTGGTACAAATCCTCTTGCAGCAACTCATCCAGGGATAATCGCACCTTGATTATAAGGTTGCCAGGTAGACAGAAATCTACCTGTCTGGCTAGAATACCATTCTCAAGCCCAGATACCCATCCTCAAGAATAAACGCTGAGCAAAGTGTGAGCATTTTGGTGGCGACTAGAGCTGAATATCTTTGCAGCAGTGCGCTGGCGGGGCTGATATTTCCACTTACTTTTCAGTTTTGCTGGGGCTTTCATTGTGCAACCGCCCTGCCTCCTTCATAGAATTTTACAGGTGGTTCAGGCAATGTCCCTTTGTTTCCCACCACTTCTTCCGTCTTTTTGCCACAGAAAATTTGTTATGGGAGTAAAGATGGAGTGGCTGCCCAAGGCCTTGTGATTATTAGCCCTGAAAGCACCCCCGTTTCACCAAAAGGTGGCTGCAGAAAAGCTAGTTCGGGAGAGCAAAGGCCATTATGAGTGGAGCAAGGATTTTGCTACAGCCATTCAGTACAAATATAATGAATGAAAGCTGGGGCAGTGAATGGGGGAGCGGGAGAGATTTGAGGAGAGCGTCACGACCGCCTGATACCCCTTGGAGTAGCCTTCCCCATTCTGGTGCCCTACAGAGCTTGGGACTATAACCTCCAGCATTCCAACCACTGGCTATGCTGGCTGGGGCTGATGGGAGCTGAAGTCCCAAACCTCTGGAGGGCACCTGGTTGTGGACAGCTGCCTTGAAGTTAACCCCAGTTGCACTCAAGGGTGGCTTGTTTTGGCTGTCCTGTGGAGGCCATGAGCTGCAGGCTCCAAGCTGTAGGCCTGTGGGCACCAATGTGCCCACAGACACCTCTCTCGGTGCCCACCAGGCTCCCTGCCTCTCCTGATTTTTACTTAAGCTTTGTAAAGATTATTGGGTGTTTTGTTTCGTTTCGTTTTTCAGTGAGAGGCTGGCGTACTGAAAAGCAAAAGGCTTCCCTCCGGTGTCACCTTTATTTGGAGTGTTGCTGTGTTTTGGAGTTCACACCCCACCTCTGCCTTGTACTTAGGCTCTCGGGCAAATTATTTTTCCTTTAGTATCACCACTTTGCCTTCTGGGAAAGGAGTGGTTTGTAAACAACCATGTCACCATGGCAGCACATTTTTGAATGGGTAAGCACCACCACCTTCTCAGCCATTATTTGATCGTGCCCATGGTTAGGGACCCCTTTAGGTTCATGCCTGCGGCCCCTGGAACCTATGTCTTTCAAATGTCTCTCTTTGCTTGACTTCAGGCCTGGCGTCAGTGGTGGCCATGGGCAGGTGGCTGCTGAGAGCCCAGCGGGTCACAAGGACCCATGCCAGCCCCTGCCATTGCCACCATCCTCCTCCTCACCCCCTCAGCCGGCCCCACTCTGCCAGCCAAAGGGAGTGCCACACCCCAGCCTGCAGGCACTCCCATTATTATTTTTTTTTAAGACTGCCCTGTGCCCTCACTGGCTGAGTCCTCCCCAAAGACAGCATCTGCATGGTTCAGAGCACTGCTCCTCAATATGTGTGGGTTTTTTCTTTGAAATTGGAGATGGAGGAAGAAGCTACACACACACACACACACCCCAGTAAACAACAGGAGGGAGGGAAATTCCGTGGGCGGCTTCAGGAGGGCTTCTGCAGGTAGGCAGATGGGCACGGGGGCTCTGGTCATGGCAGGCAGGCATCAGGTGGGTGGGCTTCAGTGGCAGGTAGCGGCGCTTCAGTGGGCATGCATGGGCTTTGTCGGCAGCAGGTGCAGGGGTCTTCTGCAGTCCGACGGTGGGCTTGGGCAAGCAAGAGGATGCGGGGCTTTGTGGCAACGTGGGCCCATCGGCACCACTATGTCAAGAACCCAGTGGCACCTGCTACTGGCCCTGACTGATCTGTATGTTTTCAAACTGTGAGTTGATTGATTGAGTAACTTGTTAATTGACTTGTAGATTAATTCATTTTGCTGGTTTATCAGTTGGTTACTCGATTTGCTCATCCTTACTGATTGATTGACCGGTTTACAGGGATACGGTTGACTAATGGAAATACTGTAGGATTAATTGTACTGCTGAATGGTTTACTTGCTGAATAATTGAACTCGAATTGCTGAACTAAGTGCATTGCATAATACTGTTAGGTGTTAGTGCTTGATTATTATCTATCAGTTTTGTTATTATTCTTAAGGAGGGACAAGAGAAAGAAGGACATAATGGAAAAGAGCCAGAATAGCCTATATCCAGTCCCACCCCCCTTTACTGGTAGTCCAACAGATGATTGCGCTGTTTGACTTAGGGTGCAATCCTATGCAAGTTTAGACAGAAAAAAGTCCTACAACTCCCAGCATTCCATCTAAACTTGCATAGGATTGCACCCTTAGGCTGCAAACTTAGACACACTGACTGGGAGTAATTCTAGGATTGCACTGTTAGATATTAGTCCTGTTGAATTCTCCTCTTACATGAAAGGTCTTAAAGAAAATGTCTCTGGTTGAATCCAAATGCCCAGAACAACATGTAGACCGGAAAATGTATTCTCTTGATTAAAGATAGCTTTAGCAATGAACAATTTTGGTTGTACACTGGATGGTTATTATAGGTTTTGATATATATTTTCAGAACGACCATCCTCAAAAGGACCATCTGCACATCCTTAGAGGCACTCTGTCCTTAGGTGCATTTGCTGAAAATCAGAATTAGTTTCTGGGAGAATGCACTGCAAATGTTTAAAGGCTTTTAAAAAAAATGTGGCCATTAAAAAAATATTTTCTTTCTAGAGGAAAGACAGTCTGCATGTGCTTGGAGGTGCTGTGCCCTTGATTCTCTTGGAAAAGAAAAGGTGGCTGTCCTATCAGATGGTCACAATCTACTCCAATACCTCTGCGGATGAATGTTTAGAACTATACTGCCATCACATGTTCTCATGCTAACATAGCTTGGTGCAAAGACAGGATGAATTTGCATGGGTAATGCATTTTACCCAGTGGAATATACACGATTTCCCCCTGAAAATTTGAAAGCTAGCATAAGCACTCTCTCTAACAGCAAACTCAATGCTCCCATGCTGACAAAACTGGAACTAGAACAAGGCCACTGGGAAACCAGGAGGTATCCCTGTGGTCAGGTAAAAAACACAAACTTTGTTTGTTTTGTTTAAACAAAGGGGGAAACACTAACCCCCCAAAACCAGCCCAATACTCCTCTTGACTAGCCAGGCCACCACAGCAGCCATGATGTGACTAGCCACATCCTCCATTTTGTGGTGGTGCCCACAGCAGTTTCCCAAATTCTCAGATGTGCCCACCAGTCCAAAAAGTTTGGGGATCCCTGCTCTAATCTATCAGAGCAAGTTAATTTAAAGTAATTACTGGACTTTTTCATGAAGGACAAATTTTAGTTATGGTTTTTATGTTAAATTAGAACTGGGAAGCCTGATTACTCATGTTTTATGTCCCTGGGTTAGACATTTTTTTGCTTTTGTATTGTTTGCAATGGCCTATGGCTATAATCAATAACTATTTTGTAAGATGTTCATTATATGTGCCAAACACATTGTCTGTGCATTTTTCCCTGTTGTGTGAATGTATAAGTATAGAGGGCCAGGACTGGTAATCTGCTGCCCAAGAAGGCAGGAGTAGATTTAAGGGCTTACTTTACTGGAGGAGAGTTTTCAACTGAACATTAGGAGAAACATCTTGATGGTAAGTGCAGTTGAATAAAGAAGCTGATTACCTAGAAAGGTGGTGAGCTCTCCCTCGCTGGAGATATTGAAGCACAGACTTGACAGCCATCTGGGATGTTCGTGCTCTGTCTTTCCTGCATTGAGTGGGAGTTGGACTAGATGGTCACTGCAAGAGCCTCTCCAGTTCCCTGGTTCTATATAGATAACAGCCTGTCCGCCATGAAGCAGTGCTCAATGCCTTATCCAGTTACTATCTCTAAGGCTGACCTACCCAACAGAGTTGTTGTGACGATAAAATGGGGGAGTATGTTGTCCTGAGTTCCTTAGAAGAAACCCAGGATTCTTTAAAAAAAAATTAATTAATTAATGGACACACACATCCCCACACAATTTGAAGTACAAGAAGTGGGCCTCCTGTTCCAATATGACAGCCCTGGATTTATCTGTTCTTTTCCTAATGTGTGTGGCGCAAAGTGGTGGGCGGCAGTATTGCAACCGAAACTCTCCCCACCACCCGAGTTCGATCCCAGCAAAAGCTGGGTCTCGGGTAGCTGGCTCAGGTCGGCTCAGCCTTCCATCCTTCCGAGGCCGGTAAAATGAGCACCCAGCTTGCTGTGGGAAAGGTAGTCACAACTGGGGACGGCAATGGCAAACCACCCCAATACAATCTGCCATGAAAACACCTGCGCGTGCGGCGTCCTGCTAGGAGTCAGTAATGACCCAGTGCTTGCACAGGAGGACCCCTTCTTTCCTTTTCCTAATGCAATCCACACTCTCACAGTGCAACCTTGTATATGTCTACTCTGAAGTAAGTCCCATTCAGTTTAATGGGACTGATTCCCAAGCAAGCAAGTAGGACTGGAGCGAAACATCCTTTCTTCTTTTACCTCCCGCCTTCTCTCACCACCACTGTCCGGAGAGGTAGCCGCCTTTGATGAAGTGGGCAGGGCCCACGAAAGCTGATGCCAGAATAAAAGGGCGAGTCTTTAAAATGCCACAAGAGTCTTCGTTGTTTCCATCACCACTCAGCGAGTTTTCTTTTGCCTTTGGAGTTGTTGTTTTGTTCTGCAATTCCCTTCCCGGCCTTGTGGCGGCGTTGCAGCGCAGCTGTCATAAGTGACGGCCGTCCACGACGGCGGCAGCGACTGCGCATGCGTCTTCTCGTGGTTCCCGCCCCTTCCCTTACGCCCGCGTTCCTCTCTATGGTTTGCGCCGTCGCTTTCTCCCTAGACGTTCGCTCTCTCTCGCTCCCCGCACCGCCTTCGCCGCCCTACGTCACTAGAAAGCGACGGAAGCGGAGGGAAAGGCAGGAAGTAAGTGTTCAGAGTTTACTAAAACAGCGAGAAGATGGCTGCGGCGGCGGAGAGTGGTGCTTCTTCGCCTGAGACGGTGAGAGGAATGGAAATGCGGGCAGGAAAGACCAGCAACTAAAGGGAAGGCGGGCGGCTACACGACTTAGGACAGCCTTCCCCAACCCGGGGCCTTCCAGGTGTGTTGAACTACAACTCCCATGCTGGCTGGGGATGATGGGAGCACATCTGGAGCGCCCCGTGCTGGGATGATGGGAGCGCATCTGGAGCGCCCCGTGTTGGGGTAGGCAAGTGTCTCAGAAGGGGGGCAAGGGATTTGATGTAGTGGCTCGGAGGGTGGGTAAGGGGCGGTCACATCCGGGCATGAGTTGATGCTGAAGATCTGTCTGTGGGGGCCGGCGGAGAGCACCTGTTCCTTTTCACCTTTCTAGCCAGTGCAGTAGCTAAGTAATCAGTATAACGCGGAAGACAGAGAAGGGGAAATGGCTCTGCGTTTGTCAGGGACGACTATTGTTAGTAGAAAATGCTAGTTTCATCTTCTCTGTAACTATCTGAATTTTTGTGTGTGCTGCTTGATTCTGGACTGAGGAGGAAGATCTGCCTCATGAAGTGTCAGGGATCGTGAGTGGGGAAAGATTCTTCTCAAGCAGACCCATCTGCCCCTTTTCAGGTTGCTGTGTATTGTTGGCACTGAGGACCATTTTCAGGGGTGTTTTGGCTTTCTTCTGTTCCTTCCATGGGATCCATAAAACTCCACTGGATTAGATCCTTCCTGGGGGGGGGTTTACAGACTTCCTACCATCTGGAGGGTGGTGGAGGGCAGAGGTTAAGTGTAACTATCGCCTTTGAACTACTTGTCCTCCTGTTATTGTTACAGATGAGGAAAGCTTAAGCAGGCTCACTAAAACATACCTTGGAAGCCTCTGCCCTTGTGAAAATATGTGTTTAATGCCACTTAGATCTCTAAATATAATTGGCTCAGGTGCTGAGAGAAACTGCACTGTGTATCGTGATACTTAATGCTTAATTTCAAAAGCAAATTTTTATCTTATATGTGTGGGTGACATTCCAGGCCACTTCTGACACCTCAGAAGATACCATGACAGCAGAAGAGGTAGCTGCACAGAAGAGAGAGGAGCGACTTAGAAAATTCCGAGAGCTTCATTTAAAAAGGGTAGGATCTCCTGTTATGGTATTAGTACTTAAGGGTCTGGTTGCTGCTTACTAACTGGGGTATGCATGTGGCAGTAACCCAGTTTGCAGATTCATATGTAACAGAATTGCTCAGTGGGGGTTTCTTGCTGCCATATTGAGAGATATAAAACCATGTATTCTGGCCTTGTCTTTAAAAACAAAGATTGCCTTATTAGTATAATGCCAGTTTGGTATTTGATAGACTTCCAGTGATGTCTACAGGAAATTTAACTTTAGTTATTGATTTGATTTGCTTTGGATTTGGGGCAGCTTATAGCAGTTTTCCTAAAAGTTAATAGTCCTGTTTCCTAGAGACTCACAATCTAAGGAAATCAAATTGTTTAAAGGATAAAAGAAGCCAAATGAAATAAAAATGACTTTGTAAACCTAAATTCTTTTTAAAAGGGGAATCATCCAATTTCCCAATCCCTTTCCTTGTTTCTTGTGTCCTTTTGGATTGTGAGCCAGAGAACAGGAACTGTCTAATTGTTGATTCTTGTAAGCCGCTCTGGGAGTGTTTTGACCAAAGAGTGGAATATAAGTGCATTGAATAAATAATAAATAAAACATACCACACCACATAAGGAATTGTCCAGTCATCTAAAGTATCGTGCTTTTTGCAGGGAGACACCTGCTAAATGCCTGTTTGTTAGGGGTGCTGCTAGATGGACTAGGTGGGGAGCAGAGCTCAGTCCTAGGTATGATGGTGTGTCTGAAGCTCTGCCCAGGAGGAAAGAAGTAGATTATTGCTTCCCACATTTTGGAAGGCCGTTTCTCTGTGCCAATAGCACCAACTATCAGTGGCAGCTGTTGGAAAAAGTGCTGAAGAATGGGGTGGGAATGGGAAACATAACTAAGTGCCAGGCATGGTGGGAATTGCATAGTATTGAGGGTGTGAAAGAGAAATACATATCTGATGTTGGAGCCCTTGCAATCATTTCAACAAAGTGAAGTCACAGCACTGCAGTTATGCAAATTCAGATTAGACAAGAGCTCTCGTGGTCTGAATTCAAAGTGTGATTCTTATTTCCAAAAGTTTTGGAAGTCCCTCTGCCTCCTGAAAATTATACTATCCACCACATCTATTATGTGAATGCTTTCCTAAATCCTCAGCATGTATTATGATGAGGATCTTATAAAGACACAATAGACAACTGGAAAATGGGCATTATGAGCGTATTTGCACATACTGTTCTGCATGTTTGGTGTTTCAATAGTTAGTAGATGATCAATTCTTTCTCTTTCTAAAGAACATTAGGTTCAGTGCAGCTCTTTCCCAATTCATTACCGCTGTTCAGATTTGCTCATTACTGATAACAGGGGAGATAATAATGTCTTTCTGGTTCATTGTTTTCTAAAAGAATGAAGCCCGCAAGTTGAATCACCAGGAAGTTGTGGAGGAGGATAAAAGGCTGAAGTTGCCAGCGAACTGGGAAGCAAAAAAGGCTCGTTTAGAATGGGAACTGAAGGTGGAAGAAAAGAAAAAGGTAAATGAGCAGGCAGAGGATAATCAATCTGACACTTCCCATCAGGCCAGTCAGAATAATGCATCCTCCACCTATGTCCCAAAGCTGTATCCCAAAAGAGACCTAAAGCATGCTGTGGGCCCATGTAACCCCTAATCTTCATATATTCCCACTAGCAGAGCAGTGAGCTTTGCCAAATAGAACATTTTATCGCTTACAACCTGATCCTATGCGTCTTTACTTGAAAGTAAATCTACCTCTTCTTAGTGGGACTTGCATCAAAATATGCACCCTTTTATATTGTGCTTTAGAATGTTCATAGCACATGGCATACATTACCCCAGTAATCTTCGTAACAACTCTGTAAAGTTTTATCCCCATGTTGTAGACAGGGAACTTTCTTAAGACCAAGAAAAAGACAAGACAGCTGTATGAAAAGAAGACTACATCCTTTATTTCTGACACATTCCAAGGACTTCAGAAATTTGAAATTAACAAAAAATAAAACCACATGAAATACACTTTTAAAAAGTTAAATTATTTATAACATTTGGTATGTGTCTGTGGTTTCATTCTCATCAAAACCATAATTACCTAATGCCATATGCTTGCCCAAGACAACCTCGTGAGTCTCTGGCTAGGTGACATTTGAGCCATGAACTTTGTAGCTCACACTCTTCACTGGGATCTTTTCAGCAGATGTGAAAGGAGGCTGGAGCTATCATCCACAATTATTAGAAGAGAAAAATCAACACCCACTCACAAGTAACTGTGTGTAGGATTGCAGCTTTAATTACAGTTAGGACGCACTTTATCTTAGGAAAGTTTACTGTGACAAAGAATGAGAAACTGTGTTTTAAACTACTAAAACCTGCTTACTATATACTAGGAGTGTGTGGCAAAAGGAGAAGATTACGAGAGAGTGAAGCTGTTAGAAATCAGCGCAGAGGATGCAGAACGATTTGAGAGGAAGAAGAAGAAGAAAAATCCTGATAATGGGTTTTCAGGTAAGAATGAAAAGTTTCCCTCCATCTATTCCAGACATTCATAGAATCATAGAGTTGGAAAGAGCCATTTAAGCATAGTAGAAGCTTTCCTTTTTTCAACAGGCTGTCTAATAAAAGGTTTCCTGTTCAATAACTGATTTATTTGCTCCATAGATTATGCAGCTGCTCAGTTAAGACAATACCAGAGATTGACCAAGCAGATCAGACCTGACTTGGAGAAGTATGAAAAACTGAAAGAAGAAAGGCAAGTCAGACTTCCATTTTTGCCTGTCCCATAATGTTTTGTCTGTCATGTAATCTTGTCTGCGCAGTGGAAGCCTGTGAACCAGCTTCCACATAGTCGGAAGCCTCCTGGTGACCGAAAGACCAGCTGTCAAAACTGATAGCTATACCAGTCCTGTTGGCATCACTATTGCTGTTCACTGGTCCTCCAGTGATGCCTGACTTGTCTGCTACTAGAAACAAGATGCAGCAGTGACTGAGTGGAGCACAAGTGAGCATGCAGCAGTGTTGAGAGGGCTAGAAGCGGGCTGTCAAGAAGGGAGCCTGTAGCTATTGGTTCGGCCAACTGCTGTTACAATTACCCAGAGTCTGATAAACAGGCTGCTGTGTGAACCTCACTTCAGTCACTAAGTACAATCTCACTAAGGCTGTCATGTGATTCTATTGGTTTACTTGAACTATAGCTGGTGTATTACAGGGCTGTCCAGTCTCTTTCAGCCTGAGGGCCAAATGCAGTTTCTGAGAAGCTCTTGAGGGCTGCATTCCAGTGATAGGCAGGGCTGAAGGCAAAGGGGCGGGCCCGTTGTATCAGCATATTTTAGCTTAAAGCTCTTGTGTCCAGTAACTAGGCTTATGGAGTGGCATTTCAACCTTTCAGAATGGGGAAGAAATTGCATAAAAGATGGGAAACCACCAAATGATAAGTGGCTGGCAGGGGGAGCGGGAACAACCTGGTGACATTGAGAAGGGGGTGCAGTCATATGAGGAACCCTGGAGGGCCAGATTTGCACTCCACGCAGGCCGTATTTGTCCCCCAGGCCTGAGGTTCTACACACCTGGTGTATTATAACACAGAAGGGTCTCTGTCAACAGAAGGTGTTAGTCAGCTGTGTCTAAGGCAGAGCCGTAGAAATAATTTGCACCAGAAGCAGTTTTTTTTTAATGTGGAAAACTGACAAACTACTTCACATATATGCAGTAGAAGGCATTTTGGAGAGCCAAAGTCTAACAGTTAACCATGTTGCTGTAGCAGTAAAGACAAAGTGTTGTGGCAGATTCATGGCAGAGCTTTGTAGGCAAAATTGGATTTCTTGCCCATGAGAGTCAGACCACAATAAACCAGCTGCCACAGCTCCTTCTGAGGAGCCAAAGTTCTAAATACTCTGTTACAAAATGGCCATCTAGGTTCCACAATCTTACGGGTTCTGTGCCTCTTTCTTTCTCATGAGGAGTAGGAAGATGTCTATAGGAAGGCAAAAATGGAAATTGACAGATCGTTATTTGAATTTTATTTTGTCAAGAATTAGGGGCAGGGGAGGGGATACTCTACAAAAGTGAAGTGTGTAAATAAGATATTGCTGTGCAATCTGGAAGAAGGTAATAAGATTAGATTAGGCTTTGGTTTGTATGCCACCTTTATAGAGAAAAAAAATATTCAAAGCTGCTCATAACATGCAAAATGATGGAGACAGTGGTTTCTGGAGGGTTGTTTTCAGGTCACGTGAATCCTTGTGAAATTTAGAATTTTAGCCACTTAGTGTAATAATTATTTCCAGATGGGTATCTTCTGCACTCAGCAACACAAGTTATAATAAGCATTATTATTTTGCTTAAATGATATGAGCATTTGTTTATCTGTTGCTCTATGCAGATAAACCTCTACTAATTGGAACACAGATCAATGCGGCTATAGTGTCTGTCGCACCTTCTGTTAATTCTTTGCATTTTCCAATGGATCAGTAAATGCGGTTACTAGTTTCAGTTGAAGAATCTCTTGTCCTGTATTCCATGAGCAGAGAGATGTTGAACATGAAATCTAGAATAAATTTACAGATGTATTGCTAATGATATTAAAGTTTCACTATTCTCCCCACCCCAACTGCAATATTCAGTGGTGAAGAGTTTTACCCAACTTCAAATAGTCTTCTCCATGGAACTCATGTGCCGTGTAAAGAAGGGGTTGACAAAATGGTTTCTGATCTGGAAAAACAGTAAGTAACAAAAGTTCTTAATGGCTCTTAAAACTGATTGGTGTTTGACCATCTTTAATTTCTTGAGCTTCTTCCATATGGTGCCCCAAACATTGAGATTGCTCAGTAGGACCTACTCCAGGTTCCATCCTTTGCAGACATTATATTCATGCTTAACTAGGAGCAGAGTTTTTTCCGTCATGGCCCCAGGTTTACTGGTGCCCATCCTGGAAGGTCCATGCATCTTGCCTTCGTGTTATTTTTCAAAGGCAATTAACGCATTTTATAATGGCCTCTTTGCTGGCCCAAACTTTCTCTCTCTGTTTTTTATGGATTGATCTTATGACAGCTGCTTTGATTCTTTAATTGTAAAGAATCACTTTAATTCTTTCTTGTAAACTACTTTGTAGCTGAAAAGTACTCTATGAAATCAAATTTGTCCCAGAACAGATATCCTCAGTTGGCAGAAATAGATTGGCGGGAAGGAGAGGAAGGAGCAGTGGGAGAGAACATGATGTTGCTGGATCTAATTGAGTTCTCTACCTCCTCCCACCCCACCCCGGGACACTGCCTTTTGCTCTGCAGGGCTAATATTGGCTGGAATGGGCCAGCTAGCCAGCCCAAAGAATTCAGTTTGTCTTCATATGTACCCAGAAGAGTTAACATCTCTTAATATCATCAGAGTCAGAATAAAATATAACAGCTACATGGAAGTAGCTTCATGTGCCAAGTCTCAGTGAATCAATTTCTCTTCCAGAATCCAAAAACGTGAAAAATACAGCCGGAGACGTTCTTACAATGATGATGCAGATATTGACTACATTAATGAGAGGAATGCCAAGTTCAATAAGAAGGCTGAGAGGTTCTATGGAAAATACACTGCTGAAATTAAACAGAACCTGGAAAGAGGAACAGCTGTCTAAGTTGAAAGGTTCAGGGGGCAGGTTCACCACTATAGGCATCTGACTTGCCCAGAAATCCCCCCGTGTAAAACCTGTTTTGCAAAAAGGGCCTCAAACTTTACAACAAGCTGAAGCAAAGATGAGACTTGTTCAAGTATCTTATTCCTTTAACAAGATTACTTTTTAATTCAGTATAATAGTTCGTCATGTACAAAAATACTTGTATAACACTGGGAAACAATTTGTTTGATTTTTTGGCTGAAAACCCACCAGTGAACCTATCGCCTTTTCTTTTCACGGGGGGAAATATCTTTAGTCACAATTCCAGATAAAGCTAATTTGTTGAGTAGCTTCAGGTTTTTTTCTTTTAATGTATCTGAGGTCTCTATGAAAGTCAGTACTTTGTTGTATGGTGAAAGATTGCATTTTTACTAAAGCTCTGATGTAAAATGTCAATTATAGTGCTTTGATTAAATTATTTATCCTTTTGTGTAAAGCTATAAGATGGGCATTTTCTAGTGTCTTAATTCAGCAAACATTTTATTCATAGTTTAGCAAATCGGCTCGTGGGGTACTTACAAGCTGACCATGCTGACAAATGTGCTAGACATGTAACCCAGTAATCTTTTAAAACGGGTGGGCAGAGAATAAATTTGTGTGAATTGCAGATTAGCAAGGATTTCTGAGTCCCTGATTGTTAAACAGTAGTAGCAACAAAATTATATTTCCCACCCTAAATTTTACTGCAGAAATAAAGCAAGCGTGGGCTTACTAGGAGTAGAAGGACTGTGAGCTCCACGCAGCTCGACAACTGAAAACAAATACCTGGTCTCAGGAGTCTATAATCAGGGGTGAGGAACATGGGGCCCTCCAAATGTTATTGGACTGCAACTCCTGTCATCCCCCACCATTGACAATGCTGGATAGGGCTGATGGGAGTTACAGTCCAGCAACAACTGGAGGGCCCTGCCTTCCCCACCACTGGTCTTTTGCACCAGGCTCAGGTTGGTAGATCATGGATGTCTAGTTAGGAAGAAGACACCCAGCCCTGCTTTAAAGAGAGCTGTTTGACGTTGGGTTTTACAAGGAGGAAAAGCTCCTTAATTAGCTTAATCTGTGTCAGCATTTATCAGATCTTCTAGATTGGGGTGGGCCATATGTGTCCTTTGATGGCCTTTTGTGCGGCCCTCCATGTCTTCTGTCACTGAAATTGCAGCCAAAAGCACCAGTGCAAAAAAAGCTAGTGCTGAAGCTCTGCTCTCCCCCGCCCGCCTCCCACAAGCATAACTGTGCCATTATACCACTGCCACCGAGCAAAACTGTGCCGGTATCCTCACTGCCACCGAGCAAAACCACCAAAATTGTCAGTTTTACTGCTGAAAATAAGCTGGGATCTCTGTTGCAGGGTTCCTTCCCTGTGAGAGATGCTCCAGTCTGTGCTCTCATGGGGCTCTTGTGGGGCAGAAGGACATGCTGTCACCCTCCTGCACTACAGAGTTACTTGTATCCAGCTCTGTATTCAGAGAGCTGTGTGGGGCTCCTGTTATTGACTGCCACAGAAGAAAGTCTCAAAATTAGGTGCAACACAAAAGGTGAAATAAAGTGGAAATTCAAGGGAAACTACAGCAAAAACCCAGTTTTTGCCCTGTCTTCATTCCTTTGGATGTGTGGCCCCAACCCGTTGCCCAGTATTAAATGTGGCCATTGACTTGAAAGAAGTTGCTCAACCATGTTCAAGATGTTGTAGATATTAATACTGTTATAGCTTTAGAAATGTGTGCTATACTCTTCATGTTTATATAGACATGGCACTGAAGGACTGATTGACTTGGATATAGCACAAAGATGCAGGCACTGATCCAAAAAGATCAGTGCTCCAAATGGAGCAGACTGTTGGGGATATGTGTGAGGCAAAAACAGTTTTTCATTAAAGTTTTCTTGGGCTGCCAGCTGCAAGAATCCCTGCCTTGGATGCTTAGACTTTCCTGGCAGATCTAGCCTGCAGCTCCTTTTGATCTTATTTGCAGCCAGCTCTGGTTCACTTTTCCATAGCGATGCATGGCAGAAGTTCCCATCATCAGGGTCAGGTAAGCAAATGTTGCTTTGACTTCCCATCCTTGCTACCTAACCCAGGTGTGGGTGAGGGACTGTTGGTACTATAACACGAAGTTCAGGATTAGAACTCTGTAGAAGCCCTGTTACTTCAAAGCAGGCAAGGCTGGAACAAGGGAAGGTGTTTTCCACTGTCAAAAAGTGCAAAGTCATTGGCATAGCCCTGCCTTTGAAGAAAGTGAGAGTAACTCACTCCTGAATAACCACCCCTGAAGACGTTGGCAGACCCCAAAAGGTGGGACAAGTAGAAAAGCTGCCAAATGGGAAGCCCTCTGGCTTCTGACAGTGCCCCTTTCTGCTAGATGGGAGAATCCTCTTTATCTTATTCTATGCCTCCATGGAGACTTCATCCATATGCTTGCCAAAGAGCTGGTCTCTTCCAAATGTGGATGCAGATAGCCTGGGTTGGTTTAGACTCATTAAAGTTGAAGAGCAGAAGAGATCTCCTAGCTGCTGGAGTCGGATAGCATCAAGCCCAGACAGTGGGATGAAGTGTCCTTGAGGTAATTAAGAAAGGCAGCTGAAGTAGCTCAAACATGCTCAGAATGGAGCTTGACTAGCCAGGGTAAGGAGGATCTAAAAACAACTGTCAGGTTAGTGAGCAGAGTATTGGATGCCATGGCTCTACATAGAGCTACCTTGTTCTCGAGGACCAATAGATCCTAGGGTGAGGTGTCACCTTTCAGAGGTAAGCATAAGTCTCTAACAAGATTGGCAGCTGCCTTCTGTATCGCCAGGAATGTTGAATCCCTTGCAGGCAGAGACATAAGAGTAGATGTTTAGCAGGACCTAGCTAGGTAGAAGCCCCTTATCTGTTCTGTCCTACAATTCAGTAAAAATGTTTAAAAACCAGAATGAGAGGAAGGACAGACCTAAATCTGGGCATCTGAAGCAGAAAAAGTAGGAGGCATCTAGGACCTGGGAGCTTTGCACAGAAGGAGGAAAATGAAGGTTTTCAGGACCCTGGGAAAGACCTTAGGCAAAGCTAAGGCAGGGAAGACAAGTCAGGGTGTTTTCATCTTGTGCTTCTATGAAATCTGAAAACTGACTCCACCAATTGAAAACCAGCCTTTGAAGAAGAGACCTGCATTTGACAAGAGGTTGGTTGAAATTAGTCTTAGAGGCTTGGACTTGGTTGGGGAGAAATGGAAGGCTCTCAAAGACAACTTCTTTAGTGTCACAGAAGCCAAGGTTCCTCCTCTAGAATCAAAAGGGTATACTTTGGGTAGAGCGAAGACCTCAAGGACCTGGCCTTGAGTCATCTGTGGAATTTGCATCCAGAGTGGAGTCCCGGATACTGTTGCTTTCAGATAAAAATAGGAGGGGCAGAGCCGCATCCTGCCCAATACTATGGGGGCAGCACAATTCCTCAAGAGTGAAAAGCAAGCTCTGGGATAGTAGGCAAAGGAACGAGAGGACTGGTAATCTGAAGGACTCATTCCATAATTTCAGTTTTTTAAATTGCTGTAGGCCCCTTCAGACAGAAGAGGATTGTGAGAATAGTATGGTTCTTGTTTTCTCCTCTTAAATTTTTTTAAGTGTTTTGCTAGGGTCCATGATACTTGCTCAGAGAGATCGCAAAAAACAGTGGGAGTGGCCAACACAACAGTTTGGAACATCCTGAAAAAGAAGGAATTAACTGGCAAGCTCAGCAACAGCAAAAGGCCTGGAAGACCACAGAAGACAACTAAAATGGATGACTGCAGAATTCTGCTCATGGTGAAGAGGAACCCGTTCAAAGCATCTAGCCAGGTCAACAACGCTCTTGAGGAGGTAGGCATGTCATTGTCAACATCTACAGTCAAGAGACGGCTTTATGAATGTAAATACAGAGGCTTCACAACAAGGTACAAACCACTGATAACGCTCAAGAACCAAAAGGCCAGATTAGCCTTTGCCAGCAAACACCTAAAAAAGCCTGCCCAGTTCTGGAATAAGATTCTTTGGACTGATGAAACCAAGATTAACTTGTACCAGAATGATGGGAAAAGTATGGAGAAGGAAAGGAACAGCTCATGATCCGAAGCATACCACATCATCTGTCAAACATGGTGGAGGCAGTGTTATGGCATGGGCATGTATGGCTGCCAATGGAACCGGGTCACTGGTGTTTATTGATGACCTGACTACTGATCAAAGCAGCAGGATGAATTCTGCAGTGTATAGGGCTATACCTTCTGCTCAGATTCAGCCGAATGCTGCCAAACTGATAGGACGCCGCTTCATATTGCAGATGGGTTATGACCCAAAATATACAGCAAAAGCTACGCAAGTTTCTCAAGGCAAAGAAGTGGGATGTTCTTCAACGGCCAAGTCAGTCACCTGTTCTCCACCCAATAGAGCATGCTTTTCACTTACTGAAGACAAGACTGAGGGCAGAAAGACCTACAAACAAGCAGCAGCTGAAGGAAAGGCCTGGCAAAGCATCTCGAGGGAGGAAACTCAGCATTTGCTCATGTCCATGGGTTGCGGACTTCAGGCAGTCATTGACTGCAAAGGATTTTCATTCAGGTATTAAAGGCGATCCTTAAGTTTGAAATGATGTTGGTTTGTTCCATTACTTATGAGCCACCAACAATGGGCGTGTGTGTGTGCCACTGGCTGTCCTTCCTGAATGGTTAGTGCCCCACTTTTGTCAAACCCCTTGAATTACAGCTGAAAGTCCTGACTTCGCTCCCATCTGGGTGTGTTTCCTTTCAACTTCAATGTGGTGGTGTACAGAGGCCAACTGCCGAAACAGTTACCTTTGTTCCAATATTTTTGGCCCTGACTGTACATGATTATGCTCCCAGACTGCAGTGCCCTCGCTTGCCTAGATGCCCTCACCCAAGCAGCACTTGCATCCCAGAGCCACCACACTACCTTCTTCAGGTAGTTGCGTTGCCTGAGGATGCATGGGGCCCCAAAGGTTGGGGACCTCTGAACTATAGAGTATTTCCTGTGAACAGATATAATTGAACTAAGAAAGAAAGAGAAGGAACTGCTATTTCAATCAGCTAGGTAGTAAACTTCCCAAGAATAGGGCATCACTTTTCTAACCAGATGTTCCTGCGGCACAGCTATGCCTTGGTCACTGACTCATACATTTAGATCCATCGTACAGGTGACCACTGCCAGCCACAGGCTACTAAGTTGAGAAACTGGGGAAAGCAGCAGCACTGCTGGTAATACATGCTGCAGCCTGCAGTATTACTTCAGAGTACGCTTATAGCCCAAAGGGCTAGGAATTCCCCACCCTGCAAATGTCAGTTGTTTCATGAAATGGTAATACCACCAACACCAAATTAGTAATTTCACCGCAGGGATTACTTGGGGGGGGGGGGGGGGAGGATCTGCAATTCAGAGCACCTTTATGCAAAGAGCCATAGCTCATTGACAGAGCATATGCTTTCCATACAGAATGTCCCAGAGTCAATCCCTGGCTTCCCCAGGTAGGACCAGGAAAGAATCCTGCCTGAAGCCCTGTAGAGCTGCTGCCAGTCTGTGTCAACAATACTGAGCTAGATGGACCAGTGGTCTGACTTGGTATAAGACAGCATCGTATGTTCCTAACTTTTGTAGCACCAATTCAGCAAGTGATGCCTTTGGTTACAGAAGCCTTTGCCCTCCTAGCCCGGCAGTTCACTCAGTTTAGGTGAAGTACACTTATGGTACTTCCACGGACAACACAGTGGTCTAAAGGATACCTGCAATTAAGTAGAAGTCTAACCACCATCACCTAAGCTTTGCTGTGGCCACTAGATGGTGCTGGTTTCTCCAAACAATCTTACATTATACTAGGGATGGGCGAAAGTCCCTTACATGTCCATGAAGCTTGCTTCGCGGTGGGGGGGAGGCGCTTCGGTTCTCCCCCTGAAGTTCAGGCGAGGGGGGGAGGCGCCCCATCCCTTGCCAGCGAAATTCAGGCTGGGTAGAAGCGCCCCGTCTACCCAGCTGCGAAAAAAAAAGTAAAAACAAAACAAAACACCCCCGTGATAGGCTATGTAACGATTAACATAGCCTATCACGGCTGACTTTGGAGATCTAGCCGTGATAGGCTACGTTAATCATACGTAGCCTATCACGGGGGTGTTGTTGTTTTTTTTACTTCACTTGTAATGGCAGCGGCGGCAGCCAGCCAAAAGACCGGCTGCCACCCCCGCCCGACGAAAACCCGCCGAACCGCTGCTGGGACCCGCCGCCGGGAGGGACATTCGTCAAAGGTAAGTCCCATCCTGGGGGGGGGGGGGGATTTCACTGCCGATTTCAGGGGGCCGAATGCGTTGGCACTCGGCCCCCTGAAGTTTCGGGGAGAAATTCTCCCCCATCCCTACATTATACTTAGGGATGTACGAAAGTCACTCACATTTTCGAAGGGTGACATTCGCAGTAAGGGGGAGGCGCTCCGTCCCTCCCCCGGAAATTCTCTCCGGCCGGCTCTACTCCGCGGAGATTCCGCAGAGCCACCAGCCGGGGCTGCCCGCAGCCGGACATCCGGCCGCTGGGCAGCCTGCAGGGACGCAAATGGCGGCCGCCATAGCCGCCATTTGCATCCCTGTATTTTGCCGTGATAGGCTACGTAAATATTTATGTAGCCTGTCACAGCAAAAAACAAACAGCGGCTGCCATTTGCTTTTGCTGTGTTTTCTTTTTGCCGTGATAGGCTACGTAAATACTTACATAGCCTATCACGGCCTCCGCAGGGACACAAATGGCATCCCTGCGTTAGCCGTGATAGGCTGCTAAATAATTATGTAGCCTATCACGGCTATAATGAAGCGAATGGCAGCCACAGACGCGGCCACCATTTGTAAAGCAGCGCGAACAGCAGCAGGTAAGTGCTCCTTTTCGTGCGCCTTTCGTGGGGGGGGGGGGGCAAGGGGCTTCCTTCTGCCACGGATTTCGGGGGGCCGAATGCACTGGCATTCGGCCTCACTGAGATCTGTGGCGGAATTCTGACATCCCTAATTATGCTACTGCTGCTGCAGGGGGTGTTTTGTTCCATTGTTTGTGTTTTGCAGAGGAGCCTGTTCACCACAGGAAACTATTTTTATTTAATTCTAGGTCACCTTTAAGGGCAAGAACCCTCCCAAGGCAGCTTGCTCCAAATGCCACTAGTCCGCCTGGCATACTATCAGTATGCCTCTTATGGTTCAGGGAGAGGCAAGATAGAACTTTCTCAAACTTCTTTTGCTTTCCAAATCCCATTCCCTTTTTGTGAAGTAAAAATATTCAATAAAATTCCACACACTACTTAGAATAGTTTTATTCAAAAGTCTTCACTTTGTACATATGCTCCAATTTTATGCAGCTTGAAGGGAACCAACCACATTTAAGCTACACAGTAGTACGTCTAAGAAACGTATGGACTCCGTAATACCTGGTCTCATACAATATCTTATTTGGTATTTTAAGTACAATGTAGCATAAGCTTGCCCTGAGCAGCCCTTTCTGCTTGAGATGTAGTCTGCTTAATTTTTACTCTTGAAGTTTCCATTATAATGTAAGCCTTTTGGGCAAACAGCTAAGAAAAAAAAATCTTGAATTTCAGAATCTAGAATGAAGGTGCCACTTAAAAGCAGTTGTATTTAAAATATGCACACCAAGCTCAGTTTGATGCTGGAAATTTTTTAAGTTTAACTAGAAGTGCAGAGAGCACAACTGTGAGAATCCATAGCAAGACAGTAGGTAAGGGTTAGGATTCACAACTTTTGGAGAGCCAGTGTAGTGTAGTGGTGAGAGTGACGGACTGGGAGCCGGGAGATCCGGGTTCTAGTCCCCACTTGGCCATGGAAGCTCACTGGGTGACTTTGGGCCAGTCACAGACTCTCAGCCCAACCTACCTCACAGGGTTGTTGTTGTGAGGATACAACGGTGAGGAGGAGGATAATGTAAGCCACCTTGAGTTCCTTGCGAGAGGGAGAAAGGCAGGGTATAAATGCAATAAATAAATAAATAAGAGAATGTGGCATTTTTTCCCCCTTTCTTGCCTTTTGCAAAATATGGCTGCATTCAGGTTAAAAGGAAATATGGGGCAACTAAACAAGCTAACTGAATTACCAGCAGGAGCCATAAATCACACTGTTTGAAGTGTTGACTCAGAATTATTCAAAATGTACAAAACACAGGTTTAAGTTGTAGTAATCCAGTTACACGCACATTAGAACACTGAAAACTGCTACATGACACACTTAGGAGTTACCCACCTGTAATTTGATCCAGTTCAGTTACATTAAAGCTATTTCCAGAAACATAAGATTCCCACCTGTAATTTCTGGGCCTCTGTACTTTTTTATCTGGAAAACAAACTTAATATCAAAATAACACAGCCTAAGTATTCTGCATTTAAACCCTGAATTTTGAGAGGATTTCAGCTCTCATACTGCTTCAACGGCTCAATGAACAGAACTAGCATGCTCTAAAGGTGAAAAGTTATGTTACAGGACATTTTCCTAATTCTTAACAGGAATTCATTGCCCAAATGGGGTCTCTTTTGTCTCTTCCTTGGGATACTGCAGTCGCATTAAAAGGAAGACTTACTGGTTTCAAGGATGCTACTCTTCCCACTGTATTCTGAAACATAAAATTTAAGATTACCTGTGAGAAGATAAGTATCACAACAAAGATATATGCAGCTCTTTAAAGATCAACTCCTGTGCCTGCTTCTATACTAGAGCTTTATTTTTATAGGTAAAGGACTAAAGAAGTTGAATCACTTCAAGCACTATTACTCTTCCTCCTGTGCTTCTAAATAAATGAAGTCTTTGGTCCTCTAAATGGTCTGTGTATGTTTTTAAATACAAGCCTTATTAAACTATCAGTAAGTGAAAAAACAAGGTTTTCATGTATCAGAAATCAAATTTCTGCGACATTCAAAGATTGTAATAAAATGTGTGCTATATTACCTGATAACCTTTTTTAAAAAATTTTAATTTTATTTTTTAACTAACTTTTTTCATTTATTTGTCTTGTAACACACACTTCCACACCAGTGGGACTCTGCTTTTAACCTCTGAGTAGAGGAGCAGGCACAGGCTAGTCTAGATCACAAAGCTAGACACAAAAAGGGAAAAGAGGCAATAGAAGGACAGGACTCTCCAGGGGTGGTGACCTGCAAGGTGTGCGCAATGTTTGTTTTCTTGCCTGAGAACAACATGGCCTACACCTGCAACAAGTGCAAGTTGATCACACTGCTGGAAGAAAAAGTAAATGGACTGGAGCAGCAATTGTCGACCCTCCGGGGAATAACAGAACACAAAGAGTTCTTGGACAGAATGGGGGAACTACAGCAGCAAAGGGAAGACCAGAAGCTTGAAGAGCAACAGCAAGATGAGGCAGTGGGAAATGCTGAGGTGAAGAAAAAGGGAGTAGAGGATACTCCTTGGAAAAGGGTGACAGGAGAAGAACTAGATGCCACTCTGCACCAGTGGAAGCAGTGGAGCTGTGGAACCGATTCCAGGTACTTGCAGATGAGACTGGAGGGACAGCCTGCAGAGGAAGAATCACAGGGGAACCTACATGAGAGTGAGCAAGAGGCTGAAGGTCAGTCAAACAGAGGTGATGAAACCCAGGCCTACAACAAGAAGAGTGGTAGTAGTGAGATACTCCTTGCTGCGTGGGATCGAGACCCAAGTATGTTGCAAAGACCCGTGGACTCGCCAGGTATGTTGTCTCCTGGGAGGACAGATCAGAGACATGACTGAAAGGTTGCCTGCACTCATAAAGCCCACTGATAGGTATCCCTTTCTTCTCATCCATGTGGGAACAAATGATACCGCCAAGCAGAGCTACGAAGAAATCACATCAGACTTTGAAGCTTTGGGAAGGAAACTCAAGAACTTTGGGGCCCAGATAGTTTTCTCAACCATCCTTCCAGTAGTTAGAAGAGGGATAGAAAGGGAATGAAAAATACTCCAGGTGAATGACTGGCTACAAAGGTGGTGCTGACAAGAGAGATTTGGATTCTGGGACCACGGCCTATACTTCCTGGAAGATGGGCTGTTGGCAAGGGACGGGTTGCACCTCACAAAGGCTGGGAAGAATGTGTTTGGCCACAGCATGAAGAACTTCATCAGGAGGGCTTTAAACTGAATCCTACGGGGAAGGGAGATGTAATGTTGGGGGTAACAATGGACGTAGGCGCATGCACTACAACGGAGAGAAGAGCTCTGATAGCGCCCAATAATAGTCTTCAGACACATGTAGGAAGAAAGCCAGACTATGAAGAACATGGTCTTCGATGTCTAATGCCCAGAGTATGGGAAACAAACAGAATGAACTTGAACTCTTAATACAGGAGGAAAATTATGACTTGATAGGTATAACTGAGACTTGGTGGGATGACTCTCATGACTGGAATACAGCAATTGAAGGATATAACTTGTTCAAAAAGAACAGGAGAACAGAAAGGGAGGTGGGGTTGCACTGTATGTGAAAAATACATATCCCTGAACAGAAATACAAGAGGATGAGCTTGGTAGCCCCATCGAGAGCATCTGGATCAAAATAAATGGAGCAAAGAATAAAAGGAACCTGGTGGTCGGGGTCTACTACCGGCCACCCAATCAAGGAGAAGACAAGGATGAAACTTTTGAAAAGCAAATAGCCAATGTTTCAAGGAAGCATGATGTAGTAGTAATGGGGGACTTCAATTTCCCCGATATTTGTTGGGAGACAAATTCTGCGAAACATGGCCCCTCCAGGAAATTCCTGACTTGTGTGGCGGATAACTTCCTCCTACAGAAAGTAGAGGAAGGAACTAGAGGATCAGCTATCCTTGACTTGATCCTAACCAACAGAGATGACTTAGTGGATAAAGTAGCAGTTACAGGAACTCTGGGGGAAAGCGACCATGTTGTACTTGAGTTCTTAGTTCTAAGGAAAGCAGAAGCCGAGTGTAGTCAATCGTGTACCCTGGATTTTAGGAAAGCTGATTTTAATAAACTCAGAACAATGATAAGTAAGGTCCCATGGCAAGCGACTCTAATGAGAAAAGGAGTCCAAGATGGGTGGGAGCTTTTAAAAAAGGAAATTCTCAAGGCACAATTACAAACAGTTCCAACAAGAGGAAAAGGTGGAAAACAACAGAAGAAGCCCATGTGGCTTCACAAAAAGCTTAGGGAACACCTGAAAACAAAAAAGGACACATATAGGAAGTGGAAAGAAGGCCAAGTAACAAAGGAAGAGTACAGGCAGGTAGCACAAAATTGCAGGGATGGTGTCAGGAAGGCTAAAGCTGAGAATAAGCTGAGGTTAGCGAGGGATGCTAAAAGCAACAAAAAGGCCTTCTTCAGCTAAGTGCATAATACAAGGCAGAGGAAGGAAATGGTTGTTCAGCTATTAAATAAGGATGGCAAAACGATAACAGATGACAAAGAAAAGGCAGAGGTGCTCAATTCCTACTTTGGCTCAGTCTTCTCCCAAAAGAGGGTCTATGACCCCCCTGGCAAAGGCGAAGTACAGGCTGAAGGGGCAGGATTGCAGCTTGAGATCAATAGGCATATGGTCAAGGAACACCTAACTACTTTGAATGAGTTCAGTTCTCCAGGGCCAGATGAACTGCAGCCTAGAGTAATAAAGGAACTTATTATTTCAGAGGACCCTCTTGAGAAGAGATCCTGGCCTTCCTCTCTGGGGCAATCTTTCAAGTACTTGAAGAGCGCTATCCTATCTCCCCTCAGTCTTCTCTTCTCCAGGCAAAACATGCCCAGTCCTTTCAGTCTCTCTTCATAGGGCTTTGTTTCCAGTCCCCTGATCATCTTTGTTGCCCTCCGCTGAACCTCTCCAGCTTGTCTGCATCCTTCTTAAAGTGTGGTGGCCAGAACTGGACTCAGTACTCCAGATGAGGCCTAACCAGTGCTGAGTAGAAGGGAACTAGTACTTCATGAAATTTGGAAGCTATGCTTCTATGAATGCAACCCAAAAGAGCATTTGCCATTTTTGCAGCCGCATCACATTGTTAGCTCATATTCAGCTTGTGATCGACAACAATTCCAAGATCCTTCTCGCTTGAAGTGTTGCTGAACCACGTATCCCCCATCTTGTAACAGGGCCTTTGGTTTCTTTTTCCTAGGTGCAGAACTTGGCATTTATCCCTATTACATTCCATTCTGTTGTTTTCTGCCCAGCGCTCCAGTCTATCCAGATCACTTTGAATTTTGTTTTTGTCTTCCAAGGTAATCTAGATAATCTAGATCTGAACAGGTCATAAAATTGTTATCTCCACGCACCTAGAAAATTTACCTGCTGATTTCAGAAGACCCAACGATAGACCGGGGGGGGGGGGGGGAGAGAGAGAGAGAAGCAAGAGGCGACTACCTTGCAGGGTTGTCATAAAGCACTGTATCAGCCACAGCCTTCCTCCCACCAATAATTGCCCCGTTTACTACGTTTTTATCACATCCTTCTAAGGACGGATAGGAAACATGATTCTCTCCCCCCGCCGCTCCAGTTCGTTTGTTTAAACCATCCCCACCCTTTAATTTATCCTCAAAGCCACCCGGTGAGGTGTGTTAACCAGATATGCCCATAGCGTAACTCCGCCGCCTTCTACAGGAGGGAAACTCTCCTTCACGACAGAGCCAGGGGCTCTTATTTAAACGGTCAGCTGGCCGTCCCGGTTCCCAAACCCTCCGCTTCGCCGACTTTTATCAACCCCAGGTCCCTTTCCCTCCACACCTCACTTCTCCCCCCACCCCAAAAACCATCCCCTCAGACTCGCTGGTACCAGGTGGACGGGTCCTGGCCCTGCGGCGGCGCCTGAGGAGAGAGACCCGTTTCGTCGGTGACCGCCATGACGCGGAAACGATGAAGGACGCCAGGGACCTCCGGGGCGGGACGGCGAAAAGACGCTCGGGAGTCTCCACAAGGGCAACCTCCAAACAGCCCGCTCGGTTTCCTTGCAGGCGCAGCCTGCGCAAAAGCGGCTCTCGACCACCAAAAGGCGTTAAAACGCCTCACACTCAGCAGCCGCCGCCAAGGCGACCGGCTCGTCGCGGCGCCCGGCGCCCAACGGAAGCAGCACAGAAGCTTCCAGAAAACCGTCCCCAGCCGGTGAAAGGCGCTTGTTACGTAACGATGGCTCCAGTGCGCACGCGTGGCCAACGGCGGGAGGGCGCCAACCGCCCCGAAGCCACGAGCCGTAGCCATAGAAACAAGGAAGCTCCACCTCCCCCAGCCTGCAATGGTGCAATCGGAACGACCACGCGGAGGCGGGGCTACCTTGCAGCAGTGGAGGCTGGTGGCTCCGATTTCGGCGGGGCCATGCACCCATTCTGGGTTCCAGCCAGAACCAGCACCTTGGAGAGCTCCTTTGGAGGTCTGTCTCGTTCTGGCAGAAACCCAGAATGGATTCACAGGTCCACCGAAATCGGAGCCACCAGCCTCCACTGCCTTGCAGGGCTGTCTTAAGTGGCTTTGCGGTAGTTTCATGCCCACCTGCAACGTGCGCCCTTTCTTTGGTTGCAGTCCTATATACACGCTCTCCTAGGTGTGTAAAACTCAGCGGGGCTTATTTCAGGGGAGGCCGGCGGCTCCGATGTCAGTGGGGCTGTGAAACCTCTGTGGGTTTCAGTCAGGACTCTAAAGGAGCCATGCAAGGTGCTGAACCCTATCCCCAAAATAGATTCAGCACCTTGGATAGCTCCTTTAGAGTTCTGACTGGCTCTGATTGAAGTCCAGAGCGGATTCACTGCCCCACTGACATCGGAGCCACCAGCCTCCATTGGCTTACTTCTGAGTAAACACGTATATTACAGTTGTGTGCCTCACGCTTCAGCGCCCCTCCCCCAACAATAGTCATCATAGAATTTTTCTCTCATTAGGTAAGTCTGTTGCAGCAAAAACAACAGAGCCTTATGTAACCGTAACGACTCACACGTTCATTATGGCGTAAGCTTTTGAGGACCATCGTCCGATTCATCAGTCCCGTAGTGCACGAAGGCTTATGCCATAACAGATTTGTTAGTGTTACAGTTGCCACTAGACCCTCCATGGTTCTTAGACTGTAAATACTTCCTACCCCAGCGGGCTTCATAGAAAGACAGATAATGGCTTGCTTACTCAGGAGGAAAGGGTGGGAAGACTGGCTTCCTTTACACTCGCCCATATGATTTACCCATAGGAAACGACAGAGGAAGGGGAGGGAAAAAGAGGCAGAGGTAAACTGAGAAGAACAGGTGAAGACTGCAATTATGCGTATCTGGTTTAGGGGCAATCCTATGCGTGTTGAGACAGAAATAAGTCCTACAACTCCCAGCATCCCCCCCCCCCCCGCCAGCTATGCCGGGAATTGTAGGACTTACTTCTGTCTCAACACTCATAGGATTGCATCCTTAGACTGCACACCTATACGCATTTACCTGGGAGTAAGCCCCATTGAACTCAGTGGGATTGCCTTCTGTGTAGAGATGTATGGAATTGTACTGTTACAGTACGGTATCGAGATTAGGGGGTTGCTCAGGAAAGATGGGTGTCTCTCTCAGGCACCACCACCTATTGTACTATATGAAAACATTGCCAGTTTCTTTCTCCCTTCCACAGCGCAGGAAGCATTTGCAGGGGATTCCTTTCTGATCCCATTTCCCGCCAGACTAGACCTGTGTTTGAAACAGCACAAACGTTTGTTGGCGCGTCTACTTGAAGCTACCAAATCACTGCGGCGATTCAGCCCTGGAGATAAAATCCGACTTAAGTTCTATTTAGAGTAGACCCACTTACATGAATGGGGCTTAAAATTAGTCATGACTAATCAATCGTAACCCCTTCATGGATCACTGCCTTGTCGTGGCGAAGGGGCTTGCGTAACTCAGTGAAGCCATAAGCTATGCCGTGCAGGGCCACCCAAGACGGACAGGTCATGGCGGAGAGTTCTGACAACATGTGGTCCACTGGAGAAGGAAATGGCAACCCACTCCAGTATTCTTGCCAAGAAAACGCCATGGAACGTATCACAAGGCTAAAAGAGATGACGGCGGAAGATGAGCCCCTCAGGTCGGAAGGTGTCCAATATGCTACTGGGGAAGAGCAGAGGGTATTTCCAAGTAGCGCCAGAAAGAGTGAAGCGGCTGGGCCAAACCCGAAAGGACACTCAGCTGTGGATGTGTCTGATGGTGAAAAGAAAGTCCGATGCTGTAAAGAACAATATTGTTTATGCAATGAATATGGACTTGAGCACGCTCCGGGAGAGAGCGCAGGACAGGAAGGCCTGGCGTGCTATGCTCCATGGGGTCACGAAGAGTCGGACACGACTGAACAACAACAACAATCAGTCGTAAATCCCATTTATGTCAATGGGTCAACTCTTAAGTAGGAGCTATGTTGGATTTTTACCCTGGGTTCCTGCCTCCCCCAAACAGGTGCCCAACAGATGTGTTTGACTACAACTCCCAGCATCCCCAGCCAGCTACTCCGACACATCTGGAGGGCAGCCAGTTGAGCGAAGCCCGGTTCTCAACGGTTTCTTAGAAGCGGCTGCTATGAAAACAACAAAACACGACACGCATGCGCGCAGTTTAAACGCACCCGCGCGAACTTGATAATATAGCGCATGCGCAAACTCCCCCCCCCGCCCGGAGCTGGGAAGTCTATCGCGCCGGACCTGATGGCGCACGCGCGCAGTCAAGAGAAATCCGTCCTCCCGCGCAGCCCCTCAGATCGGCGTCGTCGCGCAGAGGCGGTGGTTCTAGCGCGGCCAGTGCGCATGGGCAAGCCCATCATCTCCGTCTCTCTCCGCGCGCCTAGCGAGTGACGTTGCCGCGCCTGCGCAGTACAGGCGCGCTCTCTGTGACGGCCGCTTCGGCCCTTTCAGCATCCGGGCTCCTAAGCCGGATTCCTCCTTTTGTTTACTTGGTGGGGAAGAGGCGGGGTTACTGTTGGCTCCGCTGAAGGAGTCAGTCAGCTGAGCGAGGGCAGAATCCGTGTCTCCGGGTTCCGCACCTCAAGAGAGCCCTTGAGGCGGGTAAGTGGGGAGGGCCCCTTCCGCTTCTCCCAATCCCATAATCCCCCGGGGAGGGCCTTTGGCCAAGGGAGGCTGTAGCGCAGGCTCTCCTGTGCCGAGAGCCGCCGGCTGAGGTGGGTGTGTCGCGGGGGGGGGGGGTAGGTGAGGGAGCCTACCGAAGCTTCTTTACTCAGGAGCAAGCCCGTTTGAGTTCAGTAGGATTTACTCGGCAGTAAGTGCCTTTAGGGTGACAGCCTTCGTGGAGCCTTGGGTTGGGTTGGGTTATTTATTTATTAATTTAAAAGATTTTCAACCTGCTTTTCAGGGCGCGCCACCCTCAACGCAGCTTACAATATTATAAAAGCACAAACATACAAATTACGAAATGGCTATCCATCCATTTAATACAGGAGCAGGCCGCACTGACTTCAGTGGGATTTACTCCACAGTAAAGGGTGTTCAGAGTGACAGTGGAACCTTGGGTTGGGCCGGGCCATGCATGCATGCTTCCATCCATCCTTTGGACACCATCCATTTTGGTCAGAAGCAAATCCCATTTAGTGAGATTTATTCCACAGTAGGTGCAAGGAGAGACAAGAAGGCCTTCTTAAATGAACAATGCAAAGAAATCGAGGAAAACAACAGAATGGGAAAGACTAGAGATCTCTTCAAGAAAATTGGAGATCTCAAGGGAACGTTTTGTGCAAAGACGGGCATGATAAAGGACAAAGAAGGCAGGGACCTAACAGAAGCAGATGAGATTAAGAAGAGGTGGCAAGAATACACAGAAGAACTATACAGGAAAGATCTGAATGTCCCTGATAGCCATGATAGTGCGGTCACTGAACTTGAGCCGGACATCCTCGAGAGTGAAGTCAAGTGGGCCTTAGGAAGCATTAGTAACAACAAAGCTAGCGGAGATGACAGTATTCCAGCCGAGCTATTTAAAATCCTAAAAGATGATGCTGTTAAAGTGCTGCATTCAATATGCCAACAAATCTGGAACACTCAACAGTGGCCACAAGACTGGAAAAGGTCAGTTTACATTCCAATTCCAAAGAAGGGCAACGCCAAAGAGTGTTCAAACTACCGCACTATTGCGCTCATTTCACATGCCAGCAAGGTGATGCTCAAAATCCTACAAGCTAGGCTTCAGCAGTATGCGAACCGAGAACTACCGGAAGTACAAGCTGGGTTTCGAAGAGGCAGAGGAACTAGAGATCAAATCGCCAACATTCGCTGCATCATGGAGAAAGCAAGAGAATTCCAGAAAAACGTCTATTTCTGCTTCATTGACTACGCTAAAGCCTTTGATTGTGTGGATCACAACAAACTGTGGCAAATTCTTAAAGTGATGGGAGTACCAGACCACCTTACCCGTCTCCTGAGAAACCTGTACGAGGGTCAAGAAGCAACAGTAAGAACCAGACATGGAACAACCGATTGGTTCAAAATTGGGAAAGGAGTACGACAAGGCTGCATATTGTCACCCTGCTTATTTAACTTATATGCAGAGTACATCATGAGAAATGCCGGGTTGGATGAATCAGAGGTCGGAATTAAGATTGCCGGGAGAATTATCAACAACCGCAGATATGCAGACGATACCACCCTAATGGCAGAAAGCGAAGAGGATCTCAAGAGCCTCTTGTTGAGGGTGAAAGGGGAGAGTGCAAAAGCTGGTTTGAAACTCAACATTAAAAAAGCTAAGATCATGTCATCTGGCCCTATCACTTCCTGGCATATAGAAGGGGAAGAAATGGAAGCAGTGACAGATTTTACTTTCTTGGGCTCCAAGATCACCGCAGACGGTGACTGTAGCCATGAAATTAAAAGACACTTGCTCCTTGGGAGGAAAGCTATGGCAAACCTAGACAGCATAGTAAGAAGCAGAGACATCACCTTGCCGACAAAGGTCCGTCTAATCAAAGCTTTGGTTTTCCCAGTAGTAATGTATGGCTGTGAGAGCTGGACTATAAGGAAGGCTGAGCGCCGAAGAATTGATGCTTTCGAACTGTGGTGCTGGAGAAGACTCTTACGAGTCCCCTGGACTGCAAGGAGGTCAAATCAGTCCATCCTAAAGGAAATCAACCCTGAGTGCTCATTGGAAGGACAGATACTGAAGCTGAAGCTCCAATATTTTGGCCACCTAATGCGAAGAGAAAACTCCCTGGAAAAGACCCTGATGCTGGGAAAGACTGAAGGCAAAAGGAGAAGGGGACGGCAGAGGATGAGATGGCTAGATAGCATCACGGATGCAATGAATATGAACTTGAGCACACTCCGGGAGAGAGCGCAGGACAGGAAGGCCTGGCGTGCTATGGTCCATGGGGTCACGAAGAGTCGGACACGACTGAACAACAACAACAAGGTGCCTTTAGGGTGGCAGCCGTAGCGGAGCCCTGGGTTAGGTTATTTAGTTATTTAAAAGATTTCTAAACTGCTTTTCAGGGCACACTACCCTCACAAGGTGGCGTACAGTATTATAAAAACATCAACATACAAATTACAAAATGGTTATCCATCCACTTTAGTCAGGAGCACATCCCACTGAGTTCAGTGGGATTTACTTTGCAGTAAAGGCACAATCCTATGGATGTTTAGACAGAAAAAAGGTCTACAACTCCCAGCGTTCCCTAGCCAGCCATGCCAGCCATTGTCTATAGGTGAGAATACTGGGCTCCAAAATTAATTCAGTACTTGAAAGATTCTATTGTACCTGTGACCAGAGCACTCAGGGTGATCTTGAGATAGAAAATGAAATCAGGGAGACCTCCACACAAAGAAGTGTTGCAATATGGGTTACTACCACATCGATTGGATAAATGCATGTTCCAGTCACAACAAAGAAGTTAAATTTCTTGATGCCCTAAGCTACTGTGCCGTAGAACATGGAATCAACCAGAGGGGAGGTGACCTTGGATTTAATCCTAAGTGGTGTCACCCAGGACCTAGTACAAGATGTAAATGTTGTTGAACCAATTGGAAACAGTGACCACAGTGCTATCAGGTTTAATATATATTTAGGTGGAAAATTGCCCAGGAAGCCCAACACAGTCACATTTGACTTCAAAGAGGGAACTTCTCCAAAATGAGAGAACTGGTGAAAAGGAAGTTAAAAGGGGGAGCCAATTAAATCCCTTCAAAATGCTTGGAGATTACTGAAAACCACAGTAATACTAGCTCAGTTAGAATGTATACCACAGGTTTGGAAAGATAGCACCAGGTCGAAGAGGTCACCGGCATGGTTAACAAATGTCAAGGAAGCTATTGGAGAACAAGAGGCTTCCTTCAGAAAATGCAAGTATTCCCCAAATGAGGAGGGGAAAGGCAGCACAAGCTTGCACAAAGGAGATGCAAGTAGACAATAAGAGATGCAAAAAAAAAAGCATTTTGGGGAGCATATCGCTAACAACATCAAGGCCAATAAATATTTTTTACAAATATATAAAGCAGGAAACGAGCTAAGGAGGCAGTTGATGACAATGGAGTTAAATCACTGCCTTGTTGTGGTGAAGGGGCTTGCGTAACTCAGTGAAGCCATAAGCTATGCCGTGCAGGGCCACTCAAGACGGACAGGTCATGGCAAAGAGTTCTGACAAAATGTGGTCTACTGGAGAAGGAAATGGCAACCCACTCCAGTATTCTTGCCAAAAAAAACCCCATGGAACGTATCACAAGGCTAAAAGATATGATGCCGGAAGTTGAGCCCCTCAGATCGGAAGGTGTGCAATATACTACTGGGGAAGAGCAGAGGGTATTTCCAAGTAGCGCCAGAAAGAGTGAAGCGGCTGGGCCAAAGCCGAAAGGACACTCAGCTGTGGATGTGTCTGATGGTGAAAAGAAAGTCCGATGCTGTAAAGAACAATATTGTTTAGGAACCTGGAATGTAAGGTCAATGAATCAAGGTAAGCTGGAGGTGGTCAAACATGAGATGGCAAGATTGAACATCGACATCTTGGGAATCAGCGAACTAAAATGGACAAGCATGGGCAAATTTAATTCAGGTGACCATTATATCTACTACTGTGGGCAAGAATCCCTTAGAAGAAATGGAGTAGCACTCATAGTCAATAAAAGGGTGAGAAAAGCAGTACTGGGGTACAATCTCAAAAACGATAGAATGATCTCAGTACGAATCCAAGGCAAACCATTCAACATCA
This sequence comes from Heloderma suspectum, assembly GCF_057233095.1. Lineage (NCBI taxonomy): Eukaryota > Metazoa > Chordata > Lepidosauria > Squamata > Helodermatidae > Heloderma > Heloderma suspectum. The sequence goes on along the minus strand of NC_139467.1, from coordinate 34,103,696 downwards.
CAGTAATTCAAGTCTATGCCCTAACCACTGGGGCCGAAGAAACTGAGGTTGATCGGTTCTATGGAGATCTACAACACCTTCTAGAACTAACACCAAAAAAAGATGTCCTCTTCATCATAGGGGATTGGAATGCTAAAGTAGGAAGTCAAGAAATCACCAGGATAACAGGCAAGCATGGCCTTGGTGTACAAAATGAAGCAGGACAAAGGCCAATAGAGTTTTGCCAAGAGAACGCGCTGATCATACCAAACGCTCTTTTCCAAAAGCACAAGAGGCGACTCTACATATGGACATCACCAGATGGTCAATATCGAAATCAGATTATGTCTTTTGCAGCCAAAGATGGAGAAGCTCTATACAGTCAGTAAAAACAAGACCTGGAGCTGACTGTGGCTCAGATCATGAGCTGCTTCTTGCAAAATATCAGCTTAAATTGAAGAACGTAGGGAAATCCACTAAACCATTCAGGTATGACCTAAATCATATCCCTTATGAATATACAGTGGAGGTGATGAATAGATTTAAGGGATTAGATCTGATAGACAGAGTGCCTGAGGAACTATGAACGGAGGTCTGTAACATTGTTCAGGAGGCAGCAACTCAATCCATCCCAAAGAAAAAGAAATGCAAGAAAGCCAAGTGGCTGTCTGAGGAGGCTTTACAAGTAGCTGAAGAAAGAAGGGAAGTGAAAAGCAAGGGAGAAAGGGGAAGATCTATCCAACTGAATGCAGAGTTCCAGAGAATAGCAAGGAGATACATGAAGGCCTTCTTAAATGAACAATGCAAAGAAATTGAGGAAAACAGTAGAATGGGAAAGACTAGAGATCTTTTCAAGAAAATTGGAGATCTCAAGGGAATGTTTTGTGCAAAGACGGGCATGATAAAGGACAAAGAAGGCAGGGACCTAACAGAAGTAGATGAGATTAAGAAGAGGTGGAAAGAATACACACAAGAACTATACAGGAAAGATCTGAATGTCCCTGATAGCCATGATAGTGCGGTCACTGAACTTGAGCCGGACACATCCTCGAGAGTGAAGTCAAGTGGGCCTTAGGAAGCATTACTAACAACAAAGCTAGCAGAGATGACAGTATTCCAGCTGAGCTATTTAAAATCCTAAAAGATGATGCTGTTAAAGTGCTGCACTCAATATGCCAACACATTTGGAACACTCAACAGTGGCCACAAGACTGGAAAAGGTCAGTTTACATTCCAATTCCAAAGAAGGTCAATGCCAAAGAATGTTCAAACTACCGTACAATTGCGCTCATTTCACATGCCAGCAAGGTTATGCTCAAAATCCTACAAGCTAGGCTTCAGCAGTATGAGAACCGGAAGTACAAGCGGGTTTCGAAGAGGCAGACGAACTAGAGATCAAATCGCCAACATTTGCTGGATCATGGAGAAAACAAGAGAATTCCAGAAAAACGTCTATTTCTGCTTCATTGACTACGCTAAAGCCTTTGATTGTGTGGATCACAACAAACTGGCAAATTCTGAAAGAGATGGGAGTACCAGACCACCTTACCTGTCTCCTGAGAAACCTGTACGAGGGTCAAGAAGCAATAGTAAGAACCAGTCATGGAACAACCAATTGGTTCAAAATTGGGAAAGGAGTACGACAAGGCTGCATATTGTCGCCCTGCTTATTTAACTTATATGCAGAGTACATCATGAGAAACGCCAGGTTAGATAAATCAGAGGTCGGAATTAAGATTGCCGGGAGAATTATCAACAACCGCAGATACGCAGACGATACCACCCTAATGGCAGAAAGCGAAGAGGATCTCAAGAGCCTCTTGTTGAGGGTGAAAGTGGGGAGTGCAAAAGCTGGTTTGAAACTGAGCATTAAAAAAACTAAGATCATGGCATCTGGCCCCATCACTTCCTGACATATAGAAGGGGAAGAAATGGAAGCAGTGACAGATTTTATTTTCTTGGGCTCCAAGATCACCGCAAACGGTGACTGTAGCCATGAAATGAAAAGACGCTTGCTCCTTGGGAGGAAAGCTATGGCAAACCTAGACAGCATAGTAAGAAGCAGAGACATCACCTTGCCGACAAAGGTCCGTATAACCAAAGCTATGGTTTTCCCAGTAGTAACATATGGCTGTGAGAGCTGGACTATAAGGAAGGCTGAGCGCTGAAGAATGGATGCTTTCGAACTGTGGTGCTGGAGAAGACTCTTCTGAGTCCCCTGGACTGCAAGGAGGTCAAATCAGTCAATCCTAAAGGAAATCAACCCTGAGTGCTCATTGGAAGGACAGATACTGAAGCTGAAGGTCAAATATTTTGGCCACCTAATGCAAAGAGAAAACTCCCTGGAAAAGACCCTGATGCTGGGAAAGATTGAAGGCAAAAGGAGAAGGGGACAGCAGAGGATGAGATGGCTAGGTAGCATCACCGATGCAATGAATATGAACTTGAGCACACTCCAGGAGAGAGTGGAGGACAGGAAGGCCTGGCATGCTATGGTCCATGGGGTCACGAAGAGTTGGACATGACTTAACGACTCAACAACAAGGAGATTGTGGAGAAGCTGAATTAATTCTTTTCATGTGTCTTTGCTGCAGATGATATAGGACAGATACCTTTGCCTGAACTGAAGTTTTCAGGAAGGGAGTCTGAAGAACTGAGGCAAATGGTGGCGACCAAAGATGAAGTTCTCAGACTTATTGAGAAATTGAAAGTATATAAATCACTGGGACTAGATGGTGTCCATCCTAGAATTCTTAACTCAAATATGAAATTGCTTATCTTCTAACAAATATATGTAACATGGCCCTAAGATCAGCCTCTATACCTGGGGATTGGAGAATGGCAAATAGAATCACAATTTTTAAAAAGGGATCGAAGAGAGATCCAGGAAATTACAGGCCAGTTAGCTTAATGTTTGTTCCAGATAAATTGGTTGAACGCATTATTAAAGATAAAATTAGTAAGCGTATAGAAGGACAAGCACTGTTGAAAAAGAATCAACATGGCTTCCATAAAAGCAAGTTCTATCTCACTAACATTTTGGAGTTCATAATAAACATCTGGACAGGAGTGATCCAATGGACATTGTTTAGTTGGACTTCCAACAAGTTTTTGACAGTGTCCCTCACCAAAGATTTCTGAGCAAACTTAGCAGTCATTGAATAAGAAGAGAGGTCCTCTTATGGACCAGTAACTGGTTGAAGACCAGAAAGCAGAGAGTAGGAATAAATGGAAAATTCTCCCAATGGAGGGGTGTAAACAGTGGGGTCCCGCAGGGATCAGTATTGGGACCAGTGCTTTTCAACTTCTTCATAAATGATTTGGAATTACGGGTAAGCAACAAAATGGCCAAGTTTGCTGATGACAGCAAATTATTTAGAGTGGTTAAAACAAAAAGGGATTGTGAAGAGCTCCAAACTGGGAGAATGGGCATCAAAATGGCAGCTATGGTTCAGTGTAAGCAAGTGTAAAGTGATGCATGTTGGGGCAAAAAATCCCAGTATAAGCTGATGGGATCTGAGCTAGCAGTGATTGGCTATGAAGGAGATCTTGGGGTTGTGGTGGACAGCTCAGTGAAAATGTCAACCCAATGTGCAGTTGCTGTGAAAAAGACAAACTCCATGTTCAGCATAATTCGGAAAGGAATTAAAACTGCCAGGATTATATTCCTCCTATACAAATCTATGACCACACCTAGAATACTGTGTACAGTTCTGGTCAGTGCACCTAAAAAAGACATTATAGCGTTGGAAAAAGTGCAGAAAAGGGCAACTAAAGTGATCATGGGGCTGGGGCAACTCCCATAAGAGGAAAAGTTGCAACAGCTGGGATTGTTTAGCACAGAAAAAAGGTGAGTAAGGGGAGACATGATAGAGGTGTACAAAATTCTGCATGATGTGGAGAAAGTGGATACAGATACATTTTTCTCCCTCTCTCATAATACTAGGACCCAATCGGGTCACCCTATGTAGCCGATTGGTTGGAGATTCAGGACAGATAAAAGGAAGGTTTGGGGGTTGGATGCGATGGCCTTGTAGGCCCCTTCCAACGCTACTATTCTATGATTCTATGATTAAGGACTTGTTCACACAGCACATAGTAAAACTATGGAATTCACTTCCATACAATGTAGTGATGGCCACCACTTTGGATGGCTTTAAAAGGGGATTGGATAAATTTATGGAGGATAAAGCTATCAGTGGCTACTGGTCCCTATGGCCATATGCTACCTCCAGTATCAGAGGCAGTATGCCTTTATGTACCAGTTACCGGGGAACTTGGGCAGGAGGATGCTGTTGCACTCATGTCCTGCTTTCCCATAGGCAGCTGGTTGATCTCTGTGTGAACAGAATGCTGGACTAGATGGACCCTTGGTCTGATCCAGCATGGCTCTTCTTATGGTCTTAATACTGATCTGCATTCTTCGGATGTCCTAACTGCTGGCAATAGGAAATATATATAGTGTTTTACTGAGCATCTGTGTCTTTGTGTGTGTGTGTGCGTGTGTGTGTGTGTGTGTACATACCTGTGCATCTGTTTTTTATTTAGGGGATTTGTATCCTGCTTTTTGACTAACATCCTTAGAGCAACAAATGCAAGTAATACATTAAAAGCCATACACTTAAAAGAAAATGAAACCAGAGATTTTTTTTTCATTTTCTCTACTAGGTTTTTCAAAGCACTGAAATATGTCTGGGTTCCTTGAGAACATGAGGTGCTCTGAGTGTGTTGACTGGGGTGAAAAGCGAAATACAATAGCTTCTATTGGTGCTGGAGTTCTGGTGCGTATACTTAACCCTCTTATTTGTCATTATTCTCTTCATGTCTTCCTTAGTCTTGTCCCTGTTAAGTTGATGCAAAACTCCCACTGGTGTCTGTAGTACTTTCATTTGACCCTTATCCTCTAAATATATGCTTATTAAAAACCCAAGTATTTAAATTTAATTGAATAGTTATATGCATATAGAGTGACAAATTCCAGAGTGGTAGGCCTGTTAGTGTGTTGCAGCAAACAAACCTCACACATAGTCTTGTGTAACCAAGTAAGATATTTATTGTGCCATATACATTTGTGGACTAGCACACTTTTGTCAGATACAGGAAGTGTTATCAGTTGGCAGGTGTGTATATATATATTAAAAGATTTATAAGCAGCCTTTAAAAACACAAAATGCACAAAAAAAAGAAAAATAATAATAAAATAATAATAAAATCAAGACTATCAATTAAAACTAGGGGTGTGTGTGTATGTGTATACACACACACACACACTAAAGTCCTGACTGAATTATTGGCCAAGGTAAATAAATATGTCTTTAGGTCCTATTTCAAGGCCTACAATGATGGGACCTGCTGGACATCAATTGAACAGAGTTCCACAAGCATAGGGACAGAAGGCCCTGTCCTTCATGCCTGCCAACCTTTGACAGAGGGCACACAAGCAGGGCTTCTGATGTTTCTCTCGGAGTATGGGCAAGTTGGTATGGGTAAAAGCTGTCCTTCAAATAACGTGGACCCAAACTGTTAAGGGTTTCAAAAGCCAATACCAGTACTTTACATTGGGCCTGAAAACACAGTGGGAGCCAGCATAGCTGGTAAAATATAGGTGTCACATGATCAGACTACCTATCACCTTCCAGTATTATAGCGGCCACATTTGATACCAGTTGAAGTTTCCAAATTGTCTTGAAAGGCAGCCCAATGTAGAGTGTGTTACGTAACCCAGCCTGGATATCACTAGAGTACAGATAACTGAAGCAAGGTCCATCCTCTCCAGATAGGTTCACAGGTGGTATAACAGCCTAAACTGGTAAAAAGCACTCCTGATCATCACTGCCAGCTGACAACAGTGCCTAGTCCAGGAGGAATCCCAAACTGTGTAGTTGGTCATTCAAGGAGAGTGAAACCTTGTCTAAGACTAGTTCCAAGCCTCCATCCTGAGTGCTCAGTTTCCATACCCACTGTACTTCCATGTTTTCTGGATTAAGTTTCCCTGGAACATGAAAGTAGAGCGGAGTGTCATCCACATATTGATGATCCCTCAGCCCAAACTTCCAGGTAAGTTCACCTAGCCGTTTTATGTGGATATTTAAAAAAAAAAATAGTAGACAAGCTAGAACCTTGTGGCAGCTCATAAGACAATGGCCATTGTGTAAAGCAGTAGTCTCCTGGTATCATCTTCTGGAACCGATTCTCCAGGAGGGACTGAAACCACTGTAACATCATGGCTTCCAAGCCCAACTTGGATAGACAGTCCAGAAGGATACTGTGGTTGATAGTATTGAAAGGCACCGAGAGATCCAGGAGAACCAAAGTGGTTGTTGTACTCCTATGCATTCACTGGCGTGAAGTCACCCATCAGGGCAATCAAGGCTGTTTCTGTCCCCAAGCTGGGTCTGAAAATGGATTGGAAGGAATCGAAATAATCAGCATCATTCAACACTGCGTGAACTAGGAAGCACCTATACTTTCCATCACCTTGCCTAAGAATGGAATATTAGACACCAGGCGGTAATTATTCCAAACCATTGGATCTGAATTTGGTTTCCTTAATAAAAGGCAGTGGGGACTACACCATCCCTCAAAGAGGCATTAACCAACTCCAAGATCCATATCTCCAAACCAGCTCTTGCAGATTTCAGTAGGCAGGATCAAGGGAACCCACAGTAGGCCTCAAACCTCCAAACCATTTGTCCACATCCCCTGAAAAGTATTCATAACAATGTATATAGATATCCATATGTACATAAAAAAAGAACAATTGGACCAAAAGGCCACAGAATACAAAAGGAATTGTCTGCGACAATTCTGTACCAAGCCCAGACAGGTATGAAAGATAAGAACAGTGGCGCATTCACAATAGAAGTAATTGGTGATAATAGTATCTTTCTAGTTATGCTATGCAAATGTTACACCTATAGCATGAAAGAAAACCACAGTTCCAAACTCAGTAGAATCAAACTTGATGATAAATTCTAGTTTGCAAGTTCACACTGGAGCTTCTTTTGACGTCTTTGATTTGGTTCACATGTAACAGCAGCAAAGTGTGGGTTAATTAATTAACCCACAATTTGCCAGGTCACATGCCACTGTCTCTTCCAGTCGGCCTGATCATAGGTTGCTCCGTGACATGCTAACCTGGGCACTATGGCTTCTTTATGGGTTAAACAACCCAAAGTTAACCAGTTTATTCATCACTTACACTTGGGGTAATTAATGTATAACCCATAGTGCCCAGGTTTGCATGTCATGGAGCAGCCTACAATCGAGCCACTTGCAGGTTGCATATTTAATGAGACAGCGGCGCACAAATGACTGGGCAAATTGTGGATTAATTAACCTATGATTTGCCACCCTTACATGCGAATGCACCCTTTTTCTTGAAGTATTGCTACTCATTGTCAACAACAGAGTGCCCTTGGCAATTGAAATGTTCTCCTATGAGCTCTTGAGTGTTGCCATTTTTAATGTCACATAGAATGGTGGTGTAAGATTTACAGCAGCATTGTGTTGATGTTCACATTGGAAACTGTTGTGTTCAAATAGTTTTTTACAGGCTGGTGGATTATCATAGATGCAGCTGTTAAATACCCAGATTCGAAACAGTTCAACCATTCATACCATGCTTGTGGAGTTATAGCTACGGTTGCATTCCTAATGTAGGTATCATTCCCATCACAGTACTACAAATATTCTTGTAGAATTTGTATTTAAAATGTACCTTAAAATGTAGGAGCTCATACATCAACTGGATTTCCTATATTTAATCAAACTATTTATTGTTCCTTGTTTTTAATAATAAAATGATCTAATACATGTGTGGTACAGGTTATGTAGGCTAATAAACTAAAGTACTTTTGGTTTTGTTGGCATAGGATTATTCTTTTATAACTTTATCCTAGACATGCTTACTCAGAAACAGAGATGTAAAATTTCCAGGAATTTTGAGGCCATGGAACAAAACTGTTCTTTTCCAGTTTTTTTCCCCAGAAAAAAATGGAAATTTGGGGGAAATTTTAAAAATAAGCAATCATTTTTAGCACTCTTTACAGATCTGAAGTCACTTTGTTGGTTTAAGACAGCCTTCCCCAATCCAGTGCCTTTCAGATATTTTGGTCTTCAGCTCCCATCAACCTCAGGCAGCATGGCCAATGGTCAGAAATGCTGAGCACTATAGTCCAAAACATCCGGAGGGCACCAGGTCAGGGAGGGCTGCTTTAGGAACATAAAGCAGCCTTTCTGTTCCTAAACTTATTTCTGTATAACTTACTTTGCTCATAAAATTATCATATTTTAAAACTTTTAAAAGTAAACTAAGTAAATATGTAATTATTGCCTGAATAGATTAGAACTACATTAAAGGACTGCTAGAGCATCAGAAACACAGGACTCTATAGAACAAAACCCAAACTGTCAAGAATACGTTTACTGTCAAGAAAGCACAATGGTGAGTGACTCTACTCACATGTTGGGAAACTGAGCATAAATGTATATCAGTAAAGTATACTTTAGATCAATAATTTTAATAAGGAATGAAAGAAATAACTATGCTGGGAATCTTACAGGGTCTATTAAAAAAATTTCCCCATGGCTTCATTATTTCCAGAGATTTTACATCTCTAGTCTTTCTATAAAAGTGTTCTTATTACATAGTTTTTAGAAATCATTTTGAGGGGAGTAGAGGCTGGGTAACAATATATAAATACTTTGTCTTAAATTCTAAAAGAAAATATTTTATAATCCAAAGCTGTTCAATTTTTCTGGGGGTTTTCTGGGCCTTCACACCTCTACTCAGAAATAAGGCTCATTGAATTCAGTGGGGTTTAGACAAAGTAAGTAGGCATAGGGTTGTAGCCCTGGTGTTTTATTTGGTCCAAGAGAATTCATACTTGTCCTTTATTTCATCATAACGAATTAAAACAGTAGTGTTTATTCTGGCATGGCACCTGATGTATTTGGGCTCTGTTCATGCCTTGCTAGAGAAATTATACAAAATTTACTTATTTCTGTCTTATTTCTTTGTAAGCCACTCTGGGAGCCTTTTTTGGCAGAAGGGCAGGATAAAAATACTAGAAATAACCAACACGCAACACATGTGTATGTGTAGATTTTACTCTTGAACATGAAAAAGCAATGCCCATAATTGGAGACCCTGTCTCTAAACCATCAGGACTTTCAAACATGCAACAGAGATTTTTTTGTTTCATCCCAGATTAGCACATGTGTGCCTCTTTTGCATTGCAGCCTGCCAATAGCAGCAGGCATGTACCTGGTGGACCGTAACATATCTCATAGTGGCATCAATATGCACCAGGGTCTGGTTGCTTCCATCTTGGCACGGTGCACTATTGAGTATGGAACTCGCAGACTGCTTACTTGGACATGGAAGATGTGCATGGTTACATCAGATTTTTGAGGTGTGAAGCTTTAGCTTGTATGTGTTTGTGTGACTGTCTGCGCACATTGAAATGTGTGCGTAACTGTGTAGGAAGTTGGTGCTTCATTTGGGATTGTGACTCCCAATCCAATGACAACAATACCACTTGGTATTTTCTTTCATCTCAATTCTAAGCTGTTTACATTTTTTTCAGTACATCTAGCACCAAATGCAAGTTAGTATAGATGTGCATGGAGAGAGACTAGATGGTTTCAGCTGTATATACCTCATAGAGAGCTGGTATAACATAGTGGCTAAGGGACATAAGGTTGTGTCCAGTGGTGGCTTTGCCTTAGAAGGAAGAGCCTCTGCATGCGCATCAGAGCACCCAATATTTGCCAATCCCCTTAAGCCTCCCATCCCCATTGGGAAAGCTGCTCGGGGGGGGGGGGGGGCTTCAGAACAGAATGGGATATGGTGTGTGTGTATGTGGGGGTGCAATAGGTAGGGGGGAATCAGCAAAAAATGGGTGCCCCAATTTGCACAAATGGAAGCGTTGCCTGTTAAGGCAAAGCTGCCACTGGATACAACACTGAACTATAAAGCAGGAAGCCCCTAGTTCCACCTCTGCCATGAATTTTCCAGGTGGCATTAGGCAAGGCCCCCGTTAGGCAAGCCTCTTAGCCCCCCAACATGAGGTTAATGATATTGGCCTACCTTACTGTGTTGTTAGGATTACAAGGCAATGACTGTGAAGTACTTTGAACGCTCAGAAATGCTAAAGAGATGCTACATTCCAAGTATCTGAATGTGTTGAATTCTTTTCTTTTATTCATGTAGGATCAATGCAGTATCCAATGGACAAGTGCGTGGGGATAGTTACAGTGAAGGCTGTCTTGGGCAAACAGGTACTCTTCATGACTAAAAGTTATAGCTGTTGCTCCACTCAACTTATGGCTCAGCACTGAAGCAGCCTGATTTCCACAGCTTTTGCTTTTGAACAGTTTTTCAGACTGTTGTATAATTTTGCATCTGCTCCAGAGTAATCCAACTTTTTTTTTTCCTGGACTTTGATTATTTTTATTGCTGTACTTGTGCTCTTGTTTTTTATCTTTGTTATATTTTTACTCCTCCTGTTACATGCACAGGGTTGTTCAGGTGTTCCTCTCGTTGTTACTCCTAAGAAAATCAATGCAAAGATAATTTTTTAACACTATAATGGCCCCCCCGTTATCTTGAACACATCCATTCAAGCTCATTATTTATTATAGGAATGGTGGATAGAATAAGCAAAAATCCTCACTTCTTCTACAAATAAGCAAGTTAGGATAAAAAAGAATGATTTGCTGAACTCGGAGAATCTTGCTGCGTGCAGGCGTATCTGTGAAATAACATATCCACCACTTTATTTCCCCCACTCAGCTTGAAGCCAGCTTCTTCCCGCCTTGGTGGTCCATTCGACAAAGATACTAATTGACTTGGTGCTTTTGTTTGCTCCCTCACCCCCACACCTCGGGGGGGCTGCCTGCTTTTTTTTTAAAGCACAGCATGAGCGTTCAGTTACTTGAATATTCATTTGGTGCCTCATTTGTAGGGGATGATAATCAACGTTTAAAAATAATAATAAAAAAAAAGCTCTGTGAAGGGCAGGTAGGAGTTGACCTAGTGACCTCACATGGGGCAGGCTCACAGTACACTCCATGGCAGGCTGCTGCAGAAATGGGAAGATCTGGTTCGCCCCAGGGTTGATACAGAAGGGAATGTGTATATGTGCAGTTCCCCAGCAAACTTAGGTCGTTATGGTCAAGCAGGGATTTGAACTCAGATCTTCCTGCTCCGTACACTCTCCACTACACTAGACTCTCGAAAGGGGCACTTAAGGTGCAGTAATGAAGAACGCTTGCTTCACAAGAAGTGAATTTAAAGACATGATGTATCAAGCTGAAATGTCTGCATTTTCAGTTTTTGCTTTTCCAGCTGTGGAAAACATGTTGTTGTTGTCGTTCAGTCGTGTCCAACTCTTCGTGACCCCGTGGACCATAGCACGCCAGGCCTTCCTGTCCTGCGCTCTCTCCCGGAGCGTGCTCAAGCCCATATTCATTGCATCGGTGATGCTATCTAGCCATCTCATCCTCTGCCGTCCCCTTCTCCTTTTGCCTTCAGTCTTTCCCAGCATCAGGGTCTTTTCCAGGGAGTTTTCTCTTCATATTAGGTGGCCAAAATATTTGAGCTTCAGCTTCAGTATCTGTCCTTCCAGTGAGCACCTAATATGCGTAGGCTTTACAGAGCTCGGCTGGGGGAAGCTTATTTGTGCCCTTTTCTGGCAAATAATGTTTGAACAATGGAGCTGCCCATTTAAAAAATACGTGTGTATGTGTGTATTCTTTTAAGGTGCTCGCATCTGGCTGTTCATCGGTTTTATGTTGGCGTTTGGATCTCTGATTGCGTCTATGTGGGTTCTCTTCGGAGGCTATGTTATTAACGGTAGGAAAACTGTTAAGGGCAGCCTTTTGAAATTAACACCTTAGCATGCGACCCATAAATTTTAGATTGTAAGTGCCTTAGGGGCAGGGGTCCTGTCAGTTGCTCATGAAACCCTTCTAAAGTGCCATGTACATTAATAGCACTGTATCAATAATAATGAGAAATGTCCTGTAAGTTGTCCTTCTACCCAAAGAATGGCCCTGAGGCATTCCTTTTCCAGAACCCAAACTGTGCTGGCCATAGCACTGTCTTCCTTTTTCTGTAGAGAGCTATGCTCTGAAGGTGCATGATGCAGGCCTGCGTCTGGTCAGTGCTTGGATGGGAGGCCCTTGGGAACCCTCTGTATACTTCCTGCTGTACTGAAGAAAGGTGGGGTAGAAATGTTAGGAAACTTAAGTTATTTAGGCTGCAATCTTATCCACACTTAACTAGAGAGTAAAACCCTTTGAACACAGTGGGACTTGCTTCCGTAATAGGATTGCATTGTCAAGCACCCAAAATTCAGTGCAGTCCTATACATTGTGCATAGCCCCTGTGTTCAGTGGGGCTTACTCCATAGTAAGCGTATTTAGGATTGCAGTCTTAGTGCCTGAACTTGCTTGCTGGGAACTCAAGAGGATACACGTGAAAGAGCAGTAGTTGCGTAAGTTGGATGTTGTTGGGAGAATGGGCGAAGAATAAACTTCTGGAAATCAGATAAACACGTTTTCCCTTCCATTCTCAGACAAACCAGACAAACCAGCAGTATACCCAGGAATAGCAGTCTTCTTCCAAAATGCTTTTATCTTTTTTGGGTAAGCACATGTTCCTTTTTCATTTCTTTGTCTGTGTTTAAATTTAACATGCATGAATGTTTGTAGCTCATCTGTAGCCAGGGTACGTGAAGAGGCTTTGGGCACCTTTGGTAGTAATCAAGGGTAGGGAGCAGTGGTGAAAATGAACAGCTGCAGAGTACTGGCATAAAGTTCAGGAGTGGTGTCTGGGAGTGCCACCGTAAGATGTGAAAGTGTAAAGGCCTTACAAAAACGTTGGACTCCTTTACATATTTATTTAGGATATTTATGTCCCACCTTTCTATTTACATACTAAATCACAAGGCAGCTCACAAAGAATTAATTGCAAAATACAGAATAAAAACCAAAAATAAAATCACCGTACAAAAATAAAATGGCCAAAGCGGCACAAAACAAGATAAAGCAGCAATAGCATCCAATAAAATAAAATGTTCAAAGCAGCAGTAAAATGACATCTTTGCGTTTTAGTGAAAAGCTCCAGAGAAAAGAGTTGTTATAACTTGATGCCTAAAACTGCATAAAATTGGTGCCAGGCCAGCAGGGGGAGGGGGTATATTCATAAATGTGATGCTGCTAAGGCAAAGGCTCTCTCCCCTGTTGCCACCTCCTTCACCTCCTGAAGGGAGGTCCTCCAAGAGAATGGATCATGGGATCTATGGAGATGGGCCACGGCTTGGCTAGAGCGCGTGCTTTGCATGCTGAAGGTCCCGGGTTCAACCCCTGACACCTCTAACTAAAAGGATTAAGTAGCAGGTTATGGAGAAGCTCTCCACTGGAAACCCTTGAGAGTCATTGCCAGTCAGAGTACTTGGCTAGATGGTTATCTCAGCATACAGGCAGGGAGTAGGAGATCCTTTATCACAAGGGTGTAGAGCCTCAGGCCCAGGGTCCCAGTCCAGCCTTCTGTGGTTCCCCAGAAGGCCTTTCCTCCGGCGCCACCCCCTTTTCCCAATCATCGATCATTTGGTGGTTTCCCAGCTTTTGTGGAATTTTTTGCCCATTCTAAAAATTTGAAATGCATCTCGTAAGGCTTGATTACTGGTAGTAAAAGCTTTAAGCCAAAATATGCTGGCCATTTTTTGGCCCCACTCACCACTGGAATGTGGCCCTTGAGAGCTTCTTTGAAAAGAAATTTGAGCCTCAGACTAAAAAAAGGTTCCTCACCCCTCCTTTATCGTGATCTTGTCAAAGAAGAAGCAGGTGGTACTTTATTTTCAAAAAGGGTTGCGGGCAGGGGGCTCATATCTGCATGAGAGCCCTTCTCCCTAATTCTGTATCTGTGGGCAAAGGCAAACCTGTAAATGCTCAGAATTACTTAACTTCATATCTGTCTCTTTAAAAGGGGGGCATACCCCAAGGTGGAAAGAGTGATACTGAAATGGGTGAGGTTAAGGAGCAAGGTGGGACTAAAAGACTGACAGTACCTGCAAGATAAGTTTTCTTGCTTATAATGCTGCTGGAGTTACAATTGGTTACAAAAACCTTCCAAGAAAAGCAAGATGAAAAGTTCTTTTTAGAAGGAAGAACCTTTTTAATGGCTTCTGTCAGTTTTCCTCTGCACTACAGGGTTTTTACAGCAGCCGCTAAGACACCATTTACACTTACACCAATGCTATAAATATCCTTGTAAATATCAGCTTCATGAATGCTATTGAAAGTGCATTCATGAACTTCTGTTTGTTGCTTTACTTAACTTCATGTCCAAATTTCAGGTTTCTTTGTATGTTGCCACATCTGTAAGCTATAGCAACAAGATGAATACATGATATAAGCATAAAAAATATAATAATTTAGGAATACCCAAGGCTCTGCAAAAGAACACCCTGTGTAAAAGAACCCTGTATAAAATAATGTTTATGCACACAAATGACATATGGGCTATTAAGCCACAAGAAATGCTCTGCATTTGATTTGAGCCTGCCAGAAATGGGAAAGACATATTTTAAAGCTCTAAAAGCAAGAGTAAGGTTTGCTTGGGAAAAGCCCCATTTCCTTGGCTAACCTCTGATTATGCACTGGTTGAGCAGCAAGACTTCTGTCTAAATGAAAGCCTCTTTTCTCTTACCACGTTTTAGAACTGTGTGCTACTATCCCCACATGTAGCTACCCTACATCATCAAAGACCAAGGTTCTATACAAGAAAGAGACTAGCACATTTTTGATGAAAATGTGTTTTTGACATGCTAAGGGCACTTCCAGATGTAGAGTCCGTTCACACTGTACCTCATTTATATGAGGCTTTATATGAGTAGAGGGTGGGAGCAAGTCTTTCGGGAAGGGACCCAGGGCTCCCTTATGAAACCCTAGACCGTCACTGCCAGTCAGTGCAGACCAGGCTGCAGAATCTTTTTTCTCTCAGGGGTTGCATACTGGCGGTGAGCAGGACCAAAGCCAGCTGTGGGCAGAGCCAGTGGGAGGGCGATGCTTCTCTCTCTCTTTCTGCCACCCTCTTTTCTATCTCATTATTCCTTCCTGCCCACTGTAGACAATACTGTGCTAGGTGGACCAATTATCTAACCGGAAGGCAGGTTCCTATGCACAGCCCACAAAATATTCTGTATGAGTTGATGCCTATGTGTACATTCATATACAAGTGCTAACACAATCGATCCGGTACAAAGGAGGTGTGCATCACATGGGTGGGTGTATTAGCACATGAATGTACATGCACAGACCGATTCATTCAAAGGGCATGATCCATACAAAGTTATGCCCTTTGCAGTCAAGTTTGTTTCAGAGGGAGAGAGTTATGGATGTGTTTAACTCTCCCATTGAAATAAGTTAAATTGAAGAAATTGTGCACTGTGTCCTGGTATTGTGTACTTTTCTGTGTATTTTAACTTGAATGGGTCTAAACAACCATAATAAAGAGTATTTGTATTTTGAAATCAGTGAGATTTAGAAGTGCTTAACTTTAGCTGGATTATGGCTCTGTGTTTAGTGGTGGAGGGAACTCCCTTCCTCACCGCATGTAAGCGTAAATACTAGGGTAAGTGTGATTTGTGTGTGATTTCTTATGAGAGGTGCTGTGCTGTGAATTATCATTAATTTGGGCACTACCAGTCATCCCAAATCTACATGTTTAAATTGCCAATCCTTTTACTGGTATTCCAGATTGGAGTGGGCAGGGTGGAGAGGCATAAAGCTACCATCGCTGGTTTGGTGTGGCAGTAGCTTGCCATTTGAGAGGGCACAGCTACTGTCATGCCAATTTAGTGATGGCAGCTCTAGCCCTCCTCAGCCACCTCCACAAACACAATAAGAAGGATCTCTTTTTAGGTGGTACTTTCCCACTAGGCATTCCCATCACTGCTGGGAGCAACATCTGAAAACACCTTAAGACTTTTTATTTTTACCCTGCATTTCAGTAAAATATTTTCACGATGCTGTTCTGCTCTCTTTGATGTGACCATCTGTAATAATTTGATGCAGTTAATCTTGTATCTCTTTTTTGTTAACAGAGGTCTGGTCTTTAAGTTTGGTCGCACTGAAGATTTGTGGCAGTGAATGACCTAGAGCATCTGTCCTGCTATTTTTAATTGCCCACTCCCATTTTGTAACACTTGTGCTCTGGTATCAGTGAAGATGAAAGCTCTCTACGTTATAAAAATCATGAAACACATTTCCTTTTTTTTTTCATTCTGAGACTGTTTTCTACTTGTGGCTTTTGACATTAAATATTGTAGCATGTGACTAAAATGTAAAACTGAGAAGGAAGAGGACCTTATGAAGTCCTCTTACTGAATGTTTTTGTTATAAATGACTATTAAACACTATAAATGTTTCTTTTACAGCTCTTTTTATATGTGGGGTGTCTTCACAGTAAAACTGCTATTTTTGAATATGAAAATATGTGACTAACACTGTATGTGGAAGATTTTTAAATGAAAGACGTTAATTCTGTGCATTAAAATGTAATAGAGAGATCTATCAGAATCATGCTTGCTCTCCAGATTTAGTAAGGTGGTGCAGCTTTCCCCCAACCTGATGCATTCCAAATGTGTTGGACTACAACTCCAATCATCCCCACCCAGTGGCCACGCTGGCTAGCATGGGAGTTATAGTCCAGCACATCTGGAGAGCATCAATTGGGGACAGCTGAGGTAGTGGCCTTCCAACTGTGTTTGGGGTTCCTCAGGGAGAAGATCAGCAATGGCAGCTAAGCTTCCTTCAAAGACAACTTGCTTGCACTACCAGCCTTCCCCCTACAATGCACAGTTTCAGAGTAGTGTGAATATGTCTTCACTCTTGAAGTGTGAAGAACAGTCCACTGAAGGTGCACTTCAGCAGAGAAGTCAGGGTGGAAAGTGAACGTGTGAAAATCAATGCACAAGCATGTGTGTAGGAGAGGGAGACTGAGTTAAAATTCAAATTTGACATCTCATTCTTCCCCTCTTCCCCACCCACCCCCATTAAAATCCTAAGTATCTTAAAGGAAAAAGGACAAACAGACCAGGTTTGTACATAACAAATAGCCAGCCATGGCTTGTTTAACCCACGGGTTGTCAGGGCTGTGCAGGTGTGAGCATGCTTCCAATTTGTTTCCTGTAAACAAAATAACCCAGGAACCATGGTTTGCTGTTGGGTTAAAACTCTGGGTTGTTTTTTGCTCAACAACCCATATTTCTGAGTTTGCACATGATGGAGCACAACCCAAGAACAGGGCGTTCCTGAGTGGTTTTGTGAACGGGTGGGAGGCAACACACTCACTCCAGACCAACCATGGGTAACCCATTGTTAGTTGTTACATGTAAACCAGATCAGAATGTGCGTTAAGAGAAGAGAATGTGGATGACAATTTCTTAAAGAAGCAGTGATGTACTTCATTTAGCCTTGCAAACAAATATTTCCTGAAAAAAGGTTAACACACAACCTCTGGCAGTTTTAATAAAACGGGTGCCAAGTCGCACTTTCGCATGTTCCTGTAGAAGCAAGCATTCAGTTGTCTGGCTTGCTGCAGTCTTGACAGCTGTATTTAATATCCAACAGCTAAATGGGGGAACTGGAAACAAAGAAATATTGTTGCATGAGAGGACAAACAAAAAACAGACATTTTTTAAAAACTTGTTTCTTTTATGAAACTCTATTATTTCTAATACTACATTCCTAAATGTATTTACTTAGAGTACAGCTCCTTTGATTTCAGTGTGGCTTAGAAGTAAATGACTTGTGATCTGGGTGTGCATGGGCATCTAGAAGTCTTCATTATCAAGCACACCATATAGAATATGGACTTTAATGTAGGGGCTTGTGGATTTTAGATTGCTCCAAAAGAGGTAATAACTAGGGGTGTGCACTGACCACATGATTCAGTTTGAAGCCCAGTTCGGAGGCCATCCACTTCTACTCAGACCAGAACCACAATACAGAAATCCAAACCTCAGTGCAACCCATTGACTATGATTGGAAATCAACTGCCAGCTATAACTTTGTCAGAAGTAGATAACATTTGCAGTCCCTTATGAGGGGATTATATCTGCCAAATTTCAGACAAATAGGTCAAGTGGTTTTGTGCTACATACCTTAATATTTTTATCTGTAAAGAATAAAACGGAAACTTTTGTTTTGCAGAACTGGATGAAACATGCAGGGATGGTTGCCCCTTCTGAGGGGGATCAAGCCTGCCAAGTTTCAGCTGAATAGTGCAGGGAGCTTTGTGCAAAAGCAGCCTACAGTTTGCTGGTTTCCACGCAAAAAAAGTGCTTTTCCCTCTGCATTTTTTTTTTCATAATTGTTAGAAAATGACATTCAGTATAAATGTGGCCCTAGTTAGGAAACCTGCAACATTTCAGAAGGATAGGTGTAATTTTTTTGTGGCGGGCAAGTGTTCATGTTTGGGGGTGGGGGAGGTGATTCACTCCCCCCCCCCCTTCATGTTTTGATTTTTTGCAAGTTGTATGAAAATGCCATATGTCATAGAGGTGTCCTTAAACAAAAAACCTGCAAAATTTCACAGTGATAAGTGCAAGAGTTAGGGAAGTATGACCAAATAAAACTGTAAAAGACTTTTGTGCTCAATTGGCCACCAAACCTTTTAATGTTCCAAATCCTGGGGGAGAGAACCCGCAAAGTGCAGTGAACGGTGGATAAGTCCTGCAATATATTACATCAATATCTCACCCACAAACCAATGGGATTGGAGAGCCCTGGTAAAACCATTCACTGCCATTACAAGCTAGAGCTGCCGGTCACAAAACTACACCCCCTCCGTATATAAACTGCTTGGGGAGAAATTCATCAGTTTTTTGAGAGGCACTGTCCGTGTCCTTCCAAATCTTCAGGAGTGTTCAACTTTGGACTTAGTCTTCAAAGAAGCCCCATTTTGATTTGGACATCTTCCAAATCAGCCCAGTTTGGTTCTGGATTCAGATGAATCTGATACACACCCCTAGCAATGCACAACCCTAGCTCTCTTGACTCTGGAGAACAAGCTGAAATGGCTTAGGTAGATTCTTCATATAATGCCTTTGAGAACAGAGTTTCCACTAGACAAGAGCACAGCCTTCTCTACCCAGTACTTCACTCTCATTAGTTGCCAAATAAAAACAGACGTAGCATTTTAAGAATAGTCAGAATGGGTTCTTCATTTACAATGGGAATCTGCATCTGCAAAAGTGTGGCGCAGACATAAATAGCAGTTAGCCTAGTAAGGATTTCACTCCTCTGCAAATCACGCAAACATGTCCTGTTCTCAACCCCGAACACAAGCAGGAATGCAATTCTCAGGAAATTTTCACAGTTTCCTGAACTTGCACATTTGCACAACTTTTGAAAGCAAATGCAATTTCCCCCATGCACACATTTTCATGCTTTAGCCTATGGGGGGGAAATGTGCACTTTCTTCAACTGGGAAAGGCACATTTTTTTCAATTGGGAAAAATGTGCACTTGAGAAAATGTGCATTTTTTCCAACTGAATAAAAAAGATGTTTGCATTTAGGAACACAAATTAACTGAAATATGCTCCAAATTCTTCCTCAAAGCTCATCAGTGAGCTCGAACATAGCAGGTTACCCCATCCCTAAGTATGGATCAGCAAATGTCTGCACATGTCAAGGTGGAATAATCAATCCACAGTTTGGCATCACCTTTTGTGTATTAGATGGACTATCAGCTTTAAGCTGCACTGTCATTTAAATGTACATATTCCATACTGTGTCTCCCCTCTCCTCGGATCTCAGACATTTACAAGATGTTGCAAAAGAGATAGTGACATGGGTGCTAGCCAGTAGACACCCACCATGCTGGCTTTGCACCCATACAAAGTGAGCTGTGTTGACAGCCTGCAGAATTGAATTTGTTTCAGAACTGGCCCTGAGACAGAAAAAGATGATTTTTGGATGGCCCTGCTACTACTACTGCTACCGCTCTTAAAATATTATGTCTGTCTGTACCCCATTAGGACACACCATTCTTGCAGTGGAATCCTATATGTGTCTTCTAATTCCAAGCCACAACACTCTGCTGAAACAGGAGTGCTCCAAACAATATATGCCAGGCTTCCTGAACCTAGTGCATCTAGAGGACATCAGGTTGGGAAAGGCTGATACAGACCTATGGATTAGAACCAGTGCTGTCCTACTAGCAGAAACCAGCTCTTGCCCACTACAGAAGGGCTCTTTCTGACTTAATGGAAGAGCATTGTGTGAGAAACGTGGATCCAAATCCAGAGAAACCCCTCTGTTTTTGCAAGACTGCACAAGCTCTGCTTCATATGCTAGAGAGCTTGTTGTATCTTTCTTATTTGCCATGTTTCTCACACACTAATGTGCAACCCCTTGTAGCACTGCACCGCAAGAAGTCTTCCACTAGTGCTGGCACAAGAGAGCATAGGACTGCACTCGGATATTTTCTCCTTCTGCTCACGTTCCTTAAATCCTAGCCTATATTTTTACATATTCCAGATGGGGTTGGGTATTTCTTAAATTGGATTTCTTAAATCGATCTGTGCAGCCTGATCCTTTTATGTTATATAGAAGTAAGTCCCACTGTAGTCAGTGGGGCTTATTTCCAGGTAAGTGTGCACAGGACTGGTGTCTTAAAACAGATTTTGGAGCTGCAGTAAAGGCAATACTAGCCTTGCCTGTGGATGAAAGGGAGGTTTCTCCAAATTAACTACAAGTGTGAAGACACCTTTGGAACATCTCTAGGGGGCTAATTAGCTTAGAACAAGAGAGTAAACCAACATGAAATGCATGTTTCTTTTAATTACATTTCTTTGCTTGCTTGTTTTTTTTTAAAGAATGGCACCTTCCCATTCCACTAATCAGCCTTCGCGATAGTGGTGTGGTTTAGGCAGAGGTGACAACTGTGCCGGTAGTACAGGGGCAGGCAGCTTGGTGCCTTCCAAAGATTTTGGACTCCTGCTCCTATAAGCCCCAGCCAATATGGCCAAGGGTAAGGGATTGTGGCACTTGTAGTCCAGAACATCTGGAGGACTTCAGGTTGCCCACCTTTGCTGTGGTGTAGTTCAATTAAACTCCTTGGCTATTTATAGCTATTTTAGGGCATATCTACTCTACAAACCTAAATCCCGTTTACACCAGTTTAAGTGACATGTCTTCTCCCAAATAATTATGTATATTGTAGTCTGGTGAGGGTACTGAGAATTTGGTTAGAGATCTCTGGCTTCACAAGACTACAGTTCCCTAAGGAGACTGAATGACTGTTAAACCAATTTAAGTCTATGGAGTGAAGATGTCCTGTGTGTCCTCTGATATGGCTCTATTGACTTCTTTTCTCTTGAAGTTCTATTTCTTTGCTACTGCAAGGATGGGGATGACTGAAATTAAACTAAGGGGACAGCAATCCTATGGCCCCTAGACAGCGTTGGGAAGGGGGGCATAGGATAGTTCGGATTCCTGGATCTGAGGTTGGAGTCAGTGCTCTGACCTTCGACCCTGGAGTCTGAGCTCCCGTCCTCCTTGCGGCTGGTGCAGAGAGGACTGTGCCAGTGACCTCGGAGGGAAGGTAAAGGAGGCGTTCCCATGAGTGAGGAGGGGAGGGGACTGGAGAGGCCAGCTTATGAGGAATCCTCCATCTTCCCCAGCATCCTTCCCTCCCTGATGCCTCAGCTAGACAGGTGAAAGAGCCCATGTAGCTGAAATGCAGAGCGGGAGGAGCACAGAGGCGAAAATCACCTCCGCTGCTTCTCCCGCTCTGCACTGGATGGCTGTAAGCCTCTGAGTTTGGGAGCTTATGGCCATCCCCCTAACCCTCTTTGCCTCGTGTATCCATTCTGAATTTGCTGGAGGGAGCGATCTTATGCGGATCAATGGTTGCCTCCGAGCCCAGGGATGACCACCTATCCAGTGCAGGGTGGGAGGAGAGGTGAGGAGTGGATCTCTTCCCTGCTCCCGCCGCCTTGCTTTCGTGGCTAGACAGCCGATTGTGGTCGTGGGACCTCGGAGCGCAGGAAGGGGCGGCCGGATGACACGTAGGATGTGTCATACTAGCACTTCCGACCTCCCTGCCCTGGCCCGCCCCCTGGAATGCCCCATTTCCCCTGCTCTGTGCTGGTCTTCTAAGCGCACAGCACAGGGCCAATCTGTGCTGCCTACGAGGCAGCACAGGAGGGGATGGAGGTTGGTTCTCTGGGAATCAACCTCAGAGTGCAGGCTCCAGGGTCAGTTTCCGGGAACCAACACAGCCTACAGCCGTCTAGCACCTGAGTAGTGGCCATAAGATTGTGCCCTAAATGGCTGTTAAGAAGCAAACAGTAAGGGGCTTTTGACTTAAACGCTGACCTTATGGTTCCTAAGCTGCACAGTGACCAAACACTAATGTAAAATTGAATCTTACCTCCCAATAAGCTTGATCATCAAAGTATTTTGTTACAGGAGGTGCTTTCCATATTTTACATCTTAAGAAGAAACCTAAGAAGTTAAAGCAAAAAACATACTGAGAAAAAGAAAGCAAGTTTCCATACTATATTTCATTGTACCCTTCCTTCCTTCCTTCCTTCCTTCCTTCCTTCATTATATAGCTATCCCATAACTGAAGTACATTGGGTGGCTCACAAAGAAATAAAATACAGTACAAGAAAATAAAACTATTAAAACTAAAACACAGTTAAAAACATGGAATGTTAAAGTAAGAGGCCCAGACTAAAAGCACATACTGTTGAAAAGGCATCGGGGAGTAAAAATAAAAAGTCTTCACATGGTGCCAAAACGTCTGTAAAGATGGCACCAGGTGAGCCTCTCTAGCAAAATTTTATATCCTGAAAATACCACTTTTTTAAAAATCCCCAACCTTCTAGCCCTCTTGGTAACAATAAGGAGGTTGAAAATGTACAGGGCATGTCTGCAGAATGTTCAGAAACCAGTAGTCAAGGAGAGAAGAGGCTTTAGTCTTTTCCTTCTCCCCTTTTTTCCATTCCCCACCTAACAAATAATTACAAATTTATTAGAAACAACTCTTTCAATCACAATCCAATTTGCGTTATCTATTCTGAGCACTGAATTCAGATTTCAGTAAAACAGAATTTAGGGTTGTGGGTTTTCCCCCTTTTTGGTTGAGAACGCACAGCCCTAATAACAGGATTGTGAATTCATGCACCACTGAAAAGCATAAAGAGTCTTTGTGATACAGACCTGTAAGAACACCGCCTACCAGACCGATGGCCATGCTCAGGCTCAGTGCACCAACTTCAATCAAAGCTGAATAACCCAATCTGAAAATTATCAAACGCACACACACAAATCATTCTCAAACCAGCAAAGCTCTAAACTGAAAATGTACCAAAGACAAGAGGCCTTTAAAAGCCAAGTAAAGTTCTCCACTTATGCTGTGCATAAGCCTGTAGTACATTTCCCATTTGTTGAAGAGTCATTTATTTCAAGTATTTTTATGCCACTCCTCAGCCAAAAAGGCTTTCGGAGCTGCAAGACAGTCCTTGCCACAGGCTCGCAATCTAAAAAGGCACAACATGGGGAGGGAAGAGGAAAACAAATCATCTTTCAGCAGGGCTGTTGGAGTGGCCCTGCTGTCCCTCTCATCCCCCTATGTTACAGTCTGCTGGAATGACTGATGCTAGGGAAGGGCTGGGAAGAATCCTGCCTGAAACTAAGGATGTCACGGGAGTCCAGTTGGGGCTCAAAGTTCAGCAATTTTTTGCAGGCTCGGCCCCCCCAAACACCAGTCCGCAGATCCCTGCACTTGCCTGACTCGGCACATGCTGAGTCGGGCAAACACGAGGATCCCTGCTTGCCCATGAGCCACCATTCGGTGTAAAAATGACAGCTCTGCTATTTATATAAGTTGCCATTTGCGTAAATGGGGCTATTTACAGCCACTATTTGACCATTTACACCTGCAATTTTGCGTAAAGGTGTTATTTCTGGCCACCATTTTATGCAAATGGTGACTTGCATAACTAGCAGAGCCACCATTTTTAAGCAAAATGGCAGCTTGCGGGATGCAGAGATGCCACTCGCCAGGCGCTCATGGACCATCCGGCAGCTTGCACGATATGTCGAACAGGGGCAAGCAGCCAGCGGGAGTCTGGCAAGTGGCGCGCAAGACAGGCTCCAGTGAGCTCGCCCATTCCTCCCGGAAACCCTGGAGAGCTGCTGCCAGTCAGTGTCAACAATACTGGGCTAGATGGAACAAAGTTTAGGGATGTCGAAGGAATCCATCTGGGGGGTCACATCTGCCAAGCTTTTAGCAGCTCAGTCCCCCAGACTCCAGCTCGCTTGTCCACAAGCTGGCCCGACTCGACCTGTGCTGCTGCCGCCACGCACAACCCTCCCTCTCCCTGCCAGTGCCCGGCAGGGAGAGCAAGAGAGTTGCACACAGCAGCAGGGAGCGAAGGAGCCATGGTGCTGCCCTTCCCACCACTGCTGCAGGAGGGCTGGGATAGAGAAATGGAGCCCCCGCCAACCCGCTCATGAACCCACGGCAGGCATCAGCAATGGCGGGAAGCACTGAAAATGCTACTTGCTGATGCCGGGAATTGCATTTGAAAACCATAATCTATGCCATTACTGCAGAATTTCCATGAACAATTTCCATGAACGATTAGTAATTTAATTAGGAAAATTAGGAATTTAGGAAAAATTGGGGGAAATTAGGAATCTGGGGGGAAATTAGGAAAAAGTAGGGAAAACAGGAAAAATGTAGATGTCTTTTGAAAAATTTAGAAAAAAAGGTGAAAAAAGTGAAAAAATTCAGAATTTTTAAAAGGAAAATTAGTTTTTATGAATGATTGGTAATTTTTTAAAGAAGCATTTCAGGCAATCCATTCTGTGCATATCAAATACAGAGAGTTTTAAGCAGGGGCTGGATGGATGGCCACCTATCAAGGGTGTTGTCATAGTTGATTCCCCGATTCAGCAGGGGGCTGGCCTAGACCACTTTCCAGGTCCCTCCCAACTCCCAGATTCTGTGAAATTAACCAAGGATCATGCGTAAGAGACAGGCTCAACCTACACAGTGAGGTTCTCCCGGTTGTCCATCATGGTAAGAATAACGTGGGCGATCCCTCCCAGTACACTGGGCAAGCCAAAGGTGGAATGCACTCCGCTGGTGTCATGAAACCTGAGTGTTGAATCCAGGAGTTTCTGAGTTTGGTGGGAAGGGATATGTGAAAAACACAAAGGGACACGTGATTAAGGTTTGGAATTACGCATCAGAAGCTGTCTGTCTCATGGCACATGGCTGGCTATAAACAGAACTGTGTGTGTGCATGCCACAGTGATGGGGAAGTGCAGATGTGGTACAGCCCTTCAAATAGAGGACACCTTCAGACAGAGGACGGTCCTCTGACAGCCCTTCAAATAGAGGACAATCCTCTGTAAAGTGGGGTGCATAGCCACCTTACTCCAAGATGACATGTGCAGGTCTTCTCCTTGTCCACAGTCAGGAACAGAATGGTTTAAAATGGGAACCATTTACCTCTAAAAAGGCAAAGCCAAGTACAGAGACTGCACCAGCTGCCAGTCCCAAAATCATCGCAATCCAAGGTTGCCGGATGGTGGAAGCTGAGAAACCAAGAGCAATGCCGCCTGCCAGTGTCGCTTTCTGGATGTGGGCCTGCAGGACAAACAAAAGAAGAAATCAAGAAATGAGAAATGCCAAGCCTGGCCGGGTAGATGGCCAGATGGGCAGCTAATAAATCTAATAAATAAAATAAAATAGTGGCAATATTTTGCTGGTGTTAGGCACTAGTGTGTGCGCATGCACATGCATGTGTTGTGTGTGTGTGTGCACATATGTCTTGAACAGGGCTCTTAGCAGTAGGGTGGCCACCTACAAATTGTCAAAGAAAGAGGAAATGCATCACCCAAAAAGAGGACAAAAGAAGTAACCAATTTGCATAAAATTTGCATATGCTAATTTATATGTATGGATGTAAAATTAGAAATTATTACAATTGAAATAGTAATACAGTCCTTCTCACCATAGTACGGATGGCTGTGACCAGGTGACTTGCATGCCTGCATGTTCAATCTGCTGTCCAGGTGCTAAGTGTGAATGGGTAACAGTTCTTAATTAAATATGGAATTGGACAGGAGAGCCTTTCAAATAGAGGACTGTCCTCTGCTAAAGAAGACACATGGTCAACCTACTATCAATCAGGCTCTGGTGCCCTTATTTCCTGCTCCACTTCCTGCTAAATTGCAGCACCAGCTGTTAGGATTGGGCTCAGGCCCCCTAGTTTGGTTCAACTCTGATTCAGATTCGGAGATGGAGCTAGAAGCCCATTACAAGCAGCAATGGAGGAAATTCCCCAAGATTCTCCAGGTGTCAGTGAAGAACCTTCCCAGGGGCTTATTGAGCAAGAGGGCCAGGCTCAGAGACCATCTTCCCCACTCCTCTTGGGAGCCTGGACTCTGTGCAGGTGGGACAAACCACCAGAATTGACAGATGCCAGAGCTCGCCCTCAAGTTAAGCAGGTGGAGCTGAGAGGAGGTGGGAGGCATTCCTCCAGAATGGCAGCCCATCAGAAGCTGAGTTGGGAGGATTCTCCCTGAAAGGAGGAGCCCAGAAAGAGCCAGCTGAGCATGGTGGGAAACCTGTCCAGTAATTGAAAGGCAACTGCCCTGCTTTCAGTAGCTGTCTTAACAAAAGCTCCATTTTGCTAATTAGGCCCAGAGCACAGCTGCCAGCCTTTGCAGGCGCTTCAAGTGTGAAGAGGTGCTATTAACTAAATAAAAGAGTTTGTGGATTGCACAGTGAGTCTCTGTTGCCTCACTACTCCACAGGAGGGCTTGGGATCCCTGACACCAGCCTGCCCAAGCATTCATCAGCTGACGCCCCCACCGAATGGTCAATCTCTGCCCAATGGATTCTATAGAGCCCTAGCCTCAGTCTGTCTGAACAACTAGTCTCCTGAACTATGGTATAGTGGAGCCAGGGCTCACAAGGACGCAGCAATGGCACCTCTTTATTAGGTGGGACGCTGACATCACCAGCCACCTCCCTCAGACTTCCCAGTTCCCTCTGAGCTTAGCTGCAATCCCCACAGCAGCTGGGGGAAAATGGATATTCTCAGCAACAACATATTGTTCCTTGTTGCAACACATAGTGTTTTGGGTTGGCAGGTGATGCGTAGAAGGGCAGGGAGAGAAACGATGGCCTAGTCCAATGGCTCCAGTTAAAGTTGCTTGGCTATGCCCTGATGTGATCCCAGATGTCTGCTTAGCTTTGCTCAGCCCTGACCCTCTCTGAGGCTGTAACTTAGGGGTGGCCTATGTGCAGCGTGCTGCTGCGGCTACCACCACTCCACAAAATTGTAAAAATTAAAAATTAAAAAATTGAAAACCAAGTGGCATCAGTACCATCCATTTTGAAGCCTTCTTTACACTTTTTAGTGTCCGTAGCTACTAAAACAAGCTAATGCTGAAAACAAGCTAACTTTGACCCTTTTAGCACTCCACAGCATTTTATTTGTTCAGCACTGGGGTTGGGGGAGGTGCGGTTTGTGGGAGAGAGGTGCGGCCTGTCCTTGGGAGTCCTCCGGGCTGCTAAAAAGCTTCTCAGACCTCCCAAAGTTGCCCACCCCTGCTGTAGCTACTCTGCCTTCTGCCTGACATGTTTGCCTCTTTTCTTCCTCTTTGCCTTTGGCTATCTTAACCTACACTCTTGGCCCCAATCCATCTTGCTTCTGACATAGAGTAATTGAAGCTCATTCACACGTTACCCAGGGCTACTGTGTATTTGCAGCCGCATGTATGCAGAGTGGGAGTTGCATCCGACAACTGCATATATTGCACACCAGCTGAAGAAACGATGTTTGTTTCCAGGTGTTTGTGTAAAACTCTTTATAGTGTTTTATTTATTTAATGATATTTATAAACTGCTTACATTGAAGCAATTTCTATGCTATGTACAAAAAAACAAGTCTTTATACAGAGGACAAGTTTACTTTCCTGGGTATGCTTGTTGGAAAAGGTATGTTTTCAGTAGGTGCTAAAACCCCAGAAGGGTTGGTGTCTACCTAAATTGTAGTGGTAGGGAAGTCCAGAGAGTGGGCGCTACTACACTAAAGGCCCTATTCTGAACCGTGATGGTCCAGACCTCCAAAATCTTGGGTACCACCAGGTACAGCTTAAGAGTCAATCCTAAAGGAAATCAACCCTGACTGCTCATTGGAAGGACAGATACTGAAGCTGAAGCTCAAATATTTTGGCCACCTAATGCGAAGAGAAAACTCCTTGGAAAAGACCTTGATGCTGGGAAAGATTGAAGGCAAAAGGAGAAGGGGACGGCAAAGGATGAAATGGCTAGATAGCATCACTGATGCAATGAATATGAACTTGAGCACACTCCGGGAGAGTGGAGGACAGGAAGGCCTGGCGTGCTATGGTCCATGGGGTCACGAAGAGTCGGACACGACTTAACGACTGAACAACAACAAGAAATCTTTCCCCAGAGTGCCTTTGAGCCCACATTGGGCCAAAAGGCCCTGTGGAGAAACAAAGATGCCAGGCACACCTGCAGCTTTGCTCCACGGTTTACTCAACATCCTCTGTAAGTTAAAAAAAAAATGTGACGGCTGTACTCGGGGGCCCTCCAGGCTGTGGGGGCCCAGACCTGTGCCCAGTGGTCTGACCCTAGTGGTGCTACTGATTTTGACAGACCTAGCCCCAGCAAAGAACCTCAGAAGAAAGCATCTCTCTTTGAGGCACTCTGTTTAGGGGAAGAGTCCCTCTACTAAATCAGTGTGGGCTCCTCTGTCTCACCATGCTGAACTTTCCATTTTTGCTGGTAGCCAACGAGAGGGAGAAGGCAGCCACGGAACTTGTGGCAATGGCAAAATATGTGTTGTAGACAGCGGCCAATTTCTCTGCTTCATCGTTTATCAGCACAGAATTGAAGCTGGGCCACAACGTCCAGAGGAAAAGAGTACCTGGCAGACCCAAAAGAAACAAATGGCAATTGTTAGTGACCTCCTTAACCCTTCAGATCGTTTTCTGGGCAGACTTCTGTGGTTCAGGTGAACCACCCATGCCCGTAAAGCACAAGGCTGATATTGTGGATGTTTCAGCAGCAACCTCTTTGCCAAGAAGTTGATACTGTCATGATTTCCCTTGCATTCTATGGCCTGGAATTCCAAAAGTTTGAAAGCAAATTCAATGTTTATTGCAACATTTATGGGGGGGGGGGTAATGTGGCACCAGCTCAAACTGTAGGAGAGCCTTCCTGCCTTGGTGGGCTGGGGCACATTGGGAACTGAAGCCCATCACATCTGGATAGCACCAGGTTCAGGAAGGCCGCTGTAGGAGATGCTTAGCCAATATGTCAGCTGGTACCAGAGCTGCAGTTTTGGTTGGTTGGTTTGTGGCCCCATAATATTCGGATCCTCCTTCCACCTACTGATCCCGCTCAATTGTTTATTTCTTGCTTGTCTACAACATTTATAAACCATTCTACATCTACAGAGCGGCGAACAAAAATAAAAAGGATCAGAGTACGAAAGAATAAACACATTTAAACTTGGATTGTACCAATAAAACCATGGCTGGTCTTTTACTCAGGAAAGGCTTGTTTAAACAAAAATGTCTTTAGCAGACACTAAAAACAGAGCAGTGCTGATGCCTGCCATCAGCGTTCCACAATGCCGCTCCCTTCTGTAGGGTAGCAACTTCAGCATTGCCAAAAAACAGGAAATGCATCACCCAAAAGAGGACAAAGATTTGCATGTGCTAATGTATACACACTGATATATATTTAATAAATACTATAGTTTAAACAGAAATGCAATACATCTCACCCTAGCAGGGAAGACTGGGACCAGGTGACTCGTGTGCCTTGCTCAGTCTGCTCTCCGGGTGCTAACCGTAGGCCCCTGGGCTCTCCTTTCTTATGGTTCTTTATCTTTAAACTAGACTTGGGCTGCAAAGCCCTTCAAATAGAGGACTGCTCTCTGACAGTCCTTCAAATGGAGGACTGTTGCTATCGAATGTTCCCAATGGTATAGAAAGAAGGCGCTGGGTGTCTGATCTTAAAAGGAAAAAGGGGCATGCAACTGAGGCATGCCAAACCTTCCTCCCTCAAACCTGCAGCTTGTCTCCCCGCTACCCCTCTCTCCTGGGACTTCCCTGTCACCCCCCCCCCCAGCTGGTACCCCAATACCAGAAGTGAGCCCAGCTGGGAGAAAATGCTTGAGGGGAGGACTAGAAGCTACAAAAAGGAAAGCCATTAGTAGGTGGAAGGTTTACCTCTGCTCAATCTGCACACCCATTTGCTTTTCAAATTGGATTCTCCCCTCCTCCCTTTCCCATGCAATTGGGACAGTTCTGTGTTTAAAGCACACAGATTTGCAACAATCACATGTGATTTGGTTCTGAGTCCTAGCCACAAGGCTCTAGTTTGAACTGCAGCATTCCTGCTGATTGCCTATATTGCCTTTGGTCTTTTCCTGCAGACGTACCAGGAGGGGAGCGAGCAAATTGCTACCTACCACTTGTTTATCATCTCTGCTTTGGATATTTTTTTTTTTAAATCTGTACCCAAGGTTCAGCCTATCACCCAGCGGGTGGCAAAACAAGCATTGAGTCAAGGAGAGGCGTAACTGGATCTCCCACTGCAGTGTTATGGTTGATAGGAAACAACAGGTGCAGCTGGCTTGTAACTCACTGCAGACATAGGAGGTAGGCAGGATTCTGTCTGGAATAACTGCAGCAAAGAGCCGACATCGTGTCACCTGCTTGTCTATCTGCAAGTTAAAGAAAAGAGTGTGTCTGGCTCCGAACCTGCCTCTGGGAATGCGAGCAATAAAAGTTAATATGTTCTTCCTTTTCCTCTCTCCATCTGTTCCCCTACCCTGAGATATAGATGTGTACATCCAGGCTGCTTTGTCATTAGTCTTGGAAATTCTTGACTGACTTGCATTACTTCTTGGGGGCTCTCGGGAGTGTTTAACCAAAGATAGAATTGCTTTTGATTTGCAAGCACTTGATGAGTAACAAAACGGCACAAGAGTGGTAATGGGCTTTTAATGACCGCTTGATGAATTAGACTAATGGCCAAACTACACACAAGAGCAGGTAATGGCATCATGACTACCTATTTATTATTATTAATAATAATATGATGATGTTTGAAAAATTGCTTTGGGGGCATTGAAGAAGTGGCAAGAGGAAGGGTTAAGAGCGGTGCAGCAGCACAGACCCGGGGGCAAAATCTGGCCCACCTGGGGTTCCCCAGAAGGCCACACATCCTTTCCTTCAGCTCCAACCCCTTCCCCCCCTGACCACTGATGGTTTAGTGGTTTCCTGGGGGGAGTCTCCATGAGCGATTTACTCCGAGCTGGCTGTGTTTGGTGGTTGTTAGGGATACATGACGTTGTGGCCATCCAGCAGCCACCCTGGAGCTTAGCAGGGAAAACCAGATTTCCTGAGATTGCTTAAAGTCTGATTCTTTTCCGTAAGTCAGGTTCTCCACAGTATAGTTGCTGTGTGCCCCACCCACTGCATTGACCTCAGGTATGCTAGGCCTGTCCAGGGGTGTGCTTTTCACCATGACCCCAGTCAAGGGGTGTTTCCTGTCACTGTGTTTCCCAGCACAAACCAATTAGTGTCTACTCAGAAGTAACTCCCATTGTAGTCAATGAGGCTTGTCCCCTGAATGCACACATCAGAAATTACAGCGATCCCCCCCAATTGAAATAGCACATTTGAAAGCACTAATTCCCTAAAGGCTGTAAAGTGCTTTCTTGAAGCTGCTATTGTTTGGTTTATTGCCATTTGGAAGCAACTACTTCCACCTTTGATCACCTGATCCTGCACAGCATCAGGTTAGAAACGGGGCTGGTTTCCCATCCCTTTGTTTCTCGTTTCTGCCTTTCCCAGCACAAACATAAATGTGTCTACTCAGAAGTAACCCCCCTGTGGTCAATGGGGCTTGTTTCTCAAATGCGCACTCCCGAAGTTACTGAAGTCCCCATGAATCAAAATAACGCATTTAGGAGCCTTAATGTAAAAGCTTCAGAGCTTCAATTGATCGCAACGTGGCAGGGAGAATGCCATGTTCTTTGTTGCCTTAAGGAAGTAGGTGATGGGGGGCGGGGGGGGGGGAGAGAGAAGGAGAATGATGAAAGGAGAAAGGGGGGAGAGCCTGGATGGTGGGGGGGAAGCCTCTCTTACTGGTTGAGCAGCCTGTGCTAGTCAAATTATGTTCACTCCAAAACCCCACCCCCACCCCACCCGGAAGTATGTTCTGTGAAGCAACTTATACCAGTGCAGTACACTCACTTGTGGAGCCCTGTGTGGACCAAAGCGCACCAAAGCCGATCCCTTGAAAAAATCCAGTTAATCCTCTATTTGCTTCTCCTTCCGTTGTCATGGAGACCCCCCCCCTGGATTTTGTTCAGTTTCTTTCCCCATTCCAAAAGGTTGAAATGCCTCTCCTAAGGCAGGAAGAGCTTTAAGCTAAAATATGCTGGTAGTTTGGGCGCACCCCTTTCCCTTTGACCACACCCCTTTTGCTTTGTCCACACCCACCACTGGAATGCAGCCCTGGAGAGCTTCCCCGAACTGGAATTCAGCCCTCAGCGTGAAAGAGGTTCAAAACCTCTGGGTTTAGTTCTCTCCTCCAGTAACACTTCTCCAGGCCCAATCACCTCCTCCAAAAACAACAACTACAAGGGCTGGTGGGCAGCCATTATGAGCTGTGCTTTCCAATTCCGGTTTCCAGATCAAGAACCGTAAGAACTGTTGCCCGTTAACAGTGAGCACCCAAGCACTGGTCTGTAGGGGCGGGCATGTGGGTCACCCAGTCACAGCATTCTACGCCACGGTGAGACATACTGTATTTTTAAACAGTGTAATGATTATTTCTAAATGTGCATCTATACATACCAATTAGCACATGCAAATCTTATACAAACTGGTGTCCTCTTTTCTGGCGATTCCTAAGTGGCCACCCTTGGCCTACCTGAGAAAAAGACTTGACATGAGTGAGGTCCCTGGGCTTCAGCAACATGACCCGCAGCAATCCAGCTCCAAGTGTATTTCAGAGAGAGAAATTTCCTGTTAACATTGTGTTATGATGAGCACGCAGAAACTCCAGTCGATCAGATGTTGCACATACAACTCTGGGCCTGTCGGATAGGTGGTTCCCTGTTCTGAACAGCATTCGAGGCAGGAGGAATGTTTATCTCTCCAGGCACAGTGAAATCTCTCAGAGGCAATCCCTCTCTCTAGCACAGGCTGCATACAGCAAAGCTGTATCACTGATCAAGGCATGGCTCTTCACTATAGTGCAAATATGGCTCCAATGTCAGTAGGGAGGTGAATCCGCTCCGGATTTCAGTCAGAACCAGTCAGAACTCTAAAGGAGCTCTCCAAAGTGCTTCTTGAATAGCTCCTTTAGAGCAGCAGTCACCAACCTTTTTGGGACCAGGGACTGGTCCGTAGAAGACAATTTTGGGGGGATGGGACCGGGTTGCAGTAGGGGTGTGGGAACCCCCCTTACCTTGGGTCCGTGGGGGGGGCGATCCATCCCTCCCCCCCCAAATCCTTGCCAGCCCTGGCTGGCTCTGCTCTGTGGCGAGTCTGCAGAGCTGCCAGCCGGCTCCGGCCGGGGGAGAACTTCCGGCCGCTGGGACGCAAATGGCATCGGCGTAGCAGACACCATTTACGTCTCTGTTCTTTGCAGTAATAGGCTTTTACTGCAAAGAACAGGGCCGAAGCCGGCCGGCAGCTCCACGGACTCGCCGCGGAGTGGAGCCAGCCAGGGCCGGCAAGGATTCCGGGGCTGGGGGGAGGGACGGATCGCCTCCCCAACCCGCGGACCCAAGGTAAGGGGGGTTCCCACACCCCTACTGCGGCCCGGTCCCTAACAGGCCACGGACCGGTACCGGTCCACAGCCCGGGGGTTGGGGACCCTGCTTTAGAGGTCTGACTGAAACCCAGAGCAGATTCAGTACCCCACTGACATCAGAGTCACCAACCTCCACTATCTTAATTCACTGATCATGTCTCTCTGCTGATATAATCCTCTGGTCATTCTGATCCAAGCAGTTTAACTTGCAGGGTCATTGTCTGTCTGTCTGTCTGTCTGTCAAGGAGTGGAAAAATGTTCGGTAACAATGGCTTTACCTTAAAGACGAGGCAGCCAAAATTTTCAAAAAATCCAAAAAAGCTTTGCCACTACTTTAAGTGGCAGCTTGATTGCCCTCAGCAGCACAGTGGCATTACCTTTGCAATTTGGGACAGAATAGCCAATAGGGATGACACTACATCAAAACATAGTGTCATTCCTAGGGGCATTATTAGGGGGAAATGATGGCTACCCTATTGGCCACCTTGTCTTTAAGGTAATCCCAACACCCTAAAGTTTGGCCCTAAAGTTCTTAGATTCACCCAAATCAAAGATGAAGCCAGTCTTCAGGGGAACAAAAATCTCTGGGCCGAATACGTGTGGGCCCAGCGCTAGTTGAGACTGTGACTTGAGGGATGACACATGGAGATTCAGTCTGTACACACTACCCATCTTTAGCCAAACAAGGGAGTTGTAGGGAGACAAGCCATATGGGCAAGGAAGCCTAGTAACAAAAATAGGGCAGAGTGGATCAGGATATACCCCTTATTGCTGGGGAACCTCTTCCAGCAGTTTTATGGAGGGGTTAAATAGCATGAGGAGAAAGATACAACACTGAGGGGCCCCATAGGCCAATATCCAAGGAGTTGAGCCCCCAGCATTAACCTTCTGAGATTTGCCAGTCAAATAGAATAAGAGCCACCACAAAGTGGTACCCCCAATTCCCACCCCAGACAGGCACCTCAAAGGGATGCCATGGTCAATGGTACTGAACACTGCCAAGAAGTCCAGCTGAATGCATTCCCCCTGACCGTTTCCAAGCAAAGGTCATTTATTTAATTTCATTTATTATATTTCTAATCTGTCCCACAGCCGAAGGTCTCTGGATAGTTCACAAAAACCATCCAATATGGCAACCAAGGCAGTCTCAGTTCCAAAAACCAGGTCTAATCCAGTTTGGAAAGGATTCAAATAATCATTTTAATCCAAGGAAGCCTGTAGGAGTTGAGTTGCCATCACCAATACATCCCACTATATGACAACAATCAAATATTGTCAGATCCTTCTTGAAATGAAATATGGAAGTGAAACACCAGCTACCAAATAATATATCTCGGTATGTCAAATGCTACATTGTTTGATCTAAACATTTGAGTCCAGGTTACTTGAACTGCTGTCTTCACCTGTATGAACATGCCCATGATCATCTGCAGAGCTCCTGTTCACTGGCCTCTCACCAAGTTCAGTAGGCTCAGGCGAGGGCCATCTCAGTGGTGACCCCTAAGCTATTAAATCCCCTCCCAAAAGATATATGGCTGGCTGCCTTTGTGACTGCTTTTAATAGGGTTTTTTAAATATACCTGTTTTCTCTGGGTTTTAATTGAAAAGGTTTTATTGTATTTGTTGCTATGTATTTGAACTGTATTGTATTGTATCATCCCTGCCTTCATAAAGTAAAGCAAGCAGCTTACCCAGCATTGCAAACAGATCAGAGACTGGGTTTGACCTTTCCTTCCCAACTCTTGAGCTCAGCGAGGAATCATAAAGCATCCAGGAGACCATCAAGCCAAAGTAGGCCCCAAATAAATGGGCATGCATCATGCTTACGTGGCTCTTAATCTGTGGACAATAAAAACAGGGGCTATTTCATCTGCAGCCACAGTGGGGTATAACTGGACCAGGGTGTGTGAGAGTGGGTGAACTTCTGGGGAGCGGAGGGGAGAAGTAGGAAATGGGTGATTAAGTGTGCAGTCCTAGACACAAAAAAGTCCTACAACTCTCAGCTTTCTGGCTGGGATCCACAGGACTTTTTTCAGTGTAAACATGCATAGGATTGTGCCTTAATTCTTCCCTGTAAGTGCCCCACTATAAATGCCCCCCTCCACTCCTTTATTTATTTATTTCATTTGTATACCGCCCAATAGCCGAAGCTCTCTTGAAAGAATTAAAACTGCAAAAATGTAGCAGAAAAAAACAATATAAAACATAATGGATTAAAACTACAGAATAAAAATACAATAAATCCTTAGCATTCATTGTAATTAATTAGCACTAAGCAGGACTGCATGACGCCCATGACTGCACTAACGGTCACATCTAAGGCAGTCAGGTTCAGTATTTGACAGTGATAATAATTTTGGTTAGCTTGGCTTCTTCCCTGATGGTGCTCGCAAAGGTGGGCAAGATTATACTTCTACAATAGGTTTAAATTCAAGCAAAGTTTCAGGCCAAGAACCTCTTTGCAGGGCCGAATCTCCCGCGGTTTGCGTTAATAGCTGGGATTGTATTTGCCATATTTCTAAATGCCAGACAAAACAGAGTTTGGGAGCCGGCTAGCAAGTAGCAGTCTTGGGCTGGGGAGTTATGGGGCTTCAATAGCTTCTTTTGGGGACCGTCGCTTTTTTAAGAACTAGCGCTGCCAGCTTGCATGCCTGCTTCCCACTTGCTCAACCTGTACATTGTGGTTTTAATCTTCTATACATTTTAAATTGTTTTATTGTGTGTTGTTTGGTTTTAATTTTTGTGAACCGCCCAGAGAGCTTCGGCTATTGGGCGGTATAGAAATGAAATAAATAATAAATAAATAAATAAATAAATAAAAGAAATGAAACAGAGGGGCATTGGCTTCTGGATAGACAAAAGGATGTACTCCTTCACACAATGTGCAACTAAGTTATGGAAGCTGCTGCCACAAGGTGTGGTGATGGCCACTGACTTAGATGGCTTTTTGAAAGAGTCAGTGGGACCTGCAACAAAAATGTTGCGGTATGAAGTACACTTATTCGGGGTGCCAGCCAGCCAGCCAGCCAGGCCCTCTTCCACAATATTCCATTCCATATTCCCACCCCACAGCCAGCCAGCCAGGCCCTCTTCCACAATACTCCATTCCATATTCCCACCCCACAGCCAGCCAGCCATGCCCTCTTCCACAATACTCTGTTCCATGGCCGTTGAGCATGGTCAGTCCTCATTGGGGTGGTGGGAATATGGAATCCTCATTCTAGTGGTGGTCGGTGCCAAAGGCAAAAGGGAAGGGGGCAAAACATCAGCATATTTTAGTTTAAAGCTCTTACTGCCAGTGACTACCCCTTAGGAGAAGCATTACCTGTTAGAATGGGGGGGGGAGTCGGGAGACCCCCAAACAGTAGATGCTGGTGGCTCCAACATCAGTGGGGTGGTGAATCCACTCCCAGTTTCAATCACAGCCAGTCAGAACTCTAAAGGAGCTCTCCAAGGCTGGAGAGCTCCTTTAGAGTTCTGACGGGTTCCAACTGAAACCTGGAGTGGATCCACTACCCCACTGACATTGGAGCCACCAGCCTCCACTTCCCCAAAATAATTAGTGGTTGGGGGAAAGGGCAGAGGCTTATGGGGAACCCTGGAGGGCCAGGTTTGGATCTCAAGCCTGAAGTTCTGCACCCCTGGTTTATTAGAAAAGGCACCATAACCTAGGTCTCTTAACACCTGAGAAGTGACTGTATAAAAGGCTGCCCTGAAACCTGCAGCCAGTTGGGATGGGAAGCATGGAGCACGATGTGGTGGCAGCCATGGTTGAACAATGAATCACACAAAGGCACCGTTCCCAAGAGGAAAAGACCTTTGGAAATGGGATGCTGCTGCCACTGCCTCCTTTTTTCCCCTCCCATGCCTCGTCTCTGTAGCAAAGAGGTTTACGGTACCTGCAGCAAATCCACAGCAAGCCATCTGGTCACAGTGAAAGCAGTCAGCTCCACCATAGCCATGAAGACCAACTGCATCAGGTTGACTCTGCCGAGTATCGCTCCAGCGGAAATCAGCACTGTGGTTATACTCATAGCAGCTGTTAATACGCTTTTGAGAAGGAAGAAATATAATCAGTAGCATCGCTGTAGCGCATGGGGGGACTTTTTTCCAGCTCAAATTCGGAGGCTGTTCTGCCCTCTTTGGCAGCAAGTAGGCCGAGGCATCTCCTGCTCCTCCTTCTCACCATCACCATTGCCTGGGCCAGAGCGAGAGGCAGGTGAACAAGCAGGTTGCAATAGTGATGAGGAGGCGCAAGTCCAAGGGACTGTTGTCAGCGGGCCCCTGCTGCGGTGTGGGCCCTTGACAGGAGCCTGACCATTCCTACCATGAACACTCTTATTGCATTTCATGCCATTACTCTTTTGCCCCTCACCTCCGGTGCTTCCAGACAGAGGGCTCTGAGACCTACCAATCAAAAACTTGTGCAGCTGTTCCATCTTTTCCTAATGGGGTTTGCTTCATCCGGAAGCACCCCTTATTATTTATTTACTGTATTGATTAATTATCTCTCCACTTAAAAAAACAACAACCCACCACTACCTGAAACAATGTACAAACACACAAACACAAGCGAAGAATGCAAAGGCAACTGGGGAGGGCGGGGGGCGGCCAGCCCCTTTGTTTCTGCCATGGTAGCTAGCTGCCTGCCTGCTTCTCACAGGCTAATGGACAGCTTATGTACATGCTTTCTCCGGCTCTTGTCACTTCGTTCTCTTCAGTCAGGTTATTTGACAAGACTGTTCTGTCCTCTTTCATCTTCCTCGGAGCAAGGGGGCTTGTCATTAGCCCTGTGGTGGCAGTTGGGGGAGGGAGAGGCCATCTTGTATGGAATGTTCTGGAAGCTTAGGGTGGCCACTTACGGACTGCCAAAAAAGAGTGTGAAGGTAGGCCTGGCTAGGCCTCGTAAGTAGTTTAGCTCAGGCAAGGTGACTGATGGGATTGAGAGTGTGTGTGCGTCTGACCATGAGAAGGTAGTGTAACTTGCTCATTATAAGCAGAAAATTCCTGCCCACCAAAGGAGCTCACCCCTGAAGGTACGCAGGCAGCTGTGCTGATAAGACTGTTGCTGAGTTAAATTAGCTCTTGAGCATGCGTAGTGTATTTTCTTTGTTCACCAACTTTCAGTCTGCATAAATGCATCCTGTTTTCTGTTCTGTTCTTTTTTGGTGAGACACAGGGT
Source organism: Heloderma suspectum (assembly GCF_057233095.1). Classification (NCBI taxonomy): domain Eukaryota; kingdom Metazoa; phylum Chordata; class Lepidosauria; order Squamata; family Helodermatidae; genus Heloderma; species Heloderma suspectum. Next base: position 34,064,612 of record NC_139467.1, on the reverse strand, counting down.
TGACTGTCTCTCCCTCAGCTGTGATGTGCTTTAATAAATTCCGACTGTTTACCCTAACCTGCCTTGGATATTCCCTCAACAAGAGGATATGCATCACCAAAAGAGAGGACAAAAGGGAATAGCGAATTGCATAAAATGTGCATGTGCTGATGTATAGGTATAGATGCAAATTTAGAAATAATTATTAATATTTAAATAGAAATACAGAACATCTCACCATAGCGTTGAAGTCTATGACCAGGTGACTGTGTGCCTATTCAGCCTGCTGTCCTGGTGGCTAAATGTTGAAAGGTATTCTTTATTTTTGAACCAGAACTGGACAGGACAGCCCTTCAAACAGAGGACACTTAATAGTAGCGGACAGTTCTCTGGCAGCCCTTCAAACAGAGGACCATCCTCTTTAAAAGAGGACACATGGCCACCCCAGAAGCTGGATGTGGTGGGCAGCTCTCTCCAGGCTGTTCTCTCTCCTTTCTCCTCACAGGGCATGATGGGAATATCTTCCCTGTAGTCATCTTTACACTTTCTGGGTACATATGTGCTTTTCCCCTTTTTGGAACCACGAATGACTTTGCACGTGAGACAGTGAGCGGGGAGAGAATCCCGGAGGCTTGCAAATAAAGAATGCCTTTGTAAACTTTCACCGGTCTCTCCACTTGTTACATTAAAAAGTGACCCAAATGCATCAGGCACTGCACGGTAATGCTGTATCAAACACCAGGGCCCTCTCCACAGGCTTAGGGCACAAACATATGCATATTTAGACAGAAAAAAAGTCCTACAATTCCCAGCATACCCTGGCCAGCCATGCTGGCTGGGGAATGCTGGGAGTTGTAGGACTTTTTTCCTGTCTAAACATGCATAGGATTGTACCTTTACAATTTAAACCACAAGAAAGGAAAATGGAAAAGGGCTCCCGGTGTCCATCTTTTACCCTTCCCGAATTCCTTATCTCTGGGTAGAACTAGATATTATGAAGAGAAGACAGGGTTCCCCACCCTGTGTTTCTCTCCTAACAATAATGTGGTCATTAATAGTGGCAAATTCATCCGTGGGAGGGGTTTGCACGGCCTGCCGATTCTCCCCTACAAATGCCTGCCCCACACCATTTTAACTGAGTTTTGCCCCCAGCAGAGCCTCCAAACCAGAAGTGAGGCCAGCTGAGAGGAAAGCTGACTGGGCATTTTCAGGGGAGAATTGGCAGGTGATTAAGGGGTTCAGGGTGACCAAATGCGTCCCGCTCTACGTAGGACCTCTTCCCAAAGGTGTCTTCTGTTTCAAGAGCTGTCCTTTCCAAGTCTGCTTTAGAGATAAACCCGAAGAAGAGAGGGCAGGGTTGAAGTTACCCATTCACTCTTGGCACCTGGAAAGCCAATTGAACAGCAGGCACAGCGGGCAGCTGGTCACAATCTTCCCATGGAAGCTCACTGGGTGACTTTGGGCCAGTCACAGACTCTCAGCCCAACCCACCTCACAGGGTTGTTGTTGTGAGGATAAAATGGAGAGGAGGATGATAATGTAAGCCGCCTCGGGTGCCTTGCAAGAGGAAAAAAGGCGGGATATAAATGCAATAAATAAATAAATAAAAACCAAAGACGGCTTACATGATCCTCCTCCTCTCCACTTTCTCCTCACAACAAGCCTGTGAAGTAGGTGAGGCTGAGAGTCAGTGACTGGCCCAAAGTCACTGAGGCTTTCTTCACACCGAGCTTTTATCCTGCAATTGAGATTGCTCCTTCATGGAAGTTTGCAGACTCTTTACATGAAGCCGTGATCCTCCAAGGCGTCTCCTGTGTTAAATCTCCTTTGTTCCGTTTTTAAATAGATGCAGATAATGAGCTATCACATTACCCCATTGTGTTCCGCTTGAGTTTCCTCCACAAAAAGAGGAAGAGTGGCAAGAAGAGGAGTGAGATCAATGAAAGGTAATGGAAGACTCAGATGGGGGAGAAGGATGGGGAAGAGAGATGGGGGAAAGGAAGTCCGTGAAAAAGGGAGTTGTCATGATCCTGCATTAAAAACAAAAGCAGAAAGCCCCATTTTAAATGCAGGATTTTAGGCTGGTGTAGAGATGCCCCCAGTAAGCTTCATGGCCGAGTGGGGACTAAAACCCATGTCTCCAGAATCCCAGTCCAACACTCATAAGAACATAAGAGCCATGCTGGATCAGACCAAGAGTCCATCTAGTCCAGCATTCTGTTCACACTAGTAGCCATTGATAGCCTTTTCCTCCAGGAATTTGTCTAACCCCTTTTAAAGCCATCCAAATTGGTGGCCGTCACTACTTCCTGTGGTAGCGAATTCCATAGTTTAACTACGCATTGTGTGAAAAAGTATTCTCAACCACTACACCACACTGGCTCTCCTGTGTGATACTGTGGTGAGATGTATTTGTATTTAAATTGTAAGAATTATCTATAATTTGCATCTGCAGAGGATGATCTCTGAAAAATGGCAACTCTAATAACTGGCACTAAGAATGTTTGAACAACATATCCCCAAAGGCTAAAAAAATACAGACAGTGATTTACCAGGGAGAACCCCCCTGATAAATATAAGGACACTTGGAGCACATGCTTCCATTGCAGTGTTTTCCTCTTTCACTCCAAAGCAGAGGCACAATAAATAGCATTGAAGAAGGGAAGCATGGAGAGACTGGACAAGAAGGAAGCTACATTTTGTCCTGTTTGTGTTTCAAAGAAACATGGATCATACAGTTGCGCTGCTGGGCAGGGGAGCTATCAGGGCAGATAGCTCTGGGGTTGACGTCCTGGACCCCACTCAACACAATGAGCCGAAGGGCCCCCAAATGCAGCGGGGCTGGCTGACCACATGTTGAAACAAATTTAATAATGAGCATGTCCGTCCGAAGAGGGATGTTCACAAGACCAGTTAAACTAAGTGAAATAATCCACACAATCATCTAGAGAGCCAGTGTGGTGTAGTGGCTAGAGTGTTGGACTGGGAGTCGGGAGATCCGGGTTCTAGTCCCCACTCGGCCATGACGCTCCCTGGGTGACTTTGGGCCAGTCACTGACTCTCAGCCGAACCCTGCCTCACAGGGTTGTGAGGATAAAATGGAGAGGAGGAAGATTATGTAAGCCACCTTGGGTTCTTCGCAAAAGGAAATAATAAAAAGGTACAGAAAGGTGCTCTCCAGATGTTTTGGACTACAACTCCCGTAAGTCCCAGGCAATATGGCATAATGGTTAAAGTACTGGACTTGGGAGAACCAGGTTCATGTCCCCACTTGGCCATGAAACTCACTGGGTGACTGTAGTGGGTTGGCTGGTGAGCAGAAAATGTGGACTGCAGAATCACTACATGCATAGAGTCCTGTGTAGTTTAATACAGTTAGTAGATTTTAGCAGGCTTTAGTTAACAAAAGTAGGCCCCTTGGTGGGTGGGGCGGCAGCGGGGGGGCTTCTACAGCAATCCTCTCACATACTTTTAATTGGTATCAAGCAAGTGCAGTTTTGTATGTCAACAACTGTGCACATGCCTGGTTACCTCACCTTTTTCTCATAGAGGGACAGCTTATCTCACCCATGAGCTGGGAGGATTTCACTCCTAAGCAGGAATGCTAGAGGCTCTCTCCTATTAGTTTCCCAGGCTGGGATGTTTCAAGGACCTTCAAGGGGGAGGTAGGCCTGGCCCCTCTGCTTCTAGGAGGAGGGTATGTTTCTGCGTGCCAGCCTGTTGGTTCGAGAGGGGAGAGGGAGAAAGCTTCAAGCAGGCTAGTTTTGATCTCTGGTCTTGCTGTAAGGAAGAATATGCATGTACTGGCCTAGAGAAACTTGCGGTCCTGAGGAACGGCCTTTGTCTAACTTGGGGTCTCAGACAGACATTCAGGGTGTGGCAAAGATCTGCTTTGTCACCTGAAAGGAGGTGTGAACGTGTGTGTGTGTGTATGTATTCAACATGCATTTTCTATCAATAAACTGTGATCTTCTGCATAAGTGGATTGTTTCATCTTGGTAACCAAAAGAATCTAATTGATGACTGGGATCTGACAGAATCAGAACCCCAGATCAATACAGTGACTTTGAGCCACTCACTGACTCTCAGCCTAACCTGCCTCACAGGGTAGTTCTGAGGATAAAACAGGGAGGAGGGGGAACATGTACGCTGCCTTGGGTTCCTTGCAAGAGGAAAGAAGGCAGGATATAAATGTCATCATCATCTAAAGCTGGGATGGGCGACTCATGGTTCTCTAGATGTTTTGGCTTCCAACTCCCATCAGCCCTAGCCAGCATGGTCAAGGTGAGGAATTATGGGAGTTGTGGCCCTCCAGATATTTTGGCCTACAAGTTGCCCACCCCTGATCTGAAGGGAAGGGGTCCCCAAGACCACTAAATTGATCTAACTGTACCATTGCTGCTGAGCTAAATCCACCAAAACACAGGCATTGCAATTACTGTTTGAAGCAACCGGAAATCCTAGCAAGGAAGACGATGCTGTAAAGTGTGTAAACTACCTTTGTAGACTGATCTTCACTTTGCCCTCTGAGAAATGGAAGAGGAATCCATCCACGATCACAGCCCACTGCACTCCGAGGGCAGCAAGAAGAAGCCCGAACCCAGTGCTGCTGAAGCCATATCTCTTCAGGAAGGCCAGCAGGAAGGCAAAGCCGAAAATCACCATGACGTTAACATCTTGAAACGCTGTGGGGCAGAGACTGTTAATGTGGATGAGGCATGTCAGGCCAGCAGTGCAGCACCCAGGAGCAACTGGCTGGTGCTCTCAGAACCTGGGTACAGTGACGTGGGCCTTCAAGGGTGGATGGACAACCCAGGGCTGACACCAAAGGTAGGCATGGCTGGGCACCTGCCAAGGGCCCACACCCCAGCGAGGGCCCACTGACGAGAGCCCCCTGGACTTGCTCCTCCTCTTCACCACTACAACCTGCTTTTCCCCTTGCCTCTCGCTCTGGCCCAGACAATGCCATTGGTGAGGAGGAGCAGATGCCTCTGCTCATTGCTCACTGCCTCTCTGCCTGTCAAGCAAACAAATAGTAGCAAGGATGAGAAAGAGGAGGAGCAACGGTGGTGAGAAAGTAGACTCACGGAGGGAGGAGGCCCATTGAGGGTGTCTTGCCCAGGGGCGCTTCACAACTAGAGTAAATAAAAAGATATCCCTGAGCCAGTGGAGGCTGGTGGCTCCGATGACAGAGGGGCGGTGAGTCTGCTCTGGGTTTCAGTCAGAACCAGTCAGACCCTTAAAGGAGCTATCCAAGGTGCTCCTTTAGAGTTCTGACTGAAACCCAGAGCGGATTTACTGCCCCACTGCCATCGGAGCCACCAGCCTCCACTGTCCTGAGCTACTCACAACGCAATGAGCGTAACATGTAGCTGGGCTCTGAGTCCCAGGAACGGTGAACTTGAAACACTCAGGTTGCTTCTACACTAAACCTTATCTCTGGAATTGCCCTCCTTTGTTGAGTCACAGTTTACAAAGAATCCAGATGGCGTGTTTACCAAATCGTTGTATTTGAGCACTTTCTGTGTTGTCTTCCAATATCTTTTCAGACCTGATTTGTGAGCCTCTACTTCTTGTTGTTGTTATTATTATTATTAAAATTTCTATACCGCCCCATAGCCGAAGCTCTCTGGGCGGTTTACAGAAATTAAAAACCATTAAAATACGTTATACAAAGTGTATAACCATTTACATAAAAACAGATAAACAGACAGCAATGCACAGACAACATATATCTAAAATAATTTCAAGCAATCGACCATAAGACAAATCCAGCACCTGTGGATTCTATCCAGGATGGAAAATCTATCACATTTTTCACATACAATAAGACCTGTTTGAAAGAGAAAGAACTCCTGATTCCTAATAGTAACTATGCTTAAACATCCCGAATTTCTCCACTGATTTCTATGGAAAGCCGTCAATTCCTTTCCAGAAGACAAAACATTTTTTGACAAAACATTTTTGCAATAAATGCACCTTCTGGGCTTGAAGGCTTCGTAACTGTGCAAAGCTAACTTTAAAATCAGCAAAGAGCAGAGACCAAGGCTATCCCTTGATAAGCCGGCCTTATCAACAGCAGCTTCTTAGCAGGAAGGGTAGAAAGGCCAGATCATTCAGTACTCATTCAAAAAGTGCCTTGGGAGGGAAGGATTTTTAGAGACCCACAAAGTTCAACAGGCAAGGGAGGTGGAAAGATGGAGAGTTTATTCTTATTGCATTTATAGCCCACCTTTTTTCCTCTTGCGAGGAACCCAAGCCAACTTACGTGACCCTCCTCCTCTCCATGTTATCCTCACAACAACCCTGCAAGGCAGGTTGGGCTGAGGGTCAGTGACTGGCCCAAAGTCACGCAGTGAGTTTCGTGGCCAAGTGGGGACTCGAACCTGGATCTCCCCAGCCCTAGTCCAGCACTCTAACCACTGCAGCACATTGGATCCAGTCCTTCTCCCAACTCCATCCCTTACATCTCCTCCCCAAATACCACTCTGCCATCCATCATATGAGGCTGTTGCCTCAAGCAATAAAAAGGAAAAAAAACAACCCTGCCCATATGGTTGATTGCAATTAATTACTAGGCAATTAAAAGTTTTGGGGCCCAGGCCCATAGAACACAAATCTGCATCAAATTTGCATACTCTAATTTATATCTATATATCCAAATTTAGACATAATAACTAGGGTTTAATTAAATTTCACAGATGCCAAAGCCAATTCATTACGTATCCAAATCAGCTCAAATAAAATAGAATCTTCACTTAATTTCCATCCTAAATCCATAGTTCCTCTTCAATTACAATTCATGGGCAATCTCTCCCATGATCCATTTCTTTCTCTGTCCCTGTTGAAGGAAAATTGCCCCCGCTACATGCAATTAAGCTTAGAGGAACCAATGGAAGGTTTTTTCCTAATTTTAATTCCCATGCTGGGCGGCCGTGGAGGCTGGTGGCTCTGATGTCAGTGGGATGGTGAATCCACTCCAGGTTTCAGTCAGAACCAGTCAGACCTCTAAAAGAACTATCCAAGGTGCACCTTAGATAGCTCCTTTAGAGGTCTGACTGGTTCTGACTGAAACCCGGAGTGGATTTACCACCCCACTGACACAGAAGCCACCACCTTTCACTGCTGGGGATGAGGGTGGCTTGGAAGGTGTTCCAGCATGTGGGGAGGGGAGATTTAATCCTTCCCTGCCTGGCTGCGATCCTCCTTAAAATTCCCCCCTGCATGGCAATTAAGGTAAGAAAGAGAGCTTCCATTGGCATCAATGGACACCCTGGGCTCTGGTGAACAGATCTGGGACCCTGGGAAATAGATTCGGGCCCAGGCTCCCAGGCCTAGCAATGCCCCTGCACAACCCACAGCCACATGGGAAAGAACCACAGAAAAGGAGCTCCTGCATGGCTTGGCAAATGTGTAGGAGGCCATATAAACACAGGGTCAGGGCCAGCTCTGACATTAGGCAGAGTGAAGCAGTTGCCTCAGGCAGAAGATGCTGGGAAGTGGCAGCAAGATGTTGGAGGAGAGACCTGTGTGCCATGTGGCCTGCTCTGCATCCCCTAAGTTAGGCCTGTCCCCTTCAGATGCTGTGAAGAATGCAATCCCATTGTCAATGCTGGACAGACTTGATCTGCCAGTCGAGCTGGCTTTGGGACATAGGGTGAGAAGGGGCGCCATCTTGTTCTCAGGCAGCAAAATGTCTTGGGTCAGCCCTGCCCAGGGTTAGGGAATGATCATGGAAAACTAGGGTGACCTTATGTCCTACTTTACAGGGGACAGTCTCTTATCTGAAGGTGTCTTCTATCTGAAGGGCTGTCGGGTCCAAGTCTAATTTAAAGATAATGAACCCTGAGAGAACAGAGCAGGGGCCTTGAAGTTGGCCATCAATACTACTTACTTATTTGTGTGATTTGCATCCTGCTTTTCTACCAAGAAAAATGGCACTCAAGCAGGTCATAGTGAGCACGTGGAGAGCAGCATGAGGAACTGGGCACACCGTCTTTCCTACCAGGGGGAGATATATTTCTTTTTAAAGTATAGTCATTCTTTCTAAATCTAAATCTCTACTATAAATTGGCAGCTGCAATTTTTGTTTTTGCAAATCTCTGCCTTCCTTTGTCCTCTTTTTGGGGGATGTATTTCCTCTTTTCTGACAATGGGTAACCCTGAAACTAATAACTTGTCCCACCTCCTTAGGGGAACCTGCTTTACCTCCAGAGATCCATCTGTAACTGGCACAAAGTTGCACATAAAAGCCTGTGAAGAGAATATTCCTGTCTCTCCCGAGAGAGAGAAGCCCTGCTCGTCTGAAACACTCAGAAAAGTCCAAGCAGTTTAAGAGTTACCACTTTCTACAGTGGTGTTCAAAGACTACCTGGAATTGCCAGGGACTGAACCTGGTACTTTTTGCATGCAAAGCAGGTGCTCTACCACTGATCTCCAGACCTATTTCCCCAAATGCAAACACTGTCTCCCCCTACCGCAAACAATTCAGTCGAGTTTGTCACATTTGGCAGAAATTGCAGGCACCAGTACAATGGCTGAGCCTCATTGTGGGAGAATTTCCCCTGCCAGGTAAGAATTTACTTGACTGAAGTCACAATCCTATGCATGTTCAGACAGAGAAACATTGCTGGGTGGGGCATGCTGGGAGTTGTAAGACTTTTTTTCTATCTAAACATGCATAGGATTGCGCTGTAACATACCAAAACGCAATAAAATCTGCAGCCCTAATCATAAACAAAGTTACCTGGGTAGAAGGTGAAGTCTCTTTCATGATGTTGATGGTCATATGAAACAAAGAAGTAAAATAAAATGATGAAAGCAGCTTCCAAAAAAGCTATGAGCCCCGGCAGACGAAAACGGAGGCTTGGAGGATATTGGGAAGGCATTGTATATTCACTGCAGTATTTTTTAAAAAGGCAAGCAAGGGTTGGTATTTTCCCTTCTGTTCAAATGCTCCATAAGCCTCGAATTAAAAAAAAAAGAGAGAGACGAAAGAGAAAGAGTGGTGGAGAAAGTCTGAACGTGATAAGAGATCGTAGACGGCATTAGCAAGAGACACAGTCCTTATCTAAGGCAGCCCAGGAGAGCTGGCCAACCTTCAATGACTGATGTTTGACTGCAGTCAAGTTGGCTTGTGATCTGCTGTCGTGGGATAGGGTTGTGGCACTTAGCAAAGGTTGGAAATGTCCCAAGAACAGACAATTTGCATGGGTTAGTGGCGGTCTTGGTGAGCCTCAGCTGCTGAGTAAACTGTATGGCGATATGATCCACCCATCAGTGAACGAGTTACCATGAAAAATAACTGAGGCCCTGTGGCACCCAAGGTGAGCATACCACAGGGGAAGGTGAGATGTAGGCCTTAACCAACTTTGGCTGATCTTGCTTGGTGGCCAAACCAAGATTGGTGCTCACCAGAACCCTGCCCTTCTCCTTGTCCCTGACCCCATGCTGCACCTCCCAAACACATTGCAAACAGTGGTGTCATGGTAAACTTTGACGTGCAAGTGCTTGTTGTGACAGTCCCCATAGTTACACCCCCCAAGGAGACCACAAATTCAGGCAACACAGTATTGATCTATCAATAAAGCAGTTCTAGCAGTTTTATCTCCACCAGGAGCAGGTCTTTGTAAAGCTAATTGGTCTTGATTGCCCATTCAGGACCAAGCCACCCCAAAACACTTGGAGTTACAACAGGGAACAATATATCCTTGTTTGGAAAATTCATTCCCCACTCCCTCCGCCAGCCTCAACTACTGTGAAGATTGCAGCTAAGTGCCAATGGAACAGGGAAGACGGGGCGGGCGGGGAGATGATGCATCCCTGCTAATCAAAAAGTGTCAGCGCTGCGTCCCTGCATGCCCTGGCTCTACTACACCACTGATTGCAAAGTGAGGGACGATCTGCTGCCCCCCAGCCAGCTCCATTCTTGGGGCTCCTTCATACCAGGCTTTTATCCTGCGATTGAGATTTGCTCCCTCATGGAAGTTTGTGGGCTCTTTACATGACGCCGTGATCATTCAAGGCGCCTCCTGCACGAAATGCCCTTTGTTCCGTTTTTAAATAGATTGCAGATAATGAGCTATCAAATTACCCCGATGTGTTCTGCTTCAGTTTCCTCCGTGAAAAGAGGAAAAGAGGCAAGAAGAGGAGTGAGTTCAGTGAAAGACAGTGGAAGCCTCAGATACAGGGAGAAGGAGGGGGAAGGGGAGGGGGAAAGGAAGCAGGTGAAAAAGGGAGTCAGCTGTGATCCTGCATTTAAAACGGGAACAGAAAGCTCCATTTTAAATGCAGGATTTTAGGCTGGTGTAGAGATGCCCTTGGAGCTGGGAAGGAGGGTGGAGAATTGTTCCTGGAAATGCACGACACTTTCAAAGTGCTCAAAGCATCTCATAAGCATGGTGCTGGAAGAAGCATCAGTCTTCCCCACAACCTTGCTGCTGGGGGACGGGTGGAAAGAACAAACTGGAAGGATCCCTGCCCCATCTCCTGCTCAAAGGTTGGGAAGGAAGGTCAGGCTCACCACCTTATCAGAGGGTGGCATGACACAAACCCAGAGTGAACGAGCTTGCAAACCCTGAGCTAGCGATGAAGCAGCCACCTCAGGGAGCAGATCTTGGACATCATTAAGGCAGCAGAGTGGTAGGAGTAGGGAAGTCGGAGGATTCCTCAATGGATTCAAATGAGTTCAGGTTTTTATGAATCTGACCTGCAGATTTCACAGCTGACCACCTTTTTCCAAGTCACATGGATTCCGTGGACTTGTGGACCAGTTTTTCACTTGGGCGGGGGGGATTTGTGCTAATGTGCATTAACTACTTCAAATCAACGCAGATGCTCAAGTGCGCACTAGCGCTTATGTGCACTTGTGCTAACGCGAATTAGCACGAATGCAAATTAGTGCAAGTAGAACAAAATTCTGGTTTTAAAAATCCAATTCCGTCAATGAGCACACAATAGAATGAAAGACGCCTAACAATCTGCGAAACACAGACGGAGCGGCTTTAATGAAATCCATAGATCCCTAAGTGGAAGACTGGTAAAGCTGACCCACAAAGCATAAGGTGGCCACTTACACATCACCAAAATAGAGCAAATGCATCACCAAAAAAAGAGGGTACAAATTTGCATAACATTTGCATATGCTACTTTTAACAACTATGATTTCAATATAAGACATCTCACCATAGCGTGGATGACAGCTTTCAGCTATAGAAATGCAAGTGTAGAAATAAATAAATAAAATAAAATAAAATATGGACAGGTGACCTGGATGCTTGCTCACTCTGCTGTCCAGGCTTGATGAGCAGCTTCAAGGCACTTCCTCCTTGCCCTTCTTATGGTTCTTTTGTTTTAGCCAAAGTTGATGGGCAATGGTTCTTATGGTTCTTTATCTTTAACAGGAATTGTTTGGGGCAGTCCTTCAATCAGAGGACACCTTCTAATAGAGGGTGGTCCTCTGGCAGCCTTCAAAATAGAGGACTGTCTTCTGTAATGGAGGACAACTGGCTGCTGTAACAGGCCACGGTCCAGAGTGACTATTAAATGGTGAGTGGCTGGCCAGCAACTATCACCACAAGCCTATGGCCAAGGGATCAGATGGGTGGGTGGGCCAAATGGTATTATCAGGGGATAGTGGGGAGAGCTTGCCAAGATTCTTGGTCCCCCTAAAGCTTTCTGAGGATGTTGGCTACATAAGAACATAAGAAGAACCCTGCTGGATCAGGCTAAGAGTCCATCAAGTCCAGCATTCTGTTCACACAGTGGCCAACCAGATGCCCATGGAGAAACCCACAAGCAAGACATGAGTGCAACAGCACCCTCCCGCCCATGTTCCCCAGCAACTGGTGTACATAAGCTCACTGCCTCTAGTACTGGAGGTAGCATAGAGCCATCAGGACTAGTAGCCATTGCTAGCCTTCTCCTCCATGAATTTGTCCAATCCCCTTTTAAAGCCATCCAAATTTGTGGCCATCGCTACATCTTGTAGTAGCGAATTTCATGGTTTAACTATGTGCTGTGTGAAGAAGTCCTCCTCCTATTATCTGGCTTTACAGCTTTGTGGGATGACCCTGGGTTCTGGTATTATGAGAGGAAGAAAAATATCTCCCTTTCCACGTTCTCTACACCATGCATAATTTTGTAGACCTCTATCATGTCTCCTCTTACAGTCCTTGCTTCAGGATCACAGCCCCAATTAGTTAGTTAGTTAGTTTCTCACAGCACAGGGGTGGTTATCTCATGGAGCACAGTTTGGAAATTGCCAGAGCAGGCCAGTTGCTTAATGGATTGATCTGTTCATCAGCTACATAAAGAATTTGTTTTTTTTAAGGTGAACAAGCTCCTATGAAGAGCTTAAGAAAATACAAATCAATGTTATGAAGAACATCAAACCTATGGAAAGAAAACATTTGCTCCCTTGACAGGTCAACCGTGATGTGGTTCTGGCTGATATGTTGAAGGCCCACATCCGTGATTACACGCCACATGCTAGAAATGGAAAGAAAGCCACCTGCTGGCAAAAGGAAATTATCTAGCAGCTCCTAAAATGAGACAGAAAAGGAGCGTTTGTTACATTTTACTGGGTAGCAGCTGGAAGCATCCCCTGGAAATCTCCCTGCTGCTGTAGCCAATAAAATCAAATTTAGTTACTGCTTGGATTTCCATTGGTAGCCATGTAGAGCATGTCTACAGATGCCCAATCCCTGGGTATCTGTAGGTAGCACTAGGAAAGACCCCTGCCTGAAACTGCGGAGAGCCACTGCCAGCCAGTGCAGGCAATGCTAAGCTAGCTGGACCAATGGGATAAGGCAGCTTCCTGTGTTAAATCAGCCCTCTCTTCAGAACCATGAGGACTAGAACCTTACTTTGTTTTTAAGAGAAGGACTGTCGCTCAGTGGCAGAGCACCTGCTTTGCATGCAAAAGGTCTCAGGTTTAATCCTTGGCATCTCCAGGTAGGGCTGGGAAAAGTCTTGCCTGAAACCCTGCAGAGATGCTGAGCTAGCTGGATCAAGGGTCTGACTCTGATATAAGGCAGCTTTCCACAGTTCTATGTTCTTCCCAAGGGAATAAGCCCTAAAGGTGTAGCTGTGGCCCATGAGAGAGCGAAAGGGCTTCCTCTCTAGAATGCCCAGCCTCATTTCACAACAGTTCCCTGTCTATTTCCTATGAGCAGTTAAGGGGCTTCTCAAGATGGGGCCTTTATCCTGTGATTGAGATTGGTTACTCACGGAAGTTTACAGGTCCTTTACATGACGTTGTCACCCTCCAGCGCCTCTCCCATGCTTCCAGATCATTTCCGCAGCTTTATTTGAAAGAGATAAGGAGGTAATAAAAAACTGTTTGAATTTGTCTGTGTAAAGAGGATGTGGCACTATAACAACTGCACCATCTAGTGGCTGTATAATGAAACATATAGAACTTGCAGATAAAGCCAATCCTCCCCCACCAAAAAAACCCCAGGAAGTGTGTGTGAAGGAGCCCATCTTAACCCCACAAAGAATCCAGAAGCAGAAGCCCCAGTAAAGTTGATTTAAAAAAAACCCTGATGTTGAGAAGCCCAAAGGCACAATCCTAGGCATGTTTGGACAGTAAAAAAAGTCGTACAACTCCCAGCATGCCCCAGCCAGCCATGCTGGCTGGAACATGCTGGGAGCTGTAGGACTTTTTTTTTTTTTTTACTGTCTAAACATGCATGGGATTGTGCCCTAAGCCTAGCCTACACACGCAGCCAGAGGTGGCTCTATATCTGGGGTGAATGGGACGGCAACTCTCTGCCTTTCCCCTACCCACTTGTGGCAGAAACATCCCCCCACAGCCAGGTACATTGGCTCCAGTGCACGGCCTGCAGCTGCCAATTGCCACGCGTGATCTTCGTCTGCCCTCCTCCGACCATTTCAGTAGAATATTGAGTATCTGCCCTGCCTACCGCCCCACCAGCCCCATGAGCACCAGCCACCACTGCATGCAGCAGGACAAGGTGGTGGCAAACAGCTGAAGTGGTGGAATGGATTGTATCATTCAGACACAGGCCTCCATCTCATCAAGGATAAAGATTTTAGCCCGCTCCCTGTTGTGCTAGTTTCCCAGTACCAGGCCGCGTTTTGCTTGTTTATTTATTTACAATATTTATATACCGCTCCTCATCAGAAGATTTCGAAGCGGTGAACAACACGATAAAATAATAAAACAATGGTTAAAAGAGTTAAAACGTTTTTTTATGAGTTTTCCAGTTAGGATAGCGTTAAAAATGTGATTTCCCTATTAGCAGTCCGAAGTGGTACAGTCCCCTTACAACAGGACTCTATCACCTCATTCTACTGCATGCATATGTAACCTGTGTTAATGTCCCTTTAAAGATGGCTGCCCTTAAACCTGGGCGGGGGAGGGGGGGAGACAGAGTTTTGGGAGATGGCTCTTTTCAATATGCACAAGGGAACAAGGAAGCTGTGCAGCATGTAGAGAGCTGGCAGGGCAGTGGAGGTATACATTCCTCTATCGGCCCAGCAAAGGAAGAACTCCAGAAAAGGGAGGAGGTCTGTGGCCTGGAGCTTAATGATTTTGGTTTACTGCTTTTTTGTTTGAAGGCTCAAGCTGCAAGTGTATGAATCAAGAGTTCCAAAGTACCAGCTAGAGGAGACACATTAGGGTGGTGATTTACACATTACCAAAAAATAGGAAAGGTATCATCAAAAAAGAGGACAAAAAGGAGAGGGAAAACAGGAAAAAAGAGGACAAAGGCAGGAGGGGAAAAACAGAATTGTTGCCTGCCAAGGAACTGCAGTCTGCAGGGCAGGAATTGCTTATAAGGCTAGAGCCAAAGCAGGGGAGGGGGGGGGCAGATATTTGAAGGCATGAAGGTATTACACTTTGAGGGTTTGGGGCTCAAACATTGTGGCTTTCTGGGATGGGGTGGGCATTGGCTGACCATATTTCCTTTTGACAAAAACGGGATATTGGGATGACAAAAACAGGATGGGCTATGTAATATTCTGTATTCATGAAAAAGTAAGACGATAACAAAAGTTTTATTAGAGAAAGAATCTCTATGGCGGAATGATGGTAGAAATAACAGTAAGACTCACCCTCCTGGCTCCCACACGCTGAATGGGGCTTAGCGACCACCTCTTGAATTCCCCGCCACTGCAGACAAGCAAGGGGGCGACATCTGATCGTCCTCAGCTCAAGAAGCTGACTGGACAAAGGAAATGGAACTTCCTCTTTCGTCACACTAGTAGTTTTACGGCATGTATTGATTAGCATAGAGCCTTATGATAAACGTGTTCAGTTTTTTACAAAAAAAATTAAAAACAGGACAAAATTGACATTTATATTAAAACGACGGGACGGTCGGGAAATATGAAAAGCCTTATGATAAACGTGTTCAGTTTTTTACAAAAAAAAATTAAAAACAGGACAAAATTGACATTTATATTAAAACGACGGGACGGTCGGGAAATATGAAAAAAACGGTACTGTCCCGTTTAAAACAGTACATATGGTCAGCCTAGATGGGCAGGATTTCTTTCAATGAGCTAAAAGATAGTGACTGTTCTGAATCCTGGAATGGTTGCCATTATCTTTTCAGACTATTTAGCTAATAAAACTTCTAACAACTAAAACAGAAATAATTTCCAGAAAGATAAGCCGTGTTAGTAGAGGTTGTAGCAAAACCAAGAAAAGTGTTCTGCAGCACTGGAAGACTCATAATTTTAATGCGAAGTTTTTAACGGAGAAATTGTAAGAACCCTGTTGAAGAGAGGGGAGGTGGATGAAAAAACAATGCAGATGCACCAAACTTTTTAGTGATTGATGTGTTTGTATTAAAATTAAAGGGGGGGAAAATCAAACCATCTTTTTTTGGAACAGGTTTGTGGAGTAGAGCCCACCTTATCAGATTCATGAAGTGTTATCTTCAGCTGCCAGATATCTACATGGGCTACAGAGATAGAGCAAAAGATGAAGTAGTGTCAAAAGGCCCTGAAAAGGAAAGCATAACAGTAGGCCCACCACATCTCTATCCAAAGCCTAAACATATACAAGATAAGAAGAGTGATCCATTTACAGCAGCAACCGCAGGTGATAATGCTGTTTCAATAACACTAGCTCAGGCTGCAATCCTATGAACGCTTAAGTGGGAGTATGTCCTATTGGACTCAAAGGGGCCTACTTTTGAGCAGATGTGCATAGTACTTTCAATTGGGCATGCTCCCAAGAAATTCTGCACTGAGTCACTAGCTAAAGGTGCAAGCCTATGCATATTTATCCAGGAGTAAATTTCACTGAATTAAAATGGGATTTACCAAGTACCCATTGCATACCATCACCCTGCATTGCCACACACTTAATATGAAAATAAGCCTCAATAAATATGGTTGGACTTTCTTCTGAGTAAACCTGCAGAGAACCGGGCTAATGCACAGCTGATTCCATCTTTGTGGAAACTTCAGGTCAACTGCTTGGATTCTGCCCCAACCCTCAGTAGCCTGCTGAACATCCATCTTAACCAACCCCATACATAGCTCCTATAGAAACTCTTCAACAGCCCTCAGATAAGACCAAATGAAGCTGGTGGCAGCAGCCATGAATTAAACCATGAAGAGGATCAATAAAGATTCGGGGAGTATCAGCAGAAGACGCTGTAGAGCAGCCGTCCTCAGCCTGGTGTGTTCCAGATGCGTTGTAAAACTCCCATTATCCCCAAGCCAGCATGGCTAATGATGGGAGTTGTAGTACAATGCATCCAGAGAACAGAAGCTTGGTGTAGGTTTATAGAGTCATTTATAGCAAAAACATTTTAATTTGCATTATTGCCTATAAGCCATCTTTGGGTCTCTGTGAGAAAAGAGGGGCAAGGTATTTCTAAATAAATACGTTCACTGATGATAACTAGCTTGTGTCTATTTTGTCCACAGATTGGTTACTCATTTACTTATTGCATTTATATCTCACTTTAACAATGGGACCCTAGGTAGCCTCCTATGCAGGCCTGGCCAGAGCCAGATCTGCTTAGTTTCAGCAAGGTCCCTGCATCATATGAGAGGGACTTTTCTGTAGCAGCACACAACATGTGGCACTCCCTGCCACAGGAGTTAAATTGTTTCATGATGGTTAGCTGCTTTGGGCATCTCCATTTGCCGGGTGATACATTTCATTATAAATAAAGTGAATTCCCACCACACTTTTATTTGCAGTGCTTTTTTCCTAACAACAGCTGCAGCCCAGTCCTATGCGTTGTTTCCTCAGGAGTAAGCCATGTTCCCAGGCAAGCTTGCATAGGAGTGCAGCCTTATTTCTGCATAAACACACATTGAATAGGATCAAGCTGTCAGATTGGATCAAGCTGTCAGATTGGATCAAGCTGTCAGACTGGATCAAGCTGTCAGACTGGATCAAGCTGTCAGATTGAGGCACTTCCTAAGCACATTTACACAAAGGTTAGTTCCATTAAAATCTATTTCATTTGCTTCCAAGTAAAGATGCTCACGATTAACAAAAAAAGCAAAGGTAGCCAGGTTGACTATAAGAAAAATTCCAAATTCCATGTTGCTGTAATACTGTACTACTATTAGACCAACCAAAAGATCACACACCCACACCCAAAAATTGTCCAAGCTTCTGAGATCCCCCAGATCTCTTCTTAGTCCCACAAAAAAGCAAAGGTAGCTGTGTTGACCATAAGAAAATTTGAAAATGCACCTTCTGCAACCCGGCAAAATATTCATCCTGGCTGCAAATGCCTCTCCCGTAGCAAAGCCTGTCCGGGAACTACAAATACATTCAACTCCTCCCTTGGCAAGGACCCAGCAGCAGCTACCTTAAGAAATGGCTATGGGGGGGGGGATCTCTCCCTGATTGGCCAAGACTCGGTTTCCCAGGTCACTTTACGTGGCCGTTACACCCAGTCTCACTTTTCCCATTTCCTATTGGTCCTCCTTAGTGCCATTTCGTCAAACCTGAACTGTATTGGATGATCTCTCTATCAGTCTGGTCGGAGGGCGGGCCTCTGAGAGAGCTGGGTTAGAATGCAGCGGAATTCACCATCCTTTGCCTCTTTTTACCTTTGGTCCTTGAATTACGCGAGCCTTTTATTCGAGCTTCATTGGTCAGCATTCCCGTCAATCAAATTATGAGGGGCTGTACCCTACTGTCAAAACGAGAGGTAGGGTTAAAAAAATAATAAAAAAAGCTCCTTTCTTTCCTTCCATTGGGTGATAATTAAGCTTCCCCACCCACCTCGGTTCTCTCCGTCCAACTATTGGGCATCTTCGCCATCAATCCGCCAACTCCTTGCGGTCACGGGGAGTCCTGGACGCCGTTCGCGCAGCTGGGCGGGGATGGCCATCCTGGGAAGGGGCGGGATCGCCATCGTCGATCCCCTCATTGGCTGCAACGCCCGCCTCTCTTCCCTTGCCCCCGCGTTGATTGATTCTCCCGTCCGTCGGCCTCATGTTTTGCCTCCCGCCGATTGGCCCGTGCCTGAAAGGAGGCGGTGCGGTGCGCGGCGGCTGCGCGCGGGGACGCGGCGGCGGGGAGGGACAGATCCGAAATTATTTTTTATTTCTTTGTTTCCTAGGCGGGGGGGGGGGAGGAAAAAAAAGAGACGGGGAGAGAGAAGGGCGAGCGGGGGGGAGAGGCGCGCCGGGAGAGGGGACGAGGCTCGCGTTGGCCCTCCGCGCGGGCCGCTCGGACGGGCGCGGATGTTGTCGCCGTGACCCGGGCGGGGCAGGAGCGGCGGCGGCGGGGGGCGGCGGCGGGCGGGCCAGGCCGGGTTGGGTCGCGGCGGGTCGGGCGAGAGGATGAAGCGCCGGAGCGCCGACTGCAGCAAACTCCGGCGGCCGCTCAAGCGGAACCGCATCACCGAGGGCATCTACGGCAGGTATGGCCGCACCTGGAGCCTGCCCGGCCCCTTCGCTCCCTCCGGGCCGTCCCGCCTCAGCCCCCGCCGCCGGCGCTCTCGTTCTCCTCAGACACACCGACGAGCGTGGCCGGGGAGGGGGCTCCTCCCCCCCTTCTTCCTCCCCCCAGCACTTTCACACACGCCCCTCCCTCATCGCCTCCAAACGCGCCCCCCCCCGCTGCTTCTCCCCTCACGCCGCTTCCCGCCCATTGTCCTTCCCCAGACTTCCCTCACGGCCCCGCTTCTTTGGAGCTGTGGGCCATTGTCTTCAGAAGAAGACCGACACCCCCCCCCCCATTTGCACAATGCGCTCCCCTACCCCGACACAAAATACCCTCTTCCACCCCCACTCCCCGTCTCCTCACAGGTCTTTCTTTTCTCTCAGCCGCCTCCTCCCCCTCCCCACCCCACATTCCCCAAGCACACCCCATAATGCTTCGTAGGAAGCCCTATGTCTCCCGCCCCCCCACACACACAATATATATATTCACACCTCCATTGTGGGGGGTCCCGCCCTGTCTTCCCTCGCAGCCATGCCTCCCCCCCACATCTGCTCCCTCTCCCCATACATTGGCATTGACAGCCCTCCCTTCAGAGCTGTTGCCTTCAACCTTTGGGGTTCGTGCCTCGCTTGCCACACACCTTTGGTGAGGCTGCCACCCGGCAGTGGGTCTTGATACACTAGTTGAAGACCTGCGCTTAGGATCCTGCCTGCTCCATCACCCCATGCGGGAGAGCCTTCCTCTAGGATCCTCTCCCTCTTCGCCCACATATATGCGGACAAGTCTTCCCTTTAGGACATTTTTTTCACACATGGGATTGTCTACTGGCAGGTTTCTCTTCCTCTTTCTTGAAGCCACAGCTGTGTCCCGGGTGTCGTATATTCTCCCTCCGTGTTTGTATGTGTATGCACATATACACAATCCTTGGCAAGCCTGTCCTTGCCCGCCCCTGTGCACACACTAGAAGTCTTCCTTCTAGAATGCTCTCCCCCCACCGCCAGTAATATACACATGCTGACCATTTTTCTTTTACAGAGGCTTCAACACAGTTGACACCACAGATATGTAGTTTTTCTTCCACATGTGTTGTGGCCTCTACCATGCCTTTGTTGGAAGCCTCACTTCTGGCCAATTTTCACTCCCCTACCTCCCTTAACAGCTGTCTTTAGACCCCACACCCCCCCACACACATGAAAGCTTTCTTTAGATTCCCTGCGCTAGCCCACCCACCCTCTTTTAAGAGGGTTCCACACATAGAGTGGTACACCAATAAAGCCACACTTCCACCCCAATTGGCACCACCCACACACCCATTTTTTCTCACTCACATGCACTCACGCACACCCCCCCACACAATATCTTGCCTTTAGGATCCACCCTTCCTCTAGGCAAACCTCTCCAGAACTTGGGTCCCTAGATGCTGGATAACGACTCCCATCCTCCCTAACCATTGACCATCCTGGGTGGGGATGATGGGAGCTGTGGTCCAGCATCTGGGGACCCAAGGCTGGGAAATACTGCTCTGGAACCTCCCCCATATCCACACACACATGCTGACAACTCTTGCATTTAAGATACTTTCATACATGGTGCCACTCCACTGACAGAATTCTCCCAGGTCCTTTTCTCCTCACTCATTCACTGGGCCTCCCTTGCAGTGACAGTCCTGCCCCTCAGCCTCCCACTCCACACATTGTGCTCCAAGACCTTCTTTGATCCCAGTTACATTAACAGCCCTACCCTTCGAGGACCCCACTCATTGTTCTTCATATACAGACAGCCTTTCTGTAGTATTGCCTTACACCATCAGTTGTGCACCACTACCTGACATTTTTTGCCCTTAAGAATTGCCCACTGAGATGTTTCTTTCTGAGCTCAGACTTCCCACAGAATAGAGTAACAGTCCTGCTACCTCTCAGTTTTGCTGCTCGTGCAGCACCAGGCTGGTATTCTGAAGCTCCTCCCCACTTCTGTTGTTGTACCCCTGACAGCCCTAGAGTTAGAGGTCCTGTCCACTGCCCCTGCCAGAGAGCTTCCTCTAGAATCCCCACAGTGATTGCATTTGTCTTTAATTACCCACTGTGTGTCCCCCCCCTCCCATTTCTCTTGTTATCTTCCTCAACGCTCCCACTTGACGTTCTCTTCAGTGACTGCCCCCTTCCTCTCTTCACTTGTGTGCCCCATCAGACTATCCAATGAAGCTTCCTGCCTCAGTGCTGTGCCCCTGCCCTACACTGCCTGCCCTCCTTTTAAGAGTCCCCATATATTGACAGACCTTGTTCTTGGATCCCTTTACATTACACACTGTGCTTCTGACACACATTGACAACTTTTGACCTACACTGACAGATGATTATCTTGCAAGTCCCCTCATCCATACCCATTGGGGCTCCCCAACAGTAATTGGCCTGGATATCATTCCCCCCCCCTTTTGCTTTGCTAGACTTTCCTCGGAAGCCCCAGTCCTGTGCCCTCCATTGATAGACCCACCATTAGTGTTCCTCATCTGTTATGCTTGGTAACTCCTAACCTATTATGATTCTCCCGACAGACTGCTTTTACAATTTTCCTACCCAAAACACTCCTCATATCTATCTAGAGGGTCCCTCACATGTTTTGTCTTCCTCTAACGGAGCTTTCTCCCCACTCAGGCCCTCCTGACACTGGCAGTGGTCATAGACTGCCATCACCACCATATGCTTTGCCCCATGACAAATGAGCTCTGAGATTCCTGCTCCCCTCGATGTGCTTTCATCACCTTAATTCCTCCCCATGTGCCTTGCTAGCTTCTTTCAGTGTCTCATCCTAGAGTATTTATTTAAGACCTCAACATTATGTGCTCAAAACATGTTCCCAACACTGCTCTCCCTTCCTGCCTCCTAGCACTTCCTTAGATTCTTTCAAATGACTTTGTTTTCCTTGTGATGTCTCTTCTCAGGCCACTATCCCTGTTTCACTTTTCCTCTTGTTATGATCTTCACACCCACTGCTGTCTTTTGCAGCTCCCACTCCCCCTAGTGCTATGTTATATATTTTAATGGATCAAAAGTTTGCCTAAGACATCCCTGGAGTTCCTCCTCTACTTCCTGTCAATACTTTATGTCTTCATTTCATACCACTTTCCCAGTTTATGGACACACAGTTGATCTTCAGAGTTATTCCACTACCGTTTTGTACATCTCTATACCCTTTTAGTGGTAAAAATGCATGGTAGGGTGACTTAAAGTTATGTCAGAGTGAAAGGCACTGACCAAGAGACTGTTCACATTCTCAGGAGAGAAAGATGTTAAAGGCTTGGGTTTTATCATGGCAATTTCACTTCTGCTAGTTGTACGTACAGACTTTTTTTAAGGTTAGAGGAATGATTGGCTAGGCCCAGTACTTTGCTTTATTCACCTCTCACAGCAAGGAGTTAGTTGTGTGGTTTCTCTGAGCGTACAAAGCATGCACAAGTTGCAAAAATGGTGTGATGTCAGTTTGTACAATTACAAGGGGCCTAATAGATGCAAAGTTTTGGCAGACAACATCGCTTGTCACTGGCCAAGCCTAAGGAGCTGTGTTTTCATGGACACTTGAAAAGAGGGAATAAGGAAAAGTTCAAATTGACACAAATTACGACTTCTACCTTAAGAGAAGTCACGGACCTAACAATATTGTGGTTTTAATGTTCTATATATTTTAAATTGTTTTATTGTGTGTTGTTTGGTTTTAATTTTTGTGAACCGCCCAGAGAGCTTCGGCTATGGGCGGTATAGAAATGAAATAAATAAATAAACCATTTTAAAAAGTAAATTAGGATGAGGCTAATCCATGAAAATCTGGTTTCCTGCAGAGACTTTGCCCACTTGAAGTCACAGTTCTGTTATGAAATACTCTATAGCTAATTGCCCAAGAACAACAAAATATTCTTTTTTCCAAGTTCATTTATTCATGCATTTTTCACATGTGTCTGTTGCATGCTATATATAACAATAAGTAGCACTCTTTAAAATGTTTAGGAAAACAGTTGGCAGGCTATTTTGGTGATTCCAAACACTGTCTGGAACTCAAGAAAGCAATGGTTTGAGTATTCTCTGCAACTTTCCTTGTTACTTAAAACAAAACAAAGACTTTATAGATTGTGGATTACTTGTGGAGAAGAACCCTAGGCTGGCAAGGTCCTTGCAAAAAAACAGTGCTGGCCTAGTTATCCCCTACCCATCAACTAATAGGGAGCTATATTGGGACCAGTGCTTTTCAACTTGTTCATAAATGATATGGAATTCAGAGGGGGCAGCGAAATGGCCAAGTTTGCTGATAACACCAAATTATTTAAGGTAGTTAAAACAAAAGGGGATTGCGAGGAGCTCCAAAAAGATCTCTTCAAACTGGGAGAATGGGCATCATGGCAAATGCGGTTCAGTGTAAGCAAGTGTAAAGTGATGCACATTGGGGCAAAAAATCCCAACTTCAAGTATAAGCTGATGGGATCTGAGCTAGCAGTGACTGACCAAGAAAGGGATCTTGGGGCTGTGGTGGACAGCTCGATGAAAATGCCAACCCAGTCTGCAGCTGCTGTAAAAAAGACAAACTCCATGTTTAGCATAATTAGGAAAGGAATTGAAATAAAACTGCCAAGATCATATTCCTCTTGTACAAATCTATGGTGTGACCACACCTAGAATACTGTGCACAGTTCTGGCCACTGCACCTAAAAAATAATATTATAGAGTTGGAAAAAGTGCAGAAAAGGGCAACTCAAATGATCAAGGGGCTGAAGCATCTCCCGTATGAGGGAAGGTTACAACAGCTTGGATTGTTTAGCTTAGAAAAAGACAAGTAAGGGGAGACGTGATAGAGGTGTACAAATGATGCATGGTGTGGACAAAGTGGATAGGGAGACACTTTTCTCCCTCTCTCATAATACTAGGACCCAATGGAGTCATCTCATGAAGCTGATTGGTGGGAGATTCACAACAGATAAAAGGAAGTACTTTTTTTTACACAGCACATAGTTAAACTATGGAATTTGCTTCCAGAAGTTGTAGTGATGGCCACCACTTTGGATGGCTTTAAAACAGGATTGGACAAATTCATGGAGGATAAGGCTATTGATGCTACTAATCCTATTAGCTATATGCTACCTCCAGTATCGGAGGAAGTATGCACATGTACACCAGTTGCTGGGGAACTTGGGCAGGAGGGTGCTGTTGTACTCAGTGTCTTGCTTGTGGGTTTCCCATGGACAGCTGGTTGATCTCTGTGAACAGAATGCTGGACTAGATGGACCCTTGGTCTGAACCAGCATGGCTCTTCTTATGTTCTTAAACCTCTGGCAGGGTTTGCATCCTCCTTCATTGAACTGATTATTAGTGGCAAAGTTGGCATTCTACCTCTTAGTCTAGCCAAGGCTACTCACAGGAGTAGCAACTGCTCACTTTGGTCCTCAACAGGCTCTTGGACTATACGAGTCCTGTCCATGACTGTTGGCATCCCTGGGTGGAGCATGGTGCTTCCTTACACTGCTGCTTATCCTGCGGATAATATATAGTGCTGAGGTGAGGGAAGCTGGTAGCTGCAGGGAACTTGGCACAGGTGGGGAATGGCCCTTCCAACAACTTAATTAACACTAATCTTCATATGTGTAGACCTAGCCTAGCCTTCCTCTTTCTGGTGCCCTCCAGATGTGTTGGGCTGCAACTAGCAACATTCTCAGCCAGCACAGCTGGCTGTAATTGAACATATCCGGAGGCTATAAGATTGGGGAAGGCTGATTTAGCCTATGAAGCTTACTTTTCTTCTCTTAGCTTTGAGTTTTGAATGGACATGTCCCTTTTTAAGCTCATGATGCTGTAGATGGTTATATGTTTTAAAAATACAACCTGAAACGTATAGTGTTTTCCCAGTAGTGGATGGTGAGGGCTGTGTGTATGGTTCACCAGTTTTGCGTGTGTATGAAAGGCCTGCTTTTGTTCCTTGCAGATGCCAGTGAAGACAGAAGCAAAGCAGAGACTTACCTCACATATGCTACAGACAGAATGCTGTGCTATCCATGAGATCATGGCCCACACTTCAGGACAGATTGGCCTCTGCTGCTTTGCCAGGGCACAGCAGCTTTAGTGTTTCTTAGCTGTTACGCCCTTCTTGCAAATATGGAGCTAAGATTTGCAAGATTTAAAGTAAACCTGCCTATTGAACATGTGTAACCGGGTCAGCATACACTGCAGACTTTTGATTAATTTATTAAGCAGATTAATTTGTGACTTAAGCTTTTTCAGTAATGCAGTAGTGGTGGACTTCCAGCCTGTGGGCCTAGTTCAGTCTGCAGAGGTTCCCAGTCTAGCCTGCAGAGGAACTTCTGCTGGCTTCAGCACTTTAGGGCCCCACCTCCTCCTCTGACATCATTGCGGCCCACTTTTATATTTCTCTGTTCAGAGAGAGGCACGGAACTCCATGCCTCTCTCTGCACAGAGAAAGGCTGTCAGTGCTTGGAGGTGTTTCTCCGACTGCCAGCTGAATCCCTTTGTGCATCGCCCCAAGGAGGTGCCCGACTTGGCCAACTCTTGGAGAGGAGCTTCTCATGTGCCAGCTGACTCCCTCCCCTTTGCACGCCGCTCGCTGCCCCAAGGAGGCACCTAACTTGGCTACTGCTTGGTGGAGTGGCTCCTCCAAATGCTGGCCAAGTCCCTTGCCATGGCACCTTGATTGGGGTGGTATGCAAAGTGCAGAGGAGGCACCAAACTTGGCTGGTGCTTGGAGAAATGGTTCCTCCAAGCGCAAGCTGAGTCGCTTTCTCTGTACAGAGACACAGAGCTTCATGTCTCTCTAGTCATGGAGAAAGGGAGAACGGGAGGGTGGGGGGATAGATGATGTCATCCAGCCTGCAGGATTGATCTGGGGGAGCAATCCACACACACACCCCATTCCAGCCATAGCGGATCCCTATACTATCTTAATTCTAACATAGCAGAAGATATGCTTGTTACTTTGTGTTTTATTCTTTCATGCCAGAAACAAAATATGTTTGTTGGCTTAATTTTGAATATTCCTGCAGAGATGTTGGGGGTGGATGAACATAGCACAGTCGCCTGAGGGGTGGAAGGAAAAGACTCCTAGGCCAGAAGAGGAACTGTTAAGTGTGTCAGAAAATACAAACTGCTGTTGATTAGTGGGTCACTTGAGGAAAATGTTGCAGGTCTATATGGCGTTGTCAGCCTGCCTGTTCCCATTGATGTTTGTGGTAAACAGTAACATGTTTAATAAGCTATCAGCTTTCTCTGTGATCTTATTTCTAGAGTAGATTGCATTTGGCTTCCAGCTGAGGTGGAAGCATTAACATATCTCTGGTAAAACTGCATTGAGTATAAAACAGCTAAGGAAATGTGATAGTTTGTTCTGTAATAGTAAATACCAACTAGAAATTAGGAGATGCATTTTAAAAAAGGCATGCATATTTATTCACTTGTATAAGTTCACCTAATTTTTAAAGATTGCAAAAAGAATTTAAAGTATATAATTTGGCAATTATATGATTCTCTAATAATTCCAAAAAGCTAATTACCCTTATTAATGTCTACAGTGTATCATGTGTAAATGTCTAATAGCAGTTAGTTTCTCCATTTCTAGGAGTCCTGGGGTTTTTTGGTATGTGTTGTTTTTTAAAACAACGCCTCTTGCTTCCCCATCTTCTTGCTTGGTTTTGGGGGATGAAAGGTTGATAGTATATCTGGGACATCAAAAAATCAAACTCTGTGACTATAATGTTGCTGTTGTGCTTCTGCTGATGAAGTTTCAGCAGTGATAGAAAAAGGAGAACTTTTCTGTGCTGGTATTAGTGTTTTGTTTTGCTAAAACCTAGTGTGAGGCAGGAAAAAGTTGTTGTTGTTGTTTTATTTCTATCCCACTCTTCCTCCATTGAGCTCAAGTAGATGTGAAGATAAGGGCATCCCTGTACAACAGGGATGGGCAACTGTGGCCCTCCAGATGTTTTGGCCTACAACTCCCATCAGCCCTTGCCAGCATAGCTAATGGTGAGGGATGATGGAAGTTGTAGGCCAAAACATCTGGAGGCTATGCTGGCATTAGCTATGCTGGCAAGGGCTGATGGGAGTTGTAGGCCAAAACATCTGGAGGGCCACAAGTTGCCCACCCCTGCGGTACAACAACTCTGTAAAGTAGATTAAGCTGAGGGGGAGTGACTGGCCCAAAGTTACCCATTGAACTTCATGGTTAAGCGATGAGTTGAACTTTGACCTTGCTGGCCAAAGTCCCATTTTCTAACCACTACACCACACTGGCTCCCAGGTTCCTAGCTCAAATCTCACATCAGCTGTAAATTCACTAAGTAGCCTTAGGCAAGCTATTCTCTCAGCCTCAGCACCTTTCTCCACTACAGTGATATATAATATGATGATACTGACATACTTTGAAGAGCTGTTGTAAGGCTTACTGAAATATTATATGTGAGTTATCTGAATGCTTAAAAAGTATTATTTAAATGCCAAGTACTATTACTGAAAATATTATTATTGCTATTTTTAAAAGCCTATTTTGTCAGAGCTAAAAAAAATCTTCGAAGTGTCATGTTAGCATCCAGGAATTTGAAAAACTTTAGAAATCTTTGTCAGGCTGGTGTCTATATCTTTGAAGGCTAGGATCCAAAGATCTGCTTGGGTCAGGCTTGTATTCAGCAACTTGACAGGCTGCCATAGGTGACCAGGAGTTCCATGCAGGTTGAGTGCACACAGTTCCATGCAAGTAAGTGAGCAGGCTGGCAGAGGGGAGCAGGATGGTGTGGCAGAAGGCACATTTTTACTAGCCTTCTAAGAGACTAGTGGCTCACATTTCCAGGGTAGACACAGAGGGGATGGTTTGCTTTCTTGGCCAGTATGGCAGCACAGGCAACTAGTCTCTTACTAGGCCAATAAAATCTTTTGTAGGTTTGTTTACAAGGCTGATTTCAGGTCATCCAACAACTTTGTTACTATTATTAATTTATAAAGTGTTAAACATTTTCTATGTACTTTACAATTAAAAAAAAACCCTACAGGTCCTGTCCACAGGTCCATGTTGTAATTAAATATGATACAGAATGGAAAAGAATGGAGAAGGAAGAGAAAAATAAGTACATTCAGGGACCAATTCTTATATAATATACCTTATGCTTAGAAATGCCTATGTGCAACTCCCTCCCTTACTTACTTGAAGTCCATTCTCAAAACTCTTTGTAAAGCGCCATGTGTATATATGGCACTATATAAATATGGCTAGAATCCTATAGGGCCCATGCGCTCATGGGAGTGACCACTCACTCAACAGGGTTTTTGTGCTTCTAAAAATAGCCTGAAATGAGCTAAAATGCTCATTGGCAGATCAGGGCAGGTCACTCACTGAACGGAGCTCTCTGTCCTGGCCTCTCCCAGTCTGGCGATGAGCATTTCGGGGGTGGGGGAGTTAGAAGCACAAAATCCTGATTGCGCAAGCTCTTGTTCCTGTGAGTGCTACGGAATCAGCGGAGGAGAAGCACGGTGGCCCCATGGGTACTGTCCAACGTATGTATTTAAAGTTTTATAAGCTACCTTCTAGGGAAAACCCTCCCAAGGTAGCATACAAATTTTAAAACCACAAAATAAAGCAATGATAAAACAATCAGAAATCAAGAATGAAATCAAAATTAACCATTAAAATCAGGTAACACCATATACACAATGGCACCCAATAAGGCCTGACTCAGTTATAGACCAAAATAAATAAAGACATCTGTAGGGCTCACTTGAAAGTCTGTAATGATGGGGCCTGGCATGAGTGATACTTGAAGCGCCAAAAAAAATCTGGCGTGAGTGATATTTAAAGAAAGAAATGGCTTTGCTTTCCATGCCTTTCAAGAGTTCTTCATTGTGAAGATACACTCATTTGATTGCTTTTTGCGTCAAGAGACATGAGTGGGTGAGACTTGCCAGCATCAAAGTAGGAAGGCAGCATACTTTTTTATATATAGGTATAAGTTTCAGCAATAAACACTTAGGGCAATGTGTGGCCTGCTCTTGACTTGTATAAAATTATCATTCATAAACAAATGGTAAAATGACCTGATGGAATGGGTACTGTGGAAGAAAGTTTTGAGAGGGAAGGAGCTAAATGCCGATTGGTCCCAGCCAGGCTGATGGAGTGGCCATGCTACTTCACCTCTCCCTCTGCTGCAGTCCAGTGGATATGTCCAGTAGCATTTTTGGCTTAAACAGCTGGGACCCCTTCCCCCTGAGTTTCAGTTTTTTGAAGCTTATATGTTCCAAAGTAGTCTGCTATGTGGTCTGGCAGGGGATGGGGGTGGGGCTGCTGTTTAAGAGAAACAAATACAAAACTTGCTTGGCCTCATGGGAGTAGTTGCATAGGGTTTTGTCTGAAATTATTTTTCCCAACCTCTCCCCTTCAGGAAAGGTATTGACTAATTGCTCTTATTTACAGGATGACTTTTTATCAAAGCATGCAAAAATGCAAATTATTGCAAATGAAAAGGGAAAGGATTTGACATGAGTGATTCTTAAAGAAAGAAATGATGTTCCCCATGCCTTTCAAGTGTTATTCATTATGAAGATCCCATCATTTAATTGTTTTTTGTACTAAGAGGCGTGAGTGGGTGAGACTTGCAGTATCAAAGTAGGAAAGCAGCACACTAGGAAGGATATCCTTTCACAATATATGGCCTGTTCCTGATCTTGTATACTATGATCATTTATTTATAAGTTGCCTCCATGCCCAAGACCCCCAAGAAGATGTACAACATTTTAAAACCAAGAATGTAATTCAACAATGCTAAAATGATGAAAATCCAATAAAACCTAGCATCATAATCAAAACCAACAGCATCAAAGCTACACTGTAAAATGTCCCAAGCAATCAAATCCACATTAAACACATAAAGGTAGATAATTTGTCCAAAATGATTTAAAGGCATGATTGTGTTCATAATAATTATAGGTGTAATGGCTAACCTCCTTGGCAAGGTGGCATAAGTTAGGTCATAAGATGCTGCTGCTGTACCTAGAAGGCACAAGGAGCTGTACATGTGAGGTTTTATGTCTGGTTTTCTAAGAGAAGCAAGTAATAAAGCAGTGCTGGAGAGGCAGGATTGTAGGCCTGATCCTATACCATATGCAAGCCCGAGGTCCTCCTATGCAGAAGTGCCACAAACCCTAGTTAGTGGTAGTTAATGCAACCATTGCAGCATAATTGGGCACCCTTGAATTACAGGGGTTTTCCAGATTTATTGATATATTTTTATTAAATCATCTAAAGAAAATTTCATTAGAGTTTCAAAATTTAATTTCATTACTGTTCCAAATTGCATTCTAGGTGTCAAAGACAAATCGTGCTTTTAAACTGCTTGTGTTCTGGAACAGCAGAATAACTTGACATAGACCATGTTGTATTGAGCAAATCCAAGTGTGTATTATTTTCAGAATTGAGCTTTCTTGCTTCCTTAAATGGCAGATCATTAAGTGACTTTTTAGGCACAGGCACAACATTCTGAGTCTGTTGGTCAAGATGGAATTTTACTTGTGGTGATAGTGGACTCAGGATTTCTTCCTTAGCAAAAGTGAGAGGGATGTTGAATTCAGCTGTATGCCTTGCCTGCAACATTCTTGGAGGAGAATTTTAGACATGCAGAAAGAACAGAAAAGCAGATAGTTGAGAATCAGAGGCCATGATAATGTACTGACTCTATTTATAGTTCACTTGGATGCAATGGATAGTAGGTAAACGCAAATACATATAAGATAGATATTAATGTCTTGTGGGGAACCTCTTATGGAGAACAGTAATGCACTCAAATTCCTGTATGGGTCTCTTTAGTGCAGTGTGCAGACTGTAGATCATATGTGAGCAGTTTGTTCTTGGAGTTCTTATATCTGTATATATGGTATCCTTTTACAGTGTGAATCAGGGATGGCTAGAGATGTAAAATTTCTGGAGATTTTGAGGCCATGGGAAAAAACATGTTTTTCGGGGGGGGGGGGGGTCGGAAAAATTTGAAATTTTGGAAAAATTGAAGAATAAGCAATGTTTATTCTCTTAGTGCTCTCTACAGATCTAAAGTCACTCTGTTGCTTTAAGACAGTCTTCCCCAACCTGGTGCCCTCCAGATATTTTGAACTTCAGCTCCCATCAGCCTCAGGCAGCATGGCCAATGGTCAAGAATGCTAGGTACTGTAGTCGAAAGCATCCAGAGGGCACCAGGTTGGAGAGGGCTGCTTTAGGAATATAACTTAACTTGCTCATAAAATTATCATTATATTAAAAAAAT
This sequence comes from Heloderma suspectum, assembly GCF_057233095.1. Classification (NCBI taxonomy): domain Eukaryota; kingdom Metazoa; phylum Chordata; class Lepidosauria; order Squamata; family Helodermatidae; genus Heloderma; species Heloderma suspectum. The sequence goes on along the minus strand of NC_139467.1, from coordinate 34,033,449 downwards.
TAAAGTAAACCCAGTTAGTAAATTTGTAATTATTGTCTGAGGAGATTGGAACTGCATTATGACTGCTACAGCATCAGAAACTCAGGACTCTATGGAACAAAACTCAAGTTATCAAGAATGCACATTTACTGTCAAGAATGCACAATGGTGACACTACTCGCATGTTGGGAAGCTGAGCATGAATGTCTCTCAGTAAAATATATTTTAGATCAATAATTTTAATAAGGAATGAAAGAACTATGCTGGGAATCTTACAGAGAGGCTTAAAATATTTTTCTCCATAGTTTCATTATTTTCAGACATTTTACATTGCTAGTCTTTCTATAAAAGTGTTCTTATTACGTAGTTTTTAGAAATCCTTTTGTGGGGAGTAAAGGCTGGGTAACAATATATAAATACTTTGTCTTAAATTCTAAAAGAAAATATTTCATAATCCAAAGCTGCTCAATTTTTCCAATTTTGGGGGGAAAAAAACAAAAATAGTTGGGGATTGGGGTGGAAAAAAAACAATTTTCCCCCATTTTTTCAAGAGTTTTTCTGGTCCTTCACATCTCTAGGGGTCGCCATTTAATGTCAGCCCGGTGATCTGGATCCTCTCTGTCCAAGCTGCTCAAGGACCAGGAACCAGAACAATCTTAAGCTCAATACACCACAATTGGAGAGTCAGGTGCAATTTCGGAGGCAGGGCACCTCTCAGTCTTCCCAGTTCTGAAGGGAAGAATGCCCCAGTGGCTTCTGTGATTTTATTATTTATTTATTTATTTAAAACATTTCTATCTCACCCTATATCGTTAAGATCTCAAGGTGGCGTACAGATAAAATCAATTTAAACAGTATAAAACAAATAATTTTAATAGCTAAGACATATTAAACCATTAAACAAGGTAATACCAATTAAAATCTAAAACAGTTAAAACAGTGTGCTACTTTAGAGAATGCATTTAGCCCTCAAAGGCTTTGGTAAAAAGCCATGTTTTTATTTGGCGCAGAAATGAAACCAATGTATGTGTCAGTCAGGCCTCCAAGGGGAGGGCATTCCACCTCCGGGGGTGCCACAGCCGAGAAGGCCCTCTCCCACATCCCACCATAGTGTATATCTTGCACTGGTGGGATGCAGCGGAGGGCTCCGCTAACAGATCTCAGTCCTCGGGCAGGCATATATAGGGAGAGGCACTCTCTCAAATATCAAGGTCCCAAGCTGCTTAGGGCTTTAAACGTCATCACCAGAACCTTGAATTCTGACCTGAATATGCAGCCAATGCAATTCCTTTAAAACTGGCGTTATATGATCTTTATGAGATATTCTGGTCAGCTGCAACTTTTGAGCCGTCTTCAAGGTTAGCCCCATGTAAAGTGCATTGCAGTAATCTAATTGGGAAGTTACCAGCGGATATACTACTCTGGCTAGGTTATCCCTATCCAGGAAAGGCCGTAGCTAGCAGATCAGCCGAAGCTGACCCCAAGTACTCTGAGCCATGGAGTCCACCTGGGGCTCCAGTGGCAGGAATGGATCTAGGAGGACTCCCAAACTAGGCACCTAGGCAGGGGGAGTGCAGCCCCATCCAAGATAGGCCTCCTCAGATGACACAGAGGCCTCCAAGGCATATCTCTGTTTAGAGCTGGGAAGACTGAGATGTGGCCTGCCAACCAGCTTAGAAGTGGAGCCTCGTGCATAGCTGTTTGCACCTTGTGTGCTGCTGCTGGCCTGCATGGATCTCTTGGGCCATCTCTGATGTCGCAGGTGCAAGAGGGCTGGATGTAGCACATGGGCTGCCAATTGGCTATCTCATACCAAAATAATACATTTTAAAACTCCTGTTGGTAGATGTTCATAGCTTGATTGCTTGCGACATTGTGCAACTTCCACCCTGCTTCTCCATGTGTTGTTTTACCTTAAGCATTGGAATATGTTTCTTCTCTAAAATATCTATTTTCTTCTCCTTTTTGGATTATAAAAATGTTTTGGGGAGTAGCCAGGTTGACAAGTAAATTTGTTTCAGAAATTCCAAAATACTCCTTTTTGAATATCTGCTTAAAGTTTCATGGGAGTTTTCTCCTGAATTTCCAGTTACTTCATTAAAAGACCCTTGTGGAACATGGTAGTCCTATGACTTGCATCTCAACTGCTCTGTTACAAGGAAGGATTCTAAAGGAATGCCAGAGCTTTGATTCTTGTTGTCATCTTCAAATATGCCAGCTCTACGTAGGTCTCTAAAACTGAAGCACCATGCTGCTTCTAGGACTTGTTTTACCTGGAATATATTTTTGTCGTCTCCTTCATGCTTCATGTCTTGCTTTGCACGATCGCAGCGAGGGAAATAAGCCACAGTGGCTTATTTCCCTGGCTGCATGTGCCGGTTGTGTAGCGGCCAGATTTCCCTAATTACCCTGGCTGGTGTGGCTTCCTGTGTTGTCCAAACCTGGGTGGCATGGCTTGTTGGTGGGGTGGGCAGTAACCCTCAAACAACCCAACAACAGCCCATGCTTGTTAATCATGCCATGATCGTAGGAACCTAGTTTCCGCAAGCATGCCGCCTTGGCAGATTGTAAATTGTCCTTCTAGAAAGAATGGGATTCGCCTCTTTGATGTAACTTTAATTTTTTAAACCTACTTACCCTTTTCTCCTTTCTTCTGTCACCTACAGTCAGGGCCAGAAATATTGGAACAAGGATAACTGTTTTGGCAGCTGGCCTCTGTACAACACCACATTGAAGTTGAAAGGAAACACACCCAGATGGGAGCGAAGTCAGGACTTTCAGTTGTAATTCAAGGGGTTTGACAAAAGTGGGGCACTACCCATTCAGGAAGTACAGCCAGTGGCATATACACACACCCATCGTTGGTGGCGCATAAGTAATGGAATGAATGGCTGACAAGCAGCTGCATGGCCAGGTGTGGCCTGTTTCCTCGGTACCCCATGACCAATCAAGCAGATAAAAGGCCTGGAGGTGGTTCTGAGTGTTACATTTGCATTTGGTAGCTGTTCACTGGAACTCCCAACATGAGCTCCAAAGAGGTATCCATGTGAGTTAAGGAGGCCATCATTAGGCTGAGGAAACAAAATAAACCCATCAGAGAGATAGCAAAAACAGTGGGAGTGGGCAGCACAACAGTTTGGAACATCCTGAAAAAGAAGGAATTAACTGGCAAGCTCAGCAACAGCAAAAGGCCTGGAAGACCACGGAAGACAACTCAAGTGGATGACCGCAGAATTCTGCTCATGGTGAAGAGGAACCCTTTCACAACATCTAGCCAGGTCAAGAATGCTCTTGAGGAGGTAGGCATGTCATTGTCAACATCTGCAGTCAAGAGATGGCTTTATGAATGTAAATACAGAGGCTTCACAACAAGGTGCAAACCACTGGTAATGCTCAAGAACCGAAAGGCCAGATTAGCCTTTGCCAGAAAACACCTAAAAAGCCTGTCCAGTTGTGGAATAAGATTCTTTGGACTGATGAAACCAAGATTAACTTGTACCAGAATGATGGGAAGAGAAAAGTATGGAGAAGGAAAGGAATGTGGTATGCTCATGATCCGAAGCATACCACATCATCTGTCAAACATGGTGGAGGCAGTGTTATGGCATGGGCATGTATAGCTGCCAATGGAACCGGGTTACTGGTGTTTATTGATGACCTGACTACTGATCAAAGCAGCAGGATGAATTCTGAACTGTATAGGGCTATACTTTCTGCTCAGGATTCAGCCGAATGCTGCCAAAGTGATAGGACGCCGCTTCATATTGCAGCTGGATAGTGACCCAAAACATACAGCAAATATGTATGATAGAGCATGCTTTTCACTTATTGAAGACAAGACTGAAAGCAGAAAGACCCACAAACAAGCAGCAGCTGAAGGCAGCTGTGGTAAAGGCCTGGCAAAGCATCTCGAGGGAGGAAACTCAGCATTTGGTAGGGATGTATGAAAGTCACTTAACTTTTCGAAGGGTGACATTAGCGGTGGGGGGGAGGCGCTCCGTCCCTCCCCCTGAAATTCTCCCCGGCCAGCTCCGCTCTGCAGCAACTCTGCGGAGCCGCCAGCCGGGGCCGCCCGCAGCCAGACATCTGGCCACTGGGCAGCCTGCACAGGGACACAAATGGCGGCCGCTGTAGCCGCCGCCATTTGCGTCTCTGTATTTTGCTGTGATAGGCTACGCAAGTATTTATGTAGCCTATCATGGAAAAAAAAAAGGGAACGCAAATGGTGACAGCTATGGCAGCCACCATTTGCGTTCCCTTTTTTTTTGCTGTGATAGGCTACGTAAATATTTACGTAGCCTATTACAGCAAAAGATAGGGGCGCAAATGACGTGGTTGCCGCCATTTGCGCCCCTGTCTTTTGCCGTAATAGAGTACGTAAATATTTATGTAGCCTATAACAGCAAAAAAAAGAATGCAAATGGCGGCCGCTGTAGCTGCCGCCATTTGCGTTCCCCCCCTTTTTTTTTTGCCGTGATAGGCTACGTAAATACTTACATAGCCTATCACGGCCTCTGCAGGGACGCAAATGGTGTCCCTGCGTTAGACATGATAGGCTATGTAAGTATTTATGTAGCCTATCATGGCTGTAATGAAGAAGCGAATGGCGGCCGCAGATGCGGCCGCCATTCGCAAAGCAGCGTGAACGGCAGCAGGTAAGTGCTCCATTTCGCACACCTTTCACAGGGTGGGGGGGCAGGGGACTTTGTTCCACCATGGATTTTGGGGGGCCAAATGCACTGGCATTTGGTCATGTCCATGGGTTCCAGACTTCAGGCAGTCATTGACTGCAGAGGATTTTCATCTAGGTGTTAAAGGCGATCCTTAAGTTTGAAATGATATTGATTTGTTTCATTACTTATGAGCCACCAGTGATGTGTGTGTGTGTATGCCACTGGCTGTACTTCCTGAATGGGTAGTGCCCCACTTTTGTCAAACCCCTTGAATTACAGTTGGAAGTCCTGACTTCACTCCCATCTGGGTGTGTTTCCTTTCAACTTCAGTGTGGTGGTGTACAGAGGCCAACTGCCAAAACAGTTATCCTTGTTCCAATATTTCTGGCCCTGACTGTATATTGGCTCTGTAGGTCATGACATGAGAGGGAAGCTGCATGTAATCAAGTTGGATAGGGCATATTCTTGACTTGACTTAAAGTGGCAGCAATCTTTATATCGTAACATCATAGCTATACATTAAATGCTAGCCACACAGTAGGGGAGCTACTTTGCTCAACTGTGTGATAAAAGAAGGGAATCTTTTTTTTCCTACTTGCAACTAGACACATGCCTATAAGACTCGTTATCTAATTATTTGGACAGCTCAATCCTAAGGGACCACTTTAGCAGTAGCAGAAAGAACGGAGGTGTTAACACAGTGGCTCAGTTGTGAGAGAATGGACCAGATTTGCAAGAGTTGCCCAGCAGAATTCAGAAAAAGCATATTTATACATTTCTTTCTGCAGCTTGTAGGCAAAGACAGGATGCTCATAGAAAGGCAAGTGAGGTAAAACTGCTTGTTGAACTCTACATTCAGCTCTTCTGCAGAATTGTGATTTAGATGTTAAACAACAATTCCTTTGTTATATTGGGCTCTTTTAGGTTACCTTAAGCAGTTCTTTGTACTCTTCCATGTGAGCCATATGCAGGGTTTGGTGTTTCTGGATTCACTGGCAAGGCATTTAGAACATCAATGATTAGGACATTGGTAGAGAACCATTTTTACAGTGAAGATTACAGTTAGTTTGGCTTAGTTGTATTAAAGTTGTCTACTTATTCCCTTTTCCTCATCCACTCAGAAACTGTTCCTGTTGTCCTGGGACTGAGCTCCCTTGTGATGGATACTATCTAGATATCAAGGCACGCTGTAGTGCTGCTTCCATAAATAATAACAGATCCCATACTGTTTCTAGAGGTCCTGCAGCTTAACAATATGCAGTGTTAAAATTTGGAAATCAAATTGGAGAAGTTAAAGTAATACATAAAAACTATGCCTCAGTTATGGAATCCTTCAAAAGCATAGTCTATGGAATGGTGGTGAAGTCACTTCTACCAACCTTATGTTTCTTTTTTAAGGATAAATGTGGGCAGCTTATGTATTTTTAAGAAATATATGAAATACAAAAACTAAACACAGTTTCGGGTGCAATCCTATGGGTTACTCCCTGGATACTTGTAAGCCCCTGAACTTGGGAGGCTTACAAGTATCCTCTGCAGAGAGGGAGATGCCTTGCACCTGCCTCTCTACATTTTAGCTAGACGGGTGATTTCACCTGTCTAGTGGAGGCTTCAGGGTGGGGGAGGGAAGGAGGCTGGGGCAGCAACAGGAAGAGACATAAACTAGCCTCCCCAGCCTCCTCCCCGGAATGCCTCCTTTCCCCTGTGTCTGCTCTCTGTTTACTGAGCACAGGGAGGCAGCCGGTCCGGTTCTCTCTGTGCCGGCTACAAGGGGGAGTGGGGGTGGGGAGCATGCTTTCCTGGCTCTGAGCGCAGAGCCAGGAAACCAAAAAATCCTATTTCCCCCAGATGCTGTCTAGGAGACATAGGATTGCTCCCTCCAGTCGTAAAAATAATCAGGATTTATTTGGGATAATTGGTGGCCTAAAGCAGCCGTAGAAAAAGAGCTTGCTTGTTGCTGTGTCAAATTTTGAAGTTAACCTAGAAGCCTGTTGGTTGCTTCCTCACTCTCTTAATGCTAATACTGTGTGAAAGACTGGGAGTCCACTTTCTGGTGTAGCCCTGCTCATGGTATCTTAGAGCATGTTGGGGGTGGGACTGCTGCCAGGCCTCCATGGTGTGTCCTTAGCTAAAAAAACACTCTCTTCCACCAGAAACCCTAAATGCACCATTCAGCACCTGTTGGGTACTGATCTTCATATTCAGAAAAGTCATACAATACAGTTTTCCTGGGATTGTTCCAATTTCAGAATGCAGAAATTCAGAGTGTATGGTTGAATGCCCCAGCATACGGGATACTTGCATGTCAGAGGAATGGTTCTAACCTAGCTGCCTCTCTGACAAGTTAGTTTTCTATGTGCAGGGGCTTTCAAACTTGCAGCCCCTACCTACATTCTGAAATGGTGTAATCTCAGAACACTGCACCACATACCTTTTCTGAACAAGTGATCATTAATTTTTGGATGGTTACTTAAAATGGGCTAATTGATGCTGCTGTCTTTATCCAGCATATGACATGCAGCTGTGATCCAGCTCCAGATCCAGATCCAGGAGTAAGCCTGTAAACAACAACTCACTAATGGTGACTAAGAATTGCCTCAAGGATGCCGGGCAGAGAAGCTTTACAAAACTTGTTCAGCATCCATTCCCCCTTCTCAGGCCACAAATGACGAACATATGTAAGAGGTGATGGTAAAAAATTTTTTTCATAAGCTGTAACATCCCTGGACTTATTTGCAAGTCTACTCTAATATGAGTTGGCTGGGGTGTGTGTGTGTGTGTGTGTGTGTGTGTTACTACTTCAGTATCTCTCTACTGGAGAATTTATTAGTGACTAATACATAATGCACTAAGAATCACGATTGCCAAATATTAATGGCAAACAATTTCCTTCTGGCATTTTTACTGGCACGTCCCCACCCCTTGTTTTCCCATCCAGTTAAGAACTTGGCATGTACTACTTTCTCATTGCTTGTTATACCTTTCCTATGTAGTGAGTGAAGTTTGCTGCCAAAATTGTGTATGGAAATCTTTCACTCATGTTGAGTAGATCAGGATTTTTTATCCTTTGCCTGTATTAAAGTCTTTGTCTCAAACTGACATACTGCACTTTGATATTTTTGCTCCCTTTGTTCTTCATACTAAGTGAGGAATTTGTTGCATCTAATTTTGTTTTTTACAGAAGCCTTTTAGGTCCCTATTTTTTATATCCCCTGTAATCCTTCATTGTTGATGCACTTCTTTGTATCATTACACATGGCACATAATGGCTTGATGTCACTTAATGGCTTTGTTTGCACATTATACTAACCCATGGCTTATCTAGCCCATGGGTTGTTGAATTCAGGGTTGTTGTAATGTGCAAACCCAGCCACAGTACAAACCCAGAAAGAGAACCCACGGTTGTTGGCTTATGAACTTTGGGTTGTTTAAACCATGGGCTGTCATTACATGTGAACTCAAACCATGGGTTGTTCAGGGGTTGCTTCATCAGGATACAGATGTGGTGGGCAAGAGTGGTAAAAACAAACAGCCGCTCTACATGCCAGTACTAAAGTGCCGCAAAGGCATTTCATATACGGGGAGGGAGCACATGAAAGAGGAAGGAAACCAACAGGAAGGAATATCCACCACCCTCTTGTCATGGTCAGATCACTATCTGGTGACGTTGGACTTCTCAGTTCCACAACCCCTCCGCAGGGGTGGAGGACCCATTAAAATGGTCCGCCTCAGGCGTCTTATGGATCCAAAAGGATTCGTGAACGCGCTTGGGGATTCTCTGGGGCACACCAACGGCCACTCGATCGAGACCCTGGTGGGTGGCTGGAATGCCGCAATAACTGGGGCATTAGATCAGGTGGCTCTGAAACGCCCTCTCCCCCTGAATAGGGCTCGGACTGCACCATGGTTCAATCCACAGTTACGAGCTCTGAAACAGGAGGTGAGACGGCTAGAGCGCCGGTGGCGGAAGTCTTGCTCCAAAGACGTTCAGACACGGGCTAGAGCTGTATCTTCAGCCTATCACGTGGCGGTGAAGGCAGCAAAAAAGGAATATTATGCTGCCTCCATTGCGTCTGCAGAGTGCTGTCCCAGGAGGCTGTTCCAAGTGGTCCGGAGCCTGGTCGGTCCTGTGGCTCCGGAACCACTGGAGCATTCTAAGGCCTCCTGTGAGGCCTTGGCAAGGCACTTTGCAGATAAAATGGATCAGATTAGGTGTGTTACTCTGCACGCTGTGGATACAGTTAGTGAGCAAGAGGCGGCCTGTGGCAAACCGGTTTTGTGGGATCGGTTCCAGCTTCTTCCTCCTGATGAAGTGGACAAGGTGCTTTCATCTGTAAGGCCAACCACCTGCTTACTTGATCCTTGCCCATCGTGGCTCATTATGGGCTGCAGAGAGAGACTGGGTGAGGGGATCAGGGTGGTGGTGAACGCCTCCCTTGAGGAGGGAGTGATGCCATCAGCCCTCAAGGAGGCAGTGATAAGACCGCTCTTAAAGAAGCCCTCCTGGGATCCTCAAGTTTTGAACAACTTTCGCCCAGTCTCAAATCTGCCATTTTTGGGCAAGGTGATTGAGCGGGTGGTGGCAATGCAGTTGAAGGCACACTTGGAAGAAACTGATTATCTAGACCCATTTCAGTCGGGCTTCAGGCTTGGGCATGGGACAGAAACGGCCTTGGTAGATGATATGAGGAGGGCTCTGGATAGGGGTGAATGCTCCTTCCTTGTTCTCCTCGACCTCTCAGCGGCTTTTGATACTGTTGACCACGGTATCCTCCTGGACCGCCTGGAGGGGTTGGGCATTGGGGACACCATATTGCGGTGGGTCCGGTCCTTCCTCTCCAGCAGGTACCAGAGGGTAGAACTGGGAGAGGAGGTTTCAGACCCATGGCCACTCACTTGTGGGGTGCCACAGGGTTCCATCCTCTCCCCGATGCTATTTAATATCTATGTGAAGCTGCTGGGGGCTATCATCAGGAGGTTTGGGGTGCGGTGTCATCAATATGCGGATGAAACGCAGCTCTACCTCTCATTCAAATCTTCACCAAGGTTGGCCATAGAATCCCTGTCCAAATGTCTGGAGACGGTGAGTGGCTGGATGGGGAGGAATAAGCTGAAGCTGAACCCTGACAAGACCGAGGTACTTTTGGTGAGAGACAAGAGGAGGCTGGGGGATGTTGACCTGGTGTTGAATGGGGTACAGCTACCCTTGAAAGACCAGGTCCGCAGCCTGGGGGTCATTTTGGACTCCCAGCTGTCCATGGAGTCTCAGGTGTCAGCTGTGAGCCGGACAGCGCTGTATCAACTCCATCTGATATGGTGGCTGCGCCCCTTCCTTCCCGACCATCTGCTCCCATCGGTAGTACATGCCCTGGTCTCACTCTCATTTAGACTACTGTAATGCGCTGTACGTGGGGTTACCCTTGAAGACGGTTTGGAAGCTGCAGCTGGTACAGAATGCGGCGGCTCGCCTGATTAAAGGCAGCCGCCGGCGAAATCACATCACTCCAGTGCTGAAGGAGTTGCACTGGTTACCAGTTGTTTTCCGGGCCAAATTCAAGGTGTTGGTTTTGACCTTTAAAACCCTATATGGTTCCAGCCTAGCCTATCTTAAGGAGCACCTCAAGCAGCACCAGACAGGCCGCTTAACAAGATCAGCCTCAGATGGCCTTCTCTCTGTCCCATCAGCCAGGACAGCTGGACTGGTGGGGACGAGGGAGAGGGCCTTTTCTGTGGTGGCCCCCAGTCTGTGGAACTCCCTCCCTAGGGAACTCCTCCATGCCCCCTCTTTAATGAGCTTCCGTCGTGCATTAAATACGTGGTTGTTCAGGCAGGCATTTGGGGTGGGTTAAGGTATTTTAGAAAATGTTTTTACTGTAGACTTTTATTGTTTTAAACTGTTTTATTGTATGTTGTACATCGCCCAGAGTGGCAGGGTGACCAGCCAGATGGGTGATTAATAAATTTAATAATAATAATAACAACAACAACAACAGCCCAGGGATTGAGGGGGGAAAAGTGTGGTTTGTTCAGTCATCTGCCAGACAAACCTTGCCATGGGTTAAATAAATCATTGGTTGGTTTTATGTGTGAACCAGGTCAATGTCTGTCTTCTGCAGGTTTAATTTTGAGAGCAGTTCTGCATTAAAATGGCAGATTTGCTTTCCGTTTGAGTGTGTTCTTCCTGTGTAGTGTACTATAAGATTCTAAGATGTCATCTTATCCCTCTGCATTGATTTCTTTATACAAATCCTGCACTTAGTTGCTTGATCTTCTCCTATTTTGTACAGAGGAAGCATATATACTCCCAATAGTTAATTGGATTTTTATCCATGAAGTAAAGACAATATGGTGCTCGAAGTCTTCTGCATTCTTTTCATAAAATATACTTGCCTCTAATCAGTGATGTGGGCTGGGATTTTTTTTTCCGGTGCTTTAGTTTTCCATGGAAATTTTTCCATTTCATAAGTTCATTAGTAAAAATACAAGGCAGAGCTAGCCTTTAGTAAGTTACCATTCTCTCAGTTTCGCCCTCTGTTTCCCAACTGTAATATAGGGATGATAATGCCGATCTACCTTGTATTACTTCAGTAATCCTTATGAAGTACTTTGAACACTCAGTGTACTATATAAAAAAAAAAAACCCATTCAAGCTGATGGGACTTAAAAATGTTTGTTTGGCCCATGCCCAGATTTTCACACATGGCTAGTTCATCTTCTACTTGATAATGATAGAGTAGAGTTTATTCTCTTTTAAAGTATCATAATATTCATAGGCAAAGCCAAATTCAACTTATTTTTAAGGCTCAATACAATATTAAAATAAGCACATACTGAAGGAATACAGTATTAGGAGGCCATTTCATACATTGGAGGCTGCTGCGTGTTAAAAAATTAACATGTCTAATTCAAAGTATGTCAGATGGCTACATTTTACTTATTTTAAACCATGGCCCCTCTCTACTATGGAAGCATGGTACACAAGTGGTATAGTTGAACCTCCAGCCCAGAGAGCTCCTGGACAAGTATTTCTGCAGTAGATAGACAGACACCCCTCTGGTAATAAGGTAGAGGTGTGGTATATGTTACATGTTTAACATCTACCACTTTTAGCGGGAAAAGGACTGTAGCTCAGTGGTAGAGCATATACTTTGTATACACAGGTTTCCAGATTCAATCCCTGGTTTCTCCGATTTAAAAAAGGATCAGTTAGCACATATGTGAGCAGCCGTCAGGGGTCTTCAGGGTAGCCTGCACTGATGACCAAGTTGTCACCGAACTTTGCCTTTGCTGAATTCTCCTGCAAATCATGCTCCCCCAGCCCACCACTCAGCTAAGTGGCAGGCTGGTAGAGAGCGCAGTTTGCAGGGGGAGGATGTGCAGAGGGTCATACCTGTATACCATCCTCAGCATGAAAATGATGTTCCCCTCAGCCCATCAAACAACATCAGTGGGAGGCCTGAGGGAGTGCTATTTACATGGACAGGACTGGCGCACGGGAACAGTTGGTGCATGGGAAGAGGAGAGTCCTGCATGTCAGTCCTCCCCGTGAGTGCGTGTATGAGTGAAAAGGAGGAACGGTGAATGAGTGGGTGATGGGAAATATCTTCAGCCTGTGACCCTGGGGAACAGCTTCCTATGTCAATGTAGTGTAAGATGCATCTTTTAGCCTTTTTTTTTTTACATCCAGATGTTTCTCTTCTGCAAGTTTCCTTTCTAGAAGGGACCTTGAATTCTTTTTAATTTCCCTAAATACTATCTGTATTATTTGGCCTTAATTTTAGTTAAAGACTGGAAATGTAATTCTTTACAATGAAATTTTAATACTGTGTCACACCAGCATCATGAGTAATATTGTTTCTTTGTTTACTCCTTTTCTGTTTCCAGAGTCTTTTTATCTTCTCTGACCTCATGCAGCTGAGTTGCACTTTTTTTTATCTAATCAGACTTGCTCAGGAACATTTATTTGTTGCTGAATAAACGCCTCCTATTCTAACATCATATTACAGAGCTGGAAAAATATTTCTAATTGTCTTTCTCACAACTGTGGAACTTTCTGCCCTGGAGACCCTGCTGAGCATTTTTTTGGAACTGTTGCAGTAATTTGTGTGGGCTTGGTGGCAGGGCTAAATTGGAATGGGATGGGCTTTATTATAATATACGCTTCATGTTCATTCCCCTTTAAAATATACACGCGTGCGCGCGCGCACACACACACACACACACACACACTCTCTCTCTCTTGTCCTCAGGGCAAACATTTAAATAAAAACCGAATTAACTGCTGTTATAGTCTGTAATTCAAATGATTACAATAGGTGTTGGTATAGTAAGATATTGCCCTGTGCCTGTCTTTTTGCAGAAACAAGAACATAGCTTTTCAATTTCATTTTGCATAGACCTGTAAAGTAGAAAGGTTAAAATCTACCTGGTCCAATCCCATTGCTTGGAAACAGCATTTTACATACTGCTGTTCCTAGCAGGTTGGCCTGTATAATAGGTTACATACAACCTACAACGTTGCAACGTCCAGTTTATAATTTAGGAATAAGAGCGTAGGAGGAATGTTCTGCCCTGTCAAAGGAGACTTAAGGCAAGGAGTATAGTCAGTTTATTCTTATTAGATACACTTCCTTATAATACGAGGATAGTTCTCCACTTTCTTTTTGCTCTTATAGTAACATCGATGTTGTCTTATTGGCAGTTAACTACCTTGTTTTATCTATAACTACAGGCACTCTGTCCCGTGTTCCTGTTTTCTGCCTTTGCCTATTTCCAATGCCCAATTAAATGAAATTATCTGTGTCATTCTTATATACTTGAAGACTGCAATTCATTGGTCTATAAACTCAGGCAGGACAAATTTAAAAGCTTTGCTCATTCACTTCTAGCACTTGTGGATTAGTTCACAATTTGGCATTACATGATAGAACCCCTTGCCTATGCCCTTCCTCATCCCTGGTTGGAGTTGATTCCTGGTTTCCAATTCTGGTTTTCGTGGCTTGCACAAATCATAGGTTGCTGGTTTGCATGTAACAGCAAACTAGTTTGCTCAAGTTATTAACCAAGTGGAGCACACAAGGGAGCGCATGAGCGCAGGGCCCATTCATGTTTTAGGTTTATATCTGAACTGACCCACTAACATTAGGTACAGTATCTGTACCACTACACTTCATGCTGTATCAAAGTTTTGCTGTATTGTGTCATGAGTTGTAGGTCATAAATAGAGGGATGATGGGTTCTGAGAAGATTTGTTTTCCTCCCTCAGGTAGGACAAAAAGCTCAGTCTTAGAAATTGGTGTGCAAAGAAAAGTCTTGATCAGTAACTGAAGTATATGAGCTATTTTGCAGTGGTGTTGAAAAGTAAGAACTCTGAGTGAGCAAATGAGGAAGTTCTAATATTTGAGAAGGGCATAGAATAGAACTAATCTTTTAACAGCACCCCCCCCCGGCCCAATTTCAGATAAATTAAAGTTCGGGGAGGAGGAAAAAGAAACCAATAGCACAAAAAGAGAGAAATACTAGCTCTTCATACGTTGTAGTACTGTGTAAGCCATTCAGTCTGTCACAAGATTTTCCACATGGAATCAAGTCTGATTATTTTTGTTTTCTATCCTGACAGTTTCCATCCTTATGTAGACTAAGCCCTCCATTTTCTTGCATTATTCCATATGTAACCCCTTGAGCATTCTGTATTGAAGTTTTTGCCTTCTGTAACGAGACAGTAACCTAGAGAACTGAACAGGTGTATCATGGGATATGAAGCTTATAAAACTATGAACAATGTGTAGAGAGTGGATACAGAGAAACTTCATATTTCTTCCTCTCTAATTATAGATCGCAGGACGTAATAGAATTTGGAACTCAGAAACATCCAATGGAATTGATTTGGCAGTAGGTTCAGGACAGGCTAAATAGAAGTATTTCATCATACAACACATAATCAACTTAGGGAATTCAGTACTGTGGGCTACCTGGCTTAGATGATGAATTGTAAAAAGAATTAAATAGATTCATAGTGGAGTGGCTTACCAGTGGATATTAGCTATGATAGTAGAGAATGGAACCTCCATTTTCAGAGGTAGTATACATCTGAGTTCCAGATGTTGGGGACCAATATAGGCAATAACTTTCATGCCCTGCATGTGAGTTTCCAGAGGAATCTGGCTGGCCACTTCTGGAAGTGTACTAGGTGGTGGGGCCTTGGCTTAATTCATCAAGCGTAGTTCTTATGCATTTGAAGCTTTCTAAACAGTAAGGAGTTTCATAATACTCCTGTGCAGTGAACATCCTCTGTAAGTAATGACATTGACACAACAGTTATCAAGATCGAAGGACCATGTGGATGTGCCTAGAAAGATCAATGAGACATAAGTTCTGAAGATAACAAATGCTGCTAGCTGTTGAAAGAGCTCCAGCTATGTTAATTGTAGGATCCTCTTATTGACAGCGCAGCACAGTAGGAGATGGTACTAGATAACAAGGTCTGTGTACATGATTATGTCCCGAGAGTAACAGCGAGAACCTGGGAGAGGTCAGTCTCACAGAGTAAAGAAGGAGAAGAGTGGGTGGAGAATACAAACAACTTCAGGCAAACAGTTTCAGGCAGTGAGTGTGGAGAATTCTTTGCCATAAAGGGTAAGACCCAACAAAATAATAATTAGATTGTCAAGGCAAGAAGTTTTGCTGAAGGTGGACATCCCCACAGATGCCACTGTGAAATTAGCTTGTCTGTGAATGAACATTTGCTAAGCAAGTAATAATGCCATGGAAATGGGTATATCAAGAACAAGCAAGGCTTACAAGGGCACTTCTGACTCTCTGGCATAATTGTTTTCTGTTCAGCAAGCTAGAGAAAAACTGTGCTAGTCTAATGTGCTCATATGAACATTAATGAGCAGCATTAGATCGTTCTGGGATTATTTGGAAGGTTGGCCTCATTTCTGTACTTTTCACACACCTTTGAAAGACATGAGTACATAAAATGCTATCTTCTCCCTCATGAGGTTTGACCAGTTGAAGAATGGCTGTGTTTCCCTACAGGTGGTAGACAGAGGCACCCTGGAAAAAGCAATTGTCTTATAGTCAAACAGCGCAAGAATTAAGAGCGCACTCTTATTCCTTTATTCCTAACTCTACTCTCAGTATAACACAACAGGTTAAAAAGTATTAAGGAATGTGAAGTAACCGTATGACGATTGCATCTTCCTGTAACACATTTGTGGTTCCTGTGATGTAGTTGTGTGGAGGGTCATCCAACAGGTTCCTAGAACGTTAACTTCTTGGAGTATATAACAGGGCTGAGAAAAAGGCATGTCTGAGAATTTGATGCTGGTGTTAGAGATATGCTTCCTTCAGCTCTTGTACAGTCGCATCTTACAGCCACAGCGGTAGTTGTAAGAAATGAGGTGGAAAAGCACAGAAAGATGGGAATGCAAAGAAAGAAAGGGTGGAAGCCAAGTTAGAGAGAGGTGGTCAGTGCAGAAATACAGAAAAGGAAGCGGAGAATGGAGACAGAACTGTATCTCCTTAGAATTGCTGTAAGGTCAAAGCCCATAAGTTCAGGCAACTGCATGTAGTAGGAAGTGCTGCTCTTCAGAGTGCCTGCTTAGAGCATGTGGGGTAGGTTTTTAGAGGGGTATGATAGACTTGGGTGACAGAAACTGCTATTTACTCAAAAGGGGAAGGATCTGTACATTTATTTAGCTAGGTTAGAGCGTGTAATGATATGCAAGACCTACAAACCAAGCAAGTCACTCTTCCTACTGTCCTCAGGCCTCCTTTCATGCCAAAAGGAGCCAGTTCCTACTGTAGTGGCTTTTTGTCCTAACTGTTGTGGAATGCAGGTGGACATAATTGCTGGCTCATTCCTTAAGTGGTGTGGTCATTTGAAATCTTTGTTCAATGCTGCTTTGTTCAGGTTCTTTTGCAAGGCTTCCTTTTTGTACTTCCTCAGGCAGGCTTGTTAATATTGCGCCACATTTCTTCAAGACTCAGGAAGCTTTCTTCTGCCTTCTCTATCATTCCTGACATGTTCACTTATTTCCTTCTGGCATCTCCCCTTTATTCATGTTTTTTTTCTTGCTGCTAAATGAGAGAGACAAGAGACTTGAAATTAGATACTTGAAATCAGGCTTAGGATGATAATTACAGAGGCTCAGTGCAGATATAATAATCCTGATTTCTTGACCTCCAGAGATTGGGAGCATGCTGCAGGATCTTTCCCTCCCTCCCTTGGTTCTTCTGTGCAAATTTCCCCTCCCTTCCAGACTTTGTTTTATCTGATGTAGTAGTATGTATTAATGCTTACCAGGATTACCTTTGTAACTAGAGTTTGTAATCCTTTTCAGAGTATGGCTACAGGATCGTGCTTACCAGGATTACAACACTAACCATTATTAAAAACGTAATGCTACACCATATTTAAAATATACCCTGAAAGAGAAGGGAAGAAAGCACATGAACTCTCTGGCATGCCCAGTCTCCTAACAACAGTTAAGAGACATGAATGTTAAGTCTCTAATGGACCTTAAACTTCATAAAGTTTTTAGCCTTTCCAAATATGTTTCATCAGCTGCTTATAGTTGCAGCTATTTTTAGTGAGTTGGGACAAATCATTGAAGTCTGTAAATGGAACCTGAGCCCAAGAGGTGGGCTCTGTTAATTCAAAACTATCTTATTACAAAATCATTCTTCCGCAATTGGTATAAGTTGTTTTAACTATGCAAATAAAGTATTTGCCATTCTCCTTTTATGTGCCCTGCATGCACTGTGGTTTTTTTGACATTGTGCTGGAAACAGAGAGCAAATTCTTGAAAAGCAAAATAGCATTTCACGTGCTCTTTGGGGATTGCTAGTGTTCGAGATCAGGAAGACCCTTCCTTAAGCGTTGGGTGCCTGATAACTGCTCTCACAATTTTATTCTGCTGTTCTAATGACCAACCTGATCGCTCCTGTGTTGTGTAATGTGTGTTTCATTCCGCTGAAATAATTTCTTCAAGCTACCCACAGGAACTAGGTTGAATAATTTGTCTGGTGAAAGAGTGGCGGTTTCATCAGATGGGGCGGGGGGAGTACCTTCTGTTGTGTATGGGCAGTAAAACTATACTAGTGAGCTGTTCAAGTTTATAAATGACCTTTATATATCCCATGAAGCCTGATGTAATAATCATTAGATCATTTAAAGAACACATCAGCAGTTATACAAAGACAAGTATGATGTCGATGCATTCCTGAGTTAACCAGGCACTGAGATAACGAGGCAGTGCTTCACAAAGGTTCTGCCACTGGCAGTGTATGTATCAGCTTCTGATTCTCATTGCCTTGAGTTCCTCCTTGGATCCATATGTTGAATGTTTGTCTGTCAACTTCTAGTAGGCTCAGTGGAAAGCATAGGGATGTACGAAAGTCACTTACCTTTTAATGAAATGTGATTCGAGGTGTGGGGGAGGCACTCCGTCCCTCCCCCCAAAATTCTGGCCAGGGGGGGAGGCGCTCCGTCCCTCCCCCCCAAAATTCTGGCCGGGGCCAGGGGGGAGGCGCTCCGTCCCTCCCCCCCAAAATTCTGGCCGGGGCCAAGGGGGAGGCGCTCCATCCCTCCCCCCCCCGAATCCTGGCTGGCTGGGTCTGTAAATGGCGGCGGCCATAGCCGCCGCCGCTGTTTGCATCCCTGCAGTCAGCCATGATAGGCTACGTAAACATTTGCGTAGCCTATCACGGTATTTTTTAAAAATCTAGCCGTGATAGGCTATGTAAATCTTTACGTAGCCTATCACGTTTTTTTGTTTTTTGTTCTTTTTACTGGAAATGGCGGCGGCGGTGGCCAGTCGGAAGACCGGCCGCCGCCACCAGGAAGATTCGCCCAAGGTAAGTCCTGTCTGGGGGGGCGGGCAGGGGAGCAGACCGTTTTGCCACCGATTTCGGGGGGCCAAATGCGCTGGCATTCGGCCTCCCTGAGATTTGTGGCGAAATTCTCTTGACATCCCTATGCAGAAGTAACACTAACACTCTGTTCACTAAGCCAAATCAGACATAACATCAAATGATGGTTTAGAGTTCCATGAATGGATCTTGGATGTGTGCTCCCTCCTCTCCTCATGTCCCCCCACGCTTATTTTCTTCTTCTTCTGGTAAACAGTTGTTTGCCATTGCATGCAAACTACTGTTTTTGTGCCTGGTCTCCAAACCAGAATTAGAAACCATGATAAAACTATGGGGGAGGGGCAGAAGAAGGAACATCTGAGTCAGAGGTTCATTTGTGCAATAGCAAATTCAGGTCCAGCAGGTGTTCACTCATGTCCAGAAAGTTGTGCTGGGGGATTACTGTTAGACTCCACAGCCATTGGCCTGTGGTATCCCACAGTTTCTGTCTTGTCCCCATGTTGTTTAATGTTTACATGAAACCACTGGGAGGGGTCATTTGGAGTTTTGGAGTAGAGTGCCACCAATATGCTGATGACACCCAGCTCTATTGTTCTTTGTCACCTCACACCAAGGAAGCAGTCAAAACTTCCATCTTGTCTGGACTGAGTCTCAGTTTATTGGCTCTCATCCAGTCCTTTACTTCATCCAAGCACTGATTCAGAATACCCAGTGCCTTGCCTGATTTTGATGAAAGAAAAGGAAAGCTGAGTGTCATCTGCATATTGAAGTCTGGAGTTGGAGTGTCCTTCAAGGAAACTGGTACTATTTCCATCCTCAGGGAAGCATTAACAACTGACTGGATCCAAGCAGACATTCTCTCCTTATTAGATATGATCAACCATGGCATACAAATATACAGGTAGTCAGCTAGACTTCTCTAAACATCTTGTCCATATCATAAGGCCTCAACAGTTAAAAGTTATCCATACAAATCCATACAGAGTGCTTTGGACACCTCTACTGATTGAACTATATTGACTAAGGTAATGTGCAGTGCACAGTCAACCAGTGCACATACTGGAGCTGCTGAAGTGTAGATGAATTGTTGCTAAACTGATTTAGGATAATCATCTTTTCCTAGTGTATTTTTTTAACCAAAAGAGCAAACACCCTCCTGGCTTCTGCATGAGTGGAAGACAGTCAGTTGCAGAATAAATTAATTCAGCACACAGCAGGAGTAGCTGAGCCTTCAGCAGTATGTACTACTGTAGGGCGCTCAGGCAGTGATCCTTGGTATGGAATTGGGATGTTACAAGTGTGCTCCTATTTTGTCTGGGAACTGTTGGAGGACATGGCAGAATTCGGGGAAGTGTTGAATGGGAGGAGGACACTAAGAACTGTCAGTTCAACACTTAAAAGCGAGCGGAACATATTGACAAAGGGCAGATATTGTTCCCCCACCTTTTGGTGCGCTTAGTCCATTCGCCCTCTTCTCCCATTTTTGGAGCTTCTGAATAGCGCTGCTTTGCTCCTTCACAGCTCTTTGCAAATCAGCCTGTATGCGGCTTCGTCTTGTCACTTTTCTTGTATGTTAACCTACTGGCTTAGGTGTTAAGAACATAAGAAGAGCCATGCTGGATCAGACTAAGGGTCCTGTCAGGTCTCTTGGTTCTCTCCCTTCACAATCAACACACTCTTAAGATACCAGGTTTCAGGCTCACTACTTTATTAGTTAAGGACCAGGCTCTTTACTAATGTAAATCCTTGGAGACTCTCAGGCTACAAAGGAAAACAGCTACTCCACACAATTACGAATATCAATAGAGGAGCCAAGTGGGAATCAAAGACATTGCTGGCAGTTTGAAACAAGAACTTGCTGGCCAGAATAACTTGGGGGGGATGCCCCTTCCTTACAGTTGTGCCCTCCTACATAGGCTATCATGCATAGTCACCCTGGTGGAACGTCTGAGCTCCACCTCTAACATTTCCTGCTTTGCTCTGCGCAGGACTCTAGCATCCTTCAGGTCACGCTCTGCACTCTCCTCCTCCTCCTCCGAGACCTGAGTTCTCACAGGGGAGGAAAGGGGGGGGGGCTTCAGGTTGAGCCATCTGTGTACCAAGTTCCTCAGAAAAATGTCTATCCATATCTGAGCTCATTAGGGAGGAAACCTCCCCCAGTTCTGGCTGTTCCCATTCTCAGTCTGAGCTACTATCTCCACACGCTCAGAGGCATTCCTGACAGGTCCATCTAGTCCAGCATTCTTTTCACACAGTGGCCAACCAGCTGTCGAACAGGAACCACAAGCAGGGCATGATCACAACAGCACCCTCCCACGCATGTTCCTCAGCAACTGGTGTACATAGGCTTACTGCCTCTGGTACTGGAGGTAGCACATAGCCATCAAGACTAGTAGCCATTGATAGTCTTTTCCTCCAAGAATTTGTCTACCCCCTTTTAAAGCCATCCAAACTGGTGGCCGTCACTACTTCCTGTGGTAGCGAATTCCATAGTTTAACTCTGCACTGTGTGAAGAAGTCCTTTTATCTGTCCTGAATCTCCCACCAGTTAGCTTCACAGGATGACCATGGGTTCTAGTATTTTAAGAGAAGGAGAAAAATGTCTCCCTATCCACATTCTTCACACCATGGATAATTTGGAGACCTCTATCATGTTACCCCTTACCCTCCTTTTTTCCAAGCTAAACAATCCCAGCTGTTGTAACCTTCTCTCATAGGGGAGATGCTCCAGCCCCCTGATTATTTTAGTTGCCCTTTTCTGCATCTTTTCCAGCTCTACAGTGTCTTTTTTTAGTTGTGGTGACCAGAACTGTACACAATATTCCAAGTGTGGTACCACCATAGATTTGTATAGGGGCAGTATGATGTTGGCAGGTTTATTCTCAATCCCTTTTCTCATTATGCCGTTGACAGCTGAAACGTGCAAGGAAATTGACCAGGCAAGACTGCACATATTGAACAGATGAAAGTGTGATCTTGTGCACTTACAAAAGTATGGGAATTTTAAAAAATTACAAACACATTTGCCTACTCCCAAAGCACCCCCCCCCATTTTTAAGGTGGCAAACAAAGAGGGGTAGTGATTGGAGTGGGGAGGGGGCTGGGGCGAGAAGGCAAGACAGGTTTTGCCACAGAGGTGCCTGGGATATGTGCTGGAACTGGCTGGAGGGCTGAGGAAGAAGCAGTGGGGAGAACAAACCACAGCAAGCCCAATTGTCTGTCAGACACCCTGTGGGTTGTTCAGCAAGCAACCCACCCACTGTGGCTTATTCACAGGGTAGCTTAGCATGACAAGTGAACCTGCCCGTGGTGTGTATGCAACCAACTGTGTATGACTGATTTATGTAAGGTCGTTTTCAACACATTTTGCCTCTTGCCTCCTTATGTAATGTATATAACCCCAGTGTCCTTATTTTGAGCAAGAAAAAGTGTGATTGGTTTGCTGTCCTATATGCATGCTAAATTAACATTTTGCTTTCTTTTTTCCTCTTTTTCAGTACTTTTCTGTACCTGAAATTCCTGGTAGTTTGGGCCCTTGTACTGCTCGCTGATTTTGTTTTGGAATTCAGATTTGAATATCTGTGGCCATTCTGGCTTTTCATCAGGAGTGTTTATGATTCCTTCAGATACCAGGGATTGGTATGTATAACATAAAGTGACTTTATTTTCTATTTATCATGACTGCTAGCATTAGAATAAGTAGCACTGATAAATATCTTGACCAGGATCCCAAGAGCACTGTCTGCATAGGCCTGACGTTCTTCAGTGCATGTGCTGTGTGTGTGCGTGCATGGCAATTTTCTCTTCAGGGCACATCCCCTCATGCTGCCCAGGATGGTGCTCCAGAGGGTTCCCTGAATTTCAGAAGCAACTTCTCGAAAGGGTTGAGGAGCTGCAAAGGGGAAAGGGCCTAAAAAGTCCTGCTGCATAAGCAAACCCTCAGACTGCAGTCCTTGGAACCAGTAGGAGGTATTTCAAGAACTCAGAGTAACATGAGACAAATTCAAGGGGAAGAATAGGAGTGGATTGCCTGTCAGTTAATGTTTCATTGTAGCTGGGCCCATAGCTGTGAGGTCATAATTAGTATTAGATTATAATTTTCAGATGACATCAGGGAAAGGGTGTTTTATATGAACCTCACACCCTAAAAAGAAGCAAAGTTTTCAAATGGATAACATGGATTTGGCAGATCTTAGTGTCGGATCTGGAGTGAAATTGCTTCTTACTCATGGTAGGTGATCTTTGTCAAGTGATTGTCTTTGTTCAGCAAATATAAAATAAAACTAGTACCCTCTCTCATGGAGGTGGTGGTGAAATTAAAGGAAGGGTAATACTAAAGCTACAGTCCTACAGTAAAGCTACACTTACTCCCAAGTAAGCTTCATTGTACTCAGTAGGACTTATATCTGCGTATCAGTTTATACTGTTGATGTGCAGAGCATTTCACATACATTCTTTCAATAATCCATACAGGTAGGTCATTGGTTTTGTCCCCATATTGCAGATTTAAAGTCAATTAGCAACTCCATTGCAGAGGTGAATCTTGAACCAGGGATTTCCTGGCCTGATGAAAGAAGTTTTATAAAGTATGTCTGAGGAAAACATTTGATCTCCTGGAGCTCCCTGTATGTGATAAGGTTAAGAGGACTGATATTAATCTATGGGCAAAGAAAACCCATCTTCTAAAATAATAATAAAAGCAATATTAATCATAGCAATAAATTAATAATTACTAACAATAGTGAAAAATAATAACCTTGCAGCTCATATGGGCTTCTTCTGCAATGCAAGACATTTTAAAAACCTAAGTAAAACGTGATCACAATGTATTGTTTGAAGACTGTTTATTGTAATTTATTTTTAAAACTAATATACGTTCTCCTTCCTTCCCCCTCTCTTTAGGCCTTTTCAGTATTTTTCGTTTGTGTTGCATTCACATCAAATATCATATGTCTGCTCTTCATACCAATACAGTGGTTGTTTTTTGCTGCCAGCACGTATGTTTGGGTACAGTATGTCTGGCACACAGGTAGGTGATCCTATTTGTTACACTCCAGCCATTAAATATAAATATTAGAGCAAGGTGCAAAATAATAGTAATTGGTTATTTTTTCAAAAGTCACATGTGGTCATAGACCAGCCTGCTGCTGCTAACCCAACAGTACCCAGTTTAGTGTTGAAATATCCTTAATTTGTTAACACATCTTATCTCCAATATCCCAAAGCCTGAGACGCAGCAGATGAGGCTTGGTGATGTCATGGGGTTGCCAACTCTTGAAAATAAAAAATCTGATATGTGGTATGGGCCTGGGAGCACTGCTCAGGTGTAAAGTGGCTGAGATAAGAGATGTGAAGACCCCCCAAATGAGAAAAATCTGGAAAGGAGCAATCCTATGGCCCCTAGACAGTGTCTGAGGGGCCATAGGATATTTTGGATTCCCTGCGGGGGGAGGAATCAGAGCTCTGACCCCCGTCCTCCTCACAGCTGGCATGGAAAGAACCATGCTGGCTGCTCTACAAGGTGAGGAATTTGACCTTGGAGAAGGGGGCGTCTCGGTGGGTGGGGATGGGAGGAGACTGGCCAGGATACCAGCTGTCCTTAGGCCTCTCCAGCATCCTTCCCTCCCCCTCCGAAATGCCCCAGCTAGGCAGGCGAAAAAGCCTGTCTAGCGAAAAGTGCAGTGTGGGAGGACGAGGAGGCGAAGATTGCCTCCTCTGCTCCTCCCACCCTGCATTGGAAGGTCATAAGCCTTGTGTTCGGGGGCTTACGATCATCAAGGACGAAACCCATTGGATTGTACCCTAAGGGACCCAATGTTTTCTGGGTTTTGTGGGGAAGAAGACTGAAAACCTCTTAAAATAATGAGTGCGAGACCCTTTAGAGCATTTTCCCCAATTCCATGCACTTCTCAGTTAAAGCAAGTTAGCAACAGTGTGGCCAGGGCATTCTGCTGTTCCTGTGCCCTCCTTATTTGTATAACTGGTGGTGCTGCATGTGCCATTCACCTGTCCGATAATTACTGCAGGCAGGCATGTATCAACTAGTCTAACACATCCATGCACTTAGAAGAAGGCTTCAAGTGTGCAGGTGTGTCAGATTAGCTGATAGCTCATGAGATTTAACTCACTGTCCTGAGAATGAACCCCCAAAGCCCGAGACCTGGCAGACTTATGTATTGTTAATTGCATGCTAAGCACTTTGATCTGTCATAACAAGAGACTTCTTTATTTTCTTAATTTCTAAAAGCCCTTTCTTAAGAATTCTGATTTGATGCCTAGCTTTCTTTCTGTTTATCTCCAACAGAGAGGGGAGTGTGTTTACCAACAGTATCGCTGTGGATACTGTTTGTTTATATTGAAGCAGCAATTAGATTTAAAGATCTTAAAAACTTTCACGTAGACCTTTGTCGACCTTTTGCTGCACACTGGTAAGTGTTCCCCCAATGTGTTCTTTTGCTTAGGAATTTCCTCTCAGATTTATTACTTCATCTGTCATTCTTAAGCAGACGGGAGCTTCACCATCATGTTTACCAAGCGTGCAACAGCTGCATTTGTGGAATCTTAATTTTTTTAGAGTTCTTTGAACTGAATGATATGACTAAATTGGTTGTGGGAATGTCATTCCAGAGGTGGACCTCTGTATGTGGCTGGAGACTTCCCAGAACTAGGATGAAGCTGAAACATTTAATTTTGTACAGCCCAGGAGGAAATTACCTGTAGGCTGGTATGACTCTCCTCCCTTGAAGTGCCATTCTGTAATGTTACTTCTGGCAGCAACAAGTCGCAATACCGTGACTTCATGTATTAGGTGGGAGTTGCTGTCAAACATTTGCAGGGCTATATCAGACTTACAGCAAAGGGTCTCTTTGGATCATGTGCAGCAAGCCAGGAAGCAACTTGCACCACCTCTGCTATCTGCTCATTCTTCCACAGGGGGGCTTACCTTGCACTTTGGGAAAGCTGGTGGTGATTTCTCCTAGCAGCTTTACATGAGCAGTTTGTGCTTTTGTGGAACTGCTAGCTATTTGAGTTTGGCTGTTTTATTAATACATCTGTCCCTGTATACTTGTCTAGTTTGTAGCAGCTTGGTGCATTTTCAGTTGTTCAATTGTTTAAAAGCTAGGTAGCTAAATTAATTTGTTGTATTTCATAGAGGCTGTGATTGCATTAATTGCCAGTGGAGTTCTACCGGAGTCAACAAGGTTCAGTTGGCAGAAGCAAGCCACCTCTAATAGAATTAGTGGGCCGTAAAACTATAATTAATTTGGGTAATTAATGTAATCAAAAACAGAAAATTAATGTCCTGTTCTAATATAACTTAAGTGGTGTTCTATGGTGAGTGTCAGGTGCAATAGAAAAAAATTGTTCCTAATTTCCTTCAAAATGCTGAAAATATGAATATTCTCTGGGCTGTTCCTTATTGTCCAGGACTTCTGTTTTCTGGCAGCTGCTGTATCAGAGAGGTTTCGTCTGGTGGTTGTTCCATTTTTATCCCATCCTTCCTGCAAGGAGCTCTGGGCAGCATTCTTTGTTCTCCCCTGTCGGTGTGTCCCGTCCCCCCCCACACACACACACACACACATTTTGCCCTCGTAACAACCTTGTTAGGTAGGTTAGGCTGAGAAATAGTGACTGACCCGAGATTATCCAGTGTGCTTCATAGCTGAGTGGTGATTTGAACCTGGGTCACAACTTACATACGCAAAACAACTATTTCATAAAGAGCGTGGTACTCAGCCATCCATGGAGTGAAGGAGCGTTGCTGCTACCATCATCCCATGGAAAAACACAGTCTTAACTGCAGCTCCTAAGAATGAGGATAGGCAGTGCAGAGACTGATGCGTTGCTCTTCTGATCCAAGAAGTGTGGACCTGCTGAAGCTCAACATCTTGGCAGTAGAGAAGGCTTCCGGGACAAAGGCAGGACCTCAATAATTGGGCTGACCAACGTACTTGGAGGGTGTGCTCTTGAACAGATGATTGGAGAGTGAACTTCTTACTTTTGGTTTATAGTTTCCACATTGTTTACTCCCTTATGTGTGTTTGACTGTTAAATTATTACTGTCTGGTTCTGACACTTAGATTTGAAGGTCTCCCCATTACCCACAAGGTTACCCCAAAATACCAGTGAAATGGTACATGTGAGATGTTTTTATGTCATTTGATAGTCTACGGTGGTGTTAATCATTGCCTTAATCCAGGATTTTATTGCCTTAATCCAGGGCTTCATTTGTCTTCATATGTAAATAATCCCACTTTAATTTGTAAGTGAATATCAGTGACATGTTGCCTCTTTCTATAAAGAACTGCATTCTGATAAGAATTGTAATCCTGATTATATTTTGCTGCATGCCGGGCTCCTTATTAGTTTGTTCTTATGGGTTTGTCTCCATTAACGAAGCTGTTGTCTTCTTCTTTTTTTCTAGTATTGGCTATCCTGTTGTGACTTTGGGCTTTGGCTTCAAAAGTTATGTCAGCTATAAAATGCGATTAAGAAAACAAAAGGAAGTGCAGAAAGAGAATGAATTTTACATGCAACTTCTTCAGCAAGCTTTACCCCCAGAACAACAGATGCTACAAAGGCAAGAGAGAGAAGCAGAGGAAGGTGAGTTCTTGGTTATCACAGGCTTGGGACAGATGTGATGGTTTGCACATTTGGAGCCAGCCCTGTGAATATGTGCTCCTCTCTCCTCCCTTCCTTCTCTGGAGTAATTTTCTCTTCCCGATCTTAATCATGGCTTTGTGATCCAGGTGCAGCAACACAATCTGCGATTAGCACAAATTATGGTTCTTTGTTATCTCTGTACAGTTCCATAATTAGGTTCTGTCTCTTTGGAAACTACTTTCCTGCCCTTCTCCTCAGGAAGCAGCCATTGGCCTCTTTGAGCGTGTCCCAAGAGGGAGTAGGGGTGAATGCCTTCCCACATAATTCTCTTCTGACCCTCCCACAACAGCAGCATTGTTGGAAACTTCCTCCAAGATTTTTCCTCAGAGCTGTGTTCTTATAGTTATAGTCCTTGCTTTTTCTTTTTGTATGGAATATTCTTGTTCTTTCTTCTCATTGTTTTTTCTTAATGTGACTAGGCCACCATTTTTCATTTTCCCAGGAAAGAGGGGTTGTCTTCTTTTTTTTCTGCCTGTTTTTTTTTTTCTGCAGAGCCAATACTTTACAAAATTATGTGGTTTGGGGGGTAAAGTCCCTACTGTCATACCTCCGGCAATTTCTGAGTAATGATCAACACAACAGTATTCTGTACTGGCTCCTCTGCTTACAACTTTCTGCATCTCCCCAAGTAACCCAGGTTACATAATTTCTTAATGTGGTGGTACTACCACTGATTGAACCATCTGGGGATCCTCTATCCTCATTTCCAATACCAGCCGTGCCACCTGCATCCTCTGTAGTAATGTGGGCACACTTGGTACTGTCAAACACACCACAGTGTCTGCAGCATGGTTATCACTCTTCAGCAACTTCTCATTCAGAGGAAAAGTCTTGGTTCTCCTTAACAGAAATAGACGGAACATTGGAGCCTTCACTAGATCACGTTGTAGGTGATACCAAACCATAATTTGTAACAGAGGATCTGTGCCTCTCCTCAGAAGAGCTGTTGCAAATGGTACAATTGCTCATGGACCAGCAAGCTTGGCCGCTTATTAGTGAATAGGTGATCCAAATGATATCTTCAGATACAGCAATTCCAGAGGCCCTTCCTGTGCTGCCTGCATTTCTGCTCACTAGGAGCACTTGTGCTGCCAAATAATCTTGATTCTGAGCTTTCACCTCTTCACTTAGTTTGGACCCCATGTCTTGTGCCACATGGACTATCTCCTTCATTTATTCTCTGAAAGGTTATCTGCTTGTCCTCTGCAGATGCATAGAGGAACTTCATGTGTTCTTTCACCCTCTTACTAAACATTTTGGGAGGAGATTTTCAAATATGTATCTCAGTTCTCCCACTCAATGGATAAACGTTTTCAGTCACTGGCCACTTGTGTTAGTTCTGGTTGCGGAGTCAGTGAAGTCAGGTCTATGTTACAATCCACCTTTCCTGTGAATGCACAGGGACAAGGTGGTTCTTCACCTGTATATCATGTTCCTTCCCACTTTCATCTATCTTGCTTTTTCAGAACAGTAGGTTTTTAGAGAGAGAGAACACCCTACATAGAGTGTATTTGCTGAACGCTAGCTTTTTTACCATCACAGGATGGCAAAGTTCAGGAACAACTTTTTTCATTTGTTAGCTACCTTAATAGGGAATGATGTGTTTCCTCATAGAGACTTGTTTGTTGGGTCGTACCTTCTTTCACAGTATACTACCAAGTAGTTCCTTTTTGTGTCCATAAAGAATAATTTTACTCATGGAGGATTGCTTCTCCTCTCCATGCTTCAGCAGAATATCCCTTTCTGAGTTCTGCAGAGCTGTTATGTGGACAACCCCATCCACATTGGTCAAGCATTGTGCTCTTAATGCCAAGGCTCATGCTGGAGCTCTGTTTTTCAGAGTATCTTTCAACGATATCACCAACCCCTTCCTCCAGGTATGTTAGTTTGGCAGTTTTAACCCAGATGTGGGGCTCCATTTTAACCCAGGTGGGGGGCCACAAAGAAGAAAGGTTGCTTAACTGTAATTGGTGTTTTTCGGGCAGAACCTGCCCTCCTTTCCCAGTTCTGGACTGTCTCAGTTATGAGTGTGCTTTTGTATAGCTGAGCACAAGAAACGCAGGAAGAAGGCACTTGCCCTATCCCTTGGAGCATGCTCAGAGAGGCTAATTCCCACCTCGTGTATGGAAGGGCAGGAGTGCCAGCTCCCTGACTAGATCTCTAGACGTTCCAGAGATGTTCTGCACAAGTGCACAACAATTCTGTGACACTGCACAGGTGACCATCCAAATTAAAAACAGAGGTAAGCAACCTGCCTTTCCCTTGTAAACCATAGATCAGTCTTCCGCAACCTGATGCCCTCCAGATGTATCGGACTACAACTCCCATCATCCTTGGCCAGCACAGCCACTGGCTGGCAATTACAAGAGTTGTAGCCCAACACATCTGGAGGACACCAGCTTGGAGAAGCCTGCCATAGATTGTAACTATGGTTTGAAATGGGTCTATAAACTATTATAAGGGCACTTGCTTTGCTTTAACCATTGATTGTACCTGGGCATACGAACTGCAGTATACATATAATGCTGAAAAGGAAAGAGCACTGCACATCACTTTGAAGAGGGACAAGAGCCAGAGTGTGTTCCTCAGGCTGATTCTCAATTTGCAATTACAATTTTCAGGGATAAAATGATACGTAGGTGATGCAATGCACATAACACAGCACTCCAAAACAAATCAAACAAACAATGATAGTGCATCCAGTTTATAAATTATAGATTTAAAAAATTTAAACAGATTTTAAAATGTGAAACATTTGAGCATAAAATGCCAGCTTCAGTCACAAATAAGAATATGCCACAATAGCACTTACAAACTGAGCCAGAGCCAATCAGGAACAAGCCAAGCCTCAGTGGGGGAAACAAATATGCACCTGTATTCCACAGCCAATCAAGCCACATTCATAAACATCATTTGTATTAACAGCTATTTTTAAAAAAATAATCATGGCAATAGTTGCAGCTACTGCTATGATTCTCAGCATGTTTACAGGAAATATAGTTCCATCGTAGGACAAGACAGCATGTCTCACTGGAAAGCAGTGGGATAAGATCGTTGAAATGGGTTTGTTCCATTGATTTCAGTGGGTCTTAAACACAACTGGAAGTGCAAGATGGAAAAAAATGAAACCATTTTTTTAATATACAGATCAAACAATATTGCAATACAGTTTAAATAGCAGAGTTGGCACTTGAATGCCACCGTTTTAGCTTTGAAAGTGACATGTGGTATGTAAGGACATACGGCTAAAATGTTCATGTAAACAAACCCACAGTGAGGCTCCTGCGGCTGGAGAACAACCTCAATATCTGGTTGTGTGGGATGCTATAGAACTATGCAACTACTTCTTAACTCTGGTGATTATATGTTTATACCTACGTTTTTCTAATGATCTCAAATTAGCCTTACTGTAGGCAGTTTAGAAGGCATTTGTTGAGTAATCACAACAATGAGATGGATATTGGAAGACTGTACATTCAGTGGGAATGATAAGCCTAGAGAAGGCTGCTTTGTAGTACATAGAATCCTGAAGCCATTTTATGATCTTAATTTAAATCAGAGTAGTAAATTACTTTCTAGAGGGAAACATCTTGTTTCTTTTAAAATTTACACTAGTAGTTGCTGTATTGCTCCCCAAAATAGATTTTTTATTAAAATGACGAGGTCGATGCAGGAGAAAAGCAAAGTCATGTTCCACAGAACTCTTCTTCAGGAGTTCTTTAACTTAGAAATGTACTAAGGCTACTAATACATCCATTTCTATTGTGAGATTTCTACACTATTAGCTAGAGAGAGAACTATTTTTTTGTTTCAAATAATACACATAATTACCTTATAAGGGGAACATGAGACTTGAGAATATAAATTAGTTTTGGTTTAAGTTTTAAATATTATCTTTTCATCTTTTTTTTATATTTCAGCAGCAAAAGGATTGTCCGATATGGATTCCTCGATACTATTGCAACACAATGGAGGTATTCCAGCCAATAAAAAGTTATCAGCAACATTACCAGAACTAGAATACAGAGAAAAAGGGAAAGAGAAAGACAAGGATGCCAAAAAACATAACCTTGGAATAAATAACAATATTTTGCAACCTGTAGACTCTAAAATACAGGAAATTGAATATATGGAGAACCATATCAATAGTAAAAGATTAAATAATGATCTTGTGGGAAGTACAGAAAACCTCTTGAAAGAGGACTCATGCACTGCCTCATCCAAAAATTACAAAAATGCTAGCGGAGTTGTGAACTCCTCGCCACGCAGCCACAGTGCAACTAATGGGAGCATCCCTTCCTCATCCACTAAGAATGAGAAAAAACAGAAATGCACTAGCAAGAGTCCAAGCACACATAAAGACTTAATGGAAAATTGTATTCCTAATAACCAGCTAAGCAAACCAGATGCACTGGTAAGGTAAGTTTGATATGTTAGTGATCTACTTTCCTCTCAACTCTTACTTTCTTGCTCTTTCTTTTCGCAGTAAGTTAAGATGCCTTTTTAAGGAGGATCTGTGGAGGTTAGGAAGAGGCAGAGGTTGTGGATTGGGGTTTGTGCATGCTCAGGATTGGGTTATACTGGCTTTGTTCCATGAAGGTCATGCAGTCTTGTTGTGGAATCAGCACGATAACCCACACTCAAGGGCTGGGTGTGGGTAGTTGTTGAAATGTGGGTAGTTGTTGAAACGTGGGTTATCGTTGGTTAACCATGAACAACCCACAGTTCAACCCAGCAATCAACCATGGGCTCTCTTCATGGGTTGTTCATGGTTAACAAACCATGGTTTGTTAGCGTGACTGGGCACAGACAACACAATAATCCACCTTTCAACAACAACCCATGGTTCAGTGATAACCTGGACTCAGCCCTTGAGTGTGTGCTATCATGTTGTCTGAACCCAGTCAATATCTAGAGAAATAAACTAGGAACTTGAGTTCTGCACCATGGCTGTGCTAGTCAGTTTACTTAGTGCACAGTTACACAATTGCTTTTTCTGGCGAGCCACATAGGAAGAATAATTAACTTGGGCATATGGGGTAGGCAAACATGTTTTCATGTATATGCATGCTTTTGCATGTGGAAATGCTTGAAATGTTTTGTAGTCCTTTCAGTGAGGCTTACAAAAAGTAATGCTTGTTTCTTGCCTATGCGTTTTTGTTTTTCTGTTTAAATATTTCTTCCTGGGCTTGTAATGCAAGTGATGCAGATTTTTGGCACAGTGGATAGTAATACTCGCAGATAAAACCATACTGGGGGAAAAGTGACTGAGAGTTTAAATCTTTGGACACAGAACATATGCCAGAAGTTATTATTTGGTTAATTTGAGGCTAGAGGTTTGCGAACATTTTGACTGTTGTTGAAGTAATATTCACAAGAAATCGGAAAAATGAGTGCACTCAGCAGTCCACAATTCTGCTCCCATGGTGACTGTCTAGTTTTGTCTGTTGGCAAGTGTGACAAGAAGATTCCCAGCCTTCAGCTTTGGAGCTGGAGAAGAGATGGGGATCATTCCAGGGGTGTACTGCTCTGTGCTCAGAAGCACAGTGCAACTACATAGAAGGTTCCCACCGTCTCCAACTCCAGACTGAGTTTTACTGTTTGGGTGCTGAGCTGCATAGGAGCATGGAGCACCTCCACAACCCAATACCAACACAATCCCCTGCCCCACTTCTCCAGCTCCACATTTGAAGCTGGAGAGGATGGCAAAAATCATCCTTGCAGTTGCAATAGACCAGCACAGTTCTGAGGATCGTGTCCCACTCCATCCTTCAGCTAAAAATTTGGAACTGGGAAGAGAAGCAAGCAATTGTCCCTGACCTCAGAAATGCAGCATGAGGTCGGGGACAAAGGAAGGGCAGGGTCCCGACAATCACTTGTTTTGGTTTGGCTACCAAAGCCAATCAAAATGGGTGGCTTCTGCCACAGTATATAGACAGGGCCAGAAAAACCTGGGGCAGGATGGAAATGAATACTTTTGAAGATGAACATTCGCATCTGTTTTATGAATACTGCAACGCATGATAATGCACTGTGAAATCATGTGCTTCCTTCTTTAAGTTTATGGTTTTGCTGTATTATAAAACTTCTTGGCACTGCTTCGATCAGCTGTGTTTCCCATTGGAACTTTGCTGTGCTGTTCTGCCAGTTGGCATGTTATAGTTGTTTGTGCTTTTATAAACTGAGATGAAAAGTGGTATGTTAGTAATGTATGATCTGAAACTAAAATAAAAATGGTATTGGATAGTTTATCCATGTAGCCTAAAGTCCTATACATACATATTTGGAAGTAAATCTCATGAAAGTTATTGGGGTTTGCTTCTAAGCATATGGAATAATAATGGTGGAGAGCAAATTTTTCCTTTGACAAGATCAAATACGAAACTCATTCCATAGAAGCAAGGTGCTGTACAGCAAGCCCACCACCAGAACAGTGTGTTTGGTGACATAGTAAAGTATGATCCTTGATATCATGTTGTGGTCTCCTGTATTTGTGTAGGACGCTCAACCATGGAAGATCTGATATCATATCTTTTTTAGGGGGTTTTCCTAGCCTTTAAAAAAAATCATTTGTAAAGACTTATGATATGGCCTATCTACAGAGGCATGGGTGTCTAACAACCTTCTTTTACTGCTTATTTGTAAGCTACTCTGGGAGCCTTTTTGGTTGAGGAGTGGTATAGAAGTGTTTTAAATAAATAAATAAATCCTTTAAAACCAAACACCATGGAACTATAAAAACTTTTTAAAAATCTAAAATATTGTAACATGCCAAAAGTCACCCTTGCTTATCCCTAGCAATGAAACACCTTCCTAAATTAAGGTTTTACAGTGCCTCTAGAAAATAACCAACCTACAGTAGATAAGATGAGACTTTGGGCTTTGGTGAGCTACAGTAGGAAGGGAGTTAAAGAGAAGAATGATATGCTTTTTGAGCCACACCAAACTCTGTTTGAAAAACAAGCGAGAAGAAGCATATCCCCAAGATCTTGGAACTGGTTTCATAGAATCATAGAATTGTAGGGTTGGAAGGGGCCTACAAGGCCATCGAGTCCAATCCCCTGCTCAAGGCAGGAATCTAAGTCAGCATCCCTGACAGATGGCTGTCCAGCCTCGTCTTGAATGCCTGCAGTGTGGGGGAGCCCATTACCTCCCTAGGTAATTGGTTCCATTGTCGTATTGCTCTAACAGTCAGGACGTTTTTCCTGATGTTCAGCTAGAACCTGGCTTCCTGTAACTTAAGCCCATTATTCCGTGTCCTGCACTCGGGGATGATCGAGAAGAGATCCTGGCCTTCCTCTCTGTGACAATCTTTCAAGTACTTGAAGAGTGCTATCATATCTCCCCTCACTCTTCTCTTCTCCAGGCTAAACATGCCCAGTTCTTTCAGTCTCTCTTCATAGGGCTTTGTTTCCAGTCCCCTGATCATCTTTGTTGCCCTCCCCTGAACCCTCTCCAGTTTGCCTGCATCCTTCTTAAAATGTGGTGGCCAGAACTGGACACAGTACTCCAGATGAGGCCTAACCAGTGCTGAGTAGAGGGGAACTAGTACTTCCCGGGATTTGGAAGCTATGCGTCTATGAATGCAGCCCAAAAGAGCATTTGCCTTTTTTGCAGCCACATCACATTGTTGGCTCATATTCAGCTTTGTGATCGACAACAATTCCAAGATCCTTCTCGCTTGTAGTGTGGTTGAGCCACTTATCCCCCATCTTGTAACTGTGCATTTGGTTTCTTTTTCCTAGGTGCAGAACTTGGCATTTATCCCTATGAAATTTCATTCTGTTTTCTGCCCAGCACTCCCGTCTATCGAGATCCCTTTGAATTTTGTTTCTGTCATCCAAAGTATTAGTTATCCCGCCCAATTTTGTGTCATCTGCAAATTTGATCAGCATTCCCTGCACCTCCTCCTCCAAGTCATTAATACAAATGTTGAAGAGCATTGGGCCCAGGACTGAGCCCTGTGGTACCCCACTCGTTACCTCTCCCCAGTTTGAGAAGCTCCCATTGATAAGCACTCTTTGAGTCCGATTCTGTAGCCAACTGTGGATCTTCCTGATAGTTGTTTCTTCTAGCTCGCTTTGAGCTAGTCTGCTCACCAGGATATCATGGGGCACTTTGTCGAAAGCTCTGCTGAAGTCGAGGTATATTATGTCCGCAGCATTCCCACAGACCACAAGAGAGGTTACCTGATTAAAAAATGAGATCAGATTCGTCTGGCAGGATTTGTTCTTGTCAAATCCATGTTGGCTTCGAGTAATCACTGCATTGTTTTCAAGGTGCTTCCAGATGGATTGCTTGATAATCTGCTCCAGAATTTTCCCAGGGATTGATGTCAGACTGACTGGTTTGTAGTTCCCAGGTTCCTCCTTTTTACCCTTTTTGAAGATGGGGACAACATTAGCCCTTCTCCAGTCATCTGGCACTTCCCCCGTCCTCCATGATTTCTCAAACATAATAGACAGTGGTTCTGAGAATTCTTCTGCCAGTTCCTTTATTACTCTAGGGTGCAGCTCATCTGGCCCTGGAGATTTGAACTCATTCAAAGTAATTAGGTGTTCCTTGACCATATGCCCAAGTTTGTTGATGCTTTGTGTATATTTCATCAGTATTTCATTTTTTGTCCACTTAAGCCACTGATTACTAACCTGCACTGAAAAAATATAACAAAGGTGGTCATGTTGACATTAGAGAAATTCCAATAACCATATTAGTGTAATACTTTTATTAGGCCAGCCAAAAGATCGCAAAAATGTGCACTCTGGAGATCTCAAAAGCTTGTACATTTTTGTGATCCTTTAGTTGGCCTAATAAAGGTATTACACTAATATGGATTTTGGAATGTAGTCTGTGCTAAAAAAACTCAGGGTCCCTTCTCACTTCCCTGAAAATACCCAAGTGACAAGTAGACACACCATGCATCAGTTCTGAATGGCCCATACATGTTGAATTTGCTTCACACCTCTGCAGCAAACACGTTAGCAGCAATATGTAAAGAATCAAATCACCATCTTCATGTATTTTACCAAGAAAAGGAACAATAAGCAGCGTAACAATAATATTTCAAAGACAGTACTAACATCAACCTCACTGTTTGCTAAAGGGCCAAACAAATAAAATGGTGCTAACCTGGCACCTAAAACTATACAGATTGGGCACCAGGAAAACAGGTCTGGGGATTGTGTTCCACAGTTGGGATGCTGCCAGAGAAGAGGCCCTGTCTGGTCACCATCTGCGAACTTTAAAAGGTGGGGGCACCAAGAGATGGACCTCTGAAGATCTTGTTGTCTAGGAAGGCTTGTATGACCTAATATCCTTTGGCAAGTAGCATGGAGGAACAATACTAAATTGTGAAATATTGTATTATGCCGTGAATAATGGAGGTTTAGTAGGCAGAAGCAAGTGTTCAGTAAATGTCTTAGGCAGTGATCTGTGTCCATAATTGTTGTGACCATCACTGCATTTTCGGTTGCTATAGTACATAATATGTTGACCCTACCTGTGTCACAGTGTCCAGCTTTTCTTGCATTTGTAGCTGTACCAATTGATTTCATGTACTGTTCATCAGAATGTTTTTGAGTAATGAGAAGCAGTGAAAATAGTCTGTTACTTGTCAGTCTGCAGAAAATTACCAAAAAAATAGAATTTCAGTTGTTTGTGATACAGTGCTGTATTATAAGGCACTAAGATGTAATAGAGAGATAAACCTGGAAATAAAACAACCTCCTTACATCAGATTGATGTATGGACATAGCCTTGGGGAACCTTTCATCTTTTTTTGTAATTGAAGAGGAACAATGAGCAATAAACATAAATTTGCTGCCAAACTGGTTTAATAGGTCTTTAAAAGTGGTTCACTTTGCTTTAGTATGCCCCTAGAATCTGCTTGAGAGAATATACTATTCATGAAGTATATAGCAGCTCTTAATTTTACGTAGGGAAATGTGTGCCTTTTGCGTTTTCAGCATAAATCTGTCACCTTTTAGCAGAGGCTAGTCCATGTTTGTTTGGCTTTGTTGATTACAATATATGCTGGCTTGTTTTGGGCCTTCAAAGTGACTAATGGCTGTCTAATCCTGTGTGTGTAAAAGTAACAATTAACATAATATGCAAAACATAATATACAAAATAATTAACCAATACAAGTCACGGTAAGCAATACAAAAATGCATAAGCAACTTAGAAACTCAGCAAAGTAGCTAGGAAAGAGCCCTGCAACTCAGTCGCAAAGGCTCTCTGAAAAAGTACAACCTTTGTTTGACATCAAAATGCCAGCATGGAGGGGGCAAATTGAACTTCCCTCAGGAGGGGGTCCTAAAGTCTTGGTGCCACTATTGAAAGTTAGTTCAGAATGCTGCAGCCAGGTTTCCTATGGGAATGGAATATAGGGTTCATGTTAGCCTCCGTTTGTACCAACTGTATTGGCTACCTATTTGTTTCTGTGGACAATTCAGAGTGCTGGTTTTAACCTATAAAACACTAAATTGGCTTGGGTCCAGATTATCTGAAGGACTGCCTTCCTCCATACAATCCTCCCAATAACTGAGATCTTCCACAGAGGCCCTTCTTGCTGTCCCTCCAGATATTCATAAAGCAACATTGTCTGAGAGGGCCTTTTCTGCGGTGGCCTGCCATCTCTGGAATCCCCTCCCTGAGCAATCCGTATGCTTCTTCACTGCTTGCATTTAGGAGGGTACTTCAAAGTTTTATTTTAACCAGACTTTTGACCCCTCCTAGGTATTTTGGCTGCTGTAACTTCTATTGTTTGTTGTATCGTTGTATTGTTTTTAATGTACACCATTCTGATGAATGCCACTTGGATTTCCTTAAGGGGGAAGAATAGGATATAAATGGTTTTAAATGAATAAATATTTCCTTTTTAGAAGTAACAAAATGTCAGTGTGGATTGCTGTTGTTCAGTGTTCCAGTCAGTCAGCAATTCTCTTCTCCATGGCAGTCCTCCTCCCACCCTGTTTCCGGGGGGGGGGGGGGTTTCCCCCAGTCGTCAGCATTCTGTGGCCACTGAGCAGGCTCAGTCCTCATTAGGTTGTTTTTGAGGTCTCCCCGCCACACCTCTTTTACAGTATTTTTCTGGAAGAATTTTTACTTCTGCAAACCTTACACAGGAACATGGGAAGCTGCCTTATACTGAGTCAGGCCATTGGTCCATCTAGCCCAGTATTGGCGACACTGGCTGACAGCAGCTCTCCCGGGTTTCAGGGAGGATTCTTTCCTAGCCCTACCTGGAGATGCCAGGGATTGAAACAGGACCTTCTGCATGCAAAGCATGTACTTTACCACTGAGTTATGGCTAACTGAGCTGGCCTCCTCTAACCTTGGGGATCCTCTGAGTCTGCTGACACCGTTCTCTTATCTGTAGTTAGTGATGTTTTTGCTCTGTAAGTATCTGCACTCATGCCTGAGCATTAGAAATAGAGGGAATGGTGATTGCATGCCTTGCCTTGGAGAGCAAAAATCAAGTTTGACGTGTGTGTTTGTGTGTATCAGACAGGTGATACCTGATTATAGCATCAAGATAACTTAAATAACAAAGTGGAGGCAGTAGTTGCAGATATATCTTTCATATAAAATCTTAACTGATAGTTTGAGACAGCTGGCATCCCCTAACCTATAGCATTATCCGGCCAACTATAATGTATTTCACATGGGGCCCACAAGAGAGCTGATTTCCTACTGGATCACAAATCCAAAATATGTAGATATCATTAATGGGTTTGGAAATGGTCTGTACAAAGTAATGCACCAAAAGGTTCATTTTTAAAAGCAGTAACACACCATTGCTGGCAAACAATAAAGCTGTTAAGGATGTAACAAACTTCTTATCTCGAGAGACTTTGTAATATTAGAAGGAAAGGAAGAGTCTTGTAAGATACATGGAGAGCTTGTACAGAGGAGTGTAATTGAGCTTATCTTTTGGCTGATGCACAGTATCCTGGTAGATGTAGAACTAAAGGAAAGTTTGGACCTCTGGCTGAGGAGAAAAGCTGGCCAGAGAGCTTGATAACCAAAAACTGGTGTGCAGGTTTAAGGTTAGCTGGCCATTAACTAGGGTTAAGGGACTGGAGGGAAGGCGTGGGGCTGCAAACTCCTTGCCCTCACTTACAAATCTCCCCATCCCTGAAATCTTCTTTTACTCTGGTTCAATTCTGTATTCTAAATGTCAATTTCAGAAAGTCATGTTTCTGTATCCAGAATTAACACTGGCCAGTTGCAATGCCAACATCAGGCAAGGGTGATGCAGAAGACTCTGCATTAGGAGAGGGTCTGGGGTGGGAGCAATCCTTCATCTTCACCTCTTACATTTGATTAATGGGTATGTAATAGGCAATGAACACTTTATATGCACCCATACCAAAAAGGGATTTTCTTTTACTGAAAATGTCAATTGTTATATTAAATTGTGTGTGATAAATTATATTAGTAGTTAAAAATACAGAAAGAAATTGCTTGTAGAAGATTGTTGTTGTTCAGTCGTTCAGTCGTGTCCGACTCTTCGTGACCCCATGGACCATAGCACGCCAGGCCTTCCTGTCCTGCGCTCTCTCCCGGAGCGTGCTCAAGTTCATATTCATTGCATCCGTGATGCTATCTAGCCATCTCATCCTCTGCCGTCCCCTTCTCCTTTTGCCTTCAGTCTTTCCCAGCATCAGGGTCTTTTCCAGGGAGTTTTCTCTTCACATTAGGTGGCCAAAATATTGGAGCTTCAGCTTCATTATCTGTCCTTCCAATGAGCACTCAGGGTTGATTTCCTTTAGGATGGACTGATTTGACCTCCTTGCAGTCCAGGGGACTCGTAAGAGTCTTCTCCAGCACCACAGTTCGAAAGCATCAATTCTTCGGCGCTCAGCCTTCCTTATAGTCCAGCTCTCACAGCCATACATTACTACTGGGAAAACCATAGCTTTGATTAGACGGACCTTTGTCGGCAAGGTGATGTCTCTGCTTCTTACTATGCTGTCTAGGTTGGCCATAGCTTTCCTCCCAAGGAGCAAGCGTCTTTTAATTTCATGGCTACAGTCACCGTCTGCGGTGATCTTGGAGCCCAAGAAAGTAAAACCTGTCACTGCTTCCATTTCTTCCCCTTCTATATGCCAGGAAGTGATGGGGCCAGATGCCATGATCTTCGTTTTTTTAATGTTGAGTTTCAAACCAGCTTTTGCACTCTCCTCTTTCACCCTCAACAAGAGGCTCTTGAGATCCTCTTCACTTTCTGCCATTAGGGTGGTATCGTCTGCATATCGGAGGTTGTTGATAATTCTCCCAGCAATCTTAATTCCGACCTCTGATTCATCCAACCCGGCATTTCTCATGATGTACTCTGCATATAAGTTAAATAAGCAGGGTGACAATATGCAGCCTTGTCGTACTCCTTTCCCAATTTTGAACCAATCGGTTGTTCCATGTCTGGTTCTTACTGTTGCTTCTTGACCCTTGTACAGGTTTCTCAGGAGACAGGTAAGGTGGTCTGGTACTCCCATCACTTTAAGAATTTGCCACAGTTTGTTGTGATCCACACAATCAAAGGCTTTAGCGTAGTCAATGAAGCAGAAATAGACGTTTTTCTGGAATTCTCTTGCTTTCTCCATGATGCAGCGAATGTTGGCGATTTGATCTCTAGTTCCTCTGCCTCTTCTAAACCCAGCTTGTACTTCCGGTAGTTCTCGGTTCGCATACTGCTGAAGCCTAGCTTGTAGGATTTTGAGCATCACCTTGCTGGCATGTGAAATGAGCGCAATGGTGCGGTAGTTTGAACACTCTTTGGCGTTGCCCTTCTTTGGAATTGGAATGTAAACTGACCTTTTCCAGTCTTGTGGCCACTGTTGAGTGTTCCAGATTTGTTGGCATATTGAATGCAGCACTTTAACAGCATCATCTTTTAGGATTTTAAATAGCTCGGCTGGAATACTGTCATCTCCGCTAGCTTTATTGTTACTAATGCTTCCTAAGGCCCACTTGACTTCACTCTCTAGGATGTCCGGCTCAAGTTCAGTAACCGCACTATCATGGCTATCAGGGACATTCAGATCTTTCCTGTATAGTTCTTCTGTGTATTCTTGCCACCTCTTCTTAATCTCATCTGCTTCTGTTAGGTCCCTGCCTTCTTTGTCCTTTATCATGCCCGTCTTTGCACAAAACGTTCCCTTGAGATCTCCAATTTTCTTGAAGAGATCTCTAGTCTTTCCCATTCTGTTGTTTTCCTCGATTTCTTTGCATTGTTCACTTAAGAAGGCCTTCTTGTCTCTCCTTGCTATTCTCTGGAACTCTGCATTCAGTTGGGTATATCTTCCCCTTTCTCCCTTGCTTTTCGCTTCCCTTCTTTCTTCAGCTACTTGTAAAGCCTCATCAGACAGCCACTTGGCTTTCTTGCATTTCTTTTTCTTTGGGATGGATTGAGTTGCTGCCTCCTGAACAATGTTACGGACCTCTGTCCATAGTTCCTCAGGCACTCTGTCTATCAGGTCTAATCCCTGAAATCTATTCCTCACCTCCACTGTATATTCATCAGGGATATGATTTAGGTCATACCTGAACGGTTTAGTGGTTTTCCCGACGTTCTTCAATTTAAGCCGAAATTTTGCGAGAAGCAGCTCATGATCTGAGCCACAGTAGCTCCAGGTCTTGTTTTTACTGACTGTATGGAGCTTCTCCATCTTTGGCTGCAAAGGACATAATCTGATTTCGATATTGACAATCTGGTGACGTCCATGTGTAGAGTCGCCTCTTGTGCTGTTGGAAAAGAGTGTTTGCTATGATCAGCATGTTCTCTTGGCAAAACTCTATTAGCTTTTGTCCTGCTTCATTTTGTACACCAAGGCCATGCCTGCCTGTTATCCCGGTGATTTCTTGACTTCCTACTTTAGCATTCCAATCCCCTATGATGAAGAGGACATATTTTTTTGGTGTTAGTTCTAGAAGGTGTTGTAGGTCTTCATAGAACCGATCAACCTCAGCTTCTTCGGCCTCAGTGGTTGGGGCATAGACTTGAATTACTGTGATGTTGAATGGTTTGCCTTGGATTCATACTGAGATCATTCTATCATTTTTAAGATTGTACCCCAGTACTGCTTTTCCCACCCTTTTGTTGACTATGAGTGCTACTCCATTTCTTCTAAGGGATTCTTGCCCACAATAGTAGATATGATGGTCACCTGAATTAAATTCGCCCATGCCTGTCCATTTTAGTTCGCTGATTCCCAAGATGTCGATGTTCAATCTTGCCATCTCATGTTTGACCACCTCCAGCTTACCTTGATTCATTGATCTGACATTCCAGGTTCCTAAACAATATTGTTCTTTACAGCATCGGATTTTCTTTTCACCACCAGACACATCCACAGCTGAGTGTCCTTTCGGGTTTGGCCCAGCCGCTTCACTCTTTCTGGCGCTACTTGGAAATACCCTCTGCTCTTCCCCAGTAGCATATTGGACACCTTCCGACCTGAGGGGCTCATCTTCCGGCGTCATCTCTTTTAGCCTTGTGATACGTTCCATGGGGTTTTCTTGGCAAGAATACTGGAGTGGGTTGCCATTTCCTTCTCCAGTGGACCACATTTTGTGAGAACTCTCTGCCATGACCTGTCCGTCTTGGGTGGCCCTGCACGGCATAGCTTATGGCTTCACTGAGTTACGCAAGCCCCTTCGCCACAACAAGGCAGTGATCCATGAAGGGGTTGTAGAAGATTACAAGATTACAAAGAAGATTCTTTGTTCTTGTGTCTGCCTCTTTCATGTATAAAGCAGAAGGGGGAGAGGGCTCCTGATTTTTATACCAAAAGGAGCATGCGGCTGAAGAGTGCTGAATGCTGCCCTTTCCCCACTTCACATTCCCGCCAGGCAGCTGGGTCTGGGAGCCACCATTTGCATTTCCTACAGGACACCAGAGCAACACTAAGTCAGGGATATTGTGGGAAGTGGTGGTTTCCAATCCCAGCCAACATTTAATTGAAAGTGGAAGCGTTGATTGGAATGCCAGGAAATTTCTTGTAAGGGAAACCCAGGGCAGGCATCAGCAGTGGGCCCTACAAGGCCACTTAAAGGTTTTCTTTTTAATCAGACTTTTGACCCCTGCAAGATATTTTGGCTGCTGTAACGTCTGTTGTTTGTTGTATCGTTGTATTGTTTTTAACGTGCACCATTCTGATGTATGCCACTCTGATCTCCTTAAGGGGGAAGAATAGGATATAAATGGTTTTAAATGAATAAATAGTTCCTTTTTAGAAGTAACAAAATGTCAGTGTGGATTGCTCTTGTTCCATGTTCCAGTCAGTCAGCAATGCTGTTCTCCATAACAGTCCTCCTCCAACCATTTAAAAACTTACCACAAGATCACCAA
This sequence comes from Heloderma suspectum, assembly GCF_057233095.1. Classification (NCBI taxonomy): domain Eukaryota; kingdom Metazoa; phylum Chordata; class Lepidosauria; order Squamata; family Helodermatidae; genus Heloderma; species Heloderma suspectum. The sequence continues at coordinate 33,989,901 of NC_139467.1, read as the reverse complement.
ATAAAGCAGTGTAGATTACGTTTCTATAACTATACAACAATCTTAAAAATGTTAAACCAGCCATAAAAATAGAACATAATGCTGTATTTTGATAGTGGTATCCCGTAAAGAAGGGGGGCATCTTCCTGAAAAGCTTGTGAAGAGAGAAGCATTTATCATTCATCTGAAGCAATTGAAAGTTATTACTTGGGCCTTTCCAAGAAGGCTTTACTTTTGAGCACCTGCAAAATTCAATTCCTGCTGGTGTGGAGTGTTAAGCCAAGCCTCTTGAAAGGATATTCATGATAAGAGTGAGTGTGGGTAAAGTGGACCTTGTCATAAGCAATGTTAGACATGCAAACTAAACAAGCAGACCGAGGGTGTAGTAATTAGGGATGAACAAATGTATCTGTTTTCTGTCTGCATCACTGTCGCATAGTTTTACCCTTAGTTCTATTCCACTTCATTTCCACATTAATTAGTGGCTGTTGTTTTTAGAATGGTCTCAAAATATATATTTTGATGTGTTTAAACTATTGAGACTTGTGTCACAACACTTGGAGAAGTGCGAATAGCCAAGTTTTGATGTGCACATCAGTCCAAATGATGTGGATCAGGACATTTTGAATAGGAATTTGCAAGGACTGGATTTCTTAAACATCACTAGCAACAACGCATGGATGAATAGGGCAATAATTTGGGGACATGGCCTGCTAACTTGTTCCTTAAATGTTTTTGCCTTTAAAGTACATTTTGAGTGTCTTGTGAACACAATAGAGCAGATTTGCATAGTCACCTGGGGTGAGTAAGGATTGTCCCCAAGCAATTAGTAATTGATTCCCAAGTCTGCAATAATCCAGCAGCGTGAGCCTGCTCACCTGATCACTACAGCCTGCACTTGGACTGGGAAGTCTATTTCTGTATGGTGTTTCGTTTTTGTTGTTAAAGCGAACTCATGTTTGTTCAATACAGTGCTGAAATTCATATGTCTTGTTTTTACACCTAAGCAGGACCATTGCGTTGGCAGAGTCAGCCTGAGATTGTTTTTCTTCCATTTTTCCCCTCCCGCAACTTGAGTCAGCCCATTGGGCGCGATTTGAACTCTGAAGGTAATCAGAGCCATTTGTGTTTTGAAGAGTGGGGGAGGGATAGGCAGGACCCAAAGCCATTTTTTTGTGTAATTAACTTACAAGACATTTGTTACTGTTTTTCCTGCTGCTCCCAGGGCTTAATTTCTAAAAGGGGAAGTGCCAAATTTTAATTGCCTAGAAGTCATACTCTAGCTGTGAAGCCCTGACCGTGAAGAATGGCCATGTATGTGTGTGAGGGCAAACTAGATCTAATGAAGGCGGCTGCATTTCTTCTTGTGTCTGCCTCTTTCATGTATAAAGCAGAAGGGGGAGGGGCTCCTGATTTTTATACCAAAAGAAGCATGCAGCTGAAGAGTGCTGAATGCTGCCCTTTCCCCACTTCACATTCCTGCCAGGCAGCTGTGTCTGGGAGCCACCATTTGCATTTTCTACAGGACCCCAGAGCAACGCTAAGTCAGGGATATTGTGGGAAATGGTGGCTTCCAATCCCAGCCACCATTTGATTGGAAGTGGGAGTCTTGATTGGAATGACAGGACATTTCTTGTAAGGGAGACCCAGGGCAGGCATCAGCAGTGGGCCCTACAAGGGTGCCAGCACCCGCACAAGGGTGCTATGTACTTTTCTCCCAGCCTGGCTCCAATTCTAGAAGAGACCTGGGCTGAGAGAAAAGTGCCTTCAGCAATGGACTGTGTTGAAGTAAGATACAGGAGGGGGCAGGATTCAGCTCTGCTTAGCCATGTGCCCTTCTGATGTTAAACTCAGACCTACCTTCCACTGTGCATGAATAAAGGGGACACATGAATAAACAAAGATAGCCACCCTCATCTCATTTGGCCTTCAAATATATAGAGTAAGCATTTCTTAGTGGTGAGGGACAGACATTCCATCTCTGCCCAGGGCCGCTGGCTCGTATCAGTACTTTCAGGGGGAAACTCCCCCCTAAAATGAGAACTGAGATGCCAGACTTTTCCATCAGTTTCTTTTTTAATAATAATATTTCTTTAAAAAACACACCTGTAAGGGCATTCCACTGTTTTATAGATGTATGAAGAGGTGCCTTGAAACCTGTCCTGGCAAAATCTTTTTAATAAACATGGTGTGATCCTAAGCCAGTAATTCTCACTCTTGTATGTGTTTTAGAAAGGACCTTAGTGGTTAAGACGCTGAACTGCAGACCAGAAGGTCGGCAGGACAGCAGTTCAAGACCCGAGTGCCGCGTGACGGAGTGAGCTCCCGTCTTCAGTCCCATCTCCTGCCAACCTAGCAGTTCGAAAGCAAGAAATTGCAAGTAGATAAATAGGTACCGCCTCAGCGGGAAAGATAACAGTGTTCCGTGCACCTCGGTGTTCAGTCATGCCGGCCACATGACCATGGAAGCGTCTTCAGACAGCGCTGGCTCTTCAGCTTAGAAACGGGGATGAGCACCGCACCCTAGAATCGGACACGACTGGTTGGGGACACCTTTACCTTTTTAATGCTATATGATGATGGTGATGATTATATCCTGCCTTTTTCCCAGTACTAGGACTCAAGGCAGCTTTACAACTTTAAAACTATAGATGATCCTTTGGACTTAAAATGCTACAGGCTGCTGATATGCCACAAATTATTAACATAAGCATGTGTAGGGAAGCAAGCTAGTAAGATTTTTGTCAGCTGGCAACTTTTTTATGGACTTACTTACAAGACTGCAATCCAGCTTTCTTACACAAGCAATTCTAATAGCCAATTCATTGGAGTTTCAGTAAATTAATAAAGAACTATTGGAGATGAACAGTTTTCCAAAAAAGATATTCCATCAAGGACTCTTGGCAAGCTGCAAACAATCTGATGGGCTTAAGTGGCTTTTCATCTTAAAAAGGCAAGAAAACATTTCTTGTAAGTGCTACATTTTATTTTAACATAATTGGGAGTGCCTTGATGAATGAAGGTCAGATATGGAGAGAATTTTAATCTTCAGCATGCTATGATGGTAATTGGTTGTGCATATGGTACTATTTTTCTTGATTTGTGTCCCACTTGGCCCATGCTGGGCTCTCAAAGCAGTTCACACATTTTAATGAATGAATATAAAGTCATCAATAAAATCCTAAATAATTATCAGCTATTGACAGCCAACCACCAGTGGGATGGCACCTTTGAAATTGACCTTGGAGGTCCAGAGAGCAGGACCATCCAAAGGTGAGATTAGGTGGGCAGACATGAGAGACAGGGCCTTCTTGTTCATGGTGCAACGATTGTTGGATTTCTTTCCTGGTCAGTATTTGCTAAGCTCCTTCTCATTCTGTCTTTTAATGGCTGGTAAAAAAATATTTTCAGAGGTATGTGATCCCCTTCTGGCATGATCACAACTTCCCTTGCACGTCAGGGAGGAACTACATTTTACCTGGCATATACGCATTCCCAAACACATCTTCACTGAGATAGTGCAGATGAAGAAGTGGGGAGAATTTGCAGGAAAACTTGACAGATTTCCCCCCCACACCCATCAATTTTCTCTGACAAATGTTTTCCTTCTGGCCATGTTTCCCTCAGCAAGGCTTGCTCCTGGTTTCATAGACTGAGGAAAAATGACTCCCCATGTGCAGGTGGAGTTTGCAGGCAGAGAAGAGTTAATTGCAACCTCGTTTCCACTGATTTTCCTTTTTCAAGTTCCCACCTCCTCTCCTGCACTTGCCTAATAATGTATAAGTTCCTCTCTCTGTAGTCTAGAATTTTTGTGGTATGCCAGCACACCTACGGGGAAGTAACAGCACCGCTAACAGCCCACTGGTGGTGCAGGTACTGATACACTTCTATAATATGAAGTTTCAGTGGCACTAGTCAGATCTTAAGATCCCAAGATATTTTCTTTTGGGACACCCCCCTCCCCCACCGGCTACCATCAATTTACTCAAGTGCAGACTAGGCAGGCAGAAAATGGCATCATAGGGGAAAGGGTTTTTAATGCACTGCTAGTTAGCACTGGGTTTAGATATAGGAAATGAAGGTTCAGATTCCGATTGAGCTGTGATGTTGTGATGTTTGCTGAGTTGATGTGGGCAGATCAGCCTTTCTTGGCCTAACCTACCTCAAAGTGTTGTTAGACTAAAGCCTAATTTATACTGGATGCAGGCCATGGTTAAAGCCACATGCACCCAGTCACATTTAAATGCACTTGCCAAGAGCACTGGCCCATTTCCATCCAGTGTTAGCGCTCCAGCAGCCTACCAGATGTGTGTGAAGCACTTAAATTGTTAATCCTATATACATCAGGTCCAATATGATACTTTTAAGGTCCTTGGAGGAAGGGTAGGATTCTGCTGTAACTTATTTAGAGGAAATCACTGAAGCCAGCTACAATTTCACCAGTTCCAACATCTTTCTTTAAGATGCTTTTTGTAAGCCAGTGTATCCCTGCCCTGGACCTTTACTCTACCACCTGCAACCACCTGAAGGTCTCCAGTTCTCTTAAACTACTCTGCCCATTCTTCTCTGCTGTCCCATTTTGCCTGGAACTCCCTGCCAGCACACACACACACTTTTTTCTCGCACTCTTTTCTCACCCACCTTCTGAGGCCTTTGGCTTAACCCATACCGTCCTCTCCTCCAACAAGTGAAGCCTACGTATGTATAAGTGCAGTTGCTCACATTCATCACTTGTTTAACAGTGGGAGAGACAAAAGGTAACATCAAGCTCCTTAGAGAGAACTGTCTGTTTTTATTGTTTTATTTTCTAAAGTCAAATAAACAGAGATAGTGTTATATAAATACTATACCTCTTCGTAAGATATTTCATTATAGAAAAATATACTAGTATCAGACCTTTTAAAACCTTCTAATTGCATTTAAAAGTAAAGGATGTATTCTTACTTTTTTAATCTAGTGGAGCATTTATCAGCAGTTCTTCATATTATGAAACAAAGATAAGTTTACTAGCCTTTCATAAGTCAGGTGAATACTGGTTTCAGTGGAAGAGTGTTTCTTTTTTTCTGGTAGACAATTCTTGTAAAGCTGCTGGTTTTCAAAAATCAAACTTTCGCTGAATGCTTTCAAGTTACAATTTATAAGAAGAACTATTATTATGTCTCTAACAGTGGCCTAACTAATGGAGCAAGGAATATTTTCTATGAGCAAATATAAGGCATTTTGAGTTATGCAATAGTGTGTAACTGAAATAAAGATTTTATATATATATATATATGTATGTGTGTGTGTGTGTGTCCCCAACCAGTCGTGTCCGACTCTAGGGTGCGGTGCTCATCCCCGTTTCTAAGCCGAAGAGCCAGCGCTGTCCGAAGACGCTTCCGTGGTCATGTGGCTGGCATGACTGAACACCGAGGTGCATGGAATGCTGTTACCTTTCCCGCCGAGGCGGTACCTATTTATCTACTTGCAATTTCTTGCTTTCGAACTGCTAGGTTGGCAGAAGCTGGGACTGAAGATGGGAGCTCACTCCGTCACGCAGCACTCGGGTCTCGAACTGCTGACCTGCCGACCTTCCAGTCTGCAGTTCAGCATCTTAACCACTAAGCCACCGCGGCCCCTATATATATATATACATACATACATACATACATACACACACATACACGTACACACACACACATATATTTCTTCCAGGTGATTTAACAAGAAACATCTTCCTTATCATTCTATTGCAAGAGTTTGCTTATACTAGTTCCCAGATTTCCCTGCTGTTAATCTGATTTGTCATGGCTTATATGCAGCTGTATCCTTTTAACATACTGGTTCTCAAGTCTTTAGTAAACTTTGTGATTCTCACCAGAATTCTGAAAGGCCCTGGAAAATATTCTTAAAGTATCTAGATTTTCCATTTTCATTGCAATCTGCAATATCGTAATTGAACAAAAAGAAAAATTATCTTTTGAATGTGTTGTGAGGCTAGAACTCAATCAACTTTATTATTCATACATATATACTCAATATGATCAGATCAATATGAGGCAGATTGCTCAACCTCAGTGATGCCACTGAAAAGACTGTGTCTCGTATCACCACCTTCCACATTTCTGATGGTGGAGAAAAGGTTCCTCTCTGCCTTCCAAGATTTTGGCAGGTGTTACTCACATGTTCTCAAGAGTATTGTCAAAGCAATAAGGGTTAGAAACTTGGCCTTTTAAAAAAGAAATCTGAAGCTCCCAAAAAGCAAAATTCTATTTTTACTTAGTCTGCAGTCCTGTAGAATTGCCACATACACAGAGACTGCCTGTTGTTGCTTTGGCTGTTTTTGGTGAGGGTATATTGCTTGAAGCTTTTCAATGGTGGAATGTTCTCTCTAAGAGAAGCTCATGTGGGGCTTTTGCAAATGTCTTCCTGGTGTTGGGCAAATACTTTTCTGTACTCCTGGGCTTCTTAACATGTCTTTAACATCATTTAAATATTGATATTAACACAGTTGGGATGTGTTGTCCCTTTCAGGTTAATTGTAGCTTGCTGTGGTCAGGTGACTTTCTCTGTTCTAGTTCTGGTTTCTGTATTAGATTTTTTTTAGTGTATATTGTGATTCAATTTTATGGATTCTGTGTTTTAATTCTCTTAAATGGTTCAGTTGTACATTGCCCAGCAAACCCAGGTTATTGGACAACTAACAAATGCAGCTGAAATTGTGGGGAGGGGCCATAGCTCGGTGGTAGAGACCACATTTTGAGCTTCCACAGAAAGCCTATAGGAGATGTGCCAGCACCAATTAGACCAGGCCTGAGAATGGCTATAGCTCAGTAGTAGAGCACAATCCCCAGCATCTCCAGGTATGGCTGAGAAAAGTGCCAACTGAAGCCCTGGAGAGCCACTGCTCAACAATACTAGGTCAACACTATTAGTCTGAATTGGTATAAAGCAGCTTCCCAAATTTTCTCATATACTGATCTGGTTCACATGATCAAGAAACCTATGGTTAACAAACCATAAGTTGTTTGTGAGTGTGTGAGAGTGAGTAAGCTTCTGCTTCTGCTTTCCTAGACAACCCAGGAACACTGCATTCCTGGGTTGTTGTTGTGCTGTCTGAACCTGGCATTCTGAGTCATTTAGGGTTAAACAACCTAGAGTTTTAACACATGGTTTTTATTGGGTTAAAACTCTCGTTTCAGATGTTACAACAGCAACCCAGGAATAGGGTATTCCTGGGTTAGAATCATAGAATAGTAGGGTTGGAAGGGGCCTAGAAGGCCATTGAGTCCAATCCCCTGCTCAGTGCAGAAATCCAAGTCAGAGCATCCCTGACAGATGGCTGTCCAGCCTCGTCTTGAAGGCCTCCAGTGTGGGAGAGCCCACTACCTCCCTAGGTAATTTGTTCCATTGTCGCATTGCTCTAACAGTCAGGAAGTTTTTCCTGATGTTCAGCCAGAATCTGGCTTCCTGTAACTTAAGCCCATTATTCCGTGTCCTGCACTCGGGGATGATCGAGAAGAGATCCTGGCCTTCCTCTCTGTGACAACCTTTCAAGTACTTGAAGAGCGCTATCCTATCTCCCCTCACTCTTCTCTTCTCTAGGCTAAACATGCCCAGTTCTTTCAGTCTCTCTTCACAGGCTTTGTTTCCAGTTCCCTGATCATCTTTGTTGTCCTCCTCTGAACCCTCTCCAGGTAGTTTAGGAAAGCGGAAGTGACAAGCATGCAGGAGGCAATGAGGTTGCTCACTGACGCATAGCCATGGCTAACCATGGGTTAAACAACACAGTTATCTGTGATGTGCGAACCTGTTAGATATCTTCATTTTTAATTACTTCTTGTTTTTATATCAAACTAAAATAGGCTACAAAGGTCTCAAGTGGGCTTCTAAACCTAATAATGTTGTGCCCAGACTAGGGAAGGTGTTCCTTAAACAGGGTGCCCGAAAGGCCTGTCCCTTATTACCACCTGCTTCAAATCTGGTGAAAGGTCTCTGAAGGAGTCAGTGGCCAGGCAGTTTCATATTATGTATGTCATGATGTGGAGAAAGATGCACAACGTAATTATGTCAGGATATGAGCTAAGTGTTGCATATAACAGTCCTGTGTCTGTTTTAACATCTAATTCTGTTGTAAAAACCAGTGGATAATATTCTCAAATCACTGCTCATCCAAGGAGTCAGTGGATGATAAAAGAGCTGGAAACCAGATGTCATCATTGCATTTCTAGGTGCTCCAGGCCTTTTGGTCATCTCCTTGACAGCATTCATTTTAGCAGATGGCCTACAAATGCAGTGGCAGGTAGCAGGTGAGGATAGACGAATCAGTCTATCTCCATTCCTTGTCAGTTTCACATGAGCTAATTCATAAATCTGTGCAGTCTGCTTTCAAAATTAATCTGCAAATTTGTTTTAAAATCCACATGTAAACTACAAATTTTTGAACGATTTTCTCACAAAATGCACATTGCTGAACATCATTTATCCTAAAATATATATTGGTATACACATTTTGATATATGTTCTTTAAAAAAAACTAAGAACTGCATTGCAAAATTTGGAGTAGTACCAAATCCAAAGGATGACTGTGTTCCAAACCAAACATCAGTCTGGGTCATGTGGATCAGGACAGTTCTTATCAGACTTCGCAAAGAACATTCCTCAAGCATCCCTAGTTGCAACGCTAAATCTTTCTGGAAACCACTTGCCCCCAGTTTTCCAGCACAAAATGAGGTAACCCCCACTTCCCCAAATTTCCCCATGCATTCCAGAAATTAAGACATAGGAGGGGTCTCTTACTTCATGCTGGGTGGGAAAGACTTGTCTCTTTCCAAGATTTTGTGGCAAGTACACAGGACTTGAGGGCAGGGGCATTGCTAGGCCTGGGGCCCAAATGTATTTCCCAGGGCCTTAGATCTATTCCTCAGAGCTCTGAATGTCCATTGATGTCAATGGAAGATTTCTTTCTTAATTGCCATGCACAAAGCGATTTTCAAGGGGGATTGCAGCTGGGGAGGGAAGAGTTAACTTGCTCCCCATACTGCTTAAACACCCTCAACCCACCCCCATGGCAATTAAACTTAGAAAAAATCTTCTATTAGTGCCAATGTTAGCTTGGATATATAGATATAAACTAGTATATGCAAATTCGATGCAGATTTGTGTCCTTTGGGCTTGGGCCACAACATTTTTAATTGCTTGGGGCAGTAGAGACATCATGCAAGACTATGGACACATTCAGAAGCAGCTAGATCATTTTACTCCTGAGTGTCTCCAATCATGGTGTAGAGTAAGGCATTGGACCCCTCCCTTTTCGCAAGATATCTGCACATGTTAGGAGGAAGAGTGAGGTCAATAGAGGCCACAAATAATAGCTGATGACCAAGCCCATGCAAAATACGTGGATGTTTGTATTTTAAAAGCTTCCGTTCAGAAACCTTAAGCAAGCGATGCTGGGACTCAGTTGTGAGTACGGGGGCAATAATAATAATAATTAATAATAGTACACCCGTCCCTATATTTACTCAGAGGTAAGCCCCACTGAGTTCAGCTTTAATGCTGACAGACTAAGGTCTATCACAAAACCATTCTTAAGGATTTACATTATCTTTTCACTTTTATTTTGTTCTCCTTTCATTGACTAAACATTTTCCTTTATGTACTTTAACAAATAGTGGAGCAGTGACAGAAGGTCCCATGTAAATAGAGTTTTATCTAGTAATCAGTGTAGGGGTGTTTATTTTTAGATAATTGTGCCTGCAGCCATAGTACACAGAACAAAACTGAATACGGCATGATTAAGACATTTCCCAGTGAGTATGCTCTTAGGAAACAATTAAAAACTGTTTACTGTCTGTCCCTTCAGTCACACTCAAAATAGGTTTAAAAAACCTTGGTTATGTGAGCAATTTTTACTTTTTGCATTTTCAAAGGGGGGAAAAAGGCATCTGAGGACCAAGCTATACATTTATACACAAAAGCTTAACGCTTTCCCAGCCCAAAGTGGCTGTTCCCCTGCAAATTTGCACACATATATTGGGAAAGAGAAGGAAGCTTAGTGGAGCAGTATAATTGGTCATGGAAACCAGGAAAAGGCATAATGGCCTGTCTTGTTCATCATGGGTGAGTCTTCACATCAATGTGAACTGCAATTATTGAATACTTGTGTAGCATAGCAGCTGTGAGCTAGCAAATCTCTGCTTCAGTTATTGCCTCAGTTGCACACTCATTGGGTGATCTTAAATGAGTCATTTTTGTTTTAGCCCCACCATTCCCCAAATCCTACATTATGGGTTTTACTTATAGGACTGATTTCCCTTATAGGACTATTCTAAGGATTGCTACAATAATTGTGTGAATAGCTATAGCCCTTCATAGGGTATGATACAGCTCCAAACTCACAATCTGGGAGAGCATTTAGAAGATACATTCACTTTGCAACAGTGGCCAGTAGAAGCTGTCTTGTCAAAAATCAGTATGCAAATTGTCCACAACCTTATCAATTGCACAGGTAGCTGCTGTACAGGATTCCAAGCCCTCCCCTGGATTAATGAAGCAACGGACTCGCTGTGCAATCAACAAACTCTTTTATTTAGTTAATAGCACATCTTCACACTTGAAGGGACTACAAAGGCTGGGAATTGTGCTCTGGGCCTAATTAGCAAAATAGAGCTTTTGTTATGAGAGCTACTAAAGCAGGGCAGTTGTCTTTCACCCACTGGATAGGTTTCCTGCTGTGCTAGACAAGGTTTTTCTGGGCTCCTCCCTTCAGGGAGGATCCTCCCAACCCAATTTCTGGTGGGCAACGAATCTGGCAGGTTGCCTCTCACCTCTTCTCAGCTCCGCCTGCTTAACATGAGGGCAAGCTCTGGCATCTCTCAATCCCGGTGCTTCCTCTCGCCCCAATAGAGTCCAGGCTAGGGATGGACGAAAGTCCCTTACCTGGTCCCACAGCTTGCTTCGCAGTGGGGGGGAGGCGCCCCGTTCCTCCCCACCAAAATTCTGGGTGGGGGGGAAGCACCTCGTCCCTCCGGCCGCGAATCCTCTTCTCCTGCCAGGTCGCAAATGGCGGCGGCCGTAGCCGCCACCGCTTGCGTCCCTGCAGTCAGCCATGATAGGCTACGTAAAGATTTACGTAGCCTATCACAGTGTTTTTTGAAAATCTAGCCGTGATAGGCTACATAAATCTTTGCGTAGCCTATCACGTTTGTTGTTTTGTTCTGTTTTGTTTTTTACACTTGGAAATGGCGGCGGTGGCAGCCGGTCGGAAGACCAGCCGCCCCTGAACCGCCGCCAGGAGCCGCCGCTGCCAGGGACATTCGACCAAGGTAAGTCCCATCCGGGGGGGGGGGGCAGGGGGGGTGGACCGTTTCTCCACCAATTTCTGGGGGCCAAATGCGTTGGCATTCGTCCTCCCGGAGATTCGTGGAGAAATTCTCCGACATCCCTAGGGCTACCACAAGGAGGGGGAAGATGGTCTCTGAGCCTGGCCCTCCTGCCCAATAAGCCCCTGGGAAGGTTCTTCACTGACTCCTTGAGGGTCTTTGGGAATTTCACCCCATTCCAGCTTGGCTTCTGGCTCCACCTCCAACTCTGAATCAGAGTCAGAAACCAAATTGGGGAGCCTGGGCCCAATCCTGACAGCTGCGATCTAAGTGTTCACATGATGATAAGTCTCCTTGTGTTTATTGCCAGTTGAAAATGATCCTGTTTGAAAGTATAGTTAACATGTATAATAAAACTAAAAAAAAAAGGTAAAGGTGTCCCCAACCAGTCGTGTCCGACTCTAGGGTGCGGTGCTCATCCCCATTTCTAAGCCGAAGAGCCAGTGCTGTCCGAAGACGCTTCCGTGGTCATGTGGCCGGCATGACTGAACACCGAGGTGCACGGAACACTGTTACCTTTCCCGCCGAGGCAGTACCTATTTATCTACTTGCAATTTCTTGCTTTCGAACTGCTAGGTTGGCAGAAGCTGGGACTGAAGATGGGAGCTCACTCCGTCACGCAGCACTCGGGTCTCGAACTGCTGACCTGCCGACCTTCCAGTCTGCAGGTCAGCGTCTTAACCACTAAGCCACCACAGCCCAGATAATAAAACTACATGTGTCATAATTTATTACTTCACTGTAAAATAAGTGCAGGTTTCCAATAAGTGCAGGCAATCTCCTTCTGAGTATTAGATGCTGGAACGAGCAGCAAGGCCTGACTGCTATTGGAAACAATGTACGCTGGATGGGCACTTTTTAACCAGTGGTACTTCACAATGACTGGGTTTGCACAACACGCAGCGACTTGTCATGGCAAGCTGCAGCACCCATGGACGCCATCCTTAGTATTCAACCCCTGACACTGGGTTGTCATGTCGTGTGAACCCAGCCAGTAGGGGTTATGCCAAGCGTTAAACAACCCTTGCATAATCCATGGCCTCTTTAACCCTCACATAACCACCGCTGGCTGGGTTTGCATGACATGACAACCCTGCCTTAGTTGATCACTTAACCCATTAAGCTACTTTGGCTTGTCTTGAGCTTTTAATAACATACCCTGTATGCAGCTTACAGTTCCACATTAACCTCTTGCCATGTATAATCACTGTGCTGTTCTGTCTCATGCCAGTAAACTTGAATCAAGATTTCTTTTAGCGTTTCCATTTCAAAGGATTAAAAGTGTCACAGAGACAAATGGTGGTGGTTGTAATTCTGTGCAGAGAATGTCACTATTGGGTCCCATCAGCTTTAATTTCCTTTACCGAGTAGTGACACTTTCAGTCAGGAATGAATGCAAATTTAGTGTGTATGTTTCCCCAAGCTACTAACAACTGTGCCTTCATTATTTAAAGTTATTGACTGAGGCCTAGCACATACATTGCTGGCTGTGGCATGGCAGCTAGTGTTACAGGGCTGCTCCCACAATGTGGCCAATGACCAAAAGGTTACTCACAGGCCATATTCATAAGTGGTAGAAGACATACTTGGCATGCAGAAGGTCCCAGTTTCAATCCCTGGAATCTCTCATTTAAAAAGGAGCAGGTAGCAGGTGGTGGGCAAGACATCTGCTTCAGACCCTGGGTAGTTGCTGCCAATCAAAGTAGACAATACTAGTCTAGGTGGACAAACTGATCTGGTATAAGGCGGGAATGAAATGTTCCTATTCCATTTGAAGGATGGTAATCACATTGGCCCTAGAGGCTCACAGTTTAGACATGGGAAGTAACACCATCACCAACCATGCCACCCATGTGATTGACGTGCTTTTAACGTTGCTGGTAGTAGTGTTGGAGCAACCATATTGCAGTGACTCCCACCCTGCTGAAGGCAGCCTTCCCCAATCTGGGCCCTGCTAGGTATTTTGGACCACAACCCTCATTGGAGTGAAAAAGGTCAGTTTTTACTCCTCCAGAATAGAGAAGAGAGATTGTACCTGTTGAACCTTAAAGAGAATTTCAGTGCACTGTCAGATATAAGGCCTGGAAGCCACATGCACTGCTGAACAGTCTTGGATCCAAGAAGCTACGCCCTTAGTAGGCCAAAGGGACTGGCCTACCATTGGCTACTATTGCCTGCCCAAGTCGATATCAGCCCTTCCCTGTTCCATTTAAATTAGTGTTATAAGGAGTGTGGCATTTGCGGCTTGGAGCCAAAGGGGTTAGAATGTGGAATGCGCAGTGGTGGTGGTGGCCTTTGGTCAGTGGCAAGAGACTTAGATTACAGAAGTACTTGTGATGGTACAAGGTGCTGCTGATTTGTCATGGGGTATCCTTTTAGATTACTAGCAGTGGCACATGGGAAGGACGTTTTGATGAAGGGGAGCTGCAGGGTGGTATTGGATCATAAGAAGAACCCCGATGGATCAGACTTGGACCCATCTAGTCTAGTGTTCTGTTTCTAGTAGTGGCCAACCAGATGCTTCCAGGAGACCTACAAAACAAAGCAATAGCCCTCTCCCAGCATCTAGTATTGAGGTATACTGTATCTGAACATAGAGATTTCAATTAACTAGCATGGTGGACAGCCATTGATATATCCTCTGTGAATTTCTGTAAGACTTTTTAAAAGCCATCAAAGCTAGTGGACTATGTTGGATGTCAGGGGCAGTGATGCTAATGAAGGCATTTTGGCAAGCAGGTTGTAGAAACATGACACATTGCTGGGTGGATAATGAGAAATATTCTTAAATGCATCGCAGGACTTTCTAGTGCCTTCTTCCTTGTCAAAACTGTTGATCTTTTTATTTTTGCTGTGTGTGAATGTGAGGGGGATTGATTGATTGAATGACAGGGCCTTTAGTAACCTTCTGAAAGAGTTTGATCTTTTAACTCATTTGAGTTGGATGTTAGTTAGATCAGAGATAGGCAACCTTTTTGGGCCTTGCAAGCACATTTTGAAAAAGTGTCCCACGCACCACCACAAATTACCATGGGGGTAAAATTTTGGGAGCACTCCCTCTCTGGATTCTCACTTTCCTTGCCCTCCCCTTTCTGGATTCTCACCAATGGCTGTGCTGACTGTGGAAGATGGGAGTTGTAGTCCATCATTGTTTGGCGAAGACTGTATTATAGCCTATATGTGGTCAGATCCTGAATGATGTCTTAAATGATCCATATACACTGATACTAGTGGTGTCGTTGCTAGATATGGTGTTCAGCCAGCCTGCCATATTTGCATAATATAAACATGCCCATTTTCTGGATGGAATATGTGTCTTCATGTGAGTGCTACCCAGCTTGCTTGAACGTGCTCAGCAAAGGCTGGTGGGCAAGGGAAAGAGCAATACTGTCATAGAAGCTAAAATTCATGTAGTAATACGGCATGATTGCTATGTATTTGGTTAATATGCTGTTGTGTCTTTAAATGCCTACCTTATTCATATTGAGAGACTATATTTTGCATCAAAATGTTTCAGCAAAGGGTTAGATGCTGCTGTAAAAATCGACATCTTAGTTCTAAATATGACATACAGCAGATGGTCTCTGGTCAGGAAAGCTTAAAATTAAACCTTCTAAACTGCTGTGTGTTTATCTCTTGCAGTGTATCTCTCTGAGCCTGTGTGAGTGAGTGTGTGTGTGTGTGTGTGTGCGCGCGCGCGCGCGCGCGCGCATGAGAGAGAGAAATATAAACAACTGTATTTTGGGTCTAAAGGATATTTATTTACTATATAAAACAACATGAGTCTGTGAGTGTGTTGGAAACAGGACTGTTGTGTAACTCCTTTAAAAAGCAACAGTACATCTAAGTGCCCCATTCTAGCAAGGGTAATGCATGTGCAGGTTGAAGCTTCTCTACCTGTGGATCACCCTTCTGTATGTGCAACTGTTTGAACTTGTATCCAGCACGTGGTGAATGCACTTAACAATACTGTGTGTGTGCCCCCAAAGGATATGGTTGGCGCCAGCAGAACTATTTGAGAGTGGGGGACTTGATCCTCTTCCAGTCCAGTCAGGTCCAGTGATCATTGTATGCATGGCTTGCGTCTATACACAAAGTTCCCTGTTTGAGGTACGGGTTTGAGGTACAAGGCTGGGAGGTAGATGGTGGAGTAAGAAGAAATGGTGGAATGGTGCTCATAGTCTTAGTGGCTGTTGTGTTTTTTTAAAGCCCAGAGCAGAGCTTGAACATGCAATAGATAGATGAAGTTTTCTCTGTTCTTTTAAAAATTAATACATAAGAAAGAACTACTGTTCTTTATCCTAGGTTGGAACAGGATATTAAAAAGTTAAAGGCCGACCTCCAGGCAAGCAGGCAGATCGAACAAGAGCTGCGTAGCCAAATTGGTTCTCTGACCAGCACAGAACGGGGGATTCGGTCTGAAATTGGACAGCTCCGACAAGAAAATGAGCTGCTTCAGAATAAGTAAGTTTAGCCCCCCACCCCCAATATGTTGGGCTCTTTTCCACTGCTTTTTATGCTTCTCTGTTTGTTTGCTTGTTTTAATTTCAGTTTTTTAAATCTCAGGGCTCAATTCAGCAAAAGTTAAGCTCCTTTGAGCTCCATTTCAGTGACAGAGATTTAAGACTTGAAAGTACCAGACTTCGTCTGGTTCATGGCTTGAGATTTCTGCCCACTGCAGAAAAGTGCACTGTAGTTGGGAAGGCAGTATACAAGTTTTTAAAATAACACCGTGGTCTTGTTGGCCATGTTCTCTGTACACTTGTCAGGAGGAATGAAGTAAAATACCTTAGAGCTCCTTGAAAGCTAGGAGTACTGCATAAATTAATAATAACTAATTCCCATTAATACGTATAAATGCTATATGAGCATATGGCATTTATTCTTTTCCACAGAAGAATTTAAAACAGTTAAAAGGTCAGACTTGTTAACATAAATGTTTTTCAAAATTTAGCTCCAGTACAACACTGATTTCATTCCATTCCAGTAAAGAGTGATACAAATATTCTTCTCCCTCCCCAACCCCCCCTCTTAAAATCCCTTCAGTCCTAACCAAAACAGGTAATTCACGGGAATGTAAATATTTGCACAAAATCACTCTTAAGAATAAAAAACTAAATCAAAACCAAATATGAGCTCTTATTTTATGAGTGTATGTGTGTCTTTGCTGGATCCATCTATTCTCTGAGCCACCATAGCCCTTTAGAAAGTTTAAGGGCCTCACCCCTTTAAGAGATACATGGGCTTTGTTGGCCTGGCAAATGGACCTAAACCTCATAGAGACAGCATGCCTTCCAGGTGTTTAAAAAGTGAGAGCCATGTCCCGTTCTTATCACCACTGCTATGATTTCTGAACCTGTCTGCCTATTGGCCTTTGGTGCTGCTCTCCTTGGAAAGGAATCCAAGGGAACAGTTTGGCCACGTTTCCTGCTGAACAGATACTGAGATGAATGCAAGTACCATGTCCACGTCAAAGACAACAGAGCCTCCAAATCTAGGACAATGTGCTTGGGCTCATCCATGTATATGGAAATCTCATCAAGGGATTTGGAGGGAGAGGGTCAAACCTGTTTTTCATGTATATCAAACCTTTTATTAATATTCACAAATTTGCATGCCCAGTTAACTATGCTTCTTGCATTAAGCCAGCATACATGGATCTAGGAGGACATCGGCCAGAGATGTATTGTGAAATTGTTATGTTTATTCTATATGTTCAGATATGTGGAAACTACCGACAGCAAAAATGTCCCATTATTCAACACAACTTTGAAAGTGTACATATCTGAATACCATGTCGTAATATCATGTTGTAAACTGCCCAGATGGTCTTATAGGCCCCTTCCAGCCCTACTATTCTATGAAATCCCAGCCTCCATCATCATAGTCTTGCATGCTCTGGCCCTTTGCCCAGAAGAAAGCCTCTATAACAGCCTTCCCCAATCTGGTGTGCTTCAGATGTGTCAGACTACAACCTCCATCATCTCCAGCCACCATGGCCATTGGCCATGTTTTGCCCAACATGCTATGTTCCTACAGGCAGGATTTCCCCCCCTCATAAGGCAGAATCAGGTTGGGGATGCTACTCCATAAGCTTTCTGTCACACAAGCTTCTTAAGGTATCTAATGCTGATTTTCCCCACACAATTTACATGAAGGAAGTTTTTATATCTTTTCCTCTCTCTTTCAGACTACATAATGCTGTACAAATGAAACAAAAAGATAAGCAGACCATCGGCCAATTGGAGAAAAAACTTAAAGCAGAGCAAGAGGCACGAACCTTTGTAGAAAAGCAGTTGATGGAAGAAAAAAAAAGGAAGAAGTTAGAAGAAGCAACCGCTGCACGGGCTGTTGCATTTGCTGCTGCTACCAGGTACTTGGCTTCCTTTTCTCCTTCATTTCCCACCCAGAGCCAGTTTATAAGTTCAGTAGATCCAGGTGGAAAGGCTGATGTAGAAGTGGTTGTGAATTTATTAAGAGCTGCCAAAATTTCAAGCAGGTGCATATTGAAAAAGAAACTGCCCCTCCTGTATCCAGCTGGGTTTTTTAGGACATACCTGTCATGATGAAACTTACTTATTATATATGAGCTCAGGAGAATCTTGGTTCCTGATGTGTAGAAAAGGGGATGACTGTTTTGGAATTACATATTTTCTGACAATACTCATCTGTATTCACTGTTACAATGATTTGATAACTTTTGGTATTCACGGAGTTGTATGATATAGAAAGAGCAAATGGAACTTGTTGTTTCTTCCCACTTTTCAGTCTCATAAACACTTTATGAAATTAACAATGAACTGAAAGTTGCCCCTCTCACTTTTCCCATTTTGCTTGGCAGAGGAGAATGCACTGAAACCTTACGAAATCGCATCAGAGACCTGGAGACAGAGTGCAAGAAATTAACGATTGACATCAAGCTGAAAGAAGACCAGATACGAGATCTAGAAATGAAAGTTCAGGTAAAGAGCAGCTTTGCATGTGTCCATCCGTTATTAATATTAGTAGATATAATCTAGGGCAGCGTTCCCCAGTCTGGCACCCTCCAGGTATTTTGGACTGCAACTCCCAGCAGTGGTCATGCTAGCTGGGGATCATGGGAGTTGCACTACAGCACATCTGGAGGGCGCCAGATTGGGGAAGGCTATCCTAGGAAGACCTTATGAACTCGGCAGAATTTGGACCCTTTGAGCATAAGACTTTCAGTGTACGAGAAGTGCATACAGTTATGCTTCCTTTTATTATCCTAAATCTAGCTGAGCTTCGACTGAAAGCTATCTTTTTTCTTTGCTATTCTTCCCTCTTTTCCTGAGGGACAGTTACCTACTTGCATTGACCAACATTGCTTAACATTTGCATACCACTTCTTTGGGCAGTTTTAATCTGTTATTGGGCTTCCATGTACCACTTGGAAGTCCTAGTTGGGAATAAGATTATTGATTTCAAATTCACTCCAGTTTAACATTTTAAAAATGGGTTATCTAAAAACCTTTAGTCTAACACAAAAGGAATTGGGGTCCATTGCATCCCACAACATTATATTAAATTTCTCATTCAGCTACCAGGAAGCCCTTGCAAAGAAAATAGAAAGAGATGCCTAGGTAAAAGGCTGGGCTCATTTTAAATAATGGAAGGGGTCCAGTGTTCCCTGGTAGCCTAATTTGGTCTGTTTTTCAAAAGAATGTTACAGAAGGAAATTAGTGTTGCAAGTCTGCACTACGAGAACGTTAATTCCTGTGTCAAGATAAAGCCAGCTTGGAGCAGAATTAACCCCCTATGGTAGCCTTTCCCAACCTGGTGCCCTCCAAATGTTTTAGACTTAAACTCCAAACAGTCCCAGCCAGCATGGTCAATGGTGAGGAATGCTGGGAATGGTAATCTAAAATAGCTGGGGGCACCAGGTTGCGGAAGGCTACCCCAGGGTAAAATGTACTCCTGGTGTCCAGCGGACCCCTGCAGTGCTCTGTAATGGGACTCCTGTGCATAGGAATGTACAGAAACATTCTCACAGAAACAGGGAAATTACCCCAGTGCTTTTGAAGTGGTATAACCTCAAAAACTGAATTTATGATACAGACAAAATGCTAAGTTATTTTCCCTACTGTATTCTGAGAAGTTGCTAGGGATAGAATGGACTCCAGTTATCTTAGGCATTTGGTAGCTGTACACCCTCATTCATTTCAATTGGGATAAATACAATTCCTGTTAACTTAGTAAGTTTAAACACATTAAAAATATATTGTAGGGCAGGGAGATGAAACATCACAGGATAACTGGTCCCATACTTGTTGTGGAATAAATGGAGTACGACAGGTTCAGCAACAACAACAAAAGTTATACAGATATTTCAAACAGCTGCTGGGTCCACAGCAACCCCATTAGCTTAGGAGAGCTAAGGCCATTTCATACATCGACCCGGTTTACATGTAACAGTGGCAAACTGTGGGTTAATCAACAGTTTGCCACCATTACCTGCAAACAAGGCCATAATGTGAACTAGTTTGTCACCAGTTTGTATATTGGATGAGCAGCTGCAGTCACGGCTCCCTGGCGATTATCGCTGTATGATACATTTATTTTGAAAACGTCCTCGTCATAAGTATGTTTTACATTTTTAGGTGTACATGGGCTGGAGGGTGACAACAGATTTTTATAAGTGGGATCAGCAACAAAATATTGTACGTGGGCGGTTGGTTCTGTCTTCCAGATGAGACGAATCAAAAGCTTGACTAAACAAAAACATTTTCAATTGCCAGGAGAAAGTAAGGAGCAAGAGGGCCAGATGGATCTCCTCGAGCAGAGAGTTCCTCAATTAGGCAGCAGAGCAGAAATGGCATCTTTCACATCTCTGCCAATTGCACCTCAGGAGGTGGCAGGAGGTGCAGAGGGCCTCACTAGTTAACCTCAATTGCTGGGCAGTTTCATGCAGGAGGAGAGGGTTCTTTTAAATTACCTGGTCCTAAGCCGTTTAGCCATTTAAAAATTGAAGGCAGTTTGCCTGCTCATTGGAGTGTGTGCTCATTCCACTTTCTCTTTGGTCAAACAGGTTTTGTAGGTTTATTTCTTGTTTCAAAAACCTTCAAAGCCTGATCAGAAGGAACAATGGGATGAAAGAAATGTGTATGTTATGACATTTCTGTAACCACATTCAACTCCCTTAAAATATTTGTCTCCTTTCCTCTATACCTCCTTTCCTATAAACTCCTTTCCTCTATACCTAAAAAGGTACTGAAAATGTAGTCCTTGTTTAAGAGGAGTGCTGGTTATTTTTACTTTGATCGTCCTGTGGTCTTTTCATTATTTTGTGTGTTTTTTAACTAAAGTTAATTTTGTTTTAATCTTGTAATTTGCTTATGATGTGTGTGTTATAGCATTAGGTGCCTTGGGGTTCTGCAGAGCAGAATACAACTATTCTGAATAAACTACTTACAGTTTTGGAGTCCTGCTGGTGGAAGGGAGAAAATTAAAAACATTCTGGGCAAGAGAGCAGGATTTGCAGGGGACCAGCAAATCCTGATTGTTGGACCAGGAGGGCTAAGCACTTGGCCTCCATAACTTGTAGTTCTTTTCTTAAAGAGCCCTAAAAATTTTAATTTTGCTTGTATAATGCTCTTGCTCAATTGTCAGAAAAACAAGTTTGATTAAAGTTGACACTCGAGAGAGAGAGTGTCAACTTTAAATAGACTTGCTTAAAAAAAAAAGCCTATAAAAATAGATGCAAGTTCTACATATGTTTCTGAACCTGTTCTCAGTTTTTTCACTTACTCTGTAGGTTTGCAGTGAAATATTTCTGCTTTTTCAACGTTTTCCTTGTTTTCCTTGTACTGCATAGACATAGTCAAACTGGCTAGGGAAAAGTAGTGCAACTCTTGATTTAATATGCTGAGAACCAAGAAATGTACAAAGGAATATTTTCTTAATAATCACAAGCTTCACACTTGAATGTTGAAAAGAAAAACAGTTTGACTTTGTGGATATGACATATATATTAAGTAAAGTGTTTGTGTTTTTTTTAATTGGAGCTCTCTAGTGCATCCAACTCTTGAGGCTTAAAATGGAGCAACATTTTTAAAAGCACCCCACCCTTAAAATAAAGCATGGAAAGGTTGGGTAGGTAAAAGAACTTGTCAAAAACCCTTAAACCAACAAAGGAATTTAATTTGCAGAGAGAGGCAGTTAGATAACCTCTTCTTCTGTTTGCTAGCAAATAGAAGCTTATTGAGCATTTCTCTGGAGCACCAAGCATTGAGCATTTCTCTGGAGCACCACGTTGCCTTTGCCCATGGTGGCCCCACCTGTTTTCCAGTCCCAGTTTCCCTGCTGTGGGGGAAGGGCCACAGCTCAGTGGTAAAGGATGTATTTTTCAGAGAGGAGGAGAACCCAGGTTCAGGCCGCACTTATTTCAGTTTAGCATACAGTATGCTATTGGATAGCAGGGCTAAGAAAGACTGACTGTGCCTGAGACTCTGGAGACCTGCTGCCAGTTGAAGTAGACACTACTGGGCAAGATGGACTAATGGTCCGGCCTTAGTATTAAGGCAGAAACACCCGTGGTGAAGTGGGCCAGGTGGGACTCCTGCAATGTGTTTAGATCAGGGGTAGGGAACCTCAGGCCCAGGGGCCAATTCTGGCCCTCTTGGAGTCTCCAAATGGCCCCACCTCCTCTCCTCAGCTCCACACCCTTTCCCACAACCACAAATTGTTGGGTGCTTTCCCAGCCTTTGTGCAGTCCCCCCCCCCAAGCCTGTCCTAAGGCTTGATGACTGTCAGTAAGAGCTTTAAGCTACAATATGCTTGTGTTTTTTATATTTTGGACCCACCCCCTTTGCCTTTGGCCCCTGCCTCTTTGGCTTCAGCCCCACCTATTACTGGAATGTGCTCCCTCCTCCCCCGAGAGCTTTTCCAAAATTGAATTCAGCCCTTGGACTGAAAGAGGTTCCCTACACCGGGTTTAGATCATGGGTGGCCAACCTGGTGCAGAAGAACGTTGTATGCAGATGCACCCTGAACTAAAGATCATCCTGTATTGATTCATTTTATAGGCGCTGGCAGAACAGAGCAGTTTGGGAAACCTTTGACTCTTAAAGGGGTAGATGGTCATGCTTGGGGCGGGGAGGTGCGTTCTCTGTTTCATGAGTTGAGATGGCTTTTATTGTTTCCTCCCAGTAGGAGCCATCCTCAGGGCAGATAATGTTCCTGGGTATAAAGGGCCAATTGAGAAGGAGACGTCATAGCAGCAGACTCTAGGAGCCAGGGAGTATGAAGTTATACATAGTGTGGAGAAAGCGGATAGAGAGAAAAACTTCTCCCTCTCTCATAGTACTAGAACCCAGGTCATCCAATTAAGCTGAATGGTGGGAGATTCAGGAAGTATCCCACTCAGTGCATAGTTAAACTATGGAATTTACTCCCACAAGATGTAGTGATGGCCACCAATTTGGATGGCTTTAAAAAGCAATTGGACACATTCATGGCAAATAAGGCTATCAATGACTGCCAGTCAAGATGGTTACATGCTACAATGTCATCTCCTGAATTGGCCCTGTATACCCAGGAGCATTCTCTGCCCTGAGTATGGCCCCTGCTGGGAGGAACCAATCAAAGCCTCCTCAACTCATGAAACAGTGGCAGCATGCTTCTGATTACTGGTTGCTGGGAAACATACACTGGTCCCCGTGTCCTGCTTGTGGGGTTCCCATGGGCATCTGGCTGGACTAGATAAGCCTTTGGTCTGATCCAGCAGGGTTCTTCTTATTTTCTTACTCTGAGGTACAGTTTTGGGTTTAGAATGGAACCTGAGAAACAGGCCAATATGTGCCTAGTTGGACACAGACTGGCAGATCCCCCATAAATAACAGGCTAACATTGTGTTTTGGGGTGCATATATTCATGTTCAACAGGCCATGAGAATAACACATTGCAATCTCTTCTGGGCCGTTGGGAAGGGCAGGCAAAGAAAACTGTATAATTACACAGAACGTTTCATTTTTCAAGTTGCAGCTTCTGCAGATCTAAGTTACCTTTGTATTCAGATTATGATGTCCGAGCATGTATGTTTTTTACATCCTACTTTCAAAGTCAAAGCATATCACTAAATTGTCTTACACCCTACATACTGCAGTTTTGCCCCCAGATTTCATTCTCCTCCCTCAATCCCAGACATACATTTAATTTGTTCTTTCCCTTCTATGTCAGTATAAAGACCTTATTTGTAACAGTCCTGCTTTAATTACTCTCAAAGGAACTGCGGAAATACAAAGAGAATGAAAAGGATACAGAGGTGTTAATGTCAGCACTTTCAGCCATGCAGGATAAGACACAGCACTTAGAGAACAGCTTGAGTGCAGAGACGCGGATCAAGTTGGACCTGTTCTCTGCATTAGGAGATGCAAAAAGACAGCTTGAGATAGCCCAAGGTAAGTGGAATTCTCCTAGTTTGTACTAGTAGTACTAGGCTGAGCAGTAGAAAATGAGGCAGTGCCCTCTGGTGTCCAGGAAGATATTGTGGGTAGGATCCACAGAATTGCATGTGCCAGTGGAAAGGTTCCATGCACATATTGATTCGATTCACACATAATGACCACCCATGGGTTGTTAGGGCTGTATTTCTCCCTCAACAACCCAGAGTGCTGGGTTTGGGTGTCGCAGCAAACAACCCAGGAATGAGGCGTTCCTGGGTTGTTTTGTAAACCAGACGTGAACCAGCAAGCGATAGCAAGGCCGTGCGCACGGCTGCAAAATAGTACACTCACTTGCTGCCATGTAGCCCCATCAACCCAGGGGTTTAAACATCCCATGGGTTACCATTATGTGTGAACTGGGCCAGTTGGGTATCAGGGGTGGAGGATGCTTGCAAATGTTGGCCTTTTAGCTGCATTTTCTTGTGCTATATCCAAGCCTGCTTCAGACGGTCCCCCGACCTTCAGGGCCAGCTTTTCCAGGAGCATGAGAGACTTACTGGGAAGGGCTGATCATGTATTGGGTAGGGTTATGTGCATGGCCTTCTGGGTTTTTGCCCTTGAATGCTGAAACTACCTTTGACATTGCCTCTGCTGGAAATATATGGGAACACACACACCCTCAGTAAACTTGACCAGTCTTAGAAATTGCCCTGAGAAATGTTGCTAGTCTTAGCTCTCTTCCAGCTTTCCTTAACACTCTCCAGGTTTTTGCCCAAGGAAGAATCCCAGCTCGCTTAGTTTTGCTTTAGGCAAATCTCAGTAACTGCTCAGTGCCAAAGTAGGGTTCAACTTAACCAGTGGTATTCAGTTGTTAAATAAGGTTAACTATTACTTCAGCATCCAACAATAATTCTGGAAGTGTCAGTGGAAATCTGTAGAGTGCAGGTGACTGGTTCAGAAATCTGAGAGTAATTGCTTTGGTCCTCCTGAACAGCCAGGCAATTGTAGCATCCTCCACAACAAGGAAAGCAACCCTGTGTGGTTTTTATCTTTCTCTTTGAGAATGGAAGCGAGCAGTGATGGACCAAATATGGTTAAATTTTATTGGATCTCTGCACGCATCTCCAAGGGCGAATGTTGCAGAAATGTAATATGGTAGGAAATGAAGAGCCCAGACGCAGCTGGAATTCCTCATTTTGTATACTCCATCCAGGAAAACAAAATGCTGAGGGAAGTAGGAAGAGAAAATAATAAATGGAAATTTGCTTAAATAGTTTAATTTGTACTTCCTGCTCCTTGGCAATTGCTGTGTTTTCTAACCTCAGGGAAATAACCTTCTAGTGCAGGCCTCTGTAAAACTGAAATAAAATTATCTGGTAGGAAGTTCTAATTTGGGCTACATTAAATTTTTCCTCCTCAGTTGTTGAGGGAAAAGGGGAGGGAAAATACCCTCCACCCAGAAAGCCCTCACACTGTACCTTTCTTCATTGCTGTTCACAGTGATTTGCATCTTCTCGTTCCTTCCTGTGCTCCTGCTATGGCATCATTTTTGTTTGTCCAGGCTTCCTAGTTCCCCAGGTGGCCACAGCCTATCAGGGATTCATGTAGGGAATGTGATGTCATGGTGCCACATAGCTAGTCTGACTTGGTTATGTGACCTCATCCCCAAGGGCAAACAGAGCCCTCAATTTAAAAGTGGCACGGGCAGTGGGACATCCCAGTTGTCCTGTCCATGTCTCGCTGCGCTGTGGTGGTTTCATCACAACATGGCAGCAGCAACATGACAACAGCAAACGTTTTCGTGCCCTTTTGAACCCCTCTCTCCCCCCCCGCCCGCCAAACATTGCTGAGAAGGATGTGCAAAAAAAGTGTGCAAAACCCGGCTCCCCTCCCCGTTCCTACTCAGGGCCAGTAGTGATTAGTTGTGGACTGTAAACTGCCACTTCAGCCAGCAGAGGGTGCACAAAGTTAATGCAAGATTCATGTTCCTCCCTAACAGATACACATGGACTGAATTAGGTGTTCGCTGTTTTACATGGATTTGCAGTGATCCCCACTCCTTGTACCGTAGGCTCCCTGTCATAACTGGTTTGGCCATGGGTCTGGTCTGTTGTGTGCTGGTAGTGGGTGACCCTTTTCTTTTCTTCTTTTTGTTTAATATTGCAGGGCAAATAATTCAAAAAGATCAGGAAATCAAGGACCTAAAACAGAAGATCGCAGAAGTTATGGCAGTAATGCCCAGCATAACGTACACTGCAGCCACCAGCACGCTGAGTCCTGTTTCCCCACATTACTCTTCCAAATTTGTGGAGACCAGCCCTTCCGGACTTGATCCCAATGCCTCTGTTTATCAACCCCTGAAGAAGTAAATGCCAACTTTCGATTTGTCACACGGAAGGCATCACACAGAAAAATCTCTTGCAGTCAAGATGAAATTTGTATTGTGTGAGACTGTACTGATTTATTGTTTAAAAAAATAAAAATAAAAAGAGGGAAGTGGGGGGAAAGAACCCCAGCACCAAGATTTGGCTAGAACTGCCCACCAGTTTTTTCTTGTAAATTTTTAGAAAACCTCACAGAACTTTACCGTTTTTTTCTTGGCCAATGCATTAAGGGGAAAAAGAACCCATAACTTGGTTTTCACATAGCAAATTCTGCCTCTGTTCTTTTAAAAAATAAATACACTCTTGCAAGGTTTCCTCTTGAAAAGATTAAGAAAACATGGAGCTCTGCTTGATTCTAAACCCTTCTTTTGTTTTTGTTTTTAAAAACATAATGAAGCCAAAATGGCAAATTAAAAATGACAAGGAATAATGATGGAAATTCTTTAGGGTTTTTTTTTTTTTTTAGAATGCAAGGGTTTCTAGTCAAACAAAGCTTTGATAATATCTGTGTGTTGTCAGGGTAGAGGGGAGGAAGAATATGTGCAAGAAATCAATTGACTTACCCCTCTAAGGACCAAACATATTTAAGGGGGCATCCATTTTAATGGAAGGCATAAGTAATGCAGAATGTGTAGATGATAATGTAACCTTGGCCATTGTGTGAGGTGTTTCGATTCCCATCAGTGTGTTTAGTCACTTGAGAACTGCTAACAGTCTTGTTCAACAGTGCCTTGGGAAAAGAGATATTTCAAGAGGAAACTTGATAGTTTTAAGAATTTTCTCCCCCTTTCACTATCGTCTAGCTCACCCTTCCCCAACCTGGTGTTCCCCCAACTGTGTTGGACTACGATTCCCATCACCCTCAGCCAACATGCCCAGTGACCCTGCTGATTGTGGTGATGGGAGTTGTAGTCCAACACATTAGGAGGCCGCTGGGTTAGGGAAGGCTGGTCTACCTTATAACTCCCAGCTCATTTTACAGAGTCTACTGCAAATCGTACATGGTAATTTGGATGCCTGTTGTAATCCATCGTTACATCTCTTTTTTGTTTGTTTGTTTTGGGTACAGAATCCAACAGTGTTCACTTGATCAGGATATGCTGTAGAGGGCTCAGCAGTAACAGAGGGAGTTCTGGTGAAGGCAGAACTATGCAATGTACTGTATACAAGAGACAGACAAGCTAGATCATAAAAGCGGCAGTTTGAGTTTTTTTGTGTTTTTTTAAAGTCAACTGCAGTTACGCTTTATATCATCTTGTGTTTGACAATTTAATTTCAGTGGGGCTGACTAAATCTCAGCCATTGTGCCAAGGAGTTTTTTAAAAGAGTTTTAAAAAAGAAACTCATAAAATTGCACAAAGATTTAAGTTTCAGTGTATATTGTGCATTGGTAGGAAGTGTGTTGCACTGGCGACTTTCGAAGTGTTTAAGGTTTTGGGGTGTGGGTGGGAGGGGGCAGTGGGGCAGGGATACAAAATTGTATTAGCAACTAGCAAAATTATAAAATCAAACCATTATGATTTTGTAAACATGCAGTGGACTCTGGAAGGACAAGGTTCTTCTTTAAAAAAAAACAACAACGACATTTTTTAAAGTTTCATATGAATTGGCAGGTATGCCTTGTTTAAAGAAAATTAAGTAGGACAAGCAAGTCAATAAAAATAGGAGTATTAAAGATCCATCATTTTTAATCAGAGATTCTTTTGAGATAAAATCTTCTAGCTTTAGCCAGGTGTGCATGTTGCATTTTTGAATCATCTTGTGTAATTGTCACCATGAAAGTGTTACTCAGAAATGTCATAGGTTTTCATCTTTGTGCAAAACATGGACCGTTGTCACTGACGTTTGTTTTGTGTTGAGGCTCCCCCATTTTTTTATTTTTATTTTTATTTTTTATTTTTGCTGCCTTTTGGGCACTACTTTCATTGAAATTCTCAGTCTTGGCTGCATCCTTTTTTTTTTCTGTGGGGTTTACAAAAAATAAACATTTTCTTGCAGATAAAGTTGTTTTCTGTTTTTGTTTTAAGTGGCCCAGATTATTATGGGTTGTAGACATACTTGGCTTTTAAAAAAATAAGACTTTTACCTGCTTATAGAAATTTTGGTCAATTAATCATGCAACCTTTGATAAAATCTGCATATATTTGCATATGAGGAAAAACAATTCTAAATCTTGGTTGTAGATGGTCAAGGCATCACCTTAGACTTGGAGGCATTCCTCCTGTCTCACAGATAATCTCTCTAGAGATCGCTCTTGCCATCAGCTTTTTTAATATTTAAAATATCTTAAATGGTTTAAAAGTCTGTTTACCAATAATACAACAGGGCACATTTTAGTTGATTGAAATGTTTTAACTGATAAATTGACTTAAACATCAACTAAACTAAAGTCACTTAATCTAATATTAGTAGAATTGGCTAGTTAGGTTTTCATTTGTCCACCATTTGAGGAAAAAATAATTTACACAGTATGCCTTTGCTGGTAACAATTGAGAAGAAGAGCAAATATTTCTTGAATTCTTTGTGAGCAGCTTTTTATCCACTTACTTGCCTCACAGAGCACTGTGTTTTTTTTTAAAGTTGGAAGGGCAGGGTATAAATCCTCTTAGGCTGAGTCTTGCAAATACATCCACACAAACTATTAGCCCCCAGAGATTTTCACTAGCCCTCCTGCCCCTGCATAATTTATACTATGTAATGTTGGCAGCCAAAAAGAACAATTTTATATAAAGCTTCCCTAGAGACAATTCATGCTCACTGCAGGTGACTAAGCTAGTGGATATTTACAATCCTGTACTGACCAATTTAGAATGGTTAAATGGTGTTCTGTAACACAAAGGGCAGCAACCTTCTTGAAATAGCACTGTCTAGGGTAGGAGAACATTGGTAGAGGGCAATAGATGTAAGAAAAAACTCTCTGTGGATCCAGGATTCACCCGTCCGCAAGAGAAAGAGCTCCGCTCACAGAAGTTCCCCCCATCCAATTTCTGGGTTTTCCCCCTCACACACCACAGCTCACTCCATTCAGCAGGGTCTCCTCACCCTTTGGGTAGCATTTTCATGGGGGAGGAGGGGGAGGGGAAGCCCACTTCAGCCAGTGTAATCGATCCAGCATAAATCTGGATCCAACCCAATGTATGCATGGGCTCCCTGTTGTCTGTAAAGGGAAGTTCTCTGCGAATGCACAACGAAACTCTGCAGTCATGTGCATGGAGTGTTCACCATACAGAAAAGAAGGGGGAGCCCCTGCACAGATATTGGAGCTGCTGAATTGCAGCCAATGAGCACAATCTACTGGGGAGAGTCTATGCAAGCCTGGTTGAAATGAATAGAAGTGGTGCAAGAGCTTCCAAGCCATCTTGTGTTGCGGGTACATGCTCCTGTATCAAAAATAATGATGCCTGAAGTGGCCCATAGGTATTGAACCAATGATGAAACTTGCCAATACTGTTCTTCCCCATCCATCTTTCCTTTAGCTATTAGAATTGTCTTGCACCTCTCTCTTCGGGCTGGTATCACAGATTACATGGTTAGGGAGTAACTACCTTTACAAGCTCGTCCTCACCAACAAGATCCCTCCTACCATCTTGTGTCCCTACAGATGGTGAAGGCTGGAAAGCACCCGAAGCTCTAGACTTTTTCCTGTGGTCCTTGTGAGAAGGAAGCCCCTGCTACATTTGACCTTGACCAAAGCAGTTCCTTGCCAAAGGGAATGGCTGGGTGGGCTATCTCCTTGTTTCATATCGTGTGACTGATCTTCTCAAAATTTGGCACCAATTCATCCAGTAAAATTCTGCTTCTTGTTGCCTCGGTACAGACAAACACATGTAATCATGATTAGCATTCACCAAGGTTTGGCAAGGTTATGGTTAACCACATTAACCTCAGTTAAGATCCCAAATGTGCAATAAGACCATGTTTGAGGTTTCTAAGCCAAGCTCTTTCTATGAAGACACCAGTGTGACCTGCTTGTCACCTCACAAGCTGGAGAGGAAGGGAAATTGCTTTAACTATGGTGGTTACAGCAATAGGCTGGTTTGCACAACATGGCAGCCCAGGGGTTAGCAACCCATGGGCCACTATGAAGGTCCTTCATAGATTACTTAGCATGTCATCCAAACCCAGAGCACTGGGTTGTTTAGGGGCTAAACAACCCAGCGGTTAACCCAACAACAAACGATTGTTAACAAACCAGTGCTTCAGGTTTGGATGACATGCTAAGCAACCTACAAAGGAGTCGATCCTGGGTTGCTAAGTAAAAGTGGAAGTGTTTAACCCACAGGCTGTCATGTTGTGCAAACCAAGTCAATTTCCTTAACACAACCCATGGTTAACGCAAACCCACCTCAAACTATCGTTCCATATCCTGGCTTGTGACCCATTCATGTCAATGGTTTAGGTTTTTGACATAAGTTGGTTAGGGAAAACAAACCATGGTTAAACAATATGTCTGCGCAGAGTTTCTCTTTGTGCCCGAAGATGGCTTTTTTAAGCCAAAGCAAATTTAGCAAGACTTCAGGCTGCCACATGATGGCCATCTTACCCTACATTTTTCGCTTGAATACACAACACAGAATGGTCTCTGGATATCTGTGTATTTAAACCAATTTTGTGAAGAGTTGAAAGGACTCTCCATGATTGCATTCTTTCTTAAAATGGCATTGGACCTAACATTACTTTTATTAAAGGTCTTGTTTTCCTTGTAAAGCATGCAAAGAGACTGGAAACGTTCTGCTCAAAGTTTTGATGAGCCAATTGAAACTCATTTATGGTTCAAGGATTCTTGAACAATAAATCAAAGCGCAATGCAATTTGTGTACTCTGCCATCATTCTTAGGATGATTAGGAGGCAGATTACATTGTTCCAATTAAAATTATGAAAGGTGAAAACTTGTTTGTTTGAAGTGTGTCATCTGTTTGTTTTATGCAATTTAAGTAAGTAATGGAATGCAATCTTTTCAGATAGTGGAAACCTGCACTTGGCTGGCCTTTGCTCTGCAGATATTTTAACTGCTTGAAGTGAAAAGGAACGTTTCTTCAATTGGCTCATCAAAATTTTATTTTCAGTGTTGCCAAATTGCAAGGAAAAACCAGGGTGTAGGAGTTTGGATTATGACAAATTTGGCTTATAACAGACTTCTATCAAAGCAGCTTTGAGTATAATGTTCACCCCAATGACTGATTTGTTTGGAACTGAATCTGTGTGAAGAGAATTCCCCCATCAGTTTTACTTATCACATTCATTATCCATTCCCGGATTTATCTCAATTAAGCCTTTTTTCAGTGAAATCTGAAGGATTAGCACTCTATTCATAGATCAGACTTTAAAAAATGTGCTCCCCCCCAGTCCTTTTCTCTAGTCCTTACATAACGAGACTGAGCAATAAACTTGTTGCAAGGTGTGGCCATGGTCTTTGTCTCTTTCCCAGTCTGGTTTCAGACATCGCAGTGCTGAAACTGGGAGCAAAACTGCACCAGGCACTGGCTCCTTGCATCACCACGGCTATTGACTGGAGAAGAGAGCAGCAGAAAGGTCATATAAGCTGGGGGCACTTGCATGACAGCCCAGATTCTTCCTGGCAGGAGTGGAATCAGGTGACGTCAGGGAGCCAATCCCATGCCACTGCCTGCTATAAAGCACCTAGAGCAATTCCATCCTGCATCTGGGCAACTCAGCATGGAGGAAGACCACTCAGCTATTCTACTGTGGTACAGGGCTACTGGTATTCTGCTTGGGTGTTAACCCCAAGGTACATGCCTGCCCTTGGCCCAAAATTCTGTAAAAGTATACATTTTTAATGTATTAAAATATATTAATATTTTATATTTAAATGTTTCCCTCCACAGCAGCCCGCACACACATAAATCCAACAAAAGTGTAAGATCAAACAATCAGAAAATAAGTAGAGTCCCCAGAACGGTACAGCAATGTGGAGGCCAAAGGACTGACAAAATAACACACTCCCTGCAGTGGTGCACCAGGGACTGGACCTTGAGGCTGAGGTCCATTGCTCCTCAGACCTGGGGGCCCCAAATAACTACCCAGAGAGCAGCAGGTGATGAGGCAATGCCAAACAGACCTGCCATCAGCACCTGACCCATGGGGCCGATGCTGCTCCCCACAGCATCCTTTCTTCTTTAAAATATTTCATAGGGGGCAGCTGGCCAGGCATGCACATGGTTATACATGTGTGCTTATTTTCATATTTTTACTTTAAATCTACATTATTCTTTTCGACAATAAAATGGTGCTTATGCCCAAGTGAATGTGTTTAGCATCAGGGCAGCAGAAGAAAAGCCAGTTTTATTCCTGTAGTCATGATGATGCTATGGTTTAAGCACATTTCAACTGGAAACTGCACTTCCTCAGAGTATTTCTCCTTTTTAACGTCAGGGTTGTTTTGCTCTAAGATATCTAGAAGCAGTTGTAAAGCATGGAATGGCAGTGGAGTTGGGGAGAAGAGAAATGTTCATGTGCTTCACAACTGAAGTAATATAGCATGAGCATCTAAAGGGTGTGTGTGCTGTAAAGCCATTAAGTCCAAGGTCTAAAATTACCTCGCTGTGCCACTGATGTTTGCATTGGAAGGCCATAGGTGATGGGACAGAACAAATTCCTCCCGAAAGGCATTTCCAGAGCTTCAGTTCTACTGTGGACAAGCCCCCTGCTCACATTACCTCAGATGGTAATCTGAACAGGGTCTGCAGAGAACTGAAAATGCAGGTACAGTGGCAAGAAGTTTGTGAACTCTAATGATAATTACGGAAATTCCATAGTTTTACCACAATAGCCTTCATGAATCAAAACCAGTCCTTTTCTAAATATCCAATAGCATTTATATTAAACAATTCTATGATTTGTGAAATTAAACGATGTATACATTAGGCAAACAATGAGTACTTAACAGTCAGGGTATGTGCAAAAGTAAGTGAACCCCTGGTTGTATCAGCTCAATTAAATGGAATAATTAGAATAAGGTATTTAAGTAAACAGGTAGATCTTCAGGGGTGAATTTGGGAGACCCCACCCTATAAAAGGATCGGACACTTTGTGAGTTTGGTCTTCAGCATACAGTTGTGTGGAAACACGTCATGCCATG
This sequence comes from Heloderma suspectum, assembly GCF_057233095.1. Lineage (NCBI taxonomy): Eukaryota > Metazoa > Chordata > Lepidosauria > Squamata > Helodermatidae > Heloderma > Heloderma suspectum. The sequence continues at coordinate 33,956,674 of NC_139467.1, read as the reverse complement.
ATCAAGACGTCTCTGAGGACCTCAGAAAAGCAGCTGTTGCTGCTCATCAGTCTAGAAAGGGTTTCAAAACCATTTCTAAGGATTTGGGGCTTCACTAATCCACTGTCAGACAGATAGTCTACAAATGGAGAAGGTTCAAGACCACAGTCACTCTACCCAGGAGCAGTCGTCCTACCAAAATCCTCCAAGAACAAACCGGTGCATCGTCCAGAAGTCAAAAAGAACCCCAGAGTAACAGCCAAAGATCTGCAGGCCACTCTCACCTTGGTTGATGTGACTGTTCATGACTTGATGATCAGAACAAGAATGGTGTTCATGGAAGGATAGCCAGGAGGAAAACACTGCTCTCTAAAAAGAACATTGCTGCCCATCTGAAGTTCACTAAAGATCACATAGATGATCCCCAAGACTTCTGGAACAATGTTCTCTGGACAGACAAGTCAAAGGTAGAACGTTTTAGCCTCAATGAGAAACGTTATGTTTGGTGAAAAACAAATACTGAGTTCGAAAAGAAGAACCTCATCCCAACTGTCAAGCATGGTGGTAGGAATGTGATGGGTTGGGCCTGATTTGCTGTCTCAGGACCTGGATGGCTTTCCATCATTGACACAACCATGAATTTGCAGTGTATCAGAAGATTCTAGAGGAGAATGTCAGGCCAGCCGTTTGTGAGCTGAAGCAGACCTGAAAGTGGGTCAACAAGATAATGATCCTAAACATTCACTTCAAAGTCTGGACCTAAATGCCATTGAAATGTTGTGGCAGGACTTGGAGCAAGCTGTTCATGCAAGGAAGCCCTCAAATGTCACTGAGGTGAAGCAGTTCTACAAGGAAGAATGGGCCAAAATTCCACAAAACCAATGTGGGAGACGGACCAACAGTTACAGAAAATGCTTGTTTGAAGTCATTACTGCTCAAGGGAGTGCTACCAAGTACTGAATCTAAAGGTTCACATACTTTTTCACACATGGATATTGAATGTTTAATCAGTTGTGGATAAATACATGTTGAAAATTTATTATGTTTGTGTGTAATTTGTTTAATCAGGTTATCTGTTGTTCTTTTTCTAGGAATATGGGGTTAGATTAAGATCTAATAACATTTTAGATTGGAAATATGTGACAGTCCTAAGGGGTTCAAACCCTTTTTCTCACCACTCTAGGTTACTGGGGAGAAGATGGTTCTTTAGGTATCCTGGACTATGGAAGTATGAGAATTTCGTTCCTGCAGCAAATCATGCAAATGTTGTGTTTGCAACCCCAAACATGAGTGGGAACGCAATTCTTGGGAAATCCTGAACTTGTGTTCGTGTTCGAAAGTGCATACTTCTGAAAATGTGCATTGCCAAACCAAAATCTGCATTTTTCCTGTCCCCCCCCCCAAAAAAAAAAAAAGGGAACAGGAACAGAAACGAGGTGAAATGAACTTTGCGGACGAATTCAGAGACCCTCAACTAACTCAGACATCACATGTTCACCTTTCCCTAGCCTGGGCCCAAGCCATTTAAGACTTCCCAAGTTGGGCCCAGAACCCAGCTGGCAGCCAACTGATGTCCTTGCAATGTGGGGAAAATATTAACTCAACCAGAGAAGTTTTAGTTGGTGCCTTGAAAAGCGTTTAGAGATAAAACACTTGCAGTCCCTGTTAAAAGAGCACCTTTAACACAACAGAAGAGGCCAGTTTGAAAAACCATGATCAAAATCTACTTTATGACATAGTAATGTCAAGTTAGAACAGAAATATTTCATCTTGCTCACCTGTGACATCTGATCTGCCCATAAGATATTACAGCAAAGGTGCCGAACCTCCTTCCACCCAAGGGCCAAATTCAATTTCAGAGATGCTCTCGGGGGCCACATTCCAGTGGTGGGCGGGGCCAAAGGCAAATGTGCAGGGCAAAAGGGATGGAACCAAGATGCAAAAAATTCCAGCGTGTTTTAGCTTAAAGCTCTTCCTGCCAGTAGCTAAGGCTTAAGAGAGGCATTTCAGCCTTTTGGAATGGGGCGCGGGGGGACCTGCAGAACAGCCAGGAAACTACCAATTGATTGGTAGCTGGGGAAAGGGGGAGACCAGGGGAAGGGGGCATGACCTTCTAGAGAGGTAGGTTTGGCCCCTGGGCCGGAGGTCCAACACCCCTGTGTTAAAGCCATGAATGTGCACACCCAGGCAGGGTCATCTTTTAGGGAACTGTATGGTTCTGAAGAAGGGCAGGGAAATGGCTGTAGCTCAGTGGAAGTCCATATGTTTTGGCTGCAGAAGGTTCCAGGTTCAGTCCCCAGCATCTCTAGATAGGACTGGGAAAGACCCCTGTCTGCAACCCTAGAGAGAGCCACTGCCAGTCAGTGGCCCTGTTGAGATGCACACAGGGAGAGGGTGGTTAGGGTAACTACGGAGGGGGTGTAGCCTAGCAAAACCACAACACACCCATCATATGACCAGGAACCACGAGGCGCTGCATGGTTACCATAACGACACCCCCTCCGTATTTACCGTAACCATCATCCCACTGCTGCTGCCGGTGATCCAAGTGGCCTTCACATCACGAAAACACATGCGCCGGCCACTCGATCTGTTGTGATGTGCCGGCAACCACAGAGAAAGTCTGCACCAGTTCGAGTGGCACCAGCGGTACGGGATGCTCTAGGCTGCCATCTCTATGGTCATGGGCCAGAAATGACAAGGAGCCCACCACACGTAACTGTAAGCCAGCCCAGGGCCCCTTAACCCTGCTGCAGGGGGGATGATTACCTGGGATAGTTTTGGAACCATGCTTAGTGGGTTTTTCTCCCCACCCCCTGACACGCTAAGCCACCATAGTTAGCACAAATTGTCTAACCATCATGGCTTCCTGTTACGTGTGCACAGGGCCAGTGCAGACCAGCCTGCCCCAATCTGGCGCCCTCCAAATATATTAGATTGCAACTCCCATTATCCCCCAGCCAGCACAGCCAGTGGCCATGCTGGCAGATGATAGGACTTGTAATTCAACACATCTGGAAGGCATCAGCTCAGAAAAGGTTTGTGAAGACCGGGGTGGAGAAACGTTTTGGCCCAAGGGCCAGATTCCATTTTGGAGAAGCTCTTAGGGACAGCATTAGAGTTGTGGGTAGGGCCATAGGCAAAAGTTTCCTCACAAGTAAGCAGGTGAGGACAAGCCTCTGCATGTCTACTCAGAAGTAAGCAGGACAAACCGCTCCAGGATAAGGCTCAGAAGGAAGCAAGACTGAATCCCTCAGCAGCACGTTCAAATAGCCTCTCTCCTCAGAAGTAAGCTTAAGCATCATGTCCACTCACAAGTAAGCAAGACAAGCCTCTGCAAGACTACTCAGGAAGAAGCAGGACTGAATCAGAGCATTCTCCCTGGCCCCATCTCCTCTGCCCTCCAAGGGAAAGATCTCATTTCCATTCAGCAGCTGATGGGAGATAAGACGCTTTCCACTGCTCAGCACCGAGGAAGGCAGCCCTTTTCAGTGCTAAGCAGCGGAAAGCTGCTGAACAGAAATAAGAGGTTTCTCTCCGTGACAGAGTGGGTGGGACAGTGCCAGCTCCAGGTTTTGGGGGGCCCTTGGCCAAGACACCCTCGATGGGCCCCCTCCCTCAGTGGACCTACCTCCTCACCGCCAGCTCCTCTTCCTCTTTCTCACCATTGCTCCCCCTGGCTTGCTTGGCAGCCAGAGTGCCAGGGAGCCAGGAGACTGAGGCATCTGCTGCTCCTCCTCCTTGCCAACTCTGCTGTCTGGGCCAGGGCGAGTGGCAGGTGAACAAGCAGGCTGCACTGGTGAAGAGGAGGCGCACGTCCAGGGGGCTCTCGTCAGTGGGCCCTCGCTGGGGTGTGGGCCCTTGGCAGGTGCCCAGCCATGCCTACCTTTGGTGCCAGCCCTGGGTTGTCCATCCACCCTTGAAGGCCCACGTCACTGTACCCAGGTTCTGAGAGCACCAGCCAGTTGCTCCTGGGTGCTGCACTGCCAGCCTGACATGCCTCATCCACATTAACAGTCTCTGCCCCACAGCGTTTCAAGATGTTAACGTCATGGTGATTTTCGGCTTTGCCTTCCTGCTGGCCTTCCTGAAGAGATATGGCTTCAGCAGCACTGGGTTCGGGCTTCTTCTTGCTGCCCTCGGAGTGCAGTGGGCTGTGATCATGGATGGATTCCTCTTCCATTTCTCAGATGGCAAAGTGAAGATCAGTCTACAAAGGTAGTTTACACACTTTACAGCATCGTCTTCCTTGCTAGGATTTCCGGTTGCTTCAAACAGTAATTGCAATGCCTGTGTTTTGGTGGATTTAGCTCAGCAGCAATGGTACAGTTAGGTCAATTTAGTGGTCTTGGGGACCCCTTCCCTTCAGATCAGGGGTGGGCAACTTGTAGGCCAAAATATCTGGAGGGCCACAACTCCCATAATTCCTCACCTTGACCATGCTGGCTAGGGCTGATGGGAGCTGGAAGCCAAAACATCTAGAGAACCATGAGTCGGCCATCCCTCAACAAGCAAGCAGGCTGCACTGGTGAAGTGGAGGCACACGTCCAGGGTACTCTCCTCAGTGGGACCTTGCTGGGGTGTGGGCCCTCGGCAGGTGCCTGGCCAGTCCTCCCCTTGATGCCAGTCCTGGGGTGGGGCCAGGGGAGGAAGCTGCCGGATGCCTGGGGAAACCCGCAGTCCAGAGGTTCCCATTCCTGATGTAAACTGCCCAGAGAGCTTTAGCTATTGGGTGGTATAGAAACGTAATAAACAGATAAATAACAATAAACGACATTGAGCTAGGTGGAGCCAAGGCCTGACTGGTCTAAGGCACCTTCCTCTGACCCTTCCTATCCCCAATCCCCAAAGCAGATCTAGGCTGAGGTTTTTGGTAAACTGGGAAATATTTGGCCCTATTTTCCATTTAATTTTTTTTTAAACGTATTTATTTATTTTGAATATATTTTTATTTATTTTATCTTTATAAATGAAATAAACAATACCAAAAATACCAACAACATGATCAATATTACAATTTCCCAGCAATACAATATTCTGATAAGGACACCACAATAACAAAAAAAGAAGGAAAAAGAAAGAATAAAAGGAAAAGGAAGGAGGAAAGGAAGTGAAGAAAAAAGAAGATTCTTTCCTCTTCCCTCCCCCTCTTCCTCTCCCTCCCCTTAAAGGAATTAAGTTTAAACTCCAATACTCCCCTGGCCTCCGATGTCATTCTATTTTAAAAACTGTATCTATAACCTTAACAATCTCACAGTTTAATAAACAACCTTACATTTCAATATCATATCATCAATCTTATACCAAAGAAACAGGTCTACAATTCATTTCCAGAAGTCTATATCAATAATAATAATAATAATAATAATAATAATAATAATAATACAAATAGTGTTATATAATAATAAAACTTAAAATAAACCTTCAACAGTCAGTAATATATTTTATACTAGATATATAAGTACACAATATACCCTCAAACAATAAATTTAAATACAGCATACCATATCTGTTTTGAAATAAAAAAACATAAAGAAAAGCACAAAAAAAAAAAAAGATGAAAGAGAATAAATGAATATATGTATAATCATTTATCTTCTGACCCAGCCTGGATCATGTAGACTAAACACAAACAGTTAACAAAGCTTGTTTAAAGATTCCAATTCATGGGGTTGTAACAGAAATTTCACGCATTTTTACGTTCAGCCATGCCTCTGCCATTTCATGATTTAGAAACGTCTTCATCTGACTTTCAGACACAATACAAAGTGTAACAGGATATTTTAAATAATATTGTAAGTTCATTTGTTTTGCCATATTTTTTGCTTTGATAAATTGCTTTCTTTTATTCGCCACCTCTTTGATGTAATCTGGAAATAACATAACTTTATCTTGTTTCCAGGAAAGGCTTCCAACTTCTCTTGCCAAATGCAGGATATAATTCTTTGTGGAGACTTTTGCAGATTGGACTATGATCGTATAGTCAGTCGCTTTAGCATTTGGCACACAAAATGCCTGCTCAATATCAAGTAAATAATCAAATGGGATAGGGAGTATCTCGTGCAAAAGTTTATCCACAAAAATAGGCAATTTTACATCATTAGACAGATTTTTAATCCCAATAATATGTACATTGGATCTTCTCGTGAAGGCCTCCAGTTGAGAAATTCTATCAGAGGCATTTTTAAAACAAATTTGTGTCGTAGTTTCATTTCCTGCCACTCGATCTTCTACCTCTTTAATTTTCGTCTCCATTTTTTGCCATGACACATTAATTAAATCCACAGCTCCTTGCAAGGTGGTGATGGAATTTTGGATTAAATCCAACCTTTTGGCTTGCTGTGTAAATTGCGAAGATAAAGTCTTTACCAGAGTAATCAATTCCCCTATATCTTCTGTTTTCGAAACTTTTGACATGGGGGGTATGGGGGGAGTTGAGGCCAGCTCCTTTCTTCTCCTCAGTGCAGTCGTGTTTCTCTCAAACAGATCTTGCAGGTCCTCAGATGTTCTCAAATATTGTTAATATTTCTTAAATCATCCCTCAGGAGTTGTTGATATTTGATAAAGCATATATTATTATGGAACACATCGGCCCTGTTTTCTCCTATGAAATAGGAGTCTCAGAACAGCTTTTTGCATTGGTAAAGCTCTGGAGAAATAATCCTGGAATCCAGCCCCCCCACTATCTCGAGGGGGGTACTCTTCTCCAAGATGTTATCCAGATGTTGCTTTGCCCCCCTTTTAATTCCAGGGGGGAATGAAAAGGTTTTTCAACCTTTTAAAAAGCTGTTTGAGAAAGCTCCCACAGAGAGCCCATGGGATGCTACCAGAGCGACATTGGTTCCAACCAGAACCAATGTCTGCCTATTTATTTAAACAGAATCATAATTACTTGGTTTTTCTATCCATCCAACCAATGTTTCTGAGATCAGATAAAAGAGAGGCAAGGATTTTTCCTTTTTTTTTTAACTATTTAATTTTTTCCTCAAGTTTGACGCCCCACTTAACATGGCGCCCTAGACAGCTGCCTAGTTTGCCTATATGGACAGGCTGCCCCTGTTCCTATGTGCTGTTACAAAGTGTCCTGGCTTTTGTGCAGTTTTTTCCCCATTATAAAAGGTTGAAATACCTCTCCTAAAGCTTAGCTACTGCCACTAACAGCTTTACACTAAGATATGCTGGTATTTTTGGCCCCACCCCTTTGCCTTGGGCCCCGCCCACCACTGGAATGCAGCCCTGAAATTTGGCTGAAAGAGGTTCTGCGCCCCTGCTTTAGAGAAGCATTGCAACATAGTGGTTAGAGGACATAAAGCAGGGAGACCCAGGTTCAATCCCTCTTACCCTATGCCGACACCATGAAGCTCAAAGGGTGACCTTGAGCAGTCACTATCTCCCAGCCTAGTCTACCTCACAGAGTTGTGAGAATAAAATGGAAGGGGAGGACCCCATATATCAGCCTTCCAGATGTGTTAGACTACAACTCCCATTGTTCTCAGTTAAAGGCCATGCCAGCTGGAAATGATGGAAGCTGTAGTCCAACACATCCGGAAGGCACCAGTTGGAGAAGGCTGTTATACACCAACCTGAGCTCCTAGGAGGAAGGGGGGAATAGAAATATGGTACATAAATAAATAACCGTACAGAAGACTGTTCTTTTTGCTTCTGTTCTTTTGGGGGAACAGCCAAGGTTGTGTTATAAGTTGCTGAAAATACTAATTAGTATAGTTGGTTGGGGGTTTTTTAAGGCAGAGAAAGTATCTGAAATGTCTTTGTACCTTAATTGAATCCTATTTCCTCTGAAACAACACCTGATAATACTACAGAAGTGTTTCGGCAAATCATCTTCAGTAAGAATGAGTGGGGAGGCTGGAGAAGCTGATCCAGCAAAGTTGAAAGAGAAGTCGACTCCTTTTTTATTTGTAATATTTCCCATCTCTGGCAGTTCAAGCAAGGAATTATTTTTAGGGCTGTGTTGTCAGAACAAACAAGCCTTCCTTTCCACCACTTAGCAGCTTTAAAAATCTCCTGTTTTCTGCGGACTATAAGGAAGCTTCTTGCATAATTATTGCAATTATTTCCCTCTAAATTTAGGCTGGACGAGGAGGCTTGGAAAGAAATGAAAGCTATACTTGGACAAAGATCTTTTAATCTGTATCTGGAAATGTGCTGTGTTTGGAAAGGTGACATGCATTCGAAAATTGCTGCAGTTAGTTCAGGTTTGCCGATTCTTTGATTCAGTAGAACCATGATGATATGCGGGCGTGTGTGTGTGCACGTATCATGATACAGAAATCCAGCACCATAATTCTGCAAACTATAGGAGTTGGATCCAGATTTTATCATACCTAAAGTAGACTCATTGAAATCAATGGGGGATGAGTTAGTCATGACTAACTTAGGTCCAATGGATCTGCTAAATATGATGGGGATAGCAATCCTATGGCCCCTAGCCAGCGTTGCGTCAGGGGATAGGATAGTTCAGATTCCTGGATCTGAGGTCAGTGTCAGCACTTGGACCTCGGACCCAGGAGTCTAAGCTCCCCCCTCCCCCTCGCAGCCAGCATGGAGAGAACCTCACCGGCTGCCTCTCCATGTTCACAAAAGCAATCTTGGAGAGGCAGGAAAGGGGGCAGTTCTGTGGGCAGGGAGGGGATTGGGGAAGCGGGGATACAGCCTCCTTCCCTCCACCTCCACGGAGCCCAAGCTAGATGGGCAAAAACACCCATCTAGCAAAAATGCAGAGCGGGAGAAGCACAGAGGTGAAGATCCCACTTTGCATAGGATGCCTGTCAGCCTCCGAAATCGGAGGCTAACAAGCATCCGGATATGATTGCACCCTAAATCTGCATCCAACCCTCTGTGTGGAATTTTGCATATGATCTGATGTGGGTTCCGTGAAGTCTCCAATCAGTCAACTAAAGTAAGTTTTAATTGCTAGTCTGCATTATGGTTAGAAAGATGGTGTAAACTTTTGCAGCAGAAACTCAAATGGATTTCAGAAGAAAAAATGTAGTTGAGCTTAGCAGTGCAGAAGAAGCAAACCTGCACCTACTGGATCCCCCCCTCCCCAATGCTTAGCCAGGACTTGGCGCTGTGTGATCATCCCACAAAAGCGCAGAATTTGCTCCAAGATGCGACATTTTATATGTTGAGAATCTAAAAGATACTAAGCCATAAGGCTGTAAATATTCCCTTGAAAGTAGGTAGACAGACACTGCTTTGCAAAATCCCTGGGAATAGAGTGGGTGGGGGACAAGGTGGGAGAGATGTTGAGCAGGGTATTTACTAGTTCAGGGATGGGAGGCTTCTATTCCCTGTCTAACACTTTGCCCCTCACCATGAGTAGCAAAAATCAATATACTGTACATATTATTTATTATTTACACAATTCATAAACTGCTTGATATATTAAATAATAAAGAACTTCCTGAGTGGTGAACAGGAAAGAGGGGCAGAGAGATCAAAATTGTTGTTGTTCAGTCATTCAGTCATGTCCGACTCTTCGTGACCCCATGGACCATAGCACGCCAGGCCTTCCTGTCCTGCGCTCCCTCCCGGAGTGTGCTCAAGTCCATATTCATTGCATCGGTGATGCTATCTAGCCATCTCATCCTCTGCCGTCCCCTTCTCCTTTTGCCTTCAATCTTTCCCAGCATCAGGGTCTTTTCCAGGGAGTTTTCTCTTCGCATTAGGTGGCCAAAATATTTGAGCTTCAGCTTCAATATCTGTCCTTCCAATGAGCAGTCAGGGTTGATTTCCTTTAGGATGGACTGATTTGACCTCCTTGCAGTCCAGGGGACTCGGAAGAGTCTTCTCCAGCACCACAGTTCGAAGGCATCAATTCTTCGGCGCTCAGCCTTCCTTATAGTCCAGCTCTCACAGCCATACGTTGCTACTGGGAAAACCATAGCTTTGATTATATGAATCTTTGTCGGCAAGGTGATGTCTCTGCTTCTTACTATGCTGTCTAGGTTTGCCATAGCTTTCCTCCCAAGGAGCAAGCGTCTTTTAATTTCATGGCTACTGTCACCGTCTGCGGTGATCTTGGAGCCCAAGAAAATAAAATCTGTCACTGCTTCCATTTCTTCCCCTTCTATATGCCAGGAAGTGATGGGGCCAGATGCCATGATCTTAGTTTTTTGAATGTTGAGTTTCAAACCAGCTTTTGCACTCTCCTCTTTCACCCTCAACAAGAGGCTCTTTAGATCCTCTTCACTTTCTGCCATTAGGGTGGTATCGTCTGCGTATCTGAGGTTGCTGATAATTCTCCCGGCAATCTTAATTCCGACCTGTGATTCATCCAACCCGGCGTTTCTCATGATGTACTCTGCATATAAATTAAATAAGCAGGGCAACAATATGCAGCCTTGTCGTCCTCCTTTCCCAATTTTGAACCAATCGGTTGTTCCATGTCCGGTTCTTACTGTTGCTTCTTGACCCTCGTACAGGTTTCTCAGGAGACAGGTAAGGTGGTCTGGTACTCCCATCACTTTAAGAATTTGCCAGAGTTTGTTGTGATCCACACAATCAAAGGCTTTAGCGTAGTCAATGAAGCAGAAATAGACATTTTTCTGGAATTCTCTAGGGATGGACGAAAGTCCCTTACCTGATCCCGAAGCTTGCTTCGCGGTGGGGGGGAGGCGCTCCATCCCTCCCCCCAAAATTCTGGCCAGGGGGAAGGCGCCCCGTCCCTCCCTACCGAAATTCTGGCCGGGGGGGAGGTGCCCCATTCCTCCGGCCACGAAACCTCGTCTCCTGCCGGGATGCAAATGGCGGCGGCCGTAGCCACCGCCCTTTGCATCCCTGCAGTCAGCCGTGATAGGCTACGTAAATGTTTACGTAGTCTATCACGGCTGACTTAAAAAAAAAAAGCGCGTACGCAGATGGCGGCGCCCATGGGCGCCGCCATTTGCGTTCCTTATTTTGGCACGTGTAGTCTACGTAAACATTTACGTAGACTACGGTGAAAATAAGGGCAACACTATTTGCATTCCCCTTAATTTCGCCGTAGTCTACGTAAATGTTTACGTAGACTAGACGTGCCAAAATAAGGAACGCAAACGGCGGCGCCCATGGGCGCCACCATTTACATACGCGCTTTTTCCCCCCCCCCCCAAAGTCAGCCGTGATAGGCTATGTAAACATTTACATAGCCTATCACGGTGTTTTTTTAAAATCTAGTAAATCTTTACGTAGCCTATCATGTTTGTTTGTTTGTTTGTTTTTAAAACTTGGAAATGGCGCCAGCGGCGGCCGGTCAGAAGACCGGCCGCCGAATCGCCACCGCTGCCGAACCGCCGCTGCCGAACTGCCACCACCACACCGCCGCCGAGCCGCCGCGCCGCGGCCGCCAGGGACATTCGAGCAAGGTAAGTCGCATCCCGGGGGAGGCGGGGGGGGCAGACCGTTTCTCCACCAATTTTGGGGGGGCGAATGCGCTGGCATTCAGCCTCCCCGAGATTTGTGGAGAAATTCTCTGACATCCCTAGAATTCTCTTGCTTTCTCCATGATCCAGTGAATGTTGGCGATTTGTTCTCTAGTTCCTCTGCCTCTTCGAAACCCAGCTTGTACTTCCGGTAGTTCTCGGTTCGCATACTGCTGAAGCCTAGCTTGTAGGATTTTGAGCATCACCTTGCTGGCATGTGAAATGAGCGCAATGGTGCGGTAGTTTGAACACTCTTTGGCGTTGCCCTTCTTTGGAATTGGAATGTAAACTGACCTTTTCCAGTCTTGTGGCCACTGTTGAGTGTTCCAAATTTGTTGGCATATTGAGTGCAGCACTTTAACAGCATCATCTTTTAGGATTTTAAATAGCTCAGCTGGAATACTGTCATCTCTGCTGGCTTTGTTGTTAGTAATGCTTCCTGAGGCCCACTTGACTTCATTCTCGAGGATGTCCGGCTCAAGTTCAGTGACTGCACTATCATGGCTCTCAGGGACATTAAGATATTTCCTGTATAGTTCTGTTGTGTATTCTTTCCACCTCTTCTTAATCTCATCTGCTTCTGTTAGGTCCCTGCCTTCTTTGTCCTTTATCATGCCCGTCTTTGCACAAAAAGTTCCCTTGAGATCTCCGATTTTCTTGAAAAGATCTCTAGTCTTTCCCATTCTGTTGTTTTCCTCGATTTCTTTGCATTGTTCATTTAAGAAGGCCTTCTTGTCTCTCCTTGCTATTCTCTGGAACTCTGCATTCAGTTGGATATATCTTCCCCTTTCTCCCTTGCTTTTCGCTTCCCTTCTTTCCTCAGCTACTTATAAAGCCTCCTCAGACAGCCACTTTGCTTTCTTGCATTTCTTTTTCTTTGGGATGGATTGAGTTGCTGCCTCCTGAATAGTTCCTCAGGCACTCTGTCTATCAGGTCTAATCCCTGAAATCTATTCGTCACCTCCACTGTATATTCATCAGGGATATGATTTAGGTCATACCTGAATGGTTTAGTGGTTTTCCCGACGTTCTTCAATTTAAGCTGATATTTTGCAAGAAGCAGCTCATGATCTGAGCCACAGTCAGCTCCAGGTCTTGTTTTTACTGACTGTATAGAGCTTCTCCATCTTTGACTGCAAAGTACATAACCAATCTGATTTTGATACTGACCATCTGGTAATGTCCATGTGTAGAGTCGCCTCTTGTGCTGTTGGAAAAGAGTGTTTGCTATGATCAGCGTGTTGTCTTGGCAAAACTCTATTAGCCTTTGTCCTGCTTCATTTTGTACACCAAGGCCATGCCTGCCTGTTATCCCGGTGATTTCTTGACTTCCTACTTTAGCATTCCAATCCCCTATGATGAAGAGGACATATTTTTTTGGTGTTAGTTCTAGAAGGTGTTGTAGGTCTTCACAGAACCGATCAGCCTCAGCTTCTTCGGCCTCAGTGGTTGGGGCATAGACTTGAATTACTGTGATGTTGAATGGTTTGCCTTGGATTCGTACTGAGATCGTTCTGTCGTTTTTGAGATTGTACCCCAGTACTGCTTTTCCCACCCTTTTGTTGACTATGAGTGCTACTCCATTTCTTCTAAGGGATTCTTGCCCACAGTAGTAGATATGATGGTCACCTGAATTAAATTCGCCCATGCTTGTCCATTTTAGTTTGCTGATTCCCAAGATGTCGATGTTCAGTCTTGCCATCTCATGTTTGACCACCTCCAGCTTACCTTGATTCATTGATCTGACATTCCTGGTTCCTAAACAATATTGTTCTTTACAGCATCGGACTTTCTTTTCACCACCAGACACATCCACAGCTGAGTGTCCTTTCGGCTTTGGCCCAGCCGCTTCACTCTTTCTGGCGCTACTTGGAAATTCCCTCTGCTCTTCCCCAGTAGTATATTGGACACCTTCTGACCTGAGGGGCTCATCTTCCGGCATCATCTCTTTTAGCCTTGTGATACGTTCCATGGGGTTTTCTTGGCAAGAATACTGGAGTGGGTTGCCATTTCCTTCTCCAGTGGACCACATTTTGTCAGAACTCTCCACTGACCTGTCCGTCTTGGGTGGCCCTGCACAGCATAGCTTATGGTTTCACTGAGTTACGCAAGCCCCTTCACCACAACAAGGCAGTGATCCATGAAGGGGGAGATCAAAATACAAAACAATTAGAAATATTTAAAATCATGTTATACCAATAAAACTGTGCCTGGTCATTCAGGAAAAGCCTGTTTAAATAAAAATGTCTTCAGCAGGCACTGAAAACAAAACAATGTTGGTGTTTGCCTGACCTCAGGAAGCAGGGAGTTCCACAGAGGCGGAACCAGTACACTGAAGGCACTACTCCGAGCGGGCTCCAAACGGACTCCTCATCTGATGACCTCAGGGACCTAGCAACAAATAGTGGCTACCAAACACCAAAAGGGTGAAAATTAGCTTGGAAACTGATTTTGATCCTTTTGGTGCTCGGTAGCCAAAGTGGTCTGTAGTCCATAGTGACTACAGAGCACCAAAAGGGTGAAAATTAGCTTAGAAGCCACTACGGACACCATTTTCCCCCAAAAATGAAAATGAATTTGGGGGGCAATGGGGACTGAATGCGGGTCGTGTGTTGCCCACCCTGGTCCAGAGAGTGCTTGCAGTTGTCCCACCACCACCTTCTGGAGTACCAAGGAAGAGGTATTTTCAACTGGGTGGTAGTTATCAAAAACCATTGGGTCCAGAGTGGGTTTCTTCAAGAGTGGCCATACTTTGTAAGGGCAGTGGGGACTGACCCTTTGCATAAAGATACATTTATCACACTCTGGACCCACCCAGTCAAACCATTCCCCCCACCCAGATCTTATAAGCCAAGAAGGGCAAGGATCAAGAGGGCACATGGTTGGTCATGTTGTTGCCAGCAACTTGTCCATGTCACCAGGCTGTAGGGATGACGTGACTGCCCGCCTGGGTCCAGGAGTCCAGCGGAATCCCCCACATCTGCCCCCCCGACCCTCCCAGGAACAGCCCACCTTCATTGCGAACCATGGCAGTCACCAGAGCCCCCATTGCTGCACACCAACTGCTTGCTCCTCCCCTCCTTGCAAGCCCTTGTGTCTCCTTCCTTGCAAAGAAAGAGACTGCGAGGGCTTTGGAGCCAGCAGAGGCAAGAGTCCCTGTTGCCGCTCCTTGCAAGGAGGACAGGACGAATGGTTGGTGTACGATGGGGACTCCTGCAAGGAAGGAGACGAAGGAGACCGCAAGAGCTTCAGAGCCATTGGGGGCAGGAGTCCCTGTCGTTGTGCGCCAACCACCTGTTGCCCTCCTCTCCTCTTTGCAAGGAGGAGGAGAGGGTGAGCAGTTTGGCACAACAATGGGGACTCTGGCAGCTGCTAATTTACACAAATCCTGGAAGAGGCCAAGCCACCAAGAAGCTCCTGTGGCAGGCAACAGTGGAGGCTCGATGAGCAGCTGACAAAGCTGGGCATGGGTGAGTCCATCCATCCTTACCAGGCTGCAACAACTGAGGGCATAATCCTATGCAAGTTTAAACAGAAAAAGGGCCTTCAGCTCCCAGTATGCTCCAGCCAACCATGCTGGCTGGGGCATGCTGGGAGTTGTCGGCCTTTTTTCTGTCTAAAGATGCAAACGACTGTGCCTTGAAATATGTTTTAAAAAACATGTCACGATCTCCAGAGTCCTTACAACAACAACCCTGTCTTATCCACATATTGCAAATGGAGGGGGATGTTGATGCTGAGACTGAGAGAGAGAGAGATGAGCTTGCACTCACCAACATCTTCCAAATTTATTCAGGGCTGTCATCATTTCTGGAGTTGATAACGTCCATTAAACTAAATAACAGTGACTAGCTGTAGGAGCCCTTTCCCTTGCAGAGATAATAAGCTAAAATGGACACACGTTGTTCAGCGATGGTGGTTTTCAAACATGTCTCCCTTCAGGAAATTTACTGATTTATTTGATTTGTACCCCACCTTTCTGCCAAAAACTGGCACTGAAGGCAGAAATCCCTTCCACAGAGCGAGTATTGTAGTGGGGGTGCTCAGTTCAGGCAGGGCACCAGCTACCCCCCTGGGAACTTACCATTGCCATGCCTTCAAGGGCTGCCAGGTGACCAGAATAAAAGACCGAGTCTGTTCTTCTGCCATTAACATCGGCTTAATCTAGAGCAGGACAGGCTAAATTGGCCCTGGGCCAAGATGTCAAGGGCCACATGCCAGCAGAGGGTGGAGTCATTGCTGGCATCCCTCCACCCCCCACCACCAATTCTCATTCTCTCTCTCATGTGCATACGCACGCTCACTCACTCACAGGTGATGGGGGCTTTTAATGTCAGTTTTTTCATCAGGTCCTGGAATCTAACTTGTAACTGCTTTTAAACTTGCTAAATTGTTTTAAAGTTTTGTATGTTAATTATGTTGTATTTTGGGGGTTGTAGTTTTTATAAACCACCCAGAGAACGTTGGCTAATGGGCAGTATACAAATGCAATAAATGAATTTCATACACATACACACACACACACACACACTTCCCAGACTCCCTTCCCCCTCCTCAGCTGACTGGGCCTAGCCGCCCTAAATTTTCTCTCCCCCCCTAATTTTTTTTTAACAAACAATAATGTTTAAAAGTTTGCAATTTTGTCTTTAAAAGGCCTGCAAACCAGATAAACTGCCCCCGCCTACTTTTTTGGCATCCCCCCAGAACTTTTAGGCCGGCTATTGATCCATACAGGTCAGCTGAGGGGGGCATTTTAACCTCCATTGTTGTGTACCAGGTGGGCAGATTTAAACCTCCCCATCAAGTGTACCATGCAGGGGATAAAGATTGGGGCCCTTCCACTGCTCTACAGTAATCAGGGGAAGCCTTTATCACAAGGACGCACCCTGGATAGCTCCTTTAGACTGAAATCCGGAGTGGATTCATCAACCCCCCTGACATTGGAGCCACCAGCTTATCTATCTATCTATCTATCTATCTATCTATCTATCTATCTATCTATCTATCTATCAATTGCATTTATATCCCACCTTTTCCTGAGTTTGACCTAAGGTGGGTCACTACAACAGTGCTACTGCCATACAGATATATGGGAAGAAGAAGAGGAGGGTCCCCAATACAGGACTAGGTGGACTTATGCTTGCCTGGATCTACTTTGCTTTTTACTAGAATCCTGAGGCCCACCAAGAGAAGCCCGGTGCAAAATAGTGACTCAGGCAGGTTGGCATATGCTCAGAATTAAGGAACAGGGTGCCTCTGAGCACATGCTTACTCCAGGAATTTGTTATGAACACCAGAACCAACTTCCCAGGTCCTTTCATGCAACCCACTCCAGGTTTTTCCCCCAGTGTTCTTTTTTTCAGCAACCTATTTATTTATTTATTTATTTATTTACAGCATTTACAGAACTCCCCCCATCTAAACAGATTATACCAGTAGGAGCCATAAGCTAAAACATGCTGGCATTCTTTGGCCTCACCCGCTTTTCCCTCCAGCCCCACCCACCACTAGAATGCAGCCCCTGAGGGGTTCTCCAAACTGGAATTCCTCCCTTGGGCTGAAAGACGTTCTGTGCCCCTGACCTAAAGCCATATAAGACCATAAAGTCTAGAATCCGAAATGAATCCTAACTGCGCTACCAGCAGCACCAGTGTTTCCCATAGGAATGGTAAATGTGGGGAGCAACCCCAGAACAAGCAGGATTATTATGTGATCCCTGTCAAGTGGGGCTTCATGTGCAGGCATTACCAATAATGACAGATTAAGAAGCTTTTAGGTCTGATTCTTTTAACACACACACCCTTTAACACTGTGCAAGAGGAGAAGGAAGGAAATGTAAGAAAACGACGGAGAGCAACAGGAGTTCAGTTTAGCTGCTGACAAGGGAGGCAGCTCGAAAAGGAGCTGTGTGGGTCTTTACTGTACATCCACGGCACGAAGGAACACATCAACAGCCAGTCTTATTCTCACGCTGTGATTTTCAACTGCTGCCCCATGGTACTTAGAAAGTCGAAATGTTTCCCAAGGAGGCACTCACACAAAAGCAAAGCTTAGTCATTTGGAGAAGGAGCTAAATATTTTATCTTCTTTTGCTAAATAACGATCCTACATTTGTCCCACATCCTGTTTTTCTTGGAGAGCTGAGCCACGCCGTTGGCAGGTTCATGTGACCTCTCTGTGGTTACTGGACTGTACCACTATTGGACTGGAGAAGGGGGAAGCACATTATCCTATGCTGCTCTCTCTACATTTAAATCTCCCTGCACATGCAAAACTCTCGTGCTAGAGAGAAGATGGATGATGTATTTATTTATTTGTTTATTTAAAACACTTTTAGCTCACTCTTTGGCCAAAAAGGCTGCCAAAGCAGCTTACATAAGATCATTAAAAACAAGATGGCTTAGTGGCCATGTGTCCTTTTTTACAGAGGACAGTCCTCTGTTTGAAGGCATCCTCTATTACAGCCTTCCTCAACCTGGCGCCCTCCAGATGTGTTGGACTGCAACTCCCATAATCCCACAGCCAGCTATGTTATGGGAGTTGTAGTCCAACGCATCTGGAGGGCGCGAGGTTGGGGAAAACTGCTCTTTTTGTAGGACTGTTCAGTCCAAATCCAATTTAAAGCCAAAGAACCATTAAGAAGGGAGAGCACAAACAGACCTTCTTTGGTGAAAGTGTTCATTGGTGTTGTTGGTTGTGTTTATGCCTTAACGTTTGGCTCTTCCTCTTGACGTATCAGTCCTGTTCATAATAAAGTATTCTCTGGGAATTCTTGTGGTCTCTCTGAGCATCTCTACACCAGCCTAAAATCTTGCATTTAAAATGGGGTTTTCTGCTTCTGTTTTAAATGCAAGATCACAACGGACTCCCTTTACATGCATTATCTTTCCCCACCCTATCCCCCCTCCTTTCCCCCCTTATCTGAGTCTTCCATATGTTTCATTATACAGCCACTAGATAGCGCTGTGGTCTAGCCCCTCTTATTCAGGTTTTCCTCTTTTCCCAGAGGGAGCTCAAGTGGAACTCAAGCGCTGTAATTTGATAGCTCATTATCCCCAGTCTTTTAAAAAATGGAATGAAGGTCATTTAGTGCAGGAGATGCCATGGAAGTTGACGACGTGACATCATCTAAAGGACCTGCAAACTTCCATGGGTAACCAATCTCAATAGCAGGATAAAAGCTCCATGTGGAGAAGCCCACCCCCACCTCAGATGTTTGGAATACACAGCTGCTCCTGCTAACCCTATTCCTCTGGGCTCCTGTTTAAAAGATGGGAGAAATAATGCTGGTCTTACATTGGATGCTTCTGTTAATGGCGCACTAGTACGACATTGGCCCTCAACGATAGTTACCTCAACAAGGAGCTGCAGGTTGTAAATTCAGGCTTTCTCTCTCCTCTGGGGGCCAGTATTCATTGGCTTCGCCCCCTGGATGTGAAACAGCAGAAGAATGTAATTTTTGAAAGGCTTGTTATTCATAATGTTGCCTGTGGATTAATAAAAGCATCAATTATTAAAACCCAGCAAATGCTCCCTGGGGGTTGTTTGCTGCAAAGTTAATGTTTAAATGGAGAAGGTCGTTTGCAAGCTTAAGTAGAAATATCTGACTTTTTATTGCAGGAAGGAGACCCTTCCCATCCCCTCCAGCTTGGAGCCATTTCATCATCTTTCGCGAGATTCCCCATTGCACAACTGCAAGAGCACCGATTTTAACATCTGTGCACGCACATGTGTTTGGCACTCCCCAGTTCCTTAAACAGCTGGACCTTCCACAAAATGGCAAACCTGGTGTTTTCCAGATGTGCTTTCTCCCCACCTGAGACTTCCCAGATACATTGGACTACAAATCCCAGTGGCCATGCTGGCTGGGGATGCTAGCAGCTGTAGCCCCACACATCTGGAGGGCACCAAGTTGGCGAAGATTGGCTCACATCAGGGGTGGGCAACATGGAGCCCTCTGGATCTTGTTGGACTGCAACTCCCATTAGCCCTAGCTAGCATACTCAGTGGTGAGGGTTGATGGGAATTGCAGTCCAACATCATCTGGAGAGCCACAAGTTGCGATGGCCTTGTAGACCCCTTCCAACCCTACTACTATGACCCCTGTATTACACAGTCAGTTTACTTCTGGGAAGAGACTACTGGAGATACTGGACTATTGCTTTTTTTAATGGCAATAGAAAAACATTTTAAACTAAATGTATGAGTATTGTTAGCCTGTTAGGGAACGGAAGCATGCACATTTGCAATACTAGGAAAGTTGAAGGAAGTGGGCCTGTTTAGCCTGGAGAAGACCAAAGGGAGACACGATAGTGCTCTTCAAACAGCTGAAGGACTGTCATGGCCAAGAAGACAAGGACTTGCTCTTAGCCACCCCAGAGAGAGAGAGAGGGCACTCTAGATCTTGAAGTCAGGGATGGGCAGAAGCTGTTTTGGACTTCATCTCCCATCAACCCCTGCCAGCATGGCCAATGGTCAGGAATGCTTGCAGCTGAAGTCTAAAACATCTGGAGATCTACTTTCTACCCACCTTTGCTTTGAGTTACAGGAGGGTAGATTTCAGTTGGACAATAGGAGAAACTTCTTGAGGGTGGTGGAGGCTGGTGGCTCCTATGTCAGTGGGGCAGTTAGTCCGCTCTGGGTTTCAGTCAGAATTCTAAAGGAGCTATCCAAGGTGCTTCACTATCACCTCAACTCCTCTTCCTACCTTGGATAGCTCCTTTAGAGTTCTGACTGGTTCTGACTGAACCTGGAGAGGATTCACTGCCCCACTGACATCAGAGCCACCAGCCTCCACTGCTTGAGAGTAAGAACAATGGCAATGGAACCAGTTACCCAGAGGGACAGCGGACAGGACTCTCCTTTACTGGGGGTCTTCTAGCAGAGGCTTGGCAGCCATATGTTGGGGATTCTCTAACTCTGGGTTTCCTGCGTCAAGCAGGGGTTGGACTAGATCGCCTTCAAGGCTCCCTCCTACTGAAGCTACATCAAGTCCAGCACTGACCTGGTTCACATGATCACCGCAGCCCATCGTGGCTTATTAGCCACAATGGGTTATGGTGCCCATAGGCGCCAAGTTGCCAATCCAAGCCACCACAGCTTCTCATTACATGTGAACGTGCCAAGGGTGGGTTCTCGGGGTGGTTAACAAACCACCCAGAACCCATGGGCTGTTTTAAGGTTGCAGGTGGCTTGCCAACCATCCCATCAACCCACCCTTGGCAGGTTCGCATGTAACAAGGAGTTAAGGCATGTCCCTGCCACACCCCAAATATTCAAAATGGCGGCCGCCACCACAACAAGAAGCCCCACAGGGAAATTCACCCACGATGGCTTCTCATAATGTATGAACTGAGCTAGTGTCACTATCCCAAGAAGCTGCCTTTGCCATGCAAAACACCTCTCAGCAACTTTGTCTAGCAAGCTCCAAATTCAGGCTCCCTTCCCCCATCCTCTCTTCTGGCTACATTCAAACCACAAAGATTTATTTCAGTCACTCTATGGACAGGTTGGCACATGACAGTGGACTAGCATAGCAGGTGGTGTAGCGGAGGCAGGCCTCGCAGGGACACAGCGCCAGCGCCTTTTTAATCACAGGCACGCTGACATCCCCAGCCACCCCCCTGCCCCCTCAGACGTCCCTGTTCCCTCTGAGCTTAGTGGCAATCCTCACAGTAGCTGGTGGGGAATTAATTTCCCCAGCAACAATATATTGTCCCTTGTTGTAATGCAAAGTATTTTGGGGTGGCTTCCTCTTGAATGGGCAGTTAAGAACCATTTGCTTTACAAAAGACCTGCTCCGGGTGGAGATGAAAACTGCTGGAACAAGTTTGTTGATGTGGACCAACACACTTTCCTTGAAAGTTTGGACTCTGCTTGGGGGCGTGGCTGTGGGGCCTGTCATGATGAGCACCTGCATTTCAAAACATTCCAATACTCCACTGAGAATAGCCAACAGTCATCAAATACCATTAATCAAGACCCTACACTCGACTTGAATTGAATAGTGCTTTAATTGCAAGGGGGAAGATGACAACCCCTTAGGTACTGTTTCTAGAAATGGGGTGCGATTTGGGTAAAATTATAGGGAGTCAGTGGGCTGGGTGGGACACAGGCTGGGGGGGCCCTAAGGGGCTGCCCCCCTAAATCTTCTCTGCCCCTCATTTTTTTTTTTTACAAAAAAAATTAAAAACCAGGTTACAATTTTGCCTTTAAAAGGCCTGCAAACCAGATGAACTGCCCCCCCCTACTTTTTTGGCAGCCCCCCTGCCTGAACATTTAGGTTGGCTACAGGCCTGGCATATGGCTATCTTTAATGGTACCCTTCCCTTTCCCCCCATAATTCAAGCACTGCTCTCCACCATCAAGAGCCAAGTTCTAAAAAAACCTAGAAGGCGGGGGGGGGGGGGGAGGCAGGGGAGCATTTTTCATAACCAAAGCACATATTCAAAAGAGTGCATCATACAGATGTTCTGTAGTGACACCTGGATGTTAACATCCAAGACAAAGGCCCCCATTACTAACTGTTCGCAAAGCACATATTTGCTTCTGCGAGTTTTTGATTTAATGCATTGTCAACAGTGCAAAAGTAATGAGGGATGTTTCGCTGCTAGGGTCTGTCTTAAAGCCACGGAGACTCAAAAATGCAGCGTTACATTCTCCAGATGTTGTTTGTTACAAATAAATCCATGCCTTCTGGTTGTAGCAGCTGTTGGATGAAACCAAACTGGAGGCCAACATAACCGAAATACTGTAACTGAAACGTTAGTTTGTGGTGTCAAGTGAAAAGATGGCCGTCTCTTGTGGAGCTTGATGGCTTGATAACGGCCTTTGATTGTAGGCTGCTGTTTCTAAAGCTAGCTCAGAATGCTCACTTAATGGCTTCTGATGGCTACAAAATGTTTGCATTAATTATCGGTGATGACCGCTGGCTACTAGCTACACACTTTCCATCTGAGTACTTGTCTGCTGGGTGAAAGTTTTCTCTGGTGAGTCACAGCTTTTGGATGAGCATCCTTGCACTTGTAATATGCTATGCCACACTCTCCATCAGTGTTGTATGTGCAGTGTTTCCCAGGGGCATGGGCAGGGTCTGTCCTCCCACAATATTCAGTCATGGAAGTCTGTGGTAATATTCCTCCCCCCTTTTCTCTTTTCCAAAGAAGGAGTGGGGAATGTTGCTTCTCCTCAGGTTTCCTCCCTCAGGAGAATGTCAAACGGTGTCTGCACTTCAGTGCCAGAACATAAAAATGCATACAGCCTCATGGCTGGGTGTTGTGTTTGAAGGGGCAATGATTAAATTGGCACTATACGTCAGGACCAACTCCAAGGTGGAGGGGGCTCTCAGCCAAATGCCCCTCCTACAATAGCGAACCCCCATTGCTTGTACGGAGCCCTGGAAGCACCTTACCTCAGTGGCACCGATGGCATGACTTTGTGATGCTGGTGGCCATTTTTTCCCCTCGCGATGCTCCAGAAATTAAGTCCTCTTCCAGAGCATTGTCAAAACCAAAATGGCGGATGCCTGGAGACAGTAGGAGTGTTGTTGCTGTTATTGTAATAGGGGTATTTATTTAATAATATTTAAAGAAATAATTATATTTATTACTAAATATTTACTATTTAATAATAAATAAACATTTATTTTTTTAAAAAAAATAAAATAAATAAAATAAATAAAAAGGGGGAGCAGGAAACAGGGGTGGGCCCTGCCATGACAGTGGAGCCCCAGCAGTTGCCTGATGATGCCAACCACCATCTGTGGTCAGTTATATTGTGGGACAGTATTTGCACACATGGCATTTTCAACACATCGCAGGTTCATGTTCCATGACCCACCAAGCCTGTGTTCCTGAACAGAATGGCCCTGAATAACACACTTTCTGCCCAGTCAGTAGCCCCATGCAGGCATCTAAACTGCTCATGTGAGAAGTAAAGATGGCATGGTGTGCATGTAAGCCCCTCTCGCAACATCTCCACCCCGTCAGTCCTTGCCCTTCCCATGTTGAGCAATGAGCTCTCTGATCCATCAGGCTTTGCAACTGTATGGAGGCTTTGGCTGGCATTCAAATGAGCACAAGCAGCAGACCCTGCAGTTTCATACCTTCCCTCTTGATATGGGATGGCCAGGACTGACCAGCCGGGATGGAGATGTTAGGGTGGAGCTTGCATGTATGCCCATGTCTCTTCCCTAGGGTGGCCACGTATGAATTGCCAAAACAGAGGAAATGCATCACCAAAAACAAGAAGACAAGAGAATGTATAGATGCACATTTAGACATTATTATTATTATTATAATTTAAATAGAAATACAGTCCGTCTCGCCATACTGTGGAAGACTGCGACCAGGGGACCTGCGTGCCTGCCTCTTCAGTCTGTTGTCCAAGTGCTGTGGATGGGCAACAGTTCTGATCGTTCTTTCTTTCTTTAATTACATTTATATCCCACCTTTCTTCCATCATGGAACTCAAGGTGGCTACATGTGGTTCCCAGGTGGTCTCCCCTCCAAGCACTGACCAGACCCAAACCTGCTTGGCTTCAGCAAGGCGGCTGCCTCATGTGCCTTCAGACTATGGCCTGGGTCCATCTTTCAAGTGGATTTGGATGCCTTCTGATAGAGGACAGTCCTCTGGCAGCCCTTCAGAAAGAGGACACATGGCCACTTGAAAAAGAAAGAGAGAGACAGAGAGAGCGAATGGGTCCTGGGCAAAGACAGGACACGAATGGAAAAAGGGACGAGGAGGGAAAAGGAAAACAAGCAAATGCAGGCAACCGTTCTTAATCTTACCTAGTCCTTCTTATAACGACCAGATGGAATGGGAAGAGTTCAGGCAGAGGAGGAGACCAACGGAGCGGGTCTTTCAGCAGAGCCCATGGAGTGATCCTGCTACCCATGTCTACCTCTGCTGCATCCTGATAGTCTGACCCAGTCTAAGGCAGCTTCCTATGTTCCTAGCAGCCGCTGCGCTAGACTTCCTGCCGCCCGAGGTAGGAGGGCAAATTGCCTCCCCCTGCCCCGCCAGCGTTGGTTTGTTTGTTTCGCTTGCTGCTGCATGAGCAGCGGCAGCACAGGCGACCTCGCCCATCGACCCCTCGCTGTGAGGGGTTCTTCCTCAGAGCGAGGCGCTGTGGGCGAGGCGGCCATGAAGACCACAGGCAGTCTCTATTGCAGCGGTAGAAAACATGGCGCCCGCAGGCAGCAATGTGCCCTGGGCCCCCCACCCCTCCGAATTTTTATTTAAAAATATTTTTGTATTTTCTTACTGGCAGCCGGGCTTGCTTCAAAGCAAAGTGGGAGCCTCTCGCTGCTGCCATCTTAATTTCCCATGAAAGCCTCTGGGCAGGTTACTTGTCCTTTGTGACTGACTATGACCACCCATGGCAGCCAGTTTATGGCTGTGCCCGGAACAGCTTCTCACATTTCTAAATGCACCCATGGGCCCAAAAGCCTGCCTACCCCTGCTCTAGGCCACCTTAGGCACAGTGCCTTGTTCTGAGGAAAGTACCCTCAGACCAAGGCATCGCTATAGCAATGGCCCCTGTCTGACGCTTTCCTCTGAGGAGTTCTTCCTCAGAGCAAGGCACTGCGCCCGCCAGCCGCTCCAGCCCCTTTCCTAGTCCGTCCCCCCGCCATCATTTTGCACTCAGATTTCAAGATCAGGATTTGACGCATCAAAATGTATCTGTTATTGGCTAGGCAAATGGATGACAATGCTTCAGACAGCAGCTAGCCTGGAAGTGGTACCGTCCGCAGCAATGGATGAAAGCTGGGGGTTATACTATCAAAGGATGGTTCACAAAAACCTGGCGAATGGCTCTCGCTGAGAAACGGACTTACCAAGATAGATTAATAAGAGGCGCAACTAAACAAGACCGATTTGAGACCATATGGTACCCCTTTGGTTCAGATGTACACAAATATCCGTATGCCAATAGACCAGCAAATATGCAACACTCCGTTTGGAGAGACTCTTTCATCCAGTACTCTCACATGCATACTGTTATCTGACACGAGAGCGAAAATTACAGTTTCTGACTAGAAGTGAATAGGGCAAACTACATTTATAAATAGATATTCTGGTGTATGTTTACTGTTCTATGTTAATGCTGGGTTATACTACTTTATGTGTATTGTTTAAATTACTTTTGAAAATCCAATAAAGAATATATTTGGGAAGCAGAAAAAAGTCACTGTAATATTTACTAAATTCTAGCCTCAATTAGCTCTTCCCAATCTACCTTCTACGTACTCTAAACCAAGGATGTTAATACAGGGTTTCTAGAGGTTTCTAATACAGAAAAGGTATCCATTCAAAAGCAAATCACTTCTACCAGTCTACAGTGTTTAATCAGATAGATTAAAATCAGCTTCAAATTTTAAGTACCACCACATACAGTACTTGTTAAATAAAAAATAAGTCCTAAATCAAATCTTAAGCCCTGCCCACTTAATCAGTCTTTTCTTTACAGCTCTCTCTGTCTCTTGCAACTTTTCCTGCTGTTTTCTCTTGCTGCTTTACGAAGACAGTTTGCTGCCCTCGCTGCTTTTCCAGAACAATCTTCTTGAGAAAATGACCACCAGTCATTTTCACAGAAATGAACGTTTCACGCCCTTTTATAACACAAAAAGAATATAGCCAGAACAAATTCTTAATCGTATTTCAAATATTCAATACCCTGACCTTTTAAAGTTGAGAAGGCTCCCATTACCAAACTGCTCCTAGAGGTTCTGGGCCTGACAAAAAAGAATTAGCTAGGCCCACTGTCTCCTTGAGCCACCAACTCCTAACTGCACCAAGGATGGAGTCTGATTTATTTTATTTATTTTAGAATATTTATATACCACTCCCATTTTAAAAATCTTGAAGCAGTTCACAAGGTATCACAAAACAATACATCACTGAAGTAGGGATGTTGGAAGAATCTGTTTGTGGGGGAGCTCCACGAGCTTTCATTAGCTTGGCCCCCAGATTCCGTTGTCTTCCACCAGCTGGCCCGAATCGGTGCACAACGGGACAGGCCTGCTGGCGGATTTTTCATATTTTTAAAATTTGTGCAAATAGCCATTTGTGCAAAAGGCAGCCATATTTAGCGCAATTTGCATAAAATTGCAGCTGTAAATGTGGTAATTTCTGGAAATTGCAGTTGCGATTTGCACAAATTACCCCATTTACGGCCGCAATTTCACACAAATTGTGCCATTAATGGCCGCATTTTCACGCAAATAGCCTTAAAAAAAAACCCTGAAAAGTTCCCGGATTTTGGCTACGAACCTACAGCTCAGCTTGCAAATGCGAGCCAATTTGTGGGCATCGTGGTGATCCATCAGGCCCCCAAAGGGCCAGATTTCCTCACAATAGACATCCCAACATTCAAAGCATAATAGCATTTATATAAAGTGATGTTTGGGGAAAGCCAGAGTAAAGAAGAAAGTTTTTATTAATCACAAAAGCACATGCTCATCGGTGCCTAACTGATGTATCACGGGGCAGGGGTCATTCTAGGGGGAGGGTGCCACCACAAAGAAAGCCTGTTGCTGTGTTGCTGTCAAATGGGGCTCTACAAGGTGTGGCACAGACAGCAAAGCCTCCTCTAAAGATCATACTTTCCTTTTTACTCCTCACTTTCTGCCCGTAGTGGGTGCCCCACACTTCAGTTCTCTACTGGGCATGTGCAGATATGTCCATAATTCTTAAAATAAATATACACATGTGGGTTACATGAGTGTCCTGGGAAAAGGCAAGGCTGGAACCCTGTTGCAGTACTCCACGCTGCAACATTTTGTTGCCGTCCCTCTTGTTTTTGAATCTAATCAGCACAGGTGGGGTGAGGAGGAACAGGCCAGAAGAAGGTCTAGGCTGGGAATTGTGTCTGAATACACTCCCAGGGACTGGCCAAGTTATATCAGCTCCCTGAAGTTTGGTCTGGCCACTGTGGGTAACGTGTCATTTCTTCTTGAAGTGACTTGGGGCCTTTGATCGCCTTTAAGCCTTCAGTCTCTGCTTCTATGCAAGCCGGACCATGACCTGATCCTAAGAACTTGTCTGAGGGAGTTGCAGTGATGATGAGCTGAGGAGGAATTATGGATAGTAGTATTGCCAGGATGGACTAGAGAAGTCTCATACCAATACCACGGGGTCTATCTCTTCTGCCTTTACACTTTTCTGCAGTCTGGGAATCTGGGAGTTAAGAGTTGATATTGAAAAACAGGAATTACAGCAGGAAAAAAGCCTAAAGCTAACCATGAGATAAATATGACTAAATGTGAGATGATTTTGCAAGACCTTAGCTCCTTTGCCAAACAGGAAGTGGCTTGATAAGAGCAGAACAACAAAGACTTTTTGCTGCCCAAAGCAAAAAGAAAAAGAAAGAAAAAGAAAAAAGGCTAAGGCTGGCAGTAAGGCATAAATTGCTAAACTTGAGATGATCTTGCAAGACCTTAGCTCCTTTGCCAAACAGAAAATGTGTAGATAAATATTTATCAAAATGAGCAGAACAAAGACTTATATTCTGGTAATATGAAATATCTGAATGTTTTTGCTTTTAGTGTACCTTTATGAACATGATTGTGCTAATTCTTATAGAGCTATTTTCTGTTTCTGTTCTGAATGAATACAAGTATTAAAATACTGTTGTGTTCTTGGCTTTAATCATTGGAAGAGGAGCCTGAGGACTTCAAGGTGAGGGAGAAGCATATATAATTCCTACTTCTGGATTTCAGAAGCTGGTAGGAATGCCGGTGTTATCTTGGCTTAAAACTCCTTCTGACACAGTAGCAGCAAAACATTGTGATGTAGGAGAACCCCTCAAACACATTAATTTCTGTGGGGAACAAGCTAGTGAGATTCTCGTGCATAAGCCACGTTGAAATGGACAGGAACTGTACAAAAGCTCTGCTTGTTTCAATGCTTTTATTGTGATATTTTAATTTTATCACCTATATTTCATCTTCCAGAGTGTAGTTGTGTTAGCCTATTGCAGCAAAAACAACAAAGAGTCTTGTGGCACCTTTTAGCACATTTGTCTGGCATAAAAAGTGGGCTTCTTCTGCAGTGTGAGAATCTGGGAGTTCAGATTTAGTACTGAAAAACAGGAATTATAGCATGAAAAAAACTAAAGCCAGCCATGAGATAAATAAACTTGAGATAACCTTGCAAGACCTTAGCTCCCTTGCAAAGCATGAACATTTATGCCGGAATAAATTTATTAATCTTTAAAGTGCCACAAGATTCTTTGGTATATTTCATTGTAAGCCACGATGCTTGGATCGGCTGGTTTGGCAAGATAATGAAAAACAAACAAATAAACATTGCTTGAGCAGGAGAATGTCTTCCTGCAAGTGTCCCTCTCTGGTAAGGGCTATTTATATTTAGGAAGGCCACTTATACATCACCCCTCTGGAAAAAAAAGAGGACAAAAGAAGATACAGATTTGCATAAAAATGGCATGTGCCATTTTACAAGTACTGATGCAAATGTAGGAATACTTACTGGAATTTAAACAGAAATACAATACGTCTCACTATAGTGGGGGATCTGTGATTGCTCAAGACTTGTGGTCCACCTGCTAGCATTGATGGGAAACTTCGAGGCTGCTCCCTGGTCTCCTTCTTTATGGTTCTTTATCTTTAAACTGGACTTGGACTGGACAGCCTTTCAAACAGAGGACAACTTCAAATAGAGGACTGTCCACTGACAGTCTTTCAAAAAAGAGGAATATCCTCTCTAAAGTAGGACACATGGCCACCCTATACTGTATTCCCCTTAGCTGCCCTTAATGGCTTTTCATTCTGGGTCCTCACCTTGAGTTATGGTAGGGTTACATGTCTGGTTCTAGGCCTAACCCTTCAGCCTTCCCCAACCTGGTGCCCTCCAGATGTGGTACCATTGGCCATACTGGCTGGGAATTATGGGAGTTGTAGTCTGTCCAACACATGTGGAAAGTGCCAAGTTGTGGAAGGCTACTTACTCTATACGGCCTTATTCTGGCAGATAATTTGGCTTCAACATGGCACATGATAGACAGCCAGAGAGATTTGATAGTCTTCTTACTACCTTTATTACCTGCTTTTGTAAAATGTAACAAAGACCAAAACACATTTGCATGTGAAAAGGAGCAATCTGGGGAACCCAAAGTGGTAGCGATTCTTATAAAATGAGGCCCCAGTATGTTTTTGACACATCTACTAGAACATAGCAGGGGAGGGGAGGAATAATTGTTTCTAGTTTCCTTAAGCCATGAATATTACATATGACCCAGGTAAATCTCAGCGGTGGCCGCCTCCACGTGTCCCAAACACGCATCGCATGAATGAAACCAGTGTATTAATTATGAGGATGCAGCCCTCAGGAAAAAAAAAATGGAACTAGAGGTTGCCATGGAAGCACAGGCACCGACAATATCGGCTCATTTGTAAATGCTTGAAATGCTCCAAGTACAAATTACCTCTCTTTATAATAAACGATATTATGTGCTAACAGAAAGTCCTCATCAGCTAGAGAGCTGAGCAAGGAGCAGAAAAGGCTAGGAAGCAGGGAGGGGGTAGAGTGGAGCATGTAAGAGCTGAGTTGGCCCAAGAAATTTGGTGCTGTTCCAGATGTCGCTCTGACTGGTGGTCGTGGCAAAACAGGAAGTGCGACAGGAATGGAAGCACCACTTCCTGTTGCAGGGACTTAGAGCAGGGGCAGGCTGCTCCAGATGTTTTGGCCTAGGGTGGCCATGTGTCCTCGTTTACAGGGGGCAGCCCTGTATTAGAGGAGCTGTCAGTGGACCATCCTCTCTTTGAATGTGTCCTCTGTTTGAAGGGTTGTCCTGTCCAATTCTGGTTTAAAGATAAAGAACCCTAAGAACCGTTGGCCTTCAACAGCCCCTTAACAGCAGCAAGCAGGCACACAGCTCGCCGAGTAATTATTTCTAAACTTGCATCTGTGCATATAAGTCAGCACAGGCAATTGTTATCAAATTGCTATCTTCTTTTGACCTCTGTTTTGATTATGCATTTTGTCCCATCCCGCCTGCAAAAGAGGCCTAGGTGGTAGTGGCAAAGCAGGAAGTGCAACAGGAATTGAAGTAACACTTCCTGTTGCAGGAGTTCAGAGGTGCTGTTGCTGTTCTGATGTGATGGTAGCACTTCTGAGAGATTAATTAGGAGGGTTGCCTCCTGTGACAACCCTCTTAATTTAGCAGGGGCAGACTCACCAAACTCCTCTCTGGCATTCATCCGGAGTGATTGGATTAATTTTCTAGACACTGGAAAACTGATCCAGACTATAGATTAGGTCCAGAGTACATCGGGCCCGTAGGGATTTGCGGGATTTTTTAAAAAGAAAAGTAGTACATAAATTTTCTGAAATAATAATAAATAGGGCCTCAGTCCTTGCCAAGCATTCACTGAAGACTCTCCTGCCAACCTCTCTCTCACCTTATGCAATTTATCAGATTAACGTGGCCGCTTCTGAACTGCCAAAAAAGAGAAAACCAAATTGCATAAAATTTGCATATGGTAATTTTATGCAGATTTAGAAATAATTATTATCATTTAAATAGAAATACAGGCCATCTCACCTTCCTGCGGAAGACTATGACCAGGTGAGCTGCGTGCCTCCCTCTTCTGTCTGTGTCCAGGTGCAAACTGTGGATAGGCAGCTCCAAGTCCCAGCTAATCCTTCTGATGGTTCTTTATCTTTAAACTGGATTTGGACTGGACAGGCCTTCAAACAGAGGATGACTTCAAAATAGAGGACAGTCCTCTGGCAGCCCTTCAGATCAAGGACTTTCCTCTGTCAAAGAAGACACATGGCCACCCTATATCAGACACAAGGAGGACAGTTGGAAGGGCTGGAAGGAACACCAGAACAAGCTCCGAAGCTATTTTTGATCTATTTCGGATCACGGCGAATCCTGGGCTGTCTGGGGTCCAATCTCAAATGGGGTAAACCAGGGGCAACTTCTGTATGTCTGGGGGCCAATTTCCCCTCCCCCAGAACCCACTAGGGGGCACTCATCCCTCTCTGCCTCCACAAAAATTGCTGCCACCGCACTGCTAATTTTGCCACTGAAATTCAGCAGTGCAGCCCTGGCAAAAAACAGTGGCAATTCTCCTTTAAAACAAGGCATGCAAGGGAGTGAGCACCTTGTTGGGAAGCAAAAATACTCTCCTGGGAAGCTTCCAGAAGCGCAATTCTGCTTCCCAACAAGGTGTCTGCTCCCCAGGTCCTTTCTTTTAAAGAAAAAATGCTGCTTTTTTTTTTTTTTTTTTTTTGCTGTTGCTGCTGCCACCACTGCTACAATTACTGCAAAAATGGCCAGGGAGGCCAGTGTGTGGTCCACCCCTTGTTTAAGCAGACACTGGACCAGAATGTGGGCCAGCACAAAGTGTGAGGACTTTTATATGCCGGAATCTAGCAAAGTAAAAGTACATCCCTTTCTTTAGTTCATTATCATTCCCTCTCCATCTTACTCTAAGTGCTAAATTATCAGCCCCAAGAATAGCATTTGCAGTTATTAACAGCAACCGTCAATCTCTTTTGCCGCTGCAGCTGGCGCTAACCTCGATCTGTCTCTTTTGCTCTCCTGCTGTCTTACATCTGCACTTCCGGAGCGATCAGCGTGGGGTACCAATTTAAAGTGATAACAGATAGATTGACATGGGCTAACACCGAAAAAACTCTGTGGGCAGTCTTTTTCCCCCCTCCTCCCAAATATTATCATTTATCATTTTAAAGGCATAATCCTATGCATGCTTAGACATAAAAATAAGTCCTACAACTCCCAGCATTCCCCAGCCAGTTAGGAGTTGTAGGACTTTTCTTCTGTCTAAATATGCATGGGAATGCACCCTAAGATGCTTTTTCAATCAGTACCCCCCCAAAAAAAAAATACAACAAAACAATCTTGACAACAGGATAAGAAGCTAGGAACAGTTCTTAAAAAAAAAAAAAAAGTCCTGTTGCTTTAAGCATCCCATGCCCTTGGTTAGAATAACCACTATTTCATGAAACCCTATGGGTCAAACAAGCCTCTTTTAAATCCACACATCTGGAAGGGTTAGTTGCATCTTGTTGCATCCTTGTCCCTTCTCACCCTCTCAAGGTGATCCCAGCGCTGATGGCTGCTTCCCTCTGACAATACTTTTGTTTATGTACCACTTGCACCTACCCCAAGCATCCCACCTCATTGGTGGATGGACCTTGAGCTGTCATTCACAACCTCCTAATTAGATAGCATAAAACATGGCAGAGTTTCTCCTATTGCCAGTTAAATAAGTTGCAGGAAGCTCATGCCACAGTTTAGAGCCTTTCTACAGGAGGTTTTTATTGTGCTCTTGTGATTGCTCACTCACGGTAGTTTGCAGGTCCTTTACCCGACGTCGTCATCGTCATCCTCCAGGGCCTCTCCCGCACTTTGCAACCATTATCCTGGTTTTTTTCCTATCGAGGAAAGTGTGTTATTTTTTCTGAATGGCATTATAGAATTCTCGTGTTCTTGCACGATTCCGCTATACCACAGCACCACCTAGTGCTTGTATAATGGAACATATAGAAGGGCAGAGAAAGAAAACCCGCGGGGTGGGACGACATGTGTAAAGGAGACAATCTTAATCCCTCAAAGAATCTGGAAGCAGAAGCCTTGGTAAAGGTGCGGGTTAAAAGCCTCATGTAGAAAAGCCCTGAGACTAAGGTAGAGTGAGTCGTAGGAGCACCAACAAGTTGGTTCTGCACTGGTTGCGGGTCAGTTTCCACGCCTGATTCAAAATTTGGTACTGACCTTTAAAGTCCTAAACAGCTTAGGACCAGTTTACCCGAAGGCGCTCCTTCTCCCATACATTCCTGCCTAATTGCCAAGTTCATCTTCTCTGGGTGCTGCTGCCCACAACGGTGTGACAGGTGACTACCAGGGAAAGAGACTTCTCTGTAGTGGTCCCCATCTGTGAAATGCCTCGCCTACGGAAATCCGCCTGGAGTCTCCACTGTATACATTTAGATGCCAGGTCTAAATACCTTCCTCTTCCTGCAGGGATTTAATCTTTAATCTGTTGCTCTGATTATTAACTATACTGCTGGCATTTCAATATTTTCATATTTCAATATTTTCATTGTTGTATTTGTTTTGGTTGTTATTCTACTGCTGTTTTGAGGGGGAGTTTAGTGATTGTCAGCCACCCCAAGGACATCTGCCAATTTGGCGGTCTATCTATCTATCTATCTATCTATCATCTACCTATCTGTCTAAAGTTGGGGAACATGTTGCAGTCAGTCTACCCACAGGGTCAATGCTGGGTTGGTGGTTCCTCACCTTCACAATACCGAACCAAGATTGTATTACAAATTGTGTAATTCTGCACATTATACTTGGAGGCTAAATAGGCTCGAAAACCTACTAACTGCTTGAGGAGCTATTAGGAAAATAAAACATTTTACAGCTTAACAACATTTCATTATTTATCATATCTGTTCATCATATTCATGTTCTGCTACTCTTCCAAGCCATAAAGAGCAACGTATAAGGATGATGCTATTGGATCTTCACAACAACCCTGCAAGGTAGGTTAGGCTGAGAGATACCCACAGGTCCCAGGTAGCCCAGTTAAATGAACAGGGATTTGAACCCCCATCTGTGGAATGCCCAGTTCATGACACAGTCACTTAATATGTTCTGTGCTGCTCTGGGTCTCTGCAAATTGTAAGCTGAGATACCACGTCTGAAAGACAAGTGTTCGATTGGAGGAGGGACTGTGGCTCAGAGGCAGGACACACTGTTTCCATGTAGAAGTCCTGAGTTTATTCTGTGGCCAGTGGCGCAGTTAGGTAATTTCAGACTCTCGACTTAATGGTCTCATGGGCCCCACCTCCCACTTTAGATAGCAATGCTTATTACGTCACTTACTTCAAAATGTAGCAAGTCAGCTCTCTGCTGCAGTTGGACATCCTCCAGCTCATTCTGCTGAGGGGCCCTGGACTTCTGCCTGCAAAACCTACCCTGACGGTACCACCAGCAGATGCTGGTGGTTCTGATGTCAGCGGGGTGGTACATCCGCTCCGGGTTTCACTCCGAACCCATCAGAACTCTAAAGGAGCTATCCCCAATGCTTTTTGCTTTTGGCATCCTTTGTGGGGTTTCCCATTTTGTTGAATTCGATAAAAAGCTGGCGAGTTGCTATTTAAAAACAAGCGAGTTGCTATTTAAAAACAACAACCTTTCAATAATAGGGTTTTTTTCTGGCGCTTCTGGCCTTTAACACAACACATTTATTTAGCACATAGATGTTTAAGGACTAGACATTTATTTAGCATATCAAGTTTTTCCAGGCGTACAGATAAAGTGACGGGTGAAGAAGCTTCAGCTGCTTGATTTTTGCATATTGGGCTGCTGCTAAAAGCGAAGGAGCAGGGCCAGGAGAAAAAGTAGCAACCTTAGCTTCAGTAAAGGGATTTCCCATAATTCTTCTCGGTTCAGGGCTGAGTCAGGCATTACAATGCTTAGTGAGATCAGCGTACATGTGAAAAGAATGTGTGGCTGTGACAATGAGATCGAGCACAACCACCCACCTGTGAAGTAAGACCAAGTTTAAGATGCTCCTCTGCGTTACTTACACCTGGGTATTTGCTGCGAACACCCATGCCTCAATATCTTAGCCTGAACTCATGGGTGGTTCAAGTTCGTAGTTTGCATGTACAGGACAGATCTTTCTATAGGGCTTCTTTTAAACTCCGTGAAACTTTGTTAGTGCCAGTTAGCATATGCAAAAAAAGCCAAAGCACTACGCAAAAAAGCTTAGACCATTCCAGAGTCTAAAATCAAAGTATTTTATTCAAGAACCAAGACATGGCGAGAGATTCAGAAATGGGAGAAGGGTGGGGTGCTTTCAAAAACAAAACAAAACATAGATTTAAATAGCTAAGGGTGAAATCCTATGCATGTCTAAATAGCTAAGGGTGAAATCCTATGCATGTTCAGACAAAAAAACAAACAAACCCCTACATGTTGGGAGAATGTTGGGAGATGTAGGACTTTTTCTGTCTAAATATGCATAGGATTGCATCCTAAAACTCTGCTTAGCAGGAAACCTAAAATCCTTAGAACAACTTATGTTGTAGAGCAGCTTATGGGAGGGGGGGGGGTGCATGCACCTGGGATGGTTCCCTGGGTGGGAGAGGCAGCAACAGCCTTCTGCCAGCAAACACGAAGGCAAAGGGAGATTCCCCCAATATTGTATTTCTATGTGGGAAGGAAACTCTCAGAGAGGAGATGGCAGTGGAGGCTGGTGGCTCCAATGTCAGTGGGGCTGTGAATCTGCCCTGGTTTCAGCCAGAACCAGTCAGAACTCTAAAGGAGCTATCGAAGGTGCTAAGCCTAGCCCTTCCCCCCAAATAGGTTCAGCACCTTGGATAGCTCTTTTAGAGTTCTGTCTGAAACCCAAAGCGGATGCACAGCCCCACTGACATCAGAGTCACCAGCCTCCACCGGGAGCTAGGACATCAACGCTCTTGTCAATTCGCTGTCTGACCTGATCAAGCGCTCCCTGCAGCCTGGCTATCTGGGTGCACCTAAGTTACGAAGTTACTATACTGATGGGTCACGGAGGGGTGAAGCGTTGCAGGCCTGGCGCAAGAGGCAGGAGGACATGCTGCTGCCGGGGCTTGAGTGGGGAGCGCAAGCCGCTGTGCGCCGCTACCAGTGGGGCGGGGAGTGCAAGCTGCCACTGCATGCCACAGGAAGGGGGTGAGGAGCGCAAGTGGCCATGCACCCCTGTGCGGAGGGGAGCATGAGATTCCACACACCACTGCCGGGAGTGTGGTGTGCATTGGGGGGCATGAGCTGCCACACGCTGCTGCCAGGGAGCGCTGCCCAGCGCCACGTGGCAATGCTCCACCTTGCACTCAGTGCCTCCCTCTGAGGGGCCCTTTGCAGAGCGAGGCATTGGTGGGGAGGCAGCCATGGGGATTTCCTGCACCACGGCAGGAGAGGCGTTCTCCAGGGTCACCTCCCCGCCAATGCTTCGCTCTGAAAAAGGACCCCTCGGAAGCGGGTGTTTGGCTTGGCAGCCTCTGTGGCGAGCCGTGCTTGGCACTCTGTTGCTGTGGCTGTC
Source organism: Heloderma suspectum (assembly GCF_057233095.1). Taxonomy (NCBI): domain Eukaryota; kingdom Metazoa; phylum Chordata; class Lepidosauria; order Squamata; family Helodermatidae; genus Heloderma; species Heloderma suspectum. The sequence goes on along the minus strand of NC_139467.1, from coordinate 33,920,181 downwards.
GCGGCTCTGTATTGCTTGATGCAGAGTGGGGTACCAGGCAGGCGGCAGCTGTTCCAAAGAGCTGCAACGGCTACTTTCCTGTTGCAGCATTTGCCGGAGCAGAAGAGTAGCCAGCAGAGTTCTCTGGAGTGCCCGCCTGCCCTGTGCCTCAGGTAGAGAGGCATAGGGTAGCAGGGGTGGCAGCAGTGGCACGGGAACTCCCAGCAGCAGATGCTTGGGATCCACTGCCCCTCCATATCTGCCGCCTGAGGCGCGGGATTCAGCCTACCTCATGGGAGGGCCGGCCCAAAGTGGGGGTACGCTATCTCCCTCCCAGACCCTCAGATGTGGAGTAATGCCGTTGTCGTTGCTGTCGTTACATTTTCTTAGATGCCTTCCTCAGAAAAATGACCCAAGGTATCTTACAACAAAAATTAAAATGTACAAAAAAAATTAAATAACTTGTTGTTGTTTATTCGGTCCGTCGCTTCTGACTCTTCATGACTTCATGGACCAGCCTGCACCAGAGCTTCCTGTCAGCCATCACCACCCCCAGCTCCCCCAAAGTCGAGTCCGTCACCTCCAGAATATCATCCATCCACCTTGCCCTTGGTCGGCTCCTCTTCCTTTGGCCTTCCACTTTCCCTAGCATCAGCATCTTCTCCAGGGTGTCCTGTCTTCTCATTATGTGGCCAAAGTACTTCAGTTTTGCCTTTAATGTCATTCCCTCGAGTGAGCAGTCTGGCTTTATTTCCTGGAGGATGGACTGGTTTAATCTTCTTGCAGTCCAAGGCACTCTCAGAATTTTCCTCCAACACCACAGTTCAAAAGCATCTATCTTCCTTTGCTCAGCCTTCCTTATGGTCCAGCTCTCGCAGCCATAGGTTACTACGGGGAATACCATTGCTTTCACTATGCGGACCTTTTAGTTTAAATAACTTAAAATAGGTTAAAAACAGCTAACAATAAAATACCATGCATGGCCTGTTAAAACAACTAAATTAAGAAGCCCATCATATGCCACCAAATACCTGGTGATAAAGTCTTCACCTGAAAAGATGACAATGTTGGCACCAGGTGGACCTCACTGGGGAGAGCATTCCATAATCAGGGCCGCCACCAAAAAGACCCTCTGCCTCACTGCCATCCTCCAAACCTCCTCACTCTGCCTAACGGTAGGTCTGGCCCTTCTGTACTAACTGGCAGAGGCTCTCCAGGGTTTCTGGGGTGGGGGTCTTTCCCAGTCCTACCTGGGATAAAACATGTCTGCCTACAAACATGTGCTCTACCACTGAGCTATGAGGGAGATGTGCCCTTTTTCTTGCTCACATGCCTACAGATACGTACACAATAAGGCCTCATTTGAGGCACAGTCTGCCATTTTTGATGCTACAGCTGGTGAGGTTTTATTTCTGACTGTTGACAGAGTATTACAGAACAATTATAGTTTGTTAGCATATCTTTACCCCAAGGAACAAACATAGCTTTAGCTTTTAAAACAGCAGAAGGAAAGCTAGTGCAGGGGAAAACATATTGCATATATAGTAGCAGAGCAGGGGTGCCAAACCTCTTTCAGCCAAATTCCACTTCGGAGAAGCTTTCAGGAGCCACATTCCAGGGGTTGGTGGGGCCAAAAACAAAAGGGGTGAGGCCAAAAACTAAACATGCTAAAAATTTTAGCATAAAGCTCTGACTGCCGGTACCTCACCCTTAGGAGAGGCATTTCAGCCTTTTAGAATGGCGGGGGGGACTGCACAAGAACTGGAAAACCATCAGATGATCTGTAGTAGGAGGGAAGGGAGTGTGAACATCTGGAGAACCACGGAAGGCTGGACTGGGCCCCCAGGAGGGCCAGATTTGGTCAGCAGCCTGAGGTTCCCCACCCCTGCCATACAGCCTTCAGTAATGGGTAGTATGAAGGACCTTGGATAGAGCTCCCCGAAAAACAAGCATGGACATTGTAACTCAAGGGTCCATGAGCATCTCTACACCAGCCTAAGCTCCCACATTTAAAAGGGGGCTTTGTGCTTCCATTTCAAATGCAGGATCACAACGAACTCTTGCGGTTTTTCCTTTTCTTCTTGCAGCTTTTCCTTTTTCACGGCAGGAACTCGAGCAGAACACAAGTGGGGTAATCTGATACCTCATTATCTCTGATCTTTTTAACAACAGAATAAAGGTCATTTAGTGCAGGAGACGCCCTGGAGGGTAACAGCGTCATCTAAAGGGCCCGAAAACTTCTGTGAGTGAGCAGTCTCAATTGTAGGATAAAAGCTTCATGTGAAGAAGCCCCATGTAAGTGGGAAAGGTGTGATAGAGTAGCCTTCCCCAACCTGGTACCCTCCAGAAGTCTTGGACTATAGCTCCCACTATCCCTGACCACTGGCCATGCTGGCTGGGTCTGATGGGAGCTGAAGTCCCAAACGTCTGGAGGGCACCAGGTAGGAGGAGGCTGTGGTAGAGTCCTACATGTGGAGCTCACCTGCAATTCTACCTCTTTGCACCCATACTTTGCCCACAATTTGCCTGCCCCTGGACTCTTTGCCTGGGGCTGGTGGGCCAACCCCGAAATTGAGGATGTTGTGGAAAATGGGATGGCGCCCCTGTCCTTGAAGCTCAAGACAGACCACGAGAGAGAGATGAGCCCATGAGGCCCCAGCAGGTCACATCCTTGGAATGATCTTAAAGAAATTGCTGACTGAAATATGAGAGAGAGAGAGAGAGAGAGAAGGAGCACAGATGGCTAAAAATTGACAATACATATAGCTCTCTGGCTCAAACCCAGGGGGCAACTAACAGGAAAGCAATTGTTCCACAGATACATAGTTTTTCTGATAAACCAACTCTGATAAACCCAATGACAAGATGGGAACCATTTAACTGAACAGCAGGCAATCCAGATTTCTTCGTACATGTTTGATGGATTTTTTAAAAAATGATGAGGTTTGTATTAAAAACAACAACATCAATACCCCAGTAAGAATCCCAGTATAAAAAGCTGTCTGGCTTATGCCGTGCCCGTGTTATCATATGGTGTTGTACTGCCTGCATGTTCTTTCTTGACCTGACAGCCAGTGCCTGAATTTTAATGTTGCCCCATCATTTGTGTTCCCTCTGGCTTGGGCTGAGTCAGGGGTGCCTTTCCCAGGGGGCAAATGGTCACACAATGACTTACCAGTCAGTTCCATGCTGGCTGGGGGATGATGGGAGTGGTAGTCCAACACATCTGGAAGGACCATGTTGGGGAAGACTGATCTCATGGGTTCACAGAACACCCTAATTCACCTCCAGTATTACACATTGCTGAAGATATGCTAGAAAAATATATAGTTATCTTGTAACAAGTGGAAACTGCAACAAAATGTTGCAGTGTGGAGTGCTTCTGTACAGTATCCCAGTTAGTCAGCTATGCCCTCCTACATGATGCTCCATTCCATTCCCACCTGTTTTTTTGGCCCCCACCCCCAACAACAATCAGTCTATATTCTATGATGACTGAGCCTGGGCAGTCCTCCCAGGGCTGTGTGGATTTTCCCCCTTAAGGTTCCCCCACCCCCTCTGTGAAGGTTTGAGGCCTACAGAGGAAGGGAAAAGAAAAAGGTCAGGCCTAGAGGCCTGGAGTTTTGTTGTTGTTGTTGTTGTTGTTGTTGTTGTTGTTGTTGGGAGGGGGTATCTCTCAGAGGAGTAGTTTCATTTCCCCAGTTAGGTTTCAGTTTAATTTCCTCAGTTAAGTTTCATTTCTTCAGTTCTGAAGCAATACTTTTGGTTTGTGGGAAGGAGGGTATAAAAAGAGAGAGTCAGAAAGATGAGAGCAGTAAGAGCAGAGTCAGGGAGACCAGAGCCTGAAGAGGGAGCAGGATGAAGCCGTCTCAAGAAGTCTAAGTACAGCTAGGGTAAAGAAACTTGAATTTTGCAACTTCTGTTTTCTCTTGATGCCTTTTGTATCACTCAGATCTCTTGTGCAAACAGCTTCAATTGTGATTTGGTTGCTTTAATTTACCAATAAACTGTTGCAGTTAATCCCTGTGTCTAGAGTGTCTGTCACCCGACGTCACTTCCCCATGTTACTGGGAAGGGGAAGTTTGAAAGAAGGAAGGTGGGATTCCTAAGGAGGCAAGAGATCCTTAAGGAGTTGCTCAGGGGGTCCAGGCCATAAGGTGAACCCTGATACTCTCTAAATGTATTTTTGTACTTCTGCCTGCTGATACCTCCACCTTGTGCATCAGTGGTTCCGTTTTGGCTGCATAATGATCCAAACTCGGATAATTTAGTTCACTATTAGTACCTATGGCATGTTATTGACTTTGTAAAATGAACTCCATTAGATGCAGCAGGTAAAATGCTGCTATTTGGAGCGTCGGCGTTCATATACAGCCGGGGCGTTGAACTTGAGGCCAGTGGGCCATATCTCTTCTTCCCGGGGTCCCAGTCCGGCCCTCCAAGGTTCCCGAGATGGCCCTGCTCCTTTCCCACAGCCAGCAATGGTTTCATGATTTCCCAGCGTTTACGCAATTCTGCCCCCTGCCCCCTCCTAACAGTTGAAATGCCTCTCCAAAGGCTTCGGTGCCAGCAGTAAAAGCTTTAAGCTAAAAGATCATGCTGGCATTTTTGGCCTTGCCCCAACACTGGCCTCCAAAACAGAATGCAGCCCTTGGGCTTAAAGAAGTTTGACAACCCTGATGTAGCTTCATTTATATGCATGTGCACCAAAGACAAGATGCATTTTTCTTGCAACGCAGAGGTTCAGTTTCTAGACTCTCCGGGGAGGGAGCTGAGCTCTGGAAAATAACAACTCAAGCAACTGGCCTTTTAAAAGTCCCCCATCCCAATCTCTCCCAAAGGCAACATACAGACAGAAATAGGGACAGGAACCTTCTTCAGAAGATCGCTACCATTAGCATCACAAGTGGAGGAGGGCGAGGAGGAGCCCGTGGGCCCTGTTCTGTCTGTCGCCCCAACATCACCCTCCCCTGCAACCCTCAATATGTTAGAGGCAGGACTGTCAGAGGGATCCGCAATGGATTAAAATGAGTTCAGTTAATCCGAGCTGCAGATGGCACAGCGCACTAGGGATGGATGGACTCACCTCTGTCTGGGGATGCTGGTTGCTTGCCGAGCCACCTCCTCCTGCACTCGCTCAACACATCATGTGCCCCCTAGACAACTCAGTGAATGACCAGCAAGTGCTGTGCGGCTACCCGCTCCTTCCCCCAAGCTGCCACTGTTATGCAAAATGGCGTCTTGGGTCTTTCTGGAAAACTAACGTTGTGTAGATTGTGGCCGTAAAGAGGTCATCTATGCAACATTACAGGGGTAAATGAACCATTTCCGCCTGTGATGTTGCATAGATGGCCCCTTTATGGCCACAATCTATGTGACACTAGTTTTCTGGAAATACCTGAGATGCCATTTTGCGTAACAATGGCAGCTCAGGGAAGGACCAGATGGCCAGCCCCCGTTCGCAGCCAGCTAGGCGCTCGGTGAACAGGTCCGATAAGTGCCACATGGTCCACAAATGGGAGCCCAAGGGGCCGAGTGGGGGGTGGGAGTCTGTTGGACTCCACCCCCATATCGGGCGCTCACGACATCCCTACAGCAGACCAGGATTTTTTGAGTCATGCAGATTCCGTGGACTTGTGAACTAGTTTCTCACTTGTGTGTGTGTGTGTGTGGGGGGGGATTTGCACTAATTTGCATTAGCGTTAATGCACATTAGCACAAATTTGCATTAACTAATGCGAATTAGTTCATATGCACAAGTGCGCATTAGCGCTGGGTGTGCAATTGCTCTCATGCGAATTAGCGCAAGTAGAGCGTCATTCTGGTTTTAAAAAATCCACTTCTGTCGATGAGTGGATGACCGAACAAGAGATGCCTAACACAGAACGGATTTAACAAAATCTGTACATCCCTAGTTAAAGTGATAACCTTTGCACCTGGAAACTTACTCTTTTTGTGTAGGATTCCCCCCGGTGATTTAGTGCCCATATTTTCCAGGATTATAAATTGCACAAGAACCATACATGAAGAGAGCTGGCTCATGGCTGCAGACATTCAGCCTCAGGTGAGTGGGAGGTGGGCGACAGGGATGAGTTGGGCAGGGGAGGGGAGAGCAAAGTACTGATCCTAATAGATCAGGAGTGGGCAGAAGGTAGATGAAGATCTGCCGGTAGATCTCTGGGTCACTTGCAGTGACTCATCAAGGATTTCCAGCTCCCGATTGTTTAACAATGGCAGCAACAAAATGATACCACCACCCCACCATAAATTACACTGCTGAAATTAAGAAAGCTTGGGAGAACTCAGAGCTGACTGTGAGCTCAGCTCAGTTCTGGTGCTCAAAACAAATTCCTGGGCTCAGAATTGTTTAATTCTAAGGATATGTCTTCTGCCTGAAGCTCTGGTTGGCGGATTTTGGAGTTCTAGTTAAGGACAAGCCAGTGTAGTTCTGCAGTCCTGAAGTCTGCCTGCCCCTGTATTGGATCATATGAGATTCCTGCGAGTGTGTGCTTAAAACTGTGAACCCTTTCAAATTAAGAACCAGTGCTGGATCCAGATTTTTGAGAGCCTGTGGGCAAGGCCTCCTCAATGGGCCCCTTCCCTCAGTGAGCCTGCCTTCTCCCAGAATGCAGGACACGGAATAATGGGCTCAAGTGACAGGAAGCCAGATTCCGGCTGAACATCAGGAAAAACTTCCTGACTGTTAAGAGCAATATGACAATGGAACCAATTGCCTAGGGAGGTGGTGGGCTCTCCCACACTGGAGGCGTTCAAGACGAGGCTGGACAGCCATCTGTCAGGGATGCTCTGGCTTGGATTCCTGCATTGAGCAGGGGGTTGGACTCAATGGCCTTGTAGGCCCCTTCCAGCCCTACTAGTCTATGATTCTATGACCGCCATTGTCAGCCGTTGCTATTGCGCCTCCTCCTCTTCCTCATCCTTGCTACCACTTGCTTGCTTGGCAGGCAGGGAGCCAGGGAGCCAGTAGGCCGAGGCATCCCCTGCTCCTCCTCACCACCACCGTTGTCTGGACCAGAGTGAGAGGAGGTGAGCAAGCAGGTTGCAGTGGTGAAGAGGAAGAGCAACGCCAGGAGGCTCTTGCCAGTGGGCCGCTGCTGGGATGAGGGCCCTTGGCAGGTGCCTGACCGTACTTATCCTTGACACCAGCCCTGTTAAGGACCCTAACATGTGTTGTGACTCTGGCTTGGACAGAGATTTAGCCCCACTTAGAGCAGACCCTTTGAACTCAACGAAATGTCAGTTAATCATGATTAACTGAAGTTCCATCAATTTGAATGGGTCTACTCTAGGTATGACTAAGTCTGGATCCCACCCCCTGGATTTTGTTTGCATGTTTATTTTTGCATTTTAATTTTCTCCCCCCACATGTGGCTTGACTTACTTGAATCCGCTGGACCGATCTGGTTTCAGAAAATGGCTTAAAGCCACATGGGATGCTACATAGTTATAAAGCTGTGCATAACTCGACCAGATGGTCACTGCCCGGAGTGGTCACTGTTTGGGAGCTCCACATAAACAGTTCTGCTCTTGTGCAGCTCCTGTTCATTTCAGTGGGGCTCACACAGAGGCCCTTCCCAGTGGATTGTGTATTAATTAGTGTGCGTAGTCGTTTGGATTTTCTGCCTCGGGCACCAAAATGCCATGCTCCAAGTCGAGATTTCCAGCGTTCTTGGATACGTGTTTCATTGGGAACTGAAAAGCCACAAGTGTTCACGACTCAGCTGGGGGGCCCACCATGCCACAGCGTGCTTGCAAATAGAGAAAGGATTGCTGAAGTCTGCAAGCCCCGGAGGCGGTTTGGAGGCTCTATGAACTGTGTTCCTTGGAAGATGAGAGGGGGAACTTAGCTGTGTGCTGTTGAACATTTGCCCATTTGAATTCACTCCTTTTGCTGAGATCCCTTTGTAGTGCCAGCCCTCGCCTCCCCCTTTCGTTCTCTTCCTTGATGTTATCCTCCGTGCTTAAGACAACTTTCAGGCATTTAAATCTGTGTTGATATGTCTTCATTCTCTGCAGGCCTTCTTCTTGTGGTCTTTAAGATTATTCCCCAATCCGGCCTGCGGAGGCGCCCTGAATCCTACTTGGAGATAAGGGACTTGGAGATAAGGAGGTGGGTGGCGTGAAACTCGGCCAGAGCTGGGAAAAGCCCAGCGTCAGTTGAGTTCCTTTTTCCCTACTTAGAGTCATGGAACTTTGTGCCTTCCTGGAACGGAAAAGGGCAAACTGGGCGTGGCTGAAGCAGTGATGTCAGCAGGCATGGCCATGCCCTCTGTCATCATCCGGCCAATGAAAGGCCTAGTGGGGGGTAATTTGGCTCCCTACCTGAAACACATTCCCCACCCCTGTATTAAAGGGACCGTGTCATCAGCTGGTTCATAAATGGGCAATCACATTCACGGGACCTATTCAGCCAAGTCCTGGTTGTCAGCTAAGCCATGTTGGCGGGATCCTCGAGGCATGGGTGACGTCTGGGCATGCGTAGCCAGTTGAGCAAGTTCTGCAAGAGTCAGACTCAAAGATAGACAGATATCTCAGGAGTCTTTAAAAAACAAACATAAAAAGATAGCAGCAGCCTAATTCTTTCTCTCGCCCACTTCCTACATGCACTATATCAGGGGTCTCCAACCATTTTCAATCCAGGGGCACATTTGGGAAATTGCTGTTGGCACCACCACAAAATGGCTCCCATGGAGGATGTGGCTAGTCACATAATGGCTGCCATGGGGGCCTGGGTGGTAAAACGAGGTGGGGCGGGGGAGAAAGAGCAAGGCTAGAGGCTGAGCATAGAGAGACACAGCAAGATAAAGGGACTAGTGGGAGAGAAAGGGCAAGGCTAGGAAGTGAGAGGAGGAAGGTGGCTAGGGATGGGGATGGGAGAGAAACAGCGAGGAAAGTGGTTGAGGGAGAGAAAGAGTGAGGCTAGAGCCTGGGCATGGAGAGAGAGAGAGAGGGCTGTGTGGACAGATGAAGGGGAAAGGTCTGTGTGGATGGAAGAAGACTGAGTAGGGCCAGGAAGCAATCCTTTCTTCTCTTCCCGCCCACTGAGGAGCTGAAAAGCAGCAGGTTCAGGAGCAGGAAGGAGAACCTGGTACCATAACGTTTTTCTAGCTTTTCATTCAAAATACATTTTTGAAGGGGGCAGGGAGTGGGGAGCTTTGTGGGCGTTGCATTGCCCACCACTGCACTACATGAACTGTATCAATATGAAAGAATTGCAGGGTTCAGCCTGAGTGGGTCGTGCTTCCCGGGAAGAACCAGGAAGTAGTTAAGGGCAGCCCCTGCTGCTTCTGGCCTGAGGAAAGAGAGGCCACAGCCTGAGAGAGCTCAGTGGGGAGGCTATGTTTGAATAAAACTTGTACGTTTGCTTGGAGGGCAGAGTCCGTGTGAGGCTGTGGGGTGCAGCCCACCAACTTTGAGACATGAACAAGCAAGTCGTAACAGAAAACAGCTTGGAGTGTGAGGAGGCAGTGGCAGGCTGCTCATCCTAACCGAGGGGAGATGCAAAGTACCAATTAGGTAATTGATGCTGGTGAATTATTCACTGCAAAGAGCCTGTAAGCGGGGGTTGATGCATGGGGTTAGGAGCAGCTCTCTGTCCAGTCCTTCTTCAGACCTTGCAAGGTGCTGGCAAACAGTGCTGTGTCTCAGACCCTGGAATCTGTCTTCTGCAGCCTGAGCACCCATCCAGGCTGGTCTTTTGATGTAGGGATGGGAAAGAGAAGGCAAAAGGTTCAGTGCAGTCACCGGAAGCTCATCTCCCATGCTGGCCTCAGCCGGTGACCAGGTCACTAATTCAGAAGAAGAGGTACCCCCAAAGTCCCGTGGGGCACACAGCAGGGACGCCACACATGGGCCCTGGAACTGATCCGGGAGCTAGAAGCCTAAAGAAACTTTCAAGGTAGCATACTTCAAGTCAGAACTGACCTTTCTCCCAGGGTCCTTCAGTCTCTGCCTTCCTGCCTGGCAAAGGCGACAACCCACCTGCCAGGACATATCACAGAGTGGTGAAGGAGCACAGGGCTCCGGGCATAAGGACTACCCCTGTAAAGACTCCTGCTCATTGTAGTGGAAATGCAGAAGACCGTTGTATTCCGAGGAGTTAGCGGTGCACAGATTTCCCCTGCCCGTGTCTGGAGTGCCGTTGTGCCCGTTTGTTGAGCTGACTGTGGGGAGGGTAGCTATGCTAGTTCCCAGATAATCACTCATGGATGCTGTATTCAGGGCTTGTAGGTAAAGTTTTTTGCAGAGTGTCAAGGCCAGGCAAGAGCAGAGATGGGAGCTATCTGTGTTGGGCTGCCTGCCTGCTAGTTATTGAGGCTGATTGTTTTCCAGTCTATGAGAATGTAGAATGTATGAAGTCCCGGGACCATGTCCAGAATGGGAGGAATTAACGGGATAGTATATGATTCCCTGGGAACCTCCCAATTCAGAACCTCCCCTGGGCTGAGCCAACAAGTGCCATGGGCCAGGCCATCATGGAGCTGTTTGTCACTGCTCTTATCTGATTTGCTGATCTTAAGATAAGAGCACGGGGTACCCGGTGGCAGAAGGAATGTATGCTTTATGCTTGGAATGTACTGCCTTGCTTTTTCTTGCTTTATTGGCCTATTTTAGCTAAATAAACTTCCCCCACTGGCGTGCTCATTGCCTCTGAATATCCAAAAAGAACCATACTGACAAGACAGCTGTCAAAACACTCATGCAAGAGGGGGGCAAAGCCTAGATGGGATATAAGGGCTCCGTTTGGCTCTAGAGCAAGCTTCCCCCAACCTGACATGTTGGACTGTAACTCCTATCATTCCTAGTCAGCATGGCCAATGGTCAGGAATGCTGGGAGTTACTAGTCCAAAACATCTGGAGGACACCAAGTTGGGGAAGAATGACCTAGGCGAAATTCACTGGATTCAGACTGGATTGTTGAAATTCTCTCCCTCTATCAATCAGAGCTTTCATGGCATGGCAAACTCTCATAATTAACCCATGATTGGTCCTGGTTGGGGTGTGTGTGGGGGGGTGGCCGCCATTTTGAATACGTGACCTCCACTCGAGGGTTGCAGTGTGTCATGCAAACTCAGCCAACATTGGGGTTAAACAACTCACACTTAACCCAACTACTAATTGAGGGTTAAGTGTGAGTTGTTTAACCCTTGATTAATCCGTAATGGCTGGGTTCACATGACACACCACAACCCCCAATCACCCCGGTTGGAGGTTGCACATTCAAAACAGTGGCTGCATGCACCCCGCAGTGCTGTGGTTAATTGCATGTTAATTAACCCATGATGACCTGTCATGTCATACAAACCTGGTCAGTGGTATTCTACATCTGAGAAGACCCATGGCATAGCACATAAGTTGAATCTAACTTGTTAGTTATATAGGATATGCCATACCAATTATTTCTGTTTGATTTCTTTGCATCTTGTCCCTTGCTTATTGCTCTCTGATCCCTTTCACCCATTGTGTTTAATAAAAAAATGACCTTATTCAGATTCTAGAGGGTTGGCTGTTCACTTGAAAACGCCTTAAGATGTAATTCTCCCACTCTCTGGCTGCTTGAGCCACACAGCCTTTGAGCTAAAGGGGAGCAGTTGGAGAAACTTTTCAGGAGAGTTAGGAGTTCCACTCTGGTGTGTCCCACTCCTAAATTAAGTAACCCATTGGTTGTCAGGGACCCTGCCTGCCAGAAGGCCAAGGGAACAAAGGCAGGGTGGCGGCAGCAAGCGAGAAAGGTGATTGCAGGGCAGTTGGCTGCCTCACAGGGCTGCTGTGTGCCAAGGCTCCTTCACACCACCTGTCTCTTCACAAAATCCCATAGTAAAAAGAATCCACCTTCTAGTATGTTTCCAGCAGCTCGGCTGAGCTGATTTCTTTCATTAAGACATGACCCAATTTACATCTTGATTAATTAAGACCTCCCACTTGTGAGAGCTTGCCCTTTTCAGGAGCGCTTTCTTTATTAACCTTCCTTTGTTCTCTTAATTGCAGGTACAGCCAAGGGAAGGGGGCAGGGGAGGAGAGAAACAGGAAATAAAGCTACTGGGAGAAATAATGGCGTAAAAAAAAATACCTGCCAACTCCCACAGACTGTGCGAGAAAAGTAATCTGCTTTCAACAGATTAGGAAGGTCTCAGACAACACAGCTAGGATGAGTTGACAGGCGGGGAGTAGTTCTTGGGGAGGGGGGAAGATGCCTTCAGAGGTTTGATTTTAAAGGGAGTGCAAAGGGAGGGGGGAGTGAGTGAGTGTGTGAGTGTGTGAGTAAGTGAGAGAGAGAGTGACAGAGAGAGTGACAGAGAGCGACAGAGCGACAGATTATAAATCTTGCTTGGGCCAGGAAGATTTACCAAAGACCATATTTGAACAGCCCGCAACTGGAGTTAGCCAATCCCAAATTAAAGCCACAAATCAAAAAAATGCATTTGCTGCTGGGGATGGCTGTGTGTTTTGCCAGACTGGATTATTACAATTATTCATCAGTTCTGCAGCATCATAAATATGGATGACCCACAAAATATCCATCCCTGCCTCAAACAGTTGGTGGTATCGGATGGTCTGTTGTTCCTGCTTGAACAGATAAAGGCCTTGTAGCCAGCTAGTATTCTCTGAATTTCAGCCACTTTGCAGTCTCACCTTTTATTTCTTACAATCAGTTGCTCCACTAATACTGACCTTCATGTGTGCAGGAGTGCCAATGAACTCATGGAGCTCACAGTGGCAAGGTGGACGATCTTACAAAATTCAAACATTGGTGAGTCTCTGATTAGTCTGAATGTCTGAAATGTTCTCCCCCTCCCAAGTTCTGGGAGTGAAGCAGGCCATAAACCTTCCACAAAATAGATAAATATATATATATAAATAATTTCTATACCTTTTGGCCCCCAAAGCAGTTTACAACATTCAAATGCCAATTAAACAAATTATAGAAGCAGAAAGCCCTAAAAGAAATTAACATAAACAAATCTACAAAGAAAGTAAGAATTAAAATAAGTCAGAAGCCTGTCGGAAGAGAAAATTCTCAACCACCCACTTAAAAATAATCAGTGAGGGGAACTACAGAATGTCAAAAGTTCTTGCTTACAGAGTGTTTAGATACAAAAGCAAATGGTTCTAGACTCCTTTCTGAATAATTCCAATATTTAATTCCAGTCTATCTTTAAAACCTGTTATTGTTATTAATTGCCTTTTCTGCTCTGGCAATTTTGGTTCCATCATGTAGTTGTGCTTTCAAACGCCTGCCATTCCTGCTTCGTCCATGCAATCTAGCAGCAGTGGGTCTGGGAATCACCGTCCACCATTCTCCTGTCTGACTGTGTAGCTTGTCTGTGGTTGGAGTGCTCTGATTATGAGCACCAATCACTAACTCAATGTGACATCTAGAAGGGTTCTAACCTAGACTTGCTCTCCTCAAATTAAAGGTGATCCAGGCCTGGTGATAGATATGAAGAGACTAATTTAGGCTGCAATCCTAGGCACATTTACTTGGGAGTAAGCCCCAGTGAGCTCAGTGGGACTTCTGAGTTAACATGCATAGGATTGCACAGTTTCAGGGCCAAACTGGATGTTACACACAGATAATAAGCCCTGATTTGGTGGGGCTGTGAATCCATTCCGGGTTTCCCAGCTGCAATGGCTGCCAGTCTCTTTCCAGGCTGATTCAGAGTGCTGGTATTAACATTCAAAGCCCTAAATGGCTTGGGGCCAGGTTATCTGAAGGATCGCCTCCTCCCATATGTACCTGCCTGGAACGTAGGATCATCTTCAGGGGTTCCTCACCAGGAGCCCCTGCCAAAAGAGGCAAGCCAGGTGGCTACCAGGAAAAGGCATTTTCTGCTGTGGCCCCCCAGTTGCGGGACGAACCCCCTAGAGAGGTTCGCCTGGCGCCTACATTGTACATAAGACCTTTTATTCTCCCAGGCATTTTTAGCATTTTAGCATTCCGGGTTTTTTTAGCTCTGCTGTCTTAAATCTGCTATTGAGTTTTAAATACCTGCACTGCTGCTAGGTTCTACTCTGGTTACATTTTTATTCTGTAGTTTTAATCTATTATATTTTATATTGCATTTTTGTGGTTTTAATCTTGTGAACCGCTCAGAAAGCTTCGGCTATTGGGCGGTATAAAAATGAAATAACTAAATAACTAACTAAATAATAAAACCCATTTTAAATAGCTGCTTTAAATGTGGCACATTTTAATTGTTTTGTAAGTCGCCTTGAGACTTTTTTGAGAAAGGCATCTAATAAATTAGTAGTAGTAGCAGTAGTAACATTACCCTGATACTCCTATTTTAAAGAATAAAAAGACATGCTTCTATAGGGAAGAACAGGAGCGGAGAAGCAGAGAGATGCTTAACCCCTTTTTCCCTGCCTGCTCATCCTCTGCTCCTGCAAAGTTCCAAGTGTGTGTTTGCTCTTGCAGACATTGAGCTATTGAGTTTTGTTGTTGTTTATTCGCTCAGTCGCTTCTGACTCTTCGTGACTTCATGGACCAGCCCATGCCAGAGCTTCCGGCCTGCCATCACCACCCCCAGCTCCCCCAAGGTCGAGTCTGTCACCTCCAGAATATCATCCATCCACCTTGCCCTTGGTCAACCCCTCTTCCTTTTGCCTTCCACTTTCCCTAGCATCAGCATCTTCTCCAGGGTATCCTGTCTTCTCATTATGTGGCCAAAGTACTTCAGTTTTGCCTTTAATATCATTCCCTCGAGTGAGCAGTCTGGCTTTATTTCCTGGAGGATGGACTGGTTTGATCTTCTGGCAGTCCAAGGCACTCTCAGAATTTTCCTCCAATACCACAGTTCAAAAGCATCTATCTTCCTTCGCTCAGCCTTCCTTATGGTCCAGCTCTCGCAGCCATAGGTTACTATGGGGAATACCATTGCTTTAACTATGTGGACCTTTGTTGTCAGTGTGATGTCTCTGCTCTTAACTATTTTATCAAGATTTGTCATTGCTGTCCTCCCAAGAAGTAAACGTCTTCTGATTTCCTGGCTGCAGTCAGCGTCTGCAGTAATTTTTGTGCCTAGAAAGACAAAGTCTGTCACTGCCTCCATGTTTTCTCCCTCTATTTGCCAGTTATCAATCAAGCTGGTTGCCATAATCTTGGGGTTTTTGAGGTTTAACTGCAACCCAGCTTTTGCACTTTCTTCTTTCACCTTCGTCATGAGGTTCCTCAGCTCCTCCTCGCTTTCAGCCATCAAAGTGGTATCATCTGCATATCTGAGATTGTTAATGTTTCTTCCAGCAATTTTAACTCCAGCCTTGGATTCATCAAGCCCAGCGCAGGCTGCTCTCGAGTTGGAGAGCCAACGTCTCTTTCCATCCTAAATGTTTGTTCAAGGACAGTTATCTTTGACTTGATGCAGCTATCAATATCCCCTCAGTCTAGGTGTGTTACCAAGCTTTCGAGGGCTTAAAGCGAATACATTTCCAAAGAGCTGGATTGACTGGGCATGAACAATACCGGGGCAACGTGAGAGGAAGAAGTTGCTAAGCAGACTTCCAGTGCCGCATGGTGTAAGGCTTCTATGGATAATGAGAAGCCCATAACCAAAGATGTGGCAGCAGGTTCATTCACTCAGTACGTGTCCATTGCTCACTTGTGCAGCTGTCGTCTCTGCTAGTGCCCACTTACAGATTGTGAAGAAGAAGAGGAAAAGCACCACCAAAAGAAGAGGGAAAAAGAGGGCACAGATTTGTATATGGTACGTCATAGGCGTAGGTGCACATTTGAAAATAATTAAGAATGCAATCCTATGCATGCTTAGACAGGAAAGAAAAAGTCCTACAACTCCCAGTATACCCCATTTTAGGATTGTGTCCTAATTTAAACAGAATAAAAGAAAATAAAAAACAATTTTAAATTGCATTTAAATAAAACACAATACATCTTACCCTTGTGGGTAAGGATGTGCCTGCTCATTCTGCTCAGTGTTGAGGGACACCTTCAGCGCTGGCCCCTGCTGCTCTCCCTCCTTATTTATTTATTAATAATGCTTGCATACCACTTCGTATAGTAAAATCCAGTGGAAGCTGGTGCCTCTGATTTCAGTGGGGCTGTGCATCCATTCTGGGTTTCAGTCAGAATCAGCCAGAACTCTAAAGGAGCTATTGAAGGGGTTGAACCCTATCCTCAAAATAGGTCCAGCACTTTGGATAGCTCCTTTAGAGTTCTGGCTGGTTCTGACTACAACCCAGAGTGGATTCACAGCCCCACCGAAATCAGAGCTACCAGCCTCCGCTAGTAAACTCCCTCAGTAGTTTACATTCTTATGGGTCTTCATCTTTAGACTGGACTTGGACTGGGCAGCCATTCAAAAAGAAGATGACTTGTAACACAGGATTGACCTCTGATAGACTTTCAAACAGAGGACTGTCCTCAATGAAGAAGGACATATGGCCACCCGACCTGCCCATACTCTCTCACACGGTTTTCTTTCTCCCCGCAAACTCCTCCTGTCTTTCTCCACTTGCTTCTGTCCTCTGGACCACTCCAGTGTCCCAAGGCTCAGCCCAGGCCTCATTTCCTAAGCTTCCCTGCTTCCCTCGGCCTGCTAATTTGTCAAGCCCGTGACTCTGGCTTTGCAGCTGGAGGCACTTCTGGGAAGGGAGGGGCCTCCTGGTCAGTTCTCCCTTGGTACTTCGCTCCCTCTGGTCTAATAGCAACCCGGGTGTGGTGAGCACCTGTCAACAGGTACAGAGCACAAACAGGGCTGTGGAGAAACGAAGGGACCATCTCAACATGCTCAGGGGAAATCCAAGATTTGTAGCACCACCAAAAATATCTTTTATAAGGACCCTAAGGGAGCAATTCCCCCCTCTCCAAAAACCAGCCTGCTGAGGACTGAGCATGCTTAGTAGTAAAATGCCTGTCAAGAATGAGTTAATGGAGGAAGAATTTTGAGAGCCATTGGGGCAGTCACCTATACAGCAGCCACCTGGAGGTTGATGGGTTTGGCCATTTTTCAAGCTGGCAGCTCAAGGCCATGAGTTGCTCTGACTAATTGGGATTGGGAAAGTGATAACAGCCGAGGGATGCGACCTCCTTAGGAGGGTGGGGTGGGGTGTCCTGGGCTTGGGCACTCCAAATCTGCCTGGAGTTGCTAGGGCTGGGCAATAAAAAGACAGCAAAGGAAGGGGTGGGTGTCTCTTCTGGCCCTGACAGTACTAGGGTGTGCTGCTGGTTGATGACTATCCTGGGAGGCACATACTTTGGTATGTATAGGATAGACTAGCTAGCTTTATTGTTTTACTCTTGGGAGTGTGTGCCTTGGGATTTGGCGCTTCTGGTTTTGTTTAGAGTTTTGTACTTTGCTTGTAATTTCCTGTACAACCTACCACCTCTCCCTTATTCCTTCCTCTCTGCCCTTTCCCTTTTAATAAACTTTTATCCAACCTTCAGTTGGTGTGGTCTACCTGAATAACCAGTGCTAAATACAGGGCCTATTGGCCTGGGTGGGAGCTACAGGGTTACTTTGGGGAAATTTGTGCCCGAGTTGGGCCTGTCCTACCTTGCAGGGTTGTTGGGGTGAAACCAACATCCTTTACAATGCCCATATATGAATGTCCCCCAAAGAAGGAGGCATGTATATAATTTGTATATGCTGATTGATATAGAGACAGTGAAGGCTGGTGGCTCCAATGTCAGTGAGGTGGTGTATCCACTCTGGGTTTCCATCAGAACTCTAAAGGAGCTCTCCAACTGACACCAGCCTTCACTGTACAGAGAGATGCATATTTAGAAATAATTGCTATAATTTAAATAGAAATACAGTGCATCTGACAGTAGTAAGGAAGACTGTGACCATATGACCTGTGTGTACTTGCGCAGTCCCAGGCACTGTTGATAGGCAATGCCAAGGCCCCTGCTCTGCTTTCTTAGGGTTAGTTATCTTTAAACTGGACTTGGCCTGGACAGCCCTTCAAATAGAGGATGCCTTCAAACAGAGGATTGTCCTCTGTAAAGTAGGACACACGGCCACCCTAACACGTGATGATGTACCTGCAGTCTGAAGTAGTGCATCTCAGTTACAGGTTGACCACCTCTGTTAGAACTAGGCCGAAGTCTGGGACCAGGATTTTCCATGCTCTCTTTGGGGGACACCCTGCAAATCTGCATTAAAAATACCCAATTCTGTGTTCAAAATAAGCAAAAGTATGACCACTACGGCAGCCTTGATGCTGGGACCCATTTTGAATCCTGTACAAAAATACCTTCACAATCATGAGAGTTAGAAACATAAGTTGCTTTAAATAAAATCTATGGTTGTCAGAAAGCTAAATTCTATGCTACATGCCAGATACCGAAAAAAATATTATGCAAATGGAATAAGACTCACAGCCACAATTGGGGCCTCTTCTGTAGAAGACAAAGTAGACCTCCAGAGTTAATGTGGGCCGGGCTATGTTGGCTTGGCCACCTCAGAAGGAGGCAACCCAGCACACAAAGCAAAGAACAATCTGGGCTTCTGAGTAAAGGAGTGTCTGAGGATTAAAAGAAGATGAAAAGGGATGCTTAGAATTATTATTAGCTTCAAAGTCTTCTCAACTAGAACAGCCGGCCGATGTCCATCTGTTGTTTTACGTGCATGTGGCCTCAAAGGTGGATTGCGTGCCAGCTGCACATGAAATTTAATGTTCTGCTGCAACCTGGACTTTAAAATAAAAACAACACAATTTTCATAATGCAGAACTGAATCAACTATTGGCGTGTCCCTGGGAAGGCTAACAGGTGTTGAACGGCGGGGACGGGGGCAGCTTACGATCCATCAGAGCCCAAGGAAAAATGGAGAGGCAGCTGTCATGCAGGTACAAGCAGGGACCCATGGAAGTAGCTTTTGTGATGGCCACTCTGAAAAATGGCTGCGATTAAATGCATGCACAAATTGAACTATAGTGCTGCTAATATTAGAAGGCTTGTTAAACTCTTTGGAATTAATTCCATCAGCGCCTACATTAGCAGTTCCATTTCCTGAAGTATCTCTCATCTGGCTAGGATTTTATGCTCTCAGCTAGCTCTTTTGGGGGGTTGGCGGCGGGGTGACAATACGTGAGACCAGAAAGAAAAGAAGGGAGGGAGAGAGAGAGAGAGGAAGGGTGTGTGTGTGTGGACCTAGAAGGAGCCCAAGAGTTTTGGAACTTGGAATCTTGAACATGGAATCCGTGTAGGTCTCATGAAGAGTGGGCAAATCTCCTGGAAAAGCCACCAGGAAGTGTGGGAAACCTAGGCACAGGATCAGGCAATTTGTCCCTCTGTCCCAGTATGATCTCTTCCGACTGTCAGGGACTCTCCACCATCTCAGGCCCTTCAGTTGTGCACATCTTTGAAACTAATCCCATTGATTAAAGTGTATTTCTGCACATTTTCCAAAAGCATGCATTTTTTCATGTGCGTTTTTCAAAAGTACGCGTTCTGTCAGACACAATTATTTTTTACTCCGTGAATCATATCGCAAGCTTGCAAATGTATGGACTTCAACCACAGATTGCATCCAGGTCTGTGTTCGGTCCAGAATGTCCGAACTGAGTAAATCCTGATAAAAAAAATGAACTGAAATTAATTTCTCGTACATCTCTACATGTGCCTTACCAGTGAGCTAGAGGCAGTAACCACAAGGGAGGGGAGGCTTGCCCCGTTAGGTATATTCCCAGCCTCCTCCTCCTCGAATATTCAGTTGTCTTTTTAAAAAGTGGGGGAGGCCATGTGTCCTACTTTGCACGGATAGTTCTTTATATATGGTGGTGTCTAAGTGGCTGCCCTAGTTTCAGTGGCCGGAGGGGTCACTTGCAAATGGTGGTTTCCTTTGGGGTAGGGGTGGAAATGTCATAAGGGGAAAACAGTGCTGACTCCAGGTTTCTGAGGCCCCCTGGGCAAGACACCTACAACATGGGAAATGTTGTATAAGGGCGAAAACAGACATTACTGTAAATCAGTATCTTTTTTCATTTGGGTTGGGGAGAAGTTGTGCTTACTCTAGAATAAAAATGGAGGGGGAGATGTAGCTGTGAGATACAGACTTAAAGTAATGTCTGTTTTGACTATAAGAGAAACAGTTTGGTCCACTGACAGGACACTCCTATGCATGTTTACTCAGATGTAAGTCCTGTTCTGTTTAATGGGGCTTACACCCAGGTAAGTGGGCATAGGATTGAAACCTGAGGTCGGCAGAATTGTTAGAGGGTCATGTCCAGGGATGTAGTGGGAGATAAGGAAAGAAGCCCCTTCCTTCATGGATCACTGCCTTGTTGTGGTGAAGGGGCTTGCGTAACTCAGTGAAGCCATAAGATATGCCGTGCAGGGCCACCCAAGACGGACAGGTCATGGCAGAGAGTTCTGACAAAATGTGGTCCACTGGAGAAGGAAATGGCAACCCACTCCAGTATTCTTGCCAAGAAAACCCCATGGAACGTATCACAAGGCTAAAAGAGATGACGCCGGAAGATGAGCCCCTCAGGTCGGAAGGTGTTCAATATACTACTGGGGAAGAGCAGAGGGAATTTCCAAGTAGCGTCAGAAAGAGTGAAGCGGCTGGGCCAAAGCCGAAAGGACACTCAGCTGTGGATGTGTCTGGTGGTGAAAAGAAAGTCTGATGCTGTAAAGAACAATATTGTTTAGGAACCTGGAATGTCAGATCAATGAATCAAGGTAAGCTGGAGGTGGTCAAACGTGAGATGGCAAGACTGAACATCGACATCTTGGGAATCAGCGAACTAAAATGGACAAGCATGGGCAAATTTAATTCAGGTGACCATTATATCTACTACTGTGGGCAAGAATCCAGTAGAAGAAATGGAGTAGCACTCATAGTCAATAAAAGGGTGGGAAAAGCAGTACTGGGGTACAATCTCAAAAACAATAGAATGATCTCAGTACGAATCCAAGGCAAACCATTCAACATCACAGTAATTCAAGTCTATGCCCCAACCACTGAGGCCGAAGAAGCTGAGGTTGATCAGTTCAACACCTTCTAGAACTAACACCAAAAAAATATGTCCTCTTCATCATAGGGGATTGGAATGCTAAAGTAAGAAGTCAAGAAATCACCGGGATAACAGGCAAGCATGGCCTTGGTGTACAAAATGAAGCAGGACAAAGGCTAATAGAGTTTTGCCAAGACAACACGCTGATCATAGCAAACACTCTTTTCCAACAGCACAAGAGGCGACTCTACACATGGACATTACCAGATGGTCAATATCGAAATCAGATTGATTATGTCCTTTGCAGCCAAAGATGGAGAAGCTCTATACAGTCAGTAAAAACAAGACCTGGAGCTGACTGCGGCTCAGATCATGAGCTTCTTGTTGCAAAATTTCGGCTTAAATTGAAGAATGTAGGGAAAACCACTAAACCATTCAGGTATGATCTAAATCATATCCCTTATGAATATAAAGTGGAGGTGAGGAATAGATTTCAGGGATTAGACCTGATAGACAGAGTGCCTGAGGAACTATGGATGGAGGTCCGTAACATTGTTCAGGAGGCAGCAACTCAATCCATCCCAAAGAAAAAGAAATGCAAGAAAGCAAAGTGGCTGTCTGATGAGGCTTTACAAGTAGCTGAAGAAAGAAGGGAAGCGAAAAGCAAGGGAGAAAGGGGAAGATATATCCAACTGAATGTAGAGTTCCAGAGAATAGCAAGGAGAGACAAGAAGGCCTTCTTAAATGAACAATGCAAAGAAATCGAGGAAAACAACAGAATGGGAGAGCCTAGAGATCTCTTCAAGAAAATCAGAGATATCAAGGGAACATTTTGGGCAAAGATGGGCATGATAAAGGACAAAGAAGGCAGGGACCTAACAGAAGCAGATGAGATTAAGAAGAGGTAGAAAGAATACACAGAAGAACTATACAGGAATGATCTGAATGTCCCTGATAGCCATGATAGTGCAGTCACTGAACTTGAGCCGGACATCCTAGAGAGTGAGGTCAAGTGGGCCTTAGGAAGCATTACTAACAACAAAGCTAGTGGAGATGACAGTATTCCAGCTGAGCTATTTAAAATCCTAAAAGATGATGCTGTTAAAGTGCTGCACTCAATATGCCAACACATTTGGAACACTCAACAGTGGCCACAAGACTGGAAAAGGTCAGTTTACATTCCAATTCTAAAGAAGGGCAATGCCAAAGAGTGTTCAAACTACCGTACAATTGCGCTCATTTCACATGCCAGCAAGGTTATGCTCAAAATCCTGCAAGCTAGGCTTCAGCAGTATGTGAACCGAGAACTACCGGAAGTACAAGCTGGGTTCTGAAGAGGCAGAGGAACTAGAGATCAAATCGCCAACATTCGCTGGATCATGGAGAAAGCAAGAGAATTCCAGAAAAACGTCTATTTCTGCTTCATTGACTATGCTAAAGCCTTTGATTGTGGATTTTTGGATCACAACAAACTGTGGCAAATTCTTAAAGAGATGGGAGTACCAGACCACCTTACCTGTCTCCTGAGAAACCTGTACGAGGGTCAAGAAGCAACAGTAAGAACCAGACATGGAACAACCGATTGGTTCAAAATTGGGAAAGGAGTACGACAAGGCTGCATATTGTCGCCCTACTTATTTAAGATGTGCAGAGCACATCATGAGAAACGCTGGGTTGGATGAACCACAGGTCGGAATTTAGATTGGTGGGAGAATTATGAACAACCTCAGATATGCAGATGATACCACCCTAATGGCAGAAAGCAAAGAGGATCTAAAGAGCCTCTTGTTGAGGGTGAACGTGGAGAGTGCAAAAGCTGGTTTGAAACTCAACATTAAAAAAACTAAGATCATGGCATCTGGCCCTATCACTTCCTGGCATATAGAAGGGGAAGAAATGGAAGCTGTGACAGATTTTATTTTCTTGGGCTCCAAGATCACGGCAGACGGTGACTGTAGCCATGAAATTAAAAGACGCTTGCTCCTTGGGAGGAAAGCTATGGCAAACCTAGACAATGTAGTAAGAAGCAGAGACATCACCTTGCCAACAAAGGTCTGTATAATCAAAGCTATGATTTTCCCAGTAGTGATGTATGGCTGTGAGAGCTGGACTATAAGGAAGGCTGAGCGCCAAAGAATGGATGCTTTCGAACTGTGGTGCTGGAGAAGGCTCTTCTGAGTCCCCTGGACTGCAAGGAGGTCAAATCAGTCAGTCCTAAAGGAAATCAACCCTGAGTGCTCATTGGAAGGACAGATACTGAAACTGAAGCTCAAATATTTTGGCCACCTAATGCGAAGAGAAAACTCCCTGGAAAAGACCCTGATGCTGGGAAAGATTGAAGGCAAAAGAAGAAGGGGACGGCAGAGGATGAGATGGCTAGATAGCATCACGGATGCAATGAATATGAACTTGAGCGCACTCTGGGAGACAGCGGAGGACAGGAAGGCCTGGTGTGCTATGGTCCATGGGGTCATGAAGAGTCAGACACGACTTAACGACTGAACAACAACAACAAGGAAAGAAAGATCTGGTTAGACAAGCCCTGGAGAGCAAGGCTAGCCCAAAACATTTTGCCTGCTGAGACGTGGGGCAAGCTGGAGCCCGCTATTATGAATGGGTGAGAATTTTGTTCAGGGGTTGTTTTCTTTTTGAATAAGAACTTAGCAAAATTTGCACATTTCTTTAGGATTGGGACAGAAAGAACTTGAGATTTAAAAAGATTCAAATGTGGGAGAAAGTGAAACAGACAGATCCATCCAGCCTTACCCCCTACCTATGCCATGATCAAAAACTGTCTGGATTGGCAGTTGAATCTTACCTGAACAGTGATGGCACAAAATAGCATCTTCCACCTGCACCGGAGACAATAGGCTAGTTTCAAGTCGTCCTGTGCAACATCCTTATTATGCCACAGCGGTCGAATTAAAAGGCAAAACTGCTTGCAGGAGATAGGATAATTTGGAACTCTCTCTTATTTCCCGAGCTGTGACATTTTCGTTTAATTTCCTTTATTTTATCCCGGTTGTGGAATTTGGATATTCCAGCCCCACAGGAATCTGTTTTTTCCAGTGCCTGAAATTAGACTTCCTAGTTCATAGCTTCCAGCTCAGGTTGTGAGCGGAGCATGTTAATGCGGTGTGACTCATCTACTTCTGGCAGAACAAACTGATTGTGTTCACCGCTGTAAAGGATTAGAGAGCATAAAGCAAGCAAAAGATAGCTGGCAAAAAAACGGCAAGAGGCTCGCCCATGAGTCAGAGGTGTCGGTGCAGAAAGGTGTGCGAGTCATTTTTTCTGGTGGGACAGTGCAAGTCATAGAGAATTTCTAGGGATAAACAGATTCCATCTACTCTCCCCACCCTCACTTGTGATTCTGTTACGTGGGTTTGCTCTGATCTGCATTCTGCTCTTTTTTAACTCTGGTTTAATTAGGAGAATATCTCAGATTAATTCTGGAATTGAGGCACGTGTAAATGGATTCCAATCCATTTACATTTATTTTATTTTAATATATTTTTAATCCACCCAATAACAGAAGTTCTCTGGGCGGATCACAAGAACTAAAAGAATAAAATACAATATAAAACCCTGAAAGCTCACCCCCCAAATACACCTCTCCCCCCACTTCATATTACCGATGTTCAGGTGCTCATTGATAACACACCACAAGAAAGCCATTTTGATGTGACCGTATGTACAGGTGCATGCAGATTCTTTTTCTGTGTGGTGTTTTACTGATGTGTATGCATGCTCCTGCGCAATGGAAAACAACAAGAAAGAACCTTGATATAACTGGACATACCATCACATCAAGATTGCTTCTCTGCAACACACAAAATGATTTAAGTGGGTAGAGACTTCTTTCTTTCTAGAGTTTAAAAACAGAGCTCTGGCTTTTACCACCGTGCTGCTTTCCCAGAGTATCCCAGGAAGGATGCTAGTGTGATGCAGCTGCCATCTCCATGCTATCATCATTCCTGAGGCCTTCTGCGGAGGAAGTGTGGTGATGGCAGATAGAGGGCTTCTCCACATGGAGCTTTTATCCTGCTATTAAGATTAGTTACTCATGGAAGATTGCGGGCCTTTTAGATGACGTTGTCAACCTCCAGGGTGTCTCCCACACTAAATGACCTTCATTCCATTTTTTAAAAGACTGGAGATAATGTGCTATGAAATTACAGTGCTTGAGTTCTGTTTGAGTTCCCTCAGTGAAAAGAGGAAAACTGACAATAAGAGGAACTAGACCGCAGCGCCATCTTGTGGCTGCATAATGAAACATATGGAAGACGTATAAAGGGAGTCCGTTGTGATCCTGCATTTAAAACGGAAGCAGAAAGCCCTATTTTAAATGCGAGATTTTAGGCTAGCGTAGAGATGCTCAGAGTCAAAGCCAAAAGAGACATAACTTTAAATCTCTGTCGAGCAACTATTTCTTTTTTTCCCTTTCACTTTTACTCTAGAGTAGATGCAGGGTCCCCGAAGGAGCTCATAAAAGCCCCCCCCCCCATGCTAAGGTCCCAATCTGGATCAGGCCCCCTGCAACTACTATGGAGGAAAAATGAAAGAAAAAAGAAGATGACGTAGCTGCTAGTCACAGATTTAAAGCAAGGTCTCTTTTTGGTTCTCAGCAGCTTTTAAACTGTTAAAAGAAAGTGGAGGTGGAGAGGGGGCTGTGGCTACTGTCATGGTAAATGCCCCCTCCCCACCAAAACAATTTTGGTGCAAACCATGTCAGCTGCCAATATCCTGAAATCACAGGCCGCAATTCAGAGGGGACCGATATGCCCCCCACCCCCAGTCAGGCAAACCAGCAATTTCGGGGCAGGGGGGGCATTCACTATAGCCCTAGAATGTGTGTGGGACGTACATGAATAAACTAAAAGCTGCGGCAAACTGCTGTGGTATACACTGATGTGTACAAAACTCAGACATTTTTTTAAAAATGGAATGACAGCGGATTCTTGACACATCTGTTCCATTTTGGAAAGAACCAGTGATTTGGAACACCAACATGTGGGGAACATTTTTGGATGGTGCGAATTTCAGAAGCATCCCAGTCCATGCAGGAAATCTTGGGGCCTGGAAGTGACTGTGATGATGCCAGGACTTGCAAAAGAAACCTGTGGATGTGAATGGAGAAGCTGCCCCAGCAATGACCTTGGTTGGCATGGTCAGGCAGTTGCCGAGGGCCCACACCCCAGGAGGGGCCCATTGACAAGAGCCCTCTGGACTTGCTCCTCTGCTTCACCATGGCAAGCTGCTTCTTCACCTGCCCCTTGTTCTGGCCCAAACAGTGATGGTGGTGAAAAGGAGGAGCCGTAGATGCTGCAGCCTTCTTGTTCACTGGCTCTCTGACTGCCAAGCAAGGAAGTGGTAGCAATGATGAGAAAGAGGATGTGGAGCAATAGCAGCTGGTGACAATGGCGGTGAGAAGGTAAACTCACTGAGGAAGGGGACCCATGGAGGGTGTTTTGCCCAAGGGCCCTCAAAAATCTGGACCCGGCCCTGGTCCTTGCCTGTGTGTCTCTGTCATTTTGATCAGCACAGCTGCACCATTTCAGACCCACCATACGGAGCAGGGTTATGACTGGCTACATTGACAGCCAAGACAGATTTGCAGATCTACACTCCCCTGCCAACTCCAGGCCAGCTCCAGAGGGCAATAAAGTGGGGCAGATACTGGAGTCCTGTGTAGGCCCAGTTTTAATCTCCCCCAACTTGGTGTCCTCCAGATGTGTCAGACTGCAACTCCCATAATTCCCAGCCAGCCAACTCCTATAATTCCAGGGGCCATGCTGGCTCAGAATTATGGGAGGACACCTGGAGGGCGACACCTGGAGGACACCAGATCGGAGAAGGCTGGACTCCATCAACAGGCCCCCTGGCAGGGTTATTTGGTGGTAGCGGCCATGGCAGCAGCACTCCAATGAGCACGGGGCGATGAACCACTGTTTAAATTCCCCACAATGCCCCTGATGTAGCGGCGATCCAGAGCATTGTGGAAAATATAAATGGTATCTCCCAGACCATCCCTGGTGGCGGCCGCCATTTTAATTCCCCCACAATACCCTGGAGTGAAGTTGCGGTGGAGGAATTTTGGGAAATGATAATGGTGGCTCCCCAGCCACCTGACACAACTGGGGGACCCATCAGTGATGGGGCCCCAGCAGCTGCCCAAGGTTTCCAAGTGCTTATACCACTCTGAGGAAGTTAGCCAGGCTAAGGAGGCCTGAGGTAGCTAGACAAATCCTTCAAAGAAAGGGCCAAGCTTGAAGTGACAGAACAATATTTATTTATTTACTTATGTACAGTCAGGGCCAGAAATATTGGAACAAAGATAACTGTTTTGGCAGTTGGCCTCTGTACACCACCACATTGAAGTTGAAAGGAAACACACCCAGATGGGAGCGAAGTCAGGACTTTCAGCTGTAATTCAAGGGGTTTGGCAAAAGTGGGGCACTAACCATTCAGGAAGGACAGCCCGTGGCATATCCCCCCCTCCCCCATCGTTGGTGGCTCATAAGTAATGGAACAAGCCAACATCATTTCAAACTTAAGGATCGCCTTTAATACCTGGATGAAAATCCTTTGCAGTCAATGACAGGTACATGTGGGAGGAGACAGTCTTTCAGATAACCTGGCCCCATGTTCGTTCTTCACAGGTCTTCCCCATCCATGTATATATAAAGTATTGATTGGGGGGGGGGAGTCAAAAGAGATCCATTGTTCTAAAGATTGCTGAAACGTAGAATGAGAATAAAGTACCCAGTGGCCACCAGAGCTCAGTGCATAACTCAGGAAAGGAAAATGCAACAGCTATCTGCAAAGGTGGGCAGCAGCAGGGCTCCTATTCCTCATGGCATAAAAGGGGGGAATTTTAGCAGGTGCTAATTTTTCTCTCCCCTGCATGACAAGCTACACCTGCCAAAAAAATTCTTCTAATACACAACTGTCTCTCAGATGTGCTACTTCTACTGTATGCACAGTTGTTGCTTCCCCATGAGGGAGTGTTCAAAAATATGACTTCCCACCTGCTATTTAAAGTAGTAAAGTCCAGAATCCTGTTTCTGCCTGTTTGGCCCTGGACTACTCATGTAGCAGAATGAATTAGGAGTACTAGTAGAGTCCTTAGGTAGTAGTATGGATTGTACCACTTCAAACTTCAGGTGAGAGAACATGATCCATATTAACAAAACAACTCAACTCCTGGGAAATAGAAACATAACACCATAGGGGGAGTGGTTCTAGCCTAGCCCTGTGCCTGTAGTGCTATTTTCTACTTGCAGGGAGTTTTTTAAATGAATGAATTAATTAATTTAAAGCAATATTCTCCTTCTCTTCAACCGAAAGGGCTCCCAGAGCAGCTTACATACAATCAATGAAAACAAGACAGTCCGTGCCTACAAATTTACAATCTAAAAGTCACGACCCAAAAGGAAAGAAGGATATGGAGGAAAAAGCAAAAAAGCAAATTTACACACCATTTCTTAAAATTAAATGGTAACTGTTATATATATATATGAATGAGCACGCAAAAATGCAGTTTCCCCCCACCTGCAATTTGAAGCTGTAAATCCCACCTTTTCACCTCGGGACCCTACCCACCTCACCCTGCTGCCCATGTAGATCGCTTCTGAGATGGAAAAAAAATTCCAGATGTTGTTTTTTAATACAGTGAAAAGAAATGTGCCTCAGGGATCAAAGGTTTGGGTAGCCCTGTCTTTAATGTGTGTTTGTGCATGAGTGAGGGGGAAATGTGCTAAACTAAGTACTTAGTTACTAAATCTAAATCTGTGTACTTTTCTGAGCAGGGCCAGAACAGGAGATTGCAAAGCAGAAAGATGCTGAAAAAGGCTGAGAAGAGAGCAAGGCAGTGTGTGACTGAGTCTCCACATAATGCTTCCCCTGGAGGGATGCCGCTTCCCATTTATCTTGCTCTGAGAAAATTGCACTCGGAGGTCTGTGGTCATTATAGATCCCATGACACTCCTTGTAAAAGTCGCTCTCTTGGCCTCTCTGCCATCCTGGATGAGATGTCCCCCGAATGTGGTAATTGAACTGGGCCTAATCCTGCCTTCCTTTGCTTGGTGCAATCCTCTGCTTGCGCCCCCCTCCCTCCCAGTTGTCTTTAGATAGATGTGGCATGCATCAACACCAGCTCCTTCTGTGATTATCTTTTCCTGTTATCACAGCCTGTGTACACTCAAGCAAAGACTCCCCGGTGGGCAGAAATATAGAAGTCGAAACCAAAGTAGGAAATTCAATTGTAAACTGTTATGTAGCAGCTGCAAATATAACCTACCACTGGTTTCTCAACCCCAGCTGGGTCAAACGCAGTATATGTGGAAGGATTATGAAGCTGGATTTTATATTGGGTCACAACAGGCTGTTAAATGTAGCGGGGGGGGGGAATAAATATAGGTGTTGTGTGTGCATGTGTGTATTTCAAAAGAAAACTCACTCAGATTTAAAACAGATGTATGTCAGCTGTTTTGAAACCAGCAGAACCTCTGTTGGGTCAGCCAGGAGAAAATACGACTGAAGCTAGCCACACTGAAGCTAGCCACAATACACTATATAAGAAAGAAGAGATGGCTAAACAAGGAGAGATTGTTGACCTCCCAATGGGAGGTGGGGGGTCCCCACTTTTGTTCCTGCCTTTGCAATCATATGCTGTAGTGGTAAACTGAGGAGTGGGGAAGAGATCGTGGGGAGGGAAGTTTTAATCCTCACCCAGGATCTCCCACCACCACTGTTCAGCTGTTTGGGGAAAAGCTGAGCCATGGCAAAGAGGATGCAAATTGGGCTGGTGAAGCAGAGTGCTTTGCTGACCTGATCGGAGGGGGCGAGTGTGTATGAAAGAGTGAAAGAGAGAGAATGTGAATGCATGTGTGGGTGTCAGTGAATGGCTGTAGCTCTGTCCACTTTGAGCTTTGGCCCTGCGCACTTCTGCCATGTGGTCCCCCACAGGTTTTCCCCTAGGCAATGCAGCCCTTTAAATTAAGCAGTGGGAGAGGACTGAGGCAGCAGAGATGGCAAGACCATTTCTCCCCCACTCACCAAATCCCAGCTGTCATAGTTGCCTGGAGCTCATAGCCCTGTATTATAAGTTGCTAGCAGACCAGGCACTATCATCAGCATGGAGCTGGTGCCCTACTCTTCCTGTACTGGCGGCTGGGGAGGAACTGCTGGGGGGGTGTAATTCAGGTTATGGGGACTCGGTGGAGCTCCCCAAACCTGAGTGGGAAGCTGATGTCAGTCAGCCGCCCACTAAACAGGCAGCAGAAGTGAGACACCAGGCATCTACCAGTTAGTGGTGGCTCCAAGCCATTCCTGGAAGCTCTGAGCGCTGCCGACGCCTCTGGTGCCTGTAGACACACAATCACAAATTGGAGAGAAAATACGGGAGCAGCTTCTGATAAGTTCCTTCTACAGCCCACCCTAAAGCACTGTGACTGGAAGTAAAAAGGGGAGCCTTGGAAAAAGGCATTGGCTGAGAGGAAGCAAGAGCTGTCAATCACAAAACCACACACCCCTCTCCCTCAACCCTCCCTGGTCCCGTCCCCCCCCCCCCCCGCTTTTACGGAGAACTTGCCTGTGGGAGGTTTAAAATGCATCTAACTGCACTTACTGGGGGGGGGGGGGCTACTCTTAGGTCACAATCCTATGCATGTTTAGACTGAAAGAAAGTCCTACAACCCCCCAGCATTTCCCAGCCAGGTTGGCTGGTTGGGGAATGCTGGGAGTTGTAGGAATTTTTCTGTCTAAACATGCATAGGATTGCACCCTTAAAAGCTCTGAAAATTAATATGAAGCTTTGGGAGCAGTCCACTTCATGGTGGACTGCTTTTGCTTGGGAGGCCTGAATACCTATGAAGTGGGCCACTTTGGTTTGGTATTCAGGCTTTGTGCAACATATACGCACACCCCTAATAAATACATGTCATTGAAATAATTGCACGTTCTTTTTATTCCTGCCTCCATTTCCTTCCCCTACCTCTGCTCTCTCCTAGGGCCATGTGTCCTCTTTTACAAAAGACCGTCCTCTGTTTGAAGGTGTCCTCTGTTCGAAGGGCTGTCCAGCTTGAAGATAAAGAACCATCAGAACTGTTACCCATCCACAGGTAGCACCTGGACAGCAGACTGATCAGGTAGGTGCACAGGTCACCTGGTCACAGTCTTCCACACTATGATGATATGCACTGCATTTCTATTTAAATTATAATAATTATTTCTAAACTTGCATCTATACACTTAAACTGGCTTGTGCAAATTTATGCAACTCAGTGTCCCCGTTTTTTGGCGATTCATAAGCGACCACCCTAATTGTAAGCCCAGGACCTGCATTTTTATTGTAGGTAAAGTGCCATGTACATGGATGGTGCAATGCAACAACAATCACAACAACAGGCCCAGCTGACCAAGGAGCTATGGGAAGCAGAAGTCACAAAGAGAAATCTCCTAAAGAAAGGGCCCGGTAGCCCTAAAATGCCACAATAGTGCTTTGCCAGCATACGTTGGATAGGCACTGTAATTGCACATTGAGCTGGGGGAGGGAATTACCATAAATCGGGGCTGAAACAAGACGAAAAGACAGGAGGGAAAATATTGCAATGTAACAGGTTGGCACCATCATCATCCTCATGGTCTGGATTCCCCACACAAAGTGAGTGGCGAATGAGTGGCAATTCCAGCTTAACAGGACAAACCAATGCATGTCCACTCAGTGGTGCAACTAGGTTATTTTAGACCCTGAACTTAATGGTCTTATGGGGTCTCCTTCCGTGCTTTAAAACTGTTTTTACATTCCTGATACGTTACAACCACCACCACACAGGGTTTTGCCAACCCTGCTTAGAACAAAAAATTCTGAACATGTGAATTTTCACACTTTACACTCAAATCATAGCACCATCATGGCTACAAGAATAAAATGGAGTTTATGTCTACTGCCCTGATGCCCTTATCACCTGCTGCTCTCTGGCTGGTCGTTTGGGAGGACCCCTGGGCTGCAAGGCCCTGGACTTGGGCACCTAGCTGCGTCACTCCGTCTACTCAGACGTGAGTCCCTCTGAGTTCAGTGGGAACTCCCAGGTAAATGTGGATAGGGGTGTGGAAGCAACTCATGTTATTATAAGGATTGTAACAAAAGAATGTGTGTGAAGAATAAAGAACACTATATCTTATCATCGTCGTCGTCGTCATCATCTCCATTTCTCCCTATTTACTAGGAAGACAGTCCCTCTTTTCTGGTACTTGTCCTTGATAAATCACTCCCCCCCCCCCCATAATTTGCCTTTAGGGGGAATTTGGGGAATTATTTTTTTCAAAGAACGTAGTGAGCTGGTTAGTGAATAAAACCGTGGACTTCACAGTGTTCTTATATGCTGCTGTGTAATATGCACTGTGTAATTTGGCCTAACCAGCAGATTAATAGTTGATTAAGGGTGCAGTCCTTATGGCCACTAGACTGTGGCTAGACGGCCATAGAATTTTTCATTTCCTGGGAACCGAGCTCAGAGCCAGCGGTCCAAGGCTGGTTCCCAGAAAGCCACCTCCCTGCCCCCTCCCCCACCGCCTCATAGGTGGTGCGGTTCGTCCCCGGCTCCACTCTCAGAAGAGCAGTGTGAAGCAGGGGAAAAGGGGGCATTCCTGGGGGAGGGCGGAAGCACCGTTACGACGCTCCCGATGCACCAGTTGGCCTCCCCCCACCCCCTGCTCTGAGGCGCCCCAGCTAGACAGCTGACATCATCCGTCTAGCCGCAAATGCAGGGTGGCTGGAGTGCAGAGGAGAAGATCCCCTCTGCGCTCAACCCGCCCTGCGTTGGATAGTCGGTCGCCTCTGAGTGCAGAGGCGGCCAACTATCCCCACTGTGCCCTCCGAAGCCCTTTCCCACAGGCTGGTAATCCACAGCCTGCCTTAAAGCTGTTTATGACAGCTAGATTATGTCATCCTGAAAGATGAGATATGGGCGCTGCCTTGAGTCTCCCAGAGGAGCTGGAATGTTGGGGCCTCCCTCCTTACACTCTGCAGCAATTAGTTTCTCAGGCTGGGGTATTTTGAACAGAAGAAACTCCCCTTCTCCTGAATGTGTGTGTGCTGGCCTGTTAGCTCCTGAGAGGGGAGAGAGGAAGTGCCTGTCAGTTCATGAGCTAGAGGTGAGCATCTAGCAGAAAAGCTTATAAGATCCAGTCCACAGGCTTTGCGCTTTGGTCTCGCTTCAAGGGGCAACGTGCACACAGCCAGCTTGAAGAGATGTGTGGCTCAAGGGACAGCTTCTGTCTGTCATGGGGACCAGCTATGACAGCTTCATTAGCTGGAAAGAGGTGTGAGCTTTCTTTGCATGTATATTCTGCATCTATTTTCTATCAATAAACTATAATCCTTTTGCACAACTGGCTTTGTTTCATCTTGGTAATCAAAAGAATCTACTTTGACTGGGACCTGACAGAATCAGAACCCCAGATTAATACAAACTTCAGTGTAAGATTCTGATCATGCAGACCATGACTTCAGTATCAAATCAGCCTTTTTTTTCCTTTTCTTTTTCTCTTTCTCCTATTCTCTCCCACCACTGCCACTACCTGTTTTGTGTAACGACTTGCCTGATTAAGAGATCTGAAGATCTCAAAAGCTTGCACATTTTTGTGACCTTTGAGACGGCTTCATCTGAATTTGGGAATGTTTTTTTAAAAAGGGTTCAAGTGCACACACAGGTGATAAAAATCACAGGGTTTCAGGGTCTCTCATAATTAAATTTCTCAAGCAGCAATCCTACACCCAGTTACTTAGAAGTAATTCCCAATGAACAGTGGGTGGAGCTTCCAACTTAGGAAATATGCAATAGCATTGGGATGCAAGTTGGGGAACTGGGAGAAGCATCTTGTCGCTGTACATGCATAGAAATGCACATGCATTAACACCTAAAGCCGCCATGCTATTTTACATGCTGCATGCAGCTGGTGAGTCTTCATTTTGAACGGTATAAAAATAATATATCATAGTACACCTTCAGTGAAAATAACAGACACCCTCCTTGCTTTTCAGTCTGAGCAAGGCATCAATTGCAGAGTAAGGAGACAACCCTATACATGTTTAGACAGAAATAAGTCCTACAGCTCCCAACATTCCCCAGTCAGCCATGGGAGTTGTAGGACTTTTTTCTTTCTAAACATGCATAGGATCGCACCCTAAATGAACTGCAAAGCAGAGAAAAAGCAACTGGAGAAACATGTGTTTAAAATTCTTTCAAATATTTCTATGCTGCTTTCATCATGGAACTCAAGCAGCTAATGGCATAGAAACGCACATGAATACACAAGAAAAACAGTATCAAAATAACTTAATAAAGTACTATAATAATAACCTCAGCAGTCAGGGAAGACGACTGCAGTTGAGAAAGCCCAGCTCATCAGCTATATATATAAACATATCTCCATCAGTTCAGCTTCCCTCAGTCGCCTTTTTAACAAGCAAACTTTTCACCTGACATGGGAAGGTATACAATAATATAGCAATGGGGCCATAATGGCCTCTGTAGAGATGCCATTCCGGTATGTGTGCCTGGGCAATTAGCAACATTCACCGGCTCACGATCTTTAGCACCGGTGAACCTACAACCCAGCTCTGATACTGAGACCCCTCTCTTTTTAAGAACTACCTGTCCCCACCTCCCTTGACAACATACTGAGAGTCACCAATTATACCTCATTGGTTTCAATGAGACTTTCCCCCATTTAAGTGTGTGTGTGTGTATATATATATATATATATATATTAAATTTATTACTCGCCCATCTGACTGGTCACCCAGCCACTCTGGGCGATGTACAACCCACCATAAAACAATTTAAAACAATAAAATTTTACCATAAATTTTTTTTTTTTAAATACCCTAACCCACCCCAAATGCCTGCCTGAACAACCACATTTTTAATGCATGACGGAAGCTCATTAAAGAGGGGGCATGACGGAGTTCCCTAGGGAGGGAGTTCCACAGAGTGGGGGCCACCACAGAGAAGGCCCTCTCCCTCGTCCCCACCAGTCTAGCTGTCCTGGCTGATGGGACAGAGAGAAGGCCATCTGAGGCTGATCTTGTTAAGCGGCCTGTCTGGTGTTGCTGGAGGCGCTCCTTAAGATAGGCTGGGCCGGAACCATATAGGGTTTTAAAGGTCAAAACCAACACCTTGAATTTGGCCCGGAAAACAACTGGTAACCAGTGCAACTCCTTCAGCACTGGAGTGATGTGATCTCGCCGGCGGCTGCCTTTAATCAGGCGAGCCGCCGCGTTCTGTACCAGCTGCAGCTTCCGAACCATCTTCAAGGGTAACCCCACGTAGAGCGCATTACAGTAGTCTAAACGAGAGGAGACCAGGGCATGTACTACCGATGGGAGCAGATGGTCGGGAAGGAAGGGGCGCAGCCGCCGTATCAGATGGAGTTGATACAGTGCTGTCCGGCTCACAGCTGACACCTGAGCCTCCATGGACAGCTGGGAGTCCAAAATGACCCCCAGGCTACGGACCTGGTCTTTCAAGGGTAGCCGTACCCCATTCAACATCAGGTCAACATCCCCCAGCCTCCTCTTGTCTCCCACCAAAAGTACCTCGGTCTTGTCAGGGTTGAGCTTCAGCTTATTCCTCCCCATCCAGCCACTCACCGTCTCCAGACATTTGGACAGGGATTCTACGGCCAACCTTGGTGAAGATTTGAATGAGAGGTAGAGCTGCGTGTCATCCATATATTGATGACACTGCACCCCAAACCTCCTGATGATAGCCCCCAGTGGCTTCACATAGATGTTAAAAAGCATCGGGGAGAGGATGGAACCCTGTGGCACCCCACAAGTAAGTGGCCATGGGTCCGAAACCTCCTCTCCCAGTGCTACCCTCTGGTACCTGCCGGAGAGGAAGGACCGGAACCACCGCAATACAGTGTCTCCAATGCCCAACCCCTCCAGGCGGTCCAGGAGGATACCGTGGTCAACGGTATCAAAAGCCGCTGAGAGGTCGAGGAGAACAAGGAAGGAGCATTCACCCCTATCCAGAGCCCTCATATCATCCACCAAGGCCGTTTCTGTCCCATGCCCAGGCCTGAAGCCCGACTGAAATGGGTCTAGATAATCAGTTTCTTCCAAGTGTGCCTTCAACTGCACCGCCACCACCCGCTCAATCACCTTGCCCAAAAATGGCAGATTTGAGACTGGGAGAAAGTTGTTCAGAACTTGAGGATCCAAGGAGGGCTTCTTTAAGAGCGGTCTTATCACTGTCTCCTTGAGGGCTGATGGCATCACTCCCTCCTCAAGGGAGGCATTCACCACCGCCTTGATCCCCTCACCCATTCTCTCTCTGCAGCTCATAATGAGCCAAGATGGGCAAGGATCAAGTAAGCAGGTGGTCGGCCGTACAGATGAAAGCACCTTGTCCACTTCATCAGGAGGAAGAAGCTGGAACCGATCCCACAAAACTGGTTTGCTACAGGCTGCCTCTTGCTCACTAACTGTATCCACAGCATGCAGAGTAACACACCTAATCTGATCCATTTTATCTGCAAAGTGCCTTGCCAAAGCCTCACAGGAGGCCTTAGAATGCTCCAGTGGTTCCGGAGCCACAGGACCAACCAGGCTCTGGACCACTTGGAACAGCCTCCTGGGGCAGCACTCTGCAGATGCGATGGAGGCAGCATAATATTCCTTTTTTGCTACCTTCACCGCCACGTGATAGGCTGAAGATATAGCTCTAGCCCGTGTCTGATCGTCTTTGGAGCAAGACTTCCGCCACCGGCGCTATATATATATATAGAGCGCCGTATATATAGGCTTGCAGCCTTAAAGTGACACATCTGTAAGGCATCAGGTTGGAGGATGCTTGCTTATGGAAATACTCCCCATTCCACCACCTTATTTATTTGATTATTTATGTATTTAGTACATTTATATCCCAAAGTTCCTCCAAGGAACTCAAACATAAGTTCTTCCCTACTTTCCCCAACCATCCTCTGAGGTAGGTCAGTTCTGAGAGATAGTGGCTGTCCCACAGTTATCAAGTGAACTGCATGGCTGAGTTGGAAATTTGAACCCGGGTCTCCCAGGTGCTAGTGCACACGCACGCATGTGTGCGTGTGCATCCATGTCTATAGCCATATCTATATCTCCAGGCATTCCAAACTGCCGCTCCTGCTGTCCATTTAACAGCACAGCTACTGACGAGGGAGGAAGCCGAAATGTTTAGCTCAAAATATATTTTTAAACATACTCTGTTGTTAGTCTTTCTGATATATTTTACCTTCAGACTGACTGCATCCACAGTGGATCCAGAGCCTCCTGGTTGCTTTGCTGCTGTGCTGCTTCACACCTACCTCATATCTATGTTCTATAAAATGTGCTCCAGTCCAGAGCGAATTTGGGAGGGGGGGTGTAGTGTGAAGGACCCACAAACCTCTGTGAATGACCAATCACAACTGTGCAATAAAAGCCTCATGTAGAAATGCTCTAAGCCTTAGGAGAGGATTTCAACCTTTTTAAAATGGGGAAAATACTGCACAAAAGCTGGGAAACCACCAAACAACTGGCTGTCAGGGAAAAGGGGTGTGGACATCTAGGGAAACCTAGAGGGGTATATTTGGCCCCCAGGAAAGCCAGATTTGGCCTCTGGGCCTGAGGTTCCCCATCCCTGCTGTAATGTCATGTATAACTCACCTGACATCACGTTGGGCATTTTCCTGCCCCCTATCAGCAGCAGCCAGTGACACAGAATAGGAGGGAAACGCAGGATGTTGTGACATTAGAGCTCCATTAAGAAAATAAAAACGTAAGAAGAGCCATGCTGGATCAGACCAAGGGTCCATCTAGTCCAGCATTCTGTTTACACAGTGGCCAACCAGCTGCCCACGGGAAGCCCACAAGCAGGACATGAGTGCATCAGCACCCTCCCGCCCACGTTCCCCAGCAACTGGTGTACATAGGCATATTTCCTCTGATACTGCAGGTAGCACATAGCCATCAGGACTAGTAGCCATTGATAGCCTTTTCC
This sequence comes from Heloderma suspectum, assembly GCF_057233095.1. Taxonomy (NCBI): domain Eukaryota; kingdom Metazoa; phylum Chordata; class Lepidosauria; order Squamata; family Helodermatidae; genus Heloderma; species Heloderma suspectum. Next base: position 33,882,232 of record NC_139467.1, on the reverse strand, counting down.
TCCAGGAATTTGTCTGACCCTCTTTGAAAGCCATCCAAATTGGTGGCCATCACTTCATCCTGTGGTAGTGAATTCCATAGTCTGACTATGCGCTGTGTGAAGAAGCCCTTCCTTTTCTCTGTCCTGAATCTCCCACCAATCAGCTTCATGGGATGACCCCGGGTTCTAGTATTTTGAGAGAGGGAGAAAAAGGTCTCCCTATCCACATTCTTCACAACATGCATAATTTTGTACACCTCTATCACGTCTCCCCTTACCCTCCTTTTTTCCAAGCGAAACAATCACAGCTGTTGTAACTTCTCTCATTGGGGAGATGCTCCAGCCCCTTGATCATTTTAGTTGCCCTTTTCTGCACTTTGTGTGTGGTGATCAGAACTGTACACAGTATTCCAAGTGCGGTCGCATCATAGATTTGTATTGGGGCGGTATGATATGGGGAGTTTTATTCTCAATTCCTTTTCTAATTATGCCTAACATGGAGTTTCACTTGTGCCTCCTCCATCACATATATTGAGGGAGAAGCAGGATGCCCACCGGCCATGCCCATGACAGCAGCACATTTAGAAAAACGTGGGAAAAGACATTATACACTCACATATGGTTCCTCAGTGCAATTTGGAACCCTGATCTCTCCAGGCTTCCTGGTGGTGCAGAGGAGCCCTGCACTTGTAAGCTGCACACGCGTAGGCCCCCTTCACATGTTCTGCTGAATGTGTGGTGCAGACACTAGGAACATGGCCATCAGGCATGTCAGTAATGGGGCAGGGCAGATGGGCATGGTCCCACTCCCCTCTACACATGCTCACTAACAGGAGGAGTGCACATGTTCTCCTAACATGTTCACACCTTTCAGTACACCATGTTATGGAGAGAGAACTAGACACACAGCTGCCATTTTCAGCAGCAGCCATGAATTTAGGGCAACATCTCTTTCCAGCCTAGTATGCTCAGAACAATCTTTTCTCCTGCTCTCGTCAAAATTTATTATACGTTAGCCCAGTTGCTTTTTAAAATGCTAATCCTTGCTCGTGGGGAGAGGCCGGAGGGGGACAGTCCTGATTGATTTCTGCGCTCTCCGAGCTGGTTGCCGCATCGTCATGGTCTCCCAACCTCAAGCTGCTATGACACTTCGGAGAAATATGTTCTGCTACGCCCACACACTATTAGTGCCTGAGCTGGCATATTCAATATGGTCAGGGGAGAAGTGAACGTCCAGCAAAAAAGGAAGCTCCCAAAGGAAGAGAAGCACAAGAGCAGGCTTTGTAAGGGGGCGGAATCCCCCTTACAAAGGGATTGAATCCCCCTTCAGAAATACAGGCAGCTTGGCTCAAAAATATTTTGGGTGGGACAGTGAGAAAAAATATTTTGGGTGCCCCTTCATCAGGGCAACAGTGTGCATTCAAAATACAAGTTTTCAATAAGCAGAACAGCAGAGCCTTTTATTCAAGCACGCCTGTCTTTTTGATCTCAGAATACATCCACATCCTTCAACTTATTCTCATGCCACAGGGGGAGAAGAAGTAAAAAAAAATAAATCCCCGACACTGGCAACAGCAGTACATTTGGGATCAGCATGAGTACATTTGGGGGGATGGGATCAGCATGAGAAGAAGCTGTGCAGCTGAGGCTCATCCTCTGGGCACACAAAACAAAAGAAAACAAACCTATGAAACCTCTGAAGCATCAAGTACTTGGCATGCACCTTAAAGCGATCTAAAAGGTCACAGGTTAGTTGGCAGGGAAGAGCAGCAGGGATGCTCAGGGAGGTGTGCGAGCTGTATATATGTGCCAGGCTGTATCGCTTGGTATTCTGACTAGTAACCTTTTTTTTTTAAAGATCTGCAGAAGAAAAAGAGGAGTGAAGGGAGAATTGGGTGGGGGAAAGAGAGAAAGAGGCAGAGAGAAGAAACTGCATGAAAGAATCGAACCCACCTGCTCCCTAAAGTAAACAGTGTTGTGATATATATAGCTTAATGACAAGGCAAAACACAGAAAACTGTATAAGAGAAGGAGAGGGAAGGCGAACTGGGAGGGGGAGAACATAAACCACAAATCCACAAACCGCCCACTGCATGGAGATTTATTGTGGGTGGCAGCGGGGGGATTGTAACAAGACAGCAGAGAAACAGTCTGGACTTGGTCAGTTGTTGGCAACTGCAACACCGCCAGCAATGCCAATCATTTGGTGTTTTGTTTTATCCCCCCCCCCGCCCCCCGATATACAGTATCAGCTTGGAAAGTCCAATATATACACAGAATCTCAGCCAATGCTGTTGTGGTCTACAATAATGATAAGCCAGAATCAACTGTTAGGAGTGAGCAGGTGCTCAATCCGCCAGATGTTATTTAGCCAGGGTGCTTTGGAAAGTAATGAAAGTTCTGACATGCAGCGTGGGCAGCCATCTAGTCATTACTTGCTGAGATACCTACTCATGAAACAAACAACAAAGCTCCAGAAAGGAGCCTGGGCAGCTATAGTTCATGGAGGCAGTGGTGCAGCTAGGGAATTTTAGACCAGGGGTGGACAACATGCAGCCCAGGGGCCAAATATGCCCTCTCCCCCAGCCATTTCTAAGCTAAATTTGACCCTTTGGGAGCGCCATACTAGCTACAGATGCCATTTATTCCCTAAGTTTTTTTTCTTTTAAGTTTGGGGATGCCTGGTAGATGGTGGCCTACGAGGTGGGGGGTTCTGAGATCGAAAATGGCCCCCAGGTCTCCTGAAATCGCCCACCTCTGTTTTAGACCATGGACATAATGGTCATATGGGGTGGGGTGTGTGGGGGCCTTTAGACAGCCTGCCTAGATTCACATGCCGCATCTGGTATGGTGGGCACTCCTTCGTCAACCTAGTCTGCTTGAGCTGGCCTGGGGTGGAGGCATGCTTTCTCAGTCCCAGCCTGCCCTGCTCTTCTCCACCTGTGCAGGTTGAGAAGCTACTGCCCTGTTTCACCCCCTTCCCAACCAGCCATTTTGCCAGTGCTAGAGAGAGGACATGTTCCAGTTGCCTAGCAACCACTAGGCTTCCTTCTTTACTATGTAGGCCCACCTATGTACTACTTTGAAGATGTAGCTTATGTTACATCTTTCGTTCTTACTTACTCTAAAGTAAGTGCAGGATCCCCAGTTTGGAACAGGACCCTAGTATTGGGGGAAGGAGGGCTTTAACCCTTTCTTCCCCTACTGTGGTCCCAATTTGGATCGGGGTGGGTAGGGGCTATGCCTATAATTTTCATTGCCAAAAGGTTTTTGATTTCAGGCGCCCTCCAGATGTTTTGGACCTCAACTGCCATCAGCTCCAGCCAGCATGGCAGCCAGCGATCAGGAACGCTGGGAGTTGTAGCCCCAAACATCTGGAGGGCACCAGGTTGGGGAAGGCTGATTTAGGGTAAAGAAGAAAAGAAAAAAAAAGATGTCTTCCAAGTAACATAGTTTTTGAGTCTACATGTTTATGAGCAACCACATATATCATGGGCCAGCCCAATGGCCCATCTATTGTGTGCCTTGGAATGGCAATGGCTCTCCAAGGTCTCATGCAGGGGCATTTGTTTGTGTGTGTGTTTTAAGGATTTATATGCCACCTTTCTAACCAAACTTTTTCCTAAGGTGGCTTATAATCAATGGTTTGGATCCACTAAGTCATATAGAGTTGACCCACTGAAATGTATATTGGGTAGAACAAAAGGATCAATAGCTTGACTCTGGGAAATGAAAAAAAAACTTTGGGGAGTTCCTGGTCATTTGACTGGGTTAAAGCTAGTAAACTCGAATATTGCAAAGCCATTGGATGAAAGCCAAGTAGATATAGGTATGCAAAACAAAAGGTATCACAAGGGTTGCCTGGATGGTACTTTAACCAGCAAGATTGCATCTCAGTGATATCAAATACAGGGGAAAAGTGGTGAGGGGAAAGTTGAATACAGAGAGAGTGGACTAGGGCCTGCATCAAGGGTAGGCATGGTTGGGCACCTGCCAAGGGCCCACACCCCAGTATGGGGCCCACTGACAAGAGCCTCCTGCAGTTGCTCCTCCTCTTCACCATTGCAACCTGCTTGTTCACCTGATCCTTCCTGCGGCCCAGACAACAGTAGTGGTGAGAAGGAGGAGCAGTTAATACCACGGCCTACTTGCTCAATGGCTCTCTGTTTGTCAAGCAAGTAAGCAAGTGGTAGCAATGATGAGAAAGAGGATGACAATGGTGGTGAGGAGGTAGGCTCACTGAAGGGGACCCATAGAGGGTGTCTTGCCCAAAGGCCTTGAAAAACCTGGAGTGGACCCCTCCTTATAGTGATCAGATATGGGGCCAGACTTTAACATCAGTTTAGAACTGGTCCCAGAGGTGGACACTAGAACTTCTCCACCCTTCAAACATGCTCAGAATGGTAACACATAAAGATGTTTCATATTAGCATCTTCTCAAAACAAAACAAAGTATGTTGTTGTTTCTCTATTTGCTTTGCTCCATGACAATATTATTCACAAGCACAATGCTTTTTCCTCATCCTTCCAGGTGCCAAGGTTGCACACTGACTATCACTTCATTGCAGCAAAAGTTAAAAGCAGCTTGCACACAGCTAGACTTTTACATTACTGTCATCCATTTAATTCCGTCATGGCTGCTCTGATGTATGCTGAATTCAGTGGTTCCTTGGGTCTATCAGGGCCAGATTAACAGACATCGAAAGGAAATTTGGATTAGGATACAAGCCACCTCTCATCAGCAATATAGGGTTCATAATGGTAGTCTGCTTATGGAGCTGTTGTAAGAAGAGACATCCACCCACATTTGAAGTCTTCAATGAACGTTCGTAAGTAATCTCCTGTGGATGCTGCTGATAACAGATTCATGCCTGGATGCTCACCTGAGCTCTGTTGGACTGGTCAAATGTATTTATTGGAGCATAGGCTTTTGTGTACAAGGGCTCACTTTATCAGATACACGAAGCATTCCTCAGGGGACAGACAGCTCACACTTCGTATTTTGTATATATTTGTGCTCTGTAGACATACTGGTGCCTTTTATATTTCATCACTGTCCACAGTTGGTTTTCCCTATATCTGTGTATTTGTCCTAAATAAAGATACATATGCACACATACCTCCGATATAAACTGATGCAATATATCGAGAGAGAGCCAGCATGGTGTAGCGAATCAGAGTAGTAGGGTTGGAAGGGGCCTACAAGGCCATCGAGTCCAAAAGTGGTTAGAGTGTTGGCCTGGGACTTGGGAGATCCGGGTTCTAGTCCCCGCCATGAAGCTCCCTGGGTGACTTTGGGCCAGTCACAGACTCTCAGCTTAACTTACCTCACAGGGTTGTTGTTGTGAGGATAAAATGGAGAGGAGGAGGATCATGTAAGCCGCCTTGGCTTGCTTACAGGAGGAAAAAAGGCAGGATATAAATGAAATAAATAAATAAGGCTATTAGGGCTTGAATTGGGAAATTTTGGGTCTGTGCTCAGCTGCACTGCTTGGGCAACAGCACATTGCAGCATGTGCCTAGGTAGGTTAACATTCTCAGGCCCCACTTACCAAGTTTGGCCATTGTAGCCTCCTGGACTGGAAGGACTTTAAATGGGCTTCCTGTTCCAGTTAAGCCTTGCTTGAGTGAAAAGATCTTCCTTAACTCTTGGTGTGTCCCTGTCTCTTGGTTGTCCTTTAGACTTCCTGGTTTGGTCTTTGTTCTTGACTTCTGGCTTGTTTCTCGATCTTGCCTCTTGTTCGTCTGTCGGTTCTGGCTCTGTCCCATGGCTCCTTGTTCCTGCCTGGCTCTCCTCAGACCGCTGCTCACGGCCAGGCCTTGACCATGGCCTAGCTTCTGCTGTGCAATAAACTTCAATATACCTACCTACCCACATAAACCTACTCACTCTGCATTGGAGACCCAGCTCTGGGTGCTTTCCCCCACGTCTTTTCTGAGAGTGTCTACTAGGAAGAGGGCCTTCTTGGTGGTGGTGGTATCTCTCCCACACTTGTCACTTCATTAGGTTTTACCTTAATGGCTTTTTTAAGTGCCAAGGAACAACTTGGTGGTTCATCCAGGCAGGGCATTAGGCAAAGTGAGACAGCTGCCTCAAGCAATAGATGCTCAGGGCTGGGAAGTGGCAGCAAAGTATTGTAGAACATACCTATGTGTGCCATATGGCCTAGCCTGAGGCCCGTAAACTAGTCTGCTGCCCTCAGGTACAGCAGAGGATGCTGTCCTATCATCAGTGTTGAAGTAAGATTTAACTGCCAGAGGGACGCCATCTTGTCCTTTGCCTCAGGCAGCAAAATGCTTTGGGGCAGCATTTGGTACTGTCTGAATTATGCTGCTTGACTATGATGGTCAGGGCTGGATGCAGACATTTTGCTGCCTGAAGCAGAAAATTCAACTAGCACCTCTTACCTTCCCTGGCAGTAAAAACACCACAATAATAAAATAATTAATTTGTTGCCCTTCCATGACACCCAGAATCAACTACCTCACTCTGCCTAATGAGAAGGTTGGACCTGCTGATGGGGTGCTTTATTACTTTGGCCCTATGTAATACTTTAGGGTGCAATCCTATGGACTGTGCCCTCACTGCTTGGAAGCCCCCGAACTCAGTGGCTTCTGAGGTTCCTCTGACCTGCCGGGCTGAAGCCAGCAGCACAGGAGGAGCAGTGGAGGCGATTTTCACCTTCCCACCCTGCAATCTCTTGTATTTTCGCTAGACGGGCTAGATGGAGTGGGAGGGAAAGAGGCTGGAGGTGGCTCAGGATAACTTGTATCCTGGCCTCTCTGGTCTCCTCCCCTCCCCGCCCACTGGAACGTCCCCTTTCCCCCTCCTCCAAGGTCGCTTTTCTTACTTTGGAGAAGCAGCCAGCACAGTTCTCTCCACACTGGCTGTGAGGGGGAAGGTTCTGGGAAAGTCGAAATCTCCGACTTTCCCTTCCAAGGTTGGAGTGCTGTCTCCAACTTCTGAGGGATTTCCTGAGCCATCATATAGTTCCTGGGACACTCGCCCAGGGAACATAGGATTGCTCTCTTAGTACTGTTTATTTTTATTGTATTTTTAACTGTTGCAGGCTGCCCCAAGAACCTTTGTTAGAAGGTGAGATCAAAATATTACATATGTATGCCAACTGAGGAGGACACTTTATGCATCTCAGGGAGTGGGCTGTAGTCTATGAAAACTAATGTCTCAGTAAATCTGTTCATCTTTCAGGTGGTACAAGATTCTTTGTCCTTACCTGTGATTAGATCAGGAACAAAGCCTAGAAATGTGGTATAATACTTGCAATGTACTGCTGAATTTGGAGATCAGCAGCTATTTGCTACAACTCTTACCTAGTAAGCCATACTTAGTAACTGTGTATGGAACTGAGAATCTTAGAACTATTTTGAGATTCTGAATACGTCAGTATTTGGGGAACGAGCTGTGCAATTAAAAGCAATGTATAGATGTTTGCATCTAAATATGAAAATAATGTGCTTCTGTGGTCATGTATGGAATAATAATAATAATAATAATAATAATAATAATAATACAAACAATGTTAGCAAACCAAATGAGTTACTCACTTCCCGCTGGGTTTGGCAGCCTGCCTTGCCTTGCCAAGGTGTGCTTTTGGAAGGTGCAATTGAGCTTTGGACACTCCCATGTCAGAGATCAAGCACAGGTAAACTAGATATTAATGAACACAAGGTGAAACAAGCACGCACATACTTTTCCAGTGCTGAATTTCTACAAGGTGAGGTGTTGGAGTTGTATCATGCCTGGAAGTTGCATGAATTTAATTGAATTGTTTCTATCCTGCCATTTCAGTTTAAGGACATCTCCAGAGGATTGTACTGGGAGGCTCAAATGGGCAGATGGGGGTTATTCCCTTAAATATCCTGGGCCCAGGCTGTTTAGGATGCATCAGCCCCCTGAACTAATTCCAGACCAGAGAACCTCTGCTAACTAATGGAGCTCTTTCAGCATGGATGTAACATGATTCCCGCAGCTGCTTCCAGCGAATTGCCAGAAATTACTCCTGGTTACCTGTGAGTACATCTGAGCAAAGGCAGGCTGGCTTGGGCTGCAAAGAGTGTAAAACGAAGCTTCTGTGTTGCCATGCCAGGAGAACCTGACCTCCTAAATATCTTTCTGTTAGATTGCTATATAGGGTTGCCAACTTTTGAACAGGCCTTCATAGCTGTACCATTAACAGCTTGATGTGCAAACACTAGTAGGTGGGAATGTTTATCTCCATGCTGTGAAAAGCTTCATCAGTAATGTTTGCCAGAAAGGCATCAACACTAGTTTGTAGCAGCAAAAACAGCAGAATCTTGTGGCACCTTGAAAAAGAGTAATGGCAGGGCACACGGGCCCTCTGTGGCTAATGGTGACATCATTTTATTTTTTAAACCAATGGTAAAGGCTCATCACTGAGAGGGCTGGGTGGCTGCAACAGCCACTACCTCCTCTCACTCCTAATTCCTCTAGGCCCCAAATTCTTCTAGGCCCATGTTGGCTAGGGGATGCTGGGAGTTGTAGGACTTTATTCTGTCTAAGCATGGATAGGATTGCACCTTTATTGTGGTGGATGCTTTTGTGGAGTAAATCCCTATTTGTCAGATGCAAGGCTGGTTATTTATTTAACTATTTATCCTCATCATCAATTGCATTTCTTACTGCTTCCTAGCCGAGGTTTATATAATTATTGTTATACTGCCCTTCAATCATATTCCCAGGGCAGGTTACACAAAAGAATGAAACCATTAAAATATAAATACAATCAATAACATAAGCTAAAAGCCACAAAAGTATAACAGCGTAAGACAATATGTGGCAGTAAAATCCCATCTAAACAGATTGGGAAAGTATACCAAGCCTTTGCCTGGTGCTGAAAGGACCATAAAGTAAGTGCCTGGTGGACCTCGCTGGAAAGAGTGTTCCAGAACTGGGGTGCCCCCACTGAGATGGCCCTCTCTGTGGTAGCCACATGTCTCTCCTTGGACAGCACTTCAATCTCCCTTGAAAATCTTAGGGGACTTGTAGGCCTTTCTTCGATCTAAACATGCATAGGATTGTGCCTTTAAGTATGTATGGAAACAGGTGGTCCTTCAAGTATTTTGTGGACTTTCCTGTGTCATATGGAAGACTATTTATTCTCTCAGGCCTTTACAGTCTTTAGCTGCTGTTTTTTGTATTTACTTTTAATGATACATTTAGTTATGTGCTTTAAAGTTGCTCTTCTCCCTGTTTTAGCTGCTTTGATATTTATATTTCCTTTAAAAAGTTTTGTTAAAAAATTGTTGTTGTCCTGCTTTTAAATTCTGTTTGTTCTTGGTTTTATTATTGCCTTTATCATGTTTGTCTTTGTCATGTATGTCGCCCTGACAGCTTCAGCTATAGAGTGACTCATAAATGGGATTTTTACAAAATCAAGCACCCTGGTCCTAAGCCATGAAAGGCTTTACAGGTCAACACTAGGACTTTGAATTGGGCCAGCAAATGGGCTGGGAGCCAGTGCAGTTGGTATGGCACATATATATTATTCTTATGCACCTGCACCACACTTCCAAATGGTGAAATGTTTCAAGGGTTCTAACACTTACTCAGGGTTCAGTTTTCTTAGAGGGAGGTCACTGGAGACTTGTGTTTCTGTTATCTACACAGATACAGGGGAGACTGATGGCTCCAATGTCAGCAGGATGGTAAATTCTCTCCGGGTTTCATTCAGACCCAGACAGAACTCTACAGGAGTTATCCAGCACCTTGGATAACTCCTTTAGAGTTCTGACTGAAACCCAGAGTGGATTCACCACCCCACTGACATCGGAGCCACCAGCCTCCACTGCACAGATATACAGGCTGAGCCTAAGATGAGCACCCACAGCACTGACACTCCAAGAGATTCCTGCTGCCCATGAGCTGTGGCCTAGGATTTTCTGCAGAGAGCAAGTCACCTCTCTGCCTCCTTTTCAGATCCAGTTCCAGTATAGACGGACTTCCTGCTGTATACACAGACCTCACTAGCCTCCTCCTCTTGACCTAGTAGGACAAAAGGATGTCACCCCACCACCCCACCCCACTCCAGACACACACCCTATGTCTACTTGGTCCATCCCAGCTCTCATTAAACCACATCAACAGCATGTGACTGGCCATCAGCTGTCTCTTGTCAGGTCTTTGAGAGTTGTTGCCTCAGGCATCTATACCCATAGCTTTACTTACTGAAATCTTACAATCCAGTAGCAGAACTGACCCTCTTTGCAGTCAGAGGCGCTGGGCTCTAAGGGGTTCCTAGAAGGTCATTTAGACTGACCCCCCAAACACATAATACTATGATCACAATGCCCAGTCCCAGTTAATCTAGCTGCATTCTGCACTTACTGGTTTCCGAGCAGTCTTCAAAGGCAACACCATGCATAGTGCATTACAGCAGTCTAATTGGGGGTTACCAGAGAATGGATAACGAGGCCGTCTCTCAGCGTTCTCCTCAGTTAGCAGGAGCGTATGTGTATGTGTACACACAGAGCGAAAAACATTTAACACTGGGGCCAAAAGGTTGCATAATGCAAGAGGGAGGAGCAGGTTATGACATTTCAATACAAAGCCCAAATGGATACACAAGAACAGGGTGACACCTGAGCAACCTGGCGCTCCTTCTCAGTCTCCGGTGTTAACATAGACTAACTTGTTTCTCTTTTTTTCTGCTCTCCAACTCAGGAGGGTCCCGTGTGTTGTACTATGTGCTGGAGAGGGATCCAAGTACCTTCTAAATGTTATATTTTGAAAAAGTGGGAGGTCATCTATTATTGTTTCTTTGCTCCAGCAACCCTGGCACAAGCTGAAATCCGTTTTGCACCTAGCAGGGCCGAATCTAATCCTGCCATCCTATCCGTGTCTACTCAGAAGGAAGCCCCATCGAGTTCGATTGGACTGATCCCCAGATAAGTGTGTATAGGGTGTCTGACACCACCCGCTCTCCAGCCCAAGACTTTTACAAACTCACTGCAAGGTTTAGGACGGGGCTGCTCTGGAACTGAGAGCTGAATTGTCTTTCGAGAAAAGTGTGCATGCGCCTATGTATAACTACGCCGGCATGGGCGGAGCCAAATCCCAAAGTGGGTGTGCCTACTCCCGTGTTGGCATACGCTCCCCCTTCCTGAAAATGCTTTACAAAGCTTGATTACAGCGCGTGCGCGCCCCCCCCCAGGGGGTGCTGGGGAGGTTCAAAACCAAGCTCAGCTTTTCTGTCTTCCGTTTTGCTTAACATTCCCCCTTCCCAAGACCTATGGAGAACACCAAAGCTTGTCCGCTGTTTGGCGACATTGATGGCCTAAGGAAAAAAAACCTGGCCTTCCCCCTCCGCCCAAATTGTTTTTAGATGCACGGTGTCTGTGCGTGCGTGTCCTGTTTATATATTTTTACGTAAAACGGGTTTTGACTTGTACAAATGCATTTTAATGGTTTTTAATCTTTGTGAACAGCACAGAGACCTTCGGCTATGGGGTGGCAATAGAAATGTAATAAATGGTGGTGGTGGTGGACCAGAACGGCTGCTGAGAGTCGTGTTCACGGCAGTCGGGCGCGCGTGTCAGGCCCCGTCCCTTCCAAACGCTGTGCGCGAATGCGACACCTGTAGAGGGAAGGGAACCCGCCGCGTCGGGTAATTGAATGCTGCAGATCAAAGCGCTGGAGAGCAGGGCAGGCCAGGCCGCCGCTGGGGGGGTTTCTTTCCGGGTTGGTTATCGGAACCGTGTCCAGGCCACCGCAGCAGGGCACCCGAGAGGAGGAGGAAGGGGAGGGGGCCAATCCGTCCCGGCTGTCCCACGCCCGCTCCAGCTCCAAGCAGGCCCCCGAGAACCGAGCTCGCCTCCGGGCTCGGGCTCGTTCAGAACTTTGTCCCTGTTGCCGGCGGCACGGCGCCGCAGGGGCCTCTCAGCGCCTGGCACCGGCCAGCGAGCCGCGCCGAGCGCCAGCCCCCGCGCCGCGGCGCTGACCTCGAGCGGGGGAGGGCTGGCCCGCCCCCCGCTGGCCCGGCCCCCGCTCGCCGCGGTCGGCTCCCGACTTCCCCCGGCGGTGGAGCGCGCGAGCGAGCGCGCGCGAGAGGAAGGAGGGGGCGAGGGAGGGGCGGCCGCGGGCCGCGCAGGGGAAAAGTTGCCCAAGACTTTTCTGGAGGCGCTGCCGAGGCGAGGAGCGCTCCGACGTCGCCGCCGCCGCCGCCGGAGCAGCATGGACGCCCTCAAGTCCGCCGGACGGGCCATCATCCGGAGCCCCAGTATCGCCAAGCAGAGCTGGAGCAGCGGCAGGCACAAGAGTAGGTCCGCGGGGGAAGGAGGGAGACCCCCCCGCGCGCGCTCGGATCTCCCCCCCGCCCCCCCGCCCAGCGCTGCGCTCCTCGCCCAGCTGGCCAGAAGAGAGCGCGGGGTTCCTCTCCAAGCGCGCCGGCTGCCGTGCGCGCTTTCGGGGCGCTTGGGGAAGAGCTTCGCCTAGGACTGCGGCGGCGGCGGGGGGGCTGCGTTTCCTAATCCGATGTGGAGGCGGGGAGGGGGCGGCAGAATTGCAGCGATCTGGGGTCACTTGAGGGGACAGGATCCCTTTTGTGGCGTCGGTAGATCGGGGCGCCCCAGGCGGGGCGGCTGGGAAAGGCAAGTGCGTAACGAGGAGCGCCGTCGTAGTTTCTTTCAAAACTTTAGGAACTTGGGCACACAAAATGGTCTTAGTCAGCAAACTTTTTAAAGGAGCCGGCTCTCTTTCTTACAATAAGGGGGTTACAGTGGGTAAAATCCAGCGTAAGTCTTAATTAGAGTAAGCCCACTGGAATAAATGGGGCTTGAGTGAGCCACGACTTAAGTCCCATTCCCTCTAATGGGTCTACTCTAAGTAGGATTTGTGTTGGATTTGACCCATTTATTTTTATTCTGTGCCATAAGGCGTGTAAAAATTGTTCCAGGGTCTTGTGCAAAGATTTACGAACACAACACAGCATCTGCCCGCAGGTTTATGGATTCCGGCAGACATGATAGGAAAGGGGAGAGCGGAGCGGGGTGGAGGGAGGGAAGGCCAATTCAGGCTGCAGTCCCATGCACACTTCTTTGGGGGTAAGCCCCATTGAACGCAGTGGAGCTTCTGAGCAGACGTTCTAGGAAAGTGCTGTCAAGTGCAAATATTTCATAAAGTTCCATCGAGACATTAACTGACTGGTTAGAACATAGAAAGATTCAGAAACTGAAGAGTTTCGTGTTATTCCTCTGAGGAAACAAATTCCAAAGAACCTGTCAAAACAGCCTCCCCCAACCTGGTGCCCTCCACATGTTTTGGACTACAACTCCCAGCATTCCTGACCATTTACCATGTTGGCTGGGGATGCTGAGAGTTGTAGTCCAACACACCCAGAGGGCACCAGGTTGGGGAAAGGCTGTTTTAACAAATCTTTTATAGTTGCTATGCCTTCCTGCAGCTAAGCACATACCTAGGCCTCAGCACATGTAGTTGAAACAATCACATATACTTTTCCAGTTTCTCCCTGCTTCCTGTTCCTCTGGTGTTTCCCCTTTGTCGAATTTTAGATTGTAAGTTCCTAGGGGCAGGGGCCTGCCCTCTTGTATTCTGCGAAAGTGCCATGCTACATAAATAATGGCGCTATATAAATAATGCCAATAACGTTCAGGGATTCCTATTGGATTTCTGTGAATGGGGCTATCATTGCCCTGAGGCAATAGGTAGCAGTAATATTCAGGTGATGACCTGAACCTACTCAGACGTGATGATCAACATCTGGGGCTTTCCTGTGAGTGCCACCTCCAAAGGAGGTTTGGAAGATGGCAGCAGGGGAGAAGGCCTTTTCAGTGGTGGCCCTCCAATTACAGAATGATCTCCTCACTGAGGCCTGCCTAGTGCTAACACTGTCATCTTTTCGGCACCAGGTTAAGACTGTCCTCTACTCCCAGGCATTTAATGGCATATGATGAGGCATCTATGCCAGCTGTCTGAACATGTCTAGTATTCTATTGAAATTGTCTTTAGCTGTTTAAATTGTTTTAAATTTTGTATATTTTAAATTTTTATGCTGTATTTTATCTGTGAATTGTTGTGAACCGCCCAAAGAGCTTCGGCTACTGGGTGGTATAGATATGAAATTGATAATAATTAATAATAATGTGTCTCCATGAGAGTTAAGGTAGGTCCAGGAAGGCTAGGTGATGGTCAGAGGAGATGAGTCACCCATAATTTGCCTTCTCTTCTAGTCACAGGGAGGAGGCAAGCTGGATCACTGTGTTGGACTACACACCTGATGCATTCCAGATGTTTTGGACTACAAGTGTCATCAGCCCCAGCCAGCATGGCCAGTGTTTAGGTGTGATGTGGAGTTGTAGTCCAAGAACATCTGGAAGACACCAGGTTGGGGAAAGACTGGACTTCAGTTTGAGTCAGAGAGACAGGAATATTACAAAACGCCTTCAGTGACCTCTTTCCAAAGGGAACCGAACCTGGGTAAGTGCTGCAGCCCTGGAACTTTTCATGGCTCGGAGAAGTAGCTGAGTGTAGCAATAATAATAATTATCCCAGTACACTGTGGGTCATCCAGTGCGCCTCCATCCAGATTTCTCCTGCACGGCTTTGCTGGTGCTGTAGTTATCAGGTGCTCCCACAACAGTCAAGGTGGTGTATGCAGTTCTCTGCATTTTATCCTCACAACAACCCTGTGATGTAGGTTAGGCTGAGAAACTGACTGGCCCAAGGTCACCTGGTGAACTTCATGGCTGCATGGGGATTTGAACCTGGGTTTCCCCAGTCCTAGTCTGACACACTCTAACGCAGTGGAGGCTGGTGGCTCTGATGTCAGTGGGGCGGTGAATCCACTCCGGGTTTCATTCAGAAGCAGTCAGAAATCTAAAGGCGCAATCCTATGCATGTTTACAGAAAGACATCTTACAACTCCCAGCATTCCCCGGGCAGCAGTGTTGGCTAGGGAATGCTAGGAGTTGTAGGACATTTTTCAGTCTAAGCACACATAGGATTGTGCCTTAAAGGAGCTGTCCAAGGTGCAAAGCACTGGAATGTTTTAGGGTGCACACTCGGTTCCTATAGGCTGCTGCTGGTTAGACCTCTTGTTACTGTTCCTTGTCCCTGTGGAATAGCACAGAAAAATCAGTAGTGAGGGATGTCCTCTTTTTCAGAGAAGCTTGTCTGCCATTACTGATCATCTCATTGAAGAACCTCGGGGTTACCCAGAGCGCAGTTCAAAAATTACTGGCGTGGTTGACCTTCTGGTCCTACTGATACTTTCAGTGCCGGAAATGCTGAGAGTTGCTTTGTATGTGTAGAGCTGGTGTGATGAATAGTGTGAGCTGGGAAGCCTCCAGTTCAACCCATCATTTGCGGTTGGGTTAACTCTGGGTTGTTTAATGCCTAAACAAGCCAGAGTTCCTGGCTTCACACATCACAGGGTTATTTTTGGAAAGCGGAAGTGGATGAGCAGGTGGGAACCAGTCCACTTTCTCATGCTCACAAACAGCCCATGGTTTGTTAAACATGAGTTTTTTGATCTTCCAAACCGGGTCATTGTGGGTATTAGATTGTAACCCTGTGGACAGGGAACTCCTCCTCCCTCCCCCCCTCGGTAATCTTTGTGGAGCACCAACAAAACTATAGGCCCTTGATAAATCTGGAGTGAATTGCAATGTTCAGTTTGTAATCAGCCAAAGATATGTTCCAGGACGGTTTCTTTGTGTCTGGAGCCTCTGGGTTGTTCATTTGTTAGATTCTAAGTTCATGGGAGGCCACTGCTTATCCTGGATCTTGCCAGGAAAGGCGGCTCTGCTCTCGTTCTCTCCTCCCCCCCTTTGAAAAAAGGATTTAAACATCACCCCCTCTGCATTAAAAGGTGAGAATGGAGTGCAAATTACTCAGCAGGCTGTGTATCCAGTGGCCTCATTACCCAGCTTGCTTTGGCGTTGGAGGGATGGGATGTGTTAATTTAAGTACTCATGCTTAGATCTGCCAGCCTTAGGGCTTAGAGCACATGATGTTCAGCTGCCCTTGACCACAGAGAGAGCTAATGTTCCTGCCTCCTGGGGTTATGGAAAAAAAACCCACGCCCGTCTCTTCCCTGTTAGGATGGCATGGGTGTGACGCTTCTGAGATTCTTTGCTTCCATTTGTGAATGGCTGATGTGAAGCACAGTCTCTTCCCACTCTTCTGAATGTGGTTAGTAAATCTTGTTAGTGTGCCACAAACCAGGAAACACCTGTGCCACTGTTTGACAGAATCACAGACTGGTTGATACAATCATACTATGCCAGTACTTTGCCATTTGCACTGGCTGTCAGTCCATTCCCAGAGCCAATTCACAGTGCTGTTTGAACCTTTAATAAAGCCCTAAACGACTTGCGGCCAGGTTCCCTGAAGGATTGTCTCCTCCCATATATACCTAACCGGACCCCATCACCTGAGGCCTCCATCAGGTGCCCCCTCCACCCCTCCAATGAGGCGAGGCACGTGGCTAAAAGTGAAAAGTCCTGTTCGTGGGTGACACCGTGCCTGCTGAATGCCCTCCCCAGAAAGGTTTGCCTGGTGCCTATGTTATGATCTTTTTGGGGTCAGGTGAAGACCAGTTTAAGAACTCTTTTTAGTTCATTTACATCTTAGTACTTTTATTCTGCCGCATGTTTTTTACTTGGGTTTTTGTGCTGCATTGTTTTTACTGTTTGCTGCACTGTTTTTACCATGTATGGTCCATTTGGAGTCCACTTGGAGTAGAGCCTTCAGTGTATTGGCTCCCTCTCTATGGAATTCCCTACCTGTTAATGTCAGGCAGGCACTGACGTATCATTTTCAGCGCCTGCTGAAGACATTTTTTATTTAAACAAGCTTTCCCTGACTAACCAGCCACAGTTTTATTAGCCAAATTGGATTTTAACTATTTTAGCTCTGTGTTTCGATTCCATTTCCCCCCTCCTTTTTATTGTTCACTTAGAAATTGTATTGGATGTAGAGCACTATATAAATTTTGTAAACAAATATTTCTTAATGCTTACATACCACTTGAAAATCTCTAAGTGGTTTACATATAAAAATATTAAAAATCACTGTTTAAAATGCACTATTAAAAACAACTACTACAACAATAATAAAAAGCAGTGCAAAAACTGAAAAAGATGAAGCATTAGCAGCATAATTAATATTCTCCCTGGTTTTGTATTTTATGTTTTTAATTTACCTGTAAACTGCCTAGACAACTCTGCTCACTTGGTAGTCTGTACATGTAATAAATAAATAAAGTTGGAAGGGATTTTGAAAGTTATCTAATCCAATACCCTGCTCAGTGCAGGATCTGCAGTGCAGGATGCACCTACAGATGGCTGTCTAGGCTCTGCTTAAACACCTGCATCAAAGGAGAAGCCACCATCTTCTGAGGTAGTTTTTTCCTCTGTCAAACAGCTTTTACCATCAGGAAGTTTCTCCTGTTTAACTGAAATTCGCTTCCCTGCAGTTTCCATCTGTTGTTGTAGTCCTGTCCTCTGGAGATAAGTTGAATAAGCTTGCTCCATTGCTTGTTTCAGTTCCTCCCTCCCTCCTAAAAGCAGGCTTCTTGTCTGCCATCCTCTGAACAGAGAAATTCTATGTGTTTACTTTTCTAAGGGCATAATCCTATGCATGTTTAGACAGAAAAAAGTCCTCCAACTCCCAGCATCACTGGCTGGGGAATGCTGGGAGTTGGAGGACTTTTTTCTGTCTAAACATGCATAGGATTGTGCCTTAAGCATATCATTTATTTTTCACATCTGTTATTCTGTCCATCTTTCAAGAAGCTCAGGGTGATGTACATGGAGTTAGCCAATTCTGCCTGCACAGGATGTTTGGGTTGGGCTGAGAGATAATAGTGACTTGTGCAAGGCCTCTTGGTGAGCTTTGTGGCTAAATGAGGATTTTAGTGGCCTTGATCCCTTAATACCTTATCACTGTGTCTCCTGAGCATCCTTAGAAAGTTATTTCCATGTTGGGGTAGAACCTCATGTGGGGGGTAATATTCAGTCTATCTGGGGTCCTGATCTGTCCCTCCAGGGTTCCCCAAAAGGCTACATCCTGTTCTCCTACCCCCATCCCTTTTCCCTGCCCACTGATTTTGTTTGATGGGTGTCTGGCTTTTTATACAGTGTTCCCCCCTCAATTCTTAAAGATTGAAATACCTCTCCTAAGGGTTGGTTACTGGCTGGTGCTTTGGGGTCCCACCCCTTTTGCCTTTGGCCTCACCCACCACTGGAATATGCCCCCCCCCCTTGAGCTTCTCCAGGATGGAATTCAGCCCTTAGGCTGAAAGAGGGTTCTGCACCCCTGCTGAGGTAGACAGTGATTTGTGAGTAGCACCGTTCCCAGTCTCCTTGGTGAAGAGTTCTGTGTAACATGGAGGCTGTGTCCTTCCTTGCCGACAGGTGCTGGTCTGGGAAGATTTTGTTCTACCTGTTTCATAGGCTTGATGTATATGTGTTGCTCTTTTATTTGGCTGTGGTATAAATGTCGGTGCACCTTGTTTCCCATTTTAGGCCACCATTGCAGTTTGCTGCCAAAATGTGGTAGCAAATCACTGATTGTTTTGCTGCTTCCACAGCAAATTCATGGCAGTGGGGGCCGCATGTTGCCCAGCCTTGGTCTACCTATAGTCCTATTCATTTCAATGGGTCTGCTCTAACTTGACCATTGTATCCTATTCATCTCAATGGATCTGCTTAGAGCAGACCCATTGGATACAGCCCCTACTGTTTTATTCTGTAACACTGGATACAACCCATATTGTTTTATTCATCTTGTAAGCTGCTTTGGCTATTGCTGATAGAAAAGCAGGACAAATATTCCTGACAAACGTATGTTGGGAGATAGTAGTGCAAAGCGGGTGGCTGTTGCCATCACAGCAGGAAGTAAGGAAGAGAGCTTCACCCTCTGAAAGTCTACTGTCTTGGCTGCCTGTGGACACAACAATAATTTGTTTATTTAATCCTGCCAGATTTCCTTTACTTCCCAAATTGATCTGGGAATCCAGGATATGTTCCTATCCCCCTCCATTTCCTTTTATTGCCCAGCATCTTACAATAATAGCAAACATTATATTATTACAATGTCCAAATGATACTCACCATTACTGTAAACTACTGACTTTATGGAGGGTTTGAGAGCTCTGTAGTGGAGTGATAGGGTCACAGAGCTGTAAAGCTCCAGGTGTGTTATCTGATCCAGTGATGTCCATCTTCCTGGACCAACCTGCTTGGGGACTCAACCATCCCTTGGACTTGACTTGGTTGCTTGGTTTGGAGTACTGTGAAAATTCCCGTTTTGATGAGTTTGACCTCAGGATGCTTAAGGAATTCAAGCTCTGTGTATTCCTGCCTTCCCCAATGTGGTGTCCTCTAGATATGTTGGACTGTAACTCCCATTGTCCCCAGACAGTATGGCCAATGGCTGGAAATGATGGGAGTTGCCATCCAATACATCTGCAGGGCACCAGGTTGGGGAAGGTGGGTACATTCAGATACGAGCTGACTTGTTCCAAGCCTCCTTGACTAATGTGCAGTTTGGAGGATAAGTTATCCACTGGCTTTTGTATTCCCAGATGTCTTCAGCTCAAAGTATCAAAAAACATTTAGAAACAAAATGAGAGAAGATAGACTGAAAATGCACACAAATGCGCATATAAATGCAAATTTTAATGTGGATTTTTTAAAAATTGGAAACTAATGCGGAAATGAGACAGAACGGACTAGGTTGTGGAATTGGGTCGGAATGGACATGATTGAGTGAACACATGTGAAAGTAACACAGACCCAAAATAGAATGATTAGTCCAGTCCTCAGTACAAGAAGTGTGGAACTATTTCCCCTCCCACTACCCTCCCCTATGTTAGTCCATAGTGGTATTTAATCCACACTTGGAGTGGGGGAGGACGTGGCAGTGAGACACCTCTACCATCACAAGTCATCCTCCCTGGTTGTCTGAGCCTGGTGAGGCATCTGTAACCGGTGAGATTACAGATTGATGGGAGCAGATGTAGTATAATTCCTGGGGCTGGGTAGGCTGTGTGTCTCTGGCCTTTCTGAATGTTCAACATTCATTTAAGAATGAAGTCTCTAGCCCTTGTGAAGAAACAGGGGGAAAGGTGCAGGCAGTATTCTCCCCAGTTGTTCACTAAGCAATATTTATTTAGGGCACAATCCTATACATGTTTAGACAGAAAAAAGGCCTACAACTCCCAGCTTTCCCCAGCCAGAATTTTTTCTGCCTAAACATGCGTAGGATTGCTCCCTTAAAAGAACGTGTACCCCACTTTTTGTTAAAAAAATAAACTCAAAGTGACTTTCAAAAAAGTTAAGCAAATACACAAAACACAATAAAACTGTTCCAAGTTATAATAAAAACAGTTCGAATTACTAAAATCTATTTCTTACATTAAAATCCAGAGCAGGATAATACAATTCAGTATAAAAAAACTAGGAGGCAGTACTTTGGCCCATGCTAAAAGCTTAGCAAAATAAAGTGGTCTCATCCAGTCACCTAAAACTTAAAAGACAGGAGCCCATCTGTCATTGTGTAATGCAGTTAGATAATATTAAACCTACTCAGCTACCTGTAATTTATATTCTGGTTCTTTTGTGATGATTGATCTCCCCCTTTGGCCACCTTACCAGTAAATATCTGGCTATTGGCCTAATTTTAACCATCCCACTCATAAGTACCGAGGACAGAACTGGGTGCTCTAAACTCAGAAGTTACAAAAAGTAGCTGGTCTAACAATATTACCTGTGAAGAGGTTTCTGGGGAAGGAGACCAAACATTCCCCAACCCGGCACCCTGCAGATGTGTTGGACTACAACTCATATGGCTGGGGGTGATGGGACTTGTGGTCTGTGACATTCCAGGCCTGGGTTCTATCTTCTCCAGCTTCCACCTGATAAAACTGAGAAGAAACCCCATTCAGGACATCTGCCTCCTCTGGGTCAGTTGCCCTCACTGACACACACAGCTTCAGCCCCTTTTTCTCTGTGGGTTAAAGAGACACCCAGTATGCCTAATTGGCTCCCTTTGCCCAATACAGGAGAAGTAAAAAGGAAATAGATTTTTCTAATGGTAGCACAATAAGACAAACCAACACATGGGATTTTGTCATTAAAAACAAAGAAATAAAAAATTATTTAATATAAGAGGAGTGGTGTAGTGGTGAGAGTGTTGGACTGGGAGCCAGGAGATCTGGGTTCTAGTCCCCACTCAGCCATGGAAGCTCACTGGGTGACTTTGGGCCAGTCACAGACTCTCAGCCCAACCTACCTCACAGGGTTGTTGTTGTGAGGATAAAATGCAGAGGAGGAGGATAATGTAAGCTGCCTTGGGTTCCTTGCAAGAGGAAAAAGGTGGGATATAAATGCAATAAATAAATAAATAAAATTATTAATCAATCTATGCTTGGTATCGACCTACCTACCTACCTACCTACCTTCTGAACCCCTTCTAAATCCTATTCCCAAACCCCCACCCACTAGGTGTAGCTTCATCAATCCCTAAGGCCCTATCTGACTTCTGTCAGCTCTCTCCTTTTATAACCTCAGAATCCTCACTCACATACAAGCCCCTCACACCTTTCACTCACTCTCTAACCCTCTGTTAACCTTATTTTATCTGGGTCACATTTAACATCGCCATCACATACATTAAGATAACAGGCATATGTTACATGGTCCAACACATCTGGAGGATGCCAGGCCAGGAGAGGCTGATATCAATGCATTTCAATATATTACAAAGAAGCTTTTTTAGTCTGCTTGTCTGGCAACTGTTCTCTTACAAGAAAAAAAAAAAAATCCCGCCCAGATTACCTGGGGCGCATTCTTACATGCAGGTAAGATCAAAAGGCTTGCCTCTGCACTAATCCTGGGAGGAGGCTGGTGGCTGTGGGCTTTGTGAAGGATTAAGACACTCATGACTCCTAGTTCTGAAAATTATAGGGTTGCGTATGGTGAGCACTATGTCTGCACTTCACACAAGGAATCTTTTCTTAAGTAGGGATTCAGCTTGAGTGTTTGTATGTTCTGGAACTGGAACTAATGATAATGACGATAATGATGTCAATAATGATAATAATAATTTATTATTGTTGTATTATTATTAACAACAGCAATTGCTATAGCACCCTCTTTAGCAAGAAAAACATTATTACATCTCTCCATGTGTGAAAACACAACACAAGGATATTCACCTTGGTTCCTAGTGCCTTCTTTCTTTGAGCTTTAGAGTAAGGATGGGATTAAACTAAAATGGGGGAATGGGGAGGAGCAAGGTTGCTGTTCTTGTTTATTCAGTATTTGCATGTCTTTTTCCTGAGTGTTCAGAACACTTTGCTTAACTTATGCCCTATCAGAGTGGCTGTAGTATTGACTTCCCTGCATCAGCTGTCGGTTGGATTATTAAATCGCTCTTGCATCCCTTTCCAACTCATTGATTCTGTGTCAGTAACCCTTACAAAAACCCCACAAGGTACATCTCCGGGTTCACTCATTTGAAGGAATGTCTGCCACATATCCCTCCCCTGTGCCTTAGGGCCTTGTGGAGGCCTTCATGGCACGAAAATAAGCACAATCACTTGACCGCAGGTCAAGCTGCTTTTGACGGCATGGGAGCAAGGCCTAGTAGAGATGTTGGCGAGTGTCGCACTTGAAGAACTATTACTTTTCTTCCTTGTTTTTATAGTCTGGGTTTTATGTATATATTCTGTTCTTTTTATATATATATTTATGTGTGTGTGTGTGTGTATATATATATATATATATATGTTGCCCCTCAATCTGAGGGCACCTAAGGCAACGTACGAGGCTGAAACTTGGTACCAAACTTGTTGAAACTGATTTGAGGTGATGCTACAGGGATGGTATAGAAATGCAGCCTGAAGAAAGACTGGCTTTTGTTGTGCTTCTGGTTGGGAATTATTCTCGCTTATCAAATGGCATCAACCTTGCAAACCGTGTAACACTGAGCAAGCAACAATTGAACCCAACAGCAGGCCGCTTCCATTGCTAGGAACAAAGATGCAGATGAGTAAATTTAACCAGCCTTGTGATATTGCCGGGTAATTGCATGCTGACCTTTAAGGGAAGGCCTAGCAGAGTTTATCCCTTAGAGCCCTTGAAACTTCACTTTTGGTGTGGAGCTGGTGTTTTATTTGTGGGGGAATGGGGGTAAACAAGGGTGCAAGATAAAGGGCCTTCATGAACAGTATGCCAAACTCTTTCTTATCTTGCAGCCTTTTGTTCTCTTCAGTTTTTGAGGTTTCTTCCAAAGGTTTCCAGTCTCAATTTAGATACCTGTTATCTCCACACTACTATCTCCGCTGCCGCCACCACCACCACCAACACCAACAATATGAGCCTTGAAAGGGCATGATTTGGGTCAGCACAATGGTAAGTTGAGCAATGAGAGGCAGTCCTGCCATGACTGTTCCCTGCTAGGCACTTTCCCCTGCCCAAACCCCGTTGAAATGAATGGGCACTGTGCCAGAATGTAGGGTTCATTTCAATGGGGTTTTGCACAGGGGAAGAATGGGGGAAGACTCGGACCCAGGAGACCTGGGTTCTAGTCCCCGCTCTGCCTTGAAGCTCACTGGGTGTCCTTGGGGGGCATTTGCTGACTCTCAGCCTAACCTACCTTGCCAGATAGTTGTGAGGATAAAACGGAGAGGAGGAGGATTACGTATGCCGCCTTGGGCTCCTCAGAGGAAAGGTGAGATATAAAGCTAACAAATAACTTCTTGGTGGATGAGGCCCCATGTTAACCAGAGGAAGGGGTTGCCAGTTTCAGTTCTTGTCTTGGATGGTTTTAATTAAGCATGTGCCTTGAATTAGGGTGGTAGGTAAAGAAAGCCCAGTCTGGCCTCTCTCAGGCCTTGCCTAGACATGCAGCAGAACGAGGTGGTAGAGCTATAAGGAGGTAGAATGAGCCATTCTAGTTCAGGCTGCAGGTGGGGATCAGGATTTTGAGGGCTTCCCTCTGCGTGTGTGTTTTAAACTGCCCGGGCTTGCATTTGGAGAAGTAGCATGCAGGGAGAAGGCTGAGCTAAAAGCTTTCTCCCTGATATGCTAAGTGTTTGTGTTTTTTTTTACTTGCAGGGATATCTCTCCCCCCCCCCCATGGGAAAGCATTGGACAATTGCATTCACCATGTGCAATCTGGAGTGGTACAGTTGACTTTTCCTCCACAGGAGGATTCCTCCACTTTATTCTCCTGCAACCAGGCCACAGTTAGCACAATGGACATGATGATGATGACGACGACATTGTAGGGGGTGGCCATGGGCGACCTTGTTCTATCCTTTGCCAAATGTTGTATGTAGACAGCAGCTGCTAAGTTGAAGGAAGGATATTGTGCAACTTCTTGGGCTGAGGGATTCACTGCGCTGCGTAATCGATGGCTCCGAAAGCAGGAGGAAAGAGCTCTTGGCTTTCTAGAACAGCCTTCCCCAACCTGGCGCCCTCCAGAAGTGTTGGACTACAATTCCCAGCTAGGCTGAGCGGATGCTGGAAGTGGTAGTCCAGCACACCTAGAGGGCACCGGGTTGGGGAAGGCTCTTCTAGGGAATACACAATAGGGCTTCCTTCCATTGATATTAGGAGACTTGAGAGCCATTTCATACAATGCATTCATTGTGTCGCTTGCTGGAGCATAGGTGCCGTAGGGGCGGGTGTGGTGGCGGTGTCCTCATTCCCTGACGTGAAAGTGACATTTAAGTAGGAGAGGTGATGTCTCTAAGCTGTCTGGGACTTGCGGATTAGGTAGGTGTGGGGTGAGATTTGCAAGTCCCACTTCAGATATGACATTGATCGTGGCTCCTTGCAATCGTTCTGTGCATTCAGAGATATCACAACATACAGCCCCTTCAGACCTGCACCATCCATTTTAGATTGTGGGTGGGGGAGCAGCATGATTGCATATCCCCTCCTGTCAAAAATGTCCTAGCGTATTGGGAACGCAAAGGCTGGTGAGCATCCAAGGCAGGCCCCCAAAAGGAGAGAAACATCTCGGGATGCAAAGCTTTTATTAATGGAAAGCCCAACGCATTTCGGCCTCTTTTCTAATTTTGAGGCCTTCTTCGAGGGGTTATAAAAAACTCTGCGGAGATTTCATAACAACATGTCTCCTGAGGTTTTTGTATAGGGGAGCAGTCAAATCTGCTGTTCCTGCTCCCCCGCTACTGCCAGAGGGCTATGCCAGGGGTGCAAAAAATGCAGGCTGAGGGCTACAAGCCCTGCCCAATGGCTCTTGGCCCCCCAGTGTTGGCCACTGCTGGAAAAAAAGAGAGGGGATGAAAAGATGCTCCAGGAATAGGCTCTATGATTCCTATCCTAGAAGCCTTGTTCTTAGAGCATCCCAGGAACGTCATAGGAAGCCGTGCTTGAAGGTTCCCGCCTACTTCCTAGGATGCCCTAGGAACAAACTTTCTGTGGCAAGAACCATAAAGCCTGTTCCTACAGTGTCTTTCCTTTTTTTATGGGTTGAGGAGGCTGGGGTGAAAAGGTGGCTTCAGCACCCTGATGCTGTAACATGGCATAGATGCTGTTGCTGTGAGACCATGCTGTTGCTGCCAGGAAAGGCAGTGGGCTGGCAGGTGAGGGACGGAGCAGTCCGTCCTTCCTCTACCAGCCTGCACTCCCACCTGTGTGTTCCTTCTTCACTGTGGCACCCAGGTGAATAGTAAACAGTCAGGCTTGCGCTGTCCTTTGAAGATGCAGGTTGGCATCTTGGGTTGAGGTCGTATCTGAGGCAGCTAGCCCCTGCGTGCATGCATAAGGAACACCAGAGTGTTTCTTCTCCTTTTGTTTGCCGACTGTCTTGAGTTGTCCCCAGTCACTGTGTTTCTTTGGAACTGCAAAATTCTTCCCTGCCTTCCTGTTCATAAAAAAATTACTTAAACCAGCCTTCCCAAACTTGGTGCCCTCCAGATGTGTTGGACCACAACTCCCAGTAGGGCGAATGCTGGGAACTCCCAGGGGAATGCTGGGAGTTGTAGTCCAACACATCTGGGGGGTACCAGGTTGGGGAAGGTTGATTTAAACCAAAACTCAAGAGGAGAGATGCATCAGGAGCTCCAGTTCTTGCCAGGAGTTGTTGACTCTTCCCTTGACTTTTCATTCAGTGTGTAAACAAATCACAGGCTGAAGCCATTTGGGGCCTTGCTATATCAGGATAACAGATGTAACCCTACATTTTTGGGACTTGGATGGACATGAAATTCTTTCTTGGTCGTTGCCTTTTTGAGTTGAAAGGCTGCCAAAGCATGTGTCTCTCATTAGCGTTTTCAGCTTTAAAAGATAACATAGTTAGCATGTCGTCTGAATCGCTTGCTAATCTTTCTGCCACGTAGCAACAGATGTTTGAGAGGCACATCTCAAAATGTTCTGGCGTTTTGGAATGCTTAGTGATAGACAGTTTTGTGAAGTGTGTCTCACTTGGAGAGTTAGTGCAAATAGAAACGGATTGATCTCTTTTTTGGATATTGCAGGGAGCCTGAGCAAGCGCTTAGCAACTGTAAGCAGTGGTCCCCCCCCCCCATTTTTTTAAAGTTG
Source organism: Heloderma suspectum (assembly GCF_057233095.1). Lineage (NCBI taxonomy): Eukaryota > Metazoa > Chordata > Lepidosauria > Squamata > Helodermatidae > Heloderma > Heloderma suspectum. The sequence continues at coordinate 33,855,676 of NC_139467.1, read as the reverse complement.
CTCCTTCACAGGATTTCAAAATACTTTCCCACAATATTCTCTGTCTTATTAAATTCTCCATATATAGATACCAGGAGTAGGCACCCTGGCACCCTCTGGATGCTTTGGACTACAACTCCCATAAGCCCCAGCCAGCATGGCCTATGGTCAGGAATTATGGGAGTGGTCCAAAACATCTGGTGGGCATGAGGTTTTTGATCTCTGATATACACTCTCTCCTTCTCTTCTTTACACACACACATATTCCCAGTAAAGATAAATATGTATTGTGCCAGTTCCCAGCATTTTGTCACACCTTAGTGTTGGGGTGGGCAACTTCGGGAGTGCTGGGAGCCATGTTTGCCCCCTCTGCAGACTGCACCCTCCCAGGTGGCAAAAATAATCATAAAAAGGAATAAATTTTCAAAATGGTGTCTGCACTATCTGAGTGCCAAAAGGTTCAAAGTTAGCTTGTTTGCCAGCTAATTTTGACCCTTTTGCTGCTCCATAGCCACTATGGATGCCAATTTTTTTCCTCCCCAGAATATGTTTAATGAATTTGGAGGGCAGCGGGGAGGGGTGGGAATTGCGTGTGTCTCCTGGGCTGCATTTTACCCACCCCTGCCTTCGTGTGATCAAGATGCGGGAAGGGCCATAGTTCAGTGGTAGGACAAATACTTCTTATGCAGACAGTCCCAGGTTCAATCCCTGGCATTTTCCGCTAAGGCTAAAAAAGACTCCTGTCTGAAACCTTGGAGAGACGCTGCCAATCCATGCCAACACTACTGAGCTAGGTGGGCCAAGGGTCTGACGGATCTGTGTTCCCAGGCTTATTTCTCAGTGGCTGGAGTCACCCGGAGCAGAGAGTAGGTTTTGCCCCACCCCACTGGTGTCTCTGGTGGCACTCCACAGTTTTTCCCCGTGTAACGTTGGTGGAGAAGTTCTGCACTGGGGACATGGTTACATTGAAAGCAAATTTTATTATCCACCTCTGACACCCAGTGGCCCAGTCCTCACTGACAGAGACCTCCCAGCACATTTGCTGTATGTGTGTGTGTGTCGGGTGGGATACAGATCCATGTATCCCTGCCTCACCATCCAGCAATCATTCAGTATTTGCAGATCTCACGTCTGCCCACAGGCCACCTTAGTAAGTTCCTTGGGCTTGGGCCCCTGTCTGCAATATAGGTATTACAGTACTCCTACCTTGCAGAGTTGTTGTAAAGATTACAGCAATATAAGATACTTCAAGTCTCTTGGATACTGAAAAGCACTCTATATATGCCTATTGTGACTGTTAACAAAGGTCTCCGCATGTGGCTGCCTGTACATTAAAATCTTCAGCAGAGGGGCTTCCTGGTACACCTAGTAGCTACAGGAGAAAGAGCCTACTTAATGATGGCACCTCAGTTGTGGATGCTATCTCCAGGCAGACTCACATGACACTTCCTTTGCTGTCATTTTGGCACCAGGCAAATTTTCCCAGGCTTTTGAATCCCCTGTGCATTGCTTTGATACTGCTTAGTGTTTGTTTTTTAAATTCAGTGGACTGCTTTTCTACTGCTCTTTTATATTGTGTTGTTTTAATGCTCTTTTGTCTGTTACGTTTTTTGTTTTATTGCAGTTCATAAGCAGCCCTGGGAAGTAGTGGGCAGGGTTGAAGGCAAAGGGGTGGGTGGGGAAAAGGCAAAATGGGTGGGGTCTAATATACAAAAAATGCCAGCATATGGTAGCTTAATGCTCTTACTAAGCCATAGGAGAGGCATTTTGACCTTTTAGGGTGGGGGGAAAATGGCACAGAAGCTGGGAAACCACAGAACAGTTGGTGGTTGGGGGGAAGACGGCAGGGCCGGTGGAAGGGGGTGGGCCATCTGGGGAAACCCAGAGATTTGAAGTTCCCCATCCATAGTATATAATACAATGAATTCTCCCCACATCTTCCCTGCTAATCATAAATATGGGCCTTTAACTCTTGCTTAACAATAATTCTGAAAACCCTGAAACCAGCCTCCAGTGAGTAGAGTTTTGCCACAGAGCCTCTCCAAGGAATGAGGCTTCCGTACATAATTGTGGAGCGGCTGCTGAGATGACCTTCTGGTAAACTGGGAGAGAGTCTGTGTTATGTATTTATTTAAAATGTTTTTTAACCCGCCCTTTAGCCGAAAAGGCTCCTAGAGCAGCATTCAAACATCAGTGGTCTGACAGTCCCTGCCCCCAAGCTTACAGTCTAACAGATGTGACACACAAAGATAAAGGGATGGCGAAGGAGGAGGAAAAAAGAAAGCAAGCTCAGGCACCAGTTCTTACCACGACCAGCCTAGATGGAAACAATTCAGGTGCCCGGACGGAAGGCTGCTGGCGAGGTGACATTTCAGGAGAGACGAAGGCAGCTGGTCCCTCAGCAGAGGTGATGGAATAGTCCTGTTTCTCTTCTCTCCCCCTGCTTTGAAGTGTGGTGGAATGGCTGTGGCTAGAGACATCTCCAAACTGCGATTACGAGACCCCTGACCTCAACATACTTGGCTTGTTGTTGTTGTTCAATCGTTCAGTCGTGTCCGACTCTTCGTCACCCCATGGACCATAGCACGCCAGGCCACAACTCTGAAATAAAGGCTGGCATTTTAGCTCTTTCTCTCATGACATTCGCTCTGTTGGTGTGGTGTAGCCAGACTTGTTGTTGTTCAGTTGTTCAGTCGTGTCCGACTCTTCGTGACCCCATGGACCATAGCACGCCAGGCCTTCCTGTCCTGCGCTCTCTCCCGGAGCGTGCTCAAGTCCATATTCATTGCATCAGTGATGCTATCTAGCCATCTCATCCTCTGCCATCCCCTTCTCCTTTTGCCTTCAGTCTTTCCCAGCATCAGGGTCTTTTCCAGAGAGTTGTCTCTTCACATTAGGTGGCCAAAATATTGGAGCTTCAGCTTCAGTATCTGTCCTTCCAATGAGCAGTCAGGGTTGATTTCCTTTAGGATGGACTGATTTGACCTCCTTGCAGTCCAGGGGACTCGTAAGAGTCTTCTCCAGCACCACAGTTCGAAAGCATCGATTCTTCGGCACTCAGCCTTCCTTACAGTCCGGCTCTCACAGCCATACGTTACTACTGGGAAAACCATAGCTTTGATTACACGGACCTTTGTCAGCAAGGTGATGTCTCTGCTTCTTACTATGCTGTCTAGGTTTGCCATAGCTTTCCTCCCAAGGAGCAAGCGTCTTTTAATTTCATGGCTACAGCTTGACTAAAACATAATGATGATGATGATGATAATTGGCCAGCAGAAGCAGCAAGCCCCCTGATCAATGTTTGATTTCTAAGTGAGAGAGAGAGAGAGAGAGAGTTGCTTGGGTTCTAGTCTGGCTGTCCCCAAGCTTGTGCTTTCCAGATGTGGTGGATTACCACTCCCATAGGATTCTGGGAGTAGTAGTCCAGGTTGGGGAAGGCTGCTGTAGTCCACCAGATCAGGTTGACCTTCTGATCAAGCAGCCTCTCCCTCCCCAAATCCTTGATGTCTAGGAGCTCCTTGTGATTTCTCAGAGGCAGATGGAAATGCATTCTGCAGCCGCTCAGGTCTGTGTGCTTGCAGTTCTAGAGCTGAACCCTGGAATTGCAAACAGGGGCTGCGGTTGGCCTCCTGGAGAGCCCTAGCATGACCCAAGCAGGTGTTTGTCCAAAAGCAGTTGCTGTTGCTTGCTACCCACGAGGCGTAACCTCCAAAGCGACTTATTTTTCTAAAAAATGTGCAAATGTAAATTGAGAACGGTTAGCCAAGTGTCTTTTGGTCCCTAAGGCGCTCCTTTGCAGATGTGGGCCAGGTGCTGAGATGTTATGATTTTATTGCTTCTTTACAATTGTGCAGAGGCCATCGCTTGGTGGCAGGAGCGCATGCTTTGCATAAATGCAGACAACTATTTTAACCAGCGTGAGAGCCATTGCAGCGTAGCAGTTAGAGTGTTGGACTAGGACTGGGGAGTCCTAGGTTCAAATCTCCACTCAGCCATGAAGGTGATGGGGTGACTTTGGGCCAGTCTCTGACTGGGTTTGCACAATCACAGAGGGGAAATAAGCCACCGTGGCTTATTCCCCCATCCCTGCTTGTGCCGGGGGGATTAGCATAACACCCTCAGCAGCGTGGCTTGTCACGTCATGCGAACCTGTCCAGGATGGCTTGTGGCCACGGTTAACTAGTCACTCCAGAATCTGTGGGCAGTTGCAGGGTTCTGGGTGGCTTGTTACGACAAGTCGTGCTGCCAAGGGTAATTATGCTAATCCTCCCAGCATGCGGGGTGGGGGGCGGGAAATAAGGCACTGTGGGTTATTTCCCTTCCATGATTGTGTGAACCAGGCCACTGACTCTTAGCCTAACCTACCCCACAGGGTTGTTTTGAGGATAAAATGGAGAGGAGGACCCTTGCAAGAGGGAAAAAGGTGGGATATAAATGTAATTTTTTGTGAACCGCCCAGAGAGCTTCGGCTATTGGGCGGTATAGAAATAAATAAAATAAATAAATAAATAAAAATAAAAATAAATAATAAATAAATATAAGCTTCCAGCTTCAGCCTCTAGCATCTCCAGCTAAGGCATCCTCCCCAATCTGGGCTCTCCAGATGTTTTAGACTACACCTCCCAGCATTCCTGATGATTGGCCCTGCTGGCTGGGGCTGATAGAAGTTGAAGTCCAAAAATCCAGAGAGTGCCCAGTTGGGGAAGGCTTAGTTCAAGGGTTGCAAGTAGCAGATCTGGACTCAAGAGCTGGATTTCTGTTTGTTAAAATTATTATATAATCGTGGGTTCTATGTACCAGAATTTGATGCTGCCATTGGCATTGTGTTTACATAGTGATGATTGCTGCTGATGTTATGCCATCAGTGTGCGTGGTGCAAGGCAGGCGGAAGGTAGATCATGATCTACTGCTAGATTTCAAGGTGATTTGCAATAAATTGACAAGAGTTTCTGACTTCGGGAGTTTTACAACAGCAAATACATATGTAACAAATAACATGCCTCTGCCAAGGTTGGCCCTGTGCTAAAATCACAGATCTCTCCACTTCCAAGTCTTCACCTGTAAAATAGGAGTGTATTCATTTGACTGGGCCTTTTGTGCTGGTCAGCGTTAGAATTTTTTGTTAGAACAGGGGTAGGCAGCCTGGAGCCCTCCAGATGTTTTGGACTACATAAGAACAGCCATGCTGGATCAAACCAAGGGTCCATCTAGCCCAGCATTCTGTTCACATAGTGGCCAACCAGCTCTCGACCAGGAACTCACAAGCAGGGCATGAGCGCAACAGCACCCTCCCACCCATGTTCCCCAGCAACTGGTACTGGAGGTAACACATAGCCACCAGGACTAATAGCCATTAATAGCCTTTTCCTCCAGGAATTTGTCTAACCCCCTTTTAAAGCTACCCAGACTGGTGGCCATCACTACTTCCTGTGGTAGCGAATTCCATAGTTTAACTATGTGCTGTGTGAAGAAGTCCTTCCTTTTATCTGTCCTGAATCTCCCACCAATCAGCTTCATAGGATGACCCTGGGTTCTAGTATTGTGAGAGAGGGAGAAAAATGTCTCCCTATCCACATTCTCCACACCATGCATAATTTTCTAGACCTCTGTCGTATCCCCCCTTACCCTCCTTTTCTCCAAGCAACTACATGGGACTACAACTCCCATAAGCTCCAGCCAACATGGCCAGTGGTTGGAGAGTATGGGAGCTGTAGTCCAAAACATCTGGAGGACGCCATGTTGCCATGTTATATGGACATGGACGCCATGTTATATGTCCTATGTTATAAGCTCTGACCTGTAGTAACTTGCATGTAGATTTGTATAGGTGTATTGGGGAGGTGTTGACCTTCAGGGCCAGGGGCCAAATCCAGCCCTGCTGGGTCCTACTCTGATAGCCATGCCCCCTTCCCCATTTCACCAAGTGGTTCCTCCTTCCTCCCCCTGCCCCTGATCGTTTGATGGCTTCCCAGCTTTCACATGGTTTTCCCCCCATTCTACAAGATTGAAATGCCCTCCTAAGACTTAGGCCCTGCTCCTTGCCTTTGTCCCGCTCCCCCTGGAATGCCCCCCTCCCCCGAGAGCTTCTTCAAAATGGAATTTGGTTCTTTGACTGAAAGAGATTCTACACCCCTGATGCATATGCAGGTTAGCCAAACTCCTACCCACCATTTTGCACTTGCCTCCTGTTGATGGCCCTTGGATGCCTAGTAAAAAATCTCACAAAGTCGATCAGGGCTGGGCAACTTGTGGTCCTCCAGATGTTGCTGGACTGCAACCCCCATGATCTCTCACAGCTGGCTAGGGCTGATGGGAGTTGAAGTCCAACCATACCACCCCAGAAGAAGTGTTACCGTTTGAGGGACTTTGTTTGAGCTGTCTGTCTATAGTTCAGTACTTACACATACACCTTTGAGGCTAGATAAGATCAGTTTTGAATTATACCTTTGAGAAGATAACTCTTTACCCAAAATTAGCCAATTAAACTTGAGTCTATAAATGTTTCTAGACATCTGTATATCATGTTTTTGATGTGTATACCTTATATATGCTTTTGCTCATTAATTGATAAGCAGAAACTTTAAGTATATTTTTGACCTGGAAATCTACAGTCTCGTACCTGTTTATTACTCAAATAAACTTTTGGCCCAAGTGATTTTGGCCCAAGTGATTAACATTTTCTCTTTGGATACCATCCAGGTCAACTTGACCATTATTTTTATGCCAGTTACCCAGAATTAATTGTGAACCTGCTAGTGTCATCTATATCTTCTCTTTAATACAATTTCATACAATACTTCTTCTTTATTTATATGTCCAAATTCTTAAGTATTCATAATTTTTAGCATTTGCTTTTCATAATAAGACACCTTTTATTGTTTTCAGAGAGGTGGGTTAGCATTTTTTCAGTAGTCTTCCCAGCATGTCCAATAAAGCAAAGTCAGCTATTTCCTAAAATCCATGACAGTAGATCTTGCAAGCCTGAAGGCTGCCCACCAAAAGGGCAGATCCCTGCCCTGAGGAGCTTACACTGTACATTCTGACAGAGGGGAGAGAATAAAGAGAAGCAAGGAGTGGGAGGAGTTTACTGCAAGGGTAAAGATGTACAAACGCAGGTACGAGTTGCAGCCTTAAACAATAAATGTAATGATCAAGTGGTAGGATGGATCGTGGTTCTGATTCAGTATCCTTGCAGACTGGGTAATGCTTTAAAACTTGTTCTGCCTTCATAACAGCACCGTGAAGCAGGTCATTCTTGTTACACTGGAGGTGGGGGGCGGGGAGAAAAAGAGAAAGAATGAGTGAGAAAAAGGTGCTTTCCCAGAGCTACATGCTGAGTCTGTGAATATCGTGGGATTTGAACCAGCTGTCCCCTGACTCATACTGGCTGTCAGGCAGACATAATGAGGGTCTTGGCTGCCACAGACTGTTGCTACAGCACCGCTTACTCAAACGACTGTCCCCGCTTCCTGTGCTTCACATTTCTTGCTGGGTTCACAGCCGAGGGGCTTGGAGATGCTAGACACCAATCATCCTGCACCCCTCGGAGGTCCAGGTCTTCTGCATTCATGTTTTGCACTTCGGGGTTGAGTGGAAGAGGAAAGAAGGGCAAAGGTTAAGTGGCTTTTGCAGAGCCTGCAGAAATTGTCAAAGCGGAGATCAAGCGGAGGGGCTCATGACTCCTGGCTCTGATGTTTGTCCTTGTCTAGCCCGCACAGCCTCCCGTGCTTGTAAAGTGTTTCTGAAACGGGGGGAGAAAGCATCGCTGGTCTCTTTGCTGCTTTGTAGAAGGTCTTGTGCTAAAAAACACCGCAGTGGCCTAGTTTGGACATAAGGACGGTTTGGCTATCAGATACAAAAAGAGGTTTAGCCTCCTCTTTCAGTGCGGCCATGAGGAAGAGTTTGGAAGCTTCCGCTTCGTATCAACTGCGGCTTGTTGTGTCATCCAAACCCGACGAAACTGTGGTTAATCTTAACTGCGGTTTGTTTTAAGCCAGCCAACTTCAGACCATGGGTTATGACGAACAAAGTGCAGTTAACAAACAGTAGTTAAGATGAACAACAAACTGTAGTTGAGATTAGCCACAGTTTAACAGTTGGACAACACACTAAAATGGTGTTTAAGCAAAACCGGAAACATTTGCTTCTAATTCCTTCCTTGTGGCAGTTCCTGAGGAGGAGAGGGGAGAGCGAGCACACAAGATCAACATGGCCAGTGACTTGGCAGTCCCATGTAGACACTGCTGGGCTGAATAGAGACAAAATAGAAATTTTTTATGTTGAGAGTAAAGTCTGTATATTGTGTTAGTGGAAGCAGTCTGAAAGGATTGTTGATCTGGATTAAAACGCCTGAATCACTACAGTTGTGCAGATTAAATTCCTTCTCAAAATTGGGTCAGTGGATGTTTTCTGAGGGTAGATATAAATGACCATTTATTTTGAGGCCGCTGCCCCAGGTTTTGTTGGTCATCTGTATCCTCTTGCCACCTGTTAGGTGAGCCTTCCCTAACCTAGTGTCCTCCAGATGTCTTGGACTACAATAATCAGCATCCAACATCCAGCCATGACTGAGGGGATGCTGGGACCTGTAGTCCAGTACATTCAGAGGGCACCAGGTTGGGGAAGGCTGCATTAGGTGAATTTTACCATATGTCCGTTATGGATGTATAGGCAAAATCATCTGTATTTTATTGCAGGATATTTGTAACCTGTTTTGCCTGAATAAAATATTCAGGATGCCTAACATGCCCTGTGTAATGAAGTATAAAACATATTAAGAACATACTAAGCCTCCGCTGCTCTTCCTGCTCTGTATTTTAGCTACATGGGCTTTTTCACCCGTCTAGCTGGGGAGCGTAAGAGGAGGATGGAAGGAGGCTGGAGATGCCTTGGGATACCTCGTATCCCTGCCTCTCCAGTCCCCTCCCTGTCCACCGGAACATCCCCCTTTTCCCCCTCTCCGACGTTGCCAGCTGCTAGGTGGAGGGGACGGGGGAGCATGGATTCCCGGCTCCGAGGTAGGAGCGCTGTCTCCAACCTTGGATCCGGGAATCCGAAGTATCCTATGCCCTTCCGGTCTAGGGGCCATAGGATTGTTGCCTTTCAAAAGATGGTGCATGGTAGATCCCCTCTGGGAGGCATTTCACTAGTTCCCATTCGTCATCTGTATCGTCATCTGTATGTTCGTCATCTGTATCCCCTTGCCACCTGTTAGGTGAGCCTTCCCCAACCTGGCGTCCTCCAGATGTGTTGGACTGCAACTCCAAGTCATAGCTTTTACGGTGCAATCCTGTACATATTCAGACAGAAAAAGTCCTACAACAAAACGTTGTAGGATTTTTTCTGTGTAAACATGCATAGGATTGCACCGCTTAGACGGTTACACTGGCGGAGTGGGACCATCTTGGTTTTCTTCTTATGCAAGCTGTTCTGGGAGCCTTTTCAGCTGTAGACCGAGTTAAAAATGCTTTCAGTAAATGTGAACCCCCATCTGCAGTCTGAAAGAGTCCAGCCCAAACATGAGGGTTTTTTTTTTTTCCTCAGTGGGATAAAGGATCTGGAATGAGCAGCTGTCAAAGGGGGAGCGCTGGAAAAATTTAAAGCGGATCACCTGAATGTCTGCATATTTATTTCTGGCACGTAGGAATCTTAAATATTTCTCCAGCCCTGTACAAAGCTCACTCCCTTGGCTTGAATTATTTTCTAGTACTGCCAAAGGGCACAGTTTTGGCTCCTGTCCAAATATAAAAGCCAGGAATTTCCCCCAGAAATCATTTTTGTCTTCTGTCCTCCTCCTCCTCTGGTTGCATTTTACTCTTTGTACTGAACAGCTGTTTCTGGCGTACCTCCGCTTCCCTTTGACACTCTGTCTTTCTTTCTTAATGTGGTGCCATCTGCACAGAGTCGAGAGGTATCAGCTGATGATGCAGCTGCCCCCCCCCCAGCTCCTGATGAAATCCTTAACTAATTGTGCCATGTTTGTAAAAAGTCGGCACCTTCCTAGCTCAGCCTTCCCCAACCTGGTGCCCTCCACATGTGTTGGGCTCCAAGTCCCATCATTCCCAGGCAGTGTGGCCAATGGCTGGTAAGCAGTGGAACCTCCTGCTCCTTCTCAGCACAGCCATTGTCCAGGCCAGACCAAGAGTCGGGTGAATAAGCGGGCTGCACTGGTGAGGAGGTGGAGCAACTCCAGGGGGGTCTTGCCAGCAGGCCCTTGCTGGGGTGTGGGCCTTTGGCAGGTGCCTGACCATACCTACCCTTGACACCGGCCCTGGATATCAGAGATGCAAGTTCAGATTGCCAGCAGGTTGACTTGGGCACATTGTATTGCTGAGATTAACCCACACGGTACAGCCACAAGGCCGAAACTGCAATGAGAAACAGTCTCATTGATCCCCTGGCTGGGGAATGCTGGGGTTTTGTAGGACTTTTTCTGTCTAAACATGCATAGGAATGCGCCCTCAGTATATTTTTGGATCGCCCCTCCACTCAATGAGAGCCCTCCAAAATCAACAGGCAGCATTAATCACTAAAAGCTTAGAGGAACAGTGTCGTCTGACGGCTAATAATGAGGGAACCAGCCTAACCTCCTTGCTGAGGGCGTTCTGCAACCAGGGTGCTGCTACACAAAAGGCCCTTCCCAAGTCCCGACCAACCTCACCTCTCTAGGTGGTGGGACTCGTAACGGCGCCTCGAATGATGAATGCAAACTGGCTGTAGTTTGCCCAGTTGTCAGGACCGTTTGCTTCCAAACACATTTCTCTCCGGTGACTTGCCTGCAACTTTAGCCTCTTTCGTGCTTTATGACTGAGGAAAGCAGAAGGTGATGTAACATGGTGGTCACACCTCCAGCATTGTGAGCTGGCAAGTTTGGCTACATTTGGTTTGGATAATGGAATATTGGAGATCTGGTTCAAGTCTTCCCTCACCTTGAGGCTCATGGATCTTGGAAGGAGCTTGACTTCTGTAGAATGGGAGCACTAGTGACTTACATTACAGGGTTCTTGTGAAGATCATGGAGGTCATGGAAATGGTGTTACTACCCACATTATCTGCGCCCCTTCTCTTGGCTTATTAACAACACAATCCCCATCGATCATTTAGTGTGGTGCAAACCGCCATCTCATCCAGACATCCAGGGACAAAGAACTGTCCTCCCCAGTGACTCAGCAAGGTGCAAATCAAAGAACGACCAACACAGTTCACACATAACGACAATCCTTGGCTTGTTTATTTTATTTTTATTTTATTGCATTTATATCCTGCCTTTTTTCCTCTTGCAAGGAACCCAAGGCAGCGTACACAATCCTCCTCCTCCTCTGCATTTTATCCTCACAACAACAACAGCCCTGTGAGGTAGGTCAGGCTGAGAGTCTGTGACTGGCCCGAAGTCACCCAGTGAGCTTCCATGGCCGAGTGGGGACTAGAACCCAGATCTTCCGGCTCCCAGTCCAACATTCTCGCCACTACACCACACTGGCTCTCAGTGGGTTGTTGGGACTGCGTGGGAACGAACGGGCGTGCTGCTTTCTGTACACTCGCCATTTCCGATTTGCATCCAGTTTCTCAAACCACCCATTCCTGGGTGGTTTGATGCGATGTCTGAAGCCAGCACTCTGGGTTGTTGAGGGATGAACAACCCAGAATACTGGTTTCAGACACCTTGTCAACCAACTGAGTGGGGCATTCCAGGGTTGTCTGAGATGCAAAGTGGAAGTGGCACAGGAGGCAGTACGCTTGCTCTCTCCTGCATGACCCTGACAATTCACAGATTAAACAACCCATGAATTGCTATTACATGCAATTCAGATCACTGTGAGTCATGGTTTTGTTCCTGCCCTTTCAAAGGGGCAATTGTGATCAGCAGTGATGATGCATGAAGCAAGGAAAGAGCAGTTGTTCCTAGAATGATTAATATGGAATGAGATGCATTATACAGACAGGAAAGTGCCATTAAAAAAAACATTTAGTGAATCTTCTGCTGGTTTGAAATTATGATCTGCTGCTAATGATTGCATTTTTGTTTTAATTTTATTTTTTTTAACCATCTAATCCCAGATCAATCCCTGTTTAAGCACGAGGCTCACCTGTATGGCCTGCTTGGACTGGTTATTTTTTATCAGGCCAGCCGACTGGCCTCGCAGCGTTGTTGAGAGACTTGGGATTATATTGCCATCCATCCTGAGCTTTTGGTCAGGAAAGAAATCTCAGTGGATATGTTTTTGTTTGGTTTTTGGAGGTGAGGGAGGAATGTGTCAGGGTGGAAACTGAGCCCATAGAACCCCAGAGCGGTTCTGATTCTGAGGAGGAACAGCAATCCGTGGGAGAGGAGCCCGCTCATCCCTCACAGGCACAGCAGCTGGCAGAGATTCCTCCTGCCAGCATTCCTGAGATAGATAGTGACCCTGGCAGTGAGAGAGTGCGGGAGGGGGGCTTGCTGGATGCTCGACACAGACGCAGGGAGCGACGAGCGATGGAGGGCGCCAAAAGGAGGCGTAGTGCCCGTTTGGCGCACAAGCAACGGTCGTGGCCCGAGGACCCAAGGGAAAGAGGGAGGAACTCTCCCTATCCCATAAGTTCAGGGTCTGCAAATGATTCTCCTTCAAACGGGGACCAACTGCCTAACTTGGAGTATAGGCTACTCCGCTGTTCCTTGCTTAGTCGCTGGTGATTAGCATCTGAAAGAGTCATTAAGTTGTAAAAGGAGTAAAGCCTTGAAAAGAATCCTTTTGTCTGTGTCTTGAGTTGGCTATTGGAGTAGACTGAAAGAGGCCGCTAGGGCGCTCCTGACAGAATGCAAGTGTCATTACAGCCAGTTCCGATGCAAAGCTAAGCGTATTTATATCGGTGGGAGTAGGTGTGCACCTAACCCTGCATGGGATCAGGAGCCAGGAAGCCACAGCAAAGGGTAGCAGTCTGAGCAATAAACTGAGTTCTCTTGATGTGCGTGGTTGTTATACCACCATGTTAAACATCTAAATGTGTCTCCGGTTTGGCCCCAGAACAGCACAACCTCTGAACTGCTGTGCTCATCTTTGTGGAGCATTCTGTCTGGAGGTATAGAAGAGCAAGCGTGGACATTAATTTTGTTGATTGATATTTTTTTAAAAAACCACAATCAAGCTAATGTACTTCTCTTTGCCAGTCCCAACTGTTGCTTCCTCATTAACTGAGTATCAAAATTCTCTGTGGTTAAAAGTGCTTGTTGTTGTTCAGTCGTTAAGTCATGTCTGACTCTTCGTGACCCATGGACCACAGCACGCCAGGCCTTCCTGTCCTGCGCTCTCTCCCGGAGCGTGCTCAAGTTCATATACATTGCATCAGTGATGCTGTCTAGCCATCTCATCCTCTGCTGTCCCCTTCCTCTTTTACCTTCAATCCTTCCCAGCATCAGGGTCTTTTCCAGGGAGTTTTCTCTTTGCATTAGGTGGCCAAAATATAGTACCGTGTGAAAATCTGAAGTGATACTTGCTAGGCCAAAGAATGACACCTTCTTCAGACTACCTGCTTCTGCATTTTGCTCTGCAGAAGTGCACATTTCTAGTAAGCCTCTTTAGAAGTTACCATTGTTGTTGATCAGGGATTTGTTGTTGTTGTTTATTCGCTCAGTCGCTCCTGACGCTTCGTGACTTCGCAGACCAGCCCACGCCAGAGCTTCCTGCTGGCCGTCGCCACTTCCAGTGCCCCCAAGGCCTAGTCCGTCACCTCCAGAATGTCATCCATCCACCTCGCCCTTGGTTGGCCCCTCTTCCTTTGGCCCTCCACTGTCCCTAGCATCAGCATCAGGGTGTCCTGTCTTCTCATTATGTGGCCAAAGTACTTCAGTTTTGCCTTTAATGTCATTCCCTCAAGTGAGCAGTCTGGCTTTATTTCCTGGAGTACGGACTGGTTTGATCTCCTTGCAGTCCAAGGCACTCTCAGAATTTTCCTCCAACACCACAGTTCAAAAGCACCTATCTTCCTTCGCTCAGCCTTCCTTCTGGTCCAGCTCTCACAGCCATAGGTTACTACAGGGAATGCCATTGCTTTCACTATGCAGACCTTTGTTGTCAGTGTGATGTTTCTGCTCTTAACTATTTTATCCAGATTTGTCATTGCTGTCCTCCCAAGAAGTAAACGTCTTCTGATTTCCTGGCTGCAGTCAGCGTCTGCAGTAATCTTTGCACCTAGAAAGACAAAGTCTGTCACTGCCTCCATGTTTTCTCCCTCTATTTGCCAGTTATCAATTAAGCTGGTTGCCATAATCTTGGTTTTTTTTAGGTTTAACTGCAACCCAGCTTTTGCACTTTCTTCTTTCACCTTCGTCATGAGGTTCCTCAGCTCCTCCTCGCTTTCAGCCATCAAAGTGGTATCATCTGCGTATCTGAGATTGTTAATGTTTCTTCCAGCAATTTTAACTCCAGCCTTGGATTTATCAAGCCCAGGGATAGCGATGTAAAATTTCTGGAAATTTTGTGGCAGTAGGGGAGGGGAGGGAATTTTTTTTCCTTGGGATTTTTGGAAAAAATTGAAATTTTTGAAAATCGAAAAATAAGCAATACTTATTTTTTAGTGTTCGTAATAGATCTAAAGTCACTTTGTTGCTTTAAGACAGCCTTCCCCAACTTGATGCCCTACAGATACTTTGGACTTCAGCTCCCATCCGCCTCAGGCTGGGCACCAGGCTGGGGAGGGCTGGTTTAGGAACATAAAGCAACCTGTCTGTTCTTCAAATTATTTTATATATGACTCAGTTAGCTCATAAAATTATCATATTTTAAAGCTTTTAAAAGTAAACTCAGTAAATGTGTAATTGTCTGAATAGATTAGAACTGCATTAAATGACTGCTACAGCATCAGAAACAAAGGACTCTATAAAACAAAACCCAGATTCGCAAGAATGCACATTTACTATCAAGAATGCACAGTGGTAACTCTACTCACATGTTGGGAAACTGAGCATAAATGTCTTTCAGTAGAATAAACTTTAGATCAATTATTTTAACAAGGAATGAAATAACTAACTATGCTGGGAATCTTACAGAGAGGATTAAAAAAGTTTTTCCTCAAGGCTTCATTATTTCCAGACATTTTACATCTGTAGTCTTTCTATAAAAGTATTCTTATTACATAGTTTTTAGAAATCATTTTGCGGGGAGTAAAGGCCGAGTAACAATATATAAATACCTTGTCTTAAGTTCTAAAAGAAAATATTTCATAATCCAAAGCTGTTCAATTTTTCCAATTTTTTGGGGGAAAAACAAAAATGGCCTTCGGAAAAAAAGTGGATTTTTTCCAGTTTTTTTCTGGGCCTTCAGATTTCTAATCAGGGGTGTTGAACTTCTTTCAACCCGAGGGCTGAAATCTGTTTTGGAGGTGTTCTTGGGGGCTGCATTCCAGTGTGGGAGAAGCTGAAGGCAAAAGGGGCAGAGCGAAAATACCAGCATATTTTAGTTAAAAGCTCTTACTGATAGTAACAGTCAGTGGTCGGGGGAAGGAAAAGGGGGGGCCTCTGGAACCCCAGATTACTCTCTAGGCTTGTGGTTCTGTACCCTAGTTCCTTGATGGATGGAACCACTGATTCCCAACCATAGATAGGCCCATGAAGAGTACATAGAGCCAATATTGCAAGGAAGTCCATCCTTTCTCGGCTCTGCACAACAACCTGTCCTCTACTCCTCTTGCTACCCTACTGTGTTCACGGCTGAGCCCCCATCTTCAGAGAGGCAGTGTACATCTGAATCATTGCTGGGGATGGGGTGGGGGAACAGCAGAGGTTTGTTCCCAGCGTGCCTTGCTTGGAGCAAAGGAGGCAGGTGTTTCTGGCTGGCCAGTGCAGGAAAGAGGATGTGATGCATGCATGCTGATCTTCCTGAAAACCTCAGCTTAGCTTTTTTTTCTGTTTTTAAAAGACCAAGTTTGTAGTCCTTATTGTTGCAAATATATGTTTGCAAGTGTGCGAGCAGGCGGCCTGGTGAAAACCCAGGAGTTAGAAAAGTTGCTGAATAAGATTTCCAGGGATCAGAGGGTGGGTGGTTTGTTGCCCAGCACAGCTCCTTGCCCCTTCCCATATTTAGCAAAAATAGAATAAATTATGCTGAAGAAGGAGAATCATGAGATTTGCTGCAGTGGTATTTTAAGAGCAGAGGATCCACACAACCCCGCCTATGTGTTCTTGGCCTCCTCGCTTACCGCCACCCTCATGCTCTGTAAAGTGAACTTGACTAGAAACCCCATCCTTTTCGTTTTCGCTGTCCTCCCTACCCCATCCGATTCCTGGACAGGGCATTCCACAGCTGAGACATTCCCACAAAAATGTCCTATCCCCAGTCACTGCCAGTCTGACCTCCAGAGGCAGCAATGCCTTGAGCTGGTCTTTGAAGGTTGCAGTCCAGATGTCAGATTACAGATGTCAGGCTACTTTGAAGGTGTCCTTGTTAGACTTCAACTCCCATCAGCCCCAATCTGATGTCCTCCAGTGTTGGACTACAACCATTGTACACCAGCTGCTGGGGAACACGGGTGGGAGGGTGTTGTTGCATTCATGTCCTGCTTGTGGGTTTCTTGTGGGCAGCTGGTTGGTCACTGTGTGAACAGAATGCTGGACTATATGGGCCCTTGGTCTGATCCAGCATGGCCCTTATATTGTTATGGCCACGATGACCAGTGGTCAGGGATCATGGGAACTGTAGTGCAAAACAGCTGGAGGGCACCCAGTTGAGGAAGGCTTCTGTACACACATTCACCTGGTTATGAGTCCCATTGAAGTCAATATGACTTAACCTCTGAGTAGGTGTGCATAAGATTGCACTGTTTAATGTTGCTTTTGCAGAGAAGCTGATGAGGAGATAATGCCCCCCCTCCCCAACAGAAGCCGATCTGCTGCTTTAGAGGAAATGGTGCAGGTTAAATAAACTTGTCTATTCTGTGTGTGTAGAGTAAACATAGCTGTCACAGGAAATTTAGTGTGCTACACTGTTGAACACAATGCCTTTCCTCTTGAGCCATCTTGCATATTTTTCTTCTGACTTACTTAGCTTTGCTTTTCACACTCCTGGCATGAGTCATCCAGGATTACCTTGCAAGGTGTGTTGAGCATAAGGAGGTGAGTGGTTCTTGCTCAGTTACTGGGGGAGAACCCTCCTATTGTTCATAAAAGGGGAATTTCTCCTAAAAACAAAAACCCAGCCCCACCTTGATCTGGAATCTGGCTGAAGAAGCTGCTCTCCCTTTTAACAGCTTGAGATTTGAACAATGGCATCTTAGTCAAGGCTCCTTCTCAATTCTTTCCCTCTGTTCTGATGAAGTCACCCCTTTTTACTGGAGCTGTCATGCATTGCGTGCAATCCCCCAATAGAAACACACCAATGGCTAAACCCATGTGTGGAGAGTGGAGGAATGGCAAAGGTCATGCCTGTGAAGCATTGCTGAGATGCCAGCGTCATTGTTCCCGATGTGGGATTGGCAGTTCCTTCCTAACATCAGGAGAAATGGGTTTTTTTAATACACTTGGTTGGCTAGTCTTTCAGAGTAATTGGTTCAAAATCGTTTTGGTTTGTTCCTGGTTGGAGCACCAGTCTGTTCTAAAACGTTGTAGATTATTTTTAATGCGAGCATGTTGCATGCGCAGCCGAGATATGCCCTGTGTAATGAGAGAGCCACTTTGGTATGCCACTTCCTGCAGCTGGTGCTGTGGGAGGCGAGAGAATCCAGGAGAGAAGCTGGTTGCACGCCAAGAGTCACTCTGAGTGCCAGCCGTTGCTGCTTCTGCGGGAGTCACAGCTTCCGCCACGCCCTCTGTTGCCACAAAGGAGCATGTAGCTGGCTCTCCTGCCACTCCTGGCTGGGCCATCAGATCAGGGGAAAGAGCGGAGAGCCACCATCCTTTAAGAGGGAAGCCCTTTCCTTTCCGCTTCCTGTGTCTGCCCCCTATGAGTCATCCCATTCCTTGCAGCTGGCTTCAGCCCCTCTGTAGGCATCTCTACTCCAGCCTAAAATCCTGCATTTAAACGGGGCTTTCCGCTTCTGTTTTAAATGCAGGATCACAACGACTCCTTTTTTCACGTGCTTCCTTTTCGCCCCCCCTTCCCCCTCCTTCTCCCCGTGTCTGAGCCTTCCATTCTCTTTCATTGATCTCGCTCCTCTTCTTGCCGCTTTAACTCTTTTCACAGAGGAAACTGAAGCGGAACACAACGGGGTAATTTGATCGCTCATTATCTGCGATCTATTTAAAAACGGAACAAAGGGCATTTAGTGCAGGAGACGCCTTGGGGGGTCACGGCGTCATGTAAAGACCCCCAAACTTCCGTGAAGGAGCAATCTCAATCGCAGGATAAAAGCTCTGTGTGAAGAAAGCCTGTGACTAGGAGGGGTGGGGGACAGGGTTGGCGAATTACAGCAAACCAGCTGTGCTGTGTGTGTGTGTGTGTCAGTCTGGGTGAATGGGGAGACTGGGGTTAAGGGGGTTGGCACTCCGCTACGAAATATTTCCAGAAAACCCTCACAGGTTTCAGGTGCTAGTTTATAAGATGCATTCTCACCTTAATCCCCTGGTCCCAGGATATGGTTTGAAGGCCCGTGAGGCGGCCACCTTGCTGAAGCTAAGCTGGTCTGAGTCTGGTTAATGCTTGGAGGGGAGACCACCTGGGAATCCCACATAGCCTCCTTGGGTTCCATGTTGGATGAAAGATGGGATATAAATGTAATGGAAACAATGCTCCTTCTAATTGATGGGAATGGCTGACTGCTGCCTCATGTGGTGAACCATGTAACTGCAGCCTCATGGGAAGAACTTTCCAAATCTGCCCTGGCTTCACCCACCCAGGCTGTGCATTGGTTCCTCCTGGGCAAGAAGGACCTCCTTTTCCAGCTGAATTGTGTTTGGGTCTATGTAGGCTTTAGCGTGTCTCCCATCTAGTCTTCTTTCTTGGTTCTAGCTCTTGGTTTGTTCTCCTGTCCTGCTTCCTGGTTCCCCCTCAGATCTTGGTTGCTCTTCGGTCCTGGCTCCTGGTTCCTGGCTCCTAACTCTCCAGAATGCTGCCCACAATGGCCCAGCCCTGGCACTAATGATTAAAATACATTATCCACTTAGATTTCTTTATTGCAACCCCCCTCCCTCACCAACAATGCAAATAGAACACCCCACCTTGGAACTTGAAGCCAAGGTATCCTTATGGAGACACTTTACAGATCTGGCAATTTCGAATACAACGTGTGCAAAGCAATATTTTATTGGGCCAGTGGCTGGTGTTGGATAATGCACGCTCCCCTTATAGAAATCTATGATTCAATTACACTTAGAATACTGTGTACAGTTCTGGTCACCACACCTAAAAAAGGATATTGTCAAGTTAGAAAAAGTGCAGAAAAGGGCAACTAAAATGATCAAGGGGCTGGAGCAACTCCCTTATGCGGGAAGGTTACAGCAGCTGGGATTCTTTAGTGTGGAAAAAAGGAGGGTAAGGGGAAACATGATAGAGGTCTCCAAATTATCCATGGTGTGGAGAAAGTAGATAGGGAGACATTTTTCTCATTCTGTCATAACACCAGAATCCAATGGGATCATCCCATGAAGCTGATGGGTGGGAGATTCAGGACAGAGAAAAGGAAGGGTTTCTTCACGCAGCGCATCGTTAAACTGTGGAATTTGTTACTACAAGATGTAGTGATGGCCACACCTTGGATGGCTTTAAAGGGGGATTATACAAATTCATGGAGGATAAAGCTATCAGTGGCTACTAGTCCTGATGGCTATATGCTACTACCTCCAGTATCAGAGGCAGTACGCCTGTGTACACCAGTTGCTGGGAAACATGGGCAGGAGAGTGCTGTTGTACTCATGTCCTGCTTATGGGTTTCCTGTTTGTCACTGTGCGAACAGACTAGATAGACTCTTGGTCTGATCCAGCATGGCTGTTCTTGTGTTCTTATGTACGCGTTGCGGCTGTAAAGAGCTCTCCCACACTGTCTGATGCCCAGCTTTTGTGGGCTTCTTGGAAGCATCTGGCTAGCTGCTGTGAGATATGCTGGACTAGAGGTACCTTTGGTCTGTTCCAGCAGGGTTGTTCTCTTATGTTCTTAGGCTAGTGTCTTCTACAGATAAGGCCAAACTCCATGCTTAGGTGGAGGAAGCATAGAATACACTCCGCCTGGTATATCTGCAAGCTACATAGCTTGTCAATGCTGGGAGGGTGCCGTTGCGCTTGTGTCCTGCTTGTGGGTTCTGGGTCAACAGCTGGTTGGCCATTGTGTGAACAGAATGCTGGACTAGATGGACCCTTGGTCTGATCTAGCACGGCTCTTCTTACGTTCTTAATGCTGTGTCGGCATGTAACACTAAGCCATGGTTTATGTTAACTATGGGTTGTTGCTTTAGCGAAGTATTCACTTTCAAATGAGCAAACAAACCATGGTTTGTTTTCCTTGTTCCTGGTTTGTTTCCCTCTGGGCCATTTTGCCAGCCCTTGGAGTGGTTTTGTTTGCAGGCTGCCCTTGCTGGGCGCTTCTGTTTCAGGGCAGACAACAGTGCAAACAAGCAAGGGATAAAGCCACTGTTCTGGGTTCAGACAAACCAAACTGTAAGCCAACAACAAACCATGACTTCTATTTGTGCCTTGTAGCTGGTTAACAAACCAAGGTTTACTTGTGTGGATGGGTCTGGACACGATGACAAGCCAGATTTCAATAAACCACACCATGGCTTAGCATTATGTATGAACCAGGCTTGTTTAGTTGCTTGTGGTGAAAGCTTTTGCCACAGTAAACTTAGTTCCCAAGATGCCATTTATTTCCCTTTTGCTATGGACTGACATGGATATTCATGGATACAGACCAACAAGGTATAAAAATGCAATTAATTAATTAATTAATTAATTAATTATTCTAGAGTAGATCCAAGTTGCTGGTGGTGATGAAGACATGCTCTCATCTCAAGCTATTATCCTTTGTGTTTATTTGTTTTATTTTAAAGGGCCCAGGAACCTGACGTAGATGCTGGAATTGTAGCCCTAATCATCTGTTACTGGATAGGAATAGCGCCTGAATATCCCTTCCCACAAACCCTAGCAGGCAAATGGCTGTTGCGGTGTAGCCTCCTCTAGGCCACAGATCCTGATATTTCATCTGGTGGCTGTGCCATGACACCACTGGCCTCCCATTAAGTGGGCTGAGATGGGAGCTGCCCCCCCATAGAGATGTGATGAAAGCCTGAGTGGGGAGGAAACACAGAAATTTAGAAGAAAAAGCCTGTCCCCTTTTCCTATCAAGGAAATTGGAGGAAAGGATCGAAGAAAAATAACTCCTTTACAAAATATTCTCGGCCTTCAGATGTCTAAGAACCCAGTATTTGTTGCCTTGATCAGCTGTTACAAGCCAGGGAATGAAAAAGAGCAAGCTGTCCAAAACTCAGCTGAGCAGCAATTCCTAAATGTGGCTGAAGACCTAACGTTTGAACGGCAAGGCCATGTCTTCTCCTCTCTGCCTCCTCTCCTGCCTTGCTTCTTATGCCTCCCTTTCAAAATCAATAGTTCCTGGGGGTGATGAATTGGCCACGCTGTGTGTTTTCCTTTCGATCCAGCCTTTTCTTTCTCATCCTGGGGGGCGGGGGATACCTGACACAGGGGCCGGAAACTGGAGAAGCTGTGTACAATTACCTCCTCGGCTTGCCGGGGAGGGCTTGCGGACAAAGCGTGTCCCCAGGCCTCTCGGAGAGAACAAAAAACCCTTCCCCCTTTGTTCTGGGTCGGTGGCATCTATTTTAGTCTCTCTGTCTCCTGCTTGGGTCATGCTTCCGATATCCTTCCTGCCGTCCTTTAGAATGGCTCTTTGGTTATTGCAATCCATCGTGGCTGGGCTGGGGCTTCGGAGGTGGCGGGAGGAGCCTTTATTGTGCAGGCTTCCTGTCTGGGGGTCCTGTTTTCAGAGGAGTTCCTTGTTCAGAGTGCATTTGGTGGCGTTGGGGGTGAAGGAGAGTAGAAATATTGCACCAGCTGTCCTAGCGTGAAGGTTTGTTTGTTGTCCCTTCCCTTACAGCTGCATCTGAGCTCTTAGTCAAGAATATAGTAGTGCACTTTGGGGCACCTCAACCTGGTGCCCTCCAGGTGTGTTGGACTACAACTCCCAACTTTCCCCAGCCAGCATGGCCTATGGTCAGGAATGCTGGGAGTTGTAGTCCAAAACATCTATAGGGCACCAGGTTGGGGAAGACTCTAGTAGTGAATTTTATTTTTTATTTGTTATTACATTCATACCCTACCTTTTCTCCTCTTGCAAGGAACCCAGGGTGCCTTACATGGTCCTCCTCTCCATTTTATCCTCACAACAAGCCTGCGAGGTGGGTTAGGCTGAGAGTCAGTGACTGGCCCAAAGTCACGCAGTGAGCTTCATGGCCAAGTGGAGACTAGAATCTGGATCTCCCAAGGCCCAGTCCAGTGCTCTAACCGCTACACCACACTGGCTCTCAATCTCCCTGCATTTGTCCCAGAGCCTGAATTGAGCCTCCATATATGCACTATGCATCTTTGCCAGCCTTCTCCAACCTGGGGTCCTCCGGACATGTCGGACTACAACTCCCATCATGCACAGCTATGCTTGCTGGGGATGTTGTATGTTGTGGGCCAACTCATCTTTTGGGCCCCAGGGGTGGGAAGGCTGACGCGGGTTTCTTCAAACAGTCAGACAAATGAAAGCCAGGGAAGGAGATAGTGGGCACGATCCCAGTTCCCTCTCTCTTCCTCCTATGCCTGGCCCTCATTGTCCATAGATTCTGAATGTCTGCCTAGAACTTGTGTTGCCACCTTTTTCTTGTATCCAAAACAAAATGGATTCCTTGGGTTCCTTAAGGAGGAGAAAAAGCGGGATATAAATGTATAAATAAATAAATATAATAATAATAATAATAATAATAATAATAATTTCTAGTACCTTCAACCTGTGTGCCTTTGAACATGTGCAGAGTGTCTCTCCTTCGGGGGAAAAGAAAGGTTCTGGCTGTGTGTGTGTTTTAAGGGACCTATGGGCAATGTGCTACTGAGCTTGTGTAGAGTGCCTGTCCTGTGTGAAGGAAATCAGCAACACCTGATTACTTTGAATGAGTTCAAATCTGCAGGGCCAGATGAACTGCCGCCTAGAGTAATAAAGGAACTGGCAGAAGAGGTCTCAGAACCACTGTCTATTATCTTTGAACAATCATGGAGGACGGGTGAAGTGCCAGATGACTGGAGGAGGGCTAATGTGGTCCCTATCTTCAAAAGGGTAAAAAGGAGGAAACTGGGAACTACAGACCAGTCAGTCTGACATCAATCCCTGGGAAAGTTCTGGAGCAGATTATCAAGCAATCCATCTGTAAGCACCTTGAAAATAATGCAGTGATTACTCGAAGCCAACATGGATTTGTCAAGAACAAATCCTGCCAGACGAATCTGATCTCATGTTTTGATCAGGTAACCTCCCTTGTGGACTGTGGGAATGCTGTAGACATAATACACTTCAACTTCAGCAGAGCTTTCGACAAAGTGCCCCATGATATCCTGATGAGCAAACTAGCTCAAAGTGGGCTAGATGAAACAACGATCCGGTGGATCCACAGTTGGCTACAGAATCGGACTCAAAGAATGCTTATCAATGGGATCTTCTCAACCTGGGGAGAGGTAACGAGCGGGGTACCGCAGGGCTCAGTCCTGGGCCCAGTGCTCTTCAACACTTTTATTAATGACTTGGAGGAGGAGGTTCAGGGAATGCTTATCAAATTTGCAGGTGACACAAACTCTCTCCTAGAAGAGAGAAACAAAATTCAAAGTGGTCGTGAGAGGCTGGAGCACTGGGCTGAAAACAGTGGAATGAAATTTAATAGGGATAAATGCCAAGTTCTGCACCTAGGAAAAAGAAACCAAATGCACAGTTATAAGATGGGGGATACTTGGCTCAACAGTACTACAAGTGAGAAGGAACTTGGAATTGTTGTAGATTACAAGCTGAATATGAGCCAACAATGTGATGTGGCCGCAAAAAAGGCAAATGCTATTTTGGGCTGCATTAATAGAAGTATAGCTTTCAAATCACGTGAAGTACTAGTTCCCCTCTACTCAGCACTGGTTAGGCCTCAACTTGAGTACTGTGTCCAGTTCTGGGCACCACACTTTAAGAAGGAGGCAGACAAACTGGAAAAGGTTCAGAAGAGGGCAACGAGGATAATCAGGGGACTGGAAACAAAGCCCTATGAGGAGAGACTGAAAGAACTGGGCATGTTTAGCCTTGGGAAGAGAAGACTAAAGGGAGATATGGTAGCGCTCTTCAAGTACTCGAAAGGTTGCCACAGAGAGGAAGGCCAGGATCTCTTCTTGATCATCCCAGAGTATAGGACACGTAATAATGGGATCAAGTGACAGGAAGCCAGATTCCGGCTGTACATCAGGAAAAACGTCCTGACTGTTAGAGCAATACGACAATGGAACCAATTACCTAGGGAGGCAGTGGGCTCTCCGACACTGGAGGCGTTCAAGACGAAGCTGGACAGCCACCTGTCAGGGATGCTCTGACTTGGATTCCTGAATTGAGCGGGGGGTTGGACTCGATGGCCTTGTAGGCCCCTTCCAACTCTACTATTTTATGATTCTATGATTCTAAATGCTTCCTCAACTGGTCCAGGACTGTACTGTGCAACCTAGTGTTCTGCACTTTGACCAGCCTGCCTGGCTGGGTGTGTGTGTGTGTGTGTGTGTGTGTGTGAGAGAGAGAGAGAGAGAGAGAGAGACCACAGATGCAGCAGTACCAGAGAGTTGGCCTAGTTAGGGCTTGCAGGCAGCCGCTACTGTAGTGCACTAGATGACCAAACCAGTTATCACTCCCCTCCCTGCCACATAACGTAGTGCATAGTGGTGTGCTGTGGCAGCGAACACATACGCATGAGCTGAAATAAGAGCTTTGGCTGAAAAATTGCTGGCTGTGCATCCTCCAATTCTGGCAACTGGCCGAGAAGATAATAGTGTTCTGGCTGAGTGACAACCCAAGACATCTCACGGGCCTTGAGGCAGTGAAAAGTTAATGAAGAGGAGAGTATATTTAAGACTGTGCACAGCTGTTTCATCTATCTTGATACATCTTTGGGATGGCGGGGGGGGGGCTGGGAGGGATTTGAGGGTGATCTGTTATTGTGGGAGTGTACAAGCAAGCACACAGGTGAGACCAGATTCCCTGAAACATCAATCCCATCCCACATAATCCTGAATTGTAAGGTGGTTCTTTGGGAGCTTGTCTCCTGTACTTGACCAGGCATTCTGCCTTCAGCCTTCTGGTTGAAACATGGCCCAAAATTCCCTCCAAAGTATCTGTTTGAAGGAGTGGCTACACCCATGTGTAGTTGCCTGTGTTTTAAGATCATCCATAGGGCAGAGGCCACCATCAAGAAGGCCCTGCTTGCTGGCCTGTTACCAAGTTTGGAAAGGTTGGTGGGCACTACAGAAAGGGCCTTTTCAGTGGTGGTCCCTACCCAGTGGAATTCCCTCCTGAGAGAGTTGCAGCTGACCACATTTGTGGCTACTTTTAAGAGGGTTTTTAAAACTCATCTGTTCTCCCTGGGTTTTAATTGAAAACATTTAGGCAATTTGCTGCTGATGGATATTTTGAAATTGTGTTTGATTGAAACTGGTTTTATTTAAAATGGTTTGCATTTGATATGATTTTGTTAATATATTCATATTGTTTTTATGCTGTAAGCCCCCTTTGGAAAACTATTATGATTATGATTTATTACATTTCTATACCACCCCATAGCCGAAGCGCTCTAGGCGGTGTACAAAAGTTAAAATGTTAAAATTCAATATACAAAGTTTAAAAGCCATTGACATAAAAGCACACAGACAATATACACAAATAACATATAACTAAAAACAACTTTGAACTGTCAAGTCATAACTAAAGACACATCCAGGACCAATTAAAACACATCATGTGCTGCCAAATGCCTGGGAAAAGAGATAGATCTTAACCTGATGCTGAAAAGATAATAATGTTGGTTCTAGGCAGACCTCAGTGGGGAGCTTGTTCCACAGATGGAGGGCCACCACTGAGAAGGCCCTCTCCCTTGTTGCTGCCTTCTGAGCTTCCCTTGGAGGAGGCACCTGGAGGAGGACCTTAGATGCAGAGTGTAGTGTACAGGTTGGTTCATTTTGGGAGAGGCGCTCCATCAGGTATTGTGGTCCCAAGCCATGTAGGGCTTTATAGGTTAAAACCAGCACCTTGAATTGAGCTCGGAAGCATATAGGCAGCCAGTGCAAGCAGGCCAGATTCAGTCTTATATGTGTGGACCTTCTGGTCCCTGTTACAAGTCTGGCTGCTGCATTTTGCACAAGCTGCAGCTTCTGAACCATCTTCAAAGGCAGCCCCATGTAGAGTGCATTGCACTAATCTAACTTGGAGGTTACCAGAGCATAGACAACTGAAGCCAGGTTATCCCTGTTCAGATAGGGGCGTGGCTGGGCCACCAACCAAAGTTGGTAGAAGGCCCTCTGTGCCCCTGAGGCCACTTAAGCCTCAAGTGGCAAAGATGGTTCCAGGAGCATCCCCAAGCTACGGACCTGCTCCTTTGGGGGGAGTGCAACCCCATCCAGAACAGGTTGAACACCCTCCATTCAGTCAGCAGAACCACCCACCAACAGCATCTCAGTCTTGTCTGGATTGTGCGTCAGTATTTTAGGCCTCATCCAGTCCATCCTCGCAGCCAGGCACTGATTCAGCACATCCACAGCTTCACCTGAAGGAAGATGAAAAGGAGAAATAGAGCTGCATGTCATCAGCATACTGATGACAATGCACTCCAAAACTCCAGATTACCGCAGTCAGCAGTTTCGTGTAGATGTTGAACAACATGGGGGACAAAACTGACCCCTGTGGAACCTCATATTGGAGAATCCACAGGGCCGAGCAACGTTCCCCAAGCATCACCTTCTGGAGCTGACCCTCCAAGTAGGAGCGAAACCACTGCAGTGCAGTACCTCCCACTCCCAGCTTAGACAGTCACCCCAAAAGGATACCATGGTCGACGGTATCAAAAGCTGCTGAGAGATCAAGGAGAATCAATAAGGTCACACTCCCCCTGTCTTTCTCCTGACTTAGGTCATCATACAGGGTGACCAAGGCTGTTTCCATGACAAAACCAGGCCTGAACCCCGACTGAAATGGATCCAGATAATCAGTCTCATCCAAGGTTGTCTAGAGCTGGCTTGCAACCACCCTCTCAAGAACTTTGCCCAGGAATGGAACATTTGCAACCATCCTATAATTGTTAAGGTTTTCCGGGTCTAGGGAGGATTTCTTCAGGAGTGGTCTCACCACCGCCTCTTTCAGGCAGCCTGGGGCCACGCCCTCTCGCCAGGAGGCATTAATCACCTCCCTAGCCCAGCTGGCTGTTCCCTCCCTGCTGGTTTTTATAAGCCAAGAGGGGCAAGCATCCAGTAGGGAAGCGGTTGCACGAACCACTGTGAAAGTCAGCTCAGAAATGGATTAAATAAATAAATAAATTTTAGACAAAGTTGTCTGTTACAGCATGATCCTATATCTGTCTACTCAGAGATAAGTCCCACTGAGTTCAGTAGGTCTTGTTCCCAAGTAAGTGTGTAAAGGTATGCAGCGTTAGTTATCCATTGTCGCTGAGTAATATGCAAGCTGCACCAAAGTATCAACACAGGCTTTACATCAGAGGCGCAGGGGTCCTGATCCGGCTCTCTGGAGTTCCCTAGATGGCTGTGCCTCTTTACCACTCCCTTTCCCCCAACCACCAATTGTCTGATGGTTTCTTGGCTTTTGTGCAGTTTTTCTCCCCATTCTGAAAGATTGAAATGCCTCTCCTAAGGCTTAGTTACTGGCAGTACGAGCTTGAAGCTAAAATATACTGGTATTTTTGACTCTGCCCCTTTTGCCTTTGGTCCCATCCACCACAGGAATGTGGCCTCTGAGAGCTTCTCCGAACTGGAATTTGGGCCTTGGGATGATGTAGTAGAGTATCTGTGCTTTACGTAGTAGGGTACCATAGCTGACACAGCTGTAATCCAGGAGAGGGGCAAGCGTCTAAATGCTTTTATGCACTACTTATTTCTGGCTTGAAGCTTCTGGGGCAGTTTTTAACACAGAGTTAGCAAGAGTTTTGTTGCTGTGTTGTTAATGTGAAATTATACCACTTACCAATTCATAATGATAAGAAATCGGCAAGTAGAATGAGCGGTTACGTGGGAGAGCCACTGGGAGACCTGAGCAGGAGATGGCTGTGGAAGTGTACTTGTGATGCTGTGGGGAGGCTTGTTTTTCTCTAGCAAGGGATATCCAAAGTGTTTAGAAGGTGGGAAGAAAGTTTGGGGTGGCTTCTCCCCATCGGCTAGAAGAGAGTTGGTAGAGGTAATGCTGAAAAGTGAGGTTGCATGCTGCCAGGTGCCCACCATTTGGAGCTGGCGTTGCTAGTCAAACCAAAACAGAGGCTGCCAGGTTCTGTCATGTCCCCACTGGAGGATTCTTCCTCCTCAGAAGAAGAGCCAGGGCTCCCAGAAACTGAGGGCATCCCAGAGCAGTGACTGTCACCAGACCAGGAGGAGCTGGGGCCTTCAGGGGAGATGACTGCAGTTCCCTCCCTGTCAGGGGGATGGGACTCAGCCTCCGAGACAGAGGCTGAGCAGCCCTCTGGCCCCCAGGAGCATTGTCGCCTCAAGAGGCAGGCCAGTAGGGCTCCCGTGAGAAGGACTGTTTGCTTGCAAGGAAGGACTCCTCAGGAGGAAGTGACTCCTGATGAGCAGAACTCTGACCAGAGAGCTCTAATGTACTGTAGCTGAGCCCTGGGTGGGGCTCAGCAGGCTTTGGGGTTAAAAGCCATCAGTGTCTGCCTAGCCAGGGCTGGAAAAAGAGTTTTTACTGGCTCCTACTGCCTTGTATCCTGTTTTCCTGACCTTATCTTGAGATTGAACCTCTGTGCTACTGACCTTGGGCTCCTGCTTGACTCTGCTTCTTGGACTGTGTGTGGTATCTGACTGTTTACCTGTGTTTTCACCTTGGCTGCTCTTCAGACTTCTCTTTGGGATTGCTCCCTCTTGCCTGATAAAACTGTGCATTTGACCCTTGCTTGCGGATCGACTTGCTTTTGGGTGGCCCCTAGTTTAACCTGAGCCTGATCTAGCCATAGCAGGACAGGTTCCTGCTCCTGTCTCTCCCTTGTTTGCTTGGCTGCTACTTGGCACAGGGAAATGTAGTCAGCCAGCAACGAAACAGGAAGCCCCTGTGGGAAAGGTAGGTGGGGAGCATGCGGACCCAGCCAATGCTGGGCAGAGGCACTGCAGCTGCTGGGATGATTCCCACCCACATCTGCAGCTTCAGAGTTGGAGGGAAGGTGAGTGGCTTGTCACGCATGCCAGATGGAGGGCACTTGCCACGGCGAGCAAAAATCTGGAAACCTGAATGCTGCTGTTCTTTCTTCTCCTTCCCCTTCCCGCCACGGGTCTACACAACCTTCCATAATATGGCAAGGTATAGCACGAATTTTTCCGATTCTGCGCAAGTACGTTGCAGAAGTTATTCTACCATGATGCAATGAGAGAGGAGGCCTACCTCTCCTGACGGTTTCTCATGAACTGATGAGGGCGGCGGAGGGGTGGCTGGCAGTTTGACCCGTATAGCACAATCTGGGGGGGGAGTTCCAGTCATTCACTCGGTTCGTGAGCATTTCCTGAGGCCTGCACAGGAAACGTCCCCGTGGATTATGCCCCGTTTTAATAGTACAAATGAGACAGCTGTTTGTTTGTTGGGAGGTCAGGCAATAATTAAGCATAATGTCTTCACATTTCTTGGCCCAGCTATGGATATTATCCTTAGCAATGTGTTCGAGCAAACATTTCTTGGGACAGTCTGTCATCAATTCATGTGCTACAACTTTGGCCAGGGTAGAAGAATTTTATGTGCACAAGAGATAACTCGGCTTTCCCCAACCTGACTCCCTCCAGATGTGTCAGACTACAATTCACTCCCCACCCATGTACAACATATAGGAAAGCCGTCAAAAAGCAGTTCTTTGGAACAACCTTTTGAGTCATTCCTCCGAATTCCATCACCATAATCCAACTGAGGGGGTATTTCTCTTGAGAACGTTTTTTTAAAACCTAGGGTGTGCTAAATCATCATAGCTTGTCCAAGCAAAACACAGCCTTAGAGATTTTTAAAAGATTTTTTTAAAAAAATATTTATGAATTTAATTTTTATCCCACCCTTCCTCCAAAGATCATAAGGCAATATACAGGAGTTGTACCCCCACAGCTATACTGTGAGGTAAGTTACGTGCAGAGATGGTTACTCCAGCTGGGTGGCAGGCATGGTGGAGAATTTCATTTGGTTCATTTTTTGATAAGAATGTATCTAAGTTCACAAATTTCTTCATAAACAGGATGGAAAGAAATTGAGATTTCAAAATGTTCAGTGCGGGAGAAAGTAAAACTGACAGATTTGTTCATCCAGGCCCAGAGCTTTGAGTGCTTAGCTCTTAAAAGTCTGGCTTTGAATCATTGTGCATTCAGCCGTGTTTGTGGTGCATAATTAGGTGTGCCACACCTTTTTTCTGTCAGGCTCCTCATCTTTAACATCTACATGGCAGACAAGTATTCCCATGCTGGGAATAGCTGTACAGATTGAACTTGGCAGGTGCAGGTGGGTGAGAATTTTGTTCGGTTTCGTCTGAAAAGAACTTAACAAAATTCACAAACTCCTTCATAAACAGGATGGAAAGAACCTGAAATTTAAAAAAAAAATAATCAAAGGTGGAAGAAAGCGAAACTCTCAGAGTCATCCATCCTGATTGGCTGGGGATCTGAAGCTGAGTCTCCCCATCCCTGGTCTAACATTTAAACTGCTATAACACAGTGCGCTTTTAAAGCTTGAAGTTTAGCAGTTTTGACATAATCTTTTCAGTGAGATGTGCCATGAAATTGTACCCCTAAATATTTAATACACTGAGGGCACAATCCTGTGGCCGCTAGTCAGTGGCTAGACGGCCATAGGATAGGTTGGTTCCCTGAGAACCGACCTTCCTCCCCTCCCATGCTGCCTCGGAGGCAGCTTGGAATGGCTCCATGCTCAGAAGAGGAGTGCGGAGTGGCAAAAACGGGGGCGTTCCGGGGCGGGGAAGGCAAAAAGCCAGTATGACACATCCTACGTGTCATCCGGCAGCCGCTTCCCCCACTCCGCCTTCCCGCGGCTAAACTGCTGAAATCAGCTGTCTAGCCGCAAATGCAGGGCGGCTGAAGCACGGAGGGGACAATCCCCTCCGCATTTCTCCTGCCCTGTAATAGATAGGCAGTTGCCTCCGAGTTCAGAGGCGGCTGCCTATCCTGGTAGGATTGTGCCCTTAGACTGTTCAATGTCAATAACACTGATTCTCAGCTTATAAGAACTATGTTAATTAGAAAAGGGGGAAGTGCTCTTTGGATCTTACACCTCCAACAGACCCAGTTCACACCATCACCACGTCTTAAAGAAGCCCTGGTGTGCGCCGGGTGCCATTTGCCTAATTACCTGTCCAGGCGTGGCTTGTCATGTCATCTGAACCTGGGCAGCATAGCTTGCTGGAGGGGGAAACAACCCTGAAATAACCCAACAACAGCCCATGGGTTATTTGAGGGTTGTTTTGATGGCTTGTTTAAGCCATAGTGATCGTGTGAACTAGGCCGCTGTGTGTTTGGATTCCGTTTTTCATCTGGAAAGGCCTTTATTCCTTGTCCTTCCATCCACAGATGAAAGTAGGGACCCGCTTGTCCAGTTCTCGTGCCAGGAAACACTACCTAAGACAGTCTTCCCCAACCTGGTGCCGTCCAGATGTTTTGGACTTGAAAATGGGGATGTCAAGGGCTCCTTGGAGGCCTCTCTCAGTCTAATCCAGTAGCCAAGTCCAGACACAGACAAAGGGATTCTTTTCAAAGCTTTATTCCTCTTTTACAACTTAACGACTCTACTGTTAGCAACTAGCTATGAGCAGCAGAGTACCTATGCCCTAAGTGGGAACAGTTAGTCCCCGTTTGAAGGAGAATCACTGGCAGACCCTGAACTTAACGGGCTAGGGAGAGTCCCTCCCCTTTTCCTTTGGAACCTCTGGGCACAACCGTTGCTTGCGCGCCAACCAGGCACTACGCCTCCTTTCCGCGCCCTCCATTTGGCGCCGCTCCCTGCGTTGGCGTCGCGCGTCCAGCAAGACCTCTTCCCACGCTCTCTCACTCCCGGGACCGCTATCTATGTCAGGAATGCCGGTGGGAGGAATCTCTGCCAGCTGTTGGCCCTGGGAGGGATGAGCGCGCTCCTCTCCCAGGAGCAGCTGCTCTTCCTCAGAATCAGAACTACTCTGGGATTCTATGGGCTCAGTGTCCACCCTGACAGGGGACTGTCCCTGGGTAAATAGGGGGAATTGCAACTTATGTCCATCCCTCCGTTCATGCAACGTGTCATCCCAAGCGTTCTCAATAATAAATACTCTTCTTAATTCCACAGAGCTCCCAGAAAACTGGACTGACACCAGAGAAACCTTATTGGAAGGCATGCTTTTCAACCTGAAGTACTTGGGCATGACTCTGGTTGAACAGCCCAAAGGAGAAGAGTTATCTGCTGCTGCTGTCAAAAGAATTGTAGCAACGGTGAGTGTTCGTGATCTGGTTTCTAAAGTAGTCCTTGACTTCCCACCCCACCCCACCCCATCCCAAATGTCTTTGGTTGCTCGTGGCAACCTGGTGACACTGCTGCTGCTGTAAGGGCAGCAGAGGCAGAACTTCACATGCAGCCTCTGTAGTTCTGCTGTGTTTAATACAGAGCAGCGCTTTGAAGGTCGAGCAAGTAACTCCTTCTCCCATTCAGCCACAGGAAGGCTTTGACAGTTTTGTAGGTGGAACTGGAAGCATGTGCGATTCACCCGTCTTGTTTTCATACTTCTTTGTAGTATCTCAAATGGAGGCTTGTGGACCTTTCCCTATGCACATCCGATGTGAGTAGCCCCCATTTCATACATTACAAAGAAGTGCAAAAACAGGACATGCGAGTTACTTGCACATCCTGTTCCACAGGTTCACGTGACCTGCTGCTACTCTCTGAGCTCTTGCGCAGGGCTTTTACCACCACCCCACCACCCAGCAATTCCTGCGTGCTGAGGTGTGTTTGGGGGCAGGGCGGGGGGGGGGAGTGTGTGTGTGTGTGTGCACAGCCAACGCTGGATGGGACTGAAAAGGTTGTGCACCCCTGGTTTAGGTGATCAGCAGTGAGTCTCAGGTTTATGCACTAGCCCCTCTCGCTTTGGGTGTGAGAAAGCTTTTGCTGAACAAACTGCAGTTCTGTGTTTCGTACAAACTCAAGGAACTGTGGTTTGCTGTAACCAAAGCTGATTTAAAGAAACCTGGATTTTACATGCTTGCTTCGGGACAAGCCCTGACGGATTTGATAAGACCTGCTTTCTAGTAGATATGTTCAGAATTTCAACCCTAAAGTAATATTATTGCATATTCTCAAATGATGGCCTAATATAGATTAAAAGTGGATTTCCCACTGTTTTAAAGATCCGTCATCTGCTAATTACTCAATTTTAAATTTAAATAAATTTGCTTCCTATCAAAATGTCAATATAGATCTCCCTGAGATAATGTACAATTGAATAAACCAAAAT
Organism: Heloderma suspectum; assembly: GCF_057233095.1. Classification (NCBI taxonomy): domain Eukaryota; kingdom Metazoa; phylum Chordata; class Lepidosauria; order Squamata; family Helodermatidae; genus Heloderma; species Heloderma suspectum. The sequence continues at coordinate 33,822,060 of NC_139467.1, read as the reverse complement.
TACAATCACTGTTAGTCAGGCAATCTTTAATTTTTTTATAATTCCCTATGACGTTACCATGCTAGAACCAAAATAAATTCAGGGACACATACTCTTAACTCATAGTCTTGCTGATGAATCCATGAGGGCAATTTTAATTAACTAAAGTTTTAGTTGATGAACCTACAAATTAAACGTAGTAATGCTTGCAGCCCTAATTTTAAATCACAGTCGGGTTTATTTGCTGATTCTTTTATTTTTTTGCATCTTATTAAATATTTTTGCCATCACATTTATGTGGGTGGATTTAGGTTTTGTGTAGCCTTAATTCCCTCTATTTCTGAAATTCAGGCTCTGGGTGCCATTGCTTACACAGCCACAATCGGACACACACCCCATGCACATGCAAGCGAGGTATCAACAGGGTAAAAATAATTGGGGTCGAGGGTAGGGGTAGAACCAAAGGGGACAACTCCAAAACAGCCCAATGAGGACTGCGTGTGCTCAATGGACACAGAACTCTGGCTGTTGCAGCGGATGGAATGGAATGAAGTAGCTGGAAATCTGAACACCAGCTCTTCACGCTGCAACATTTTGTCACAGGTTCCACTTCTTAACACTTAATTGCCGTATTCTGAAGTCATGTACAAGTTCGCTGGGGAAAAACTCACTCAAGTAACATTAACATCCCATAAAACTTCAGTTCATAAAATAGAATGTAGTTCATAAAATGCATAAAATGATTGCAATTATAGGGAATTAGCCAACATAAAGTGATCATGATTTATAACAGGTTTTGAAACATTTCCTAGAATAAAGGAAGCTTTGCAAATTTTTCTTTAAATATTTATTTATTTATTTATTTATTACATTTCTTATTTATTTATTACATTTCTTTACCGCCCAATAGCCGAAGCCATCTGTGCAGTTCACAGCAATTAAGACCATGAAATACAATACAATAAAATACAATATAAAAGTTTAAAACTAGTATAATATAAAAATGATAACCAAATAGACCGTAGCAGCATTGCAAAAATTTAAAATACAGTAACAGATTTAAAACAGAAACTGAAAATCTAAAATGCCTTGGAAAATAAAAAGCTCTTCACCTGGCGCTGAAAAGAATACAATGTAGGCACCAGGCAAGCCTCTCTGGGAAACTCATTCCACAACCCGGCCGCCAAAACAGAAAAGGCCCTCTTCTTAGTAGCCACCTACCTCACTTGTGAGGGCTCCCAGGGAAGGACTGCTGAAAATGATCTTAGGGTCCGGGAAGATGTATATGAGAGGAGACGATCCTTCAGTTAACCTGGCCCCAGGCTGTTTAGGGCTTTGAATGTTAAAATAGCACTGTGAATCTGGTCTGGAAATGGGCTGGCAGCCAGCACAGATGGAAAATACTGGCATAATATTATCATGTTGGCCAGTCCCCATTAACAAACACGCTGTCCTGTTTTGGACCAGCTGAAGTTTGCAGACGGTTTTCCAAGGCAGCCCCACATATAACGCATTGCAGTAATCCAGACAAGAGGTTACCAGAGCGTGGATGACTGTAGCTTGGTTATCTCTGTCCAGATAAGATGTAGTTGATATATCAGTCTAAGCAGATAAAAGATGCTCCGTGCCACTGAGTCCACCTGTGTCTCTAGTGACAATGCTGGATCCAAGAAGACCCTCAAACTGTGATCCTGATCCTCTAGGAGGAGTGCAGATCTTCAGAGCATCATTCCACTCCAGAAGTTTTGCTCTACAATTTCCATTGTCCTCGACCAGTTTGGGATGGTGGCTTGGGATGGTGGGAGAATGTTCTACTCAATCTCAGGTTTCAGATGGAACCCTGCCCCTGTCAGCAAGTCATTCCATCCCCACCTTCATCCCAGGTCTATCTGCACCTCGAGCAACCAGCGTACTTCATAATAAGGAACGAGGCAGAGATTATCATGCTTAACAGGCGAGGAAGCAAAGAGTCAATAATATGGGCATATAGAAGTGAGCTTCAGTCCGCACATCTCCTGCATTCAAATGTCCACCCATTTGTTAGATGTTCAGATAGTTGAGAATAGGGATGTATGGGCAGTACCCAGTGGTAGTCCTACATAGACTAGGCCCATTCACTTCAATGGGTCTACTCTGTGTCAGAGTACCATTGGATACTGCCCTATGGATTTTGTTAAATTCGTTGTGTCTGTGTTTCTCAGCTGGTCAGGCATCTTTCATTCCATCGTCCGCTCACTGATGGAATTGGATTTTTTGTATAAGGATTTTGTCCATTTGCAAATGCACACTTGTGCTAATCCCCCACCCTTAAAAAATTGGTCTGCAAGTCTGTGCGCCTCAGATAAAGCCAGTCTGCTGCAGAATCCGCTGCTCGGATTCACAGAAATCCATTCTCATTCGAATCAGTTGTGGATTTTTCTTACATCCCTAGTTGAGAATAGCAACTTCCTTGTATTAGGGCTAAGCTAAAACAGGGATGTGACGTTTGCCCAGAAAGGTCACCCTCTCTGAAACAGTCCCCTCTCATTTGAATAATAATTTGTGGGGGGGAGAACTGTGAAATGGGGGCCATTTTTATCTCTTCCGCTGTCCCCTGCAGCCTGCACTACTATGGCTGGTGGTACCCCATGGAATTCTGTGGGGCGGTGTCAACAACAACCAAAAATATTGATTTTCAGTGGCAAGCCACTAAAGAATGCTACAATTGCCAAACTTTAGCTTGCAAGCAGTTATAGGTTGTTGTAGTGATGTGGCAATGGTGGGAGCCGGCAAGGGCCACACCAGGAGGTTTGCCTAGCCCTGATCTACATGATCCCTATTTAGATGGATTACACAGCCAATAAGAAGAACCCTCCCTCTTTGTTAAGTAAATTGTTCCAAGGAAGCTGCCAAGAGGTGCAGCAGAGAGAAACAAAACAGTGCCAAAAAGGCTCTTCCCAAGAAGAGTTGTCCGCTCTGTACTCATTTTTGTGCACCAGAAATGTTCACCCATGAAACTTCAGTTCAGCAGTACCAGTAGTGACGAGTAAATTAGCTCATTAGTCATTTACGTGGTTAATGTGTGCCTGTTAGATAATAACATTTCCAAGTCGATTTATCTTGGCCAGACTCACAAAACACCTGGGATGTTTCCTTCTCTCTTTCCCAAGGCAAAAGCAAGCAGTCGAAAACTCCGGAAGGTAACTCTGAAAGTGTCTCCCAGAGGGATAATCCTCAGCGACAGCGTAACGAATGAACCAATCGAAAACATCTCGATATACAGGTATGTCTCAATGGCCTTTTTTATTTATTATTTTTTTATTTTTTTACAATATTTATATAGTGCTCCACATCAAAGATGAACAACAAGATAAAAGAATAAAACCCCACAATTAAAACATTTTAAAATAACAGATTCTGAACATAATAAACCGTGGCTGGTCACTCAGGGAAAGCCTTTTGGAATAACAACATCTTCAGGAGGCACCGAAAGCAACACAACGTTGGTGCTTGCCTGACGTCCAAAGGCAGGGAGTTCCACAGGAAGGGGGCCACTACACTGAAGGCTGTCTTCCTGGTGGACTCCAGCCAGGCCATAGGTCCATGTGGAACAACCAGGAGCAAGCTCTGCGATGACCTCAGTGCCTGGGCAGGTTGGTATAGAAGAAGGTACTCTCTCTCAGGTATCCTGGTCCCAAGTTGTTTAGGGATTTGTACACTAGTACTAATACCTCAAACCTGGCCTGGTAGCAAGTAGGCAGCCAGTGCAGTTCCCTCAGCAAAGGAGTTACATGCTAAAAAGGGGCAGCTCCTAACAACAGCCGAACTGCTGCATTCTGCACCAGCTCCACCTCCCGGACCATCCTCAAGGGCAGCCCCACATAGAGCGCATTGCAGTAATCCAGTCTTGAGGTTACTAATGCCTGTACCACCGTGGCCAAGCCATCCCTGTCCAGGAGTAGCTGGCAAACCAGCCAAAGCTGGTAAAAGGCACTCCGAGCTGCAGCAGCCACTTGGGCCTCCAGTGACAACAATGGATCTAGGAGTACCCCCGGACTACAAAGTTGATCTTTCAGAGGGAGTGCAACCCCATCCAGAACAGGCAATGAGCCTATCTCCTGGACTTGGGAACCACTCACCCACAGGACTTCCGTCTCACTAGGATTCAGCTTCAGTTTATTGGCCCTCATCCAGCCCATTACTGAGTTTAGACACTGATCCTGAACTTGCACAGCCTCTCCTGATTCAGATGTCACAGGGAGACAGAGATGTGTCTCATCAGCATACTGATGGCATTTAGCTCCAAATCCCCCAATGACCTCTCCCAGTGGCTTCATATAGATGTTAAACAACATTGGGGACAAGATGGTGCCCTGCGGCACCCCATAGCTCAATTGCCAAGGGGCTGAGAAATAGTCACCTAATGTTAGTCTCTGAAATCAGCCCTATATGTCGGACCAGAAACACTGTAACACACTGCCTCCGATACCCATCCCATGGAGCCGATCCAGGAGGATACCATGGTTGATGGTATCAAAAGCCGATGAGAGATCGAGCAGACTTAACGGGGTTGCACTCCCCCTGACCCTCTCTCGATAAAGGTCATCCATCAGGGTGGCCAGTGCTGATTCAGTCCCGTAACCAGGACGAAACCCAGATTGAAATGGGTCTAGATAATCAGTATCCTCCAAGAGTGCCTGCAGTTGCTCCGCCATGACCCTCTCAAGTATCTTCCCTAAGAAAGGGGTATTTGCAACTGGGCGGTAGTTATCTAATACTGTTGGGTCCAGAGTGAGCTTCTTCTGAAGTGTCCGCGCTACTGCCTCCTTAAGGACAGCAGGGACCACCCCTTCCCGGAGGGAAGCATTTATCACTCCTTGGATACCTCCTCAGCTAGCTTTTATCAGCCGAGGGGCAGGGATCGAGAAGGCATGTGGTTGGTTGCATTACTGCAAGCAGCTTGTCCACGTTATCAGGCCGCAGGAACTGGAACTGATCCCACCGAATCGGACAGATGGTGGCATCAGACACCTCGACTGGAACTGTGATAACAACAGCGTCAAGTTTGCTGTGGAGACAAGCGATTTTGTCCTCAAAGTGCGATGCAAAAAGGTCGCAGCAGGTCCTTGACGGGGCCAGGGTCCCATTTGCTGGGGAAGGTGTTAACCCGCAGACCACCCGGAAGAGTTCCTCTGGACAGCTTCTTCTTTGCTGCCTGCACTGCCACGCAGTAGGCATGGTTATGTGCTCTAGAGCTTGCTCGGTCATCTTCGCTTTGAGTCTTACGCCATTGGTGCTCTAGCTGACATCCAGCCTGTTTCATTGACCACAGCTCCCCAGTATACCAAGGAGTAGAGTGGGCTCTACAGTGCTGGAGAGGGCACTCAGGTGCAATCAAATCGATGGCCCTCCACATCTCACCATTCCACAGTGAGACTAGGGCCTCAGCTGGATCACCTGCTCTCTCCACTGGAAAATCCCTGAGAGCATTCAGAAATCAATTGGATTCCATTGGTCTCCTGGGGCGGACCATCCGAATGGGTCCCCCACCCCTGCAGGAGGGAAGTAGCACCGTGAGTTCAAACCTCACCAGGAAATGGTCTGACCATGAGAATGGGGTTACTTGGACCCCCTGGTCTTCAGACCACCCAACTCACAACTTGGAGCAAAAACCAAATCAAGGGTATGCCCCGCTTCATGTCTTGGGCCAATGACAAACTGATACAGCCCCATGGTTGTCATGGAGGCCATGAAGTCCCGAGCTGGAGCTCCAGAGACAGCCTCAGCGTGGAAGTTGAACTCACCCAGAAGTTGAGTCCTGGGTTCCTCCAACACCACACTCAAGACTGCCTCTGCCAGCACAGTCAGGGATGCTGGGCAGCAGGGTGGGTGGTACACCAGCAGTATCCCCAGTCCGTCTCTATGGCCCAACAGCAGGTGCAGCCCCTGAAGGCCTGCTCCAAGGTGGAGCAGGTCATGAGGATGCAAAGAAAGTTTTTAAAGCCTGCCAGTAAGAACGCTCCATCCAGCACTCTGCTGCCAAAATTATTCACCTCTCTGATCATTCTCACCAGGTAATTCCCCTCCTTAAATCCCTTCACTGGCTTCCAGTCCTCTCCTAGAAACTGTGCAGGCAACTTGGCCTTATCTTCAAAGGCCTCTGTAGCCTTGGCCCTTCTTAACTCTTCTATCCCGGCACACTCATTCTTGAGACCTTATGTCATCCATGTCCCTTATGCTTGGAAATGCATCATAGAATAGTAGGGTTGGAAGGGGCCTATAAGAACATCAAGCAAACCCCCAAAAACACCTCCCTGTGACCTCCTAATTTCAAAGTCCCTTTTCAAAATTTATATTTTCTGGGAAGCCTTTGGATCATCCCCTAGTCCAGCGGTGTTGAACCTCAGACCAGGGGGCCAAATCTGGCCTGCTTGGAGTCCCATCCCAGCCCTCTGAGGTTCCCCAGATGTCCACATCCCCTTCTCCATATCACCAGGTGGTTCAAACTTCTCCCACCCCACCCACCTGTTGTTTGGCAGTTTCCCAGTTTTCCTCCCAAAGTTTGAAATGCCTCTCCTAAGGTTTTGTTTGTTTGTTTGTTTGTTTACCACATTTGTATACCGCTCCACATCCAAAGACCTCAGAGTGGTGACCAGCAGACAGGATAAAGAATAAAAACACCATGTTAAAATAATGTATTAAAAAAAAAAATGAAACAAGAATTCTGATAAAACCAAGTGACCGCAGCCGGTCACTTGAGGAAGGCTTCCTGAAATAACAATGTTTTCAGGAGACGCCAAAAGAAACACAACGTTGGCGCCTGCCTGACCTCCAAAGGCAGGGAATTCCAAAGGAAGGGGGCCACCACACTGAAGGCTCTTTTCCTGATGGACTTCAGTCAGGCCATGGGTTACTGGCAGTAAGAGCTTTAAATTAAAATATGCTGTTACTTTGGTACCCACTTTGTCTTCAGCTCTGCCCACCACTGGAATGGAGCCCCCCGCCCCTGAGCTTCTCCAAAATGAAAATTGGCCCTCAGGCTAAAAGAGGTTCGACACCCCTGCCCTAGTACCTTATTGTAACCAAGCCAACCTACATGTAATCGAAGTAAGTCCTCCAACTCTGAGCATTCCCCGGCCAGAGTTGTAGGACTTTTTTCTGTCTAAACATGCAAAGGATTGCACCCTAAGATTATTTTATTTATTTATTATTTTATTAAAATGTTTTATATGACACCTTTAAGACTGAAAACCCATCCAAGGCGGCTGCCGCCCCCCCCCCCTTTTAATGTCAATACAATACAATATGGCTTCAGACCAGGCTACCTGAAAGACCGACTTCTCCCAAAGGAGCCTGCTGGGTTCTTAAGGTCTTTTGGAGAAGCCCGCCCTTCGATTCGAGACCACCACCTGCAGAGACATGTTTAGTGATGACCCGAGAGAGGGCCTTTTCAGTGGCTGCTCCCAGACTGTGCGCCTCCCTCCCAAGTGAGGCTAGGTTCACTCCCTCTCTGCTGTCCTTTTGCCAGCAGGCAAAGACCGCTTTATTCAAGAAGGCTTTTAGCCTGGAAGTGGGTCTCTTGAGTTCAGTGTTGTTTTTAATAATAGCTCTTTTCCTGTAATTGTTATGTTTTATTATATTTTAATGTATTGTTTTACTGTTCTAATCCATTTTAATTGTTTCTGTAAGCTGCCTTGAGTGCTATTTTTTGGGGTAGAAAGGTGGGGCACAAATAAAGCAAACTAATAAATAAATAAATAAATAAAACATTAGTAGGAACCAGCACTAAAACAACCCATTTAAAATCCCAGTCCGGAACATTTACTAAAGCCAATAGATAGATACAAATAAAACAAGCAACAGCAGTCGAATAAAATGTTTCTTCTAAGGAAGCCATAGAGACCAAATGGGTCAAGGCCCTTCTAGGAGTATATTAACAAGGTATGCAATGATTGACAGGTACCAGGTATGGGCCTTCTCAGTGGTGGCTCCATACCTCTGGAACTTCTTTCCCAAGTAAGTATGGACAGCCTTGTGACTACTGTTTTTAAGAGAACACTGAAGACATTTTTATTTCAGACTGTCTTTGATTCATGTGCAGGGCTTTGAAAAAGGTATTTTCTGCTGTTGTTTTTTTTATGGATGGTTCTTGAAATTGTAATTTGTTGAATTTATTGGTGTTCTTACAATATTTTAATGTGCTTTAAAAAAATAAATTCTGTAAACTGCCTTGTGAGGCCATTGAGCCCTGAAAGATGGGCTAGGAATCTATTAATTAGATAAATGAATAAATATGTCACTGGCTAGTATCCCATTTTTTGTAATGGGTGGTTAGCTGTTTAGCACAGAAAAAAAAGTGCATATGGGGAGATGTGATAGAGGTGTATAAAATTATGCATAGTGTGAGGAAAGTAGATAGGGAGACCTTCTTCTCCCTTTCTTGTAGAACTTCAGGGTCATCCCCTGAAGCTGAATGGCAGGAGATTCATAGAATCATAGAATAGTAGGGCTGGAAGGGGCCTACAAGACCATCGAGTCCAACCCCCTGCTCAATGCAGGAATCTAAGTCAGAGCATCCCTGACAGATGGCTGTCCAGCCTCATCTTGAAGGCCTCCAGTGTGGGAGAGCCCACCACCTCCCTAGGGAATTGGTTCCATTGTCGTATTGCTCTAACAGTCAGGACGTTTTTCCTGATGTTCAGCCGGAATCTGGCTTCCTGTAACTTGAGCCCATTATTCCGTGTCCTGCACTCTGGGATGATCAAGAACAATCTTTCGAGTACTTGAAGAGCGCTATCCTATCTCCCCTCAGTCTTCTCTTCTCAAGGATAAACATGCCCAGTTCTTTCAGTCTCTCCTCAGAGGGCTTTGTTTCCAGTCCCCTGATCATCTTTGTTGCCCTCCTCTGAACCCTCTCCAGTTTGTCTGCATCCTTCTTAAAGTGTGGTGGCCAGAACTGGACACAGTACTCCAGATGAGGCCTAACCAGTGCTGAGTAGAGGGGAACTAGTACTTCCCGGGATTTGGAAGCAGATAAAATTCAGGGCAGATAAAAGAAAGTACTTCTTCACATAGTACTTCTTCACACTGTTAAACTTTGGAATTCACTACTGCAAGAACTGGTGATGGCCACCAACTTGGATGGCTTTAAACCGGGATTAGAGAAATTCATTGAGAATCAGTCTATCCATGTCAGCTAGTAATGATGGCTGTGTATTACTTCCAGTATCAGAAGCAGTGTGCCATTTGTTGGGGAACGCAAGCAGGAAGCTGCTCTTGCACTCATGTCCTCGTGAGCTTCTCTGGGGTATCTGGTTGGCTGCTCTGGGAGCAGAATAGACAGGCCTCTGATCTGATCCAGCAGGGCTCTGCTTATGTCCTCATGTTCTTAGTTATTTCCAGTTGGTCTGGCAAGGTGCCTGATTCCCTTTTACCCCCCTTGTTCTACGTGTTTTTGGTCTTGAGTGCAATCCATGTAGTAGGAAAGAGGAGAGGGGCTTGCATTGCTGAATGCCAATGTCAGGATTGATTCTGAGTGTACAGACATAGTTAGCAGTTCAGATTCAGAAGGGGAACAGCCAGAACCGAGGGAGGCATCTTCCCGAGCGTGCTTCTCAGGATGCTAACACCCAGATGGCTGGGCCTGAAGCCCTCTGTGAGAATCCAGGAGGAGAAGAGCGCAGGGCATGACCTGAGGGATGCTAGACCGTAGCACAGAGTGAAGCGGGAAAAGTTAAGAGGCGGAGCTGAGATGGCTGACCCAGTTGGCGATGTGTGAGGGTCGATGTAGGGGAGCATCACTGGAAGGGAGGGGCATCCCTCCCTAAGTTATTCTAGGCAGCAAGTCTTGTTTCAAGCTGCTGGCAACATCGTAGCTCCCATTTGGATCCCCTGTTGTCATTCCTTTGTAGCCTGAGAGTCTTCAAGGATTTGCATCTGTAATGAACGAAACCTCTCTTCCTGTGTGTGTGCATGAGGAAGGGGGAGGCCAAGGAAACATGACAGCCGTTGAAGATCTTTTAAAACTAACAATGATGTTAACAGACAGGCAGTGCAAAGACTACTCTCACATTTAAACACGGGAACTTCATATCTATTTTGTTATGTTGTTATCTTGCTTTTCATGCAAATATTTTGTCCCAAAGTGTCTTTCACATCAGTCAGAAATTCAGTACAGTCCTGGTAGCAGGTGCTGTAGATCAGTGAAAAATGAAATGCAAGCCCTGTCCTCAGGCTTGCAAACTAATCTATCTATCTATCTATCTATCTATATGAGAAAAGGGGAAATACATTCAGAGGGGTAGCTGGGTTGCAACAAAAGCAGTGAAGAGCCCTGTCTGTCACACTTTAAAGACTAATAATGGCATGAGATTTCATGCACTAGAGTCCACTTCATCCGATGCATGAAATGCAGTATTCCTCTTTGTGGTCTCCATGTATCACACCTATGGGTTTTGCGTTTGTGCAGATCCTCCATCAGGAGCCTTCATTCAGGACGCAATCCTATGCATGTTTGGACAGAAAAAAGGGCCTACAGCTCCCAGCATGGCTGCAGCATGCTGGAAGTTATAGGCCTTTTTTCTGTCTGAAGATGCATAGGATTGTGGCTTTAGGCTGATGCCTTCCCTTCCAGTTTTTCTTTGACTGCCGCTGCAGCAGCATTATTGAGAGCAGGGGTAAGCAACACATGGCCTGTGGACTGCATCCAGCCCCTTCCCCCCCGTATGGCCCCCACTACCCCTGTCACCCCTGCAAAAAAAAATGTGTGTGGGGGGGAAGAAAAATCAGGTAGTACGCCACCAAAATTCGGCAGCGGACGGCTATGGGCACTTACTAAGGATAAATTTACCTTGTTTTCAGGCTGATTTTTTGTTTGGCACCACAGCAAAAGTGCAGCCTGTTGGGGCGCGGGGGCAGCCTGAAAGGGGTAATTGGACCCCACACTGCCTGAAGTTCCACCCCACCTGGTTGGGAGCCTTCTCCATCTTTGAGGACACCATGCTGAATAGCATTCTTTTTTCTTTTGTCCTTCACCGCCTTTCCTTTTTCTTCCTGTTGTCTACTTTATCCTCTTCCATTGGCGCTTGTTTTGGTTTTTGCGTTAGGTCACCCCTGGGGGTTCTCTGGTAGGCCTCTGGGTTTATGGCCTTCCTTATGGTTTTTCCTTCAGGACATGCTCCAACTGTGGGAGCAAGTTAGGCCTACCAAGGGCCACTCCCTCTGCCAGGGGGGTAGCTGCATTGCAAGGAAAGCAGCAAAGAGTCCTGTAGCACCTTAAAGCACTAGTACATTTCTTATGGCATGCGATTTCATGGGCCAGAGTCCACTTCATCAGATTCATGAAACAAAATGTTACCTTCCATTGGCAGACACATATATATGCATAGTTACAGGGAGAGAAAAGTTAAAACAGTAGGGTGAAATGCCCTGAAATGCAAAAGCCACAGTCTGTGATGATTCAATTGAAGTTTAAATGCATGCAAAATTAGCACAGTGGCCCTTCAAAGCAGCAGTATTTGGTAATATAACACAGTCATCTTAGCATTGCTGAGCTAATTAGCGCCTGTAATGGGACAGGATGAAACCGTAGTCCTCATCCCCTAACAAATGAGTCAGACGTCCTGATGCATTCTGGTTCTGCAGTTTCATGATCTTGTCTCCCTTTGAAATTCCTTTTTGTTAGGGAATTGCAGCTTTTAAGTCCTTAGGCAAGGGAGTGGAGGGCAAAGCTAGAGGACAGAGATCAAAGAGATGACGCCAGAATGAAGTGGTGAGTTGTAAACAGACTTTTATATCCAGTTGGGGCCAGGCTGATCTTCCTGCTTGGGCATAGGTTTGCTGAGCAGTCTTGGGCAAATGGCTATCTGTTGTCCTCAGCTTTTCATTACAACTGTATCTTAGCACAGTAGGGACCACCTGTCTTGCTACCCCACCCCACCCCAGCCATCATTAAGATTTGCAGGAGCAGCCCTTTTGAGGGTGCCATTACTGGGAGAGGCCTTTCTCCTGTGTTGCCCCCAAACTGTGGAGTGCATTTCCTCAAGAACTATGGTCAGGCCCCCACTTTCTTGGCCTTTAGAAAGGCTATGAAAATATATCTCTTCAATGTAACCTTTTAAAACATGCCATTTTAACGTTTTTACTGTTTGTAATGTTCTTGTTCTCCTTGTTTTAAGGAGTTATTGTTTTAAATTGTTCTACATTGCCTTGATGGCTTTTTAGCATATAAGGCGGTACATAAATGTTAATCAAAAGTAAAATAAATGGTGGTGATCTACCTCATACTGTTGTCCTTCTTTGTGGTCCCTGCGCAGAGCCTTTTTAGGGGTTTCTGTGCCTGTGCAGAGCCTCATTTGGGAACATCCTGGAGTTTGAAAGAGCTGTTGCCATGCCCTCCCAGGAGAAATCCTCTTCCTCCTGAGACAGATGTCCCCAAGGAACAAGCCGCTTCAAGGGACCCTGAGGCTGACCGAGAAGGCCCTGGGCCCTCGGGGGAGAGAGCTTCAGATCTTTCCCCTCGAAAGGTGGAAAGCTCTGCTCCTGAGTCAGTGGGGGATGCAAAGCCACCACCTTGCCCCTGAGAATGCCAGCACCTGAAGGTACAGGCTGAGACTGTGGTCAGGCGAAGGAGTGCTTGCTTGCAGAAGGAGACTCCTTGAGAGTAAAGACTACCTTGTGAGCAGTGCCCCCTCACAAGCAGGACATTTGCCAGAGGGGCTGTGATGAACTGCAGCAGAGCTCTGAGTGGGGCTCTGGTCGCTCAAGCTACATAAGCGTGCAGTTCCAGTCTAGGCACTCCTGGAATAACAACTTACCTCAGCTTCCAGTGCCTTGAACCCTTGTTTCTCTGACTTTATGCCATGACTGAACCTTTGTGCTACTGCCCTTTGGACCCCTGATTGACTCTGCATCTTGGACTGCATTGATATCTGACTGCTTATTTATTTATTTAAAACATTTCTATCCCACCCTATATCATTAAGATCTCAGGGCGGCAGACAGATAAAATCAATTTAAACAGTATAAAACAATAAATACTATTAAACAAGCTAAAACCAGTTAAAACCTAAAACACTAAAACAGTTAAAACAATGTGCTAGGGAATGCATTTAGCCCTCAAAGGCATTGGTAAAAAGCCATGTTTTTACTTGGCGCCGAAATGAGACCAATGTCTGCGCCAATCAGGCCTCCAAGGGGAGGGAATTCTACAACCGGGGTGCCACAGTAGAGAAGGCCCTCTCCCACGTCCCACCATAGTGTATGTCTCGTACTGGTGGGACGCAGCGGAGGGCCCCTCCAACAGATCTCACTTCTTGGGCAGACATATATAGGGAGAGGTCCCAAGTCACTTAGGGCTTTAAATGTCATCACTTATGTGTGTTTGGACCTTGGCCATGCCTCAGGCTCTCTCTTGGAACTCTCCCTCTTGCCTGGTAATACTGTGCCTTTGATCGTTGCCTATTTACTGACTACTCCTGCCTTGAACTGCTCTCTTGCTGGACTCATATCTCTGTGCTTGACCTTTTGCCTGTTTATGGACCTGCCATTGGATTTGCCCCTCAACTGCCTTAATGTTTTTTTTTATGTATTTTATTGCTGTAAGCCGCCTTGGGAGGGCTTCTGCCCTGAAAGGCGACCAAGAAATATTTTAAATAAATAAATAAAATAAAATAATGCTGAGACCGACCCAGCCACAGCAGGACGGCTGTTGGCGGGAAGCCCATCCCACCCTAACTGCACATGCTCAATGAACAGGCCCTGGCTCCCGTCTCCCTCCCAGTTTCTCTTCAAGTGGTTGCAGCAGTATCGGCATTGAAAGCAGTCCTGTGTGCCCATCTGTGGCATTCTTCCCCGTGACATCTTGCGTTCACTGCATTGGGAAACTCATTCATTTTGGAGGCTCCTGGGGGTGGCACAGGGCCTGGTCCCATGGGGCCTGGTCCCCGAATCTTTCTCAGCACCCCGAATCTATTCCACAAAGCACTGAGTGTCTACAGGTGGCAACGGAAGTGTTTTTTTTCTCAGCCTAATTGCTATACAGGGGGCAATTTTCAAGGGGGATTGCAGCTGGGACGGAAGGATCTTTCTCACATACTGAAACACACACACATCTTCCCCTGCATGGCAATTAAGCTTACAAATAACATTTTCCATTGGCTTCCGATGATTGGGTCAGAGTGCAAATTAATTAAAGAATTTATTTTGTTTGAGATGATTTGGATGAGGAATTAATTGGCTGGGTTTGCCTCCTGTGAAATTTCAAGAATTCTTTGTAGTTATTTCTAAATTTCCATATATAGATTTAAATTAGCATATGCAGATTTTCTGGCAATTTGTGCCCTATGGGCCTGGGCCCCAACACTTTTGCACACCTAGCAATGCCCCTGCAGTGGCATTTACTCTTTGAAGATTAGTAAAGATTGCCCCTTCATGGATCACTGCCTTGTTGTGGCGAAGGGGCTTGCGTAACTCAGTGAAGCCATAAGTTATGCCGTGCAGGGCCACCCAAGACGGACAGGTCATGGCAGAGAGTTCTGACAAAATGTGGTCCACTGGAGAAGGAAATGGCAACCCACTCCAGTATTCTTGCCAAGAAAACCCCATGGAACGTATCACAAGGCTAAAAGATATGACGCCGGAAGATGAGCCCCTCAGGTCGGAAGGTGTCCAATATGCTACTGGGGAAGAGCAGAGGGTATTTCCAAGTAGCGCCAGAAAGAGTGAAGCGGCTGGGCCAAACCCGAAAGGACACTCAGCTGTGGATGTGTCTGGTGGTGAAAAGAAAATCCGATGCTGTAAAGAACAATATTGTTTAGGAACCTGGAATGTCAGATCAATGAATCAAGGTAAGCTGGAGGTGGTCAAACATGAGATGGCAAGATTGAACATCGACATCTTGGGAATCAGCGAACTCAAATGGACAGGCATGGGCGAATTTAATTCAGGTGACCATCATATCTACTATTGTGGGCAAGAATCCCTTAGAAGAAATGGAGTAGCACTCATAGTCAACAAAAGGGTGGGAAAAGCAGTACTGGGGTACAATCTTAAAAATGATAGAATGATCTCAGTACGAATCCAAGGCAAACCATTCAACATCACAGTAATTCAAGTCTATGCCCCAACCACTGAGGCCGAAGAAGCTGAGGTTGATCGGTTCTATGAAGACCTACAACACCTTCTAGAACTAACACCAAAAAAAGATGTCCTCTTTATCATAGGGGATTGGAATGCTAAAGTAGGAAGTCAAGAAATCACCGGGATAACAGGCAGGCATGGCCTTGGTGTACAAAATGAAGCAGGACAAAAGCTAATAGAGTTTTGCCAAGAGAACATGCTGATCATAGCAAACACTCTTTTCCAACAGCACAAGAGGCGACTCTACACATGGACGTCACCAGATGGTCAATATCGAAATCAGATTGATTATGTCCTTTGCAGCCAAAGATGGAGACGCTCCATACAGTCAGTAAAAACAAGACCTGAAGCTGACTGTGGCTCAGATCATGAGCTGCTTCTTGCAAAATTTTGGCTTAAATTGAAGAACGTCGGGAAAACCACTAAACCATTCAGGTATGACCTAAATCATATCCCTGATGAATATACAGTGGAGGTGAGGAATAGATTTCAGGGATTAGACCTGATAGACAGAGTGCCTGAGGAACTATGGACGGAGGTCCGTAACATTGTTCAGGAGGCAGCAACGAAATCCGTCCCAA
The DNA here is from genome assembly GCF_057233095.1 of Heloderma suspectum. NCBI lineage: Eukaryota > Metazoa > Chordata > Lepidosauria > Squamata > Helodermatidae > Heloderma > Heloderma suspectum. Next base: position 33,806,383 of record NC_139467.1, on the reverse strand, counting down.
AGAAAAAGAAATGCAAGAAAGCCAAGTGGCTGTCTGATGAGGCTTTACAAGTAGCTCACGAAAGAAGGGAAGCGAAAAGCAAGGGAGAAAGGGGAAGATATACCCAACTGAATGCAGAGTTCCAGAGAATAGCAAGGAGAGACAAGAAGGCCTTCTTAAATGAACAATGCAAAGAAATCGAGGAAAACAACAGAATGGGAAAGACTAGAGATCTCTTCAAGAAAATTGGAGATCTCAAGGGAACGTTTTGTGCAAAGACGGGCATGATAAAGGACAAAGAAGGCAGGGACCTAACAGAAGCAGATGAGATTAAGAAGAGGTGGCAAGAATACACAGAAGAACTATACAGGAAAGATCTGAATGTCCCTGATAGCCATGATAGTGCGGTCACTGAACTTGAGCCGGACATCCTAGAGAGTGAAGTCAAGTGGGCCTTAGGAAGCATTAGTAACAACAAAGCTAGCGGAGATGACAGTATTCCAGCCGAGCTATTTAAAATCCTAAAAGATGATGCTGTTAAAGTGCTGCATTCAATGTGCCAACAAATCTGGAACACTCAACAGTGGCCACAAGACTGGAAAAGGTCAGTTTACATTCCAATTCCAAAGAAGGGCAACGCCAAAGAGTGTTCAAACTACCGCACCATTGCGCTCATTTCACATGCCAGCAAGGTGATGCTCAAAATCCTACAAGCTAGGCTTCAGCAGTATGCGAACCGAGAACTACCGGAAGTACAAGCTGGGTTTCGAAGAGGCAGAGGAACTAGAGATCAAATCGCCAACATTCGCTGCATCATGGAGAAAGCAAGAGAATTCTAGAAAAACGTCTATTTCTGCTTCATTGACTACGCTAAAGCCTTTGATTGTGTGGATCACAACAAACTGTGGCAAATTCTTAAAGTGATGGGAGTACCAGACCACCTTACCTGTCTCCTGAGAAACCTGTACGAGAGTCAAGAAGCAACAGTAAGAACCAGAGATGGAACAACCGATTGGTTCAAAATTGGGAAAGGAGTACGACAAGGCTGCATATTGTCACCCTGCTTATTTAACTTATATGCAGAGTACATCATGAGAAATGCCGGGTTGGATGAATCAGAGGTCGGAATTAAGATTGCCGGGAGAATTATCAACAACCTCCGATATGCAGACGATACCACCCTAATGGCAGAAAGCGAAGAGGATCTCAAGAGCCTCTTGTTGAGGGTGAAAGAGGAGAGTGCAAAAGCTGGTTTGAAACTCAACATTAAAAAAACTAAGATCATGTCATCTGACCCTATCACTTCCTGGCATATAGAAGGGGAAGAAATGGAAGCAGTGACAGATTTTACTTTCTTGGGCTCCAAGATCACCGCAGACGGTGACTGTAGCCATGAAATTAAAAGACGCTTGCTCCTTGGGAGGAAAGCTATGGCCAACCTAGACAGCATAGTAAGAAGCAGAGACATCACCTTGCCGACAAAGGTCCGTCTAATCAAAGCTATGGTTTTCCCAGTAGTAATGTATGGCTGTGAGAGCTGGACTATAAGGAAGGCTGAGCGCCGAAGAATTGATGCTTTCGAACTGTGGTGCTGGAGAAGACTCTTACGAGTCCCCTGGACTGCAAGGAGGTCAAATCAGTCCATCCTAAAGGAAATCAACCCTGAGTGCTCATTGGAAGGACAGATACTGAAGCTGAAGCTCCAATATTTTGGCCACCTAATGCGAAGAGAAAACTCCCTGGAAAAGACCCTGATGCTGGGAAAGACTGAAGGCAAAAGGAGAAGGGGACGGCAGAGGATGAGATGGCTAGATAGCATCACGGATGCAATGAATATGAACTTGAGCACGCTCCGGGAGAGAACGCAGGACAGGAAGGCCTGGCGTGCTATGGTCCATGGGGTCACGAAGAGTCGGACACGACTGAACAACAACAACAACAACAACAACAAAGATTGTACATGTTGCTTAACAGAGGAGGGCCCTCTGGAACCCTTTTGGTCTTTAAAGGCTCCCCCCGCATTTTGTTTGTTGAATGGATTTCTGCCGCCCTTACCAAAACCAACGTTTAACAGCTTAAAAAACAAACAAATAAATTATAGGGAAAGGCAGAAAACCTAAGTGCCTTTTATAAAAATAAAGCTCCGTGAAGCTCTGTGTAAGACAAATGTAGGCCAGGCTAGAGCACAACAAGAAACTAATGCAATGTAAATGAATTTTGAATGTGGTGTTTTAAAGCCTGAAAACTCCACTGGGAGGGTGTGCATTCTTCTGCCTGGGAAGAACGGCTCCTTGCACAGGAAGGATAAGGGCTTGTTTGGGGCGGCCTAGTGCCATGGCTCAGCGGTTTTGTTGGCATTGCAATTTCAGGGCCAACTTGCTTAGCATTCATTATCAGCTTTCCCCAACCTGGCACCGTCCAGATGTGTTGGGCTGCAACTCCCATCATTCCCAGCCAGCATGGCCATGCACAGATGCACATCATTCTGGAGATCTGTTTCTCTCTGGATGAATGTATAAACATATCTGGGCCCTCGGACCACCTGTTTCCTGTGTTTGGGGATCCAAAGCTGTTTCCTCACCCAGTCCAGCGGGGTGCTGTCCTGTCAAGAGAGATTTTCCTCAAACCATGAGTTGAGTACTTGACTGCTGTCTTTTTGCGGGACTTTAACGGTGGTTGCATTTACTCTCTTGGTGTTTGAGGCTCATCCTCTTGGACAGCGTTTCTTAACACCTTTCCATCAGTTTCTCTTACCATTTGTAGCTGAAGGCCACAGAGAGTTGGGGACCGGAAACTTCAAAACACATTTACGATCCCAAGATGAATAGGGGTGGAGCCCCTTAACTCAGACAAGCTCCCTTCTAACTTGTCCTGAAAGCGGAATGTCCTCTAAAGTGAGGCTATAAAAATGACAGGCTGTATAAAACCTAAGGGCAAGATGTAGCTTTCATACTTATCTCCTGAGAGAGATTAGTGGATCTTTGTCGGGCTCAGTTGGGAAAAAGAAAATTCAAGTTGCACAGACTATGTTAAGTTGCAACCCCAAAGAAACATGCGTTGACTGTTATTATGTAATGTTGTCCTTTTATGCAAACTCGCCCTAATTCTAGGCTTTTATATATCTGGGTACATTGGGGCCAAAAAATTCCCAATTTCACGTATACAGTGGTGGGATCCAAACTAGCAGTGACAGACCAAGAAAGAGATCTTGGGCTTGTGCTGGACAGCTTGATAAAAACGTTGACCCAGTGTGAAAAGTGCTGTCAGGGTGGAAACTGAGCCCATAGAGCTCCAGAGCAGTTCTGATTCTGAGGAGGAACAGCAATCCGTGGGAGAGGAGCTCACTCATCTCTCACAAGCACAGCAGCTGGCAGAGATTCCTCCTGCCAGCATTCCTGGGATAGATAGTGACCCTGGTAGTGAGAGGGCGCTGGAGGGGGGCTTGCTGGACGCTCGGCGCAGACGCAGGGAGCGACGACAGATGGAGGGCGCCGAAAGGAGGCGTACCGCTCGTTTGGCGCTCAGACAACGGTCGCGTCCCGAGGACCCAAGGGAAAGAGGGAGGATCTCTCCCTAGCCCTTAAGTTCAGAGTCTTCCTGTGGTTCCCCTTCAAACGGGGACCAACTGCCTTACCTGGAGCTTAGGCTACTCTGCTATCTTTCCCCAGTGCTGTTCCTTGCTTAGTCGCTAGTGATTAGTATCTGAAAGAGTCATAAAGTAATAAAGGAATAAAGTCTCAGAAAGAATCCTCGTCGTCTGTGTCCTGAGTTGGCTATTGGAGGGGACTGCAAGAGGCAGCTAGGGCGCTCCTGACAAGTGCAATTCCATATTGGGCATATCATACCACCCTTATACAATTCTATGGTGGAACCATACTTGGAACACTGTGTACAGTTTTGTTCACTGCACCTCAAAAAGGATATTGTACAGTTGAAAAAAATGCAGAAAAGGGCAACCAAAATGAGCAGCTCCCCTATGAGAAAAGGTTACAGCATATAGGGCTGTTTGGCTTAGAAAAAAGGCAAGTGAGGAAGACATGATAGAGGTGTACAAAATTATGGTGTGAAAACGTGGATTGGGAAACATTCTTCTCCCTCTCTCAATACTAGAACCCAATGGGGTCATCCCATGGAGCTGATTGGTGGGAGATTCAGGACAGATAAAAGGAAGGCTTCTTCACACAGCGCAGAGTCAAACTATGGAATTTGCTGCCATTAGAAGTAGGGATGGCCACTAAACTTGGATGACTGAAAAAAAGGATTAGACAAATTCATGGAGAATAAGTCTATCAATGGCTACTAGTCCTGATGCCTCTATGCTGCCTCTAGAATCAGAGGCAGTATGCCTATGTACACCAGTTGCTAGGGAGCGTGGCGGGAGGGTGCTGTTGTGCTCGTGTCCTGCTTGCAGGTGCCTTGTATGCAGCTACTTGGTCACTGTGTGAACAGAATGCTGCATTATATGGACCTTAGTCTGATCCAGCACGGCTCTTATGTTCATTGATGGTGGACAATTGGGCACTAAGGCACTGTTAGGTGTTCCAAGCACCTGGAATGTACATCACACACCTGTGGACATATTTGGTGGTTCCTTCCTCAATGCCCATGCTGCGCCAGAGCTTCCTATCACAGGATTGGGAGGGGGTTCTTTACAAAGATCAAGTGTTGTCAGGGTTACTTCACCTCAGAGCAATCTCTCCCCCTCCCCCCCAAGAATGAAAAATATGCTCCTTATACAGCAAAGATGAATGGATATTAGTTTTCCTGCATTTCCCTAGTGTTATACAATCTCAGCCTAGAAAACTGCACTCTTCTTTGCTTTGGTTTTATAAGCCAACTTTATGAATCTGTCTGTGGTGTGTGTCTGAAACTTTTGTTTGTCTCTCTCATTTGAAGGCAGAGCCTGAAATGCTGTGCAGTTTTTGTATAATGCTCAGAACTTTCTATTAGGTTGCAGAGTTTGGCATCCTGTCAGGTTTTGTTTTATGAAGTTTCTAGCCCTTATGTCTGTAAAGATTAGCTAGGAAGCCAATGGCCAGTGACTGATAATCTCAGAAACCATGTTTTCTAACAAACTGTTAATTGCAGTGTTTTCAAATGTGATGCTGTATTTTGATATTTGTTTATGTTTATTGCAATCTGCTTCTGGGCACAGTCACCAGTAGATTGACACAGGAGACAATCTTTTGCTTAAAAAAATTCTGCAGACTTTTTTCTCTACCCCCTGAAGAAGCCTAAAAATAAGAAAAAGGCCGAAACATGTTATGCTTCCTACAATTTTTTTTAAAAAAATTGCATCCTGAAAACCTGTTTCTCTTCTTTGTGATTAACTTCGGATGCTCACCTCCTTCTGTTTGCACAGTCTACTGTGCCAAAGCAGCAAACTGAGATCAAGCTGTCGGGAAGTCGCCCCTGCCGCCTTCTGAAATCCTCAGGTAGCCAGAATCAACACACAGACAATAGGGCTCTTTTCCAAGGCTTTATTCCCATTCAACCTAATGATTCTTACAGATCCTACGAGTGAGACTTAAGAGAGCTGCCTACTCGGGGGTTCTAACCTTAGGAATCAGTTGAGCTCCGTTTGGACGGGAAGGCGGGAAACCTCTGTACTTATGGGTTAGGCGGAGAGAGTCCACCCTTTTCCCGTGGGGCATTGGGGCGCCGCTGTTGCCATCACGCCAAGCAGGCTGAGCCTCTGCTCAGCGCCTGCCATCTCCCGCTTGATGCTACGCTGGCACCTAGCATCCAGAAACTGCTGTTGTGCCTCCCTCTCCCTGCCAGGGTCACTATCACTCTCAGGAATGTGTACCGGGAGGGGCTCTCCCCCTGGCTGCTCCTCTGAACAGCGTGCGGGTTCCTCTCCTGCAGTTTCTATCTCTTCCTCAGAACCAGAACTGCTTTGGGGCTCTCTGGGCTCCGGTCCAACCCTGACAGATAGCTCTTGATGGTGGACCCATAAGCAGGGCTTCTGTGACCAATCTCAAGATCCAGGCAGATTCATATGGGTGCAAATAAGCTGGGCCCAAATATTTTAGGGCAGAGCTTGGGAACCTTTTTTCTGTCAAAGGATGCACTCCCTCATGCATAACCTGTTGGGGGCTGAATGCTGTCCTTCGGTATGGCCAGAGCCTACATTGGGCAGAATTATCCCTTTCTCTCTCTCTCTCACTTCTGGCATTCCCTTTTCTGCATTTCTTTCTCTTCCTTCTGGGTGAGAGCTGGATCTCTCCCACCAGAGAACTGATCACTTGCAGGGGGCTTTTGAAACTAAGCGTAAGGCTTACGACTGTAGTTCTTTAAAGGCCCTGAAAGGAATAAGTAACTGATGCAGGGGGTACAGTATAGGTGTTTGTATGTTTATTAAAAATATTTTTTATCCCACTTCTCAACCAAAAAGGAGCAACTTACAGTCTGTCAGGCATCCTTTGTCCTTCAGGCTTATGATCTTAAAAAGACACAACACACAAAAAAAAGGAGATGGGAGGGAAGAGGAAAAAATAAAACAGTCTTTCGGAGGTGGTGGAATGACCCTGCTGCCACTCTCATTTCCCTCTGTACAGCTTGCCAGTGTTATATGCTCCAACCGCTTGGCCCCCACAAGCATTTGAACACCTGCTTTCTGTGCCAGCTAGAAGTTTCCAAACTATCCGTAAAAGCAGGCCCATGTAGAGTGCATTACAGTAATCTACTCCAGTTGTTGTTAGGTACCTTGTGGGGCCTCTCTGACAAATGGTCAGGTAGAAATGATTTTAATACGTAACATTATTTAGCCCTTTTACCCCACTTTTCTGTATAAAACAACCAAAGGAGCTTACAAGTAAAAAAAAAAAAAATACAGTTAAATTTAATAAAATAAAATAAATTAGTGCAGATATTAAACAATATAAAACACTAAGCAGAAACATCGGGCTGGAATATAGCTCTGCAATTAAGATTAATTGATATTCCATATTTGTCTGGTGGGTGGGGGCTGAACCCTTCCAATGGAACGTTTTGTTTAGAAAATGTAGAAACAAGCAGGACGTTTATGTGAACTACGAAAGCGTATTGGTATGTGGTTTGCCTCATTTTGCGCACCCAGAACTTCCTATGTTGGGGAAGAAACGGCTAGGTGCAAAGTGCATGCCATCAGACGTTCAGGTCTTTTTTCTTCTTCTTGGAGGGTAAGGCTATCAATGGTTACTAGTCATATGGTCAATGGCTATATGCTACCTCCAGAATCAGAGGGAGAATGTCTATGTATACCAGTTGCTGGAGAACATGAGTGGGAAGGTGTCATTGCACTCATGTCCTACTTGTGAACTTCCCATTGGAGCAGCTGATTGGCCACTGTGTGAACAGAATACTGACCTTGATGACCCTTGGTCTGATCCAGCATGGCTCTTCTTACGTTCTTTTATTAAAAAAAATTGTCTAGGTCCTTTATGTGCCATTTTTGCTAATGTTCACAGGATATCCTACTGCACAGCGGACAAAGTCCACGATAAGGTGTTTGCATACATCGCCCAGAGCCAACACAATGAGAACTTGGAGTGCCAGGCTTTCCTCTGCGGCAAACGGAAAATGGTGAGTATAAGACTCGTCTGATCTCACCTGATCTTGGAAGCTCAGCATGGTCAGCCCAGGTTAGTACTTGGATGGGAGACTGCCTGGGAATCAGGCTTCCTGCAGTGAGCAGGGCGTTGGACTCGATGGTCTTGTAGGCCCCTTCCAACCCTATGATTCTATAAGACGGAGGAGCCGTCATTCATGTGACGCGTACGGGGTGCAGGTTGAGCCAGGTATGGCCAGTGATGGGGGTTTTCCGGGAAAATGTTGAATTGCTAATTTGCAGAGGGTCGTTTGCAGCAGAACATTTTCAGTTTGCAGCAGAACATTTTCTGATACCCAAGAAAGTGATCTATTTTAGTATGTTTATTTTATTTGTAGTTAGTAAATCAAGCTAAAAGAGTACCCCGCATTAATTTTTTGTCCCAATACACCACAAGTATTTGATCTGAAATATTTGAGGAGGGAAAATTAAAGCACAGTTAATGTGATTTAAATGTTATGTAGACATTTTACTGGAATACTTGTAAAAATTTAAAGTAAGTAGCATAGCTGGCTGGGGAATGCTGGGAATTGTAGGACTTTTCTGTCTCAATATGCATAGAATTGCGCCCTTACACTGTTTAAATTTAAGGAAAAAAACAAAGGTGCTGAAAACTGTTGACACACTAATTACTTACAGCAACCCAAAGAGCTGTACAAGATTTGCTGACAACCTCTCATCTGTTTCAACAGAGTTCAACTCTCTTCTACTAAAGCTGTTGGGGCACCTTCTGTGTCACTGTCACTACTTATTAGTTTCTTTTCACACGGAGATATATATGAATTTCAGTGACATATTCTCTCACATTCTTATTAGGGATAATCACCTGAAAAGCATTAATCACAACTTTGTAACCGCCACGCTTGCCTAATAATGTATTTGCAGTTGGCATCCTTCCATCGATACTAGTGATTTATGAAATGGAAAATTTTCCACAAAAAAATACAGCTCTGGAAAAATTTACATTTTGGAAAACTTTCAGCCCTACTCTGCGTTCTTCAGTGACAAGGAGCGTGGTTATAGGGCCCTCTTCTGTCATCAAGCCTGGGCTTCTTCCCCCAACTGGGATTTTCACCTGGCCCCTCTTATTCTTGGTTATTGGCCATGCTATACAAATGTTTCTGTTCTAGAGGGCCTTTTGGTGTGTGTGTGTGTGTTTTATGTTTTATTATGTTCCTTTATTATGGTTCCTTACCTTGTACTGCTAAGATGAACCTTAAATCTATCACCCTCCAGTTCCCAGATCGCTGTGTTACATCACCACGCTGACTGAGTACACTCTAGCATTGAAAGCGCATGTAACCGCTACATGTGGAGAGGAGGAGTGGTGAAAAAAGGATGCGGAGTTAGAGCGTTCATCACGTTCTCATCGGCCTCCATGTGTAGAGCAGCAGAGGCTGTTGGCTCTGACGGCAGTGGGACGGTGAATCCTCTCCGGGTTTCAGTCAGAACCAGTCAGAACTCTAAAGGAGCAATCCAAGGTGCGAAGCTCCTTTAGAGTTCTGACTGGTCCTGACTGAAACTCGGAGCAAATTCACCACCCCACTGACATAAGAGCCACCAGGCTCCACTGGTGTAGAGGGAGACTGCCTGCTTCAAAGATCCTCCTCTATCCGTGAAGGCTCCTCGCAGGGTTTGGAACCCTGATTAGTGGCGGCCCTCTGCTGCAGGCAGCTGTCCTCTACATGTAGCGGGTGTGACTGGACTGGTGACAGAGATGGGGGTGGAGCTATCACATTGTCCCCCCTCCCCCTCCTCGTGTATAGAGGGCAGACGAGGTTCGAGTGCCTGAAGGGGTCTTCTACCATGGCAACAAAGGTGGGTTCCCGCACCCACGTGTGCTGAGAGAATACAGGCGGAGGAACTTCTCAGGGGAGAGTCAGTGAGAAGGAGATGTGCTTAACCCAGCCCAGACCTGCCAGTTGTCCACTTCAAGTGCCTGCCCCACTCTGCTGTCTCTCTGTCTGTCCCACAGCCGGAATTACTTCGTGTTTCAAAACCGCAATGGAGAAAAAGGATTGAAAACATTATGAGGGGAGCGTTTGTAGGCAGGGGACAGGTTAAATAGTCTCATCACACTTCCTGGTCCTTCCCTTCCTTCCTTCCTTCCTTCCTTCCTTCCTTCCTTCCTCCCCATCTCTCTCTCTCTCCCCCCCGCCTTTTTTCCTCCAAGGAACTCATGGCGGCGGACATAATCCTCCTCCTCCTCCATTTTGTCCTCACAACAACCACCCTGTGAGGTAGGTTGGGCTGAGAGTCTGTGACTGGCCCAAAGTCACCCAGTGAGCTTCCATGGCCAAGTGGGGACTAGAACCCGGCTCTCCTGACTCCCAGTCCAGCATTCTAGCCACTACACCACACTGGCTCTCTTTCTTAAAATGTCCCCACCACCACTTTTTCCTTATGGAGAAAATCTTCTGAATCAGTGCTTCTCGCCTCAGTGTCATTTTCCAAATGTCCTTGAAGACTTTTGTTCCAGAAAGTCTTCTCTCTCTCTCCCTCCCTGACAGGCAAAAATGTGTGAATGCTAATCTGACATTACAGAAGTATGAGGAGAGGATGGTATAATATCTTGGGGGCGTGGACCCTGAATATACGTCTAGTTTTCCCGTCTCTGGCATATAATTACTCTATATTTTTAGTGCCTGGGCAATTCACACCAGTATCTGGGTCTATTAAACTTGATTTGAATGTGACAGCTGAAATTGTAAACAGCTGTGCAGAGTTTCATACTTAATTACCATATTTAAGGAGAGGGGTTTTTTTGTTTTGTTTTTTACCCGTCATTTTTTTTTTAAGTGTTTTGCTCTTCCTCCAAAGATGCAAATGGCTCAGACTTTCAAAGGAGATCGCCTTCTCTTTCATGTCAAATTGACACAGAGACAAGTTTGGGCTAAATTTTGAAGTAGCTGCTCCCCTCAGCCAAATGGTAAAAGAGAAGATAATTCCAGGCTGTTGGTGAGCTCCAACTGAATACCGTTCCTATGTACAGGCAACTGAATATTTTTGTGGGTTAGTAGTTTCTGTGAACTTCTGAAAGACAAAACCAGTGGGCAGTATCCACCCACTGCCACTCCTCTTAGCCCATTTATGTAGCTCTGGTTTAAGGGACTCTGATGTAAGGGGCAATCCCATTAGCTGGTGCAACAGGATTGCTCAGAAAACCTGTTGGGCTAGCATATGCGATCTGCCATAAGGCTCCTTGCACCAGAGTTATATCAACTGCGTAAGTGGGGCAGTAGTGTTGGATAATGCCCTCTCTCTCTCTTTATATATGTATTAAAGAGAACTCCTGTCTTGGGGAAATTATATTTCTCACAGTATGGGTCGTATCCAGTATTAGTCTAGCTTAAATCCAATTCATTTCAATGGATCAACCCTAAATAGGATTAACTTTGGATACAACTCAGGGAGAGCAATCCTATGGCTCGTAGACAGAGTCTAGGGGATCATAGGATACATCAGATTCCTGGATCCGAGGTCAGAGCACTCTGACCTCGGACCCAGGAGACCAAGCTCCCCTCCCCCTTGTAGCCAGCATGGAGAGAACTGCGCCAGCTGCCTCTCCAAGGTCACAAAGATGACCTTGGAGAGGAGGGAAAGGGGGCGGTTCTGTAGGCAGGGAGGGGAAAACTCCCACCTAGCTAAAATGCAGAGCTGGGGGAGTGTGGAGGTGAAGGTCACCTCCGCTGCTTCTCCCGCTCTGCACTGGCTGGCTGTAAGCCTCCGAGTTCAGAGGCTAACGGCCATACCCATAGGATTGTGCCCTTAGTGTTTTCTTTCACATACGCACACCTCCCAACATTTTATGGAGGATGGGGACATTTGCATTTATTTTAAAAAGCATACTTCTTAAACTATGGGCATTTCTAAAGCAGGGGTGGGCAGAAGGTAAAATGGGAATCTGCCGGTAGATCTTTGGGTTATTTGCAGAAGATCAGCAAGGGTTTCCAACTCCCGATTCTTTAACAGTAGCAACAACAAAATGCCTTTTCCCACCTAAATTAGGCTGCTGAAATGAAGAAAGCTAGGGGTAACCAGCAGTGGACTTCTGCCTGAAAGTACTGGGAGCTCCATTCAGTTCTCCTACGGGAAACAAATTCCTCTGTTCAGAGGTACCCTACTCTTTAATTCTGAGCCTATGTCTTTTGCAGTTGTCTCCAGCTGGTGGGCCTGGGGGTTCTAGTAAAAAACCAAGTCGATCTGACGATCCTAAAGTCTGCCCACCCTAGGGGATAGTAACCCTTAGGTTACACAACAGGCAACAGTGCACCTGAAGCAGGGTTTGGTTCTCTCATCATTGAGGATTTCCCCCCCAAAGCAGGATTGGTTGGATTTCTGCCTGTCACATAGCTATTGAAGGCACAAGAACCTGTCAGCAAAAAGAAAAAGATGGCAAGCCTGTGTAGGGCTTTATTATCCCAAATGGCATGCTTCATTGTTTCGCATTTGATTTTGAGTTTGTGGGTACTGATCTTGATTTAGCGTGTTCCTCCTTTTTGTTTGTTTGATATGTCACTGATTGTGTGTGTGTGTGTGTGTGTGAGAGAGAGAGAGAGAGAGGCAGAGGCAGAGGCAGAGGGACAGATTTTATTTCAGAATTGTAGAGTGTGGAACTGATTTTTGTGAAGTCTGTACTAATCAGCAACTGGCAGCTCCAGCACCAGATTCTGCCCTGGCCCTGCCCTAGAGGCATATAGAGGGAATAGCTACTGCAGTAGTAGGGCTTGCTAGGAGGCCATCTTGTAGGGGTGAATGAGGGCAGTTGTTCCATATTCCCCCAGTTCCAACTCAATGCCTCCATAGCCATGCGGCAAAAAATTCAGTTCAGGTGGTGAGTTCTGTGAAGAAGCTCCCAAGTGCCCTGCAAGGCAGGCCAGCCTGCAGCGCTTCTCCTTTCTTGTTGCCACCAAGATTTGTTGCTCTAACTTTTGAGTGAGAGGACCTTCAAAGTAGGTGGGTTTTTACTTGGGAGGGGGTAACTATTGGCTGACTCCCCACTGGGCGAGTTCAGCCTGTTTACCCTTTGATTCCCTTTGCTCCTTCATGCTACACAGTTTACCAGTCTGGCACACAGGGAAATAGCCCTTGAGTGCTCAGAAGTATACAGTCAGTTCCCATATTCGAAATTAAGAAGCTTTATTCATATTTAAGATAAGGGATGATGAGGGAGAAAGCAAGTAGGTAGTATCTAAAAGAACTAAAACAGTGTGCTTTCTAAATAGCTATTACTAGACAGTTTTAAAAAGAGATTTCAGAACCTGTGTGCAAGATGCAGTGTTCACCCAAGACATTTCAGGATGACAAATTTCATAGGAAAAAGCCCCATTGTTTTATCCCAGTAGGATCAGGAGGGGGTTGGCAGGGGGAAGAGAATCCTCCAATCAGAAATGGCAGGGCAGCTCAATATGCTTGATAAGTAGGCACACCTGGGGAGATAGCCCATTAATGCTTTGCTACAACCCAGGAAGGCAGGCAGGCATAAGAGATGTTAACCGGTGAAGATTCTGTATTTACTCCTGGTAGGCAGGACCCACGGGGAGTGAGGGTGAGCAAAATTCCAGCCAGGACAGGAAAAAGCTAGATTATTAGACCAGAAATAGCTTCTTCTTTCTTTAAGGAGGTCAGCATTTTGATCTCAGTCCTTCTCTTACAGGTAGTACAGATTAGATATGGATGAAAAATTAGTTCAGTTGAGATTTTCATATGAACATCCTGAGCTAATAAGTAAGCCAAGACAGAGTCAGTTGTGTACCAAAATCCACAATTTTCTGAACTTGTCAATGCAGTTTGTCTCAGGAAGGGGCGGGGGGGGCAGGGAATGCAGACAGAAATTAGTGCATATTAGCCTTAACAGTTAAGAGATCTTGAGTATTCATTTGCTTTTATAAAGCAATGGTTCCAGCAGATTCTAGTGAAAAGAAAAACAGTAGACCCTGAAAACTTGCAGTCAGCTCATTGCTGTTGGTGAAGAGCATGGGAGTTGAGCAGGGCCTCTGAGTGACTTCATGACTGTGTTTATTGCTGGCCTTGCCTGTCCAGTCCGCCGTTGATCTGGCTGTCTTGGCTTTTGAGGCAGACGCCTTGCTGTGGGAGATAATGCAGCATAATGCAGCAGGGAGCTAGTGCAGCATAGTAGTTAAGTAATAAGAGCGATGAAACCGGTTGTTTATAGTTTTAATTATGTTAATTTAACCTGTAGACCAGTTAATGAAAAAAATTAAAATGCATAAGCTTGTGTAAAAAGTCATGGAAGAAACAGGATGCTTTATCGAGACGAGCAAAACCCTAGCTTAATTTTGTATTTTCAAAAATATAAATATTCGCAATTCTAAAAATAGAAAAAGTATATACAATCAATCTGTGTGTGTGTGTGTGTATGCACAGAGAAAAAGGAAAATAAACATGGGACTCAATTCCCTATCAAATTACTACATGCTAGACCAAAGACTCTGATCTTGGAGGCTTCCAAAAATTCTATGCCCTGCTGGGCTGCTGCCAGCAGGGCAGAAGGAGCAACAGGGGCAATTTTTGCCCCTCCTCCGTCCTTTATAGTGTTTTCCACTAGACAGGCCTCTGAGCCCATCTAGTGGAGTTGCACTGCTGGGGGAAGGGCCAAAGGCTGGGAGGTTGTTGGATCTGGTGGATCTATGGCTGCTCTCCTCCCTGCCCACTGGCACACCCCCATGCTTCCCTTTCCCAGCAGCTGGGAGGGGAGCGTGGGAGGGGGAATCCACATTTGGATCTCACCCTCTGCAGTCAGAGCTCTGTCTCTGGCAGCGGAAGAGGGGATCCGGAGCATCCTGTAGCACCCCCAGACATGGGCGGTGGGGGGGGGGGGAGGCATAGGACTGCTCTGTTTGTTATATTCTATATTTAACCACAAACTGCCCTTTGATTTTAAAGAAATGCAAATGAAGAGTGTATATATTATTTTCATACAAATTATTCCAGTAATTAATAAATACATTTTTCTGCAAAGCTATTTGTGTTTTTTCTCTTCTTTTTTTTTGTCGTAACTTACTTTATTTGGCAGGCAGTTGCCCCTAGACAATATTTCTGAAGCAAGATGCATATTTTATTTATTTTCACGTATGCTCTAGCAGACATCGTCTTAGAAGAGGCATTCTGTTCTGTGGGAGGGTGAAGCCAAAATGCCGCTTTTGGGATGGTGCTTTCCATCTGTGTTTTCTATAAGCACTTGTATTAAAAAATGTGTGTGTGTGTGCGCGCACGTGCGTGCATGCACGCATTTCTGTGTGTGTGTGTGTGTGTGTGTGTGTATAATTATTTTATTTATATCCTACCTTTCTCAGCATGGAACTCGGCTTCAGCAAGGTAGGTGCCTCATGTGCCTTCACACCATGCCTTGGGACATGGTTATATTACTATTTTAAACTGCTGCCTGGTTAAATTGGAGGAACTTTTTAGTCTATTTTTTAATTGATTGACCTACCCAAATAATTGATTAAATGTTGCAACTCTAATTATTATTTTTGCAAACCTGTGTTTACTTTTTTATGGAAAGGAAGAAAAAAAAAAAGATAAAGGCTTACCCCCCCCCAATTAAAAGAGGGAGGTTATTTCAATGACAGAATGTTGCATTTTATTATTCATATACTGCAAGGCCCATAGGTCAAATCCAGCCCATCTGGGGTACCAATTCAGCCCTCTGGGGTTCCCCGGATGGCAAAAGGGGCGGGCCCAAAAATTCCAGTGTATTTATGCTTAGAGCGTTTACATTTATTAACTAAGCCTTAGGAGAGGCATTTCAACCTTTCTCATGCAAAAGTCAGGAAACCACCCAATGGTTGGGGGAAAGGTGGTGGGCCCAGGGGAAAGTATGTTACAGGAGAGGGGGGCATGGCCCTCTGGGGGCTTCAGGTTCGCCACCCCTGGTTTAGCATGTCAGCCCAACCTGGGGTCCTGGCGTGTTGCTCCCAAACAAGCCAGGATTTGTAAGCCAAAAACAAACCCTGGTTTATGATCCAGGGTGTGACTGTCAGACACCTGGCAGACCCCATAACATGACTGATGAGCAGTTTTTGTCTTGGCGGGTCACAAGTCAGGAAGGCCTTAGGTAAAGCTTCTCTCTAAATATCTTCCTAAACTCAGTCTTTCGTTGCTGCCAGGGCATCTCTGTGCAAAACCCCCTTTTGCTTTTTAGACAGCTTTTATTCAAGAACCCTGATTTTTCATTTCAAGGGTAGGGCTGCAAAATCCTTTGAAATGGCCAACAATGGTGACCTGGTTAATTTGTAGGGTGGCTGTGTGTCCTCTTTTAGAGAGGACTGCCCTCTATTTGAAGGCATCCTCTGTTGGAAGGGCTGCCCAGCCCATGTCCAGTTTAAAGATAAAGGAGCATCAGAACGGTTGCCCATCCTGGACAGCCAACTGAATAGGCAGGCACACAGTTGTTCACCTGATGAGTTGGCCTGTATTTCTGTTTAAGTTCTAATAAGTACTGGTGTAAAGCCCGTGGCGACATGGGCATTAGTAGTCTGAGTATTTATTTATTTATTTCATATCCAGATCAAACTTTGCTCTGCCAAAATGTAGCCACCGCCACAGCTTTGTCATTAGCTTTGTCATTAGCTTGCTGCAGATTGTCAACAGTACAAGACTCCGGCAGTAATCGACACACCATCAGATGTGCTGAGTCTTGGATTTCTCCACATTTACATAATGTATTGTCGTCAGCCAGCAGCCCCCACTTAAATAAATTCGTCTTACACCTTGGTACCCCTTTTTGTTCAGTCGTTAAGTCGTGTCCGACTCTTCGTGACCCCATGGACCGTAGCACGCCAGGCCTTCCTGTCCTCCGCTCTCTCTCGAGCGTGCACAAGTTCATATTCATTGCATTGGTGATGCTATCTAGCCATCTCATCCTCTGCTGTCCCCTTCTCCTTTTGCCTTCAATCTTTCCCAGCATCAGGGTCTTTTCCAGAGAGTTTTCTCTTCGCATTAGGTGGCCAAAATATTTGAGCTTCAGCTTCAGTATCTGTCCTTCCAGTGAGCACTCAGGGTTGATTTCCTTTAGGATTGACTGATTTGACCTCCTTGCAGTCCAGGGGACTCATAAGAGTCTTCTCCAGCACCACAGTTCAAAAGCATCGATTCTTCGGCGCTCAGCCTTCCTTATAGTCCAGCTCTCACAGCCATACGTTGCTACTGGAAAACCATAGCTTTGATTAGACGGACCTTTGTCGGCAAGGTGATGTCCCTGCTTCTTACTATGCTGTCTAGGTTTGCCATAGCTTTCCTCCCAAGGAGCAAGTGTCTTTTAATTTCATGGCTACAGTCACCGTCTGCGGTGATCTTGGAGCCCAAGAAAATAAAATCTGTCACTGCTTCCATTTCTTCTCTTTCTATGTGCCAGGAAGTGATGGGGCCAGATGCCATGATCTTACCCTCATCCTTTTCATTGTCCTCCAAACTATATAAGGGAGAGTATTTCCAGCGGCCATTTATTCCTTTGTTAAATTACTCAAGTCGGTAATCTCATTCCTCCATTTACTTATTCGATTCTGTTCTTTGCTCCCCTCTAGGATATTAGTTCCAATCTGAGTATGATTGGAGGGAAATATGTTTTGCCATTTCCCTTGCAACTGGAACAATGTTCAGGGAGCATTTCCTGCTTTCCCTCCCTCTTCCTGTCTCAACTTTCCAATTATGTCCCGCATCAGCTTCCCTTCAATGAGCACCCCAATAATACAAACTCTTCCCATTACATTAAAGCAAGAACCACCTCCTGCCATAGCAGGCAGGGTCTTCCAACCCACCTTGCTCCCTCTTGTTCACCCACACAATTAGCCTCCCTCCTTCCAATAAGAATCCCTTCCCATTATATGGAAGCATAGACAGATCCACCCCTTCTCTGTTGTAGGGAAAGGAGGTGTTCCAAGCCCCCACACAAGAAGCCCTACCCCCACCTGAAAAACAAAGTGTGAGACTGGGGGGCGGGGGGAGAAGAAGAATCACTGTCTTTCTCTCACCTGCCCTGAGCCAGAGCCATCCAATATGGTGCCGGTCTTGCATCCTGCCCCTTCGCCCTGCCCACTACCCACCCACACACACACACGCACACAAATACAGAAGCCCCGCCCATGTACAGGGCATCATGGGAAGAGCAGCAGCGGCCCCTCCCTCCTTGCTCTTTGATTTGTCCCATTCAAAATAATACAATTGGGGGGGGCATGGCCATTGCCCCTAGCAGCCACCCCAAGACCTAGCAGAGCCCAAAGAAGCCTGCCTGTGAAGTAAAATGAATAAAAACAAACCCAAACAGAAACATAAAAAAGGAAAGCGAGAGGATACAGGTAAGGTTGAAAACATATGATGTCAGATCAGGTGCTGTTTGGCGCGTTTTTTTTAAAAAGATCGTTAAGCATTTCTTTAAGTTTCAGGTTGAAAACACGTGATGTCAGATCAGGTGCTGTTTGGCACAGAGCAAAGAAACATACTGTTTTGCTATTAAATCTCAAGCTTTGAACTTGGTTTAAGTTTCAAAATTTTCTGCACATCTACACTAGTCAAGCTTCATTTTTTTTAAAAAATGAGCAAAAACGGTCTGGTAGATCTCTAGCAAGAGGCGTTAACACTAACGTATTCATATATAGATTTCTAAACTTGCATCTTTCTCTATATAAATTAGCACATGCCAATTTATGTCCCTTTTCTGTGGTGATGCATTTCCTCCTTTTTGGCTATTTCATAAGTGACCACCCTATTAATTGGACTCTAAGAAGGCTCATGATGGAGTGTTCAGATGATTGCTTTATTATGGGCTTGTTCAGTATGGCTGTCAACCTTACCCCTGCCCCCAAAAGTAATTGCAGATTGAATATCAGCCCCCCAGGTGATGGTGTGAGTTTACCCAGGGAATGCCGTAACTGCCTCTCTCTGTATCTGTAGCAGAGACTGCCAGCATCAATACTGAATTAAGTCTTGAACAGTGTGGGACTTGTAGTGCTGTAAAATGAGGAATGAGTTCCTGGTTTAACATCTCTTAGCTGAGCAGAACCTCCAAATGATTTAAATCTACATGAGGAACTATCTATTAATGTGCTGCCATAATCGCTGTTGTATCTTCCTCTTATTTTTTCCTAGGCTCAAGCCGTCACCCTCACAGTTGCTCAGGCGTTCAAGGTAGCATTTGAATTTTGGCAGGCGTCCAAGGAAGGTGAGTATATGAAATTCACTTGTTCTTCTCTCACTGCCTTCTTGGTATATCCAGGTAATGTGGATTGTGTTTTCCCTTTCCTTCTTGTTGTTTGACTTTTTCTCCCTGGAAACAAAATATTCATTTATTTATTTAATGGAAGGTACGGTGAATGAAATTCTGATTGCTTTGCTCATCTAACCATGGGTCCCTCATAATTCTGACAGCAGGCTGCGGAGCTGCTTTGTGATTAAATGCCCTGCAACTCCTCCAACCAACCTGTGCCCCTGCCCCCTTCTCCCCTTCAAACACTTCATTTGTGTTTAAAGCTCAGGATTTCATTTTTGTTGGCAGCATGCACAGACATAGATGCATGTGGACCCATGCCATGCTCCCAAATAAAAAAATCGATTAATGAAAAGATGGCGTCTTTAGCAGCTACAGAGCACCAAAATGGTGGACTACAGCCTATTGCGGGGTGTGTGTGTGAGGGAGAGAAAATGGCCCCTGGACCTCCTGCAGTTGCCCACCCCTGACATAGACTGTACAATTAATTGAATGCGGGACTCCTACCAAAATGGCAGCCTCATGTGGCATTCTCCCTCTCTCATACGATAACATATAGAAAAATGTTATCCTCTGTCATCATCACGCTCTGCATTTCTTTCCAGTGGGAGCTAGCAATGCGAGCTGTGGGGAGGGGGTTCAGGGAAACGAACTGTATGACATCGGGACATGAGTTGAGTTTTACCTATGCATTATGGGGGGGGGGGAGAACTGCACATGGGGCTGCCATTTTTGGCAGCAGCTCTGTGTATATCATAGCATGTAGTGCACATCTGGGCAGATAGTCCTGATCCAGGATATTTGGGGCCATGGATGTCAAAGCACATCCGGCCTTACAGTGCTTGATAGCACCATCCTGGGGGAATTTGTCTGAAGTCCCTTCCCCTCCCTTCTGATCGTGTGCCAAGCTTGAAGGTCTCATGTCTGCCTCCTCCATTTCTCTTCTATCCTAACCATCTCTCATGTTCTCTTAAATTACACCGAAGGTTATTCTTCCTGGCTTCCTTTGTATGCCTAAAATGGCTTCCCAGATCATCGATTCCACCCTTAAAATAAAAAATAATTTTTAATAAATAAAATAAATATGTGGTGCCACTTCTCTCTTCCCTTCTCAGAAATCCTTTACCCCCTTGTAAATCCTTTGACTTAATCCCCAAGATCTCATCCCCAACAGAAACAAAAGCTCAAGACAGATGTACCTCCTTCCAAGAGCAAGTCATTTTTTCTTTCTGGCATGACACCTTCACTCCTCTGCTGATACGTGTGCCTGGCTCTGACTCCAGTATGTCTGTGTATGTGCGTGTGTGCGCGCGCGCATGTGTGTTTGTATGCACGCGTGCACACACACATGCTTCAGGCAGGCTTTCGGATAAATGTAACCTATTTTGTTTCCCTCTGTTGACCACTATGTTTAGCCATTTAAACATTTATTCTGTGCTGATTTTGAACTCAGGGTGGTGGTAGGGCGGAGTGGCTTCTTGGTTAATAGAAGGGCCAGATAATCAGCACCCTGCACAGTCAGATGGGGAGGTGACCTTGTGATTGTCATATGGGCCAGCCAATCAGCACCCTACACAGTCATATGGGGAGGTGACCTTGTGATTCTCATACGGGCCAGCCAATCAGCGCCCTGCACAGTCATATGGGGAGGTGACCTTTTCATTGTCATATGGGCAGACCTGTCCTTGAAACAGGAGGAACCAGTTGGTTTTGGGTTCAGCAATTCTGAAATGCCTACATCTGTCCTTAAAGGGCTGAGTGCAAATTTCCCCTAAGCTCACCCCCTCAAGAGTCTATCTGTCTATATCTGTCTCTGCCCTAAGTGTCTGTAAATATATTGACTCACGTTTATCCTCTCTGCCTTCCCGTTTCTCTGTTATTGTCACCTTTATAGGGCCAGCAGCTTTTCCCCTGGCCCTGCTCCTATACTTTCTCACATAGAAGCCTAACATGCAGAAATGTAACAAGTTCCCCTTCTTCCACTGCTTATCTTCCTGCCAGGAAAACTGCACCTGCTAACTTTGTGAGGCTGCCGTCAAAGGTCATTTCGTGTGCAGGGCCAGTAAAAAAAGTTAGTTACATGACACCTCTGCCTCCTTTCCCTTCTGCTGAAATCCAAGGTGTAAAGCCCACATTTATTTTATTTATTTTTATTTATTGTTATAAGTATTTTTAATACCGCCCTTCAATCACATTCTCTGGGTGGTTTACAAAAAGAATAAAATGATTAAAATGTAAACACAAACAATAAAATAAGCTGAAAGTCGCAAAATAATAAAAGCGATGTAAAGCAATCAGCAGGATTAAAACTGCATCAAAAAAGCTTGGGAAAATAAAAAAGGTCTTTGCCTAGCACCGAAAGGACAATAAGGTAGGCAGCAGGCAAATCTCTCTAGGAAGAGGATTCAACAACTAGGATGCCATCGCCAAGCAGGTCCTGTCTCTGGTAGCCACCTGCCTCAACTCAGATGGCACTGACACCCCCAGGAGACCTTCCATTTAAGATCTTAAGTATGTTCAGAGACAGGCAGTCCTTCAAGTACCCTGGTCCGAAGCCATGACGGGCTTTAAAAATCAAAACCAGCACTTTGAACTGGGCCTGGAAATAGACTGGGAGGCAGTGCAGTTGACAATATGATCGCTTTATGATATGACCGTACAGCAATGTAAAATGGAGAGGAGGAGGATCATGTATGCCACCTTGGGCAAAAAAAGGCAGGATATAAATGTAATAATAATATGATTGTACAGCAGTATGATCATTTTGGTCTGGGGCTGCCTTTTTCTTTGCTTTGCTTCTGGAACTTTGTAAAACACCTGCGTATATTGATAGCATCATATCAATATATGAACATAGGAAGCTGCCCAATTGCATTGGCCCATTTGTCCATCCAGCCCGGTACTGCTCGCTCGCCAGGGCCTCTTCTTCAACCGTGCCACCTGAGGCCTTTTTAACGCAGGTGTGGGCAACTTGTGGCCTTCCAGATGTTTTGGCCTACAATTCCCTTGATCTCCCACCATTGGCTATGCTGGCTAGGCCTGATGGGGGTTGTAGGCCAAAACATCTGGAGGGCCACAAGTTGCCCACCCCTGTTTTAACGGGGCATGTGGGGATTTGACCTTCTGCATGCCAAGTGCATGCTTGGCCACTGAGCCACAGTCCACAATGGGAAATAGGTTTCCATGGGAGATAGTTTCGCAGTCCCCTCTCTCCAGAAAAAGCATGTGGGCAGCATGTGGGCAGTTGCCTGGCGTCCACCCATGCTCTTTGGATAGCCCAGAAGGAGTAAGGTGAGTGGTTGCTAGGCAACCACCCATGTGCTTCCTGCAGTTCCCATCCGTCTTCATCATCACAACGCGCGCGCGCACACACACACACACACACACGTTCCCTCCATTGAGAAAATGCTTTAGGCTAGGCCTTCTGGTTGTGGCCAGCTGTGTGGTGCCAGTGGAGGGTATGTTGACAGTGTGAGACCATCTGTCTTTTTTGTCAGTGGTGGCCTGCTTACCGCAGCTGCAGGGAGATCAGCAGCACTCCAGACAGACAGTAAGCTTGATTGGATGGTCTTTCCAAGTCTTGGGGTTATGCCAGTACGAAAGGCCCTCTCCGTTTGCCGCACATGTTCAGCAGTTGGCAGTGGTGAAAGGTTGATTAGAGAGAGAGTTTTGTCTGGAAATCCTTCCCCCGCTCCCGTGCTTTCCCTCCCACGTCTCCGTTCCTGAGATAGCGGCACCTGATCTGTGTATGTCCCAGGAAATCCAGGCCTCCAACATACGTGTTCCAAAGGGTATCGCCTTCTGCCAGAATTTTTTTTACAACAGCCTCACCCTCGTACGACACTCTCTGTTACTCAGCGTGCTTTTGGTCGCTGAGGTGCAGCCATTAGTGTCTGGGAGATGGGTATTGATTGGTTTTTAATTTATTGTAACTGTGTTGTAGTTTATATGCTGTTTAGCCACCACAGGGAGGCCTGTTTCCTGTATCTGAAAGCCAGTTTAAAATTTTTTTAAAAAGCAATGTCGTGGCTCAAGCCCTTGGGATAGGGCAGTCAAGACACAACATGAAGGAGCACAAGGTGCTAGATTCCAGTTCGCTGTCTTAGGGAGGCTTCATATATTACATTAAAAACAATAACAAACATGTGCTGGTCCATGAAGGGGAAAACAAATCCAAGATTGGCAGTATCTTCATTAGGACCAATCGAAATTCCACCAAAATGTGCAAGCTTTTGAGTTCTGGAGAACTGGGAAACTTGCACATTTTTGTGCCGTGTGGATTGGTCCTGATAAAATAATACCCAGAACAGGCAGTGTAGTTCCTGCAGGAGCCGATGCGCCCCTGGATATCTTTCTTAGTGCCCACCAGCTTTCCCTACCCTCTCCCACTTATTTTTTAAAAAATTAATATATTTTCTTACTGATAGTTGGTATTGCTGTGAAATAGGATTCTGTTTGAGCTGAAAATTGTGGGTTTGGAAGAGTTGTTTTGTGTGTTGGGGCTCATAACTCACCTCTGCCTTGTACTCAGTCTTTTGTGCGAGTGACTTGTCCTTTGCCAGGCCTCCCATGGCAGCCATTCTGTGGTGGTGCCCAGGACAGCTTCTCAAATTGCCAAATGTGCCCTTGGGCCCAAAAAGGTTGCCCAGACCTGGTGTAGTCCAACTGTAGACCATATATTGCTCTGTGAATGTTGATTTCCATTCAAGAAAGGGCGTGGATCTGGTACAATTGAAGTTCGTTGTTGTTTTTCATGCTGGGAGACCCGGTGGTTGTTCTTCCTGTTCAGGCCCAGCATGGCTGTGATGATATCCTTGGGTGGCCCTTACTGATGACTGTCCTGGGCCCCTCTTTTTAAAAATTCTCAGCAGTGGTCAGCTGGGGTGCTGCCATTTTAATTTCCCACAGTGCCCCCAATGTAGTGTTGCTCTGTGTGATTGTGGGAAATGTTAATGGCGGCCTGCCGTTTTAATTTCCCACAGTGCTTTGCAACGATGCTATGACAGAGGCATTATCAGGAATGAAAATGGTGGCTGCCTGGTGCCAATCAGAGGACCAGATTCACTGGGTGAACCCACCACAGGAGGGGCACGGGCACAGGAGGATCCCACCAGAGGGTGTTATGCTGAGGATCCCCCTCATGCCTGGAACAAAGTCCTGTACCTCTTGATTGCCTGCTAGATATGCTTGTGGAAGGAATCACATCTCAAACGTCCCTCCCTGTATGTCCTTTTTTATATGGCAGGGTTGGAGACTGTGTGGCCCTCCAGATGTTGTCGAACTGCAACTCCCATCAGCCCTAGGCATAGCGAAGGAGAATGTGAGTTGCAGTCTTCCAACATCTGAAGGGCCAGACATTCTCCGTCTCTCCATATGGGACTGAGTAGAATGCAGCACCCCGGCTGTGGAATGAGCTCCCTAGAGAGGTTAGCCTACGTTTTGCAGCGCCAGGTGAAGACCTTTTTGTTTTGTTTTTTCAGGAATTCAGCATTTTAACATTCTAGTCTTTTAGCTCTGCTGTTTTAAATTTGTTACCATGGTTTAAATCTCTGCATTGCTGCTAGGTTTTATGCAGGTTGTACTTTTATATTGTCATTTTAATGCTTTTATATTTTATATTGTTTTTATGCTGTAGTTGTGGTTTTAATTGTTGTGAACTGCCCAGAGAGCTTCGGCTATTAGGCAGTTTAGAAAATAAATAATAAACAAACAAACAAAATGTTGCAAAACACGGAAGCAGCGTTGTGCCTTGTTAGTTAAAATTAGCATTTAAAAGTTTGCCACAAGCATACAAGCTAAAGGGCTCTTCATTTGTTTTTGTTTTCCCATCCTAGAGAAGGAGAAGCAGGAGAAGGCCATCTTGGAAGGAGAGAGCGTCAGCAGTCCAAGCTCAGATAGCTCAGCCTCCCCAAAAGGATGTAAGTGACCAAGGAAACAAATGCTGTTCGTAGAATTACCGCTCCCACATGCATTACTAATGTCACTTCGAGCAACGGGACTGATGATGTGCTATCACTGTTAGGGAGATGGTACCAGGGAGAGGGAGGGACAGGGACCAGTTAGAGCAGGCATGTTCTTTTCCCGCCATACAGTGTCCTTGGTAGTTCTTGCAACTAAGAACTAGTGCCCGAGTTTGCTTTTTTATTTATTTTATTTATTTACAATATTTATATACCGTTCCACATCAGAAGATTTCAGAGCAGTGAACAACAAAGGTAAAAGAATAAAACACCAGGTTAAAAGAGTTAAAACAATTTTTAAAAGACAAATTCCAATAAGGTCGAATTTAATAAACCGCAGCTGGTCATGCAAGGAAGGCCCCTCGAAATAACAGTGTCTTCAGGAGGCGCCAGAAGGAACACAACGTTGGCGCCTGTCTGACCTCCAGAGGCAGGAAATTCACAGGAAGGGGGCCACCACACTGAAGGCTCTTTTCCTGGTGAACTCCAGCTGGGCCATGGTTCCATGTGGAACCGCCAGGGACATGCCCTCTGATGACCTCAGCAACTAGGCAGGTTGGTTTTGTCTTTCTCCCTCCCAATCCCTTTTCCTTTTGTGTTGTGTCTTTAGATTACTGACTTTGGCAAGCCACTTTGGGAGCTTTTATTTTGGCTGAGAGTGACATAAGAATCCCTTAGATAAAGAAAACTAGCCCAGTATTGTCCACTGCAACTGGCAACAGCTGTCCAATGTCGCAGGGTCAGACATCTTTCCCAGCCCTTTCTTCCTGAGCAATTCTTCTCCCAGGTCTCGAATAAAGGTTTTCCCCACCCCTGCTGCCCGAGACACTTTACGCCAGGGGTGTAGAACCTTGGGCTAAATCTGGCGCACCTGGGTTCTGAATCCAGCCCTCCGGGGTTTTCCAAATGGCCCCACTTCCTTCCCTCCCCCACAATCACTGATCATTTTGTGGTTTCCTAGCTTTTGTGCAGTTCTTTTCCCCATTCTAAAAGGTTGAAATGCCTCTTCTAAGGCTGAGGTACTGGCAGTAAGAACTGTAAGCTAAAACATGCTGGTATTTCGGTCCCACCCCTTTTTGCCTTTAGCCCCACCCACCACTGGAATGCAGCCCCCGAGAGCTTCTTCAGAATTGAGTTTGGTCCTCGGACTGAAAGAGGTTCTGCACCCCTGCTTGAAGTGGGCATGCCAGGGATTGCACGTGTGGTCCTAGGTATGCAAGGCATATCCTCTACCACTGAGCTAAGGACCTTCCCCCATCTTTAAATGTTTGAGACACCCCCACACCAGCACACACGCATAAAAAAATCAGTGCTAAGTCCTGGGAATCAACCTGTGAGTGAAAGGGAGGTCCTCAGTTTGGCTAAGTCCTAATACAAATGCAGCAAATAAATAACAGTTAAATCCTGGTGGGAAATCTTAGCAGCCTGCGTGTGTGAGCTAAGTATGCAGAAGTTCCAGTATTCCTTGTCCCTCTGTGAAAGCAGACTATACTATGTAAAATTGAAGAATTGCTTCCAGGTTTGCAGCAACTCATCCAGGTCACAGAATTTGGCATTTCTGGGTGGAGAATTTGGAAATGTTTCAGTCTTTAGAAGCCCAGCTGACCCCTAAAGTGAGGTCCTAGTTACTTTCGTGGTAGTGCAGGCAAGTGTCTGGGGAAACTGAAATAATTTGTGCACTCTTCTTTAAAATGAAACGAGTGAGACCTGTTCAGGATTCCAGCAACTCCATTTCATTTCCCTCCCCACTTGTCTGCTCCCCCCACCCCCCAACATTCAGCATTCTGTTGGAACTGCATACACTCTGTACTGTTTTGGAGTTCCCTCCCTTCATTTTTTTTTTTTTCTAACTATGTTTGTACTTCTGCATACCCTGGGATTCCCCCCAACATCGCTGAAAACTCCTTCTTGTGCGTGGTTGGCACCATTTTGGCTACGTAAGGAAAGGCACTCACAGCGTGGACACTGGAAACAGAAGGAATGATATTTTGTGTCTTTCTGATCTTGTCTGTTTGGGTACAAATCCCCCTAAGGAACTCCCATTGCACACCCCCATAAACACACTGCACAAGCATCACAGAAACAAAACAGGGAGGGAGCTGTGCTCTTGGTTATCTGTGGTCTCGAATAACTGAAATCCTTTCCTTCCCAGAGATGCTGAGATTAAGGTGCATGTCATGTCTACAGATGACATTGACCCCTGATTGAAACCCATCAAGGACTTAACAGCCCTTTTGACCTCTGTGGCTCTGTTATCATGAATCTTCTGTGCCTCTTATTCCTCAGCGGGGAGGAAGGGAAGGGGGCAGCCCTCCACATTCCTGCAACTAGCTTTCTGAAAAGCGCTTGGAGGAACCCATTAAAACTCTTAACCGCCTGGATTGTGCCGCTTGTAAAATGGGGTTATGCCTTCCGGGTATTGTTTTTAAGCTATATCCTCCTTTGCAACTGTCTCATGGCAAAGGCTATCTCTTAAAGCTGGGGGGGGGGGGTGCAAATAGCCTTAAAAGACCTGTGAGGGGGTGGGGTGGGGTGATTGGGGTAGGGGAGGGAGGTGGAGCAAAGAGGACCATCTGTCTTCTTCCCAAGCAGGCCAGTGAGATACTGCAAAGTGGCACCGAGGAAGTAATCTATAACTGGGACTTCCATCCAAATTGGCTGCGTTGTATTGATCTGTGTGTGTGTTGGATAGGAAAGAAATCCACTTTTAACGGCTGCTCCATCCTAAAATGCATCTCAGGGTAGCACAGATATAAATCGACGAAATGGTGGGTGATGAAGAGCTGGATAACATTCTGTGGTCAGAATCCTTAAATCTGACCTCTGCTTTGGCTTTATCCAATATTTTAGAGCAGCCTTTTCCAACCTGATGGCTGCCAGCTGTGTTGGACTGTAACTCCTGTCATCCCCTTTCATCTTCCTATCATGGCCATGCTGGCTAGGAGTGATGGGAGTTGGAGTCCAATACAGCTGGAGAGTGCCAGCTTGGGGAAGACTGTTTTAGAGTATGAAATTCTTCTGGGGCTTTTACAAAAATGGATAGGTTGATTAAACAGGTGTGGATATTTCCAAGACCTCTATATAGGTGTCTTCTGGAGGTGCTGAAAGAAAGGATGTAGCTCCTCTGTATGCTTTGCGTGCAGAAGGTCCCAGGTTCAACCCCTGGCATCTCTAGGTAGAGCCGGGAAAGACCCTTACCTGAGCTCTTAGACAGCTGCTAGATGGTATGTTTTGACTCAGTAGGTATGTTTTCAGTGTTCCTGTATATCTTAAGTGTAAAGAACTTGCATCTTAATAATTGCAATCTTCCACTCATTAGACGCTAATGGATAGAGGAATCTACCACTTCAATATTTTCCTTTTTATTCCCTATTACAGTAACACACCATAATCAAAGTAGCCTCAGAAAAGTAAACCCTTAACTCTGCTGATTAAAATTTTCCCATGCTGGCTAGTCATCAGAGGCTTTAGTTGACCACACTACCAATTAAACCAACTAAGGCTGCAGCCCTTTCTACATGTATTTTTTATTTTATTTTTATTATATTACATTTCTATGCTGCACAACAGCTGAGGCTCCCTGGGTAGTTCACAACAATTAAAACCATAAAATACAACATGATAAAACATAATATGAAACTTAAAAGTTTAAAAGTAGCAAGTAAAACCAAAGTAAAATCCAACAGCAGTTAGAAAGGAAAGGAACAGCAGGGAAAGACTGGGTGAAAAGGTGTGTTTTTAGGAGGCCCTTGAAAGATGCCACATTTTCTGCTTCCCAAACTGCATGGGGGAGGGTTTTCCAGGGGTGGGTGCCACTACAGAGAAGGCCCGCTGTCGGGGTTCTTCATAGCGACATTCCTTTCATTTGGGAATGACCAGCAAGGCCTATGAGAGCCAGTGTGGTATAGTAGTTAGGGAAGACCTGGGTTCAAATTCTCCCTCACCTGTGATTTCACTCTCTCTCTCTGCCTAGCTTAATTCAGTGGGTTGTTGTGTCCATAAAATGGGGGTGCGTGGGTGGGGAGCACCTTATTCTGAGCTCTTTAGAGGAAGGACAAGATTAAAATTTAATAACTAAATGAGATATTTGGGAGTAACGTTGTTGAAATCAGTGGGACTTGCTTCCAAATAAACATGGATAGAGTTGTTTTGTAGAGCTTTTGGCTACTGGTAATTTTTTTTGCAGGGGTGTGTGTGTCTGAATGTAAATAATGGGTTGGATCCAGACTTAGTCATACTTGGAGTACATCCATTGAAATCAATGGGACTTAAGTTGTTATGACACGTAGTTGGTCATGACTAACTTGTCCCATTAATTTCAGTGGGTTTGTGCTATATATGACCAAGTCTGGATCCAACCTTGTGTATATGTGTGTGATATATAGATATATAGATATATTTTAAACCATTTTTATGCTCCCTTCAACACATCAGATTTCAGGGCTGTGTACAGCGGAAAACAGATTATATACATACATACATACATAAAATTACCCCACCTCTGTAAAGCATATGCATTACTCCAGGCAGTTTAAAGTGATTTAAAATCACACAATCAGAACCAATTAGTAATATCAAATGAAACACAAGGAAGGTGGGCACAGCAGCTAAAATACAATCTTCAAAGAAAACACAGGCATAGTATGCTAAATCCAGCCTGTGTCAGCAATAGCCTCTTAAGACATTGAAATTTTTTTTCAGCGTTTCCTCTATCTGTGCAATGATTATCTACCAGCAGAGTGTGCATGTTGGATGTTGACATTTCTGTGTCCCTAAAAATGCCACATCCATCATTTTCGACATGTGGGAGAGGCCCATGTTCCTAAGCAGAGTACCAAAATACTGTGTGGTTCTCCAGCAAAAATGGTGATCAGCAACAGATAACAAATTAACGCCATATCTGTTTGCATACACGGGAGGAAAGTTTGTCTACAAAATCTTCTACTTTTCTGTGCTGCAAACTTGCCTCCAGAAGCTCCCAGCTTCCTTGTGTTGCTGAGGATTTCTACAATTCAAATATATGCTTATTTGAAGAAAGAAAGAAAAGTAGGGCATATTGAGATTTGAATGCAAAAGATGTGTTTTCCTAAAATGACATGGAGGAATTTTTATTCATCACAAAAACGTCACCATCTTAAATTGAAGCAGTGTGGACTGCAATGCAAGTCTGCATTGTGCAGTGTGGACTGCAATGCAATGTTGGGCTCGGGGTATGGAGTATAATGCAGAGGTGCGGTGCCCCAAGCTCATGGACCAAATACAGCCTGTCTGGGGTCCCAGTCCCTCGACCACCAACCGTTCGGTGGTTTCCTGGCTTTTGTGCAGTTTTTTTCCCATTCTAAAAGGCTGAAGTGCTTCTCCTAAAGCTTAGTTACTGGCAGTACGAGCTCCAAGCTAAAATATGCTAGAATTTTTTGGCCCTGCCCCCATTCTCCCCCCCCCCCATACTGCAGCCCCTGAGAGGATCCCCAAAATTGAATTCAGCCTTCTGGCTGAAAGATGTTCAACATCCCTGGTACAAAAGGATCAGTTGCAGCTGCCTTGCAGCAGGGGACAATGTCTTGTGGCTGGAAGAAGTCAATAAATATAGTGCCACAGCCCACTAGGCCATGGTTTTAATAACAATGCGTCCTAGAATATGTGAAGTAGTAATAACTCCGATTGTGTGCTGGGGTTCCATTCATTCATTCCATTCATTCATTCATTGTGTGCTGGGGTTCCCTCTCCCCGCTGACAAAACACTGCCTGTCCCCTTCAAAACACACACGATTTGGATGAGCAGCTTAAGAAAGCCTGGCATCTAAGCAGGTATCTCCCAGCACTTCTTTGTAAATTAAGCATGGATCACACACTTTTCAACAAGTTATATATTTACTTACTAACTTACTTACAATATTTATATACCACTCCACATCAGAAGATTTTGGAGTGGTGAACAATAAAAGATAAAAGAATAAAACACCAGGTTAAAACAGTTAAAATATTCTAAAAAGACATTCCAATAAGGTCAAATTTAATAAACCGTGGCTGGTCAGGCAAGGAAGGCCTCTCAAAACAACAATGTCTTTAGGAGGCGCTGGAAGGAACACAACGTTGGCGCCTGCCTGACCTCCAAAAGCAGGGAGTTCCACAGGAAGGGGCCACCACACTGAAGGCTCAATGACTGATGTTTGTTTTTTAACCATTTTGCACATTGAGCTAATATATTGCTTGTCTGTGTTTTTGTTTTGTTGCATTTATACCTCGCCTTCCAGCTAAGATTGGTTCCCAAAGCTGCTTACAACAATTAAAATCCAACACATAAGTACCATATTGTTTGGGGTATGTTGGGGACGGAGGGGTCAGCAGCACGAGGTATGGCAGACTCTTCTGGCCCCTTGCAGGTGATGGACATAGTTCAGGTTTGAGGCTTGTCCTTCTGGGGATGCAGAAAGAATCATAGGGCAAGAGTAGTAGTTAATCTTATTCGTTGCCCATAAGCCATAACAACACTAAAATATCAATTAAAAAATACAATCCAAAACTGGTATTCAGATGTTGGTGTCAGGCAGGGATGTTGGAGAAATCCGCAGTGGAATCAAATGAGCTTGGATTTCTATGAATCCAACCCACAGATTCCACAGCAGACCAGCTTTTCCTCAGTCACACGGATTCCACAGACTTGTGAACTATTTTTTTTAACTTTCCAGAATGTTAACCAACTTAGTCATAGAAAAATACATGAAATAAAAAAATTCCAGCCAAAAATGTCCAATTCCCCCATAGGCTAAAGCATAAAAATGCACATGGGGAGGGGCACATTTTATGAGGGGATTTGCACATTGCGGGGGGGGGATTTGCACATTTTTGAAAAATTGGGGGGGAAATCCGATTCTATCAGTGACAACAGGACAAAAGGCACCTGACAGTCCGTGAAACACAGACGGAATGGGCTTTATAAAAACCATACATCCCTAATGTCAGCCCACAGACAAACCTCTTTCACTGACCCCTAGACTGTTGAAAAATATTAAAATAGCTCGCTACTGGTAACTTGGCAGGTGCAGTTGTGAGCCCCTGGCTTCACTCTTCTTGCCTTCCTGGGAACTGGTGAATCCAAGAGAATTTTACATTGAAGGTGGAGCTCTGTCCTGCATGCTCTAAACCAACCTTCCCCAACCTGTTACCCTCCAGATACGTTGGACTGCAACCCCTATCATTCCCAGCCAGCATAGCCATCAGTGGGGAAATGCCATGGCAGAGTGGTAGAGCACATCCTTTGCATGCAGAAGATCCCCATTTCAATTCCTGGCATTTCCAGGTTGGGCTAGGAAAGAATCCTGCCTGAAACCCTGGAGAGTCGCTGCCAGTCAGTGTAGATGGACCAAAGGTTTGACTGAGCATAAGGCAGCTTCCTATGTCCCTATGCTGCTTTAAATCTTTCCTCTCCTATATCTCATCTTCCTTAATTTCCTGCCTTTGCATTCCTGTCCACACACAGCAGTCACCACAGCAAACCTGCTAGACTTGGAGAACGTTGCCAAGACTCCTTGGACCGCAAACACCAAGTCTGTGCACTTAGACGGCACCATCTTCAGGCCGCGTTCATCAGAAAACAACAACGTTGTGTGGGTAAGTGTGGCAGGAGCATTCCACAGTCTCTGCAAAATGTGCAAGCGATAACGGATCACACTTAGCGAGACCCTGATGAGCTACTGCAGGGGTAGGCATACTTCAGGCTTGCAGGATCTACTTTGTTGTTGTTTTTTCTCCAAATGGAGTCTCGTGCAAAAGACTTAGCATTGAAAGAATTCTGAGCCCAGGAATTTGGGGGATGGGGGTACTAGAACTGAATGGAGCTCTTCCTTTTCCATGCACAAATCCACTCCTGGGTACTCAAAAGATTTCTTCATTTCAGCAGTGTAATTTAGGGCAGAAGGGAAGTCATTTTATTTCTGCTGTTGTTAAACAATTGGAAATTAGAAATCCTTGCTGATCTATGGCAAATCATTCAGAGATCTACCAGTAGATCCAGATCTATCGACTGCCCACTCCTGAGCTACTGGGCCTGATTCTGAAGGACATTTTTCATTTGTTGTTGAAATGAAATATAAACTGTTCTTTTCAGTGGATCTGGACCTGTAGATCCTGGCCTGGTTCACACAACACTAAGCCATGGTGTGGCTTGTTGAAATGTGGCTTATTGTTGTGTCTGAACCCATCCCTGCAAACAATCCATGGTTTGTTAATCAACAACAACCCAGAAAGAACCCATGGTTTGTTGGGTTGTGAACTCTGGCTTGTTTAAACCATAGCTTATTGTGATGTCTGAACCCCAAAGCATAGCTTATCTCCAGTTTGTTTGCTGCACTGTCCAACCAGAAACAAAGTCATCCAGCAAGAGTAGCCTGAGAATGAAACCACTCTAAAGACTGACAAATGGGTGGGAGAGAAAGAAAATAGTAATAGGGAAAACAAGCTGTGGTTTGTTTGCTGGTCTGCATGACAATTCATGACTAAAGCCAGAAACCATGGTTAACCTAAACCAGGGTTTAGTGAATGAAGCCACTGGGTCCATATTGCAACTCCATCGACTTGACGAACTATTGCCCTCCTCTATCAATCTTTCTGGGCCCTTACTTAGTTTTACTAGTTCAAACATCGCTACCATAAAATTAAGAATTTCTCTGATCAGGAGTAACCTGTATACGGATTTATATGCATATATACAGGTTATCCCAGCATATGTCTCATGGGGATGCAGTAGGTAATAGCCTCCACCTCTTGAGCCACCATTTTGCATCTCCCTTCCCCCATCAATATTTTGCACCCTGCTCTGATAGGTGGACTTTGTGGATCTGGTAAAAGTGTAAAAAACAAAACAACAAAAAAGTGGATCCCACAAGAGAGGTCTGGTCATGGCTATCCTAGAGAATGCACCCAACTCTCTGCAGTTGTGCATTGAAGAGGAAGATGAGTACTGAACTGAGAACTGGAATGAAGCCTGTCTGCCAGTACTGAGTTCCCTGATGAGTCTCCAAGGAGCACACTTTGAAAACTACTGGTAACTTGCTTAGTCACCAGAGGCGACCAGGAATTCTATGCAGGTGACTGAGCGAGCTAACGGAGGAGGGACAGATCCTCCACCCTGCCTTTCGCAACCAGCGTGGAAACTAAGCAGAGGAAAGATAGAGGAAAGATGGAGTGATCTGTCCCTCCTGTGCTGGTAGAAGGCTTTTGTTTACTAGCCTGCTAAGAGTCTAGTGGCCTGTGTTTCCGTGCTGTCCACAGAGGAGAACACAAGAAGAGCCATGCTGGATCAAACCAGGGATCCATCTAGTGGAGCATGCCATTCACACAATGGCCAACCAGCTGCCCATAGGAAACCCAGAAGCAGGACATGAGCACAATACTTCATACTCCTCAGCAAATGATATACAAAGGTAGACTTCTTCTGATACTGGAGGTAGCATAAAGCCATCCTGACAAGTAGCCGTGGATAGAAGGGGATTCTCCTTTCTTGTATGGAAATAGATGCTGCTAGCCTCTTAGCGGGCTAGTAAAACATTTTGCAGGCTAGTAATTTTTTGAGCTTATTTTCAAGGCTGGTCCCCACCCCTTTTTTTTTTTTTTTTAGCAATTGCAAATACAATGCAAAAACTACATTTTAACACTTGTATGCTAGCTGAATGACTTTAATTTCAGTTTGGTTTATTTTTTCCCCTCTCCCCCGCTTTCTTTATAACAAAGCCAATGGATGACGGGCTGGATGAAGCATTTTCAAGGTAATTATGATCATTTGTTTCTTGAACGTTTTTCCACCAGGGGCCTACCCTGGAAACAGACTTGATTAGTGACTGCTTTTTTTTTTTAACGCTTCTAATCTGAATCGTCTGTTGCAGTCTGACCCCTTCAGCAGCGCTCTGTTTGGCTAATTGAACGACGGGATTTGCAGCCGCTTGCATACGTCAAATATTTTGATAACATCTTAGGGCAGGAGCTAATTTGTGTATACGGTGGGGAATTAAATTCTCTAAACGATGCAGCCTGGTTGGTAAATGTCTGCTTTTTCACAAACGGAGGTAGGAAAATTGAGTGTGCTGAAGCTAGAAGCACATTGTATCTGTGATGGTGCTGGGAGGGGGAGGGATGAAGTTCTACTATGGACAACGTGTGACCCTCCAGATGTGTTGGCTTACAACTCCCCTCAGCCTACACCATTGGCTATGCTGGCTAGGGCGGATGGGAGTCGTAGGCCAAAACTTCTGGAGGGCCACACACTGCCCACCCCTATGCTGGCATGGCCCATTTGGATTCCTGGTTGCATATCAGTTTCCCACCTGCCATGGAAGGTATTTGGCAGGAAATTAAAGCAGTAGACGCATATACACTCAGCGGAGGTGGAGGAGGCAACAGATACGGCTCCTCTCCAGGTAGGCATCTCCAGGTAGGACTGGAAGAACTGCTGCCCGAAACCTTGGAGAGCCACTGCCAGTCAGTGTTGACAGTACTAAGATAGATGGACCAATGAGAGGGGGGTGTATCTCAGTGGTAGAGCACGTGGTTTGCATGCAGAAGGTCCCAGATTTGATCCCCAGCATTTCCAGGTAGGGCAGGAAAAACACCTGCCTGAAAACCTGGAGAGCTGCTGCCAGTCAGTGTTGACAGTACTAAGCTAGATGGACCAATGAGAGGGGGGTGTATCTCAGTGGTAGAGCACATGGTTTGCATGCAGAAGGTCCCAGTTTTGATCCCCAGCATTTCCAGGTAGGGCAGGAAAAACACCTGCCTGAAAACCTGGAGAGCTGCTGCCAGTCAGTGTTGACAGTACTAAGCTAGATGGACCAATGAGAGGGGGGTGTATCTCAGTGGTAGAGCACATGGTTTGCCTGCAGAAGGTCCCAGATTTGATCCCCAGC
This sequence comes from Heloderma suspectum, assembly GCF_057233095.1. Lineage (NCBI taxonomy): Eukaryota > Metazoa > Chordata > Lepidosauria > Squamata > Helodermatidae > Heloderma > Heloderma suspectum. The sequence continues at coordinate 33,770,728 of NC_139467.1, read as the reverse complement.
ATTTCCAGGTAGGGCAGGAAAAACACCTGCCTGAAAACCTGGAGAGCTGCTGCCGATCAGTGTTGACAGTACTAAGATAGATGGACCAATGAGAGGGGGGTGTATCTCAGTGGTAGAGCACGTGGTTTGCATGCAGAAGGTCCCAGATTTGATCCCCAGCATTTCCAGGTAGGGCAGGAAAAACACCTGCCTGAAAACCTGGAGAGCTGCTGCCAGTCAGTGTTGACAGTACTAAGATAGATGGACCAATGAGAGGGGGTGTATCTCAGTGGTAGAGCACATGGTTTGCATGCAGAAGGTCCCAGATTTGATCCCCAGCATTTCCAGGTAGGGCAGGAAAAACACCTGCCTGAAAACCTGGAGAGCTGCTGCCAGTCAGTGTTGACAATACTGGGCTAGATGGACCAACACTCTGACTCAGCATAAGACAGCTTTCTGTGTTCCTATGTTCACTGTGTGCTTTATTGAACAATGGGGTAGAGGAACTGGGGAGGGACTGGCAACTACTGGTTCTCCTTGTTCCGGCCCTCCCCAAACATCCGTCCTCCTAAACCAGAAATGTTGAACTTCTTTCAGACAGAGGGCTGGATTCCATTTCAGAGAAGCTTTTCAGGGCTGCATTCCAGGGGTGGGTGGGGCCAGAGGCAAAATGGGTGGGGTCAGAATACCAAAGCTACCTGCATATTTAAGCTTAAAGCTCTAACTATCACTAACTATCACTTAGGAGAGGCATTTCAACCTTTTAGGGGGGGAAACGCGCAAAAGCCACCAAACAATTGGCAGTTGGGGGAAAGGGAGTGGGGCCAGGGGAAGAAGCGTGGCTTTCTGGGGAAGGGCCGATGTGGCCTACAAACCTGAGGTTCTGCACTCCTGATGAGGAAACTTACGTATCCCACTCAGCAGATGCAGCGATGCCAATTCCATCTGAATGGGATGGGCATTAATTTCCTAGACTCTTTGCGATGCACAACACTTAGCATGGGGAATTTCACTTCTGGGAGCCACTCCACGCAGGAGGGTGCTGCAAAGAGAGGGGAGAAAAGAGAAAACTTTGAAGGAGGATCCGCTGTCAGAGTCCCCTTCTTGAGGTTCATGTGCCTCTCCTCCCCAGTGCAAAGAATATCGGCTCACCTCCAGCACATGGGGTGATGCTAAATGGGAAGCTGAGGCCATTTCAGCAGTGGATAGACACATGAGTAAATTGGGAATGCCCATTGCTTGGAAATCTGGCCCTTTTGGGGCTCAGTGGACTTCCACTGCTCACCCAACTCGGCTTGCATTTGCAAGCTGAGCCCTGGGTTTTCCCTGAACTCCTGGGACTTTTTCAGTATTTAAATGGGGGGGGGGCGCATTTGGCGCAAATGTGTGCAAACTGTGACTGTACTTTGCGCAATTTGTGCAAATTATGGCTGTAATTTGTATAAATAAAAACCAAGGAAAATCCTCTAAGTGGCCCAACTCGCTGTAGACCAGGTTGCACCAGTTAGTGGGAAACGGATCGAAGTCCTGGGTGGTGAGCCAATGAAAACTTATCAAGCTCCACCCCCCAGACGGATTCATCTGACATCCCTAGAGTAAATACACCAGTCAGCCACTTGTGACTTACTGGCTCTGAAAAAGATGGAACTGTGTGGAGTGTAGAAGGAATATTGGAGAGCCCAGAAAGGCCTTGATAAGGCCCTGGAGCCTTATATTTTGCATGCTCTGCTAGCCCTGGATTCTGGCTGCAGGCCCAAAAAGCTCTAGTCCAGCCTTTCTCAGCCAGGCATCCTCTTGAGTTGTTGGACTACAACTCCCATCACCCCCTCATCAGCATAGTGCACTGGTTGGGGATTATGGGAATTGTAGTCTGGCACATCTTGAGGGTGCCAGAATGGACACAGCTGGGTTAGTCTCTTAGCAGCCAGCCTCTAATGCGGCAGTGGAGGCCAACGTGGCTAGGAAGAATGTCCAAGTCCTGAACAGATGTTCTTTCAAACGATGCTGTCATCTCAAAGGCTACAAAGGTCTGTCAGCCTCAGCATTACAAAGCACGTTGAGGTTATTTTGCAAATCAGAACCTTTTCCGCTGCCTCTTCTCATTCTTCCCCATTTAGGCATTGAGGGTCTTGTCAGTTTTTCACTCGAACTGTCCGCGTTGCCACATCTCTGGCATAATTTTTAAACATCCCTGCTGGACCATTTTGAGAAGAAGAATTGAGGAAAGCTCTCTCTGTTTTTGTTTTTACTTTTTAAAATTACATTGCAGGTTAACTTTTACAGTGGGGAATAGAAGGGAATGGTGTTACGTCTTGGAGGAAAGGGCCTCTCATTTTGTGGGTGTTGTGCACACATGCACACTTCTGGGCTGCAGGACATTTTTCACAAGTAACGTAAAGCAGGGGGTAGGCAACCTTTTGGGACCATGAGCACATTTCACAATTTGATAAACGGTCCTGGGCACCACCACAACATGGCTGCCATCAGAGGCATGGCAAAAGACAAGTAACTTGCCCAACAGATTTAAGTAGAAGGCAGAGTCTCAACACACTAAACAACTTGTTTGAAGCCATAATTTTCAGCGCCCACAGACACCTTGGCTGCTATTAAGAAAATGTATTATTTTTTAAAAAATAAGTGGGCAGGGTAGGACACCTTATTGACAAGAAGAAAAGTGGCTGGGGCGCATTGAAGCCCATGGGTACCACATTAACCATCCCTGCGCTGAAGGCACCTTTTAAGTCTCCAGGCAGTAATTCCTGAAAGAGGAGGGATGGGAAGAAACTCTCTTCTTGGCGTGGTAGCTACAGAGCTCTAGAGATGGGTGAGAAATTCATTCCATTGACATTTTTGTCTGAATTTACCAAATTGCACCTCCCAAACCTACAAGTGACCCAGAATACAGTTGTGCACTGAAATTTGCACTTTTCCACATCTTGCATTGCATTTCTCCACTTTAAAAATGCACACACAAAATGCATACATTAGGGGACAGTGCGCACAACAGTGATCCATACAGTAGGGAAAAGTGCTTACAGTGGTGAAGTTATGCACGGGAATGCATTACAATGAGGGAAATAGCTGGGGGCGGGGGAAGGTGCACGCTAGCAAAAGATGACGCAAAAATGCTTGCTCCAGGGAAGGTGTGCACAAAAACATGTATCCTAGGAGAAGCACACACAAAAATGCACATGAATCTTCATTTGGCCCTTTAAAAAAACAATATTTATACACTGATGCGGCAGTGGACCGAAACGAACAGAAAATGAGAAACTGAGCAGAACCACAATTGGCAGATTCGCCCATCTCTCAACAAATCTCAGCACTTTGGCATGGCATGTGTTGGCAAAGGGACCTTCATGCCACCCAACTCACCATTTCTAATGAAGTGGAACCAGGTGGTGCCCTTATGAGATTTCCAGACTATAGGCCTGCTTGAAACATACACACACATGCCGTTAAGGGCTCCCAGCACAGGGCCAAGGGGAAACAAGGATGTGAAGCCATCTATGGCTGAGATTTGCCTTGATTTGCTCATTTTCCTACACAATATATTCTGCTTTTGCTAGCCATAGAAGAGGACTAAGACCTCCCGATCCTTTTGGCCTCCCTCCCTGGAGTTTTGAGATTCCACCTAGGCAATGACCATGAATGCCAGTGCAAGGTGCAAAAAGTCAGGTGCCTTTATTTATATCTTATGTATTTTATTGATTGATTTAAGAGATAATAAATCTGTTGATAGACAGGGAGCTCCAAGATCAAAGACCTCTGTCTATCCTATGCCCTGCCCGCAAAGGCCAGGCAAGGGAGGAGGAATGATGGAAGCAATTCCGCCTCCCGGTCCTCCCTAAAAAAAATAAATACAGCTATAAATAGTTAGACAGGCCTCTGAGCCAGTGCGGGCTGGTGGCTCCTATGTCAGCAGGGTGGTGAATCCGCTCCGGGTTTCACTCAGAATTCTAAAGGAGCTATCCAAGTGCAGAGCTCCTTTACAGTTCTGACTGAAACCCAGGGGAGATCACTGCCCCACTGACATAGGAGCCACCAGCCTCCACTGCTCTGAGCCCTTCTAGCTGACATACTGGAGGTGGGCAGGGATGGCAATGGAGAGGCTGTAGGATGCTGTGGATCCTGACCTCGTCCCTCCCTGCCCGCTGTTCATCCTCCCTAAGCTCCGCCAAGGTTGCTGTTGCAGCCTCAGATGAGCAGCCCCTGCAGTACTTCCCACAGCAGCTGTGAGGAGGAGCTGGAACAGAGTGATGTTGGATTCCACCTCCCGCAGTCGGTCTCTGGTCTCTGGAGGCGGAATCCACCATATCCTGCGGGTCCCTGAAATGCTCTCCAGGTGCCATAGGGTTTCTCTTTAACAGTGTTTCTAAACCACCTTTCCTCCTTCCAAAAGATGTGAAAAGACTTCAAAGATTTGGCAACCAAGAAAAATATATTTCAGGGAAATAAATGCTAAGACAAAGTTCTGTACTGAACTTGGGGACTATTGTCCAAAATCTGCACAGAGCAGGTTATTTTAAAAGTCACAATGTACTGTTCAAAACATCCTTTACAATATAAAACCTCGTTTATATACATTGTTGCAAATGGGTGCCTGCCATTAATATCAAAGCAGCTTACTATAAATAAATAAAATAACAAAAAGAGCAAGGATTTGGCTCAGAGCTTTACTAATGCAGAAGTAATGAAGCGTATACACTTTATCATTTTTACAAACATGCTTAAGTAAAAATGCCAATGTACAGCGCTCATTATCAGCGGTGTCTGTACAAAAAGAGAGAGCCCCTGTTGCTGAATGGCTTGTTGGTTCTCCTAAGTGGCATAACATTAGAAGTGTGCTCAAGATGAATCCAAGTAGAGAGAATCCAGTACCTTCCTGGCTCAAGGGACAGGCAGAAATTCAATAGGTGCTTAAACAGCTCAGAATTCCCTCTCCCATACTATGAAAAAGACATTGGCATTTTAAAGTAGGAATGGTGGGCAATCTTTTTTACCCACAAGTGTTATTGAAGGTTGCATGCTGGTGATGGGCATGTGGGCATGATCAGGCCCAGCATCCCCCTCTTGCTCCCACTCTCCTCTCTCTCTTTCTCACACATACACACGCACACACACCCATCTGCTCTGTTATGCCTCGATTTTAGTGAGGGCTTAGCATTATTGGGCACTGCTGCTCCCTGGGTTACATGGTTCCACTATGAATTGGTCTTTACCAGTGTTTTGGGCAAGTCAGGTAACCCAGCACCATAGAAAGCTCAGAGTGGTGCTGGTGTTGGAAGCCAGATAAGCATGGCTGTACATTGCTCCAACAAGCAGCAGATCATGACTGAACCTTAAGTAGGAGTGTAGCTTCTTTTAGACTGGTTAGCCCTGCCTCCATACTGACTAGGGCCCTGGTCTGTTGTAGCAGCCTCACTCTGCAGTGTCGCTGGCATGCTGGTGTCTTTGTGGCTGGAGTCTTCAGAGTCTGAAGATGGCAATATGACCTCTGGATGTGGGGATGGGGTGGGGAGGTCCCTCGGGTTTTCCTGGTGAACTGGGTCACGACGAGTTGGAAGCCTCAGGACATCTTTCTGTAACCAAGTCCTCTCCCTGAATAGTTAACCCAGGAGCAGCTTCTTCTGCGGTTGAAGGGTTGGGATTTTCTGAGGATGAGGGTTCGGAGTCCTGGTCAATGACACCATCTCAGGATGCAGGAATGTGGAGGTTTAAACTTCCCCTCGTCCTACGTTGCAGTCCCATCATACAGGGCCCCCTCCCCATTGCCTAGCTGAACGGCACTTTTCCTTGCACCAATCATCTGGACAGGGAGAGGTGTGATTGAAACAGGATCCGCCCATGTGTGCTCATAGGTGTGGGAAGCTGGCTGCCTCCTGCTCCCCCCACACCCTCTTCCTGAGGACTAGATGTGACATGGGAGCTCCATGATGGGATCTACCCACTTTTAGAGGGACCCAAAAGCAGCCTTGAGGCCCCCCAGTGTCAGGTCCCTTGGTTCTCTCCATTGGCAATCACACACTCCAAGGCATCAGGCTTCGGGCTCACTACTTTGTTAGCTACCAGGTTCCTTACAAACGCACATCCTCGGAGACTGTCAGACTACAAAGGAAAACAGCTACTCCACATAATTATGAATGTCAATAGACAAGCCAAGTGGGAATCAGAGACACCAGAATAGCTTAGGGGGGGATGCCCCTTCCTTACAGTTGTGTTCCCCTATGTAAGCTATAATGCATAGCCAACCAGGTGGAACGTCTGAGCTCCGCCTCTAACTTTTCCTTCTTTGCCCTGTGCTGGACTCTAGCATCCCTCAGGTCACACCCCGCACTCTCCTCCGAGACCTGGGTTCTCACGGGGGAGGAAGGGGGGGGCCTTCAGTTTGAGCCATCTGCAAGCCAAGTTCCTCAAAAAGAATGTCTATCCATATCTGAGCTCACTAGGGAGGAAACCTCCCCCAGTTCTGGCTGTTCCCAGTCTGAATCTGAGCTGCTAACTATCTCCACATGCTCAGGATCATTCCTGACACCAGTGTAGATCGGGGTGCAGTGCGAGGGAAGTGCCTCCCCCCCCCCCCGGTACGATTTCTATAATGGAAACAAAGACCACCTCACTGCTATTAACTATTGGGCGGGGGATCAAATACAATATTAGGTATCCCATCTATTTTCCCTAGCATAGGCTGGGGGGGGGGGGATTTCAAGTGAGACTAAACTACAGCATACTTAAAAAGGAAAGGAAAGGTTCCTCCTGTGCAAGCACCGAGTCACTGCTGACTCCTAGAGGGACGCCGCTTTTGCTGGCGTTTTCATGGCAGACTATAGCGGGGTGGTTTGCCATTGCCTTCCCCAGTCATGACTACCTTTCCCCCAGCAAGCTGGGCACTCATTTTACCGACCTCGGAAGGATGGAAGGCTGAGTCGACCTGAGCTGGCTACCTGAGACCCAGCTTCCGCTGGGATCGAACTCAGGTCGTGGGGAGAGTTTCAGTTGCAATACTGCCACCTACCACTCAGTGGTTAATCTGGCCCTGTTTGCTGTCAGCCCTTACATTCTCCACGTAGCACATCGTTTGCATGAGAAGGTTAGTTAGCATTGCGATAAAGTAACCATAAGGAATATGAAAGTGGAACTTCTCTTCAAATCTCCCTTGTCCTAAAGTTTCTGGTGATCCCGATAGACACTGAACCGTTGGGATGGATGCTACCATTACCAATTCCTGTACCACCATGCAGCTGTCTGGAGGAGTTAAGATTCCAGATCTCCTCTCCAGAAACAGCCAGAGCTGCTGTGAGCAACTGGAATTTAAAGTGGACAGCACTGGAGAGCCGTTGTGGCTGCCTGTCTGTAAAACCATCCTGCAGCTAGGAAAATTGAGATGTTCCAATGTGGCACTTCGTTTCTTCTTCTTCATCATCTTTTGGTCAGCGTGGCCTTTTGTCTGGGAGATAAGGCCTCTGCTAATGATGTGCCTGGCTCCAGCTAGTGTGGGTTGGTGGGTTTTATACAAAAGCCAGCAGTTCATTCAGTACAAAGAAAATGGCAAGCAGTCGATTCTAGAAGGAGCAGGGTTTGTCTGGCTGGAACCTCCTGATAAACAGACTGGGAAAGAAGGCATCAAATACCGGAAAGCTGCACAGATTAAATTTTCCTTGGTTTAGGAGGGGGGTGAAGGGCTTTCAAGTAGGAAGCAGATAGTGCTGATGTTTATGGCTGCAGCTGATACACAATATAACCTGGGCCAATTCAGTTTCCCAACTAGATGTCCAAGTGTGATTAAAGAAGAGATGGAGGAGAAATTTGTTTGGTTCACATTTCAGTGCAAACTTCACAAATTTATACTCCCCAAACCTAAATATGAACCAGAACACAAGTTTGCTGCCAAAATCTATAAATTACCAAAGTTTGCGTTGCAGTTCACAAAAAAAGCACACAAAAATGTTTCTTTCCAAAAAAATGCTCATATTTCAAACCCCCCCCCCCCCCCGACAGGAGTACATTTGCCCAAAAAATTGCATAGACAAACTTTATTCAGCTAGGGGAAATGTATACATTTGCAAAAGTGTACACCAAAATGCATACTTTTGGAAAAAAATACACAGACCTTAAAAAAAATGTTCATGAAAATTCTTGCAAATCTGCATGCAGACAATAGAAAAAATCATAATCAAAACTTAGCATTGGAAAAAGGAGAACTTGTGTGAAATCGAGCTTGACAGATTCACACATTGATGGTTGAATGTTTAAAGGTGCGTGTATGTCTGTGTTTTACTTCTGTAATTCACGTGTTTGTTGCAGGAAACATTCCTCCTCTTCCCCCCACCCACCCCAGCAATCACAATATGTAGTGCTGTGTATGGTTTATGTATGGCTTATGTATGGTTCCCAGGAGGTCTCCCTTTGTGGAAGTGTACAGGGCCAAAGTTTCTTAGCTTCAGCAGCTGAGTCACATCCTGTACCTTCAGATCATTCTCTGGGAAAGTGTATAGGTAATTCAGATTTCTCTTCCACATGGAATTTTGTGCATACAAACACACACAGACACCTGCCTCTTTCCAAGTGGTGCACTTGGCTGAGATACTGCTGGGTTTGCACAACATGCTAACACCTAATCAGCGGTTGAATGTGGGTCGTTCGTTGAACTGTGAGTTGTTTTTTGAACCATAGGTTAGCATGTTGTCTGAACCCAGGACATTTTCCACAGGGTGGCTTGTTAATCATGCAGTGTGGCTTATTTTTCTTGAACAAGCCACCTTGAGAACCAATGGTTTGTTGTTGGGTTGTTCAGGGTGGTTAACAAGCTACACTGCATGGTTAACAAGCCACCCTGCGGAAAATGTCCTGGGTTCAGATAACACAATAATTCATGGTTCACCAGCAACCCACACTCAACCACTGGGTGTTGGTTAACATGTTGTGTGAACCCAGCCAGTGAAAAATTCTTTCTAGACTTGGCCCAATTATACAGCCTTCCACTGGAGGAGTTGTAGGTCAGAAGGCTTCTGTATGAAGACTGTCCCCCAGGGGAAGATGAATTATCTGGCTAGAGTGGCATCTTGGCTGATTCTTTTGAGTGGTACTATTGGCATGTGAGTACCACCCAGCCCCTGGTCCAAATCTCAGCTTTTTATTTATGAGCTTATTGTGTGGCCTTGGACCAACCAATCCCCCTGCCCTGCCCCAGCTGATAAGAATTCCTCAGGCCAGCCTTGCACAGAGGAGTTGAAAGGGTTGTTGAGAGGATGCGCATGAAGGGTGTCGAGCACTTCTGAAAGCACTACAGAAGCATTCATTGCTGCCGGTTCTACACCACCCTTCTCCCACCTGGTGCCCTCCAAATGGCCATGCTAGCTGGGAATGGTGGGAGTTGCAGTCCCCAGGTAGGGGGAAGCCAGAGTGCACTGTTCAGTTTCCATTCCCAAGCAGTCTGCGGACAAGCCTTGGACTGAGATCCCCTCTTGGCTTTGGGGAGAAAGCAAAACGGCCAGATTCACACCATCCCAAGTGAAAACACTCCCTGCCAATAGAAAGCCAGAACAGCAGGCAAAGAACTGCATTAGAACATGGCTACTTCCCTTTTTGTGGGGATTTATTTATTTATTTACATGAGGAAGCATTTGGAAGTATCCCTTGGCTGTAGTCAGAAGTGGTCCATTCTATTCTACCATCACCTGCTGCCCATCTAAACCTGGTCGTGGTGCTGTTTCTGGCTGTTGTGACAGGCTTGCATCCACAGCTCTCTGCAGGACCCTTCACAGTTACTATTTTTCTTTCAGGCTGGCACAGTCTCGAACCAACCCCCAAGTCCTCGACATTGGCCTGACTGCTCAAGACATCCAAAGTGCTGAAAACCTCTCACCTGTAGATTGGGACAAAGTTGATTCCGCAACAGCGGCAGGAAAAGATGACCACCTCTTTGGGTTCTGACGTCCTCCCTTCCTTTTCTCCTGCCAAGCTTTTTGAAGTTAAATAACCACTAAGCGAGCCATCCCCAATGTGGCACCTTCCAGATGTGTTGGACTACAATTCCCATCATAGCCTGGCTGGGTGTTTTAGTCCCAGAACATCTGGAGAGTGTCCAGGTTGGGGAAGACTGCACTAAGAACTTGATGCACTGCATTCTGGGTGATTTTAACTGGAGGGGGTTCCTTAAGAGGGAAGGCAAGGCATACATTTGGCTCAGAATGGATGCTGTTATGACAACCCTTTTGACCAAAGCTTTATATACTTTTTAATACATCTTTATATATGGAATTTCTATTTTGGTCTTTTGCTCTTATGTATATGCTGAGATGCGCCTTGAATATATTTATCCAAGAACCCCTTCCGTTTACATATAGTATGGAAATTATGTGGCATCGTCTAACTCAATATTACAGTATTAGATTGCTTTTCCCACTGGAATATGCACGGCTGACAGTAGCATGGGCTGTGCAGCATCGAAGTGATCTGGAGCACGTTGGCCTTTTTCTCAAAGAGATGGGTCCCAGCAAGGTAGGCGGGTGCTTTGGGAAGATAACAGCCAGGCTGCATTGGCAGCTGCCTGGCTGGTTTGAGCTGGGAGGGGTAGGGTGCTATGAGGGTTGTGGTGCGGAAATGGCGGCTTGTGGCCCTCTAGTCTTTCTCTCTATGGTCCACTGGTTCCTCCCACAGGCCTGTTGGTAGCAGCCCACAGCAGTTGAGCGCACAGGGCATAGCCAGATGTTTTAATTACAAGGATCAGTAGGGCTCTTTGGCACTTCTGACCCACAAGCTGCGGTGAACCATGCAGACCAGAACTTGTGAAACTGCCCTACTGATCCATGAAACGGAGCCCGTTTGACATATCCACCCTCTTTCAGATGCTGCGGGGGACAGCATGAAGGAATGTACGTGTGAATGGTTGGAGAGGCACACAGCCTTTTCACAGAACAGGTCCACACGCCTGATAACAACCTCACCCCTGTGGCAGCCACCCACCTGGACACACCATGTCTCCACCAGTAGAAGGGGGCTCACCTTGTTGGGACACCCAAGTGAGAATGGGTGGTGCAGGTGCTGCAGTGACCCTAGCTGGCTTCCCATGGTAAGCAACGGAGATGAAATTATCAGGTGTGTGTTGCAGTATCCCACCAGGAATACAGGACATGGACATTGGAAGATGCCTCATAAGTATCCTGTTGTACCATCCTGGAATTCTCTGGGACTTGGGCCAAGTATGTGCATGCATGGGACACAAATGGCCCATGGATCTTTCGTAGCCTCATGTAAATCGAGCCAATTGGGCAATGTTCATATTGTGGGGATCTGGATGTGTGTGGATTCTACCTAGACTTCAGATGGGTCTGTCCAAACAGAAGACAACATGGGAAATTTCTTCCTGCGTTTCAGACTGCAGTGGGTGGGTTGCCTGACTGAATACTTGCCATGACATTTTTTAAAAGCACCTTGCATATAGAAAACTAGATGTCAGGGAGAAGAGTTCTAGTTTAGACTTCTCCCTGACATTCTTGTTTGCCATGTGCAAGGAAGGGAGTGTTCAAACAGGTGTCCACTGCTGCCTTATATATTTTGTAAAACTTTACATTTATTTTGTGTTAGTTTTCTTTTATCCATAAGCTTGCTGGGGGCCTGTTGTCAGACAGAAAAGCAGGATCTTTGAGAAAATGCTTATAAATTCTTAGATACAGTCCTGGAACAGTTTCACCACCTCAGCTGCTATTTGTGTAGCCCAGGCTCAAGCCACTGAGAGGGTTGTGAGGAAGAAGAAAGGGGCACAGATGGCAGAGAGAGAAGGCAACAGGTGAGCTTCTTCAGAAGAGGCCTTTTGTGTGGAGGAGAGAAGCTGTGTGTGTGTGGGGGGGGGGAAGGGCTGCATTTGCCTCTGTGCCTGCTGACTTTTGCAGTGTTGTGTTGATCCTTAATGGAGATGAACTGCAGCCTTAACGAACAATGCCTTGAACCTCTATTCTGTATTCTTACACCCCTTCAGAGGGGTTCGCTATATTTGCACTCTTCCTCCCTTCCAAAAAGGGGGGGTGTCTTAAGTAATAAAAAAGAAGTAACTTTTGGGGAACAATGTCTGCTTATGTTTGAGTGACTTCAAAAGCAGTTTCCATCCTGTTGCATTCTTCCGGAGAATTTCTCTATACTGGGAATGGCAAAATTATGATAGTTGATAATATTGGGAAGAACAAACGTTGCCTTTTGAATTTTCAGTGGACTGTAACAGTCTTTCCTTCCTTCTTTTTGTTTTCCTTCGTTCCTTCCTTCCTTCCTTCCAGAATGGAATTGGCATACTTTGAATAAAGACTTGTAGCTTTGCACTTTAACACACACACACACACACACACACACTGAACTGAAATTATGGATTCAAATGTCAAAACAGGTTTGCATTGCTCTGTGACCCTTTTTTTTTTCTCTTCCCCTTTTAAAAGTACTTCTTCCCAAAATGCACACCATCCTTTGGGTAGTCTTCCTAAAACTGATGTCTTGCTCTTTTGCAGTAGCAAAATGTTTGAAGACACATCCATCACATTGATGGAGAAGATTAACAATTTCGCTTTCAGCTTTCTCGTTTTTACATTTGCCACCTAGGAAGAACTCAATTGCTGAGGTTCGGCTAGCAATTAGATAACAGTACGTTTGCTCCCACATTTCTCTTTCTACCCACTTGCAACTCTTGTGAAGGCTTAGAAAAGAATATCTGAGCCTGATTTCTCATAAGGCTCTGGATTTAGAAAACTAAATAATGGGAGAATCAGGATTATGTTCATTAAGAGATTACATTTAACAATGATCCTGAATAGCTGCACTGTGACACAGTTTGCCATGTTTGTGGCCTTTTTGGAAATATACTAATCTGTTTTATAGGTTTGTAATTGGCTTTTGAGATGCTAATTTAACTTTCCCCTAAACCCTTGTTCATCACTCTGCTAATGCCACAGTTGGGCAAAGTAAAACTCAAATCAGGCTGGCTATTCAGAGGATGGCAGACAGATGAATTGGAAACCACATAGTTTGGAAGCTTGGCTCTTGAAAGCTCTGTGTATTGTGTCAACTCTGGGGAAAAAAGGTGTTCGAACAAATCTCCTTCATCTTGCCAAAAAAGAAATTTCTGCCTTGTGCCCAGGCTTGCACATGGCACAAAACTCTTCTCTTGGGACTGTGACAATATTAGGCCACTGAAGACTTCTACTAAAACTGTGTATGTCGGTCTATATAGACCGGGGTAGTCATGATGCCCTCCAGATGTTTTGGACAGCAACTCCCATCAGCCAGCATGGCCAATGATCAGGGGGTATGGGGGTTGTAGTCCCAAACATCTGCAGAGTACCAGGTTGCCTACCCTGACATGGTATCCGCATCTGTGCAAAGTTAGCTGTAGTTGTGCCCCAAATAGAAGCTTAGCCTGCAAATACAGTGGAATGAGTTGGTAGAATGGACTGTACCACTTTAGGGTTTGAGGGCAGGGGAGGTCCCCATTTTGAATGCTGCCCATGAAAAATAAACTCCTGACGCTAAACATCTAGCACATCAAGGAGAAAAATGCTAGTTTCTCACTTGGCTAGTTTTCTACTCACATGGAGTTTTTCAGGTAGACGAGAATCCAGTGGTAATTTGTTCCACAAACCCCCAGTCGGAGGCAGTGGACTTTATTTTACTACTTCAGAGATCTACCACCACATTCCCGTGCATGTGTAGGTCAGGCTTAGGGTGCAATCCTATTCGTGTTTAGACAGAAAAAAGTCTTACAACCCAGTATGCCCCGGCCACCTTGGCTTGCTAGGGCATGCTGGGAGTTGTATGGCTTTTTTTTGTCTAAACACACACAGGATTGTGCCTTTAATATACTAGGGAGGGGAGGGAGCCATAATCATTCTTTAAAAAAAAAAAAATGGAAAGGATGGCCCAAGACTTTCATCCCTCATATGAATCTATACTTTTTCTTCCTTTCTAAAAATCTTCAGAGTATATACGTAACATGCACAATATAATGCCTGTGTGTATATAGTTAAACATATGCTGTAAAAAGTACATATGCTGTTTAGAAAAATAAAAGTTCTACCTTTTTTTTTCAAATACACCTTGCTTTGTGTTTGTTTGTTTGTTTGTTTGTTTGTTTTGGATAATTTTATTTCCCTCTTTCCAACTCTGAAATATTCAAAGTGGGTAACAACAGTCAAAAATACATAATGCTCCACAGAACAGCACTACTGTTCTGTTCCATAGAACAGCGCTACAGAATAGCACTACACCATGACATAGCATCTTTCCGGGGCATTCGGGGGGTGGGGTGGGGGACTAGTGACCACTACTCTGAGGAGCTCGAAAACTAAGTGTGGAGAAAAAGAAAAGCAAGTCAGAGAGCAATTCTATACATGTTTAGACAGGAAAAAAAAGTCCTAAAACTCCCAGCATTCCCCAGCCAGCCCTGTTGGCCTGGGAATGCTGGGAGCTGTAGGACACTTTTCAGTCTAAACATGTATAGGACTACACCCTTAAGAAGCCTTTGCCAAATAGTAAGCAACACATACATAATTCAGGAACTTTCACAACTTCTCCAAAATTTATTCACACACTGATTTCACTCCTCCTGTCCTCCTTTCCCCCAAGTTCACAACTTCCCCTTATACTAAAACCCACTTCCGAGATACCTATTATAACAGCCTCCCCCAACATGGTGCCCTCCAGATGTTTTGGACAATGACTCCCATTAGCCCCAGCCAGCACAAGCAGTGGTTGAGGCTGATGGGAGTTGTAGTGCAAAACATCTGAAGGGCACCATGTTGGGGAACGCTGTACTGTATGATCTTAAGAGACTCAATCAGGCTGCTTTAGTTAAGTACGTGTACCCTTTTTTTGTATACTGCCTTGAAAGGCGGTTTGTCTTTAAAGGCTGTATATATATTTAAAATAAAAGTAAATAAATACACCCACAAGCTTCCTTCCCCCACCCCCACCCCTTCTTTCACATGACACTCCACATTCTGCATCTCCTCCCTCAACATCTTGTAGCTCTTGGAAGCTCACAGGTCCTTATCAGTATGTTTGATTTTGGGGTTCCTCTCAGTTCCCTCCTCCCGCTACCTTTTTAAAATTCCCAACCTAATATACTTCTGCCTACCTAAAGAAATCCTCGAGATATGTAGAAACCTTACCTGTTTTTTGTGTGGCCTGACTTCTCTTTCAAACTGATAGGCCATCCATGTAGGGCCGACCCTGCCATTAGGCAGAATGAGACAGCTGCCTCAAGCAGCAGATGCTGAGGGCCAGGGAGCAGCTGTGAGGTGTTGGGAGGAAAGAGCTGCGTATGGTATCTGGCCTGTCCTGCACTCCCCTAAACCAGCCTGTGGCCCTCAGGTACACCAGAGGACATTGCACCATCACCAGCGTTGAAGTAAATTTCAGTTTCCAGTCTGGCTGGATTCTGCACATGGAATGACAGGGTGCCATCTTATCCTTTGCCTCAGGCAGGCAAAATGTCTTGTGCCGACCCTGCATCCACATTTGGTGTTCGAGAGAATGATTCCACAATAAATTCCCAGGCATTTGGCAGAACATGGTGAGTTTTAATTGGTCCTGGATGAGTCTTTAGTCATGTCTTGACAGTTTGAAGTTGTTTTTAGTTATATGTTGTTTGTGTATATCGTCTGTGTGCTTTTATGTAAATGGCTTTTAAACTTTTTATACTGTATTTAATGTTTTAACTTCTGTAAGCTGCCCAGACAGCTTTGACTATGGGGCAGTATAGAAATGTAAATAATAATAATTTTATGCAGATTGTAGAATTCAGCTTTTCTTTATATAGGATGCTCTGTGGACCTCAGGGCCAAACTAAGAATAGAATAGAATAGAATAGAATAGAATAGAATAGAATAGAATAGAATCCTAGGGTTGGAAGGGGCCTACAAGACCATCAAGTCCAACCCCCTGCTCAATGCAGGAAGCCTGATTCCCAGGCGGTCTCCCATCCAAGTACTAATCAGGGCTGACCCTGCTTAGGTTCCAAGATCAGATGAGATTGGGCACATCCAGCCTTTGGAATGCACAGAAGTGATGAGACTATAATTCACATGCCCATCCCATTCATGTATAAGTATGGGTGTGATACTTTTAACTGTCAAAAGAACATGGAGGGGTACTGAACACACACACGGCAACACTTTCCCTCAGCCTGTTACTCCAGCCATTTTCTCACTTTCTGGTTCTCTCACAGTCCCCGTTTACAGTTCAGGACCCTCTCTGTTGTATTTCTCCAACAGTCAAGTTTCAGTAGCAGGATACCTGTAATGCCCTCAAGGGAGGAATCCCTCAGTGGAGGCTGGTAGCTCTGATGCCAGTGGGGTAGTGAATCCACTCTGGGTTTCAGTCAAAACTCTAAAGGAGCTGTCCAATTCCTTTTGAATTCTGACTGGTTCTGACTGAAACCCAGAGCGGATTCACCACCCGACTGACATCGGAGCCACCAGCCTCCACTGAGGGATCCCCCTCCTCTTTTGAGGAACTAGAACTCCCTGAGACAGATGAAGCCATGGAGCCACCTCTGCCAGGAGACATGGGGGAGCCTGGGCCCTCAGGGTAGAAGACCACAGGTCCGCCCCTGCCAGGAGAGGGGAGTTCTGCTTCAGAGGCTGAGTGTCCACCCAGTCCCAGAGAGTGTCTTCGCCTTAAGAGGCAGAGCAGTAAGGCTCTCTAAAACAAAATACCCGACTCCAAGGAAGAACTCAGGAGTACGGATTGTAATCTACAGCAGCTGGGCCATGGGTGGGACTCAGGAGGCCCTGGGAATATAAGCTTGCATTCTGTGTTTCGATTTAGCTGAAAAAAACACTGGCTCTCAGCTCCTTGTGGCCTGACCATAACTTGTGCTTGGACCTCCATATTATCGACCTTGGCTGCCCGACGCTACCTCTGTATTCTGATTATACCTGCCTGATATTCCATGTGCTGGACCTTGGCTGTGCTCTGACCCATCTCTGGAAAATCCTTGTTTGCTGGTAAAAACTCTGCTTCACTTTTGGCTGCTTAACTGACTCCTTCATTGCAATTAATGGTGGGGCGGGGGCTGGCTGCCAGTCCAACTGGGCCAAGTAGCTGTGTGGTCCCAAGCTGGTACTGGCCAAGTTAAAAGGCAGCAATCTAGGATCAGGAGAACAAGTGTGTAGTCAAAACGAGAGAGGGGTCAAGTGCAAACATAGCAAGCAAGGATCGGAGCGGGCAGGACCAAGAGACAAATTGCTCAAACAGGACCAGCGTCTTGAGACTAGGGCTTTATAAAGCCAGGTGGGCAGGGATTGGGCCTTGGAGTCAACTGACTGAGTGGGCGGGCTGGGACTGCAGCCTCGATGGTGCCCCCAATGCACAAAGCTCAGTTTTCCAGGCTAGCAGTGGGAATGAAGCACAAGGTAAGGCGCAAAATCCATGGTCCTCTCCCCTGAGGGCCCAGCTCCCCCATGTCTCCTGACAGAGGTAGCTCCATGGCTTCATCTGTCTCAGGGAGTTCTAGGGAGCTCTAGTTACACACATGTGATACATTACAACCTCCTGCCCTGTTTTATATGTGAATGCAATGGACATGTGAAAAGAGACTAAAGGCCTTTCTGCCCCAGCATTCTGTTTGCACAGGGCCAACCAGATGTCCATGAGGTGCTCACAAGTAGGGTATGAGTGCAACAGCAGCACCCTCCCACTCATGTTCCCAGAAACTGGCAAACTGCTTCTGATACCGAGACTGGAGGACATCAGTCAGGTCTAATTTGGCCCTTCGACATACTTCGCCCCCTCTGTAGGCAGAATTCAAATGTACAATATCTTTGGGGCTACTGTTTCCTTCTTTCCTACCCACCGTGCTCTCTACTTGCTCTTAAAAATTAAGCTGCATAACAAGAATGGGGCGGGGGGCGGGGGAGAAGGATATAATTACTTTTAGGATCCTGACAAATAGATTTTGTACCGCTTTACTTCAGGAGTTATGGAATGTTCACTTGAACTGTGAATATGCTCAAAATGGTTGTGGAATACTGAGTAGGCAGAAGTTTACCGAATATGCCGTGCTATTTCGTCTGTGTCGTACCTGTGTGGAATATGCCCTAAAAGTTAATTCTACTATTTAAATAGGCTGTTCCAGTCTAAAGATATGTCTGAAATTATGAATACTAAGTGACTGCAGCCCAGCCTCATGAATTACTGATGATGGTGCCACAGAATGAATTGATCTTTCAATTTTGCTGTGACCTTTTTTGAGCTTCTGGGTTGAAACTTTGGAACCCATGTACTCTGCCAGGCATTGTGCAAATCCTCTCTTTCTTGATCTGTGTATCTTATCCCAACTCAACCCAAAAGCTTGGGCAGGTACTAAATTAAAAATCATACAGATGAAAAAAATCCAGTTTAAAATCTGATTAAAACCGGTAAGTCCTACCAGGAGTAGGAGAAAAACATCACTTCAAGCTGGCTGTCCCTGACAATTTTCCAGGTGCAGGAAGAGTCTCATGAAATAGGATAGGGGCAAGGGGGACCCTAGACTAGATGTTAGCAACTGGTGCCCTAGGTGAACCATGCAATTGGCGCCCCCACTCCCAAACCCTAAGGGCAGATCTCTGCTGAGTTTTTGGTACACTGGAAAACATTTCGCTCTTACTTTCCATTTAATGAAGAGGCACCTCCCCTCCGCCCCGCATCTTCTGAAGCAGAAATATTATCATTTATAATAAAAGGCACCCAAAATGGTTTTGGGTTTGTTTGTTTTTTACTAAGCTCTGTATCAGCACAGAGGGTCTGATAAAACAACACACGAGCGCTGCCATCCGCTCCGTGAAGAAACAGAAGTCCCATCCACCTCACCCAGGAGAGGTCCCTGGAAGAAGGGTCCCGGTTGCATCCTCGGGGTGACATGGCCAACAAGGCATCGCCAGCCCCTAGACTCAGCCCTCTGAGGCAAAGGAAGTGGCACCTCTCAGGGGAGCCTCTTACTCCCTGCCTCCAACTGGGAGCAGCAGCGGAGAAGGAAGGTATCCTGCGTCGCCTGACGGAGGACCAGATCCCAAAGGTGGGCAGGCAAGCAACCTGACTTAGCCCCATCATCCCTTGCTCATCCCTTGCTCACCTCCTCAGCCTTGGTCGTATTCCCTTTATGCACATGGGCATCGAAATAATGACATCTTCATTATTGTATTGGTATTTTCTTTTTAATTTGTATTTTTCCTCTCAAATTTGGTACCCCACTTAACTTGGCCTAGTTCGAAATACTGACACCTTCATTATTTTGTTGGTATTTTCTTTTTAATTTGTATTTTTCCCCTCAAATTTGGCGCCCCACTTAACTTGGCCTAATTTGAAATACTGACATTTTCATTACTTTGTTGGTATTTTCTTTTTAATTTGTGTTTTCCCCCTCAAATTTGGCACCCCACTTAACTTGGCCTAGTTCGAAATACTGACATCTTCATTATTTTGTTGGTATTTTCTTTTTAATTTGTATTTTTTCCCTCAAATTTGGCGCCCCACTTAACTTGGCCTAGTTCACCTATATGGATGGGCTGCCCCTGAACAACGGGAGCAGAACCTCAGGACTGGGAGCCAAATCCGGCCTTCAGAGGTTCCCAAGACATTTCCCCCGATTGTTCGGTGGACTTCCCGACTTTTGTGCAGTTTCCCCCCCCCCATTCTAAAAGGTTGAAATGCCTCTCCTGAGGCCTCGCCACTAGTAATGAGAGCTTTCAGATATAATATGCTGGTATCTTGGTCCTGCCCCTTTTGCTTTTGATGCCACCCACCAAAGGTCCCCTGGGAGCTTCTCCAAAATAGTATTCAGCCCTCGGGCTGAAAGAGGTTCAACACACCTGAAATAGATGGTTTTCTTTTCCTCACCAGGACTGGAACATGAATCCTTCTTTTCAATAGCACTTCTCCATTCTGGAATGTATGAGGGAGAAATGGATGCCTCATCTACACCTCACTCACACACGAACTAGGCTGGGCTTGTGTCCTACTTTTTGAATATATGTATTTTTAAATTAAATTTCTTAAGATGCCATCCTACAGACAGAGGGCTCCAAGTCCAGAGCCCCCTGCCTCTTCCATGCCCTGTCGCCAAGAGGGCCTAGGAGGACAGGGGCCATTTTGCCTCCGTTCCTCCATTTAAACTTTTTGAAGCAGCTAGATGGGCCTCTGAGCCCATTCAGCTGACTTACCTTTCAGTGGGTATGGAGGGGACTGGAGAGAGCCCATACCATATTGCAGCCTCTCCTCTCCCCTCCCACCAGCATACCCCCTTTTCTCCATCTCCAACTTCTCTTGCAAGGTCGCAGTTGTAACCTCATAAGAGAAGCTTTCTGTGGCTGCTGGCAATGGAGGAGGGAAGATCCACCATTGGATCTTTTCCTCCACACCCATAGTTCTGTCTACTGGCACGGAGAAAGATTTCTGCAGCATCCTATGGCACCCCAGATACTTAAGGCCATAGGGTTGCTCTCCTAGACTCTTAAAAAAAAAAAAGACTCAAGGCATCTTCCAACAAAATTAAGTCACACACAAATTTAAAGCAGATACAAACAACAAGCAATAAAATACCATGACGCCATAAAACACCTAAAACATCAGTGAAAACCATAAACAACTCCATTGATGCATTAAGGAGCCCATCCTATGACATCTAATGCCTGGGAATACTCTGCAAAGGACAGCCCTCTATGTGAAGTACTCTCCAGTCCAAGGCTGGTTTAAAGATAAAGAACCGTCAGAAGGAAGAGCTGGGCCTTGGAGTTGCCCATCAGCAGCACCTGGGCAGCAGACAGAACAGGGAGGCACACAGGTCACCCCATCACAGCCTTCCCAGATGTATTTATATTTCTCATGAAATTAAAAGACGCTTGCTCCTTGGGAGGAAAGCTATGGCCAACCTAGACAGCATAGTAAGAAGCAGAGGCATCACCTTGCCGACAAAGGTCCGTCTAATCAAAGCTATGGTTTTCCCAGTAGTAATGTATGGCTGTGAGAGCTGGACTATAAGGAAGGCTGAGCGCCGAGGAATTGATGCTTTCGAACTGTGGTGCTGGAGAAGACTCTTACGAGTCCCCTGGACTGCAAGGAGGTCAGATCAGTCCATCCTAAAGGAGATCAACCCTGACTGCTCATTGGAAGGACAGATACTGAAGCTGAAGCTCAAATATTCTGGCCACCTAATGCGAAGAGAAAACTCCCTGGAAAAGACCCTGATGCTGGGAAAGACTGAAGGCAAAAGGAGAAGGGGACAGCAGAGGATGAGATGGCTAGATAGCATCACTGATGCAATGAATGTGGACTTGAGCACGCTCCAGGAGAGAGCGCAGGACAGGAAGGCCTGGCGTGCTACGGTCCATGGGGTCATGAAGAGTTGGACATGACTGAACGACTGAACAACAACCCAGGGTCATCCCATGAAACTGATTGGTGAGAAATCCAGGACAGATAAAAGGAAGGACTTCTTCCTGCAGCACATAGTTAAACTATGGAATTCACTTCCACAAATTGTAGTGATGGTCTCCAATTTGGATGGCTTTAAAGGGGGATTGGACAAATTATTGAAGAAGGCTATCAATGGCTCCTAGTCCTGATGGCTATGTGCTACCTCCGGTAGCAGAGGCAGTATGCCTGTGTATACCTGTGGCTTGGGAACAGGGGCAGGAGGGTGCAGTTGCATACATGGCCTCCTTGTGGGTCTCTGGTGGGCAGCTGGTTGGCCACTGTGTGAACAGAACGCTGGACTAGATGGCCCCTTGGTCTGATCCAGCAGGGCTCTTATGTTCTTCTATTTAATCATTATTTCTAAATATGCACCTCTACTTATACATTAGCCTATGGAATTTTTTTGGCGACTTTGCATCCTCTTTGGGGGCAATGCACATGTGGCCACCCTGCCTCCCCGCTCCCTAGACTCTCGATTGCCCAAACAGAATGGAAGCTGAAGCAAGCCACGCGATGACGTAAACAAACCCTCAGACTGCCATTCGCTGAGAACATGTAACTGGGTCATCCTCCTTCTTGTTAAGAAGCTGCTCCACTGAATTGTGCAAAAATTAGAAATTGTAAGGGGCAATAAAAAATATCCAGGTAATTAGAGCTTTGAAAACCGAACTGCAGCAGTAGATAAAAATAGGGCAAGGACAGGAGCTGCAATCTGAATCTTATGCAAGTTTGTTTTCTTATCTTTTCTGATTTATCATGGAAGGTTTCCCACCTTGAATTATTGTCAGTGGATAACATGGTGCTAGAAGAAGACCTGAGCTTTAAATCCTAGCTCAGACACTTCCCTGCTGGCCATGGTGGCTGGGAATGATGGGAATTGCAGTCCAACACATCTGGCAGAGGGCATCGGATTGGAGGAGATTGCCCTTGGGAGATATAGTTCAGTTCCCCAGCTGGAGAAAGAGAATAATGACTACCTTGTGGGGTTGTTGTGAGAAGAGCGAGGCCAGGAGGCTGTTACTCATTCTGAGATATAGGATGAGGCAATGTATAAACTTAAAAAATCTGTAAGTATAGATTTGGTCAATGTTGTTGTTGTTGTTTTTTAATATGTGTGTCTATTGAAAATGCTGAAACTTTTACATCTCAAACCCGAATTTAAAATAGGGCAGAATATAGAGGTTACAAGAGCATGGAATATAGGGGCAACTGAGAAAGAGGATACATCTCCAGTGGAATATGTTATCATTAGCAAATCATGCCCTAATCAGTTCAATCCAAAATCATTTGCACTGCATAGAAAAATAGCATACTGAAAAACCTGTTCGACCCAGACAAAGATGTACCCATGATGGGGTCTGGAGGAAGTTGATCTTGCAGTGATCCAGAGAAGGTAGTAACACAAAGTGAGCAACAAACTCGTCTTATGTTAGTATCGGTGGAGTTAGTATCAGTTAGTGTCAGTGGAGGCTGGTGGCTCTGATATCAGTGGGGCAGTGAATCTGCTCCAGGTTTCAGTCAGAATTCTAAAGCACCTTGGATAGCTCTTTTAGTGTTCTGACTGAAATCCGGGGTGGATTCACTGCCTCAGCCTCTACTGGAGACTGTATATCTATCAAGTCAAGAATTGGCGTGAAAAGCAAGGGCTGGTCTTTAGAATTCTGCACAGGTCCCAGAAAAGCAAGAGAGGGCCTTTAGAACTCTGCACAGGTCCCAGAGAAGAGACAACTTGTTCTGATGAGTGCTAACTAAGCTGTTGTCGTCCCTCCTTCTAATAGCAAATTATTTGGTGCATGCCTGCTAATGAAAATGGAACCAACACAGTGCCATTGAGAAACAAGAGGAAGGTATCCTAGATGTCCTAGATGGTGGCCATCACTACAAGATGTAGTGATGGCCACCAATTTGGATGGCTTTATAAGGGGGTTAGACAAATTAATGGAGGAGAAGGCTATCAATGTGTACTAGTCCTGATGGCTATAGGCTACCTCCAGTATCAGAGGCAGTATGCCTGTATACTCCAGTTACCGGGGAACATGGGTGGGAGGGTGCTCTTGCACTTATGTCCTGCTTGTGGGTTTCCTGTGGGCAGCTGGTTGGCCTCTGTGTGAACAGAATGCTGCATTAGATGGACCCTTGGTCTGATCCAGCACAGCCCTTCTTATGTTCTTGTGTTCTTAAAGTTGAGCATCACTTGGAAAAGAAAAACACAGTGTGTGTGTATGTGTGTGTGTGTTGGAGAGTAAATTGCCCTGCCTGTGCTCTTTATTATCTCCCCCAAGGACTGCTGTTTGCAGTGGTGAGCAAGCTTGGTGGCACGTGAGAGCCTTTATGGTGTGTGGCAAAAGTGCTAGCCCCTTTGGGTCATTCTTTTGCAGCATTCTAAAAACAGTAGCTAAAGAGCCCCCACCCCTGTAATTCGAGCACTGATCCAGTCAATTTTACCTCTCCCTTCATTTGTATGGGACTAGCATGGCAGCTGCAACTGCAGTAAGCAAGCTTTTTTTGATTTCCAGCAGAAACAGTTCCTCCCCTATGTACAGTTGCATGTTCTGTTAAACTACCAATGCTGGATCGAGGCTAGTGCAGCAGCAGCAAGAGGGAGATACTGCTCCAAAGCCTGCGATTAGTGCTGTCTATATCTAGTGCTTATTTATTTATTGCATTTATATCCCACCTTTTTTCCTCTCGCAAGAAACCAAGGCAGCTTACATTATCCTCCTCCTCTCCTTTTATCCTCCCAACAACAACCCTGTGAGGTAGGTTGGGCTGAGAGTCTGAGACTGGCCCAATGTCACCCAGTGAGCTTCCACAGCCAAGTAGGGACTAGAACTCGGATCTCCCAGCTCCCAGTCCAGCATTCTCACCACTACACCACACTGGATCTCTCATGGCTGAGCCAAGGGGATTCTCAGTGGTTCCTTGCTACCACTTATCTATGCATTGATTGATTTATTTAAAAGATTTATGGGTCACCTCTTTTTTGGGGTTTTTAGGGAAACCCCCCCCCAAAGCGGTGTACAAAATTTAAAACCCCAAATGAAACTATGATTAATAATAATAATAAAAACAGCAATTAATAATAATAATAAACAGCAATTAATAATAATAATAAAAACAGCAATAAAAAGTAATAATACAGCAATAAAATCAATATGAACAGTGAAACCCAGAAATAACAATGGGTCTTCCACTCCGTAAGACTTGACAAAATCTGTTCAAGGCCAAATTGCCTCTAGTGGAACTGGCTTTTGGGGCTCAGGGCTGAGCAGATTCAAGAGCTTTCTGTTTCATCTCTATCTTCCATCATGACTCACCCCAAGGCTTAGGGATGTGGTGGGCCATACAATTCACATTAATACACTGCTGCTGTCCCCTAGTGGTAAGTGCATGCACTCTGGTTTACTTTCTTCACAAAGTCTGGAGGAATGATATCCATCCTTTGATCCTTTGCCTCTCAGTGGGTTTTTAAGAGAAAAGTTTGAGTGGCTTAAAGGAAGCTTCTCTGTAGCAACAGAATGAAAATGCTTGGCAACAGCCGCAGGGTGTGTCTGTGTATACCCAGATGCCAGTTTCCAAAGCATTCTGCATTTGTTTCTCTAGGAAGCTGCCTTATACCGAGTCAGAAGATGGATCTGTCTGGCTCAGTATTGCCTGCACTGACCGGGCAATGGCTCTCCATGCTTTCAGGTAGGGGGTCCTTCCCAGCCCTATCTGGAGATGCTGGGGACTGAACCAGGAACCTTCCGTATGCAAAGCAGGTGGTCCTGCTGCTGAACCATGGCTCTGCTCTGGAAACGAACACAAGGTTCCAGTCTTCATGCTTCTGAGTAAAGGGTTGATTGACAGCAGCTCGACAGGGGTTTTCCCCCCTGCCAGGGACCAGCCTTCCCCAACACGGTACCTCTAGATGTTTTGGACTAGAATTCGTATCATCGTGGACTATTGGCTGTGAAGTCTGGGGCTGATAGGAATTGTAGTCCAAAATATTTGGAGGGTGTCACATTAGGGAAGCCCGCCCAGGATGGAGACTGGTACTTGCTGAATGCAAAGCATCTGCTCTACCACTGTAGCCCAAAGCTATGGAAAATCTTGTATCTCTTTTCCAGAGGTCCTCATGAGCAGGTATATTTAATCCTTCCTCTGTGCTTTCCTTCTGGGAGGATAATTGGGAAATATGTAAACCAAGTGCTGGACCCAAGTCATTCGGTAGTCTCAGAGAGTCCTGAGGAGGGCATGGTCAGGCAGCTTGTTCCTTTTTAAAGTGGCCACAGAATTGACAGGTGGCCTTGCGGCGAATTACAATGAAGGCCAAATCACAGATATCGGAGGAAACATCCAGTGAGTTCTTTTTGGTGTTGTTGGTTTTTTTATGTGAAAAGCTTGCTGCTGAGAGGTGGAAACGAGGCATCTCATTTTATTCAGACGTCTTTCTTATCAGCTCCTTGGGAAACCTGTAGCTGGCATTGTTCTTATAATTGTTCATCCCAATTTCAGTTTCTCTCCGCTTCCACCCCCATTCTTGCACAGATGGGTATCAACCCCGCAAAAGATCCAGCTGTTAAAAGGGAAGGCTTGTAAACATCCCCATAGCAGAGCCCCTTCCTTGTCTGGCTGCCCCAGTCTCCTTGTCCCAAATCAAGGGTCAGAGACTTTGTTCCTCTGCTCTTCAAGATGTCTCTCCTCCTTCTGACTCATCCCTTGGACCAGTTGATTGTGCTTCATGTCACATCAGACCATTTGGTCCATCCTGCCCTGTTTTATCTACTTTGATTGGTAGTGGCTACCCAGGTTGTCAGGCCATGCTGGCTGGGAATTATGGGAGT
Source organism: Heloderma suspectum (assembly GCF_057233095.1). Lineage (NCBI taxonomy): Eukaryota > Metazoa > Chordata > Lepidosauria > Squamata > Helodermatidae > Heloderma > Heloderma suspectum. The sequence goes on along the minus strand of NC_139467.1, from coordinate 33,744,488 downwards.
TGTAGTCCAACACATCTGGCCTGCCTGGTTTCCCAGTCTGGCCCACTGGGGTCCCCCAAATGGCCCCGCTCCTTCCACCACCCCCTTCCCTCTGACAGTCAATCATCTGGCGGTTTCCTGGCTTTTGAGCAGTTTTTCCCCATTCTGTAAGGTTGAAATGCCTCCCATAAGGCTCAGTCACTGACAGTAAGAACTCTAAGCTAAAATATGCTGGTATGCTTTGTATTTTGCCCCACCCCTTTTGCTGTTAGCCCCACCTACCACTGGAATGTGGCCCCCGAGAGCTTCCCTGAAATTGAATTTGGCCCTCAGGCTGAAAGTGGTTCAACACCCCTGCTCTAGGTGAGACAGCCACTCAGCCGAGACCAACAGCAAGCCAAGATGCCAGCTTAGGAGGATGGGAAGAGATGAAGAGGGGCTCAGGGAGAACAGTAAGTGACGGTTGCCACAACCACCCACTTCCAGCATCTGTCACTCTGCCCAGTGATAAGGCCGGCTCTACACCCAGAGTACAGAGCAAAGCAATTCTAGTTTTATTCTGGTTGTATTTTTATATTGTGGTTTTAATGTTTTTATATTTTATATTGTTTTACTGTGTGCTTTTTGCTTTTAGTTTTTGTGAACTGCCCAGGGAGCTTCAGCTATTGGGCAATATATAAATGAAATGAAATGGAATGAATGAATGAATAAATAAAGCGATGGGCAAAGCCAAGAAGATGTGTCAATAGTTTTAATAGACAATGGGTTTTAAAAATATTTGTTTATATAAAGGATTATCATCTTGTATTTCGACCAAATGATCTCCAAGGCATCTTACAACAGATCAAGACAATGCAAAAATAAAATGTGGTGCACTTAAGACCATTTAAAACAGCAGCAGAACAGCATCTCCACACTAAGTGAATATTTTGTCAAAAGCTCAAGCGAGCTAAACAACTGTTTACCTGGATCCTAAAAGAAAATCAGACTTCTCACCAGGGAAACATATTTGGGAAGGGAGTTCTGTAGTTGGGGAGACACAACAGAGAAGTGCCCGTTCCTGACAGCTACAACAGAAAAGCCTTGTTCCTAATCACTCCCCACCTAAATTATGAAAAAGAGGCGCACAGGAGCACTATATCTTCTGCAGAAGACATTTCTATAGCGGGCGACGTGGTGCCTTCACAAATGGAATGTTAATAGGAATGGATGTGGCCCAGGCTCCCTGCTGAAATCCCAGAAGCCAAGTGGGCGCTCAAATCAGACCTCCCTTAGTTAGACATGAGACTTCAGTGTCCTGTGTTGTGCCTTTACTTCACCCTGAAACAAGGAAAACCAGAACAAAATGTAGAAATCAAGAGAAATTATGCAAATCCCCTCTACCACCTACAAATCAACCTGAAGGAGCACCTTCTCCATTATGTTTCTGCCTGATTGCAAATATTGTGTTTGGAGGCTTTTCTCTGGGTGCCATCACCCACAATGATATGACATATAGTTACCAGGGAAAGAGTCTTCTCTGTGGTGGCCCCTCTGTGGAATGCCCTTCCCAGGGAGATCCTCCTGCTGTCTTCACTGTATACCTTTCTATGCCAGGCGGATCTCCCTGGGCCCTTCCTCTTCCAGCAAGCATTTAATATTTAACCTGTTGCTTTGATTGTTCATTTTGCTGCTGGCTCTTTAATGTTTTTAATATTTTAAAAAAGGTTTTAATGTTTCAAAATGTATTACTTTGCTATTTTTGTTGCTGTATTTTTTGTTTTGTTATTTTATTGTTGTTGTTGTTTTATTATTGTAAACTGCCCCAAGGACATTTGCAAGCTGGGCGGTATACAAATTTAACAAACAAACAAAATAACAAGTCTAGACTTAGTGCTTCATAGAATCATAGAATAGAAGGGCTGGAAGGGGCCTACAAGACCATCGAGTCCAACCCCCTGCTCGATGCAGGAATCCAAGTCAGAGCATCCCTGACAGGTGGCTGTCCAGCCTCGTCTTGAATGCCTCCAGTGTGGGAGAGCCTGCTACCTCTGAAGTAATTGGTTCTATTGCCGTATTGCTGTAACAGTCAGGACGTTTTTCCTGCTGTTCAGCCGGAATCTGGCTTCCTGTAACTTGATCCCATTATTATGTGTCCTAGACTCCGGGATGATCAAGAAGAGATGCTGGCCTTCCTCTCTGTGGCAACCATTCGAGTACTTGAAGAGTGCTACCATATCTCCCCTCTGTCTTCTCTTCTCAAGGCTAAACATGCCCAGTCCTTTCAGTCTCTCCTCATAGGGCTTTGTTTCCAGTCCCCTGATTATCCTCTTTGCCCTCTTCTGAACCGTTTCCAGTTTGTCTGCATCCTTCTTAAAGTGTGGTACCCAGAACTGGACACAGTACTCAAGTTGAGGCCTAACCAGTGCTGAGTAGAGGGAGGGAACTAGTACTTCATGTGATTTGAAAGCTATACTTCTATTAATGCAGCCCAAAATTGTTGTTTATTCATTCAGTCGCTTCCGACCCTTCGTGACTTCATGGACCAGCCCACGCCAGAGCTTCCTGTCGGTCGTCACCACCCCCAGCTCCCCCAAGGTCGAGTCCGTCACCTCCAGAATGTCATCCATCCATCTTGCCCTTGGTCGGCCCCTCTTCCTTTGGCCTTCCACTTTCCCTAGCATCAGCATCTTCTCCAGGGTATCCTGTCTTCTCATTAGGTGGCCAAAGTACTTCAGTTTTGCCTTTAATATCATTCCCTCAAGTGAGCAGTCTGGCTTTATTTCCTGGAGGATGGACTGGTTTGATCTTCTGGCAGTCCAAGGCACTCTCAGAATTTTCCTCCAATACCACAGTTCAAAAGCATCTATTTTCCTTCGCTCAGCCTTCCTTATGGTCCAGCTCTCGCAGCCATAGGTTACTACAGGGAATAGCATTGCTTTAACTATGCGGACTGTTGTTGTCAGTGTGATGTCTCTGCTCTTCACTATTTTATCAAGATTTGTCATTGCTCTCCTCCCAAGAAGTAAACGTCTTCTGATTTCCTGGCTGCAGTCAGCATCTGCAGTAATCTTTGCACCTAGAAAGACAAAGTCTGTCACTGCCTCCACGTTTTCTCCCTCTATTTGCCAGTTATCAATCAAGCTGGTTGCCATAATCTTGGTTGTTTTGAGGTTTAACTGCAACCCAGCTTTTGCACTTTCTTCTTTCACCTTCGTCATAAGGTTCCTCAGCTCCTCCTCGCTTTCAGCCATCAAAGTGGTATCATCTGCATATCAGAGATTGTTAATGCTTCTTCCAGCGATTTTAACTCCAGCCTTGGCTTCATCAAGCCCAGCACGTCGCATGATGTGTTCTGCGTACAGGTTGAATAGGTAGGGTGAGAGTATACAACCCTGCCGTACTCCTTTCCCAAACTTAAACCAGTCCGTTGATCCGTGGTCTGTTCTTACCGTTGCTACTTGGCCTTTATACAGATTCCTCAGGAGGCAGACAAGATGACTTGGTATCCCCATACCACCAAGAACTTGCCACAATTTGTTATGATCCACACAGTCAAAGGCTTTAGAATAGTCAATAAAACAGAAATAGATGTTTTTCTGAAACTCCCTGGCTTTCTCCATTATCGAGCAGATATTGGGAATTTGGTCTCTAGTTCCTCTGCCTTTTCTAAACCCAGCTTGTACATCTGGCAATTCTTGTTCCATGAATTGCTGGAGTCTACCTTGCAAGATCTTGAGCATTACCTTACTGGCATGTGAAATAAGTGCCACTGTTGGATAGTTTGAACATTCTTTGGTGCTTCCCTTTTTTGGTATGGGGATATAAGTTGATTTTTTTTCCAATCTGTTGGCCATTCTTGTGTTTTACAAATTTGCTGGCATATGGCATGCATCACCCTGACAGCATCATCTTGCAAGATTTTAAACAGTTCAGCTGGGATACTGTCATCTCCTGCTGCCTTGTTATTAACAATGCTTCTTAAGGCCCATTCAACCTCACTCTTCAGGATGTCTGGCTCTAGCTCACTGACCACACCGTCAAATCTATCCCCGATATTATTATCCTTCCTATACAGGTCTTCCGTATATTCTTGCCACCTTTTCTTGATCTCTTTTGCTTCTGTTCGGTCCTTGCCATCTTTGTTTTTGATCATACCCATTTTTGCCTGGAATTTACCTCTGATGTTTCTAATTTTCTGGAAGAGGTCTCTTGTCCTTCCTATTCTATTATCTTCTTCCGTTTCCACGCATTGCTTGTTTAAAAATAATTCCTGATCTCTTCTGGCTAACCTCTGGAATTTTGCATTTAATTGGGCAGATCTCCCCCTATCACTGTTGCCTTTTGCTTTCCTTCTTTCTTGGGCTGCTTCCAGTGTCTCAGCAGACAGCCATCTTGCCTTCTTGGTTTTCTTTTTCTTTGGGACGTTTTTTGTTGCCGCCTCCTGAACAATGTTGCAAACTTCTGTCCATAGTTCTTCCAGGATCCTATCTACTAAATCTAGTCCCTTAAATCTATTCTTCACCTCCACTGCATATTCATGAGGAATATTCATGAGCTCATATCTAACTGATCTGTGGGTCTTCCCTATTCTCTTTAGTCTGATTCTAAATTGTGCAATAAGAAGTTTGTGATCTGAACTACAATCAGCTCCAGGTCTTGTTTTTACCAACTGCATAGATGTCTACCACCTTTGGCTACAAAGGATGTAGTCAATCTGATTTCGGTGTCAACCGTCTGGTGAAGTCCATGTATAAAGTCGTCTCTTAGGTTGTTGGAAGAGAGTGTTCGTTATGCACAGTGAGTTGTCTTGGCAAAATTCTATCAGCCTATGTCCTGCTTCATTTTGTTCTACCAGACCATGCTTGCCTGTAATTCCAGGTGTCGTTTGACTACCCACCTTAGCATTCCAGTCTCCTGTAATGAAAATAACATCTTTGTTTGGCGTACTATCCAGTAGGTGCTGCAGATCCTCATAGAAATGATCTGCTTCTGCTTTTTTAGCATCTGTGGTTGGGGTGTATATTTGGATCACTGTGATGTTAAATGGCTTACCCTGAATTTCAATTGAGATCATTCTGTCATTTTTTGGATTGTATCCAAGCACTGCTTTAGCCACTTTATTATTAATTATGAAGGCTACTCGATTTCTTCTGTGGTCCTCTTGTCCACAGTAGTAGATCTGGTGGTCATTTGATGTGAAATGGCCCATTCCAGTCCATTTCAGTTCACCGACACCCAAAATGTCTATATTTAATCTTGACATCTCCCCAATAACCACATCCAATTTGCCCTGGCTCATAGATCTTACATTTCAGGTATGGTGTGCTGATCTTTAGAACATCGGATTCGTCGTTCACCACCAGCACTATCGGCTGCTAGCCGTCCTTTCGGCTTTGAGCTAGCTGCGTCATCACGTCTGGGGCTAGTTGAACTTATCCTCTGTTCCTCCCCAGTAGCATTTTGACCATCTTCTGACCTGGGAGTCCCATCTTCCGATGGTATACCGACATATCTCTGGTTGTACTGATCCATTTAGTTTTCATGGCAAGAATACTGGGGTGGGTTGCTGTTTCCTTCCCCAGGGATCGTATTTAGTCTGACCTCTCTGCCATGACCTTCCATCTTGGGTGTCCCTTCACGGTTTAGCTCATGACGTCATTGAGGTGCTCAAGCTCCAGCACCACGACAAGGTAACGATCTCCTTTGCTGAAGGCAGCCCAAAATAGCATTTGCCTTTTTTTGCAGCCACATCACATTGTTGGCTCATATTCAGCTTGTGATCTACAACAATTCCAAATTCCTTCTCGCTTGTAGTACTGTTGAGCCAAGTATCCCCCATCTTATAACTGTGCATTTGGTTTCTTTTTCCTAGGTGCAGAACTTGGCATTTATCCCTATGAAATTTCATTCCATTGTTTTCAGCCCAGCGCTCCAGCCTCTTAGGACCACTTTGAATTTTGTTTCTGTCTTCTAGGGTATTAGCTATCCCACCCAATTTTGTGTTGGCTGCAAATTTGATCAGCATTCCCTGCACCTCCTCATCCAAGTCATTAATAAAAGTGTTGAAGAGCACTGGGCCCAGGACTGAGCCCTGCAGTACCCCACTCGTTACCTCTCCCCAGTTTGAGAAGATCCCATTGATAAGCACTCTTCGAGTCCAATCTTGTAGCCAACTGTGGATCCACCTGATAGTTTTTTCATCTAGCCCACTTTGAGCTAGTTTGCTCATCAGGATATCAAGGGGCACTTTGTCAAAAGCTTTGCTGAAGTCGAGGTATATTATGTCCACAGGATTCTCACAGTCCATAAGGGAGGTTACCTGTTCAAAAAATGAACAAAAAATTGTTCATTTTTTCAAAAAATGTTCAAAAAATGAGATCAGATTCGTCTGGCAGGATTTGTTCTTCACAAATCCATGTTGGCTGTGAGTAATCACTGCATTGTTTTCAAGGTGCTTACAGATGGATTGCTTTATCATCTGCTCCAGAATTTTCCCAGGGACTGATGTCAGACTGGTCTATAGTTCCCAGGTTCCTCCTTTTTGCCCTTTTTGAAGATAGGGACAACATGCTTGTTGAACCTTGTCTTGGGGTTGGTGGCTTTAGCACTAATTCTGGCACCTGGGTGGGAACGCACGTGTGTGTGTGTTTATATTTGTGTGTGTATATATACAGGAAATTGTGTATTTGCGAACCGCCCAGAGAGCTTCAGCTATTGGGCGGTATAGAAATGTAATTAATTGATTAATTATCAGGGACAGAACTCCAGCAGTAGTGACACTAGCTTGAAACGCTTTTCTGTTTGCACATATTGTGGCTGGTGCCAACACAGCAAGCAGGCTGAGCTGGTTCTAGATTGTGATAGATGTCCTGCTTGACAGAGGACAATCCTCTCTTTGAAGGCATCCTCTTTTTGAAGGGCTGTCCGCTAGTCCGAGTCCAGTTCAAAGATACGGAGAGCAGCATGGTTTTTGGAGTCGCCCATCACCGCTCAGCACCTGAACAGCAGACTCGGAGGCAGGCTGCCTTTCCCATTCTGGTGAGACGTGTAGTATCTCTATTTAAATTATAGTCATTATTCCTCAGTTTGCATCTCTACCTATAAATTAACAGATGCCATTGTTATGTAAAGCAGCACCCTATTTTGCCTTTTCTTTAGCAATGAGTAAGTGGGCACCCTAAGAAAGGGGCTGTGTAAGGAAGTGGGCGTGAGAGCAATTTCCACAGTTGCCACAGCCACGTCACATTCTGCCAGCAGCGCAGTCACCATACCTGCCCCACCTCACCAGATCCTCTCGGAGGGGGTGAGTGATACAGGAAGCACAGATCTGCCCTCTGTAGTCTCTCGCCCGTGTGCAACGGGGCCCAGGGGCTGCCTCCTATAACAGAAAGAGGCCTCAGAAAAACATAGATCTAGAACTCTGCATGGGTAATAGCAGCTTGGGGAAGCAGGCAATTTTTAAAGTGGAAAAATGGCCAGGGTGGCAAGGATTATGTACCCCCCCGTGGGGCACTTCTGCTTAACTGCATAGTCTTCCAAGGCTGCTTTCCATTTCAAATAAACATTCAGGGCTTCATTGTATACATTTTATGTCACTTTAGTCTGCCTTTTTGTGTGTGTTTGACACTGGTCAGGCCTGTGCTCTAAGAGAAAAGTAGCATTGACTTTGACTCCAAATTCTAGCCACCATCTTAAAAGTGTGGCTTTTATGCATACAGATCTGTGAACTGGCCAGCCAGGAGGCCAGACATGTCTCTGAGCCATTGGTCTGGTGTATGATTGATTCCAAAAACTACTCCAGGGCTGGGCAACGTGTAGCTCTCCAGATGTTTTGGCCTACAACTCCTATCAGCCCTAGTTAGCATAACCAATGGTGAGGGATGATGGGAGTTGTAGGAGAGCCAGTGTGGTGTAGTGGCGAGAGTGTTGGACTGGGAGCCAGGAGATCTGGGTTCTAGTCCCCACTCGGCCATGGAAGCTCACTGGGTGAGCTATCTCATAGCCTGAGCTATCTCATAGCCCAACCTACCTCACAGGGTTGTTGTTGTGAGGATAAAATGGAGAGGAGGACAAGGAGGAAAAAAAGGCGGGATATAAATGTAATAAACAAACAAACAAATAAATAGGCCAAAACATCTGGAGGACTACAACTTGCCCAAACCTGTTCTTTCCCTCTTGTTCCTTGAACAGTGCAATGCTACGCATGTCTATTCAGAAGTAACTGCTATTGAGTTCAGTGGGGCTTACTCCCAAATAAGTGGGTATAGGATCGGAGCCTTGCCAGCATAAACTTTAAGGTGTCACCTGAACAGCAGACCCCATCCTCCATCACACGCTGGAGGACAAGATAACTGCAAAGGCCGGAGCAGCTCTCACCAATGTAACAAAATGTGTAAAAGCACTAAATCTCTCTTGACAAGCCAATTTTGTTGAATTTCACTGATTGTCATATTGCAAGTACAGCAAACAGTGAAGAAAAAAGAAGCTGCATTCCTGGGATTATTATGCCACTTTCAATTCTTTTTCTTCCTGATACTGGAAGTTTAAATCATAAGGCTTGCTTTGCTTTTTTGTAAATGTAACCATAGCAACAAGCACATCTAAATTATGACAAGTTGATCACTGGAGGCACATTGTGCATCATCTCCAAGATTTGTTGTTGTTAAACTTTTTTGCAAACAGACAATGGGGAACCGATGACTTTCCCCATTATCACCAGGCCCCTGAAATATTTATTTATTTATTTCATCTCTATACCGCCCAATAGCCGGAGCTCTCTGGGCAGTTCACAAAAATTAAAACCAATTCATTCATTTCATTTTTTTATCAGAACTTACAAAATTAGCAAATTTCTTCATAACATAATAATCTCAAGTTATTTAAAATTATTAAAAAAAAAATGGAGTATGGAGGAAAGCAAATCTGACAGGCTCATCCATCCAGGCAGGGGGCTTTGAGTGCTTAGCTCTTAAAAGTCTGGTTTTGAATCCCTGTGTACTCAGCCATGGCTGAAGTGCTTGTTTACGGTCGCCACTTCTTTTTCCTGCCAGGCTCCTCATTTTTAATAGCTACGTGGCAGGCAGGGACAGCATCATCCTCTCCTTGCTGGGAACAGCTGTACTTAACATCTGTCTGTGCAGATAGCCGAGAATTTTGTTCAGATCAGTTTTGATAAGAATTTACCAACATTTGCAACATTTGCAAATTTTGATAAGAATTTACCAACATTTGCAAATTTCTTCATAAATGGGACAGTAAAAAAATTGAGATTTAAAAAATTTGAATATAGGAGAAAGCAAAAGTGTCAGATTTGCCCTACCGTAGCTGGGAACAGGATAGCTTTGTCCTGATCTAGCAGAGCTCATATGTTTTTATGCTATATTCCAAAGAAACTGCCCGAGCCAGCTATCATGAGTCAGACTGAAAGCCCCACCTCACCTGAGTCAATGAATTCTGGACAAATATTGTGTCCAGAATATCCCACCCTTCCTTGAGTCATCCTAGTTACCAGCTGCAGCGCCTTGCAGAAGCAGCAGCTGTGTTGGGAAAGTGCCAGGATTTTTCACATACACACACACACACACACACACACACACATGGGGCCATCTATGAATGCAAAAGAGAAAATACTTCACCGAAAAAGAGGACAAAAGAGGGCGCTGTTTTGCGATAAATTTGCACGTGCTCATTTATAAGTATAAACGCAGGTGTGGAGATAATTTCTGTTATTTAAATAGAAATGCAGTACATCTCACCCCAGTGGGGAATACTGTGTCCAGGTGACCTACGGGTCTGCTCATTCTGCTGCCCAGGTGTTGAACTGTGCAGAATTCAGCAGCCAGGATGCTCAGAAGAGCACCAAGCAACACCTACATTACACCTGTGTTAAAATAATTGCATTGGCTGCCTGTTAGCTACCAAGCCCTGTTCGAGGTTTGACTGTTGGTATATAAACCCCTGCACTGTGGTGCTGGAGAAGACTCTTACAAGTCCCCTGGACTGCAAGGAGGTCAAATCAGTCCATCCTAAAGGAAATCAACCCTGAGTGCTCATTGGAAGGACAGATACTGAAGCTGAAGCTCAAATATTTTGGCCACCTAATGCGGAGAGAAAACTCCCTGGAAAAGACCCTGACGCTGGGAAGGATTGAAGGCAAAAGGAGAAGGGGATGGCAGAGGATGAGATGGCTAGATAGCATCGCCGATGCAATGAATATGAACCTGAGCACACTCCGGGAGAGAGCGGAGGACAAGAAGGCCTGGCGTGCTATGGTCCATGGGGTCACGAGGAGTCAGACACGACCGAATGACTGAGCAACAACAACAAACCCCTGCACAACCCAGGACTAGCATACTTAGCTGATCGCCTCCCTCTATACACCCAGTTGATCCCTGTGATTTTCTGAGAAGGCTTGATTGGTTGTGAGCAAGAGAGTGTCACCAAGTAACCGCGCATAAACGGGCCTCCCTAGTGGTGGCACCCACCTCTGGAACACCCTCCAATGTGGTGTTTAAGAAGCAGAAAGTTTGCTGGGCTTTAAACACCTCTTGAAGACATATTTGTTTACACTGGCTTTTCCTGACTTATAATGACACTGCTCTGTTTCATTATTGACTTCTTGTGATGTCTTTATGTCATTCTTGGTTTTTCTTGGTTTTTCACTGTTTATATATTCCTGTGCTGTATTTTAGCTATATGTCTATCTCTATATACATTTAGGGAGCAATCCTATGGCCTCTATCCTATGGGTTGTGGGGCCATAGGATAGTTCGGATTCCTGGATCCAAGGTCAGAGACAGCACTCCGAGCTCGGAGGCAGGAATCCGAGCTCCCTTCCCCCTCGTAGCCAGCATGGAAAGAACCGTGCTGGCTGTCTCCCTGAGCTTGCAAAAGCAACCTTGGTGAGGAGGAGGGAAAGGGGGCAAGCCAGTGGGAGGGGAGGGGACTGTGGAAGCTGGCATACGCCGTATCCCCTGGCCTCCCCAACTACCTTCCCTTCTGCTCTGCAAAGCCCTAGCTACACAGGCGAAAAAGCTCATCTAGCCAAAATGCAGAGCAGGAAGCAACGATCACCTCCACCACTCCTCCCATTCTGCACTGGATGGCCATAAGCCTCCAAGATAGGATTGTGCCCTCAGTGCTATAAAAGTAGTATAAATACATACATACATAATTTTAAAATGAGCAGCTTCAAGGCTCCTGCTCTTCCAGCTTCTGGGGGTGCTTCCAGATGGAGGGCACCTTGTGGTTCCAACTTTTCTTCCTTAACAGATCTTTCTCTGATATATAAAAAAAAAGGGAGAAGCGGTGGGAACATACGGGAGGGTTACAAGCGGAGGACGATGATGTCTGGACCCCCTGTAAAATTCTGTGAATGAGGCAGGGCAATTGCACAATAAAAGCCTCGTTTGAAAGCAGGCTGAGAGAAAAACTTATTTGTAACCACTTTCTCCGCACCATGCATAATTTTAGTTACCTCCCTCATGTCCATTCACCCAACCCCATAGTAGGGATGTATGGATTCTGTAAAATCTTCTCTGTTTGTGTTTCGTGGATTGTCAGGTGCCTTTTGTTTCATCGTCTGTTCACAGACAAATTCGATTTTTTTTTGTTATGTGAAAAAATATGCAAATAATTCCATTAGAGGGTTTACAGCAGAGCTTTCCAAACTGTGTGCTGCGACACATTAGTGTGTCGGCGGCAGTGTGTAGGTGCGTCGCGCGAAATGCAGAAAATTGTGCGGAAGGGCACCGCGGAGCTCCCTTACTCGCATTTGCTTCCCTTGGCCCCTCCCCCGGAACTTCCTAAAGCAGCTAATGTTAAAGCAGCTAAGGCTTAGCTGCTTTAACATTAGCTGCTTTAGGATCATGTAGCGTCTTGACATAGGGCGCACGTGATTGGTGGTGTTGGAGCAGTACGGCGAGGGGCGAAGAGAGGGGAGGGGAGGCGCCACCCTGGGAGCAGAGCTTGGCCAACGCCGGCGCAAAGTGGCAGCGGCCACCAGCCCTGAGAGATTTTGAGCGTGCCCTTCGCGGACTTCTGCACCGTGCTCCTGCGCGGCCAGGCCAGAGTAGCGTGTGGGTGGAAACACTGCCTGGGACTGGGACTGCACCAAGGGGGCCGTCCGCCATCTTGGCCAGTCAGAACGGAGCTCAGTGGAGGCCAGAAGCCTCAGAATCAGTGTGCTCCCAAGCACCCGGGTGAGCGCAGCTGCAGGCTGTCACCCAGTCAACTCACCTGCTGCTGGCTGAAGGGAGGCCACCCTCCCAAGCCCTATGTGGCAAACAGCAAGCCACCCACCACAAGGCACTTATAATTTGATTTCTGCCATTTATTTTTATTTTTACTCTGCTGTAATTGTGGATTAACTACCCACCGGCAGTGTACCACCAGAAAGTGCTGTAACTGGACTCTGGACATAGGCATTGCAAATATTTACAGCAATATAGCTTTGCAGTGAGACATATATATTTACACCATTTTTGTTGGACTTTTGCTTCTCTACTTCATGTGTTTTTGCAGCTGAGCTCCTACCTGGGCCTATGTCTCCAGTTGTAAATACTTTAGTTAATTTTGTTTATTTTTCACATTTTCTTGCACTTATTTACATATTGTTACTCATAAATGACAACAATGTATGTTATTATCTTACAAATCATATATTTTTTAAAATATAAATGAAAGGTTTTCATGAGATATGTTCTATACCCATACATTTCGTTATTACAATTTATGTATGTGTCTGTATCTCTTACAATGGGTTAGTTTAACCTCCGGTTTGCTAGTAAAACTGAATTACCGTGTCACGAAATGATGCATGTCTAAAAAGTATGTCACCAACATGAAAAGTTTGGAAAGCTCTGGTTTACAACAATTTACATAATTTACTTTAGTACATAACAGTTAGCATATTGTTCCCCCATTCCATTCAACTTTTCCTCAGCAGAAACTTGCTTATTTTCCTACCAATAAATATGCATAAAATTTGGGGGACAGGGGGGGGGGGAGATCTGAAAGTCCATGGATTCTGCGCAGCCTGAGGGGGTTGGTGTGCATCAGATTCTGCAGGTCGGATTCTTAGAAGTCCAAGCTCATTTATTCTGTCTTGAATTTCTCCAGCGTCCCTACCCCATATAGCCATCTTTTGGGAGTTCCACCTCTTGACCCATGCAGGGGAGACACACACACACAGAAATGATTGAGGCCTGGTTTGGAAGAAGCACAAGCCTCCCAGAGCAGCTGACAGGTTCTTGTTAGGTCACGCTTTGAAAAGTGAAGCTCCGGGAGGATTGAAAGCCTGCCTTGGTATTAGGTTGTTTACACAGTTTGCTTGATATGTGAACAAGCCGCATGTTGAAAGATTAAAGACAGGCCCCCTTCGGTTTACAAATAAATAAATAAAAAGGATAACAGAGAAGTGAAAGATGCATCAGTCACCTTCCTGCCTGATCATAGTCAAAGTGAGCGGCAGAGAGAAACTTTCCAGAACCTGAGCAAAAGGTACTTGAGCTGGGAGGCAGGTTCTTTCTTTCTTACCAGCTGAGTTTCCCTCTCTCTAGGGAGACTGGGGCTACGGTTGGTGAAAGAATCTTTGAGTCAGGAGAGTGTGGCCTGACAAAACAAGAAAATCCATATAATAGCTGCTGTTCTTGAAGTATGATTATGCTGCAGAAGGTGACTATTTGACATGGTGCCATTGCCTGCTTGCGCTGTTGATTCAGTGTCCTTCAACTCACAGACTGTGTGCTTTTTTCAGCTCCTTTTCTTCCCTCGCCACGCTGGCTCTGCACAGCTCATAAAGCTAATGAGCTGGATTATTTCCTCACTCATGTATCACTGGGAAAATTATATATTCCAGGTGTATAGGCTTTATTAGATGGGTTGGTGCTGGAGGCAGTGGGGGAAAACGTCAAGCAGGGGAGCTTTCAGCTTTCTGCTCAATCTGAAAGCTGATGGATTTGTTTTGTGTCTTTTGACAAGGAGGCCAGATCCTGCAGCTTGCTCTGCCCCTCACCTCTCCACCTCCATCCCCACAGCTCTGCCAGTCAACTTCTCCTAGGTGGGATTCCCATCTCATCTCCTTCCCTCCCTCCATTCTTATTGTGGATGAAAGGCCAGGTAGCAATAGAGAAGTACATAAGTGAGGAGCGGGAGCGTTCAGAACCTGGAAGCAAGGAACATTTCACATGACTACTTGGGCCTCTCTTTTTTATGTGCTGAAGTTAATCTCAAGTGGTCTGCAATTCCTATAGTCACCCTGAGGTGTAAATCCAGGTAAATCAGGCAAAAATATCCTCTGTCTATTTTTAGTCTTACCAGGTATATTGGGGGACAGCCAAACCATGCCAGCATTTTATGGACAGGGATTTTTTCCCCATTGAGGATCCCATGCGATTCTTACCCCCACCCTCAGTCTGAAGTGGTTCAGTCCAGGAACAGTTTTCCAGGGCCAGATCTACGCTTCATGTCATAACGATATGATCCCATCATGGTGATGCTGTATCCCTCTTGTGCATTTATACCTCGCAGCACACACAATGACATCCGTTGCAGTGCTTTGGACAATACGGAATAAAAAGCAGGAAATAATGCTAGAAAAGTGGTATGTGGAATGCATAATTCGCCCCAACTGTTACCAGTACACTTCAACACTGATAAAAAGCACTAGTGTAGATCCAGCCCAGGGCCGCATCTATATGGCACCACTTTGACCCCCCCACCCCGTCGCAACTGCGCAGCAATTCAGCTTCGAGTCAGCATGCCCTGCGATACACTCGCACTATACTGCGGGCTTCCCTCACAGACTCGCCATGCCCCTTTTTTTGCTATTATACTGAAATGCGCAGCTGTGCAGTCCCGTGAGTGTGGGGGTGGGACACTTCAGCGGCTGTTTTGTATCTGAGGGGCTCTGCTGTGTCTTTCCGTCCCATTTTAGGTAAAAAGTGAGTGTTTTGTGCTCCTTCATTTCTGCACCATCAGTTTGTCAGTTCCTCAGCCCGAGACCCTCACAATGGTTTGCACTCACAAGCGTGAGCACTATGTGCCTAGCCATAGCTCCAAAATGGTGGCCAGAGCGATGCTGGTCCTTCCTGAAGGCGCCCCCCCCCCGGCCCTTGGGTACAGAGTCCACAACTGTTGCAAAGATATGAAGCTGCAAAACTGTGCAAAAGTGTGATTAAATAGATGAAAATGCCCCTCTGTGCCTCTGTAACTGCACAGCTGTGAAGGGACGGGGGAGTAAAGGGGCGTCACAGAGTGATGCAGGCACTACGCACGCCTACAACACGCCCACTGCAAAATGTGAAGTCAGTTCAGGGAAGGAACGGACGGCCCACAACCATGGGGGAACCTGCAGCAAACCCCCAAAATCACAGTAAAGCGACTCCTGGGAACTCCGCATTTTCTGGGCAAAAACCATGGATGGCTGCAAAGTTGCGACTTTATCATCTATCACAAGGGACCTCGACTCGCACCCGCCCCGGAGTAAAAGCCCAGTGTAGATGGGGCCCAGGTGATCAGCTGTTTTGTAGCCTAAATCTCGCTGAGAGCCAGTGTGGTGTAGTGGTTAGAATTGTGTCACCCTGCAGTGGGCATTGAACTCTTAGGTTAGAAGTGCCAAGATAGTGATACATCAGACTCAAAGGTTTACTTACAAGGAGTACTTTATTGGGTAACTTACAGCACACAGGCGTACCCAATGGTTGGATCGCACAGCTTCTCTGAACCCCGAGCCACTGGGTACAATGGGTCTTATACTCTACAGGTTAGCAATAAGCAGCGTTTCAGCAGCACGCGCCCCTCATGTTCATTCTCAGCATAAACTAACAGTGCTTGGTTCTCAAGCACAGCCACCTGCAGCTTTAAGGTGAACAAACTCTGCTTCTCAGGCTCATCAGTGATAAGACATTCTCCTCATGAGAGACGAATGTTCTTGGAGCTACTTCTCACCCTTTTTACTCATCTGGCTACATCAGGAGGCCGGTTAAGGGAAAACAGCAGCCCCCTGACCAAAGGCAGAGAGCATTATGGATCGAAGCCACTCCAGAACTACTAATAGCTTGGTTCAGGCCTGGGGCCTTACAAGAATGTTGGACTGGGAGCTGGGAGATCCAGATTCTAGTCCCCACTCGGTCATGGAAGCTCACTGGGTGACTTTGGGCCAGTCACAGACTCTCCGTCACAGCCCAACCTACCCCACAGGGGTTGTTGTTTTGTGAGGATAAAATGGAGGAGGATGATAATGTAAGCTGCCTTGGGTTCCTTGCAAGAGGAAAAAAGGCGGGATATAAATGCAATAAATAATAATAATAAAACTATTATTATTATTATTATTATTATCCTCTGCAAAGAGGGGTAGTTGTTACTGTTGCCCCTATAACTCACTGCTAAAGTCTTTTTGCACCATTATTATGGAGAAGTCTATAAAAATGTTGAATGCTCACCAAACTTTCATCAATCAGGAAAACACATTTCTCTGTGTTAGAGAAGCGACTGTGTTTACAGTGCAATCCTATACATATCTACTCAGAAGTAAACCCTATTGTGTTCAGTGGAATGTATTCCCAGGGAAGCATGTATAGGACAGCAGCCTAAATCTCATTTAGGATATATGACTGAATATTGAGGCTTATCATTCAAGGGGAAGATATACTTTTGTTTATTACATATATACGTGTGTGTCTGCACACACATTATACAAACTTGGGTTTGCATAAATCCATACATTATAAACAATGCCATTGAAACAGTAGAGGCAGAGGGAGAGATGGTGGCAGGAGGCACCTGGGTCATTATGGGGGTGGGGAATGCAACAGCGTGTCAGTTGCTCCCAAGCTGTCTCCCTTATTGGAGAGCCTGAGTTGCCCTGGGGACAGTCCCCCTGGGTTGAAGGTCCTGCTGCTGAATGCCAGGTCGTGAACCAGAAAACAGCAGCCATCCAGGACTTGGTCCTGGACGAATGTTTCAAGCTGGCCTGGATCACGGAGACCTGGCTGGATGAGACTGAGGAAGGAAATCTCTCCCAGCTTTGCCTATATGGGTTCTCCATGTGGCAGCAGGCAAGACCTGGGGGGCGGGGAGGTGGCGTTGCAATGGTCTCTTGGCGATTCTGTCCAGGTGCCCCATCCCACAGCCTTCCAGTTTTGAATGTGTGCATCTGAAGGTGGGTGTTTGGGATGGAAGAGGGTTCCTGTTGGTGCACCGCCCACCCTGCTGCTCAACAGTCTGCCTTCCCGAGCTAGCTGAGGTGGTCTCAGTGTTGGTGTGGGAGTCTCCGTGGCTTGTTGTGCTGGGGGACTTCAACATATATGCTGAGGCCACCTTGTCAGGAGTGGCCAGGAATTCATGGCCTCCATGCCAACCATGGGTCTGTCCCAAATAGTATCTGGCCCCAGTTACTCAGTAGGGCACACTTTGGAACTGTTTTTTCTATGTAGGGTGGGATAACAATGATCTAGGGGTGGAGGAACTTTCTATAGTTCAGTTGTCATGGCCCCACCTGGTGTGATTTAGACTTGCTAAGACTCAGAGCCTCTGCAGGGGCGGGGGACCAATTAAGATGGTCCACCCCAGGAGAGTGATGGATCTGGATGTCTTTCTGAGGGCTCTTAAGGATTTTCCTGTCATCTCAGTGCACAGTTCTTTTGACGTCCTGGTTGACTTCTGGAATGAAGAAACGTCCTGGGTAGTTAGCACAATTGCTCCTGAGCATCCTCTTCCATGGAGTGGAGCCAAATGAGTCCCCGGGTTTTCTAGGGTGCTGCAGACAATGAAACAAGTGGACATTGACTAGAGTGATGTTGGTGGAAAACGTGGAATGAGTGCGATTGAACACGGGCTAGAGCTCATTTGAAAGCCTATTCAGTGTCAGTGATGGCGGCAAAGAAATTGTACTTCTCCACAATCATTGCACCTGGTCAGAATCGCCCAGCAAAGCTTTTCCAGCTGGCAATGGTCTGTTACGCTCTAGCCTGCAAGAAGAAGAGGTGGACCATTCGATGGCCCACTGTGACTGATTTGCATGAGACTTTGCAGATAAAATTGATTGTATCTGTGCCGGCCATTTCAATCTGGCTTCAGGCCTGGTTACGGGACAGAGACTGCTTTGATTGCCTTGGTGGACAATCTATGCTGGGAACTGGATAAGGGGAGTGTGTCTCTGTTAGTTCTGCTGGACCTTTTGGTAGCTTTTGATACCATGGTATCCTTCTGGGGCATCTATCTGAGCTAGGACTGAGAAGCGCTATTATATGGTGACTCTGGTCCTTCTTGGAGGGGCAATCTCAGAAGGTGGTGCCTGGGTGATTCCAGTTGGACACTGTGGCCATCGGCCTGTGGTGTCCTTCAGGGGTACATCTTATCCCCCAGGCTATTTAACATATACATGAAACCCCTGGGAGAGATTGTCCAGAGTTTGGGAGTTTGGTGCCGTCAGTGTGCTGATGTTCCCCAGCTCTACCTCTTCTTTCCGTCTAAATCTAAGGAAGCTGTTCTGGTTCTAAATCAGTGCCTGATGTCGGTAATGGACTGGATGAGGGCAAACAAATTGAAGCTTAATCCAGAAAAGGTGGAGGTGCTTTTGGTCAGTCAAAGGGCAGACCAGGGAATAGGGATTCATTCTGTGATGGATGGGGTTGCACTCCCCCAAAGACTCAGGCTTGCAGTTTGGGGGTACTCTTGGACTCGGCCCTGAACCTGGATGCCCAGGTCTCGGCATTGGCCAGGAGTGTGTTTGCACAGCTGTGGCTTGTATGCCAACTGCACCTGTTCCTAGAGACGTCTGATCTGGCCATAGTCACACATGCCTTAGTTACATCCTGTTTGGACTACTGTAACACACTTTATGTGGGGCTGCCCTTGAAAACTGTTCAAAAACTTCAGCTGGTCCAGAATGCTGCAGCCAGACTGTTGATCAGGGCTGGTTCCAGGCAGAATATGACTCCCTTGTTATAGCAGCTTCACTGGCTACCAGTCTGTTTCCAGGCAGAATTCAAAGTGCTGGTTATGACCTATAAAGCCCTTTATGGTTTGGGACCAGGCTACCTGAAAGAACACCTTCTCCCATACAAGCTTGCCTGGTTCTTAAGATCTTCTGGAGTGGCCTTTCTTTTGAGACTGCCACCTTCAGAGGCGTGTTCGGTGGTGACCCAAGAGAGGGCCTTTTTGGTGGCAGCCCCCAGGCTGTGGGACTCCCTCCCAAGGGAATTCACTCCCGCTCTGCTGTCCTTTCATTGGCAGGCAAAGACCGCTTTATTAAAGAAGGGCTTTGGTAGGACTATTGAACTGGGTGCTGTTTTGTTTTGTTTTAATCTGTAATTGTTATTTTTCATTGTATTTTTATTGCAGAGAGCTTCAGCTATTGGGAGGTATAGAAATAAATACGTTTTAATATATCACTTTATTGTTTTAATCAATTTTAATTGTGCCTGTAAACTGCCTTGAGTGCCATTTTTTGGAGGAAAGCAGGGTACAAATTAATGACATAAATAAAATAAAAACAACAAATACAATTCCAGGAGTATATCCTAGAGCTATTGAGTATTGCCTTCATTCAGCATAGGAGCACAGAGTTTGTTTAATACAAGCATAAACATCAGGTAAATACCTTTCACATGCAACCCAGCCTTGAGCCCTTACTGGTATTTTTCTATATATTTTAATTTGCTTGTGGTTGTATAGCGCTCTTTGGGGAGTCATGCAATTTTCATGTTGAATGGTTGTATAATTTATTGGCATAAAGGTCAACTGTTGGCTTGGGAAATTAACTGTATGAGTACACATGTTCATGGTAGGCCCATATAGTGCATTTGAAGCAACATTCACATTTGTCATCATCACAAATTGTGGCAAGTTCTTGGTGGTATGGGGATACCAAGTCATCTTGTCTGCCTCCTGAGGAATCTGTATAACGACCAAGTAGCAACGGTAAGAACAGACCACGGATCAACGGACTGGTTTAAGATTGGGAAAGGAGTACGGCAGGGTTGTGTACTCTCACCCTACCTATTCAACTTGTACGCAGAACACATCATGCGACGTGCTGGGCTTGATGAAGCCAAGGCTGGAGTTAAAATCGCTGGAAGAAACATTAACAATCTCTGATATGCAGATGATACCACTTTGATGGCTGAAAGCGAGGAGGAGCTGAGGAACCTTATGACGAAGGTGAAAGAAGAAAGTGCAAAAGCTGGGTTGCAGTTAAACTTCAAAAAAACCAAGATTATGGCAACCAGCTTGATTGATAACTGGTAAACAGAGGAAGAAAACGTAGAGGCAGTGACAGACTTTGTCTTTCTAGGCGTAAAGATTACTGCGGATGCTGACCGCAGCCAGGAAATCAGAAGACGTTTACTTCTTGGGAGGAGAGCAATGACAAATCTTGATTAAATAGTTAAGAGCAGAGACATCACACTGACAACAAAGGTCCGCATAGTTAAAGCAATGGTATTCCCTGTAGTAACCTATGGCTGCGAGAGCTGGACCATAAGGAAGGCTGAGTGAAGGAAGATAGATGCTTTTGAACTGTGGTGTTGGAGGAAAATTCTGAGAGTGCCTTGGACTGCCAGAAAATCAAACCAGTCCATCCTCCAGGAAATAAAGCCAGACTGCTCACTTGAGGGAATGATATTAAAGGCAAAACTGAAGTACTTTGGCCACCTAATGAGAAGACAGGATACCCTGGAGAAGATGCTGATGCTAGGGAAAGTGGAAGGCCAAAGGAAGAGGGGCCGACCAAGGGCAAGATGGATGGATGACATTCTGGAGGTGACGGACTTGACCTTGGGGGAGCTGGAGGTGGCGACGGCCGACAGGAAGCTCTGGCGTGGGCTGGTCCATGAAGTCACGAAGAGTCAGAAGCAACTGAGCAAATAAACAACAACACAGTTTATTTCCAATGGAACAATCCCAGATAGGATGCCCTTTGGGGTTGTCTGCCTTTTGAAAACAATGTTCTCAAAGTATTTTATGGTATGATAAGGCTGAACAAGTTGGGCAACAACTCAGTACAATGGATGAAGGACAACCGTAGTGGTTGGCCTGAGCGAGTCTCTGCAGTTTCCAAGGTGTTGCGTTTGGATGCTAAAGCACCATCCAACGCAAGGCAAATGCAGACCCTGTTATAGGAGCCCAATTCCATAATATTTACCACCCTGGAAACCCCTTGCTAAAAGGCTCGCTAGCACAAGATTGCTAGGAAGTAGTGATGTATGGATTTTGTAAAATCCATTCTGCCTGCATTTCGCAGATTGTCAGGTGCCTTTTGTTCTATTGTCCACTCATTAGTGGAGCCAGATTGTTTCCAATTTCCCAAATATGTGCAAATTCGCACTTGCGAAAATGTGCAAATCCCTCTCAAAATGTGCACCCTGTATGGGCATTTTCCTGCTTTAGCCTATGGGGGAAATGCATATTTTAGCAGGTGTCTTTTAATTATATGTATTTTTCTACAACTAAATTTGTATACAATTCCAGAAACTAAAAAAAAAAATGATCCGCAAGTCTGCAGAACCTGTGCAACTCGGGAAGAGCCAGTCCGCTGTGGCATCTGCAGGTCAGATTCATAGAAATCCAAACTCATTTGATTCCATTGCAGATTTCTCCAACATCCCTACTGGGGAGTCAGGTCAGCTCTATATGAACAGCGTTGCTTGGAGGATCAGATCAATGGTCCATCTTACCTGGTGTTCTGTTCCCAACCTCAGCCAGCCAGATGCTACTATGACCCTGGCTTCCATGAGCACAGAGACCTAAGGTCAGTGGGCAAACTGAGGAAGCAATACATCCAAGCCCAATGGCCAGAGCCCCACCGACTCAACCCAACTCAAGCCAAACCACAGATTATGGCTTAATAAACCAGTCCCATTCACACCTACTTCATTCCTCTCTTCACGTGAGCAAGTAAACAAACCAGGAAAGAGAAAGCTTTGTGTGACATTTGAACCCAGGATTATGATTTATTGCACTGAAGCAAAGCAGGATTCAGAAACCAACGACAAATCCTAGTTTAAAGCTGGGAGGAGGGAAGAAGAGGAACACGTGGGCACAAAGCTAGGGGATCCACCTGTGCATCACCAAAACAGAGGACAAAAAAGGGCACACATTTGCAGAAAGAGATTACATCTGCTAGATTATATGTATAGATGCAAATTGGGAAATAATTACTATAATTTAAACAGAAATACGATGCATCTTGCCACAGTGAGGAAGACTGAGAGCGGGTGAGATGTGTGCTTGCTGTTCACTCTGCCGTCCAGGTGCCAACCGTTGATGGGCAATTTCCAGCCCCCTGCTGCTCCCCCCTTCTCATAGCGCTTTGTCTTTAAACCAGATTTGGACTGGACAGCCCTTCAAATAGAGCAGGGGTGAGGAATCACAGGCCTGGGGCCAAATTCCATCCTCCTGGGGTCCCAATCTGGCTCTCTTACCATGTCCCCACCCTCTTTCCCCAACTTCCAATTGTTTGGTGCTTTTCTGGATTTTGTCCCATTTTGTCCCCATTCTAAAATGCGGAAACACTTCCCCTAATGCTTAGTGGCAGTAAGAGCTTTAAGCTAAAATGTGCTGGTGTGTTCGGACTGCCCCCTTTGGCATTCATCCCCACACGCCATTGGAATGCGGCCCCTGAGAGCTTCTCCGAAAAGAATTTTGGCTCTTGGGCTGAAGAGGATCCACATCTTTTTTTAGTTCTAACTGCTGTTTATTTTGTTAGGATTGTTTTAGTGTGTCTACGTGTGATTTATATTTTTGTGTGTGTAATTCGTCTTGAGTTTGATTTGATCAAAGGAAGGCAGAATATAAACTTTCAAACAAATAAATATTAAACTCCCAACATCAAGGTCCTATATAGTCATGATAATCAGTTACGGACTGAACTCCGTAAGTGGTTGAGACTTTCCACCACTCCCAGGCATTTGGCAGCATATGCTAGGTATTTAATCAGGCCATGGGATATTATTTAGATATGTGTGTGGGTGTATGTGTGTCTGCTCTGTTTATATGTTTGTAGCTAAACTTTTTATTTTATGCATAATGCCATATTTTAAGGGTTTTAATCTTTGTAAACCTCCCAGAGAGCTTTGGCTATAGGGCAGAACAGACATGAAACAGAAAAAACATGATGACAACATGTATTGCATAGTGGAGCACAGCACCAGCCTGATTGTGGGGGGAAAGTATGAAGGGGAAGTCACAATTTGATTGATCTGAAATATTAATTCCTTAAAAATATTTTTTTAATGTGGATTTTTAAGTGATGTTTTCCTCCTGCAAAATAGGGCTGAGTGTTGGTTATAGGGTTGTAAAAGGTCTACATACCTTCCTTGATTTGAGCAGTGAATTTTAAATTATTCTCCCAATAATATGTGCCCCAGCTGTGGGCTGAACTACAAGTTACATGTGACACAAAAATGTCACACCTGCCATAACGTGTAGGATCACGTGTCTAATGTCCTGACATCATCCAGTTGTGTCCCCACTCTGTAGAAATGGCTGCCTCTGGCAAGCACAGAGAAGCACCCATCATGATGACTTTAGATCATGGGGAAAGTGGTCCAGGGAAGAGTGGGGAAGACTCAGAACTGAGAATGCCATTTTCAGCTTCATCCTCTTGTTGCACATAACATGCAGTTTTGCCCTCTGTAAGGATGGGCAGATCTGACTGTTTCAGTTTCGCTTAGTTCTTCACTTTCCCTGTAAATTCTGTAAGTTCTGCACTTAAATTGTGCTTCAGTTTGCAAATTTTGTGTGTGTGTGTGTGTCTCTGTTCACACAAAAAATCATGCACATTTTTGTGTGCATTTCTTCTAATATATGCATTTTTGTATACACATTTCCTATGGTGCATGTTTTCTGCAAGTGGTTTTACCCTAACGTAATATGCTTTTGTGCATACCTTCCCTTTATATATGTATTTTGGTGTATACTTTTTGAGTTGTAAATTGCATTGCAACATTCTGAAAAGTGTGGATTTAGCTGCGAAAGGGTGTTCTGGTTTGCGTATTGGTTTGGGAGGCGCAAATTAGGGAAGCCTTTATAAAAATCCAGACTGAACTAATTTCTCAGCCATTTCTACCTGCGAGCTGAGAAGTATTCTGGTTGGGAGTCCCATGCATAAGGAGCAGCAAGAGAGTACAAGTGAATCATCCCTGCTGAAGTAACCTGTCCAAATATTGACCTGGCCTGTCTGGATGCTTTTTAGCTTGTGAGATGTGACAGGATGACAGTGCGCTCCGCTGTGGCTCCAGGCAAAAGCCACATTTGCAACATGCTATTGGAGGTTGCTATGAATAACATCAGGTGAATCTGTGTTCCAATTTGGAAACATGGAAAATAGTTGAGCTTGGGATTGTATTTCCTTACTGAGCTGCTATGTCCCATAGTGAACTGTTTATCATTGTTGTTTTATTGTTTTTGTTTATTGTCCTTTCCATAGGGCTTGATTTTACTATTTACAATGCTAGGGACCAGACCTGGAACTAGGGGTGCCAAAGAAATCGGTTGGGGGGAGGTGAAGTTCAATGAGGTTTTCTGGGTTCAGCCCCTGGACTTCATTTTGGTTCCTGCTGTGGTGCCCGATTTGATCTGCAGTGAATCAAGCCAGTTCGCAGTTTTATGGGTATTTTGTGCATCCTCCCTCTTTTTGTGTGGAAGGTTCTGCAATTTGTGATAACTTCTGAGAAATTTGCCCAAATTACAGCTGTATTTGCACAAATTATGCAAATTACAGCCAAATTCTCACAATTTGTGTGACTTTGGCCATAAATTACACAAGTTTGGCTGTAATTTGCGCAAATTCAGCCATAATTGGTGCAAATTGCTCAGAAATTTCTGCAAATTGCAGTACCTTCCAAAACGTGTGCAAAAAAGTTCCTGAGTTTGGGGAACAGCCCGCAGCTCAGTTTGCAGATGCAAAGCAAGTTGTATACACCGCAGAACTCCACTTAGCCAAAAACAAAATGGATTTCCCAGTTACAGACATCCCTACCTGGAACACAGTAAAGGTAAGTAAACACTAACGTAAGGTCCTGGAGTGGCTTGTTAAGCACGGCAACAAGCCACCCCGCCCGGGTTTGCACAACATGATAAGGTGAGGTGACTGCCCACAATGGTGGCCAGAACATACTGCAAACCACCACGGCTTATTTAAACCATGGTGGGTGCCGACAGCCATGCGAACCAGCTCAGTAAGTAACCAACAAAGGGGAGTACCCTTAATTTGGTTCCAGCCCTCTATCTTGTCTTGTCACAGTCTAGTAGGACATGCATGGAAAACCAAGGGCGTTGGTGCAAATTCCTACCTGGCTGGTGGAAATGGTGTTGTTCTTTGGCTTCTAAGGATGGCTTACAAGTGATGACAAACTTTACAAATATTGTAAACAATCTGGGATCCCTTTTTAAGTAGGGCTGTCACCCAATGAAAGGAATCATGATGCCAGGCGCTGCCTATGTTGATGTCTTTTAGGCACCAGGCAAATACCTTTATAAGAATCATATACTCTTAATCTCTGTTGTTGTTTTTCAGTTCCTTCTGCTGTGATTGCTTTTGGTGCTGTCTTTTGCTGTTTTATTGTGTTATTGCAAATTGTCCATGGAAAATTTGAACTGAAATGTTCAGAGAAATAAAATGCAGAGTATCCGACTTGCCCTGGAGTAACCAGAGCCAGCCTCCACATAACTTGGGAGTGGGAGTAGGGTTTCTGGATCAAAGGGCACAAATTCCAGCCAGGCTTGCGGCCTCTTCTTAGCCACTCCGGGTGCTTCCAGACAGGGCTTTTATTGTGCCACCACCGCCCTGCCTCATTCACAGAATTTTATGTGTGTGTGCCCAGATGCCATTGTCTTCCATTTGCAACTCTCCCGTCTATTTCCACCATTTCTTCTGACCTTTTCCTTACTGCAAAAAAAAAATCTGTTAAGGAAGGAAAGGTGGAATAGCTCAACAGTGCCTTTTGTTTGGTAGGACTAGGAACCCTCCGGTCTGGAAGCACCCACTCTCTTTCAAAATGAACCACTGGCTGCTTTTCCACAAGTGGTGGTAGGGTGGCCACATACGAATTGCCAAAAAAAAAAAGGAATGCACCACCAAAGAAAGAGGACAAAAGAGGATGGTGATTTGCATAAGGTTCGCATATGCTAATTGATGGGTACAGATGCAAATTTAGGATTATTTGTTTGTTTGTGACCCTTATACGCCACTGAATATAATAAAATCCTTCAGCAGTTCACAATAAAATGATTGTGAAATGATTATTAGAAATGAAATAGAAATACAGTCCATCTCATCATAGTGTGGAAGGGCAGGTGACCTGCGTGCCGGCTTGTTCAGTCTGCTAACTGTGGATGGGCAACAAATCTTATGGTCATCTTTAAAATGGAATTGGACTGTTCAGCCCTTCAAATAGAGGATGGTTCTCAGGCAGCTCTTCAAATAGAGGAGCGCCTTCTGTAAAAGAGGACATATGGCCACCTTAACTGTGGTGGCCATGTTGTTCCCTTCCATCACTTGAGCTTAGTCAATAATAAAAGAACTTGCTATGACAGTGTAGCGGTTATAATTTGAGATCAAGACTGAGATGGCTTTGGTGGGATCCAGATTTGTTCCTTCCCTGCCGTTTTAATTAAGTGCAGTCGGATCAGCTTGCTACTTATCGCAGCAACAATGTTTTATTAACTCTTCTTCTGGTCCTCACTTCCAAACGGCACATTGCAGAAGTGAACCATGCTATGCGAGATGCACAATGCGGCAGAGGACCCAGGAACAGTCATAGAATCTGAAGATCAAACTAGATGTGATGCTAAAGGCATCATTAGAAAGCACAGAAGGGTTTTGGGTTTTTTATTTAATAGCAGGCATGTGTATGGGGGTTGATTTTCAGATAGGCTGCAGCATGTGGGGAGGGGCAGTGTACTCCTTCCCACCCCCACCTCCTGCATTAGCCTTGAGACCAATGGGAGCGTGTGTGTGTGTAAGGGGGGGGGAGCATTTTCATCAGCATTGTGGCTGGGGAAGGAATAGATAAACCTCCTCTCCCTGCATATGTTTCAGATAAAAATTGGAAGCCTGCACACCTGCTGTTAAATGACAAAGCACATCCGGGTTTTGTTTTTTAAAGATGTGTTTAGTCTCACTTTCTAGTGTGGTAGAAGTCCAAAACTGGACTTGGAGATCTGTGCCCAGCTGCCCTCCAATTAAGCTCTGGACATGCGGGTAAGATCCAACTCGAGTTTATTCGTGTACAACGAAGGCTCTGTCAACCCAGAGGCAGCTCAGATCAACACTCACCGGTTACTTTTATAATCATAATGTGTCTAAATAAGTGACATCAGCCAAGCCTAGCGCGCATGTCTGCTCATTATCAACTGAGTTTTAGTGACCCCCCCCCCCCCCGGTTCCTCCCTGAGAGTCCTGCAACTTTCTTAAAATTCATGACCCAATTATTTTGGAAGCATGATGATCCATAGGTGTGGGGTGAGTTGCTGTGCCAACAAGATAACCTATCTCTACTGTCCTAGCAGTTTCTCCTTCAATATGGAAGAAATAGAGACAACAGTTTTAGGCCTTTGAGGAATCTGCCACATAGGCACGAAGAAGCCGAGACGACATGGCTTTGGCCTTAGTTTTCTCCACACTAGTTTGGCCCTAAGTTGTAGAGGGAGATACAACAGAAGCTTGGCCTAAAACAACAGCTTTATTGGAACTGAAATCTGTGATCAGATTGAGGCTGGGAGCAAGACGCCTGGAAACAGTTTAGCGAACCTATTCTCCTTAACTTCAGTTCCATTAATCATGTTGCAGCTACCCAATTTTTAAAATGATTTACATAAAAAACATAAGCCAATAAACCACAACCTCCCATCCACCCACCCTAGTGCCCATGAACAAAATTTGCTAAAATTGAGCCAGTCAGGAAGCCTTAAATGTGTTAGGTTACATAGCCTTTGAGGTACTCTGGTCTCTCTTCCAGATGGCTCCTGACGCTAATAAAACATTACTCTTCCACTGTAAAACAAAAGTGGAATTGCAGTTGACTTTCCACACTATTGGGGATATTGCACTTTTTCTGTGTGTTCATCCCTCCCTCTAAATCAGTGGGTGCGGAAGGTTTAATTCACCTGAGCAGCCCTTTGAAGGTAGAGTTATCCTTTTATAATAAAATACATTATTTATTTAGTGCTGAGTGTTTTTTCCTTTAAGTGCGATTATCCATTACTATCCCTTAAATGTCAAAAACAAAGTACTTAACATTTGTTTTGGATCAAAAATGTAGATTGCAAGCATTTAATTATGAAAAACACATTGCTAAAATGGTGATGACCATAATGGGTCCCCCCCTTTATTTGTTTGAATTAGTATTATAATGTTACAGTGCTATAACACTCTTACATTTAAGCAGTATTTTGCTCATCCTAATGTTTAAAAAACTATAGTTGGAAAAGCATTTTAGCAACCATTAAACATTTGGTTAAAAATATCAATGGGGTTATAAAATGGGTGTGCACTGCAAAGCTTATGAGGGATGTGTGCTAAGCATGCTGGGAGTTGTAGGACTTTTTTCTGTCTAAACACACATAGGATCACACCATTACCCACATCAAAACGACACCTCTTTAAAAAGACAGGACAGTCGCACCAAGGGCATCTGAACCTGTGGAAATTACGCCATTTGTCCATTCTTCTCCATAAAGGAAGACTTTCTGCAGTAAGAAAAAAGATGGGGAAAGCACTGGAGGATTACAAATGGATGCTGGGTGGCTGCTTGTGAATCACCACAGAAGAGAACAAAAGAGGACACCGATTTGCATAAAACTTGCATATGCTAATTGATATGTATCAATGCAAATTTAGAAATAATCATTACAATTTACATGATGCCATCTTTACATTATGTACACAAGGGATTCGTAATATGATGGTGAGCAAGGCATTTCCGTCAGGTCTAGTGACATGTCCCACCAAAGACTGCTTGAAAAGTTAACTTCAAAATATACATTGCCCTACAATCTCAGCTGCTCATTTTTGCATTAAGTGTTGTGCGTTTTATCATTATTTGTAGCACATCTCACCCCCCAAATACTGAAATGTCAGACGTTTAAAGTTCAGATTTTACAGCGGGAGCTGTAAAATATAGTTCCCAAGCAAGTCAAGAGAGTATTACAGCCACCAAAAGAGGTAAAGGCCACATGCAAATGCTTCCATTAATTAATTAATTAGCTAACTAAAGGATTTTCATCCCACTGTTCAGCCAAAAAGGCTGTTAGAATGGCTTACATATAATCAGTAAAATGATGGTCCCCGCCCGCAGGTTTACAATCTAAAAAGTCGCAACACATGAGGAAGAAGGAATGGGGAGGGAAGAGGGGAAAATTAAATAGCCCTGCTTCCCACTTTTATCTGCCTCAGTGCAGCCTGCTGGAATGACAGCTGGAGAAGGAGGCAGAGGAGGAGAAGCCTTCATTAGCACAAAGGAGCTTTTCTCCCTTTCCTTTTGAGCACCTGGTGCTGCCCTGGAGGTCACTTCCGAAGATCCTTCCTTCCCATGGAACTTCCAAGTTGAGAAATTTCCCCCCGAGTTCCCTTCCATTGGGCAGGAGAGGCTTCAGAAGCTCTGCTGTGAGAGGGGAACTCTTCACACAGCCCCTAGGATCCTGGTCACAGTTGGCAGGCAAGATCCAGGACTAGGCATCACCAAAAGAATCAACAAATGGAATGTACTGATCTGCAGAAGATTTACCTGTGCCGTTGTGTCTGTACCGACGCACGCTGAGAAATGGTTATTATAATTTAAATAGACGTCCATTTTGCCATAGTGGGGAAGACTGTGACCAGGTGACCAGCTGTGAACCTACGTAATCTGCTTTACAGGCGCGAAGAGTTAGTAGGGACTTGAAAAGCCGCCGCTGCTTTCCCTCCTTATAGGGCTTATCTTTAAACTGGACTTGTACTGGGCATCCCTTCAGTTAGAGGATAACACTGAATACTAGCACTCCACACAGCAACATTTTGTTGCAGGTCTCACTTGTATAGACTAACAGCAAACTCAGATGCAGAGGCATTGACAGCTCTGTAGCCAAAACAGGGCTTGTTGTTGCTCAGTCATTCAGTCGTGTCCGACTCTTCGTGACCCCGTGGACCATAGCACGCCAGGCCTTCCTGTCCTCCACTGTCTCCCGGAGTGTGCTCAAGTCCATATTCATTGCATCGGTGATGCTATCTAGCCATCTCATCCTCTGCCGTCCCCTTCTCCTTTTGCCTTCGATCTTTCCCAGCATCAGGGTCTTTTCCAGGGAGTTTTCTCTTCGCATTAGGTGGCCAAAATATTTGAGCTTCAGCTTCAGTATCTGTCCTTCCAATGAGCAGTCAGGGTTGATTTCCTATTGATTGATTTGACCTCCCTGCAGTCCAGGGGACTCGTAAGAGTCTTCTCCAGCACCACAGTTCGAAAGCATCAATTCTTCAGCGCTCAGCCTTCCTTACAGTCCAGCTCTCACAGCCATACATTGCTACTGGGAAAACCATAGTTTTGATTATACAGACCTTTGTCAGCAAGGTGATGTCTCTGCTTCTTACTATGCTGTCTAGGTTGGCCATAGCTTTCCTCCCAAGGAGCAAGCGTCTTGTAATTTCATGGCTGCAGTCACCGTCTGCGGTGATCTTGGAGCCCAAGAAAGTAAATTCTGTCACTGCTTCCATTTCTTCCCCTTCTATATGCCAGGAAGTGATGGGGCCAGATGCCATGATCTTAGTTTTTTTAATGTTGAGTTTCAAACCAGCTTTTGCACTCACCACTTTCACCCTCAACAAGAGGATCTTTAGATCCTCTTTGCTTTCTGCCATTAGGGTGGTATCGTCTGCGTATCTGAGGTTGTTGATAATTCTCCCGGCAATCTTAATTCGGACCTGTGGTTCATCCAACCCGGCATTTCTCATGATGTACTCTGCACAGGGCGACAATATGCAGCCTTGTCGTACTCCTTCCTTTCCCAATCTGGAACCAATCGGTTGTTCCATGTCTGGTTCTCACTGTTGCTTCTTGACCCTTGTACAGGTTTCTCAGGAGACAGGTAAGGTAGTCTGGTACTCCCATCTCTTTAAGAATTTGCCACAGTTTGTTGTGATCCAAAAATCCACAATCAAAGGCTTTAGCGTAGCCAATGAAGCAGAAATAGATGTTTTTCTGGAATTCTCTTGCTTTCTCCATGATCCAGCGAATGTTGGCGATTTGATCTCTAGTTCCTCTGCCTCTTCTAAACCCAGCTTGTACTTCCGGTAGTTCTCAGTTCGCATGCTGCTGAAGCCTAGCTTGTAGGATTTTGAGCATCACCTTGCTGGCATGTGAAATGAGCACAATTGTAGGGTAGTTTGAAACAGGGCTACTAGGAAACAAACGAGGGCGGTATCATTGTGAATCAGAAGATTTGCAGAAGTACCCCCCCCCACACACACACACACACAAATCTTTGGAAAGAAAAAAAGAAAAGAAAAAAGGAGGCAACCCTCCAGCACCAATAAGCTCAGTGAAGACTGAGGAGGCTCAGTGGTCACAAAATGCTCTCTAAGGGGGAATGGAGTGGCAGAAGGCCTGGTTGGCTGGAACCCTGAATAGCAGCATAACATTTGGGTGCAGGTCTCATTTATTCTTGAATTTTTCGAACTGCAGGCAGCATTTTGAACTTTGCTTGGAATCTGCCCCACTGCTACTGGCCTAGGTAGCGCAGCTTAGGATTGCCCTGGGAAAAGGCCAGGCCTCCTGCTTTTCCAGTGACACAGGCAGACAGCAGGGGCAGGTCTCCACGTGCATGCTGTACCAACTGTATATGGCAGGGGTATGGAACCTCTTTCAGCCCAAGGACTGGATTCCATTTCAGTAGAGGGCTGTGTTCCAGTGGTGGGCGGGGTCAAAGGCAAAAGGGGCAGGGCCAAAAAACCAGCATATTGTAGCTTGAAGTTCTTACTGCCAGCAGTTAAGCCTTAGGAGAGGGATTGCAGCCTGTAGAATGCAACTTAGGGATTGCAACCTCTTATGCCAGTAGCTAAGCCTTTAGGAGAGGGAACGCAACCTTTAGAACCAGGAAAAAAGCTGCACAAAAGCTGGGAAACCACCAAATGATGGGTGATCACAGGAAAGGGGGTGGGGCCAGGGACAGGTGGTGTGGCATGCTGGGGACTCTCAGGGCTCATATTTGCCTCCTGGTTCTGAGGTTCTGCACCCTGATATACAGACTCGATACCTGTCTTCCTCCACCTGGTGCCCCACAGATGTGTAAGACTGCACCTCCTATAATGGGAGTTGTACTCCAAAACATCTGGAGGGCACCAGGTTGAGGAAGGCTGCTCTGCGCACACACACACCTGCTCGCTCGCGGCACGGTTACTGTGTTCTAAATGATGCCCTTGAAGGGTTGCGTTGGCTTTTAGCATTCTTAAAGTGATGGGGCAATGGCAGGGGGGAGACGGGGGAGGGGGAGATGGAACCATTTGATAAATTGAAGCAGACACAAAGTAACAATTTGCCAAGATCAAAGTAGGTGACACTGTTTTCTCCTAAAAGGGGGCAGGAAGATGACCTCCGGCAATGCAAACCCACCCTTTTCTTTGCAGCTCAATTCACTCTTGCAGAGCAGTGGTGTTCACTCAGAATGGTGCAGTGAACAGTCAGCCACTGTGTGGGGGTCAAATTCCTTTCTGGGACAATGCTTTCCTACGGCTGTACCAGGGGTGCACGTTCTGACTGTGTGCCCACCAGGTGCGTTTTGTCTTTGTTCACTGTGTTCCGTGGAACCCACAGTTGCCTTGTGAATATGTCTAAATCTGAAAAGGCCCAGTACTGGCTGAAAACAATACTGATGACTCCAGGAACCTGAAGATCTGTAATTGCAGCTGATGGTTTCAGATATATATCAGCCCACAGCAGAACAATATGCATAATTTCTATTCATCCAATTCTACACGGCACATTTCTTCCCTGGCTAGAATTCTGCCAGTAATGTATATGAAAGGAAGCTTGTGGGAAGCTGAAGCAACCTCTCTCTCTCTCTCTCTCTCTCTCCTCTTCTCATCCTACCCCAATTTAGTTAAAAAAGAAAAGAAAAAAAGAGCTCTTGCAATTCTCCAAAGTTGACTCTGCTCTGCCCCATTTCTCTTTAGCTGCCTGGCATTTCACTCCAAATCTGTTCTGGAAAGATGTCCTGCATGCACAAGTGATGGTATAGCTCAGCTGCTAATAGCTCAACAGACACAAGGGTCTGTTTTGCTTTGTTTTTAAAATGAAAAGCAGCCTTTGCCCATGCATTGCACGTCTTAAATTGAAGACCAAGTTCTGGGGCAGGTTCCTGCTCAATGCCCTAAGGAACTGCCAAAGGACAACAGTGTCACAGCAGAGACGTTGGCAGCTGTTTCCCTGGTTAGAAGCCTGACTCAGCCCTGTTTGAGGTGAGGAAGCTCAGAACAAGTGGATGCCTCAGTTGCCTCTTGAGCTCTTGGTAAAGGGCTGAGCTATGACATTTTACAAAAGGGGTGCAGAATCTCAGCCCGGGGGACAAATCCGGCCCTCCTGGGCAGCAGCACCGCTAGGGCTGGACTTCGGGGCCAAAGCCAGGGGCCAAAGCCCAGCCCCCCCCCCCCGTGACCACCTGGACAGCAGCAGCCAATGAGGGCAGCAGACACAAACTCCATTCTTGTAGTCACAATGGTGCTATGATTTAAGTGAGTTTAAAAAGCAAAGCTGCACATGCTCAGAATTATTTTTTAAAATATTTTAATCACAGTTGCTGTTGTTGTTCCAACATATGAGGAATGTAGAAGCAGTTGTAAAGACTGGAATTGCGGTTGGGAGGAGAGAACAGAAATGTGGGTTGTGCACTTCACAACTGAAGTAATACTCAAGATCATCTAAAGGGCCCCCTGTAAGATCTATGAAGGCGCAATCCTATGCATGTTTAGACAGAAAAAAGTCCTACAACTCCCAGCATTCCCCAGCCAGCAATGGGCATTTGGGAGTTGTAGGACTTTTTCTATCTAAACATGCATCGGATTGCACCCTAAGCCTCCCAGGTCTACTGCCTGCTCTCCCTCAATCTGGGCATTATGTCGCTGCGAGAGGCCATTTCTGTGGCCTGACAGATTCTAGCACCACCTCCCTGCCAGTTGGTCTACTGGTCTATCCCAGATACTTGCTACCCTTTGGGCCTCGATGTTGAGAGTGGTACAAATCAGGGACAAGATAGTGCATGGTGAAGCAACGATACTGCCCCTAAAATCTTGCAGGTCTTGGGAGAGGAATTGCTGTAGCCATTGTGCCAATGTACTGCGTAGGCAGAAGGCACAGCAAGTCCTGGAACCTTTAAAGACCAGGTAATCCCTTTGATCTGGCCACCATAGGAAGGCACCACAAAGAACAGGGGCAATCAAGGTCAGCGCTTATTTCCAAGGGACCATGAATAGAAGGTAACTGGACAGGTGGGAAGAGAGGAATTCTGTCTAACTTACTTGGGTAGAGGCAGGGAGGCAGTGGCCATCTTACCTGAAGTAGCCTAGGTCTAATAGCTTTATTCACCAATGAGAGTGGGATTTTTGAGATCAGGGCAGAACCTTCAGCTGCAGTCCTGTGCGCAATGACTTGGGAGTAAGCCCTACTGAACTTGGTGGCCCTTCCTTCTGAGTAA
Organism: Heloderma suspectum; assembly: GCF_057233095.1. Classification (NCBI taxonomy): domain Eukaryota; kingdom Metazoa; phylum Chordata; class Lepidosauria; order Squamata; family Helodermatidae; genus Heloderma; species Heloderma suspectum. The sequence continues at coordinate 33,709,868 of NC_139467.1, read as the reverse complement.
ACATGCATGGAGTTGGGTTGCCCATATGGTGGCCTCTTTTATAGAGGACAGTCTTTTATTTGAAGGGCTGCCAGAGACTGTCCTCTGTTTGAAGTCATCCTCTATTTGAAGGCTTATGCAGTCTAAGTCCAGTTTAAAGAAAAAGAACCTTCAGAACTGTTGGCCATCCACGGTTAGCAGCACCTGGGCGGCAAACTGAACAGGCAGGCACACTAAAGCGTAAAGATATCTTTAAAAAAAAAAAGCATTTCAAAGGGCACATTAAAAAAAAATACATATTTTTTGAATGCGATAGTAAATTTGGGAATTTGCAAACATTTCTCAAAAAGAAAAAAGAAGAAAAAAACCCTGCTGCTTGCGTTTGAGTTGTGAACAGGATATCTTTGCATGATTTGCGAATGAAGTGAAATTCCCGTACAGCCATACAAGCTAGCCGCTCAAGGTCCTATGCAAGCTCAAGGCTTTCTGTCACAGGTTTTTCTAACTAAAAAGAAGTAAAATAATTTTTTGTGGGTGGGGTTCAAAAATGGGATTCCCCACCCACACTCTGAAATGATACAGAGAGCCAGCGTGGTGTAGTGGCTAGAGTGCTGGACTGGGAGTCGGGAGATCCGGGTTCTAGTCCCCACTCGGCCATGGAAGCTCACTGGGTGACTTTGGGCCAGTCACAGACTCTCAGCCCAACCTACCTCACAGGGTGGTTGTTGTGAGGATAAAATGGAGGAAGGAGGAGGATCATGTATGCTGCCTTGAGTTCCTTGGAGGAAAAAAGGCAGGATATAAATGCAATAAATAAATAAATAAATAAATAAATAAATACAGAGTGTTTCCAGATGGACAACTCCTAGTGCTACTAGTCAAAAGGCATTGTGCAGCTATTGCATCTTTCCTCCTTTCATGGATTTATGGTGATCCAGAAAAGGCAAAAGAAGCAGTGGGAAAACACGGGTGGGTTACAAAGGGAAGACAATGAGATCTGGACGCCCCTCCCCCCGAAATTCTGAATGAGGCCGGCAGTGCCACGAAAAAAACCTCATCTGGAAACACACACGGTTCATTCCACCAATGCAGGGTTCTTCCACCTCATTCCCACCTCATTCTGTTGCATGTACAGGCCAGGCCTTAGTTCCAAATAAGCATGGTTAGGACTGGATGGCAAATTAAAAATCAGGAGCTGTGCTTTGTGATAAATGGGCTTCTACCGGATTGTTTTTAAAAAGTTGAACTTTGTTCACAGCTCTCGACCAGATGTCTTAAACACACTTCCTTGGCATATTCTGCTCACCCTGGTCATTTTAAACATGAAAATAAAACTCCTTCTCTGGATGTGATGCGGAAATATATATTCTGGAAATGTGAGCTCAATGGTGCTTGCATTGTATTCTGTTGGTTAACGTCTGGACAGGGAAAAGGGTAATTCCCTCATTTGGCAGGGTAGTACGCTTCAGCGGTTGTATTCTCCTCTGTGGGGAATATATATATATATATGTACTCAAAACACCTGCCCTTGTAACCTTACCTCCTCTTTCCCACCACCCCTCACCAATGCAATCTGGGCTTCATCAGAGCAACTTTCCCATAAGTCTCAGGAACTGATGTGCCTTCATTCCTTGCCCAGCCACACTGTTGGGACACAAAACGTCAGAAGCATTTAACCTAATCGATATTCTGGCTGTTTGAGACCACTGGAGAAAAGAGCTTGATGATGTCTGTCTGGTGCCTGTAAAATAGCCTGGAAGCTGCATATCCATCTTAATTTAATTGCCCAAAGGACACCAGTTGACCCATGTTTCCCCCCGCAGATGGAATTACGGCAAAGTTGACAAATGTGTTTAGAACAGGCGTTCCTGCTCCTCCCTGTCCCCCTCCCCCAACAGGTTCCTAAGTGGTGCTTTCCTACCACAGAGCAAACTGACTGGATGTTTTGTTTAAAAAAAAAAAAAATTCTTTGGACGCCTCACTTGTGCCCTGACTCTGAATCCAGGGAGATTAAGTGATTGTCTTTTGCTGCTCTGAAGTGGCTTTGTTTTGCGTAATTCAGAGCCATTCGGGTTACAGGGGAATTAATTTAGCTGCTTTGAGTGAGGGCAAAGAGATCTATTTTCCTCCGAAATATTAAGTGCTTCCTATGGCACTTGGGCACACTTGGGGGATTTTCTGCACGGCGTGCAGACTTGCTTCCCTTATTAGGTGAAGAAGAGCTGCCTTTCCAATGTGAATCTGGTTGGCAACTGGAGCTGGACTCGAACGGCACCCTCTCCGTTCAACAGCACAGGTACTGCCAGCATTTCAGCTCCTGCTGGGTCTCTTGGATTAGTTGACCAAGGGGCCCCAGTCCCTGGTGGCAAGTCCAGGATTAAATAGTCGCCATTTGAATTGCTATGGGGAGAGCCATTGCTCAGTGGCTCAGTGGCAGAGCACATGCTTCGCATGGAAAGGTCCCAGGTTTGATCCCCATCTCCAGGTAGAACTGAGCAAGGCCCCCATCTGAAATTCTGGGCAACTGCTGCCAGTCCATGTGGACCAGCCTTCCCCAACCAGATGTTCTGGACTTCATTTCCCACCAGCCCCTGCCAACATGGCTGATGGTCAGGAATGCTGGGAGATGTAGCCTGAACCATTTGGAGGGACATCTGGAGAAAGCTGGTGTAGCCAGTGCCACGAGAGAGTGTCTGACCTGGTTCTAAGGCAGCTTCATATGTTCTGTCCGTTCACCAGAGGGCTGCAGGGATATGGCAACATCCCAATCTACATCCATCAGAGAGTCCAATGGGGGCTTTCAATTTGGTACCGGACTGCCAGGCTCTGTGGCACCCTGGTTCCCCTGCTCCCACTTAATCTCTGTGCCAGTAACCTAAAGCAGCGGCGCGGAACCTTTCAGCCTGAGGACAAAATTCCATTTCAAAGATGCTCTCATGAGTGGGGGGGGGGGCATTCCAATCATTCCAGTGGTGGGTGGGCTTGAAGGGAAAGGAGGCAGGACCGAAGGGGCAGGACCAAAATCCCCCAAATGCCAGCTTGTCTTAGCTTAAAGCTCTGTTTGCCAGACATTAAGCCTTAGGAGAGGCAGTTCAACCTTTTGAAATGGGGGGAGGGAGCGGGAAAGCCAGGAAACCACTAACTGTTTGGTGGTCAGGGGGAATGGGGTGGGCAGGGGGCATGACCATGTGGGAAACCCCGGATGGCCAGATTGGGACCCCAGGTTCAAGACCCTGACCCACAGGATGTCAGCGGAAATACAGTCCATGTGCGGACACAACATCACTGGTTGAAAGAGGGCACTGAAAGGACATTGGCCACACCATCGGAGGAAGCTTCATTGCACTCATAAGCCAGAACATAAAAGAGCCCCCTAAAGGTTTCTGGGTTGGGCTTGCTTGCTGATCTGAGCTACTGGGGTGGGGGGGTTGTCCTAGTCCCAGACTGCCTTCCTCTCCATCTTTGCTTCTGCCTTGCTCTGCCTTCAACTTCACAGGAGCTGGATTTGACAGATACACTGTGGCAGGTCCTCAGGGCCACTGAGATGCAGTTTCTAGTTTCTATCATTGTCCTAGAGGAGCTCACCTTGGAGGGGGAAAAAAGCAACTCCAAAGAGAATGGCAGGCTTGCATGTTTGACCTGTGTTTGGTGGAAGCTGGTGGCTCTGATGTCAGTGGGGCGATGAATCCGCTCCGGGATTCAGTCAGAACTCTAAAGGAGCTTCTGACTGAAGCCCAGAGCAGATTCACTGCCCCACTCACATCCGAGGCACCAGCCTCCACTGCCTGTGTTTCTTTCTTCTGATCTGGAATAGGGTTGTAGTGCATTTGCACAAAATTAAGGAAGGGAAAAAACCCCACCAACCTGGCAAGAATTGAAATTGATGTTAACAGTGTGTGTGTGTGTGTATTCAGTGGCCACATCCAGGGTTTGGAACTCCTGAGGAAGATCCGTCTCCCCCCGCTCCGCCCTTCACACACACTCTCTGATGACCTTCCACCAGATGGTTAAAACCTTCTTATTGGGAATAAGAATCACTTAGGGAGCAATCCAATGCATGTTTGGACAGAAAAAAAGTACTACAACTCCCAGCATGCCCCAGCCAGCATGGCTGCTGGGACATGCTGGGAGTTGTAGGACTTTTTCTGTCTAAACATGAATAGGATTGTGCCCTGAAGCTCCTGGGCTGATTTGTGAGTTATCAAACTGCACTGCATTATTTTTATTGCTGGGGGATATATACTTTTTAAATGGTGGTCCATCTTTCTTTTTTCTTTTCTTTTTTTGGTATTCTACTGCTTTTAATAATTTTGGTTTTATTTGTTTTGACTATTGTTATTGTTAGCTGACTTGAGCTTTTTTTTCTTCTTAAGAAAAAACAGGATATAAATGAAGTGAGGCGTGTGGTACTAAGGAGAGGGCCTTTTCACTGGTGGCATCCTGGTTATGGAATCCTCTCTCCAGAGAATCTTGCCTGGTTGTGGGCTCTTTTTAGCACTAGGTGAAGACCTTTTTATTCTCCCCAGCTTTTTAGTCCTTCATTAAAAAAAACAACAACACTCTGTTGCTGCTGGCTTTTATGTTGGTTTTATTATGTTTTTAAACTTTTTAGCTGTTTATGTTATGTTTTATTATGTTTGTATTTTATGATCTTAAGTTTTGTTTTGTGAACTGCCCAGACAGCTTTCAGCTATAGGACAACATAGAAATACTAGTGCAAATCCCCGTCGCCACAGGAGCGAGTAGTATGAGAATGATTGAATAAAAATATGTTTGCCCATTTCCCTTGTGACTGGAACAACTTTACATTTTAAGAATAAATGTTCTACAAATAAACCAGCCAAGGTGAAAACAAAAAAACGATGTTCATTTTAAAAAGATCGTTTACCATTTCTTGAAGTTTGAGGTCAAAAACATGTGATGTAAGATTTTTCTCTCTCTTCTCCCTGTCATGTCCTTAGCGTCTCTTCTTCTTCCTCTAACTGACTTTTCTTAAGCTATTTCACCTCTTTCTCCTCAGCTTCTCTTCTTCCTCCTCTATCACAACTGACTTTTCTTCAGCCCCTTTCCCAACATTCTGTGCCTGTCCTTTCATTGGCCCAGCACCCTTAAGAGCTCACAGGAGAACGCATTATTACAGATGCACACACATTACATTAAATGCACAGTGGAAGGCATGTGCATTAACCTCCCCTTTGCCTCATCCCTCTCCCTTCTCCCTTCCTGAGCTGTCCAAAGCTCGAGCTTTTAACTTTTTCAGCATTTCAACATTTTCTACATACCTACACTGCTCAAGCTTTAAAACAAAAATGAGCAAAATCGGTCCAGTAGATCTCTAGTAATAAGCCTTACACTACCGTATTCTTATATAAGATGCACCAATGAAACAGTTCTGTCCTTAACCACTAACACACAACAAAGCAGAATAGGTTGAAGGAAAATTATGTGTATAAAAATTCAACAAAATTTTAACACAAATACTGGTATTTCACACAAAATTTAAGATAATAGATTAGCAGTCCATCAAGATATCACATATACATGGCTGCAACACTGATTTCCACATCAAAAGGCTGTACAAATATGCAGTGCCTATCTCCCAAACACCTTTCAACCAAACTGGTCCTCTTCAGTGGGAAAAATATAAATAGTAATTCTAGCCCTTACTAAAAACATGTTTTCATGATGTTAACTTTCCTACATAGAACCTGTAAAGCAAAATACACAGCGATATCTGGGATAATATAGAAATATAACACTCATCAATCAATGTTTAAATAAATGCATGCATGCATGCATGCATGCCACTACTAAATTTGGATAAACCCTTCTCCTGAAAACTAGGATGAAAATAGTTGGGGAAAAAGATCAAGAACCGAAGGTTTCTTAGAATTTCCCACTGTGTGCTGAACAAGGAAGTCATTCTTCAGTGAACATTTTCAATCAGGCTTCCCTAACCTGGCACCCCCCAGATGTGTTGGATTGCACTCCCATCCTCCCCAGCCAGCATGGATGATGGGAACTGCAGTCCAACACATCTGGAGTAGGGATGTCAGAGGAATCCGTCCAGGGGCTGAAGCTTGCTGAGCTTCCATCAGCTCAGCCACCTGCATCAATTTGGGCCAGCTTGCTGATTTTCCAGTTTGTTTGTTTTTTTGTCAATTGAAATTTGTGCAAATTGCAGCTGTAACTTGATCAAATTGTGACTCTAGTTTGCATAATTTGCAAAAAGTTCCCAGATTTCAGGAAAAGCCTGCAGTGCAGCTCGCAAATGCAGGCAGCGGAGATCCGTCAGCCCCCCAAAAGGCTGGATTATCAAATGACGGACATCCCTAATCTGGAGGGTGCCAGCTTGGGGAAGGCTGTTTTAAATCTTAGGCTGCAATCCTTTGTACACTTACCTTGGACTGGGAGTCAAGCCCCATTGAACTCAATGGACTTACCTCTGAATAAACACACACAAAAGCAGCTTTTGCAACCCAGTTCCCTTATCAAGTCAACAGTGGGCTTTGAACAATGTTTCCCATCTATTCTGCCCATAGCTCTGCTTTGGATAGAAGTAGACATTAATACAGTGTCAAAAGCCACAAAGAATGGAATGAGCAAAGGGAGGATGGATGTGGATCGAAGATAACTGAAGGCCGATCAAGACTGCAAGGAAAAAATGAAAAAATTGGGCACAGCACAACCAGGCAGGGCTATAGTTCAGTCGTAAAGCACATATTTTGCATGCAGAATGTCCCAGGTTCAATCCCTGGCATTTCCAGTTAAAAGGATCAAGTAGCAAGTGATGGGAAAGTCCTCCGGCCTGGAATTCTAAAAAGCTGCTGTCAGACAGTGCAGGCAATACTGGGTTAGATGGACAAATAATCTGTCCTGGTATAAGACAACTTCCTATGTTCATATACCTGGTTGTTGTTGTTCAGTCGTTCAGTCGTGTCCGACTCTTCGTGACCCCATGGACCATAGCACGCCAGGCCTTCCTGTCCTGCGCTCTCTCCCGGAGCGTGCTCAAGTTCATATTCATTGCATCCGTGATGCTATCTAGCCATCTCATCCTCTGCCGTCCCCTTCTCCTTTTGCCTTCAGTCTTTCCCAGCATCAGGGTCTTTTCCAGGGAGTTTTCTCTTCGCATTAGGTGGCCAAAATATTTGAGCTTCAGCTTCAGTATCTGTCCTTCCAATGAGCACTCAGGGTTGATTTCCTTTAGGATGGACTGATTTGACCTCCTTGCAGTCCAGGGCACTCGTAAGAGTCTTCTCCAGCACCACAGTTCGAAAGCATCAATTCTTCGGCGCTCAGCCTTCCTTATAGTCCAGCTCTCACAGCCATACATTACTACTGGGAAAACCATAGCTTTGATTAGACGGACCTTTGTCGGCAAGGTGATGTCTCTGCTTCTTACTATGCTGTCTAGGTTGGCCATAGCTTTCCTCCCAAGGAGCAAGCGTCTTTTAATTTCATGGCTACAGTCACCGTCTGCGGTGATCTTGGAACCCAAGAAAGTAAAATCTGTCACTGCTTCCATTTCTTCCCCTTCCATATGCCAGGAAGTGATGGGGCCAGATGCCATGATCTTAGTTTTTTTAATGTTGAGTTTCAAACCAGCTTTTGCACTCTCCTCTTTCACCCTCAACAAGAGGCTCTTGAGATCCTCTTCGCTTTCTGCCATTAGGGTGGTATCGTCTGCATATCGGAGGTTGTTGATAATTCTCCCAGCAATCTTAATTCCGACCTCTGATTCATCCAACCCGGCATTTCTCATGATGTACTCTGCATATAAGTTAAATAAGCAGGGTGACAATATGCAGCCTTGTCGTACTCCTTTCCCAATTTTGAACCAATCGGTTGTTCCATGTCTGGTTCTTACTGTTGCTTCTTGACCCTCGTACAGGTTTCTCAGGAGACAGGTAAGGTGGTCTGGTACTCCCATCACTTTAAGAATTTGCCACAGTTTGTTGTGATCCACACAATCAAAGGCTTTAGCGTAGTCAATGAAGCAGAAATAGACGTTTTTCTGGAATTCTCTTGCTTTCTCCATGATGCAGCGAATGTTGGCGATTTGATCTCTAGTTCCTCTGCCTCTTCTAAACCCAGCTTGTACTTCCGGTAATTCTCGGTTCGCATACTGCTGAAGCCTAGCTTGTAGGATTTTGAGCATCACCTTGCTGGCATGTGAAATGAGCGCAATTGTGCGGTAGTTTGAACACTCTTTGGCGTTGCCCTTCTTTGGAATTGGAATGTAAACTGACCTTTTCCAGTCTTGTGGCCACTGTTGAGTGTTCCAGATTTGTTGGCATATTGAATGCAGCACTTTAACAGCATCATCTTTTAGGATTTTAAATAGTTCATCTGGAATACTGTCATCTCCGCTAGCTTTGTTGTTACTAATGCTTCCTAAGGCCCACTTGACTTCACTCTCGAGGATGTCCGGCTCAAGTTCAGTGACCGCACTATCATGGCTATCAGGGACATTCAGATCTTTCCTGTATAGTTCTTCTGTGTATTCTTGCCACCTCTTCTTAATCTCATCTGCTTCTGTTAGGTCCCTGCCTTCTTTGTCCTTTATCATGCCCGTCTTTGCACAAAACGTTCCCTTGAGATCTCCAATTTTCTTGAAGAGATCTCTAGTCTTTCCCATTCTGTTGTTTTCCTCGATTTCTTTGCATTGTTCATTTAAGAAGGCCTTCTTGTCTCTCCTTGCTATTCTCTGGAACTCTGCATTCAGTTGGGTATATCTTCCCCTTTCTCCCTTGCTTTTCGCTTCCCTTCTTTTGTGAGCTACTTGTAAAGCCTCATCAGACAGCCACTTTGCTTTCTTGCATTTCTTTTTCTTTGGGATGGATTTCGTTGCTGCCTCCTGAACAATGTTACGGACCTCCGTCCATAGTTCCTCAGCCACTCTGTCTATCAGGTCTAATCCCTGAAATCTATTCCTCACCTCCACTGTATATTCATCAGGGATATGATTTAGGTCATACCTGAACGGTTTAGTGGTTTTCCCGACGTTCTTCAATTTAAGCCGAAATTTTGCAAGAAGCAGCTCATGATCTGAGCCACAGTCAGCTCCAGGTCTTGTTTTTACTGACTGTATGGAGCTTCTCCATCTTTGGCTGCAAAGGACATAATCAATCTGATTTCGATATTGACCATCTGGTGATGTCCATGTGTAGAGTCGCCTCTTGTGCTGTTGGAAAAGAGTGTTTGCTATGATCAGCATGTTCTCTTGGCAAAACTCTATTAGCTTTTGTCCTGCTTCATTTTGTACACCAAGGCCATGCTTGCCTGTTATCCCGGTGATTTCTTGACTTCCTACTTTAGCATTCCAATCCCCTATGATGAAGAGGACATCTTTTTTTGGTGTTAGTTCTAGAAGGTGTTGTAGGTCTTCATAGAACCGATCAACCTCAGCTTCTTCGGCCTCAGTGGTTGGGGCATAGACTTGAATTACTGTGATGTTGAATGGTTTGCCTTGGATTCGTACTGAGATCATTCTATCATTTTTAATATTGTACCCCAGTACTGCTTTTCCCACCCTTTTGTTGACTATGAGTGCTACTCCATTTCTTCTAAGGGATTCTTGCCCACAATAGTAGATATGATAGTCACCTGAATTAAATTCGCCCATGCCTGTCCATTTGAGTTCGCTGATTCCCAAGATGTCGATGTTCAATCTTGCCATCTCATGTTTGACCACCTCCAGCTTACCTTGATTCATTGATCTGACATTCCAGGTTCCTAAACAATATTGTTCTTTACAGCATCGGATTTTCTTTTCACCACCAGACACATCCACAGCTGAGTGTCCTTTCGGGTTTGGCCCAGCCGCTTCACTCTTTCTGGCGCTACTTGGAAATACCCTCTGCTCTTCCCCAGTAGCATATTGGACACCTTCCGACCTGAGGGGCTCATCTTCCGGCGTCATCTCGTTTAGCCTTGTGATACATTCCATGGGGTTTTCTTGGCAAGAATACTGGAGTGGGTTGCCATTTCCTTCTCCAGTGGACCACATTTTGTCAGAACTCTCTGCCATGACCTGTCCGTCTTGGGTGGCCCTGCACGGCATAGCTTATGGCTTCACTGAGTTACGCAAGCCCCTTCGCCACAACAAGGCAGTGATCCATGAAGGGGTCATATACCTGGAAGAAAGGCTAAATAAAGGTTCAATTGTATACACACTTACCTGGGAGTAAATCCCATTGAACTCAGTGCAGCTTACCTCTGAGCAGAGATGTATAAAATGGCACTGTAAGTCAAGTTCCTGAAAGCCAATATGACTTAATGCAGCCTTTCCCACCCTGGTACCCTCCAGACGTTTTGGACATGGCCAATGGTCAGGAAACCTGGGAGTTGTAGCCCAAAACGTCTGGGCAGCACCAGTGTAGCCTGTTATGTCTGACTTAAGGTTCCAGGATGTGGCTTGTCTTTGGCCTTGAAAAGTACTGAACCACAATTAACAGCTGGATAGAAGGATTATGCATTGCTTTTAATTAATAAGAAATAAATATCACACTTACACACACACACACACACCCATACCCTACAGAAAAACAGGAATAGAGAACAAGACAAAGTATCGAATATACGTTACCATTAGAACTTTCTGCCAGCAGAGGCTACCCCCTGCCTGAAGCAACCCCACCGAGTATCTTCCCTTTACTTGTATAGTTTTACACTTGAACATGATATGTGATTGCTTACTGTACTCTGGCTACTGTACTCTTTTAATCCTGCCTTTTCATATTTGATGAAATTTTGTATTTTCTTCAATAGTTCTATAGAAATTTCCCAACTTATTCTCTGTAGTTTGGGGGCATGAACCTTACTGAGCAAGTATTTTTCTCATAATGGTCTCTTTTCCCCAGGGCAAACTTCTTGCCAGTAATAGGTCAAAAGCAATCTTTAGTTTAGGCAGCCTTTTAAGCTAGGCCTCTTTGATAGGCCTGATTTGATCATTGCCTTAAAATTGCCTACACCCAGTTGGGAAAGGTGATGGACAGCATACTAGAATTGGACTAGGAGATAATTTTTAAATATGATCAGCAGTATGTAAATCTATTAAATAAATAAATAAATAAATAAATAATAAATCCTGCTCAGCTATGATGTTCAGTAGATAGCATTGGATAAGTTGAGACTTCTCAGACTAAACTACCTTACAGGGTTATTGTGAAGATAAGATGGGATAACCCCAGCCCCCATGTTATCCTGAGCTGCTTGGAGGAATAGGGGGATGCAAATGTGATCACACACCAATAATGACTTTGCTTTGATCCACTCTAGATGTCTCTCTCTTGTTGATGTTGTTTTTGTTATGCTGTTGCTGTTGTTCTATTTGTTGTTATGGGAAAAAATATCTATAACTCCAATAAAAACATTTTCTTAAAATGATTGCACATCAAGTTATCAAGGATCCATCCTAGTATAGAGTAATCTCTCTCCGTTTTGGTACTCTACACCAGCAGTGGGCAGAAGGTAGCTCTCCAGTTTTGGACTTCAACTCCCAGAAGCCCCTGCCTGCATGGCCAAAGGTCAAGAATGCTGGGAGTTGAAGCCCAAAACATCTGGAGACCCCTGCTCTACAGAAGAGGAGGGCAGACATCAGGCTTCTAGGATGTACTCTTTAAAAAACTAGTATGTATGTATGTATGTATGTATGTATTTATTTATTTATTTATTACATTTCTATACTGCCCAATAGCTCTCTGGGTTGTTCACAACAATTAAAACCACAAAATTCATCATAAAATACAATATAAAGTATATAATAAAAAATATAAAACCCAGTAGCAATGCAGAGATTTAAAATACAAAAACAACGACAGAACTAAAAGATTAAAATGCCTTGGAAAATAAAAAGGTCTTCACCTGGCGCCGGAAAGAGTGCAATGTAGGCTTCAGGCGAGTGTCTTTGGGAAGCTCATTCCACAACCGGATTGCTTAAGTCCTCCCAGAGCCAGGTGCACAATAGCGGAAGGAAGTAAGTGGATTTACCCTTAGAACTGAGAAACCGAAAGCCTCAGAGCACATGCTCACCCCAAGAATTTGTTTTCTGTGCCTGAATGGCGCTCATGGACATTCCACCCATAAATCCAGTCCTGGTTCTCCCCCAAGCTTTTGTTATCCGAGTAACCTAATTTAGAAAGAAAAAGCCTATTTGTTTTTGCTATTGTTAAACAACCCAGAGTCAGGAACCCTTGCTGTCACCTAGGGATGTATCCTGATCTACCTTCTGCCCATCCCTGCTAGGGTGGCTGCCTATGAAGTCCCCCAAAAGAGGAAATGCATCAGCAAAAAAGAGTGCAGAAAGATAAAGCTTTGCATGAAATGTGCATATGCTAATCTATATGTCCATGAAAATTTAGAAATAATCATGGTAATTTAAATAGAAATGCAGTACATCGCACCATAACGTGGACGACTGCGACCAGGTGACCTTTGTGCCGGCCGGTTCAGTCTGCTGTTCAGGTGCAGGGGGGTGGGCAACGGTTCTTAATCTTTCAACCAGACTTGGGCTGGATAATCTTTCAAACAGAGGATGGTCTTCTCTAAAAGAGGGCACATGGCCACCTTATAAGCGGCCAATGAGAAACAGAGAACCCAGCCTATGTAGACTTGCACTTATTGGCACAATATATTTGGTTATAATAACTGTGTTCCAGATGGATCACGGTAACCCCATCTGCTATAATAACGTTGTCTGATTCTCCACCTGGGCCTGCCATAAAGGGACTAGTTTCAAACAATGTCAGGCCCATAACCAGAAGGTCTGTGATGGTGAGGAGGCCTGAGGGGTGGGGATGGGAATCATTGCAGCAGGGTCAGAACCTAAATCCAGGTAGCCTAATATGCTAAACGATATTTAATTGTATTATTTCCTACTAGGGAGTACTTAAGTAGAATTTGGGCGGCACGTGTTGCTTTATTTTCCTGCAAGGGGCTAGGAGCTTAGTTTTTTGTTTTTTGTTTTAACGAAAGCTGAACATCAAGGGAGGAATCTGGAAGCAGAGCTGGCCTCAGGGGTCGGCATTGTTGGTCACGTGCCAAGGCCCATGTTGCGCTAGGAGGCCCACTGCCCATCAGTGGAGTCTCATGGCTCCTGCTGCTCTCCCTCCTTGCTTTTCCTGCCTGTTGACCTGCCCTCTCCAAGCAACCAAGCAAAAGGAGGTGGGCGAAGGCGCTTCCCCTCTGGGAAGTGGTGTGGATTGGGCCTCAGAGTATGGCAAGCAAAATAGGCAGCAACAGTATCGAGGAGGAGGAGATGGTGAGTGAGGAGAGAGGCTTACAAACAAAATGAATGTCTCTCTTAAAAATCCACTCTGTACGGCACAATTGCCAGTCTTCCTCACTCCACAGCATCCTAGCTGTCATGTCACTGAAGGATCTCCCAGGGACACAGGCTGGAATCATTTCCCCCTGGTGGGTCCTGTCTACCAGGAATGGGGAGGAAATATATTCCCATTTTCCTTGGTTGGAAAAGCATGTTGTTGGTTTTTAAAAGGCTTTCAAACTTTCCTGGCTAGACCTGAATAGATGTCTATGCTCTGGTAACCTCTAAATTAGATTACTGCAATGCACTGTATTTATTACATTTCTATACTGCCCAATAGCTCTCTGAGTGGTTCACAACAATTAAAACCACAATTTTAATTAAATTAAATTAAAATTAATTTTAATTGTGGTTTTAATTGTGTTTTGTTGTGAACCACAAGCGGTTCACAACCATTAAAACCACAGCTGCCTTTGAAGATGGTTCAGAAGCTGTAGCTTGTGCAAAATGCAGTGGCCAGATTGAAAGCAGGGACAAGAAAGTCCAAATGTATCAGTGGAGGCTGGTGGCTCCGATTTCAGTGGGGCTGTGAATCCCAAAATAGGTTTGGCACCTCGGATAGCTCCTTTAGAGTTCTGGCTGGTTCTGACTGAAACCCAGAATGGATACACAGCCCCACCACAATGGGAGCCACCAGCCTCCACTGGAACATAAAACACCGATTCTGGCCCGCTTGCACTGGCTGCCTGTTTCTGACTCAAGGTGCTGGTTTTGACCTATAAAGCCTTACAGGGCTCGGGACCACAATACCTGATGGAGCACCATTCTTGGCATAAACTGACCCATATGTGATGTTCAGCATTTAAGGTCCTCCTCTGGGTGCCTCCTCCAAGGGAAGCTTGGAAGGTGGCAATAATGGAGAGGGCCTTCTCTGTGGTGGTCCCCCAATTTTGGAATGATCTCCCTGATGAGGTCTGCCTGGCGCCAACACTGTTATCTTTTTGGTGCCAGATAAAACTGCCCTCTTCTCTCAGGCAGCATGGATTGTCTTTGGCTGATTGTTTAAAAATTGTTTTTAGATATATATTGTCTGAGTGTGTGCTGTCTGTTTATACATTATATGTAAATGGTTTTGTACCTTGTATAATGTATTTTAATGGTTTTAAATTTTTGTGAACTGCCCAGACAGCTTTGGCTATGGGGCTGTATAGAAAAATATAATAAATGAATGAAATGAATGAATGAATGATCAATCTCCCCTGCCCCCTGGTCAACCCACTCCTGATTCTACAGGGATCAAATGGGGCCTTTTCTTTATGAAATGTATCAAGCTTTCATTGGGAGGCCATGTGTCCTACATTACAGAGGACAGTCCTCTATTGGAAGGGCTGCCAGAGGTCAGTCCACTGCTTGAAGGTGTCCTGTATTTGAAGTGCTTCCAGTCCACATCTGGTTTAAAGATAAAGAATATATCTACATCAACACCTATGTATGAGTATTTACTCCTTTTTGTTGATGTGTACTTGTCCACCCTTTCATTTCCTCATCTTGGAACATCATGCAAGCAAGTTGAGGAGCAGAAGAACAAAGAAGGGGGGCATGCTTATGAGGAGGAGTGGTGTAGGGTTGCCACTTATGCATCGCTGAAAAGGAGGAAATGCATCACCAAAAAAAGAAAAGAAAAGGATGGCAATTTGCATAACATTTGCATATACCAATTTATAGGTATAGATGCAAATGTATTTATTACATTTCTATACCACCCAATAGCCAAAGCTCTATTGGAGCTCTAATTATAATAATTAGAAGCAATAATGATAATTTTAGCAGAGATGCAATGCTTCTCACCATGGTGTGGGCACACTGTGACCAGGCGAACTGTGCGTCTGCCTGCGCTGTCTGGGAGCCAGGTGCTAACTATGGATGGGCGACAGCTCTGATGGTTATCTTTAAACTGGAACTGGACAGGGCAGCCTTTCAGACAGAGGATGCCTTCAAAGAGCGGGCTGTCCTCTGTAAAAGAGGAACATGGGAAGTTGCCTTATCAGTCAGGCTCTTGGTCCATCTAGCCCAGTATTGGTTTTTTTTATCCTTTTTTTCTTTTTAAATATTTTATTTATAGTGACAAACACATCGAATTTAAAGTCTAAGGGCAGTGAGTCTAAGGGCAGGGACTGCCTTATCTTCTAAATCTTTGTCTAATTGTTGACAAAGGGTAGTGCATTTAATGCTTTCCTCCTTTACTTTCCAGACAGAAATACAGATGGAGTCCACCTCGCTCAGTACTGTCGACACTGACTGGCAGCGACTTTCAGGGGTTCAGGTAGGGTTCTTTCCTAGCCCTACCTGAAGCCAGGGATTGAACCTGCAACCTTCTGCATGTGAAGCAGGTGATCTACCACTGACTTACAGTGCCTCCCCTTAGGTGAGGATCCATGGCCACCCCAAAGGGAGGACCACTGAGAACATCTTCCCCAAGAGGTCCCAAATCCTGGAATTGGCCCTCCTTGAGGGAGCCAGCCCCTCTGCGGCCCTGTTAAAATCAAAGCTTCTGCTGTGACTGGCTTCTCTATTTTGACTTAAGCCAAGGCCTCCCATCTTTTTGCTGCCTCCTGTGCTGAAGAAGCAAGACAAGCTGTGTTAAAATACGACTCCTTTTCTCTTTGGTCTCTCAGCTGGGAAGGCCACATCTATGATGGGTCAACTGAAGCTGACTGCTCTGGTGGCAACAACCCAATCCCCCCCCCCCGCTCCCGTCTTGCACCAGAGTGGTTAACAGAACCTTACACTGCCTTGCAGGGGCCGTAATGAAAATGCAAGCCCCATTACACACTAAATAAAAGAGCAAAAGTGACAGTTCACCGTCTGGATCAGAAACAGATCGTTGCTTGTGGGGGCTGACATAAACCATAAGCCCTTTGAGGCGGGTAATGAAAATGGAGGGGCACTTTTAATCTTTGGCCAAAATGTTAAGAACACAACAGAAATAACTCTTCTCCCCTCTGCTTTGAAACAACAGCGAGAATGAAAAGAGGGACCATTCTTTCACACGGTTTCACGAGAGGTGATTGTTGTCATTTTGGTAGGGTGGCAAATCACCAAGAGATAGGGTGGCAAATCACCAAGAGATAGGGTGGCAAATCACCAAGAGATCTATCCCAACCTACCTTCAGCCCAGCCCTGCTAGACTGAGCAGTTCATCTACAGTCCATCTAGTCCAGCATTCTGTTCACACAGTGGCCAACCAGCTGCCCACTGGAAAGCCACAAGCAGGACATGAGTGCAGCAGCACCCTCCCGTCCACGTTCCCCAGCAACTGATGTACTCAGGCAGACTGCCTCTGATACTGGAAGTAGTATACAGCCATCAGGACTAGTAGCCACTGATAGCCTTTTCCTCCAGAAATCTGTCTAACCCCCGTTTAAAGCCATCCAAATTGGTGGCCATCACTACATCTTGTAGAAGCAAATTCCATAGTTTAACTATGCGCTGTGTGACGAAGTCCTCCCTTTTATCTGTCCTGAATCTCCCACAGATCAGCTTCATGGGATGACCCCCACTGAGTTCTAGTATTATGAGAGGGAGAAAAATGTCTCCCTATCCACTTTGTCCACACAATGCATATTTTGTACACCTCCATCATGCCTGTTACGAATTACCAAACAAGAAGAAAGCAATTTGCTTAAAATTTGCACATTACTTTATATGTCTAGATGCAATTTTAGAAATAATTGTTACAATTTAAATAGAAATAGAGTCTGTCTCACCATTGTATGGAAGATTGTGCCCAGGTGACCTGCGTGCCTGCTTGTTCAGTCTGCTGCCCAGGGGCTAACTATGCATGGGCAACAGTTCTTACGGTTCTTTATCTTTACACTGGGATTGTACAGGACAGCCCTTCAAATAGAGGGTGGTCCTGGGGCAGTCCTTCAAATGGAGGACTGTCCTCTGAAAAAGAGGACACATGGCCACCCTGGGAGGGGATGTGGGAATCTCATGGGAAAATGCCCTGGAATTGCAGAAGTGAGCTCTAGCACAGCAGAGCTGAAGGGAGATGCACCCTTTGCCAGCAGACTGAAGGTCATTGAGAGCCTTTCTACATGAGGGATTTATTGTGTGCTTGTGATGTTTCACTCACGGTAGTTTGCAGATACTTTCCACGTCATCCTTCTCCATGGCCTCTCCTGTTGTTTGAAACCCTTTTAGCATCTTTTTTCCTAATGAGGAAGGTCTGGTATATCCATGAATGGTGGCATGAAACCCTCATGTATTTGCGCAATTCCACTGTACCACAGCGCCACCAAGTGGTTGCGTAATGGAACATATAGAAAGGCAGAGAAAGGAAAAAACCCGGACAAAAACATGTGTTAAAGAGCCAATCTTAATCCCATAAAGAATCCAGAAGCAGAAGCCTCAGTAAAGTGGCGGGTTGAAAGCCTCATGTAGAAAAGCCCTCAGACAGCCCCCTCTGCCTCCCAGAGAGAACCTCATGGCAAAGGGGAGACCGACTGGCCCTCCCCATTAGCCAGGGAAGGAGCAGCTGCTCCAGTGGCTGCTTTCCTCTTCGATTTTTTTCCTTTTGTGTCATGTCTTTTACAGTGTGAGTCTAATGGCAGGGACTGCCTTATCTTCTAAATCTGAACAGCACAGAGAAAATGTGAGGTGCTTTATAAGATCATCATCACGTTTCCCCGGGAGGTTGTGGTGAGACCCAGGTGAGGATATAATTTGGTTTTATCTTGTGCTGTTTTATTGTTATCTTAGATGTTATGTTTTTCATTTATCTGTACGCTGCTCAGAGAACTTTGCTTGTTACATTTTTAAAAAGCCAAATAACCAATTGGTTCTGTCAGCTTATCACAGGCGTGTTTGTGGATGGGACTCTACCCTGCCACAATTGTTGAACCTAAGACTGGAGAGTAATCAAGTGGAGATTCAGCTAGGATGGCCACTTATGAACTGCCAGAAAAAAGGAATGCATCACCCAAACAGCAAACAAAAGAGGACGATTTTCATTTTAAAAAACGTATATGCTAATTTATAGGTATATATGCAAATGTTGAAATTATTATTACAATTTCAATAGAAATACGGTACATCTCACCATAGAGTAGGTGACCAGGTAACCTGTGTGCCTGCCTGTGCAGTCTGCTGGTTCTTTATCTTTTAACTGGAAATAGACAGGAGAGAGAGGACTGTCCTCCTCAAAAGAGGGCACATGGCCACCCTGGCTCGGTGCTGCAAGGACTGACAAAGGAGAGGACTACATCGAAATCAGCCAGACCTTTAAGAACATTCCTCAACAGCAATAGGCCAGAGTGGGTCATGTAGTGGAGCCCTATAAAAGCGGCTAGGTGGTGTTGCTCAGCTCACAAGTCTGAGCAGCAAGAGAACGACGTTGTTGTTCCCTGTGACAGACGGACTCTGCTCCCCTCTGCGTGATCTGACAGCAATAGTTTCCCCCACCCACCCCAAATCAGGTCCAGACTGTTTTAACTGTCTGCAGTGGAGACCCATAAACCAAAGTATCTGGCCTTCCTAGTCACATCTGATTTAGCTGCCAAGAATCTTCCCGATGCTCTTTATTACAGAACTGTAAAGGAGAAAGAAAATTGAACCGTCTCATTGGTTGCTGGGATGTAACCTCCCCAGATGCCTCTTGGCTCTTCTACGGTTTCTGCCTTGTTCTTGTTTCTCTGCATTGATTCTGTGGAAAGAGGGGGAAGGGAACTGTTGAAGCCTTTAGCCCTTTATCATATTTAACTCTTCATCTTGTTGCCAAATAGAAACTTGAAGACAAAAACAACAGCAGCAGCAAAACCCTTCGTCTAATTTCTGCAGAATACTGGGTTAAGGGCAGTGGAGCCTGGTGGCTCCCATGTCAGTGGGGTGGTAAATCCTCTCCAGGTCTCAGTCAGAACCCTAAAAGAGCTAACCAAGGTTGGAGAGCTCCTTTGGAGTTCTGACTGGCTCCAATTGAAACCCGGAGCAGATTCATCGCTGTACTGACATCAGAACCACCACCTCTACTGGTTAAGGGAAATGACATAGACTTTTTATCCCGACTACGAATCTGACTGGTTTTGGCTTGTTTAACTGATAAATCTTCCAGGACAGAGAAAGCTAGAAGGGTGGGTAATAGATATTGTCCAAATTCCTATCTCTGCCCTTAGCAGGCAAATGCAATTTAAATTCTAAGTAAGCTCTCAGATATATATAGATTAGAGTTTAAATCCAGGCTGTTGTAGCCTTCTGTGCAACAAAATTGAAGTTTACAACAAAGTTAATTTGCAAGAATGCTAATTTATTTAAATATCTGTTCGGAATATATTCTTTTCTGTGAACCTGGGATTTGTTTGTAATTTTGAGGGACTGATAGAAGCCTATTGCATTGCTTTAAAAACAAAAACCTGTTTGTTCATTTATCTGAAGCAATTTAATTCCGCTGCTCAGCCAATAGGCTTCTCGAGTGGCTTACATTCAATCAATAAAACAAGACAGACCTCCTACAGGCTTAGAATCTAAATAGGCACAACAGAAAAGGAAAAAAGGGATGGGGAGGGAAGAGGAATAAAGCAAGTGGCCGTTCATCTGGGCTGATAGAATGACCCTGCTTCCCATCTCATCTCCGTCTGCTGCTTGCCTGTGGGAATGGCCGTTGGTGGTGATGATTGAGGAAGGACCCTGAAGGAGGTGGCCTTATAGCAGGGCTGGTGGAATGGCCGTTGTCAAGGTTCCCCTTATGATCTGGACCCCCTGAGCAACTCCTTGAGGTTCTCTTGCCTCCTTAAGAGTCCCACGTTCCTCTTTTTAACCTTCCCCTTCCCAGTAATGTGGCGTTTAGGCTGTAGATGTGGGGTGATGGACACTCTAGACACAGGGTTTAACCACAACAGTTTACTGGTAAATTAAAGCAAGCAAATCACAACTAAAGGTATTTACACCATAGAGCTGAGTGATAGAAAAGGTATTAAAAGAAAATAAAAAGTTGCAAAATGAAAGTTCCTTTACCCTAGCTGTCCTTAGACTTTTCTAGGCTGCTTCTTCCTGCTCAATCTTCAGACCCTGCTCTCACTTCAGGGCCAGGCTCCTGCTGTCTCTCCTGCTCCTGATCTGGCTGCAGCCTGGTTTTTCTCACACTTACTGGCTTTCTCTCTCTCTCTGGATATACCCCCTCCCTCAAAACCGAAAGTACTGCTTCAAACCTGAAAAAATGAAACTTAAGTGGAGAAAAGAAACTGAGACTTAATGACAGAAATGAAACTACTCCTCTCAAGGTTACCCCCTCCCAACAGAAAACTCCAGGCCTCTAAGCCTGGCCCTTTCTCCCTTTGCCTCTGTAGGCCTCACACCTTCACAGCCCTGCTTCCTGTCTCATCTCAGTTTAGATGAAGTGAGGTCCACAAGCATGAACTATGATGATTTCCCCCTTAAAACAACAATTGCAAATAGTGGCAAATAAGTGACAAGTATGGTTACACTGCTCCTTCCTTACCACTGTTGCAATCTTGGAACTAGACCCCTCTTTTAGAGGTTTTCCCAGACTCTGATCCCAAGACTGAATATTTGGCCAAGAGATACTGGAATACTGAGTCCAGTTCTGGGCACTACACTTTAAGGACATGAACAAACTGGTGTATGTCCAAAGGAGGGCAAACACGTTGGTGAGGAGTCTGGAAACCCGGTCCTGTGAACAATGGTTGAAAGAGCTGGGTATGTTTAGCCTGGAGGAGAGAAGATGAAGGGGAGACATGAGAGTGGCCTTCAAATATCTAGAGGGCTGTCATGCAAAAGATGGACCAGACTTGTTGTTCCAAAGGGCAAGACTAGAGCTAATGGGTGGAAATGAGAGGGGAGTAGATTTTGGTTGACTATTAAGAGAACCTTCTTAACAGTGAGAGCTGCTCACACTGGAGCACAGACAGTGGAACAGACTACCTTGGGAGATGGTGGGTTCTCCTTTGCTGGGGGGATTTAAGCAGAAGCTGGATGGCCCTCTGTTAGGGATGCTCTAGCTTCATCCTGCATTAAGCAAGGGGGTTCATCTAGATGACCTCTAGGGCACCTTCCAACACAATGATTCTATGAATGCTCATGGCTTCTGAATCTGCCGAAGCTGAGAAGAATCTCTCCAAAGACCACTCTGAAGAGGAGAAAGACCCAGGAGAGGAGGTCAACCCCAGGCCTGGCATTATTATTATTATTATTATTATTATTTATTTATTTATTTATTTCATTTCTATACCACCCAATAGCCGAAGCTCTCTGGGCGGTTCACAAAAATTAAAACCAAACAACACACAATAAAACAATTTAAAATATACAGAACATTAAAACCACAATATAACAATACAACCACAATAAAACCTAGCAGCAGTACAGGAGTTTAAAATACAGATTTAAAACAGCAAAGATAAAAATTTAGAAAGCTAAAATGCCTGGGAAAATAAAAAGGTCTTCACCTGGCGCCAAAAGGAGTACAATGTAGGTGCCAGGCGAACCTCACTAGGGAGCTCATTCCAGAGCCGGGGTGCCACAACAGAAAAAGCCCTCCTCCTAGTAGCCACCCGCCTCACTTCCTTTGGCAGGGGCTCACGGAGAAGGGCCGCTGATGATGTTCTTAAGGTTCGGGCAGGCACATATGGGAGGAGGCGATCCTTCAGGTAACCTGGCCCCAAGCCGTTAAGGGCTTTGAATGTTAACACCAGCACTTTGAATCGGGCCCGGAAATGGACTGGCAGCCAGTGCAGCTGGAAAAGTACTGGCGTAATATGAGCTCGCAGGCCAGTCCCTGTTAACAATCTTGCTGCCCTATTTTGGACCAGCTGAAGTTTCCGGACTGTTTTCAAAGGCAGCCCCACGTATAACGCACTGCAGTAATCCAGACGAGAAGTTATCAGAGCATGGATAACTGTAGCTAGGCTATCTCTGTCCAGATAAAGGCGTAGTTGGTATACCAGCCTAAGCTGGTAAAAAGTGCTCCGTGCCACTGAGTTCACCTGTGCCTCAAGTGACAGTTCTGGATCCAAGAGCACCCCCAAACTACGAACCTGATCCTTTAGGGGGAGTGCAACCCCCTCCAGAACAGGTTGAATATCACCTAGCCGGGCAGACGAACCACCCACTAACAGTACCTCCGTCTTGTCTGGATTGAGTTTCAGTTTACTGGCCCTCATCCAGTCCATTACCGTGCCCAGGCACTGGTTCAGAACAGCCACTGCCTCTCCTGGTTTTGATGAGAAAGAGAGGTAGAGCTGGGTGTCATCCGCATATTGATGGCACCTCAGCCCACACCTCCGGATAACCTCCCCCAGCGGTTTCATGTAGATGTTAAACAGCATGGGGGATAAAATAGAGCCCTGTGGAACCCCCTCGGCACAATTGCCATGGCGCAGAGCAATAGGACAGGGCATCAGGGGTCAGTATCATCGGGCACCTACCAAGGCCCCTATCACACTGCCAAAGCCTGGAGTCTGCTGGTCCTACTGCTCTTCCTCCTCCATGCTGTCGCACTTTGGTCACCTGCCCTCTCTGAGTGAGTGAGCTCTGGGTGCAGCTCTGCCAGTCCTCAGACGTTGCTGGGAGAATGTAAAGGCTCGGTTCAAACTCTGGAGTAACATTAGCTGTCACTGGATGTAGCTCAGCAGAGGGTGATGGCTCCAGTGTCAGTGGGAGAGTGAATCTGCCCCAGGCTTCAGTCAGAACTCTAAAGGAGCTATCCAAGGGAGAGAGAAGAGAAGAAGAAGAAGAAGAAGCAGATCATCTAGGTGCCCAGTCCTAGAGGTATCTTGCAGTGGAGGCTGGTGGCTTCCACACCTTGGATAGCTCCGTTAGAGTTCTGACTAAAACCTGGAGCGGATTTATCACCCCACTGACATCAGAGCCACCAGCCTCCACTGGTGTAGCTACTGGGGGCTCTGCCAAGTACCGTAGAGCCTGCATAGGACCTGGCCTCCATTAGCCTTGAAGTCTGGACCTGTTACCCAGAGCCTGTCCCAGAGGGCCAGAGCAAAGGAGACATCAGAGATCCATGATCAGCTCTTTAATTTCTTTACATCATCTCTTCATGTTCTTCTCTAGATGTGTTGGACTGCAATAGCCGGTAATGATGGGGGTTGCATTTCAACACATCTGGAGGGCACTATGTTGGGGAAAGCTGATTTAAATTTTGGCAAAGAGCAGCCATTGGGGGCTGGGGGTTGGAATTTGGACTGGGACTGCAGCACTAGGCTTGGGGCTAATATTTTCCTCCAGTACCATCTTTCCAAAGAAAATACTCCCCAAGTTGTTATTTACATTGTTAGGGGAAATTTGCAAGTACAGCCTTCATTTTCCCCAGTGGGGCAAATAACAGCGTTGGAAGGGCTGATTTTCATCACAAAAACAGTGCTGGGGGAAAGGGTTGACCCTCCCCACACCCAGCACTGTGATCCCAATCTCATTCCCCCCTCCCCCCTCAGCTAGTATTTGCTAAACTTTAAAAGGGCAATCAAAATGATCAAGGGGCTGGATCAACTCCCCTAGAGGAAAGGTTACAATGTTTGGGATTTTTTAGCTTAGAAAAAGGGTGTGTAAGTTGAAGCATGATAGAGGTGTAGAAAAATCATGCATGGTGTGGGGAAAGTGAATCAGGAGACATTCTTCTCTGTCTCTTATAAAACTAGAATTCAAGGTCATCCAATGAAGATGAATGATGGGAGATTCAGGACAGATAAAAGGAGGTACTTCTTCACACAGCGCGTAGTTAAACTATGGAATTTGCTACCACAAGATGTAGTGATAGCAACCAACTTAGATGGCTTTAATGGGGCATTAGACAAATTAATGGAGAAGGCTATCAGTGGCTACTAGTCCTGATGGCTATATACTACCTCCACTATCAGAGGCAACATGCCTGTGTACACCAGTTGCTGGTAAACATGGGCAGGAGAGTGCTGTTGTACTCATGTCCTGCTTGTGGGCTTCCCACAGGCTTCTGGTTGGCCACTGTGCAAACAGAATGCTGGGCTAGTGGGCCTTTGGTCTGCTCCAGCATGGCTCTTATGTTCTTTAAGAGACTGTATCCCATTCTGTGGTTTCTTGGGGCCTGTAGGTAGGGATGTTAGAGAAATCCGCCGCGGATTCAAATGAGGCCGGATTCTTTGGAATCTGGCCACAGGAATCCGCGGCAGATCGGCACCACTTACCTCCGCTCCAGGAGGATTGGAGGCAGAACGGCACTCGGCTGCTTCTTTCACTGGAGCCATTCGCCTCCTCCATGCCGATCGCCATTTCTTTTTTATTATTATTTTTAAAGGTGATCGGCAGAATGTGCCCATACTAAAAATACAGCCATGAATCTTGCGTATAAGTCTATTTGTCCATAGGCTTATATGCAAGATTCACGGCTCTATTTTGCGTATAAGTCTATTGGCACATCCTGCCGATAGCCATTTTTTCTTTTTTTAAGAGATGGCAATTGGTGCGGAGGAGGTGAATGGCTCTAGCCGGCAAGGTAAGCGGCCCTATAGCCGGTGTGGCTCTGTGGAATCCTCATGGAGCGGAGCCACTCCGGAGGATTCCAGGGGGGAAGGAATGGATTGCCTTCCCCCCCACGGATTCCCCACTGGAACGGACAGTGGGGAATCTGTACACCCCTATCTGTAGGGAAAGCCAGTAGCATCTGATGGCAGTCAGTTCAAGGCAGGAAGAAAATAGGACCTTAGATAGCGCCATGTGAGTCCAGCTGGCTGGAACGTTTTCCTACTAGAGCAATAGGAGGATGTTGTCTCAGCAGGGGGCTAAAGCTGAACTGAAGCCTTATATAGGCTGACAAGACTCCTGAAGCTGACTGGACTGTTAAAGGAAGGCCCTTGCTTGACTTTGTAGCCTGAGACTTTTGTGAGGCTGGGGAGATGGAGGTTCTACCGAGGACTCGTTCTCTGAGCCAGAGGATGATGGCAGGGCTGCATCCTCAGGCTGGGAGGACCCAAAATAAGGCACTGGCTGCCCTAGCCCTGTGGAAGTAGCCTGTACTTTCTCCTCATCAGAATCTTCTGCTGCACACCAGGAGGTCCGAGGGCTGAGGGTCATGACAGAGTTCAGATCCTTGATGTCCATGGTCTCATCTAGTTTGACCCTGAGTTATTCCAGCTGAATGTCAGAACATGCCAGGTGAAGCTTAGCGACCTACAGGCTCATAGACTGACTAGAACTAAGCAGCTCTTAGCATTCCTGATTGCATAAACATGACTTCACGGGCATACACGACAGGCAGAAAAGAGAGGACCTGAGATCTACTCTGTACTAAGGATTTTGGAGAAATCCTCAACGGAATCAAATGAGTTTGGATTTCTATGAATCCAACCCACAGATTCCACAACAGACTGGCTTTTCCCAAGTCGCATGGATTCCATGGACTTGCAGACTTTTTTTTTACTTTCCAGAATTTTACACAAATTTAGTTGTAGAAAAATATTTAAAATAAAAAACACTGGCTGAAAATGTGCATTTTCCCCATAGGCTAAAGCATGAAAATGCACATTTGGAGGGATTTGCGCATTTTCACAAATGCAAATTTGCACAAATTTGGGAAATGGAAAAAAATCCAATCCCATCAATGAGTGGATGACAGAACAAAAGGCACCTGACAGTCCATGAAATGCAGACAGAATGGATTTAACAAAATTGGTACATTCCTACTCTGTACCATTCATTTCGCAACCTGCCTGGAAGATCCCCGTCTTTATAAATTCCAAAAGATTGTTTGGGCCGTAGTTCACTGGCTTGCCATGGGCTACCAGCCATAATCTCTCAGCCTCAATTCCTCATCTGTAAAATGGGAAGAGATGTGACACTCTTCAGAGGGCTGTTGTGATAACAATTTAAAATACTATGGAACATTTTGCCAGTGTAAAGGTTTCTTAAGAACTATTAGCAATCATAATTACCTCTCCCTCCCCCCCCACGTGTGCCTCTATTTACTCCCACAGAGATTAAAAATCTATATCGTTCCAGCCTTCTTGCTTCGTGCTGGATCAGTCTATCTAATGTAGAACTGAAAGCCCTTTTCATATTAATTGGACTCTTTGCGGGTTAAATGCCATTGATCAATTTGATCATTTCTGAGAGCATTTGCTAAAGTAGCGGCATTCAAGCTGTGTTCCAAGAAACCCTGGAGTTCCTCACAAACTTATTAGGGATTCCTCAGTTAGAAGTACAGTCCAGTATTGGTGGAAATGCATCCCTGAAAGATAGCTTGCCCAGCAGCCCAGCAGGCAATGCATAAGTGTAGGGAGAATGTCGGGTTTGCTCTCTCCATTCTCGGGTTTGCTCTCTCAACAAGTTCACCCTGCACGAACTGAGCTTGTGCCTTAGAACACTTCCCAGAATCCCCTGCAACAAGCAAGGGCCCTTTGATGGATGGGCAGGAGTTCCTTGGCAGACATGTTGGTATGAAAAGGTTCCCTGAATCAAGAGACTTTGAAAACCATGGTATTAGAGTGCATCTTCCAGCAGTGAAGGAGCATCTTTGCAACTTATCACTTGGTAGGGGCGAGGGTTGGAGGAGAGCTCGGGCAAGCCACTATTCTCTCAGCTTCAGACTGCGCTTCCGTAAAATGGGAATACTACTACTGCTACCAATCATAATCATTTAAAAAACACCAGCACAGATTTCCTTTTAAGGTTGTTTTAAATTTAAAGTGATTTGCATTCTTCTGATGGGCTATATAAATCGGATCTTGAATGTTCAAGATTTGAGCCTCTGATTTTGTAGCCCTCCTCAACAAGTTCTAAAGTGGGAAGTGTGATGCGACCTCTTGAACCGTCTTCTGTTGATGGCAGTACACAAAACATATTGTACTGAGGGAGATGAGAGGGGGAAACAGGACCATTCCACCAGCCCTGCAGAATTACATTTTCCCCCTCTTTGCTCCCCATTCCTTTTTCTTTGTGTGCTGTGTCTTTTTAGATTGTAAGCCTGTGGGCAGGAACTTTCTTGTTTAATTGATTATGTGTAAGCCGCTCCGGCTGAAAAGCAGCACAAAAAGTCTGAAGAAGCAGTGGAAGAACACAGGCAGGCTACAAATTGAAGACGACATCATCTGGACCCCCCATAAAATTAAGAATGTAAGACAAACCCTGCTTGATCAGGTCAAAGCTTTAGTTGGTCCAGCATTATGTGCTTACAGTAGCAAACCAGCTGCAAATGGGAAGCCCACAAGGAGGACATAATTGCAACAACACCTTCCTGCTCATGCTCCTAGGAATTGGCATGCAGTCATATTGTTCCCTGTCCATGAATGAGGTGATGTGATTGCACAGTCAAAGCCTCATCTGGAAGCACCCCTAAAATCCTTCAAAAGCCTCAGCCAGTCAGATAAAAATGCTCACTTTCCCAAGATTTTGATCCTTCTTTCCCCTACCCCCACTGCATTCATGCTTGCCTTGAGCACACTCGGCAATACAGGTTTCCAAAGTACCAGGCATCTACCTTTCTGAGGATAGGGTTACTTGGTACTGAAGTGCAATATTATTTTAAATTGCAAGTGTGTGTGAAAGATATGTCCAGTTTCTTCCTGATATGATGGGGCTACATCTCATGATCCCATGTGCCAAGCAGATAAGCCAGCCTGGCATGACTTCATACATTTCGTTCCATCCATCTAACTTCAAGAACTTGGCTTCATGGTTTGCAGCAGAATCGCTCATTACCTATAGGTGCCAGTTTCTCGCCTCACAAAGATTCGAACTACTCCTGTAAAGAATATGGAAGAGTTTTTTGGAACAGCAAAATGATTCAGGTCTCCTGTTACAAGACAAGCTGGACGATCTACAAATAAACACAGTTACTCTGCCAAAGTATTTTGCCTCCAGTTCTGCCCATCATACTGTAGGACTCCCTTCCTGCTTCTTCCTATACCAGTAGATACTACATTCTGTTTTTCCTATGGCCATAATAAAGTCCCTTCTTTAAAAGTATTTCTTCCAGTCATACTAAAAAATAAACCTCAATACAGCAACCTTCCATTTTTTTCCTGTAATTGCATCTTGGCTTTCTAACTCTTTCTTTGCCAGTTTATCAGTGACTAAACTATAGCAATTGAGGGAAGGGTTCCCCATACTAAGTTGCTTGTCTTAAATGTAATTCTGCATTTACCTCAAGGCCAGTGAACTACCTTTAAAAAGGAATGTCTTAATTTTAGCATAATGTAGAAATCTTCATTTGGTAAACAGCTTCTGTTGTGTATGTATATTATCCTCCATTTCCCACACAGACAATAAGCTCTTTCTTCTATGTATGGATGCACTTGTGTTTTCTTTTATTCAACATTGCAAATAACTTCTAAGCCAGAGATAGATGATCTGTTGCCCTTCAGATGTTTTGGGCTATGACTCCCATAATTCTTGACTTTTGGTCATGCTGGCTGAGGCTTATGGGAGTTGTAGTCCCAAATATCTGGAGGGGACCAGGTTGCCTACCCCTATAATCAAAGCTGTAGTGTCAGACAGTTTGTTTCAACTTTAATTTTGGTTTAAATATCTGGTTTCACTCCGCATGGTGCCAGGGTTAGAATGCTAGGAATTGTAAAATCCCAGTTCAAATTGCTGTTCAGCAGGTATGACGCTCACTGGGTGATTATAGGCAAGTCACTCTCTCCAGGGCTGGCATCAGTACCCAATGTCCTTGGGTAGCCACAAGGGCCCTAGCACCTGGACAGGGCCTACTGCTAACGCTAGATCACTGGGTCTGAGAGCTGCCCACCATTTAAATTCCCACAATGCCTCAGAGCAATATCACAGCATTGTGGGAAATTAAAATGGCAGCTGGCTCCCAGCCACTTGGCACAGATAGCACTGTTGCTGTCTGCTGCCACCACCTCCAGGTAGGACTGCTTGTGTGGAGGTCCAAGTGATGTAGGAGGGGGCCCGCTGGAAGATACTTTCCTGGGGGTGCTCAAACCTGGAGCCCACCTTATCTCCCACTACACATACCCCAACTCACAGGGTTGTGAAGCTAAATGTGCTGCTCTGAGTTCCTCAGAATAAAAGCAGGATATAAATGTAATCAACAGATCGTGCTGTTTGAATCGGTAACCTTCCTCCTTTTCAGACCTGGGATACACCTTTAGCCAAAAGACACATTTGACACATGTTAATTAATTTTAGACCCTGGACATATTTAAAGTTGTTTTTTCCCCGCCCTGCTCTTAAGCCAAAAAAGGCTCCCAGATTAGCTAACATATCAGTAAAAAACAAGACGCGTTTCTCCCCCACCCCCAGCTTTAGGTAGCAATATGTATAACTACACGTCAACATGTAGTGAACCAGCCTGCTGCATTGGTGGTGGGGGTGGGGGTCCTGCTCATTCTGCTGTAATGCTCTCCGGACCTCTGCCTGAAAAGTCCTTCCCTGGTGGCACCACTGATTTGGGGACACCATATATAACTCTTTTTAACCATATCTTTGTGCAATGGTCCTGCTGCTGTTGCAATCCACCTTAGGTCAAGTCAGGCTGCTGGAAACCAGTAGTGGGTCCTGACCCACCACTTGGAGGATAAACTGTTAGATGAGCATTGTAAATCTATCCTGCTACATCATGAAGGCAGAACCCTTATTCCATTCGGCAGTGGCCAGTGGAGGCTGGTGGTAAATCTGGGGTGGTAAATCTGCTCCGGGTTTCAGTCAGAACCACTCAGAACTCTAATGGAGCTAGGGTTCTGACTGAAACCCAGCTCCTTTAGAGGTCTGACTGAAAGCTGGAGCAGATTCACCACCCCACTGACATTGGAGCAACCAGCCTCCACTGTCAGTGACCGATATGCAGCTAGATCCTTCTGCTTTTGATCCTAAAACACAACTTTAAACCAAATCAGACCATCCGTTCATCTAGCCCAGTAGTGACCTAGCCCAGTACTGTCGACTCAGACTGGCAGTTCTCAGAAAGGGGGCCTTTCACCTTCTGCTGCCTGGGATCCTAGGCAGGAACACCTGGGCCCCCAGATGTTGTTGGACCAAAACTCCCATCATCCTTGACCATTGCTCCTGCTGGCTGGGGCTGATGGGAGTTCAAGTCCAAAATCTGGAGTGTCACAGGGTCTGAGTCCAGCTCTGTTTTAATTGGAGGTGACAAAGAGAGTTTTGTAAACTCTGGGGCAGCAGCACCAGAAGGGTAGGAAATATGAGCAACAGATGAGATCCCTTTGACACAGATGCCTGTCCTTGTGCCCTGACCTTTCTCCTGGCTTGCCTTGTCCTCAAGCCACCAGCCTCTGAGAGAACTAGGGTGGCCACTTATGAATCCACAAAACAGAGGAAAAGCATCACCAAAAGAGAGGACAGAAGAGGACACCATTTTGCAATAAATGTGCATATACTAATGTACAGGTATAGGTACAAATTTAGAAACTATTATATAATTTAAATAGAAATATGCTACATCTCACCACTGAGTGGAAGACTGTGACTGGTAGGGTTGTATGGATTGTGTAAAGTCCATTCCATCTGTGTTTTGCAGGTTATCAGGTGCCCTTCATTCTGTTGTTCGCCCATTGATGGAATTTGATTTTTTTTAGTTTCCTAATTTGTGCAAATTCGCATGTGCAAAAATGCACAAATTCCACCAAAATGCGCAAATCCCCCCATACCATTTTCACACTTTAGCCTATAGGGGAAATGTGTATTTTCTGACTTTTTAAAAATTTTGTGAAATTTTCTATGACAAAATTTGTGCAAAATTCCTGAAGGTTAGAAAAATAGTCCACAAGTCTGCAGAATCTGTCCAACAGGGGAAATGCCGGTCCACTGCAGAATCCATGGGTCGGATTCACAAAAATCTGAGCTTATTTGGTTCTGTAGTTGATTTCTCCAACATCCCTAGTGACCAGTGTGCCTACCTCTTCAGTCTGCTGTTCTGGAGCTAAGTGGTGATGGACAACATTTCTTATGGTTCTTTGTACTGGACTTTATACTGGACTTGGGTAGGGCAGCCCTTCAAATAGAGGCCACCTTCAAACTTATGACTGCCCTCTGGCAGCCCTTTAGACAGTGGACTGTCCTCTGTACAAGAGGACATGTGGCCATCCTATGCCATCTGTTTCTCTCTCTAGCGTTTAAAGCAGATAAACTTCCAGGCTGAATTGCAACATACACAGACTGCACTCAAGACATTTTGGCACCTGGGCAGAAAATCCAAATGCAATCTGTGGAATGGGAGTTGGGAGGAAGAAACATATGATTAATCTAAAGAATTGGCAATATCCTGTTCTTTAATGGTATCCCCACCAAAACATGCACACATTTATCACCTACACTGGGATATTGCACCTTGTCTAATAGTACAGGGGCAGCCCTGGGAGTAAGTGTGGTGCCGTGGTTTGGGGCCTTTCTATCTGTTAGATGCCAGCCTATCTGGGTTAGCCACTGAGTGTACAATCCTAACTCTGTATGATGAGCGTAGTTGCATGCTTTGTCTCATTTGTACATTACATTCTTAGTTGTACACTTAAACAGTAACCTTACATTTACACATAAAAACGGAACATTTAGGCTACTATCCTGTACCCACTTACCTGGGAGTAAGCCCTACTGAAGTCAATGGGACTTCTGAGTGGACACAACTAGGATTGCACTGTAAGTGTTCAGATTGGATATGGAAAATTTTGCTTCATATCCCTGTTCAACTGAAAAGCGTACTGGGCAAGTAATTTCCTCACCACCTAATGGGCTCTTGGGAAGTAGGGGGCTGTGATGCTAAAATGATTCCCTAAGTTCCTGGCCTAGAAGACACTCCACTCACTCTAGTGACTAGGACGAGAAGATGCAATGGGGGGCAATGTGACTGTATCTTTAATAGTTGTGTATTTGAAGGAATTTCAGTAGGTAGAAGAGGGAATTTGCTGATACGTCAAGGAGGATCTGCTCTCATCCCCTGTGAGAAGGCAAACTTCTTTGGCTAGAATAGGGAACACATATAGTTTTACGGCTGAAAGCTTTTCCTAATGAAGAACAGCTAGCTTGAAACATGTAAAGCATTTAGTCCCCTAATAAGCAATCAACAGCACCAACAGCCTTTTCCTTCTTTTTCTGTGGCACTCTTTAATAGCCTTCCCCAATTGGGTGGCCTCCAGATGTGTTGGGCTACAACTTCCATCACCAGCCAGCCAGGGATGATGGGACTTGTAGTCCAACTCATCTGGAGAGCACTAGGCTGGGAAAGGCTGAACGATCACTGGATCATACACTGCCTGACTAGTCCTATGGGAATTTTAACCGTTAAATACTGTATGTGTAATGTAAGAATGCTGCAGCAGAATCACAAGACATCTGTGCAGATAGTTACAATTAGATTGCTTGACCTGTATTATTAGGTGGAGAAAAAATAACAAGAACTCTAGTTATATTGAGGTGTTGATTTTTAGCCAAACCCACCTTATTAGACACCTTTCAGAGGAGTGGCACTGCTAGTCTCTTACAGCAGAAACAACAAAGGGTTTTGCGGCACTGTTAAAAGTAGCAAATGTACTATAGCTTCAGCTTTCGTGGACTAGAGGATGTGGATCCCAGTACACAGAAGCTTATATCATAAAAATGTTGTTAGTCTTTAAGGTACCACAAGACTATTTGTTGTTTATATTAGACACGTGGCTGTTACAGAAAAAAAAATTATGCGCACATTGACACGAGTTATACAAAAAGACACGTGTCAGTCCCCTTCAGAAGACCGCTGGCAACTTTGACCCCGCAATGCTCCATCACCCTCTCTGGGACCTCCCGTTTCTTCCTCTTCAACGATCCGAAGCACCTCCAGCCAATCAGAACTGAAGAGCTTGACAACCAATAGCGTACGACAGCAAGGAGCTCCGGCCTGCCTCTGTGGTAAACAAAATCGGGGAGGGGGCTCGTGCCCGAGCGACAATCCTACGTCGCCAATCAGTCAGTAGTAGTCGAAGCTACTGGGCCAATAGAGGAAGGGGAAGTCGACGGAGGGTGGGGGGGAAGAGAAGCGCGCGCCAAACTAGACAGCGGCGGCGCGCGCGTCCAATCTGCCTCTCGAGGGGAGCATCATCCGTTGAAAGGAGGCGTGGCCTACAAGGGGGAGAAGTGCCGGCGAGGCGTGGACAAACGCGCGGAGGCGGAGCCTCGTTGGAGGAGGCGGCGCCGGCTGGAGCAGGGGCTGCTGCTGTCGCAGTAGGAGATGAGCTGCGGAAGGGGTAACGTTAGGTGCGGATAAGGCTGCCTAGCGGCGGTGGAGGAGCGCGAGGACAGATGCAGCCTGGCAACTGCTCTTTCCCCTCTTTACAGCGGGCTAGGGCAGGGTTGTCATTGCATTTGATGAGCCTGGTGCTCTTAGGAGGAGGAGGTGCCAAACCTTTAATGCCTTGCTGGGCAGCGAGAAAGGCTCTGAAGAGGCTCGCTACCCCTGGAGCGTTCGCCTGGTAGGCAACCTTTTCTCCTCGTTTAATGGGCACTTAGATCCGTTGACAGTTAGCAGCGAGGAAAGGCAGAAACCTCCTCCTCCGTTTCTTTTCTTTCTGTGCATATACAGACAATAGCGCGTCCAGAGAGCCGTCTGCCTGCGATTTCAGTTTCCTGGCAGAGAGAGAAAAGAGACCGGGGATGGAAGCCCAGAGAACTAGCAGCCCAGCTAAATAATGGAATTAATGTGTGATGCCCAGATTATAGCTGTGTTCCTTTAGTATTCTGCCCGTGGCTTCTTTTGCTTGTTTTTAAAGAAGCTTAATATCACCCAATGAGCAAAGAGGAAAAAGTTGTGAATGTTTCTTCTCTGGGGAGGAGGAGCCACGAAAGTCGGGATGAAATTTACCAGATGGTTGTAAAACGGGGATGAAAGCAAAGACCGGACTATTTATTAATATATATATTATATATATATATATATATATATATATATATATAATCACTCTGCACTGGATTTCTCTGCTTGCAACAAGCCTGACTCGAGTCCAAAAGGCGATTTCTGAGAAGCCTGGAGAGGAACCAAAAGGCTACCGACAAAAGAGCCCTGCGCTAGTTTGCGGTGCGCGCGCGCTTTCCCCCCTTCTTTTTCTTTCCGCTCCCCATCCAATCCCTCCCTCGGCTGTGTGGATCCTCCCCTTCTAGAGGGGGAGGAGATGAATGCCTGGGTTTTCCCTAAACAGCCGACTGATTATTACCAGAAGAACCCGACCTGGGAAGCCTCGAGGATGCGGCTTGCAACAGCCGAGAGCTGATGCTCAGTCCGGGCAGAGAGAGACCGGGCTGAAGTGGATGGAATGAGCAGGACGACCTGGGCGATTACGACGAGCGTGGCGGCGGAGGGCTGCAGACGCCGCGGCGGCGGCGGCCGGGGCGCACGAGCCGGTCGCGGCTGCACGCAACAGCCCCCTCGCGCTGAGCGGGCAGGCGCGGGGCCCCTTCCTGCAGAAATGCTGCATCATGGATGGACCCATCACCCGTCCGGATCTGCCCCTGAAGCAGCCTGAGAACAGCACCCCTGGCGCCTACTAGCAGCAGCAGTACGCAAGCCGCGAGTAAGGCGTGGACGGAGTAAAACAAGAAAAGCCTCCCCGCTCCCTTTCTGTCTGTCTGGCCCGCGCTGCCCCATCTGCTGCCTCCGTCAGGGCCCCCAAGGAGGCAGCGAGGATGTCTCGGCTGTAGGCTCAAAAACGGGCGAGCGAAGGGACAGGAAGGAAGAGGCGGCTGTCGCTGCTGCTTTTCCGCCTTCCTCCTTGCATCTCGCCCGGCAACTCCTCAACTTCTTGCCCAGCTGCCGGAGCAGCTGCTGCTGCTCGGCCGCCGGGAACTTCTTCCAGAGGGCTGGGCAGCCAGGGCTGGGACGGGGGTGCAAAGACGCCCATCCGCGGCCGGGCGTGCATGCCCTGTGCCTGTCTAGGCTAAACGGAGACACGTGTCATCTGAGGCAAACCCAGTTGAAGCCCTAATTTGGGGAGACGCGCCATATATATACAGATATATATTTAAAAACTCTGCATTTTGGTTTCCTTCCGTTCCTGGATCTACTTTAAAAAGCCGGACGCACGTTCTCATATATTCCCCGCGTGCGCTCGGTTCTCTCCACGGCCAGCCGCTCCAGCCCTCGCCCGCTGACCCGCCGCAGGTTGCTCAGGTCGTCGCCCGAGTCTTGCCCGGGTTGCTGCCGCCGCCTCCCTCCAAGCCGGGTCGGGCCGCTTCGATCCGGGGTGGCGGCGGCGTCGTCGTCGTCGTCGTCGGGTGCCCCGCCGCCGCCGCCGGGCCTTGCGGCGCGCCCATGCTGCTGCTGCGGAAGCTCCCGGGCATGCCGGGCTGGCCGCCGTCGTCGGCGCTGGGTCTGCGGCTGCCGCAGAAGTTCCTCTTCCTGCTCTTCCTCTCGGGCCTGCTCACGCTCTGCTTCGGGGCCCTCTTCTTGCTGCCGGACTCTTCCCGCTTCAAGCGCCTCTTCTTGCCCCGGCGAGGGGCCGCCGGCGACCCCGACGCGCCCCGCAGCCCGCCGCCCACGCCGGGGCCCGGCCCCGGCCGCCGCCACGCCGGCCCCAGCCCGGCCGGCGCCGCGCCGCCGCGCCGCCTCAGGGACCCCAAGCTCCCGCCTGCGCAGCCGGCGGCGGCGGCGATAGCGGCCGCCGCCACTTCTCCCAAGCGGGACCGCCACAGCCACAGCCACGGCCCCCGCCAGCCGCCTCAGCAGCAGCAGCGCCACCAGCGCCAGGGCCCGCCGGGGGAGAAGCGGGCGGCCGGCGCGGGGACGGGCGCCGACACCGCGGCCCCGCTGAGCCAGACTCGAGCCCCGTTCCGCTTCGACTACGAGGTGTTCCGTCGCAGCCTCCGCCACCCGGTGCTGGGCAGGAGAAAAGGCGGGACCGAGGACCCCGGGGACCGAGCCCGACGGCTGAAGATCAAGGAGGTGAGTGAGGGAGGAGGCGCCTCCCCGCCCTCCTTCCCTCTTCGTTCCTTTGCCGCCTCCTCGTCCTCCCCTCGGGTCTCGCTTCCTTCGCTCTTCCCCTCAGCCCCTCATTCTTGTGAATGGTAGTCGTGATTGTGAAGGAGGCTTTGGGCAGAGCGCGCGTGAGGCGACGAGTCCCTGCCTGCCTCCGGGAGCACACAAGCCAAAGAGCCGTAGAAAGAGGGCTGATAGCTGGATCGCGCTTCTGAACCCTGTGTAGGCGATTGGTAAGGAAGGGCGCTCCGTCTACGCTCAGAGGTATGCTTTTCCATCCAGACTGGGCACCGCCTCACTGGAAGCGGGTTGTAGGGCTGAACCCTGGCTCAAGTTTAGGCCTTCCGGCCATCCTCGTTCAGCTCTTCGTGGTGTTTGCTCCCCTCTGTGGTTATTTTTCCACAGCTCCCCTCGGCCCCCACACCTTTTGAATACGTTCAGAATGAATCTGGAATAATCACCAGTCCTGTGTTCGCAAGTGCTTAGATGGATTAGAGTTCTTCTCTTTTGCCTTACAAGCATGTGTAGAACGGGTGGGAACAACTGAGGGAGTGAAGGACGTAACTTTGGGCCACATCACATGCTAGGATTTAAACAGGCACTTGCATTACAGGACCTGTCTTGTGTTCAGGTAAAGCACTAATCTTTGAAGTGGGGCCGTGCCTTATTTTTCAGCTGCAGAGAAATGTCCACCGGAGAGCAGGGGATAATTGTAGTTCTCTGTGGTAGTGTGTTTCTGTGGTGTACACGACATTTAAACACACACACACATCAAAGATTACAAGTTCTAGTGGGTGTGCAACATGAAGTTGTAACGCGTAATTGTTAAAATTGTGAAGTGGCTCATAAAAGGCATTTAAGCTAAGCAATAATGAACTAGCGCCCTTCTACCTGCTTTTATTTTGCATTTTGCACCCTCATATTTCCTTAAGTTGTACCTTCCATTACCTCTGCAAGCTTCAATTACCTGCCCATTAAACCTCCAGTTGTCTGCTCACCTTTTCCACATTTCTGTTTGCTTCCATTCCTTTCTTGGTGTCAGCAGTTCTTGCCTGCTTTATTCTTCTCACTTACATCCTATCCTGCATTCCTACCTCTTTATGTGTCTATTTAGCCACTCTTTTTCCTTTCTGATTTACCTTCCATTTTGCTCTCAAGGGCTTTTCCTGTTACTCTTTTATGCCTTCTATGTTTGCCCCTTCAAGCTTCCTTATAGCTCAGCATCCCCCAACCCAGCGTCAGATGTTTTGGGTTATAATGCTCATTAGCTCCAGCTAGCATGGCTAATGGTCAGTGATGATGGGAGTTATAGTTCAAAACATCTGGAGGGCTCCAGTTTGAGGAAGGCTGTTATAGCTGATCCTATGAATGTATACTCAGAAGTATGTCCCACTGATTTCTCAGGGACTTGCTCTGAAGTAACTGCATACGACCGGAGCCTTGCAGAACAAATCTATATGTACATTTATTTAGAAATAAGTACCACTGTATTTAATTTTTATTTATTTATTTATTCATTTCATTTCATTTCTATACCGCCCAATAGCCAAAGCTCTCTGGGCGGTTCACAAAAATTAAAACCAAACAACACACAATAAAACAATTTAAAATATATAGAGCATTAAAACCACAATATAACAATACAACCACAATAAAACCTAGCAGCAGTGCAGGAGTTTAAAATACAAATTTTTAAAACAGCAAAGCTAAACATATAGAAAGCTAAAATGCTTGGGAAAATAAAAAGGTCTTCACCTGGCGCCGAAAGGAATACAATGTAGGTGCCAGGCGAACCTCACTAGGGAGCTCATTCCAGAGCCGGGGTGCCACAGCAGAAAAAGCCCTCCTCCTAGTAGCCACCCGCCTCACTTCCTTTGGCAGGGGCTCATGGAGATAAGCTTAATAAGGAGATAAGCTTAATAAGGCTTTCTCCCCTGTAAGTGTGCTTAGGATTGCAGCCTGAGTTTCTTCACTTTCCCTTATCTCCCACCCCCATAACACTGTTACCCCTGCTTTTCTAGTTTCACCTTCTCTTCCACCCCAACACACACACACACACACACACCTCTGCACCGGATATTTTTTGTTTCAAGAAAATGGCTGCAGTAGTTTACTATTGTGATATATGTGTGAAGAAGCAGGTGTGGATTGGCTTCCTGATGTAACCCCCCCCAAAAAACCCGTTGAAGCTATCCCCACATGTTACAGAATACGTGGGATTGGATCCAGATTTAGTCATACATAGAGTAGAGCCATTGAAATAAATGGGATTTGTTAGTCATGACTAAATGGATCAAACCCATGATATATTGTACGTGACTATGGAGTTAGGACAGTGCACTCATTCTTTCATGTTTGGATTCTTTTGTTCTCCTGCCCTCTTTCAACACCTCTCATGCTGTATTGATTTCTGCCTCATTCATACCTTCTTGCTTTTCATTAGTGATCCTCCTCGATATTTCTGTTCATTCTTGTAACCTTCTCGGCCTTGATTTTTTTTTTATTCTCTTATGCTTTCTTGTGTACAA
Source organism: Heloderma suspectum (assembly GCF_057233095.1). Lineage (NCBI taxonomy): Eukaryota > Metazoa > Chordata > Lepidosauria > Squamata > Helodermatidae > Heloderma > Heloderma suspectum. Next base: position 33,671,179 of record NC_139467.1, on the reverse strand, counting down.
ATGATGGCTTTTCAGAGACTTGAAGGTGATACGATAGTCTATGGTGTGCATGCTCCTCATTTTTTCTCTCCACTACTTGTCTCTAGTGAAACAAGTTCTGCTGGTTTTTGAAGCAGAGCTTAGAAAACTTATTGGACCATTATTCGCTTTTCCATAGAGCAGATATGAAGGAACTCTAACAAACTGTTAACTGGACACAATAAGATGAAAAGGAGTAAAATTAATCTTGGGTTGGATGTTAGGGGAAAACTCTGTAGAAATTAAAATGTCTCTTTGGAGGTAGCGGACGTTAGGCCGATAGAGATGTGCGAAACTGAAATTGGATAAAAGGATTGCAGTTGACAGGGTTAAAAAGCCCCAAGGCTGGCTCCAGCCCCAAAGCAAGGCTTCTTCCTGAAATACAGGAGTGTATCAGCCTCTTACCTCAACCTTTTCAGACCTGGAACCCGTAACTAAACACAACCTGCCATGTTGGACCCATTTTTGATATTTTTTTTACTATATATGTCGGTCTGTTTCCTTCTGCCTTTTTTCGACTTTTTGCTCCTTGTTCCTTCTCTTATCAAAAATAATAGTGGTAGTGTTGCCGATGTCACCCACGTTAGGTAAGGGTACTCCAGGTGGTGATCAGTGAATTAGGTATTGTAATCCAGAGTGCACTGTGCCACAAGCAGAGGACAGGGATGAATCATTTGCATCTACAGGACACACAGCTCCAGGTGACTCAAGCAAGAGAATCAATCTGTTATAAGGAAAAGACAAATAAATACATATCACAGTTGTTAGCACCTCTGAGCTGGAGGAAAACTCTTTCTGGCCCTGAACATTGGAATTGGTTGAGAACCTTGAGCATGGATACCGTGTTCCAGGTCCAGTTCATGGCATCAAAAGGGCTGCCTATACTGTTATAGTTCAGTTTGAAAGAGTTTCTACAAAACATATTTTGTGCTTGGCAAGAGAAGTGGGAGAACTTTTGGGGGGGCCAACATGCGGCAAAGTAATGCTATTTCCGGATTACACTAAAGAAATTGCTGACAAAAGAAGGCAATTTACCAAGGTGAGAAATCAGGCAAGACAAATGAATCTGCAATATCATATCACATATCGTGCTATATTTTGCATTCTTTTTGAAGGCCAGATGAAAAAGTTTTTAAATCATGAAATGGCGGAGGCTTGGCTAGCTGGCATTCAAAGTAAGGCAGGGGAGATATCTTCCCCAGCCTCATGAGCTGGGAACTTTTCAATTATTATTGTACTTCGGATTTGTTTGGGTTATAAGGTCCAGGCAGTATGCCAGTCCAGAGTACTGTTTACATACATCCCCCTTTTTTTCCCCCCTCTCTTTTTCTTATTTCCTCTTTTTTTACATTAGACATGATATACTGTATAATAAAATTCCTGTTTGTGTGTGTGTAGATATGTATACATTCATATATAGATTTAGAAATGACATTATCTAAAATATAGATTGCATAAAATTTATTAGTGATTTGTTATTATTACTTATCCTTTTTAATTTCCTTCTTTTTATTATTATTATTACTATCATTATTATGAGACTTTAATTAGTAATATTTTTGGCTGGTTAAATTGTTAAGCTTTACTATTATATGTTAACTGAAGGGCAATATATGGTTATTGGAAATGAATTGTAGGCTTGCTCCCTTGCTATAAGACTGATGATATGATATTGAAATGTAAGGTTGATTATCTATGCTGTACTGAATTGTAATACTGGCAATAGGTATAACTTTTAAGTAGAATGATATTTGAAGTTTGTGTGTGATGGAGTTTAAATTTAATCCTTTTAAGTAACTTTTTATATTTTTTCTTTTTCTTGCTTTCTTCTTCCTTTTCTTTCTTCTGTTTTTTTTCCCTTTTTCATTATTGCTGTGTCCTCCTAAGACTACTGTATTGTTGGAAACTGTAGATAATGACTAGGTTGTTGGTACTGTTTATTTCATTTATAAAGATAAAAAATAGAATAAAAAGTATTTTCCAAAAAAAAAAAAAAAAGAATTGGTTGAGAACCTTTTTGTGTGGCAAAACCCAACCATCAAATCTTCTGAAAAGGAGATGTCGTTTTGGTACATGTCAACTCTACCACCAAAGATACCATCTCTGGCCATAGCAGCCCCTGATTCCCAATGATATTGGCAACAGATGTGTATTGATGCCCATGGGAAGAACTGAGTATGGTCCAACAGGGCCTCCCTCCCTTTGTGTGGTATTTTGGCACCAAGCATTTGAAGAGACAGGAGGAGAACACTTGTGAAACGATAGACCAGATTTCACCATGTGCGTATGTTAGACTCTGAGCAGTCTCTCTTGTCACTGTGGGTTTCATGCATGTAACTGAGAACAAAATTTGGCCCAGTGCCCACAGTACATGCATAAAAGGTTGATTGGCAGCTTTGACAATGTTGCAGGGTGATTGGTGACCTAGTTAATCAAAGAGCTGTAGCACTTAACGATCTTTTGGCTACTGTGGCTAGCCAACTTGGAGCAAATCTCAGGTTGGCAATAGATGTGAATTCATAAACCAAATAGATTTAATGATGCAAGCCTTCATTTCTTGAGTCAGTTCCTCCATGAAACTACTTGGGTTGAACAGAGAGCAAAATCTAGACATGGCAGAATAAAATAGAAGGAGACTCATGATGGTAGCAATTTTTACATACAGTATAAAATATTACTTCTGATCCTGGGATTTTGATCAAGTCTTACAAAACAAAACACTTGCAATAGTGATAAAATTCCATCCCCTCTGCCAGGCAACCAGACAAAACATCCCCTTGGGGGTGCTCATTTTCTTTACTGTCCCAGGCATTGCTGAGATTAGCTCTGCCTGCCTGCTGCACTGTTAGCAGCGGGGAATTGAAGAGCACCCCGCTGCTGCTGCCACCACTGCCTTGGTTTCTTGCACACTTGGGACTTAAGGTTTCCCATTTGTATTGCTATGTTGCAAGCTTTTCAGGCCTAGAGCATGCTGGGACAAAAGTTTCTGTTAACCATGGCACAATTTTAAACAAAAATAAGATAAAGTACCACTAAGTTAGTAGCATTTGAACCTTGCAGCCGAAGGCATGTCTATATCCCCCTCCTACTTGTAGACAACTTCTAAAGTACAACCATGTTTAATGTGGTTGTTTCTCCATGTGTAAAGAATGACCTGTACAAAATTGCAGATTCAGAGGAATTAGCATCTTGGCATCTGCCATTACTCCTCACCTAACATTGAAGGGCCTCCAGTGCTCTCTGTTAGACTATAGCTTTGAATGCAGCGTTAATGGATAAATGGATTTTTCCGTTCTCTCTTTCCAGCTGGCTTATTTAGTTTTTTCCCCTGTGGATTAATATTGTTCTTTTCTTCTTTTGGAAAATCTGCAGCTAAGTTGCATTCTACTCTGAGAACTGGAGATGCTCCTGGGGAGTTTGCCTGTGGACCTTATTCAAGGAGGACTAGTATTGGTTTCTTTTGTAGATGGTTGGAAATACGAATCTGGCATTCCCCTTCTTTTATAAAATGGTATTGGAGAGCATTTGGACCTTTAATACAGATGGGGAAGGAAAAAAAAGAGAAAATGAGCACCGATTTGTTTCTTCCAAGTGACTGTAGCATGGGAACACAGCAGAAGTGAGCTAGATATTACAAGAAATTTGTTACAGGTGTGACTTACTAAATACATGTATGTTTAAAGACAGATTCACCCAGTCATTCACTCTGCTTGTGTTCAGTTGCTTTTTCCCCACCTTGCCTGGAGGGCAAAGAAATTCATCTGGATAGTTCAGCATGATTGGGAAGCCACAGTTCTGTCCATCACCACATAAAACTTTGGGAAGATGTCTGGTGGTGGGCACAAAGATGCTTCTGTTCACTGTGAAAGATTCAGACCCATTTGCTACTATCGTTGAATGCAGCCCAGGGGAGGAAGGAATGGAAGTAGAAGTGACTAACACACGTGGTGTGTCATCTGAATTGGCCTGGGGTGCTTTCAGATGAGGCTCACAATCTCCCTGCCTCATTCACAGAATTTTGCTGGGGGACCAGACAGTGGGATTCTTCGCACGGAACTTTTATCCTGCTATTGAGATTGGTTACTCACAGAAGTTTGCAGGCCTTTTAGATTATGTCATTAATCTCCAGGGTGTCTCCCGCACTAAATGATCTTTATTCCATTTTTTAAAAAGATCGGAGATAATGAGCTATGAAATTACTGCACTTGAATTCTGCTTCAGTTGCATTGTGAAAAACAAAATGCTGCAATAAGAGGAGCTAGACCACAGCGCTATCTAGCGGCTGTATAATGAAATATATGGAAGGCTCAGATAAGAGGGAAAAGGGGGTGGGTGGAAGAAGCACGTGTAAAGGGAGTCTGTCATGATCCTGCATTCAAAACAGAAGCAGAAAGCCCTGTTTTAAATGTGAGATTTTAGGCTGGTGTAGAGATGTTCAGTATCATCTTCCTCTTGTAACTCTCACATGTTTTCCCACTGCTCCTTCTGTCCTTTTTAGTTACTGCAGAAAATCTATGAAGAAAAAAACAGAATAGCTGCACAATACCTTTTGATCATTAAAGCTCCATTCAGAGGCAGCCTAAGTGTGACATCTGTAATATGACTCTTTTTGAATAGAAATTTGTGACATGTTTTGCCATATTCAGAATACACTGATGCATGTACAAAAGGCTAATATATGGGACTGTGAGATGTTCTTTTCCATATTTTATATTCTGGCATTCTGGTTCTAACCTGATCCTTCAGAAGCTTACAGCTAAAATCCAGTAAAACACATTAGAGTACACAGCATCCCAGTCCCAAGCAATAAAATACCAAAATAGTGCCAAAAGTTCAACACAGATAAAAACAAGAGAATCAACTATTGGTCCCTAAAAAGACCTCTGAAGCAGAAAAGCTGTTGCCCTCTTTCTAAAGGATATGAGCGAGCGACCCAGGTGAGTCATTCTGGTAACATATTCCAAATAAAGGGCACCACCAGTGAAAAGGCTGGTATTTCCCAGCCTTTGGTCACAGGGCCAGCGCATTTTGGCACAGGGCCTTGTGTGATGATCTGAACATACAGTAATACATTTGAGAGGAAAAAAAGAGTTCTCAATAGAGACTTAACTTTCACATGCTTTCTGTACTCAAGTTCTATGGAAGACTTACACATCATTATAATGAATGACGAAGTTATGTCTTTTAAAGGATCATCACTCATGCATGTTAACTTCTAAATACCTTATTTTCCCATGGTTTCAGCTGTTGGACTAGGGAGGTAACTGTGCACAACAGGAAAAGAGGTTAGTTAAAGATAAAGCGTTGGATTTTCAACAATTGTAAGGGCCAGAGGAAGGAAATGAACATCAGGGGAAAGACAAAATGTATTAAAATTGCTGAAGAAGCGTTACAGGAAAGAGAAGGAAGCAGAGGTCTGTGTCAATGTTTAGATTAAATAACATCTTGATTTGTGTGTGTGATGCAATTTTAGGGAGTCGGTGAAAAGTCACTCAGATTAGTGGGATGATTGGTGAAATTGCTGTGCAAGTTCTTTGTCAGACTATAGAAGCACAGAAGTGCTTTTGCCAGAAGATATTATGCAATGAGTTGGTTTGTGACTTTTTAGTTTCCAGAAAATTCCTGCAGGGGAGTATGAGAATCGGAATAGAATATAGAATAGAATAGAATCAGAATAGGAAGAGTGTAGTAATGAATCCAGAACTCATTCAGTTGAGAGTTAGTGGTACTTCACACTTAAGGTGTACACTTTAGAATAGCTTTCCCCAACCTGGTACCCTCCAGATCTTGTGGACTACAGCCCCCATCAGTCCCAGCCAGCATGGCCAATGGTTAGGGATGGTGGGGGTTCAGTCAGTTTGTAAGGTGTGAATGTGAGAAACCAGAGTTTACAGACATATGTACCATTAGCTGCTCCTTCCTTTTGGGTATACATTTGGTGACAAACCTGGGTTTGCTGCTGGATAACCCATGGGACAGCCGTGAATACTATGCTCCTTAAGGCTATCAAGCCATACATTCATATCTTGATTTGGGGGGGGGGGGTGTCTGGGGGATTGTTGACACAATCGTGATTTAGAGACTGTTGCCTCAGAGTTGTTACCCTCAGAGAGAATCTGCTGCCTATAGGTTCAAGGAGTACTGGAGCTGATGGCTGGATCATTCATTTAACCCATCCAAAATTATTATTAGAGTTGTAATTAGATCTCATCTGGGATTAAAGAGAGGCATGTTAAGAGCCCTTGATCTTGCCAAGGGTCATTGACTCAACTTGTCTCAGCTCCTTGAGAATGTAAACAAACTGAAGGTTGAAGTGAGTTTCAGCAGTGGTTATCCAAGAAGAATTTATGGTAACTTTGACTAGATCTAGCCTTAATGGGTGACCTCCTCCCTGCATACTAAGATTCCCCAAAGAGACCCCCTTGAAAGGTTCTCCACCATCAGAAGTGTGACAGATAAGTTATAGGGCTTTCTTCAGAGCAATACCTCTTTTTATAGAACTCTCTTTACAGAGGAGTCCACTTATCATAGACTGGCGAAGGTGGGCCTTTGTGATGGTCAAGTGTGTTTTTGTCTTCCAGTGCCAAATTGAGCCTGTACATATTGTATTTCCTGAGCTTTGATCCTTGCCTTTCAGTTTTGTGTTGGTTTACTGCCCTGGGGGATGGGGGGAACTGGTGGTCCTCCAGATGTTGATGGACCACAGCTCCCATTGTCCCTGACCATTGGCCGTGCTGGCTGGGACTGATGAAGGTTGGAGTCCAGCCATGTCTGGAGAGCCGCTAGTTCCCCACCATAGGTTCACCCCATATTTCTATCAGTGGTAGGCCAAAGAAGCTTATAAAATGTTTTATGGATGTTGTTTGTTGGACAAAGCACATAAAGCATTGGGAGCATCAAAAACAAATCATACTTAGCTTGGCCACCAAATGCCTGTTAAAAGAAAAAGGACTTCTGCCCTGTGAAAAGCAATGGATTCAGGTGAAGCTCTCTTGGGAGGGCATGCCATAATCTGGGCTCCAGAACAGAAGAGACCCTGTGTCTAATACCCATCCACTGGTAGTTGTGCAATAGGCATTTTATGAAGAATTCTATTTTAGTTTTAGTTTATATTGAATTTCATTGTACAATGCACTAAGAATTCTGCAACAAAGTGGGATATAAATTTTAAGATATAAACCTGTTACTCATAGGTAGCTTTCTTATGTGGCTGAGGAGTCCAAAGCTTAGTTTGTACCACAGATTTTTAGAGACTGTCCCTCTGAGGATAAGATGTTTTTCCTCCTGATATTTTTGAGCTTATGCTTGCATGGACATAATTTGTATATGCTAACTCTGGAGATCTTTTGCACTTTTCAAAATAACAGTTTTTCTATTTTGATGTGGGGAGAAGGAGAGTGTAGCATCAGCAAAGGATGTGGAGTATTCATGTACATGTCCTATTAGGCTGCAGGGCTTACCTTCTTTAAAATGTAAAGTCTGCTAAATCAGGGACATGCACTTTCTCAAATAAACTCCTTTTGGTTTCCTCACCTTTCTGCCTCTGCTGCAGATCGTCAGTGCCCATCTAGAGAATTTTGCCTAGGCTGAGCTGTGTGTTAACCTTTGCCAGCTGTTTGATGCAGGAATTTCTAACCTTCTTAGAAGCAAGAAAGCAGTGAAATCAATTTAGCAGTATCTCAAATATGTTGGGGTTTTGTGTTTTTAAGTCCAAACAAACGTTATATAAGTCATCTCCTAAATTTGTCTCTGGAAGCTGGCTGTCATATAATTGATCAGTAGCGCATAGTTTCAGGGAAAATCTAATTTTTAACAAGTGCCAAATACTAAATGATTAATGTTTGAAAACTGACGTCCGTGTGTGACTGTAAAAATTACACAGTGGGACATAACATATTTATGTTTCCAATGAATTTTTTACGTCAAATTCGCTTGAGTTGCAAGTCAACATGATTGGCTTTCTCCCCATCCTCAAGCCTGCCACCTCTGGAAAACACAGCCAGAGATCTAGAAAAATCAAGCTGTTTTGTTCCTGCCTCTTGTGTTATTGTAAGCAGTAATAACATTGTTGTTTTTTTGCAGTTGGAAAGGAGCTGACAGTTTTGCTGGTAATTGATGAGGCAGGAGAGGCTTGCACTGTGATATCTTGTTGACTTGGCAGGATGGGTGGGGTAGGGTGGGGGATTGAGAGGCCAATAGGAAAACATACAGTTGTGTGCCCTTCCAGTGTTTTGGGACTGAGACATAAGGGTTGTGTTTGTGTATAAAAATCAGTTATCAAAAGCTGGGAATAAATATTTTTGTTTTAATCCACATCTTCTTTTGACTTGATGGTCTCCTCACTTCATCTTGTTGTCTAGTTATTTTATGAGTTGTTCTTGTGACTTTTTTTGGAAGGGGAAACATTTCTGAATAGCCTAACAACATGACTGGCTCCAAAGGGCAACAAGGTGGGACAAATGCACATGGTCCACAGGCATGGTTTGATGAAGCTTCAGAGACACCATATGGCAGCCTTATCCAACCTGGTTCCCTTCAGGTGTGTTAGACTACAACCCTGAGCATCCCTAGCCACTGGGCTTGCTGGTTGAGGCTGCTGAGTTGGGGAAGGCTGCTGTAATGGTCTTAGCTTTCCTTTTTAGTCTTCTCTATGGGATGCTAAGAGCCATTTTTTATTTGTATGAATACAACTTACATATAAGAGAGCTAGTGTGAGGTAGTGGTTAGAGTGTTGGACTGGGGCTCGGGAGATCCAGGTTCTAGTCCTCACTTAGCCATGGAGCTCACTGGGTGACTTTAGGTCAGTCATTGAGTCTCAGTCTAACCTACATCGAAGGTTTGTAGTGAGGATAAAATGGGGAGGGAGGATCATGTAAGCCTCCTTGTATTCCTTTCAAGAAGAAAAATATTAGTATATAAATGTAACAATAACAATATGCAATTAACTGCATACCTGTGGTGGATCTGGGGATGCTAACTTCCACTGGTGACTGTGAGTATGGATCAAGGGGGTGGTCTGGATTAATGCAGTCCATAAAAGTAAGGCTGAATCTAAGTAACCTGGAAGATTGGGCAGGGAGGTGATACTGCCACGGAGAATGGGGAAGCTGACCTTGAGTGACCATGGGCACTTTGAAAGGTGAGAATATAAAAATTGATATGTTGCTTGGCTACTTTCACGAGTCATCTAGGCGGAATACTCTCTGTGCTTCACCCATTCCACTGTTTAAGTTTTAAACTTTAAGGAGAAACTCTCCCCTTAATGGACACACCTTCCCCTACCCCAATCCTGACAACTGCAAGATGGCTCTTCAAATGCTACCAAATAGCCAGGAAATTGTTGGGGACTGCTGTCCACTGTCAGTGGCCTTTGGCCCAGAAAGATGCTGTGTGACTTCTGGGGGCCCACTAGTCAGTGTAGATGGGGTATTACTGGCCAAGGGCTCAGCAGCTTCCCAGGTAGTGGAGGAGATCGGTGCCTTGAAGGCACATGCTCCAACATAGCAGCTGGGTCTGACTTAACAGGGGACTTCATATTAAGTCTGGTAGGGTGAGTTGTCCTTACTATGTGTACTTCCAAAGGAGTAACCAAACAGCCCACTTTATCACAACATTAGGTTTATCATAAGACTGGTACCATGTTGCAACCTGCCACCTACATACCTCTGTGTCAAATGGAGTATAAAAATGAAATTCGAGGATATTGGCAGATAGAGAAGTTTTTTCTGCCTTGACCTGTGATGGCGGCCAATGCTGTGGAAGTGGGGAAAGTTGAACAAAGTTTCAAAGGGGAAAACTCTGCATCATTGCTCCCATCAAAGTTGGCACATCTGATCCCTATCTGTGTGTCTTGCAGATGTGAATCAGAGGGCACAGAGCAAATACGAGCATGTACCTTTTAAGTGAGGAGTAAATTTTATAGGACAGCTTTTTGACAAAATAGAATTCCCTTTACTAAAATGTCTCTGCTTAAAGAAGGCTTCACATATGTTTTTACTACACAGGGTAATTGCTATGCAGGAAAAAGCATGTAATTTGTGAAGTGTGGCATGAGGGTTTATTTTGCCATAAGTACATGCGATGAAAAGCTGCTGCACATGTCTGCTTCCCACATCCCCTGTACTTGTTGTGCCAGTTGCTCTTATTGAACTTCTTTTCCCTCCAAATATCCTGTCTCCAAATTTAAACTTGCTCTTGTGAGGCTTTTTTGTTACTTCCTATTTTGTTATTTAGCTTAGAAAATTTCTCCTGTGCTTTTCTCACAAAGATGCGGATCAGCTTACGGTAAATAACACAGTTACAATGCAAGCAGTGCAGAGGAGGCCTTGCAGTGTAAACAGATAGTTTTCAAGTCCTCCTCTCCTCCTGCCAACGTCCTGGGTAGCTTTTTTGCTGTGATGCTGCTGCCAGCCTCATTTGCTTTTGAGTCTCTCCAGTGATTCAGATTCCAGCCTGAATGTCTTGAGCCAAAATACTCTCCAAATTGCCTCTACCTGATCCTCAAACTCTCCAAATAGCCTGTACCTGGAGGCAGCATTCCATTGCAGCACTCCAATATTTCAAGATGGGATTCTTAGGGCTGGTTGGGAGGCCAGGGCGGGTTAGCACAACTGTCGAGCTTCAGAGAGGTGGACAGAGCTAGGTTGATTTCCTTCCTTCTTCCAGCCACCAGGCTCCGGTAGGTGAGAAAGTGTTTTACATGCTGATGGGGATCAAGAAGAGGAGGTGGCAGAGGCAGGCAGGCTGTTGAAACCTCTGGTAGATACATAGGCAGGCCAGGTTGATTTCCTCTGTTCTTCCAGTCAACTGGCCCTTGCAGTTAAGATGATGATCTGCTTGGCAGGTGAGGTTTAGCCACTTCTAAATTTGCTACACTACATATTTGGGGAATTAATGCCATCTGAATACGACATAAGGTCATGCACTATTGTCAGGAGTCATCCGTTCTGTATCAGTTCAAGGAGCTGGCATAGTGCAATGGTAAAGGGAGCCTTCCCATTCAAGTATTGGCTCAGACACAAACTCACTAGGTGGTCTTAGGCAGCCACTGTTTTCTCAGCCGTTCTGCCTCCACATGCAGTCTGGGGATAAAGTTGCTGACCAACCTTAAAGGGTAATTGTAAGGATTACTAAAATAATGGATGCAAAATGCTTGAACACTCTAAAATACTTCATAAATGCGGTTTATAAATTTTTCTTCTTCTTCTTACAAGAGCCACGTTTTGTAAGGGAAGGTTCAACATAAGTTTCCCATAAATCTGAAGAGGATTTTCCTCTTACTGGAAGACCTCTGTATCCAGCCTTCTTATATTGGCAATAACATCCCATTTCACTCAGGATATTTCTCCATCCCTTGTTCTTTTTCTACCTGTGCAGCCTCTTCATTTAGACGGTTGTGATCTTTTCTGGATTCGTTGCATAGGGATTTCATCTATGTGGCTTCCACAACTCCTCTCAAGATGGTCACTGTAATGAACAATATTCCCTGCTGTACATTAATAGAAACAAGTAGCACTTCATTGTGTTGCTCAAGTCAACAGTTACTTGAGGGGAAGAAACAAGGGGGGTAGAATTGTAATGGACTACATTTGACCCAGAAAGCTAAATGGTGATAGTAGTTTCTGGACCACACAGCAGCAGTGTGGCTCAACTAGTAGGGTCTTGTGACTTGCAAAGAAATAGGTCTTTGCAAGGGCCAGAGGGCTGTGGGCACTTGGATTTCCTTCCTGCATAGACAGTACATAGACATTTGCTAAACAATGGCTTTCCCCTGTAGTATTGCTGCTCTCCATAAGCTGAATGTCCCTGAAATATATAAAACTTGCAGAGAGAATAATTGGCAATGTAGGCTATATTTTAACCTAAATGTTGACAGTCTATTTTGAGTAGAAAGTCAAGGTAATGGTGAATATCTTGAGTACCCCAACCCCCCGCCCGGAATATTGCACATCCATCATCCAAGGATTGCATGGAATACCAGCTATTGCTTAGCATTGGTCCTAAGAAATGAATCCCAAATCTGTTTGGAGTGTTAATGCTCCCTTGGCCCTTTCTCCTTCCTTGTTTTAATCCTTTTCTCTACTGTACTGATTGCAAATCTCTCTTGTATTAGAGATTTTCCTTTAATCTTGAGCACAGGATACAGTCAGTTTGAATCTAAGCTGCTGTCCTTTCCAAGGAAAGGATGTCAAAAGCACAGCTCCCTCTTGGTGCCATTTAACAAATTACACAAAGGCAAACTTGAAAGTTTTAGATGTACAGTTAAGCCATACCTAATCTCTTATGTTACTTGGGCTAGAGAAGTCAAAAGTGGCTGCATATGGTGTTTGGGGCACAACATACAGGTGGTAGAAAGAGCAACCTTGATTGGTTTCTAAATTTGGTTATGGTCAGATTTGTAATTCCAGTCTGCTAATTGGCATTTACAACAGACTGGGCATAAATTCCAGTCTTTTGGTTCCTTCCCCATTACCTTATAGATCAGGATGCTGGGTCAGGAGACTGTATGCTGTTAGCTCTGTCCCCTCCCCATCTTTTGGGATTCAGTAATGACTTATTTCGAACAACCGAAGCTGTACTAGTAAAGCCTACTTGTCACCATTGTTTCACATCATCTTTTAATTTGGTTATAAGTTCAGAGTTTAACTGTGCAATTATGTTGTTCAAAGAAACCACACAACAGTAACAGTTTCCTGGAGAGAACAGTCATGGAGTTTCCATTATTGATCTCTGAAAGTTATGTGTGCTGCTCTCACCTGTAAACTAGAGTGTAACAGGGCCACTGCCTACAGATTGCACCTATGGTGCTTCCCTGAATCGTTCGACCAACTGTCGCTGCAGTTTTATCTTGGAAATCTCCAGACAAGGAAATCCTTGCTAGCACTATGCAGATATGGTTCTTCCATTGAACAGTGATGGTGCAAGTTGACCCTTGGTTTTGGCATGTGAATAGCACTAGTAGCGATCTGAGCTGGAGATGGATACTGAACTTGAGGATAAAACTTCAGGCTTCTTTGGTGGCTGGGTTTTTGTCCAGTGTGCTTTTTTAAGAGGAACAATTTGTCAGGGCCAGGCCATACCCAAATCTCTGACCTAAAGCTGGGGCTTTGAACTAGGACTTGGGGCCAAAGCCAGATCCCAAAGTACAGCAGGCAGAAGGTCTTGCTCTATTGACCAGGCAAAGGCGGAAGGTGAGACTCCTAGTATTTATACGAGGCCCGGCCAATTCAGACACTTCATATTGCCAAAGAGACTGATCTTGCACATGCCTATCCTGTACCTGAGAAACTCTCTGAGGACCATATGACAAGGTTCCCAACTTCAGGCTGTGAGGTTCCTGATTCACCCCCCCCAAATTCTTTGACAAAAGCATGACTGAAGATTATAACAGGTCCAAATGAATCTTATCCAAATTCTAGCTAAACTGTTTGGTAACTATTTTTCCGAGTGTACTGTGATCCTATCACCATTTCAGTTCGGGGGTGGTGTGGGGGGAATGTTTTGAATATACCAATATAGTCCAATATAGTTTGTTGAAATCTAAATACATTTTTTTCTTCTGCTTTCTCTGCAGGCTGTGTGTGAAAAAAGACTATACGGGGTGGGCAACTTGTGGCCCTCCAGATGTTTTGGCCTAGAACTCCCATCAGTCCTTACCATTGACTGTGCTGGCTATGGCTGATGGGACTTGTATGCCAAAAGTCTGGAAGGCCACAACTTTCCCACCCTTGATTATAGAAGGTCCTTCTCTGGCTCTTCTTCTTCCTTGCCTTCTCTCTCTCTCCTTCTCCAGTACCTGCAATAGATTTGTGTGCCTAATCCATCTCGGGTGCATTCGTGCCAACACAATTTTAGAAGTAACCTGTCTGACACTGCAAAGTCTCTCTTTTTGGGGGTGGGGAGTGGTTTGGCTCTGGGGCAGATGAGTAATGGAGCTAAAAATATATTTGTACTGTTCATTGACATGCTTGATTGCCTAATATATATGCATATTTGCTTTAAGGATGAAAGCACATGAATGGAAGAAGTCCTTTTAACCCACTCCGGTTCACAAGATATTGCAACTATAAAACCATCTTCAGCATAAGGGTGTTTCTGCCTTTCAGGACGTTTCTGCTTGTCAGTAAATATTTCTTTTCTGCTATTAAAGTGGGTGTGGAAAATGCTTCCTTAAAAAAAGAAAAGTTGCTTTTAAAATTGATTTGTAAACAGCTGCTTCTGTAAAACTCTGTAGTGTTCGTACAGAAGCCAAGCTACTGGTGGCATGGATCTCTCCAGAGGATTGTTAATGGCTGAACATAAGCAGAGGCCATGATTAAGTAGGTTTTTGGGACACACGCACTGACCTATTGGTTATGCAGGAGGTCTGTACAACAGCATACCTTGTTCAACAAACATGCAGGAACTAAAAAGGCAAGGTGGAACATTTTAGTTGCCAGTCCACTGAACTTCTCTCCTAATTCTCCCCCCACCCTTCTCATAACTTGTAAGCCACCTCAAGATGTGGAGGCTGCAAACTTCGATCAACAGATTGCAACTCCCAGCATCCCTCAGCCAGCCATGCTGTCTGGGCAGTGCTGGGAGTTATAGTCTTACACATATGGGGGGTGCCAGGTTGGGGAAGGCTGAAGTAAAGAATTAGTTAACTTATTAGTGGCAAGGGGGCATATTTAATTGTTGAAGTTAAGATCATACGACCTTTGCTGGATCATCTAGTCCAGCATCTGCTTCCCAACAGAGACCTGCCAGCCCAGATGCATCACACAAAGGTAACAACTCTCTCCTATTGTTTGTCCCTAGTAACCCTAGTGTCCAAAGATTCCCTGCTTCTGGGCATGGAGGTTCCACCTAGCCAAGCCTTCCCAACCTGGGTCACTCCAGAACTTGTTAGTCTAGGCTACAACTCCCATCAGCCCAAGCCAGTGGTGAGGGATGATGGCAGTTGTAGGCCAAAACATCTGGAGGTACCCAGGTTGGGGAAGCCTGACCTAGCTTCCAGTAGATCTCTCCTCCCAAGATGCGAGTTAAGGACATGTTTGTTTGTTTTTTCCCTGAGGCTATTTTGGTTTTAGTGAATTACTGGAATATGCAGTCAAAAAGCAAACATTAAAGTTGGCCTTTCCTTCTAACTGAGCTGTAGGTTTAATTTATTAAATTGTATGTTTTCTTTTCCTTCAGTGTCTCAAAGGTATATATATTGAGGTTTGGTAATATTCACATTTTATTTAAAATTGATTGATTGATCAATGACTTTAAGAGGCAGATGATTTGTCAGCTAAAAATAAATGTGTGTGTGAAATATACGTAGCTTTTTATTGGAGTGTGAAGCAAGGGTTGCCAAATAATATAGGCCATGTCGACATGGGGATTTCCCGTTGAATTGATTTGGGAAGCAATGTGTTAGGAGGCAAAAGCAGCTGCCCTGTTGCATCAGACTTGTTAGGCTTTCAAGCTGTCTTTCTATCTTTTATGGCTGAGGCAGATACAGTTTCTCTTCAAATTGTATTGGTTCTAAGTATTATGCATACCTAGGAAATACTTTTTAGACTTGCAGAAAGCACTTTGATGTGTGGCATTAATATGCATTGGTGGTGACTGCCTAACCTATCCACAGATTTCCCATTTCTCTTATAGTCTATGGCAGCCTTCCTCAACCTGGAGCCCTCCAGATGTGTTGGACCAGAATTCCCATCATCCCTGACCATTTGTCATGCTGGCTGGGGCTGATAGGGGTTATAGCCTAAAACATCTGAAGGGCACCAGGTTGGGGAAGGCTGGTGCATGGTGTGGCCTAGAATTTTCTGGAACCTTGGCAGGCACTTGCCAGCTTAGGTCATTGAGCAATACAGAAGATGAGCAAAATTCCTGTATATGATAAGCAGTGTTTGGGCCAAACTAGATATTATGAGGGAATCCTGGGTTTCCAATTCCTTGTTTCTCCTGTATTGTTAATGAAGAGAGTGGAGGAGGCATTGCAGGGAAATTATGTGAGAGAGGTGTATTTAACCCTTCCCTGCAGTTGCCCCTCTGCTCTTCTGAGAGGTTCTCCCCTCCAGTCCTGGCTTTGAATGGGAACTGAACCTAGCTGGGTGGAACGGAAAAAGTTTGCGGGCGGCATTTATTGGTGAGCATCAGCAGGTATGAGAGGGGTTAACACCCCTCCCCCCCGCAACTACTTCCCTACAAGTTGGTTTCTAATAATAAGGAATAATATTCCCTATTATTTTGGCAAATGTGGGTTTAGGGCCATGCATTTACCAAGACAACATCTATTTCTGCCCTGTGTTTGCACATGTGTGCGCATGTGCACTGGCACTACACAGCCAGCTGCCTGGAATAGATAGCTGGCTTTGCCAGCACTTCTTACCAGGGCACATGAGTAAAATGTTGCTTTGTTCTACCGATGTCCCTGCCAAAGACTGTTCGTAATGCGATGGGCTGAATAGAATCATAGAATAGTAGGGTTGGAAGGGGCCTACAAGGCCATCGCGTCCAACCCCCTGCTCAATGCAGGAATCAAGTCAGAGCATCCCGGACAGATGGCTGTCCAGCCTCATCTTGAATGCCTCCAGTGTGGGAGAGCCAACCACCTAGGGATGTACGAATTACTTACCTGCTGTTCTGGCGGGGTGGGGGGTCTGCGGGGGGGGGGAGGCAATCCGTTCCTTCCCCAGAATCCTTGCCAGCCAAGTCCGCTCCACAGCAGTTCCGCGGAACCGCCAGCCGGCTCCAAAGCCCCAGCGATATGGCCACCATTGCCGTATCGCTGGCTGGACTGACGTACTGCGGATACAAATGGCATCCGACGTAGTGGACGCCATTTGTGTTCCTGCTGTTTGGCATGATAGCCTATCGTGTGAAGGAACAGGGACTCAAATACGCCGTTCGCGTCCCTGTTTTTTCACGCAATAGGCTACGTAAAGATTTACATAGCCTATCACGTCAAAGAGCAGGGACACAAATGGCATAGCGGACGCCATTTGCGTCCACAGTCCGTCAAGTCCAGCCAGCGATACGGCAATGGCGGCCATATTGCTGGAGCTTTGGAGCCGGGGGCAGGCAGGATCTGGCTGGCAAAGACTTTGCGGGGAGGCGGAGGTAAGAGATCTGATCTTCCACAGATTTCGGGGGGCCGGATTCAGTAGAATCCGGCCTCATTGGGGGTCCCTGGAGGATTTCTCCGCCATCCCTACCACTACCTCCCTAGGTAATTGGTTCCATTGTCGTTTTGCTCTAACAGTCAGGCAGTTTTTCCTGATGTTCAGCCAGAACCTGGCTTTCTGTAACTTGAGCCCATTATTACATGTCCTGTACTCTGGGATGGTCGAGAAGAGATGCTGGCCTTCCTGTCTGTGGCAACCTTTCAAGTACTTGAAGAGTGCTATCCTATCTCCCCTCAGTCTTCTCTTCTCAAGGCTAAACATGCCCAGCTCTTCAGTCTCTCTTCATAGGGCTTTGTTTCCAGTCCCCTGATCATCTTTGTTGCCCTCCTCTGGACCCTCTAGGGATGTTGGAGAATTCCGCTGCGGACTCCAGTGAGGCCAGATTCTTTAGAATTCTTTATGTGGTGGAACGGCGCAATCGCCTCCGCCACCCCGCGAAGTCCCCCCCGGAACGGTCCTACCTGGCGGCAGCAGCAGATGCAGTAGTGGATGCAGTGGCGGCGGATGCGGCGGCAGCAGCAGGTCGTCTTCCGGCCACTGCCGGGCTGCTGTGGCCACAAATGGCAGCCATCGTAGCGGCTGCCATTTGCGTCCCTGCATTAGGCCGTGATAAGCTATGTAAGTATTTACGTAGCCTATCACAGCAAAGTGCAGGGGCGCAAAAGGCGCCCATTACGCCATTTGCGCCCCTGCTCTTTGCTGTGATAGGCTACGTAAATACTTATGTAGCCTATCACAGCCTAAGGCACGGACGCAAATGACAGCCGGCGTAGTGGCTGCCATTTGCGTCCACAGTGTGGCAGCAGCGGCTGGAGGTCTGGCTGCAGCTGGCCCTGGCCGGCAGCTCTGCGGCTTTGCCATGGAGCGGAGCCAGCCAAGGAGGATTCCGGGGGGGGGGGTGTTGGATCCCCTCCCCACCCCAGCAGATGCCCCGACCAGAACTGGGTGAGTAATCTGCCCATCCGTAGAACCCTCTCCAGTTTGTCTGCATCCTTCTTAAAGTGTGGTGCCCAGAACTGGACGCAGTACTCCACATGAGGCCTAACCAGTGCTGAGTAGAGGGGAACTAGTACTTCCCGGGATTTGGAAGCTATGCTTCTATTACTGCAGCCCAAAATAGCATTTGCCGTTTTTGCAGCCACATCACATTGTTGGCTCATATTCAGCTTGTGATCGACAACAATTCCAAGATCCTTGCTTATAGTGTGGTTGAGCCACGTATTCCTAGGGATGTCAGAGAATTTCTCCACGAATCTTGGGGAGGCCGAATGCCAGCGCATTCGGCCCCCTGAAATTGGTGGAGAAACAGTCTGCCCCCCCCCCCCAGGACGGGACTTACCTTGGGCGAATCCTCCTGGTGGCTCCGGCGGCGGTTCGGCAGCGGTGGCGGCCGGTCTTCCGACCGGCTCCCGCCACCGCGATTTCCAAGTAAAAAACCCCCCAAACAAACGTGATAGGCTACGTAAAGATTTACGTAGCCTATCACGGCTAGATTTCTAAAAAAACACTGTGATAGGCTACGTAAATGTTTACGTAGCCTATCACGGCTGACTTGAAGAAAAAAAAAAAAGCACGTATGCAAATGGCGGTGCCCATGGGCGCCGCCATTTGCATTCCTTATTTTGGCACGTGTAGTCTACGTAAACATTTACGTAGACTACGGCGAAAATAAGGGCAACGCAAATAGCAAATAGCGTTGCCCTTATTTTCTCCGTAGTCTACGTAAATGTTTACGTAGACTACACGTGCCAAAATAAGGAACACAAATGCGTACGCTTTTTTATTTTTATTTTTTATTTGCGTACGCGCTTTTTTTTTTAAAGTCAGCCGTGATAGGCTACGTAAACATTTACGTAGCCTATCACGGCTGACTGCAGGGACGCAAACGGCGGCGGCTGTGGCCGCCGCCATTTGTGTCCCGGCAGGAGACACGGTTTCGTGGCCGGAGGGATGGGGCGCCTCCCCCCCGCCAGAATTTTGACGGGGAGGGACGGGGCGCCTCCCCCCTGGCCAGAATTTTGGCGGGGAGGGACGGGGCGCCTCCCCCCCGCCCAGAATTTCGGGGGGAGGGACGGAGCGCCTCCCCCCCACCGCGAAGCAAGCGTCGGGATCAGGTAGGGACTTTCGTCCATCCCTACGTATCCCCCATCTTGTAACTGTGCATTTGGTTTCTTTTTCCTAGGTGCAGAACTTGGCATTTATCCCCATTAAATGTCATTCTGTTGTTTTCTGCCCAGCACTGCAGTCTATCCAGATCACTTTGAATTTTGTTTCTGTCTTCCAAAGTATTAGCTATCCCGCCCAATTTTGTGTCATCTGCAAATTTGATCAGCATTCCCTGCACCTCCTCCTCCAAGTCATTAATATAAATGTTGAAGAGCACTGGGCCCAGGACTGAGCCCTGTGGTACCCTGCTCATTACGTATTCCCAGTTTGAGAAGATCCCATTGAGAAGCACTCTTTGAGTCCGATTCTGTAGCCAACTGTGGATCCACCTGATGGTTGTTTCATCTAGCCCACTTTGAGCTAGTTTGCTCATCAGGAAATCATGGGGCACTTTGTCGAAAGCTTTGCTGAAGTCAAGGTATGTTATGTCTACAGCATTCCCACAGTCCACAAGGGAGGTTATCTGATCAAAAAATGAGATCAGATTCATCTGGCAGGATTTGTTCTTGACAATTCCTGTTGGCTTTGAGTAATCACTGCATTGTTTTCAAGGTGCTTCCAGATGGATTGCTTTCTCATCTGCTCCAGAATTTTCCCAGGGCTTGATGTCAGACTGACTGATTTGTAGTTCCCAGGTTCCTCCTTTTTACCCTTTTTGAAGACAGAGACAACATTAGCCCTCCTCCAGTCATCTGACACTTCACCCGTCCTCCATGATTTCTCAAAGAAAATAGACAGCGGTTCAGAGAGTTCTTCTGCCAGTTCCTTTAGTCTCTAGGATGCAGTTCATCTGGCCCTGGAGATTTGAACTCATTCAAAGTCATTAGGTGTTCCTTGACCATATGCCTCTCGATCTCAAGCTGCAATCCTGCCCCTTCAGCCTGTACTTCGCCTTTGCCAGGGGGATCATAGACCCTCTTTTGGGGGAAGACTGAGCCAAAGTAGGAATTGAGCACTTTTGCCTTTTCTTTGTCATCTGTTATCATTTTGCCATCCTTATTTAATAGCTGAACCACCATTTCTTTCCTCTGTCTTTTACTATGCACGTAGCTGAAGAAAGCCTTTTTGTTGCTTTTAGCCTCCCTCGTTAACGTCAGCTCGTTCTCAGCTTTAGCCTTCCTGACGCCATCCCTTCAATTCTGTGCTACCTGCCTGTACTCTTCCTTTGTTGCTTGGCCTACATTCCACTTCCTATATGTGTCCTTTTTTGTTTTCAAGTCACCTCTAAGCTTTTTTTGAAGCCACGTGGGCTTCTTCTGTTGTCTTCCACCTTTTCTTCTTGATGGAATTGTTTGTAATTGTGCCTTGAGAATTTCCTTTTTTAAAAGCTCCCACCCATCTTGGATTCCTTTTCTCATTAGAGTCGCTTGCCATGGGACCTTACTGATCATTGTTCTGAGTTTATCAAAATCAGCTTTCCTAAAATCCAGGGTACGTGTTTGACTACACTTGGCTTTTGCTTCCCTTAGAACCAAGAACTCAAGTATAACATGGTTGCTTTCCCCCAGAGTTCCTGTAACTGTTACTTTATCCACTAAGTCATCTCTGTTGGTTAGGTTCATGTCAAGGATAGCCAATCCTCTAGTTCCTTCCTCTACTTTCGGTAGGAGGAAGCTATCTGCCATACAAGTCAGGAATTTCCTGGAGGGGCTATGTTTTGCAGAATTTGTCTCCCAACAAATATTGGGGAAATTGAAGTCCCCCATTACTACTACATCATGCTTCCTTGAAACATTGGCAATTTACTTTTCAAAAGTTTCATCCTCGTCTTCTCCTCGATAGGGAGGCCGGTAGTAGACTCCGACCACCAGGTTCCTTTTATTTTTTGCTCCATTTATTTTGATCCAGATGCTCTCGATGGGGCTACCAAGCTCATCCTCCTGTATTTCTGTGCAGAGATACGTATTTTTCACATATAGTGCAACCCCACCTCCCTTTCTTTTCCTCCTGTTCTTTTTGAACAAGTTATATCCTTCCATTGCTGTATTCCAGTCATGAGAGTCATCCCTCCAAGTCTCAGTTACACCTATCAAGTCATAATTTCCCTCTTGTATTAAGAGTTCAAGTTCATTCTGTTTGTTTCCCATACTCAGGGCATTAGTATATAGACATCGAAGACCATGTGCTTCATAGTCTGGCTTTCTTCCTACATGTTTCTGAAGACTATTATTGGGTGCTATTAGAGCTGTTCTCTCTGTTGCGGTGCACGAGCCTTCATCCATTGTTACCCCCAACTTTACATCTCCCTTCCCCATATAATCATAACAGATTATAAATGGTATTTTGTATAACATAGAGGCTCTCTGCTCTTTGCCCCCTCTACCACATTTTCTACAAATTTAGGGCTTATTTTTTCTGCCTATGAATGAATGGCTGTTATCTACTTACATGGGAGAAAATAAAAGGATGCCCTTGGACACCATTGGGGTGGGGGCCTAAACCAGCCCTCTTTCAACAGGGTCCTGTATTACTGACAGTGTTTTTTTGTTGGGCCATAGAACTTAACGGGAGCCACTGAGAACTGAGTCTGCTTCTATCCTTTCAGCTTCATAGCCCCACCTTTTGGTTTCTGTTTCTTGCATGTGAGACTTAGATGAAACATTGGGACTATATTTAGCTGAATGTGTTGTGCATGACTGGATCCACCTGTAATAATAGAGATACGAAAGAAAAACACTCCGAGTGTAATAATCTGCTAATGCAGGAGAATTAGAAATGGATTGCCTGTACAACTGAAATGAACACCACATATCCCTGCTGATTGCTTAGTTTTGCCAGTCAGAAATACCTAGAAAATATACATGTATTTGTGTGAACATTTCTCCCTTGCCCACAAAAAAGTTACAGATCTGACCAGAGAGAAGAGTTTGAGATAACGTTTGCATTTGCTTCCAAGCAAAGAGAGAAGAGGGCGCTACACCCATTAGCTTCTCTGTCTGAATGACCACTTAAGAGCACATGCCTATCTATAATCCATACGTGATTATATCGGTGAATGTGAGGCTATTAAACCACCTGTGACCCTGAGATCAGAGATTACTCTTAAGTGATCACATCTATCTCAGATTGTTTTGGAGGTTTGTCACTTTAAGATAAGTCTTTGTTACCTAGGCAGGGAATACCAGGGTATCTTGGCCACAACCTTTTGCACATCATCTTGCTTTACCCTTGTGTCACTGTATTTTGTATTAAATAATGACCTAAGATTATTCATTCATCCTAGATAAAATGGGTCTTCTGAGAATCAAAGGACAGTATCCAACTGTGTCATTCCGTTAGCACAAATGACCTTGCGCTAGAGAAAACTAGGTTCTGAACTATGCGCAAGAGATAAATTACGCTTGCGCAACCAAGTTTGCACACGTGGTTGTGCATTATGCTTGTGCAGCCAGTTGTGCAATGCATTGCGCAACTGCTTGCACACCCAGTTGCACAAGTGTAATGGACAACTGCTTGTGCAACAGAAAGATTCAGTGGAGCTCCGCTAGCGGTATTTGAGTTTGCGGAATGACACCATTGGATACTGCCCCAAAGCTCCTAATTATCTTGGGACTCTGCAGACTTGTGTATGCTTAAGTTGTTCCTGGTTATTTTACATCTTGACTGAATAGGCAAATGAGATTGAAGTGGGTGGAGAGATCGCCATCCTTTGACCCTTAATTTCACTGGAAAGAGGTACTAATTAGAAGTCAATAGTAATTAACCATCTTGGGTATACATGTGATCCCTTGGTTGAAAAACGGGATGGAATGATGAACTGAATTCCAGCTAAGAAACTAAACATTGTTTTAATCTCTGATGGAAACACCTGGTATTTGGTGTTCTTGTTTAGAGGACCTTAGCTTTTAACAATTCTACATCATATTTCCTGTTGAAGTTTCTGGTTGCAGTGGTAATTCTTCTGAAAATAGCAAGCATGGCACGCTCTTTCTCAATACTAGTGCATGTGTGTGTGCACGTGGGGGGCGCATTATATAAAAAGTGGTTCTTGTTATTCCTGTGTCAACGGGCTTTTGCTGGCCATCAAGAGGCCTGATTACCTATGAAAGCTAACTAAGCACTGATGTTGTCATAAGATCTTATACTTCATCCTGGTGGCATATATTTAAGCAAGCTCAGTTAATAGATTAAACATATGGTGTCTGAGGAGAGGACACAATTTGAATTGCCAGGATTTATTGATTTAGATTTACAACACCTCTGCCCTGAGGGAGGTGACTTAAATATTTAGTGGTACAATTGAAAAAAAGAAAGATGGATGCCTATCTCTGAAAGGTTCATAATCTGAAGAAAGCCTTTGCAACTTGTGACCTAAAAAGCTGAATGCAGCCTAGTAGCCATGTGTAAGTGACCTGTATTACCCGTGTGTGTGTGTGTGTGTGTGTGTGTGTGTGTAAAGTGGAATTAACCCAAACACACCCAGTTAGTACTGCCAGGCCAATTTAACCTAATTTATTGAAAAAGCTTATAAAGATTCCACAAGTGGGATCCGCAACAGAACATTGCAGTGTGGAGTGCTCCTGCTCTTCAGGCTTCCAGCCAGCCATGCCCTTTTCCAGAATGCTCCATTTCATCCCCCCCTTCCCCCTCCCCCAACAGTCAGCTAGCATTCTGAGCCTACTGAGCATGCTCAGTCCTCAATGGGCTGTTTTTGTGTGGTAGTTGAGTTGTCTTTTTTCCCCCCTAAGGTTTGTCCCTCCCCCAAATATATATATTGTTCTTTTGCAAACTTCTGTGCTTTCTCCAAGACTGTTGATAGCTCTCTCTTATGTGTGCATGGTGCCACTTTGACTACATAAGGATCATCACATGGAAAATGAGTTCATGATTAGTATATAGGATATTTGCTGTGGCTAGGGAGTCGTCCACAAGTCCTCCTTGCTGGCCAGGGATCCTTCTGGAGGTACTCATTGACTTCCATGGTGTCTTCAGATGACGGTGCAAATACCATGGGCTGCTGTATTCATATTCCATGATGGGCATTCTTAAAGGATGGCTGTGACTCCCACTTTGGCACTGAAGTGTTCTGTAATTTTTCAGCATTAATCTGGGGCGCAGGTCATGTTGCTGCTGTAGCTGATCATTCATTAAAAGAAGAGTACATAACTCCTGTTTGTTCTGCTAGGACAACCCACATGTCTTTCTCTTTGGATTCCACTGGGTCTGATTCCCCACTGCAGCCTTTTACCTGACCTCAGAACATGGAGGCTTCATAGGGAAAGAACAGAGACAGAAGGCAATAGATATAGGGAGGTAACACCTGCCTGGTACTTGACAGTCCCTTTTTTGTTGTAGTCTTGAGCAGGCAGAAAAGACAAGAATCGCATAGTATTCCAAGTGGGCTGCTAAATGTGGGTGGTGGGCTACATTTAGCTCAGTGAGTTGCAAGTTGCTATCTCTCTTCAGACTTTTTTTCTTCAGTGATGTAGAGAGGTAAGGAGTCCTTTGTATGTGAACATCCATGCAAGTGTGTATAGAGTTGGCTGTGCGCTTGCTGGGAAGCCACAGCTGAGGGCTGCTTATCATTGAGTGTACAGTGACAGCCAACAGGGTGCAGTGTAGCCTTCCCCAACCTGGTACCCTCCAGATGCAGCTTCCAGCATTCCTGATCATTGTCCATGCTGGCTGTTGCTGGTGGGAGTTATAGACCAAAACATCTGAAGGGCACCTTTGGGACAGGCTGTTGTAGTGGTTAGAGTATCAGGGTAGAACTATGGACCAGGTGTGAATCATCACTCAGCCAATATACTGTGACTGGCTCAAGGTCACCATCTCTTAGCCCAACCTACTTCACTGGATTGTTGTGAGGATAAAATAATGTGTTTGAGGGGAAGGATTGGACCTTTTATTCGACTCTGGGCTCCTTAGAGGGTGGATAGGATTAAAATACAATAAAAATGCATTGACAAGCTAGCCTTTAAAGCAGAAACCAGGTTTGTGTATTGATGATTGGCTAGTCTTTGTGTCAAACATGAAGGCACTTCCTCTGCTCTTTGGAATGGTTTGCAGTCTTTAAATGAATGCAGGATGGGGAAGTTAAAGAAATAAAGAGCTGAACGAATGGAGCAGATAAACATGCCAGGTACTTGGAAGGAAACCAAAATTAAGTGGGCACCTTGCCAGAAGCTGTGTGTGTATGTTTCAGTCCACGAACTGTATGTGTGTCAACTGAACAGTGAAATAGGGGTAGGAAGCAGAAATTGCCCTGTAGTTGAAAAACCTACCGCTCTTTGAAAGTATTTCTCCAGCCCTAAAAGGGAACTACAAGGGAGAGCAGCAGGACTCAAACATGTGTCACAGCTGGACACCTATAATGAAGTGTGGAGCATATTACAGGTGTTTGGTGGTGACCCACATTTGAAGATGAGCAGTCTGCTGTAGTTCCACTCTTGGACTTGAGTGCATTTTTGATATTCACTCTATGGCTGTCGGTGGTAGTTGTTGGGCTCCTGCTGGCTGTGCCACAGTGAAGTGCACAAGGGGAGGTTAAGTAATACAAGGTTACTGGTTTCTTCTAATGGTTTCCATGTTGTTGACCCATCTTTTGAGAGTCGGACTAGATGTTTGAAAGTCTAAAGGTGCAATCCTATGCATGTTTAGAGAGAAAAAAGTCATACAACTCCCAGAGTGCCCCAGCCAGCGGTGCTGGCTGGGGAATGCTGGAAGTTGTAGAACATTTTTCTCTCTGAACATGCATAGGATTGTGCCTTAAATCTTTATATGCTTCTAATAAGCAGAGGGGAGAGGAATGATTTGGAGGGGAGGAATGCTTAACCCTCCCCACTGTCGCTGTGCGCTCCCCTCCCCAAACATGGAGCTGGCAGAGGAGAGGGGAGTGTGTGAAAAAGAAGTGGTGGGCAGGGGAAGGATAAGCACCTGCCCAGTGCTTCCTCCTCCCCAGTACTTCCTGGCTGCTTTGTGGAGGATTCTGCTGAATGCTCTAACAGCAAGTTATGCTGGTAAAATATTTCTGTGTGTGTGTGCCTTGTATTTAACCACTAGCCACAGGAATTGCATGCAGGCAAGTACATGGTGTTCCATGCAGGCAAGCGAGCGGACTAGTAGAGGAGGGACAGACTGCTCATTCCCTCTCTGCACCCAGCATAGAAATGCAGTGGGCTGCTACAAGAGGGGCATAGCCCTCCAACCTCCACCCCAAATCTTTTGTAGGCTAGTAACATTTGTGGCCTTACTTACAAGTCTTAAATCTTAACTGGGATTAAGATTAAGATTAAGATGGCAACAGTTGTCTCTGCGACATTTTGTACTGGGTGCACTGAGATTCTCAGTCAGAGAGGAAAGCCTGCCTGTTTTTTTCTAATTAGGAGGTTCAGAGAAAGTAGCACTTCCCTCTTCTGAAAAGAAGGCCTTGTCCTATCGGAGCCCTCAAGGCAACTTCCAGGTAATTCTCAGGACCAAACATCAAGAGAGGAAGGGGAAGTTCCTGTTTGGCTTTTGCTGAAGCTCTAAAACCCAGGAGAACCAGGTTGGAAGATTAATTTCTTCTGGGCACAAGAATGGAGAAGAAAAAGATGCAAGAGATAGATAGAAAGATAAAAATAGCCAGTTCTCCACTCTAGAAAACCAGAATAAAGGGTGAGATTGTGGAAGTGAAGGGCTGAGGCTCTGCAGATAGGAACAAGCTCAGTACCCAAGGTCTTGTATCCCTTGTATTTATTTCATTTATACTCCTCCTTTCTTCCCTACAACTCAAGGCAGGATGCTTGTGGTTCCATCCAGATGAGATTTCTGAGAGCTGTGATTGGACCTCCTATTTGTTTAAATTTTAGCAAACAGCAACTGAGGTTGGGGAGGGGGAGGGGAGGGGACTGTGGTGTTGGGGCAGAGGGGTTAACCATTTCCACCAGTGGTATTAGTGAAAATTGTCTCCCTGAAACTCCTTGACCATTGCGGGAAGTTATGTGTATGCATAAGCTTCCTCATATGGATCAAATAACTTCAGGGGACAATATTTGATGGGAAACTGGTGCTAGGGGGGAAAGGTTTAAACCTCCCCAGCTCTGCAGTTCTGATCTGAATTCAGAGCACCTTGTGGGTGCTTAGCAAAAATGGTAGAGAAATAAGAGGTCGAGTCACAGATCTTGTCTAGTTGGGCCCTCATCCTGCTTAGTTTCAGCAAGATTTCTGTATCCTCTGCTTGCAGATTATGCCCTGGGACTATGTGGCAAAGTAAATCAGCTAAAATTGGCAAGAATATTGGAAGAGAGGCAAAGGCTGCTTTCTTCAAGAAACTGGGTAATGCGGGGGGGGGGGGGGGCTGAGCCTTGAAGCCAAGGGTGTTTTTGAGTAATTTTCCTTCCACAGGAATGAATGGCTGCTGTTTATTCCTATGGGTGGAAGTAAAACAATGTAGGGACAAATGATTAATTCGGTTTGCATTTCAATGCAAATTTATCGACTTTGCATGCTCTGAACCAAAACACAAACTGGAATGCAATTTTCCACCGAGATCCGTACATTTCTGAAGTTTGTGATGCAGTTCGTACAAAGATGTGCAAATTTTAAAGAAATGCTTTATTTATTGGGGAAATTGTGCATGTTTGCTAAAGTGCACACAAAAATGTGGATTTTTCAAACACTCATCCATATTTTTATGTGGACAAAAATAATATTGCAGTCCAATACGGAATGGAGACAGAGCAAAGTTAGCATTGGAAAAATGAGTAGTTGAGCGAAATTGAGCTTAGCAAATTCGCCTATCTCTCTAGTTAAGAGACCGCATGCAGTAAAACCGAACCCTGCCAATGGATGGAAGGCTTCTTCTAGAAAGCAATCTCCATAGAGGGGTGCAGAGCTCATAGAGGTCTCTGCACCACTCTGTTTACCCTTCTATCATAAAAGCAGTGCTAAACAGCCCTTGGCTCCACATACTCCAAAAAAATGAAAATGAGGCTTAATTCAGCGTTTGATATACCTCACATCTATCTCTGACCTTGTTTGCATATGGGCCCCCTTTGGGGAAGTGGTTTAAGGGCTTCTTGCAGTGATCTTAGCTTGCAGTCTCGTTGGGCAGCTTTGGAAAATAAGTATTTTATTAAAGTTTGAGGATGTAAACTTAATGGCTTGTGGAATTCTGCAGATGCAGGAGGAAATCTCTCTTGCTTATTTATCGTCTTCTAACTGCTGTAGGAGGCTGCATCCTTCTCGGGACTGTAATTCACCACAATCTGAGCTGCATTAGTATCACATTTCCATATCTCCAAATGTGTATTTGGCATAGTCTTCCTGTGCATGCCTGCTGTATACATTTTCCCTGTAACGGATTATTTATGTTAAATAATGCAAGCATAGGGAACCAGAGTGGTCTGGTAGATAGTGCCAGACTTGGCCTGAGTTCAAATCCTCACTCAGTTATATATTTACCAGGTGGCCTTAAGCAGTTGCTATCTCAGCTTTTGCATATAATATGGGAATAGTTTTCGCTCTCACAGATTGTCAGGGCGAGGGTAATGAAAAAGATGTTAATTGCTATATAAATACAGTAGTCTACCATAGTTCTCAGTGATGGATCTAGAGCCGAGTATTAGAATGATTGACCAAGTTCCTTCTCTCCCGGTGTATGTGTGTACCAACGCTCCATTTCAGACGTTCTTGGAGGAAACTGATTATCTGGACCCATTTCAGTCTGGTTTCAGGCTAGTGTACGGCACTGAAATGGCCTTGGTTGCTCAGACTGATGACCTACTCTGGGTGAAAGACAGGGGGAATGCTACCCTGTTGATCTTCCTGGATCTCTCAGCAGCTTTTGACACCATTGATCATGGTGTCTTACTGGATCGGCTCTGCGGGATGGGAGTTGGGGGCACTGTGCTACAGTGGTTCCACTCCTACCTGTGGGCTGATTCCAGAGAGTGGTATTGGGGGATTCTTGTTCTACCCCATGGCTATTAAGCTGTGGGGTGCCACAGGGTTCTATTCTTCCCCCATGCTGTTCAACATCTATATGAAGCCATTGAGTGAGGTCATTAGGAGTTTTGGGGTTGGGTGTCACCAGTATGGTGATGATACTCAGCTCTATTTCTCCTTGTCATCGGAGTTGGCTGAGGCAGTGAAGGTGCTGGACTAGTGCCTGGAGGCTGTAATGGCCTGGATGAGGGCCAATAAACTGAAGCGAAATCCTGACAAGACGGTAGCTCTGTCGATTGGTGGTTCCCTAGTCTGGAACTAGGACTAGTCTGGGAATTGGGTAAGCAGCCTGTCCTGGACGGGGTTGCACTCCTCTGAAGGAGCAGGTACATAGCTTGGGAGTACTCCTAGACCCATCCCTCTCATTGGAGCTCCAGGTGGACTCCATGGCCCAGAGTACTTGGGGCCAGCTTTGGCTGATCTGCCAGCTATGGCCTTTCCTGGACAGGGATAACCTAGCCACAGTAGTACATGTACTGGTAACTTTCTGATTAGACTGCCGCGATGCACTTTACGTGGGGCTGCCCTTGAAGATGACTCGGAAGTTGCAGCTAGTGCAAAACGCAGCAGCTAGACTGCTGACTGGAACATCTTATAAAAATCATATAACACCAGTTTTAAAGGGATTGCACTGGCTGCCAATATGCTTCCAGTCAGAATTCAAAGTTTTGGTGATTACTTTTAAAGCCTAAACGGCTTGGGACCTCGATATTTAAGGTAGCACCTTGCCTGCCCGAGGACTGAGATCTGTTGGAGGGGCCCTCCTCTGCGTCCCACCAGTGCGAGACATATACTATGGTGGGACGTGGGAGAGGGCCTTCTCTGCTGTGGCACCCTGGTTGTGGAATGCCCTCCCCTTGGAGGCCTGATTGGCACAGACATTGGTCTCATTTTGGTGCCAAGTAAAACATGGTGTTTTACCAAAGCCTTTGCGGGCTAAATGCATTCCCTAAAGTAGCACAGTGTTTTAACTGTTTTATTGTTTTAGATTTTAATTGTTATTAGCTTGTCCATGGTTTAATATGTTTTTAGCTGTTTAAATTATTTATTGTTTTATACTATTTACATTAATTTTATCTGTACGCCTCCCAGAGATCTTAATGATACAGGGCAGGATAGAAATGTTTTAAATAAATAAATAAATTTCAGTTTTACCCCTTGTTTTCCACTAATAATCTTCATTTTCTAGAAGTACAGAATGTCCTTAAGTGTCCACCCCACCCCTGTGTTGAGTTTGTATTGCCTTGCAAGAATGTTTGGATTTCTTTAACCAAAATTTGGATTACTTTAACCAGGTTTGCAAAACACTTTAAATTTTGGTTACAAATTGTGGTTATGAGGGCAGTCCTGGTTAGCTGCGATACCCATGCCTTGTTACACCATGGCTTTAGCTGTCTGTTCACCATGCAGACTCAGATAGGGTGATGTGGAAGGGTTTTTAAAAAATAGAAGTAAGGTGAATACGTTACAGGACTTTCATATCTGGGCTGGATTGAGAGATAGAATAGAATGTGAGATGATCAAATGAAATACGTGAGCATTTTAATAAAGAGAAATTAATTACAACTTTATGTTTTAAAAAGGTACCCTATAGAATGGTTTGATAATCTGCATATTGAACATTTTAGGAACAACATATGTTATGGCCAGTTTTTGCAATAAGAAAGAATAGTTCTAAATTTCAAAAAGAAGCTATAACTTTAAACAGCTGTTCTAAAAGTATGATGAAGAAAAAGTTGAATTTTGACTGCAGTGAAAACTTAATTTGCAGTTCTTTTGTAGCTCTTGTAGAAAAAAAAATGTTGCTCGAGCGCTTCCTACTCACCATTTTAATGATTACTTATTTATTTTATTTTATTTATTGCATTTATACCCCGCCTTTTTTCCTCTTGCAAGGAGCCCAAGGCGGCTTACATTATCCTCCTCCTCTCCATTTTATCCTCTCAACAACAACCCTGTGAGGTGGGTTGGGCTGAGAGTCTGTGACTGGCCCAAAGTCACCCAGTGAGCTTCCATGGCCGAGTGGGGCCTAGAACCCAGATCTCCCGGCTCCTAGTCCAACACTCTTGCCACTACACCACACTGGTAGTACACCACACCACACCACTACACTTTTGCCTTGATTATTATAATCTCTAAGGTCTTCGGCTCATTTCTTTAGAAAAGCTATATTCTTTCTCTCATTCCCATTGTCTTTCATTCATTCATATTTGCTGCCAAGAAATCTTTTGGTTTCTTGGGGGGAAAAGGCAGACAGTACAGTTATGTATGATCCTGGAAACTGACAGCCGTTTTTGCAGTAGCGCACATTGCTGTCTGAATGGCAGTAGCTTACTTCTGCTAGAATATGGTCTGTGGGATCAGATAACGGAGTTTGGCGCAAACACGTGACCTCTTCTTGCTTCTGTAGCCGCCCCGGAGAGGCAAAAACCCAAACGTCTCAACCACTAATAGAATTGTCTGCAAGCTCTAATTATGATAGGTGAAGGTCCCTTAATACAGTATTTCCTCTCTATTACAGCTCTTCAGTTAGTCCCTAGCCTTGCTATTTCACCCTCAAAATCTGTTACTGCTCACTTGCATTCTGCTTCCTCATTAGAAAACAATATCTTGCAAAGTCAACCAGTGCTGCTGCTGTGATGTTTCCCAAATTAGGTACCTTTGGGATTAATGCTTAATATAGCACCTGTTTTCAGGCTTTTTAAAGACACAAATCTGCCACGTTTCTATCCAGTTGGGCTAGGCATTCAATTAGGAGCATGCTAAATTGTGTTTTTGAGAGATTCTCTTTTCGGTTTCCATGGCTGGGGTGTGGGGAGAGTGGATGGTGAGTCAGGAGGCCTCCTGGGTACTGTTCCTAGTTTTGCTGCTGCTACTATGTCTGACCATGGGTAAGTCAACTCCCTCGCCAATGCTTTCCTTGCTTTCAAATATGGGGAAATTATTGGCGTTTGTCACAAATATGGTGAGGCTTAATTTGATAACTTTGAAATCTCTTGTAAGAGACTGCTAGATATAACTACCCCTTCATGGATCACTGCCTTGTTGTGGCGAAGGGGCTTGCGTAACTCAGTGAAGCCATAAGCTATGCCGTGCAGGGCCACCCAAGACGGACAGGTCATGGCAGAGAGTTCTGACAAAATGTGGTCCACTGGAGAAGGAAATGGCAACCCACTCCAGTATTCTTGCCAAGAAAACCCCATGGAACGTAACACAAGGCTAAAAGATATGACGCCGGAAGATGAGCCCCTCAGGTCGGAAGGTGTCCAATATGCTACTGGGGAAGAGCAGAGGGTATTTCCAAGTAGCGCCAGAAAGAGTGAAGCGGCTGCGCCAAACCCGAAAGGACACTCAGCTGTGGATGTGTCTGGCGGTGAAAAGAAAATCCGATGCTGTAAAGAACAATATTGTTTAGGAACCTGGAATGTCAGATCAATGAATCAAGGTAAGCTGGAGGTGGTCAAACATGAGATGGCAAGATTGAACATCGACATCTTGGGAATCAGCGAACTAAAATGGACAGGCATGGGTGAATTTAATTCAGGTGACCATCATATCTACTATTGTGGGCAAGAATCCCTTAGAAGAAATGGAGTAGCACTCATAGTCAACAAAAGGGTGGGAAAAGCAGTACTGGGGTACAATCTTAAAAATGATAGAATGATCTCAGTACGAATCCAAGGCAAACCATTCAACATCACAGTAATTCAAGTCTATGCCCCAACCACTGAGGCCGAAGAAGCTGAGGTTGATCGGTTCTGTGAAGACCTACAACACCTTCTAGAACTAACACCAAAAAAAGATGTCCTCTTCATCATAGGGGATTGGAATGCTAAAGTAGGAAGTCAAGAAATCACCGGGATAACAGGCAGGCATGGCCTTGGTGTACAAAATGAAGCAGGACAAAAGCTAATAGAGTTTTGCCAAGAGAACATGCTGATCATAGCAAACACTCTTTTCCAACAGCACAAGAGGCGACTCTACACATGGACGTCACCAGATATATTGAAATCAGATTGATTATGTCCTTTGCAGCCAAAGATGGAGAAGCTCCATACAGTCAGTAAAAACAAGACCTGGAGCTGACTGTGGCTCAGATCATGAGCTTCTTGTTGCAAAATTTCGGCTTAAATTGAAGAACGTCGGGAAAACCACTAAACCGTTCAGGTATGACCTAAATCATATCCCTGATGAATATACAGTGGAGGTGAGGAATAGATTTCAGGGATTAGACCTGATAGACAGAGTGCCTGAGGAACTATGGACGGAGGTCCGTAACATTGTTCAGGAGGCAGCAACGAAATCCATCCCAAAGAAAAAGAAATGCAAGAAAGCAAAGTGGCTGTCTGATGAGGCTTTACAAGTAGCTCACGAAAGAAGGGAAGTGAAAAGCAAGGGAGAAAGGGGAAGATATACCCAACTGAATGCAGAGTTCCAGAGAATAGCAAGGAGAGACAAGAAGGCCTTCTTAAATGAACAATGCAAAGAAATCGAGAAAACAACAGAATGGGAAAGACTAGAGATCTCTTCAAGAAAATTGGAGATCTCAAGGGAACGTTTTGTGCAAAGACGGGCATGATAAAGGACAAAGAAGGCAGGGACCTAACAGAAGCAGATGAGATTAAGAAGAGGTGGCAAGAATACACAGAAGAACTATACAGGAAAGATCTGAATGTCCCTGATAGCCATGATAGTGCAGTCACTGAACTTGAGCCGGACATCCTAGAGAGTGAAGTCAAGTGGGCCTTAGGAAGCATTAGTAACAACAAAGCTAGCAGAGATGACAGTATTCCAGCAGAGCTATTTAAAATCCTAAAAGATGATGCTGTTAAAGTGCTGCATTCAATATGCCAACAAATCTGGAACACTCAACAGTGGCCACAAGACTGGAAAAGGTCAGTTTACATTCCAATTCCAAAGAAGGGCAACGCCAAAGAGTGTTCAAACTACCGCACAATTGCGCTCATTTCACATGCCAGCAAGGTGATGCTCAAAATCCTACAAGCTAGGCTTCAGCAGTATGCGAACTGAGAACTACCGGAAGTACAAGCTGGGTTTAGAAGAGGCAGAGGAACTAGAGATCAAATCGCCAACATTCGCTGCATCATGGAGAAAGCAAGAGAATTCCAGAAAAACGTCTATTTCTGCTTCATTGACTACGCTAAAGCCTTTGATTGTGTGGATCACAACAAACTGTGGCAAATTCTTAAAGTGATGGGAGTACCAGACCACCTTACCTGTCTCCTGAGAAACCTGTACGAGGGTCAAGAAGCAACAGTAAGAACCAGACATGGAACAACCGATTGGTTCAAAATTGGGAAAGGAGTACGACAAGGCTGCATATTGTCACCCTGCTTATTTAACTTATATGCAGAGTACATCATGAGAAATGCCGGGTTGGATGAATCAGAGGTCGGAATTAAGATTGCTAGGAGAATTATCAACAACCTCCGATATGCAGACGATACCACCCTAATGGCAGAAAGCGAAGAGGATCTAAAGAGCCTCTTGTTGAGGGTGAAAGAGGAGAGTGCAAAAGCTGGTTTGAAACTCAACATTCAAAAAACTAAGATCATGGCATCTGGCCCCATCACTTCCTGGCATATAGAAGGGGAAGAAATGGAAGCAGTGACAGATTTTACTTTCTTGGGCTCCAAGATCACCGCAGACGGTGACTGTAGCCATGAAATTAAAAGACGCTTGCTCCTTGGGAGGAAAGCTATGGCCAACCTAGACAGCATAGTAAGAAGCAGAGACATCACCTTGCTGACAAAGGTCCATCTAATCAAAGCTATGGTTTTCCCAGTAGTAATGTATGGCTGTGAGAGCTGGACTATAAGGAAGGCTGAGCGCCGAAGAATTGATGCTTTCGAACTGTGGTGCTGGAGAAGACTCTTACGAGTCCCCTGGACTGCAAGGAGGTCAAATCAGTCCATCCTAAAGGAAATCAACCCTGAGTGCTCATTGGAAGGACAGATACTGAAGCTGAAGCTCCAATATTTTGGCCACCTAATGCGAAGAGAAAACTCCCTGGAAAAGACCCTGATGCTGGGAAAGACAGAAGGCAAAAGGAGAAGGGGACGGCAGAGGATGAGATGGCTAGATAGCATCACCGATGCAATGAATATGAACTTGAGCACGCTCCGGGAGAGAGCGGAGGACAGGAAGGCCTGGCGTGCTATGGTCCATGGGGTCACGAAGAGTCGGACACGACTGAACAACAACAACAAGATATAACTAACCTGATCGTCTTTCTGATGAATGGGATTTTTTGTCTTTCCACTCGAAAGAGAGGGTATCACAGTTCAACTTGGAAATTGTTGTAGAACTAGCATTGAGCAGGGTGCCCTGTTTTCTACAACTTGAAACTCCAACAAATTGTGCCATTGAAGGGAATGGGTATAAAAGAGTTTGCATGCATTCTTGAAAAGCTTTCTTATCTTGGGAGAATACAATTTTTCTTTGTAAGAGATAATAGCAGGACAATCAGGAATATGAATTTGTGGGTCTTGATAGCCAAAAAGTGGGTAGTGTGAAAATGTAGAGAATTGGCCCATGGGGAGGGATTGGGATCAGTGCTGAATGCAAATAGTTCACTCTTGATTATTTGAACTTTTCTCTCTTCTCGCAACCCTTCGTTTCTTAGCATACAATAAAAACTGTTTACACACTTCTCAGGTTTGAAGTTTACCATGAGGGCTAGAGACTCTCTTGATTTTAAAAAATGCAAGTTGAGACTCTGTGGGATCTCTCAAATTAGTTTGCATTAGAGCCTTTATACTTGCCTTGCATGTTCTAAATCTTCTGATCCTGAGAAAAGGCCATGATGGCTAAGGGTGGATCAGAAGTTTGGATTTAGAAGCCAAGGAGATAACAAGAGCAGCCGTGAACCTCTGCCAAACTTGGAGCCCAGGAAAGTTGGGCAGTTCATGGGCTGGCACATAAAATTGAGTTCACAGTAGAGTAGGGGCAGGAAGTGTTTTAAAATACGGTATGTGGAACTCCCTCCCTAGGGAACTCCGTCATGCCCCCTCTTTAATGAGCTTCTGTCGTGCATTAAAAACGTGGTTGTTCAGGCAGGCATTTGGGGTGGGTTAGGGTATTTTAGAAAATGTTTTTATTGTAGAATTTTATTGTTTTAAACTGTTTTATTGTATGTTGTACATCACCCAGAGTGGCTGGGTGACCAGCCAGATGGGCGATTAATAAATTTAATAATAATAATAATAATAATAATAATAATCTGAAGGGTTGCAGTGGACTTGTGTGCTAATTAGGCTATCTTATATAATAATGCCAAACTCATCCTTTCTGTGTGTGTATCCTTATTTCGCCAAAATGGCATCATTCGTGCTCGAGAGGGAGGTATATAAGGTTCTACCCTTTAAGTGACCTAAGGGAGTCAGTGTGGTGTACTGGTTAGAGTGTTGGACTGGGACTCAGGAGATCTGGGTTCTAGTCACCATGCAGCCATAAAACTCAGTGGGTGACTTTGGGTGAGTCACAGAGTCTTAACCTAACTTACCTCACAGGGTTGTTGTGAGGATAAAATGGAGAGGAGGAGAACCATGTAAGTTGCCTTGGGTTCCTTGCAAGAGGGGAAAAGGAAGGATATAAATGTAATAATAAATAAATAATTTTAAAATAAAATAAATTGGTGTGGGGGGAACCTCACATTTTGCAGAAGTACAAAACAATGATGGGGGGAACCCCAAAACAGCCCAGTGAGGAGTGATCATGCCCAGTGGGCATGAAATACTGACTGACTGTTGAGAGGAAAAGATGGAAAGCAAGGTGGGAGGGGAATGGAATGGAGTATCATGGAAGGAGATGTGGGTGGCTGGAACCCAAATTAGGCCATTCTTACATTGCCTAATATTGCCTTGAACCTGATGAAAACCAGACCAGGATGGGTGGACATGGAAGCATTTCTCCTCTGATGCCTTTTGTACAATCTGGCCTGAGTTCAGCATCCTTGAGAAACATTGCAAAAAATCAATAAACTGCCCCAAATGTTCTTGGTCATCTGCATAGTCTGAGAAGGTCATTTCCATAGTACAGTTGCTCATAGAAGCCACATGTCTGTGATTCTGTCCCTTGTTTGATCTCTCAGTGTTAGTAAACACTTCCTGAAAGGCTGAGAAATGTAATCTTTCTCCACTGGAGTCTTTCAAACAGCAGAGTGTCTTGGTCACCTGGTGTGCTCAAAAACTTTGGTATTGTTCACCTCAGAGAGGCTGTCAGCTGTGGTATTTTACATCATAAATGAGTTGGCTGGTTGGGGTCATTGTAGTGTATCATTTTGACACACAAGTACACTATACTTGTGTGTGTGTGTGTGTGTGTGTGTGTGTGTGTGGCGGGGGGGGGGGGGGCTTTTCTCCAGGTCCATGAGGTCTAAAAACTTTATTCTTTTTAAAATGAAGACTAAAGT
Organism: Heloderma suspectum; assembly: GCF_057233095.1. Lineage (NCBI taxonomy): Eukaryota > Metazoa > Chordata > Lepidosauria > Squamata > Helodermatidae > Heloderma > Heloderma suspectum. Next base: position 33,633,472 of record NC_139467.1, on the reverse strand, counting down.
GGACAGAATTGGGAGTGAGACCTTGGTTAGTCTAGGAACAATAAACAGACACATTGGGCCAATTTGCATGACAGGAGGGTGGTTAATAAGCCATGATGGGTTGTTAATCACCACTGCACATGCCTCCCAATTTACATAATTACCCTTGCTGGGAGTGGCTTGTCATCATGTCTGAAACCAATGAGGGTGGCTGGCTGGTGTGGTTAAGAAACCACCCAGAACCCCTGGTCCGTTGTAGGGTTGCTAGGTGGTTTGTTAGCTACCCCAGCCACCTACCCTCTCCAGGTTCGGCTGTCACAACAAGCTGCACCCGACAAGGGTAATTAGGTAAATTGGGAGGCGCACAACAAACGTGTGGTTTATTAACCACCCCCATGTGGAACCTGCTCACTGGTTCAGTTCTTATTTTCTTATCATCTAAACCAGGTTTGTGAACAACCTGCAGTGTTCCTCAGGCTTGCACACTCCCTGTTCCTCATATGAGGGGGGAAAATTCTGGTTCAAATTCATAGCAAACCAGAGTTTGTCATTTCATCAAAACATGGGAAACCATGATTTTCCATCAAAGCAGCATTCCAAACCGTGCTTTGTTTACAAAATATGGTTTGTGCAGACAGAAACATATCATCCTGAGGTTTGTGCATCTGTTCTCATATCAACAAATCATGGTTTGGACAAGTCCTACCATGGCAAATCCCATCTCTCTAACTATTGCACAGTGTGGTTGTGTGTGGATAAAATAGGAAAAAAAGTATCTTTTGTTCTCTTGTTTTATTCAGTTTTGATATAAAAAGAACATCAAAATAAGTGATCTTTCCATAACAACTGTCCCTCCCGCTACATTACAAAAATACCCCAATTTACAGCAAATATCCCATATGTCAATAGTGAACTTATTCTCCAAGGGTGGATATATTTATGTATTTGTTTGTTTTATTCAGAATTATTTTTTGACCTTCTTTAAGGGTAAAACGTTCTCAAGGCAGTGTACAGAATAAAAACCATATAGACATTTACAAATAGGCAATAAATATACAATAAAATACTATAAAAACAAAAACAAAATAGCACCATCCCTACACACAAGTGGGAGGTATCAACAGGCTTGAAGGAATCCCAAAGTTTGCAGAAGGACCAAAACAATTAGGAAAAAAATCCTGAGGGGGGCAGTCCCCCTCCAAAACAGCCCAGTGAGGACTGAGCATGCTCAGTGGACACGTAGTGCTGGTGGTGTGTGTGGCGGGGAGATCAGGGCAGTGTGAGGGGTGAATGGAATGGAATATCCTGTAAGAAGTCATAGCTGGTTGGCTGGACGCCTGAAGAGGAGCATCCTGTACTACAACGTTTTGTTGAAGGTCCCACTTTTAAAGCTATTTGCCAGTTTCCATATTTCCAGGTCATTCATCTTCAGCTCTCTTGTATTCTTTCAATAGCACAAATTAGCATTACCGCTACATACTTTAAAAGGTGGGGGGAGTTACATACACATATGGACATGAAAAGCAGAAACAGAGCAGGCCAGTGAGGATCCTAGTGGCTGGGCAGGGATCTCAGCAGCCAAGTGTGAAGACAAAGTGTTTTAGAAATAGATTTCAGATTATTTGCAAACGTTTATAAGGCTGTCTTTGTAAGCCATCTATTGCTTAGAAGCGAAATGTACTGTTTCTGCCATGCAGGAGTGGATATGTGGCGGATTCTTGGCTTTCCAAGCTGGTAGTACCAGACTTTGGCGAGAAGTGTAGCATGCCGGAACCAAGCTTGCTAAGAACCAGCCAGTGCCCACAGTCTTGGAATGGAACCAATTATAGATGGAACAAAACTGTTATTCTTGACTTCTGTTTTACGCTTCTAGGTTGCAAAATGTACTGCCTTCATACTGACCATGCTGGTTTGATGCAAGCGTAGGTGAAGTATGAGTCATACCTGTCTCCTTGCTGATATCATAAGTCACCCTGGGAAGACAGATGATCTTGTTCCAACACTTGATGCTGAGGAGGCATTTGTATTCATTTTAACTGTGTTACCAAAGAGCAAAACCTTTAATAATAATAATATTTTGCATGCCTTGCAAATATTCAGCTTTCTTACGAGATCTCATGGATTCAATTTTTTCCATTGTTCTCAGAAGCAGTCAGTGGATATGTGTCGAAAGCTTTTGTTTTGCAGAGAGGCATGGAGTAGGGCTGTCCTTTTTCTCCCCATCTGTTTGACCTTGCTTTGCACACACTAATGGTTCCAATCAGGGCTAATGTGACGAAATAAAAGTGTTAAGGTAGCCAATAATGACTACACGGTGATGTTCTCAGCAGACCATGTAATGCTGACTCTAATCCTGTATCATCTATACCTATGTTGCTCTGTCTTGTCACATCCTTGCCTGCCTACTCAATTGGAGTAAATCAGAATAGCCTTGGGATATTCATCTAATGCACGCTTATTTGTGCCATGACTTTTTGGATAGACCAAAGGTAAAATTAAGGATTTGAATCCCCAGCAAATTAAGATTGTAAAAGTTAACACGGATATGCTGTTACTCAAGACAATTTAGATTTGAAACATCAGCAGGCATTAGAATCTCTCTCTCTCTCTCTCTCTCTCTCTCTCTCTCTGGGGTAAGGACAAAACAATTAAAATGAATGTTGCCACATTTGATTTATTTAATCAGAAGTCTACATTTGCTTGTCCAAATTGCTTATGTTCATAAAATTAAATTATGTTTTGCAGTTTTCTACAGGATGGCAAATGACTATATCTTATTTTTAAAACTGCAGTTATGGGGTGAAAAGGGATATTTCCATGTTTCTAACTTTGGTGCTTTGTAACCTGATTTGCATGTCCAAACAACGTTGAGAATGAAGCTGGAGTGAGCATGCTAGTTCTTGCCCACCAATCACTCCTGCTGCAGCTGAGCAGAGCTAAACAACCTGGGATGCTCTGCCTCTGGGTTGTATATCGTGACATCCGAACCCGGAATTGTAGGCTGTTAGAGAAGGAATAACCCAGATTTGTAACCCATGGTTTGTTCTTGGGTTACAAGTCTGGGTAGTTCCTCCCACAACAATCTACAATTTGGGGTTTGGATGTCATGATAAATAACTCAGGGATGGAGTGTCTGTGGGTTGTTTAGCTCAGTGGGAATGGATAGGTGGCCAGGGGCCAGCATACTGGCTCGCCCCCTCTTATTCTCAGCTACTCAGGGTTCAAACAAACTCTGGGGTAGCCATGATGTGTGAACAAAATCTCACAGCCTTGTTTCACAAGCATTGAAGTGGCAGCCAGGCACCTCTTTTAAGCAAGTGAGATAGGTTAGGTAGGAAATAATGTATCTGCAATAATTTCATAGCATTATATAGCTGGGTATAGGATGTATATGTAAAAAGAACATAGGAGATAGGGTGGCTCCTTACCAGTTGCCAACAAAGAGGAAATGCATTATCCACAAAGAGGCCAAATGAGGGCAGCGATTTGCATTCAATTTTCATATATTAATTTATATGTTTAGATGCATATTTAGAAATAATAACTATTTAAATAGAAATGTACTACTTCTCTAAATGTACACTACATAGTGTGAAACACTGTGACTAGGTGATCTGTGTGTCTGCCTGCTCAGTTTGCTGTCTAGGTTCTAACTGTTGATGGGCAAGAGTTCTTATTGTTTTTTTTCTTTAAATCAGAATTGGAGTAGACATCTCTTCAAATAGAGGATGGTTCTCCAGCAGCCCTTCAAACAGGGGTCTGTGCTCTGTCACCCTAGTGGGAGGGAAGAGTTTCTTGCTTACAGTTCTGCGAAAGCTGTGTGGAGGAAACTGGCAAATGTATTGTAACTTTATCTTTTTATGTACCAGAGGTCACCCATTTGGTTTCACCCCAATTTGAAATTTGGGGGCAGTTTATTGCAAAATCTCAGGCGTAAAGGTATTCTGACATTATTGAGCTCTCAAGATCTCTATTATTATTTTTGATGAAGTGCAATAAAATATGGCCTTCCTGCTAATCAAATTTAGAAATACTCACTTATGCCATTTATTAACAATTGCCTTTGTGCTGGGTGCCTGCTTAGGTTTCAGCTGAGCCCACTATTATTGGTTTTCTTGGAGGTGCTTAGCATCTTATCTAAGACTACAATTCCTCCTTCTCTTTATATAATGAAAGAGCAAATTCTGAATTTAGATTCTTTTAAGTTGTAAGCTGAACTCAGAGTCTAGCTATGCGGGCAAGTCTTTTCACTGGAACAAAGCTCTGAGAAGAACTGGTTCTGTAAGGTCCACCAGGGAGATTTTTGGTCAGTAGTGGTGAAGCAAATTAATTTGAATGTGAGCTGTTCTTGTTTCTTGGAATGCCTCCCCAAGCTCCTTGGAGGAATGTGCAAGTGTGGCTAAATAAAAATGGATGAATGAACTGGAGCCTCCCTGGAACTCTGATTCAAGCCCAGTATGTTGTTGTTGGTGTTACTACTACTATTTATCATTATCATCATCATCATCATCATCTTTACACCGTCTCTGGGAGGTGTACAATACATTAAAAACATAAAATACAAACATTAAAACAAAACAAAGCAAATAAAACAGTGCAAAATAAAACTAACATAAAACCAGTAGCAAAGAATAAAACCAACAGCAGAACAAAGTATTAAAAGCACTAAAAACAGTTCTTAAAGTGCTTGGGAGAATAAAATTGTCTTCACTTGGTGCCGGAAATACCATAATGTAGGTGCCAGGTGAGCCTCTCTGGGGACAGCATTCTACAAATGGGGTGCCACCACTAAACAGGCCCTCTCTGTTGTAGCCACCTGCCTTGCCACATTTGGTGGCGGCACCTGGAGGAGGGTTTTAGATGATGATCCTAGTGTCCAGGTAGGTAAATATGGGAGGAGATGATCTTAAAGTAACCTGGCCCCAAGTCATTTAGGGCTGTAAAAGTTAAAACCAGCATTTTGAATTGGGCCCAGAAACAGATTGGCAGCCAGTGCAGATGGAGAAGTACTGGCATTATACAATTATATCTGCCAGTCCCAGTTAGTGGTCCAGCTGCCCTATTTTAGACTAACTGAAGTTTAACACGTTGCAATAATCCAAATAGGAAGTTAACACATACATACAGTGTGAATAACTGTTGTAAGGCTATCTCTGTCCAGGTAAGGATGTAGTTGGTATATCACCATTAAGCTGATAAAAGGTGCTCCAAGCCACTGTGCCTTTAGTGATAATGATGTATGGGCAAGTCTGTATGCTTACCTGAAATTTAGCAGACATGGTCTACATCTTTTGCCACAGTGGACCTTAAATTATTGAAGCAACTTTTTCAAGTCTCCTCAGGTGGAACAAAGAGCCAATCTACCCATTCAGAATTATGGTACGGTCCTATTAGGACCATACATTTTACATGGGAGGTTGCATGTCAAAATGCTCATCATGTTTTGGATGCACATACCCTTCCCAAATAAACCATCCTCCCTGCAGTTAGAAAACTTGCACATCATAGTAACATATGAGGCTGTCATATGTTATATGACTCATTATAAGAGTCAGACCATTTGTTCATCTACCCTAGTATTGTTGACACTGACGGGCAGCAGCTCTCCAGGATTTGGGGCAGGATTCTTTCCTAGCCCTACCTGGAGAAGCTGGGGATTGAACCTGGGACCTTGTGCATGCAGAGCATGTGCTTTACCACTGAGCTACTGCCTCTCCCTAAGGACATGAAGATCTGTTGGTAGCCCTTCTCTTAATTCTCTATATGGAATGCTTCCAGCTGCAGATTACTGAAGGCTTCCAGCTGCAAACTAAGTTGTCTGTTTTTTCTTCTCACTAGACCCATTTATTTATTAATAATTTATTAATAATTATAAATAGTATGTAAAACAGTGAGCACAAATTATTTTGCAATTTGCCCCCCTCCCCCAAAAAAGATTACAGAAAGCAACCCCCCATCTCATTGTTTGAACATTATTATAATGTATTTGTTTTGTTGATAATGTTTAAAACAAACAGTTTTCAGTATCTAGTATTTAAGGATAAATAAATAATTGTATTTACACTGCTGCTCCAGGTCTGGCAGACTTTCAGATTCCACTTCAACTCCAGTTCTGGAGTGTGAGTGTACATGTAGCTTGAAGGTAGAGACCCGGGCCATTCCTTTCCATAATTTCACATGAACAGGAACTGGCAATAGAACATGATTTCGGATCCCATCCCAGTAAGCTCTGCATTAAATTAAAACAAACACACAATACCCTAGCAAGTTTCTAGTCCTTAGGACAGAGAAGTACAGTTGTCACCCCCAAACTCTAGTTGAAGGTCGCATGGTGCTGCACCCAGATTTTTGAATGCCTTGTCCCATGAAGTGGGGTTGTGCCACTTCATCACTGTGTTTTTGTCAGTTGCTGAAGACTGTTTTATTCCAGCAGTGTTTGATTGAATGTGGCAGATAATGTTCTTATGTTTAGGGTTTAACTGCTGACTCTTTCTCCTTGGTTGGTTGATTTACATAATTGTTCTTATGAAACTGTAATTTTTGAAATGTTATTAAAAACAAAGATAGCCATGCTGGTCCATGAGAAAAAAAAATCCAAAATTCATAGATGGACAATATCTTTATGAGAACCAACCAACATTCCACAAAAGTGTGCAACCTTTCAAATTCTCCAGAGCTCTTCATCAGGCTAGGTGGTACAAAAAGTGGTCGATGCAGAAAGAAATGGCTTAGTTCAAAAAACTGGCCAGATGTACTTCGCAGATCACCTATTTATTTATTTTTATTTATTAAATTTGTTAATCACCCATCTGGCTGGTCATCCACTTTTTGTACCACCTAGCCTGGTGAAAAGTTCTGGAGAACTCTAAAGCTTGCACACACTGGAATTTTGGCTGGTCCTAGTAAATGTATTATCCACCTATGGATTTTTAAAAAGTTGTACACTCAATTATTTCACATTCCCAAGGTTCTGATTTCACAGCATCCAACACTACAAGCCTTCTTAATAGTGCTTTTGCACTACTCGTGATCGGATATAAGCATTTTAATAAGATAAATATAAAATAAAGTCAGCAGTAGGTTTCCCAGAGAGAAATCCACTGGCCAGGTTTTTCCTTCCCTTGGGGGCCGAGTTGGTCTGTTTGCTCAAGTGAGAATTGGGCAGTAGTCCTTTATACTAGGAGGCCATGTGTCCTGTTTTGCAGCAGATAGTCCTCTATTTGAAGCGCTATCCAGTTGAAGTCCACTTTAAAGATAAAGAATCATAAGAAGGGAGAGCAGGACAGCCCTTGAAGTTGCCCATGAACACTTAGCACCTGGACAGCAGATCACACAAGGGGTTGCACAGGTCACCTGGCCACAGTCTTCCCCACTAGGATGGGATGTATTGTAGTTCTACTAAATTACAATAAATTATTCCTAAACGTGCATATATACATGTAAATTAGCATATGCAACAACTTGATTAAACAAGGCAATAAAATTAGATGGCATTCAGCATTACTAGAAAACTGAAAATGTCTCTCCCAATGTCTTATTTCAGCTGTAAAAGATAAAGGGAGCTATGTTAGTACATAAGAAATTATCCAAACTCCATAGTCAGACAGTGGGCCAGTTTGCACGATCAAAACTGCCCCACATCATTTGGTCCTAATAGAGGTAATGATCCAGTTCACACAGTCAGAACAAACCATTGGGGCTTATTTAAGCCATGGCGGCTCATTTAAATCGGTGGCATGTGCCATGGCTTATTAAAGGGTTGTTTGCCCCTCAGACAAGCTTTGCCATCTGGGTTCAGAGAGCACAACAAGCCGCACCCAGGCGGGTGATTAGGCTAATGGTGCCCAGCATGCACTGCTGATTTAAACAAGCCACCATGACTTAAATAAGCCTTAGTGGCTTGTTTTGATCATGTGAACTGGGTCATTACCTTTATTAGGACCAAGCGATGTGGGGCAGACATTTTCCAGTGCTTAATTTTTCCACGGAAATGTTTCCATTTTGTATGTTCATTACTAACAATGAATGTATGGTAATTGCAAATCCAATATGAGGCATACTTGGCAGTTTCCAAGTTGTAATTAATGTTTTTCAGATGATTATCTCTAGCAAATATTTGAGAGAATACGTATATGTCATTGAAATAGGTGTCTCAAATTGAAATGGAACTAATGAAACTGAAGGTGCCCCAGCAACCTTAGTGGAAGAGAGTTGAACTCTGTTGAAACAGATGAATGGTTGTCAGTTATGTACATTCTTTGGGTTACTGAAATTAATTAGTGTGTCAACAGTTTTCAGTAATTTAGTTTTTTCCTGTTACATTTAAACCATGTAGGGGAAGTACATTAGTCTTTAAATCTTTTAGAAGTATTCCAATAAGAATGTTTACATAATAGAGCATTTAAATCACATTAAGTATACTTTAATTTTCGCCCTTCAAATATTTCTGGTGTAATGGGACAAGTGTAATAAATAAATAAGATACAAAAAATTAACGTGGTGTACTTTTTAAAGCTCTGCTGTTTGTTAAATACAAGTAAAATAAACATGCTAAATTAGATCACTCACTAAGCCATAGGGAGTCTAGGACAGGGGTGGGCAGAACGTAGATCTCCAGATGTTTTGAGATTCAGCTTCCAGAAGCCCTGGCCAGCATGGCCAATGGTCAGAAATACTGGGAGTTGAAGTCTAAAACACCTGGAGATCTACTTTCTGCCCAGCCCAGGTCTAGAGCATCTAAAACATTTCCATTTCAAACTGAAAATTTTCTGATGCCAGTTACCCAATTCAAATGAGCCTTGGAAAGTTAGCAAATCAGCACTGGAAAAATGTCCGGGAAATTTTCCGATTCAAAATTTTCCAGAAAACCCACATCATTAGGACTAACACAAAACAGCAAGCTTTCGTGTTCTCCAGAATTCTTCCTCAGGCTGGATGTTAAGCAAAGTGAGTTCTGGAAGGGGAAAGTGGCTTGTAGCCACAATCTCTGCATTTCATCAGTATCTTAAAATTTAAAGTAGGAGCGAGCTATCAGGCTTAATTGGATAAGGGTCAACTGGGGGTACTTCCAGAAGATGCTTTTATTGTGCCATGGCCTTGCTTCATTCACTGAATTTCACAGGGGTCCAAGCGATGACGTCTTCCACTCATAACCCTTCCATGTTTCCCCACTGCTGCTTCCTTTTTCTTTTTTGCAGAAAACCGGATACCACAGTTCTTACTGTGGTTGTGAGGGGGAGGACAGCGTATGGGGAAGGTCATCCCCACACACTTTCCTCCCCATAGAAATCGTGCTTCCCACAGCCTGCCTTAAGAAAAACATGCAGGTTCTTTGCTAGGTAGAAAATAAAAGTAAAGAGATTATCAGCAAAGCTAGAGATCAAGTTTAGGTGGTGTACTGGGTAAAAAAAACTCAATAGAATCAAATTGAGTAGCATTACATTTTGAGGGATATGTTCCCTCCAGCCACCAGGTAAATTTCCATCATCAGGTGGAAGAAAGTTATCCATCCAGCCCCTTCCATGAAGGAGCAATCTCAATCACAGGATAAAAGCTCAGTGTGAAGGAGCCCTGTATAGAGAAAGCAAAGGAGGCCACATTAGTCCATAAGTAAAATTCTAAAACACACAGTTCAGCAAATCTTTATTAGGAAGCTTATTAGCAAGCTTTCGAGTTCTCCAGTATTCAAAACATGGCCCTCCCCGCGCCTTTTCTTTTGATCCTTGCAGTGCATCCAGTTTTAGGTATTTGATTAAAAAGTGATAATAATCTTAAGTAACCTAGAAAATTTAGTTAATCAAGGACTGGAGACAGAGCTTTCCACACCAGAGGACCTGGCTTCCAGGGAGACCTGAGCAGAGTTGGTTTTAACAGGAGGTGTTTGGCTTCAAATTTGCCTAGGGACCCCTTTCCCCAAACGTCTGCTAAGTGGGGACTGGCTACAATTACTCAGGGTTGAGGGAAGGCCCGTTCTCTGTACATACTCAAGACATGGTGTTCTTGTTACTTGATATGCTATAGGGCACCCTTCTGCAAGCTGGGACCCTCTAGATGTGTTGGACTACAACTCCCATCATTCCCGGCCATGATGGGAGTTGCAGTCTGATACATCTGGAGGGCACCAGGTTGGGGAAGGTTGATATAGGGCCAAGACCTGTCATTGGAAGCTGAATCTGGGGCTCAGCCCAGGTGAACCAGAGCTTCAGTTCAGCCCTGGGCTTGAGTTCCAGCACTTGTGTGTATAAGTTAACCACCAGGAGTAGTTTATACAAATTGGGGAAAGACCTGCATAAGGGCGGTTAATTAATGTAAAGGCTAGTGGCTGCTTGTTTGAAGTCGTATTAAATTAAAATCTCTCCTGTTTTCCCAGTGTTTTATCGTTTAGGTCTGGACACTAATGTGACTGCTTGAAAACAGATAATTTGGCCAGTGTGTTTCTAAATTGCTCAAGTTCCTGTTGGGATCTATTGGATTTACTGTAATCTTTAATTATAGAAAACGTAATTACTTTAGGACGGATTATCTAAGTTGCTGTCCATTTCATAGTGTTGCCTAGTAACCTCTTTTGCTGTGCTGGGTCTGTTCCACTCGTTGCAGGCTTTTAAATTAGAGAAAGTAAAAGGCTATGGTGGTTTAGCGCGTTCCTGGCTGAGCAAAACCTTTTAGTCAAATGTCACCATTTTTTAAAAATAATGACTCGGATCAGAGACGGCCTTTGAAATTGTGTCGCAAAGCCCAAGAGCCTTCAAGTCTTTCATGCATCCACCAATGCATGTGTTTGCTTGCCTAGACATGTGAAGGCCTGGAAAACCCAGAAAAATTGGGAAAACCCAGAAAAATTAGAGGGAAAGTTTTCCCCCCAGTTTTTCCAGTGATTTTTGGGAAAGTGGGGATGGGTGTTTCCTGAATTTTTCAGGCACTTCTCCATCCTCAACTCAGTTTCTCCATGCTATGTCGAGGCATCTTGTCAAGGGTAGATGAAGAGGAGGGGTCTAGAACAGGTGTGACCAACTTACATGTTCTTGGCATGACTGTATTCTCCATTTTAATTTTGTTAGGTTTTTTTATATCATCAGTGATCTCCCCCTGCCCCTTTAAAAAAAAATCTTTCGAACTATCCCTTGAGGTAGGTCAGGCTAAGAGAGAAGTGCTTAGGCTAGGCTCAAGATCATCCGGTAAGCCTTATGAATGAGCAGGGATTCCTGCATTGAGCAGGGGGTTGGACTTGATGGTCTTATAGCCCCCTTTCAACCCTTCTATGATTCTATGATTCAAACCTGTGCTTCCACAGTCTTGCCCTAACACCCTAACCACTACAGCACACTGGCTGCCAGACACTAGTCTGAAGGCCAGTACCATCTAAGATGGAGTAGCAGTGGGATGAGAGCCTCTACTGGGTGAAAGAAATGCCATTCCTTGACTACTGGAAACTTAATCAGGCACTACCCATAATAAAGCTGGTGTTACTTAGTAGTAAGGGCTTCACCATGTCCTTTGTACTAGACTACCGAGGAAGACTATGTCGAAATATGTTTGATTTATTTGGTATTGGTTATTTTTGTATGGTTAGGCTTATCCAGCACAATCACATTGTATTCTCTCTTATTGTTTTGATGTATATTTCTTTTACAGCATAACACCAGTGTACTTTCCTGTATTGTTTTGATGTATATTTTAAAACTATATAGATACCTTAGGGAGCGCCTTCTCCCCTATGTCCCAGTCTGCCACCTAAGGTCCTCTGAGGGCTATCTGCTGCGGCTGCCTAATGTGAGATTGGCAGCCACACTCAAGAGGACCTTTTCCTTTGCCGCTGCTCAGTTGTGGAACAACCTGCCCGTTGAAGTGCTCCTGCTGACCTCATTGAAGGTTCTTAAGCAGGCATTAAAGACTCTATTATTCTGGCAGGCCTTCCCTTTTGAGAACTCTTGTTCCCTTTGCTGACTGTTGTATACTGTTTTTAAGCTGTGTTGTTTTAAGCTGTGTTGTTTTATTGCTGGATTTTTAAAAATTCTTTTTAGTTCAAAGTTGTTTCTAGTTATATGTTGTTTGTATATATTGTTCGTATGCTTTTATGTAAATGGTTTTAAAATTTGTATATTGTATTTTAATGTTTTCACTTTTGAAAACCACCTAGAGTGCTTCGGCTTTGGGGCAGTATAGAAATGTAATAAATAATAATAATTAAAAAATTATCACTAGATTTACCTCCATACATATTTATTATTATCAGTAAGCCCAACCCAGTTGTTTTGTGCTAGATGCCAGTTATTTACCTTTGGCCCTTGTGCATACAAAGCATGTGCTTTATTTCAGACCTATTGCCTCTCCACTGACACTAGAGCAGCCTTCCAGATGTTTTGGACCTCAGTTCCCATCTGCCCATCCAGCACGGCTAATGGTCAGGAATTATGGCAGTTGTGGCGTAGAACATCTGGAGGGCACCAGATTGTGGAAGGCTGCACTAGAGGGTAATTCCACTTCCTTCTTCAGGCCTTGAAGGAGGAGGAAACTTGTGTGCCCAACACCAAGCCAGACATTGGGTAATTTGGTGTATATGTGCTGCTGCTGTAGTGTGGACATCAAACATTTGTTGCCTTTGCTGCTGCTGCCTGTACAAGCTACGCTATCTACCCAAATCGTTGCTAGAAGAGCAGGGTAATCAGATTGCAGTGCTTAGGTATGATGCTGTCAAAAGACCAATTGAAGCAAGTGGGTGGGTGGGTTGGTTATGTTTCCAAGAATGCTTTGAAAAAAGGCTAACAAGTTGGCATTGTTCCATATTTAATCTTTTGGGCCTTTTCTTATTTACTTAGCCTGGGTGCATAAAACCGATCAAATAGCCTCCTTTTGGAACACTGCATTCTGAGGTCTTATTGGCCTAGCATAAGCGTGAGTTTATGCATTCAGTGGCATAAAAAGATGGAGCTTTTCCCAGACTTTTCCATGTTGGGTTGCAGATGGGTTTGCATGTTTCACTGCTCCTCTATTTTTTTTGGGGGGGGGGAATCTCCCTGCTAGCATGCTCGAGAGAAGGGGTCCCCTAGCCATCCTTTGGTGTGTGCGCACATGTATAACCAGAAAATGCAGTATTCCCCCTTGCACCTGGAAGTGATGCAGTCCAGGATGAGCTTTACTAGTTGACTTTTTATGAATATATATGCTGACACTTTACCCTGCTGATAGCTTAGGCTGTTAGAAGTAGATCTAACGCAAGAATTACAGTGTTTAAACTCCTGCATGTATCAGGTTAGACCCATACAGTATGCTTTTAGATGTATCTCCATGGTAAGCCAGTTCTTTGATAAAGAATTTAGTGCTAACCCACATTTTTTATCACATGCTCCAAGGGCTTCCCTTCTCTGCATTAACAGCTTGCCTTCTTCACACCAGGAACAAAATAATGTAATTGCTTTAAATTCTGGTTGACTTTTAGCCATTCCAGTTGTCTCACTGTGTAAGTAACCTCCACTTCCCTCGAAATCAGTAGGAGCCTCACAGTTCTCTCACTTTGAAACTTTAGGCTTTCCGTTATGGGGAATGGGGATCGTAACATATATTCTAGTCAAGTGACCTTTCAGAAAGTATATAGCCTTGAAGTCAATTAAAAATCTGCATTGTGGGACACAAATGGTCCATGCAAACTTGCATTCCATCAGGTCCTTCCTAGCATCCCAGGAATTGATTTTTATTGAGGAAAAAAACATTTCTAGCCCTCATGTTTGTAAAGAAAAGTATTTATTTATTTATTTATTTGATTTATACCCCACCTTTCCACTAAGAAAATGGTGCTCTAGGCAACTAACAATAATAACCAATTTTTAAAAATAAAAACTTGGTTAAAACAATCAAAACTATGAAAATGTGCTACTGTTAAATCTTACTAAATCAAGATTTGCCAAAAGAAGGGCAAAAGCATTCCATAAATAAAATAATAGGAACATGTGGTAGCAGATATTCAGGCCCCATGGGACACGTGTTACTTTTTCTCCATCATGGTTGCTAACATGGTGGTTGGGGCCCAGTGTTGGGTGGGGGTCAAAGCAAGCAGGTTGGTTGATGAGAGCAAGGGGTGTAAAGGGTGGGGACACATGCTTTTGCAGGGAATGCTGGAAAGGTTGGAACCTGCCTTGGCAGTCTCTTTCAACCTCTCAGTCATGTGCAGTGTGCCTTGTGCCAATTGCAGATCATGCAGGGGCATTCAAGGTCATGCTGTCAATTTGCAGAGTAATGATTGGGGTGGAGTGTAAGAGCACCATAAATGTTTATGCCAGCCCATAGAAAAGTTTTCTGATTGGTTAAAAGAGAAATAAAATAAAGCCAGTCCCTGTATCCATCTGCAGCTCATTTTGCCCCTCTCCTGGAGGGAAGAGACTAGAACCTGGAGTCCATCTAGTCCAGCATTCTTTTTGCACAGTTGCTAACCAGCTGCCGAAGGGAAACCCACCACCAGGACATGAGTGCAACAGCACCCTCCCACCCATGTTCCCCAGAAACTGGTGTACATAGACATACTGCCTCTGATACTGGAAGCAGCACATAGTCATCAGGACTAGTAGCCATTGATAGCCTTCTCCTCAAGGAATCACCAACTGCCAGGGGTCAGAATAGTCTCCCCCCCCCCCAACTTAGTCCTATTTTTATCGTGCTGTGTATGTGGTTTTTTGTTGGAAACTGTTCTTACTGTAAGAATGTTGGTTGACAGTGAGGTATAATTATCATAAAGTCACAGCAAACAGTAAAATTTAAAAACAAATAAAACTAACAATACACCAGAATAAAATTCTACAAATTTCAACTTAAAGGCATTCTGAAATTTGTCTTAAACTATCTTCTAAAACTCATGTCCTTCTTGCGAGCTTTCCACAGGCAGCTGGTTGGGCACTGTGTGAACAGAATGCTGGAGTGGATAAGCCTTTAGTTTGATCCACCAAGATTCTTATGTTCTTAACAAGGACACAAGGCAAAACTTCTAGGCCAGGGAGTTCCACAATTGGGACCATATGGCAAGGCTCTCTAGGTGCTGTTAGGGTGACCCACTGTGCCTCAGGCAAAGATGGCCAAGCATATATTTTGGTGCCCCTGGATCCATCACTGTCATAAGATAGTGGAGCACCTTTTACCAGCTTTGTCTGGTATCCCAAGAATGACTCTATCTGGTGGTGGACTTCAGATGTTTTGGGCTACAATTCCCATCATCCCTGACCATTGGCCATGCCGGCTGGGGCTTACAGGAACTGTAGTCCTAAACATTTGGAGGGTATTATGTTGCCTACCCGGATGTAGTTACAGTGATCCATGCTCTGGTGACCTCCTGTTTGGATTACTGTAATGTGTACCTGGGGTTTCTTTGAGGATGGTTCAGAAACATCAGCTGGTGCAAAATATGGCTGCAGAAGTTTTAACTGGGACCAGGTGAGAGGGCTCTTTTGATGGTGGCCTCCTGGCTTTGGAATGCAGTTACTAGGGAAGCATGACTGGCAGAAACATTATCTTGCTGGTGCCAGGCTAAGACTCTTCTGTTATTCTGGGTATTTTAAGTATTTTAAGTATTTATGCATTTTAGTACTTTGGTTAATTTAAGATCTACTATTTTAGTCCCTGCTGTGTGTGTGTGTGTGTGTGTGTGTGCGTGCGTGCGTGCGTGTTTTAGCTCCCTCCCATACAGTGCTGGTTTTAAAGTTTCTAATCTGTATTTATTATGATGTGCTGGTATGTGTGTTTGGGTTTTATGTTGTGTTGGGTATTAACTGATTCGTTGTGATTTATTGTACAATTATTAAATTTGAATTGTATAGCACTTACAGAATCCATTTATAGGTGTTTAATACATATCACAAAGAAAATAAACAGTACTCTTGATAGAGCCTCCTCAGATTATTTTAATGCTTGGGGAGAAAATCTTAAATTTGAACAATACAGGAAACCAGTGGTGTCAATATCTTTATTTATTTGCTAGATTTATATACTACTCTATATCTGATAAGATTCCTGAGCGGTAAGCAATAAAAATGGGGGGAAAATAATCAAAATACAGAATTAAAATATTTAAAATCAGATCGGGAGAATCAACAAGGTCATACTCCCCCGTCTCTCTCCTGACATAGGAAGGCAACCAAAGCTATTTCCATGCCCTACTTGGCCTGAACCCCGACTGAAATGGATCCAGATAATCGGTCTTATCCAAGAGAGTCTGGAGCTGATTGGCTACCACCTACTCAAGGACCTTGCCCAGGAAAGGAACATTTGCTACCAGTCTGAAGTTGTTAAGATCTTCTGGGTCCAGGGAGATTTTCTTCAGAAGTGGTCTCACCACCATCTCTTTGAGCTGGCGCGGGACCACTCTGTCTTGTAAGAAGGCATTAATCACTCCCTTGGCCCAGCTGGCTGTTTCTTCCCTGCCAGTTTTTCTAAGCTGGCAGTTTTAAACTTCTGTAAACCGCCCAGAGAGCTTTGGCTATGGGGCAGTATAGAAATGCAATAAATAAGTAAATAAGCAAGCAAGCCAAGAGGAGCAATAAGGTAGTGGTTGCTCAAATCCGTCCCAGTACCTTGTCAATGTCCTTGAGCTTTGCCAACTGAAACTCATCCAATAAAACTAGACAAGACTGTGCACTGGATACCTCACCTGATTCACCTGCTATAACACTGGACTCTAAGTCCCAATAGGTACAAGAGATTATATCTTGGAAGTACTTTGCAAACATATCACCGCAAGCCTCTAATGGTTCTACGGTGTCCTTAGGGCCAGCATGAAATAAGCCCTGGACAAATACCCTGGTCCCATGTAGTTTAGGGCTTTATACACCAATGACAAAACCTTAAACCTGGTCTGATAGAAAATAGACAGCCAATGAAGTTCTCTCAGCAAAGGAGTTATATGCTGAAACGAGGCAGCTCCCAACTGTCACATTTTGGACTAGCTACAGTCTCCGGACCAACCTTAAGGGCAGCCACACGTAGTGCATGTTTCAGAAATCTAGGGCTTCTCCACATTAATAGAAAAACCTGCTGCCTTACTGGGGTTTTCTGCTTCCAGATTCTTTGCGGGATTGTGATCGACTCTGTTACATGGGTGGACACGGGCGACCATGTGGTTTGAACTGAAATCTTCAGTTTCTGCACTTTTCCTATGTTTTCCTTTAGACAACGCTATCTAGTGGCTGAAATATAGTGCTACGGAGGCATTACATGCTACCAATTCTGTGCATTTTTAAAACATACCTGATTTAGTCTGGTGTTTTTTACAGCGGGATAAATTTGAAAAGCACAGGAGGGGCCCTGGATGTCGACAACATCATGCAATGAACCCACAAACCTCGGCAAGTGGCCAATCCCAAACATGTAATAAATTGCTGGTGCAGAGAAACTCCTTGTCTTGACGTTACTAGCATCTGTATCACTGCAGCCAAGCTATTCTGTCCCGGAGCAGCTGCAGCTGGCATACCAGACAAAACTGCTGTGGCTGCTTGGGCCTCCAACAACAAAGATAGATCCAGGAGTATCCCCAGACTATGAACTTGATTTTCAGAGGGAGTGCAGCCCCATCCAGAACAGGAACTGCTCACCCACAGGACCTCCTTCTTGCCAGGATTCATTCTCAGTTTATTGCAGTGATGTGGGGTGGAAAACTTTCAAAAACAGGACATTTGGGGGCAAATAACCAGTGCTTTATTTTTCTGTGGAAAATTTTCCATTTCTTAAGTTCATTAGTAAAAATTAATTTATGCCAATTGCAAATGCAATATTAGGCATGCTTGGCAGTTTCAAAGGTGTAATTAATGTTTTTCAGGTGATTATTCCTAGCAAGCATGTGAGAGAATACATATATGTCATTGAAATACATGTCTTAGAGTGAAATGGAACTAATAAGTAGTGACTGTGAAACTGAAGTTGCCCCAACAGCCTTAATAGAAGAGAACTGAACTCTATAGAAATAGATGAGTGGTTTCAGCTATGTTCAGTTCTTTGGGTTGCTAAAATTAATTTGTGTGTCAACAGTTTTCAGTACTTTGGTTTTTTCCTTAATTTTAAAACATGTAAGGGAAGTACATACTATTGTCTTTAAATGTTTATAAACATTCCAATAAAAAATTATATAAGAACATAAATTCCATGCTGGATCAGACCAAGGGTCCATCTAGTCCAGCGTTCTTTTCACACAGTGGCCAGCCAGCTGCGCATGGGAAACCCACAAATAGGACATGAGTACAACAGCACCCTCCCACCTATGTACCCCAGCAGGTGGTATACATAGGCATACTGCCTCTGATACTGGAGGTAGCATATAGCCATCAGGAATAGGAGACATTGATAGCCTTCTCCTCCATTAATTTGTCTAATCCCCTTTCAAAGCCATCCAAATTGGTGGCCATTACTACATCTTGTGGTAGCGATTTCCATAGTTTAACTCTGCGCTGTGTGAAGAAGTCCTTCCTTTTATTTGCCCTGAATCTCCCACCAATCAGTTTAAATCACATTAAGTATGCTTTAACTTTCCACCTCAAATATTTAAGATCAAATATTAGTGGAATATTGGGACAAAAAACTAACATGGGGTAATTTTTTTAGTGTTGTTGTTTATTACATACAAGTAAAATAAACATACTAAATTAGATCTCTCTTGGGGCAGGGTTGGGCAACTTGTGGCCCTCCAGATATTTTGGCCTACAGCTCCCATCAGCTGTAGCCAGCAAAGCCAATGGTGAGGGACGATCAGAGTTGTAGGCCAAAACATCTGGAGGTCACAAGTTGCCCACTTCTGTTCTGGGGCATCAGAAAAGTTTCTAATGAGAACTGAAAAGTTTCCAATGCAAATGATCCCATGCAAATGAACTTAATTTACAATGAACAATTTTACAGAAAAGCCACATCTCTGGTTTATTGGCCCTCATTACTGAATTTAGGCATTGATCCAAGACTTCCACAGCTTCACCTGATTCAGATGTCAGAGGGAGAAAGAGCTGCATATCATCAGCATATTGATGGCACTTGGCTCCACAACCCCTGATGACCACTCCCAGGGGCTTCAAGTAGGACCATAGGAAGCTGCCTTATACTGAGTCAGACCATTGGCCTATGTAGCCTAGTATTGTCAACACTGACTGACAGTGGCTCTCCAGGGTTTCAGGCAGGATTTTTCCTCGTCCTACCTGGAGAAGCTGGGGATTGAACCTGTGACCTTCTGCATGCAAAGCATGTGCTCTATTACACTGAGCTATGGCTCCTCCCCCCTTCATGGATCACTGCCTTGTTGTGGCGAAGGGGCTTGAATAACTCAGTGAAGCCATAAGCTATGCTGTGCAGGGCCACCCAGGACGGACAGGTCATGGCGGAGAGTTCTGACAAAATGTGGTCCACTGGAGAAGGAAATGGCAACCCACTCCAGTATTCTTGCCAAGAAAACCCCATGGAACGTATCACAAGGCTAAAAGAGATGATGCCGGAAGATGAGCCCCTCAGGTCAGAAGGTGTCCAATATACTACTGGGGAAGAGCAGAGGGAATTTCCAAGTAGCGCCAGAAAGAGTGAAGCGGCTGGGCCAAAGCCGAAAGGACACTCAGCTGTGGATGTGTCTGGTGGTGAAAAGAAAGTCCGATGCTGTAAAGAACAATATTGTTTAGGAACCTGGAATGTCAGATCAATGAATCAAGGTAAGCTGGAGTTGGTCAAACATGAGATGGCAAGACTGAACATCGACATCTTGGGAATCAGCGAACTAAAATGGACAAGCATGGGCGAATTTAATTCAGGTGACCATTATATCTACTACTGTGGGCAAGAATCCCTTAGAAGAAATGGAGTAGCACTCATAGTCAACAAAAGGGTGGGAAAAGCAGCACTGGGGTACAATCTCAAAAACGATAGAATGATCTCAGTACGAATCCAAGGCAAACCATTCAACATCACAGTAATTCAAGTCTATGCCCCAACCACTGATGCCAAAGAAGCTGAGGTTGATCGGTTCTGTGAAGACCTACAACACCTTCTAGAACTAACACCAAAAAAAGATGTCCTTTTCATCATAGGGGATTGGAATGCTAAAGTAGGAAGTCAAGAAATCACCGGGATAACAGGCAAGCATAGCCTTGGTGTACAAAATGAAGCAGGACAAAGGCTAATAGAGTTTTGTCAAGAGAACATGCTGATCATAGCAAACACTCTTTTCCAACAGCACAAGAGGCGACTCTACACATGGACATTACCAGATGGTCAATATCGAAATCAGATTGATTATGTATTTTGCAGCCAAAGATGGAGCAGCTCTATACAGTCAGTAAAAACAAGACCTGGAGCTGACTGTGGCTCAGATCATGAGCTTCTTGTTGCAAAATTTCGGCTTAAATTGAAGAATGTAGGGAAAACCACTAAACCATTCAGGTATGACCTAAATCATATCCCTTCTGAATATACAGTGGAGGTGAGGAATAGATTTCAGGGATTAGACCTGATAGACAGAGTGCCTGAGGAACTATGGACGGAGGTCCATAACATTGTTCAGGAGGCAGCAACTCAATCCATCCCAAAGAAAAAGAAATGCAAGAAAGCAAAGTGGCTGCCTGAGGAGGCTTTACAAGTAGCTGAGGAAAGAAGGGAAGCGAAAAGCACAGGAGAAAGGGGAAGATATATCCAACTGAATGCAGAGTTCCAGAGAATAGCAAGGAGAGACAAGAAGGCCTTCTTAAATGAACAATGCAAAGAAATCGAGGGAAACAACAGAATGGGAAAGACTAGAGATCTCTTCAAGAAAATCGGAGATATCAAGGGAACGTTTTGTGCAAAGACAGGCATGATAAAGGACAAAGAAGGCAGGGAACTAACAGAAGCAGATGAGATTAAGAAGAGGTGGCAAGAATACACAGAAGAACTATACAGGAAAGATCTTAATGTCCCTGATAGCCATGATAGTGCAGTCACTGAACTTGAGCCGGACATCATAGAGAGTGAAGTCAAGTGGGCCTTAGGAAACATTACTAACAACAAAGCTAGCGAAGATGACAGTATTCCAGCTGAGCTATTTAAAATCCTAAAAGATGCCTCTTGTTGAGGGTGAAAGTGAAGAGTGCAAAAGCTGGTTTGAAACTCAACATTAAAAAAACTAAGATCATGGCATCTGGCCCCATCACTTCCTGGCATATGGAAGGGGAAGAAATGAAAGCAGTGACAGATTTTATTTTCTTGGGCTCCAAGATCACCACAGACGGTGACTGTAGCCATGAAATTAAAGAACGCTTGCTCCTTGGGAGGAAAGCTATGGCAAACCTAGACAGCATAGTCAGAAGCAGAGACATCACCTTTTGACTAAAGGTCCGTCTAGTCAAAGCTATGGTTTTCCCAGTAGTAATGTATGACTGTGAGAGCTGGACTATAAGGAAGGCTGAGAGTGGGTTTCTTCCACACTACTGCCTTCTTAAGGGCAGCAGGAACCATCCCTTTGCATAGAGATGCATTTACCACTCCCTGGACCCACCTAGTCACACCCTCACCTAGCACTTATTTAGCCGGGAAGGGCAAGGATTGAGAGAGAATGTGGTCTGTAACATTGCTGCAAGCACCTTGTCCACATCATCAGGCCTCTATATTGACCAATTTTATCAAAGTAATTGCTCCCTCCCCCCTCTGTGTTTTAAAAACACAGGGCCTTTTGACACCCTGGCTGACCATCAAATCCAAAAATGGGTTGAAAATTACGAGATTTCAAAAGTACTCTGATAAACTGGAGTCTGCACTGAGAAGACCCCTCTAAGGTTTCTTTTTTTCTTTTTCTTTTTTTACCCTTACTCAAAAAGACAAAATAAAAATAGAATGTGCCAGAATTTGGTCGGGGGTGCTCTTCAGTTGTAGTTTTCAAACCACCTTCCAACCCTAAGCTTTGTGATGAATCAGTGAAAAATGGGTTGTTTGGGACAGCCTGAATATTCTTTTTGTCACTAATAAATGCTTACGGTCCATTTTCTTGGAACAGCGATGAAATGGAGGCAGCAGGACAAAAAAGATCTTGAAATATGTGATGTATACATTCCAACATAAGGGTATAAAAACTGTAAATGAATTTTTTGTTGCACACAAGAGAACACATTTGGCTCTCCAGTGTCTCTAGGCAACATGTTGAATGTGATCCATCCTCCCTGTGATTCTAAGCACAAAACAGGAGAATAAGTGCAAGAGTTTCAGACACAGTGACCAGCGCAGCCAACCAGAAACTCTCTCTCTTTGTACTGCTAAGGCTTTTCATAACAGCATGAGAAATTCAGCTTCATTTGCCATTCGGTCGGCAAAAGAGCAAACATAAACAAAAATTATTCCAAGTTGCTGGAGTCAAATGTTAGAGTCCATTTTGGGTGGGCCTTTATGGGGGAAAGCCATTTCTTTCAGTAGTGCCCTTGATTGGGAGGAGGTGCTTTTTCAAACAAGATCTGCCATGAGATTTAATCACTTCAAATAATGGTTTCAGGCTTTGGTTAATCTTAACTACTGGTACTGTCTGCACCAACAAGCTGCCTAACTGTGGTTCAGGTGGAGGAGTTCCAGGGAGGGGAGGGAGTTAAGTTTGGTGAAGGTTCTTCCGCGAGTTGGCATTACAGCTGTGTGGGCTTGCGATGTACAAAATTGCAAACTGTGTGGTTTAGCAATTTCCATCTCATTTTTTTCATAATCAACGTGCCTATGATGCACTGGTTGTATTCTTATTCTGAAGTACTTCCACCACATATGGTGGAAATCCAACAACGATTCTTGATAGATGGAGCTGGAAATCATAAAATGTAGGGGGTCATCTATTTGGCTTTTTTCATTGATTCCAATCCTACAGAATTGGTTGAGGGGATGGGGTGGTTTGGACTGGAACCAAGGTGATCCCCCCCTCCCGCTGCCAGCTGTATGACTTTCTGATTGAGATGGTGTTGCTGTTTCCTGCTACATAATATGGATGTGGTACATAAGTAAGCAAAATATGGAATAAGACCTGCCATCCTAAAGGTTTTTAGTTGATTCATCAGCTAGCTCATTCTAATCGGTTGACCTGGACTGAACCTATGACAGAAGCCTCAACAGGGAGACCAGTCCTATGGCTGCTAGACAGTGTCTAGACGGCCATAGGATTTTTCAGTTTCTGGGAACCGCACCCTCCTCCCCCACTGCTCATAGGTGGCACGGTTCTTCCCTATCTCTGCACTTGTAAATGCAGCGTGGAGTGGGCAAAAAGGGGGTGTTCCCGCACAGTGCTTCCTATGCACCGCGCAGCCTTCCCCCCCTTGCTCCAAAGCCCTCAGCTAGACAGCCAAAATCGGTTGTTTAGCCACAAATGCAGGGTGGCCAGAGCGTAGAGGAGAGGTTCCCCTCGTGCTCTGCCTGCCCTGCATTGGATAGTCAGATGCTTCCGAGTTCAGAGACAGCTGACTCTCCCAGTAGGATTGTGCCTTTAGGTACCTTTAGAGTTTACTGAAAGAAAGGGGCCCATGAGGCAGTTTACAACTATACACATACTTCTTAGTACAATAAAGGCTAAAAGCAATAAAAAAAAAATCCTTCAAAACAATAAAATGGCATAAAAAGAAGAAAAGAATTTAAAAGCATTAAAAAAACACACATTAAGAGCTTTGTGGAACAAACATTTCTTGGCTGACCGCCTACAAACCGTCAAGGACAAGGACAGTCAAACTGATAGCTTCTCTTGCTAGTGGTTCTTAATGGTAGAAGGTAAGCCATATGACCCCTTCATGGATCACTGCATTGTTGTGGCGAAGGGACTTGCATAACTCAGTGAAGCCATAAGCTATGCTGTGCAGGGCCACCCAAGACGGACAGGTCATGGCAGAGAGTTCTGACAAAATGTGGTCCACTGGAGAAGGAAATGGCAACCCACTCCAGTATTCTTGCCAAGAAAACCCCATGGAATGTATCACAAGGCTAAAAGAGATGACGCCGGAAATTGAGCCCCTCAGGTCGGAAGGTGTCCAATATACTACTGGGGAAGAGCAGAGGGTATTTCCAAGTAGCGCCAGAAAGAGTGAAGCGGCTGGGCCAAAGCCGAAAGGACACTCAGCTGTGGATGTGTCTGGTGATACATCACCTTGCCGACAAAGGTCCATATAATCAAAGCTATGGTTTTCCCGGAAGTAATGTATGGCTGTGAGAGCTGGACTATAAGGAAGGCTGAGCGCTGAAGAATTGATGCTTTCGAACTGTGGTGCTGGAGATGACTTACGCGTCCCCTGGACTGCAAGGAGATCAAATCAGTCCATCCTAAAGGAAATCAACCCTGACTGCTCATTGGAAGGACAGATACTGAAGCTGAAGCTCAAATATTTTGGCCACCAAATGCAAAGAGAAAACTCCCTGGAAAAGACCCTGATGCTGGGAAAGATTGAAGGCAAAAGAAGAAGGGGACGGCAGAGGATGAGATGGCTAGATAGCATCACCGATGCAATGAATATGAACTTGAGCACACTCCGGGAGAGAGCGCAGGACAGGAAGGCCTGGCGTGCTATGGTCCATGGGGTCACAAAGAGTCGGACACGACTTAACGACTGAACAACAACAAAAAGCCATATGAGTTAAACTGTGTATATGTTAACTTTCAATAACAGCTGGAAGGAAAGTTGCTTTGCATTTCTGTGTTATTAAATTTGGTGCAGGGGGTGAGGAAGGAGGTGACTGTTGTCTGTATGTCCTGCATAGCAGTCTGCCCTCCATTCTTGACGCCACTAGTTAATTCGGAAGCAGATTTTGAAGTGTGCTAAAGCTTTTGGCTGATCTCCCACCTTGTAAATAGCCACTCGCCTAGTCACCTAAGATTGCATCCAGGTGACAGACATAACGTAAAACAACAAATGATTGCTATAGGTATGTGCAGATGGATGGCCTGCCAACATTTTATAAGGCATACTAACGTCAGCGTCTAAAGTAATCAATTAAATTGCATCTGACTTCTTAGTTGGAATGAGTGGTGTCGGTACACAACATCATACATCGACTCAGAGAAAAAAGGAGTATGAAAAACCTGACTCAGATGAGTGACGTTTCCTCTAGAAACACATACAGGAGGTTGTGTTCTCACTAGCGAGTACATTAAGCTACAAGAGTTAATGAATTCTGGAGAACTGATTCATCCATGCTGGATCTCGAAAGCTGAGTAGGTTTTTTTCTTCCAAAATTCCTTGCTTTTGCTGATGGCGGCATCTTAATGTTATCAGTCTGTTCTGCTCATGTTTACCCTCATCCAGATGACAAGCTCAGTGAAAATTTACTTTGGAAGATGGATAGTGGGTTTTGGTTTTCTTGACAGGGGGGGAGTACTAAATCAAACACTGTCTGTAGTCCCCCCCCCCCCTGGCTAATTAAACCGGGTCCTGCCAGATGCAAGTAATGCTGGGTTTTGGAAAATGGACAACTGGAGAAAGAATTGAGACACACACAGGGAATGAGGACAGCACAAAGAATCTGAGATGTGAGGAGCCCATCTCCTCCTTGAAGACCTCGTACCCTAGGAAATCTGCATGGATAAGTCGGAAGGATCCTTATTTATTTTATTTATTTTGAGGTATTTTTACCCTGTGCTTCAGCCAAAAAGTGCAGATTACAAAGATCAGTAAAATGGTATCTGCCTTTAGGCTTATAATCTATAAGCCTTTAGGTTTATAATCTAAAAGGCACGACACAAAAGGAAAGCGGACTGGGAGGGAGGAGGAAAAAAGCAAACTCAGGCACTAGTTCTTAGTTACATAGTTATTGTAACAATCAGGTGGAGCATGTACAGTTCAAGAAGAGGAAGATCCAAATGTTGCTGGTCTCTCAGCTGAGCTGATGGCATGGTCCTCCCTCCCTTCACTGCTGCAGCCTGATACTGGGGTGCCGAACCTCTTTCAGGTTGAGGGTCAAATTCAGTTTCAAAGAAGCTCTTGTGGGCTGCATTCCAGTGGTGGGTGGGGCTGAAGGCAAAATGAGTGAGGCCAAACATACCAGTATGTTTTAGCTTAAAGCTCTTACTGCCAGTAACAAAGTCTTAGGTGAGGTATTTCAACGTTTCAGAATTGGGAGTGAGGGAAGCCAGGAAACGACCCAACAATAGCGGGTTGGGGGAAGGGGTAGGGCCAGGAGAAAGGGGTGTGGCCATCTGGCGAACTCTGGCAAGCTGGAATTGGCCCGGTGGGCCTGAGGTCTCCCCGCTCCCCCCATGGCCTAATGAAATGGTTGCCACCAGTTGACAGCTGAAGGAGGAACCTGATGGAGTTGACTTGAATGAAGTGCATGAACAAAAATGTTTGCTTATAAACTGAGAGTTCCCATCCTTCTCTCAAACCATCCCAAGATGGAATTAGGACAGCCTTACAGCACAAGCCGATCCACATTTACTTGGAAGTAAGCCCCACTTTGTTCAGTGGGGTTTAGTTATCAATGAGCACATTCACAGAATTGCTTAATGACTATTAATGCCATGTTAGGCAGCATAAGTCCCATAGGTCATGTATTTGGCCTACTGCTTATAGGGCCACTAAATTAGTTTGATGTTAGACCAGAGCTGCATATTCATGGCAAAAAGGGGATTCCCAACCCTGCATTTCCCATTAATATTCAAAGCAGCGAGGGAATTGGCATTTGCAGGGGGAAAGTAGTGGCCCAGAGGAGAAATGCTTGATTCTTCCCAAGCCCCTCTGCTTTTTGTCTGCAACTCTGCTGGCCGGTTTCCCCCTACTTATCCGTTAAATATGTCTGGGAACCCTGGCTGAAGAACAAGTGGCTGTGGGGAGGGTTAAGCTTTGCACACCACTGGCAAATGGGCATGGGAATCCTGTCTTTGCCACTGGATATGTTGATTTTCCCTTGCGTAATCCATTTAAATGGGATGAATGATGCTTCTGGGGCAAGGAAGAGAAGGGCTGCTGATGAAATTTTTTTAACCATAGTGCATTACGAGTGGAGATATGTGTACATTTCTGGAGCCAGGGTTTGTATTTGTGTGCAGTACCTTCAGTGTCTCTTCCTCACAGTTTTAAAATCTTGCTCACCTCTTTTGCCTTGGTGAGATGAGCCTGAAATGGAACTACAGGCAGAGACAAGCCAAATGTCCTTCCACCTCCCCCCTTCAGCTCAAAGCTGGGGACAGGAGGCCAAACCATGTGGGCTTCCCTCTGCACTCAAGGGGCATCCTTAGTTTGGAGCACCTGTTGCCTACAAAAGCAAAGCAGACTGACTCACTTCTTCCTCCCCCACTTCAGCTTGGAGCTGAAACGAGGGGATCATAGAATTAGAGATCATCTAGAGCAACGATTGGACACAGAGGCAGAACAAATCAATGCACCCCCTCCTCCCCCCACTTCAGCTTACCCCCTGGGTTTAGAAGCAAAGCAGGTTGGCATATGTGCATTTCCCCCCCTCAGTTCTGAGCTAAAGGAGAGGCACATCTGTTTGCGCAAGGGGTGCTCCCAGCTTGGAGTGTCCTTCAGTTCTGCCTCCTACTCCAGGTCTGAACTGGGGAGCGCATGCTCAGGCACTTGTTTTCTGCCCCCTCCAAAGCTTATTGCTGGAAAGAGGAGCTGACTTCCGCCTAGCTTTGTTATGCTTTTGAGACTTAGCATGAGATCAGGACAATACTCCACACCTTGTGGGCTGGGGCTGTCCTGACGAAAAATAAACTTTTGGTTGGCCAGTAAGGCCAGCCCTAATTCATTGACTGCTGCTCTTTCCCCTTTATTGAGTTGGTTCACACATAATGCTGAGCCACCATGCGTGAATTAACTTGCAGGGCTTCCCAGTGTGCGCCAGCCGCCATTTTGAATATGCAAGCTGTGGTGTGTGCCATGGCTTATCATGTCATGTGAACCCTGGCGGCATGGGTTATGCGAGGGTTAAACAACCCTAGAACTTCCCAGATGGGAAGGTCATACAATCAGTCTTGCAGGTGTGTGGAGTCCTGATCATGCAGCTGTGAATTTTTGCTGTCAGCTATGCCAAAACAGAATATTCAAGTCAGGCCAATGGATGCCGGATTTATTTACATACTTACTTATGTTCTTATTGCCCCCTTGACTTCAGTAAGCTTGCTCTGGACTAGGTGATTTGGGGATTGTGACCTTAGAAAACTCTCTGAACTAGGTTGCCATTAGATTGCTTTGAGAGAGAGAGAGGCCTTGTTTAGGGGAAAGCTTGGCAACTCAGCAGCATTCTTGTCTCTTAACGATGGATATTTGTCATTTTCATTTCCCCTGCCAGCTGGAGCCCAACTTGCAAAGGGAAGGCAGATAAGTTCCCTCTGAGCATATGTGTCAATGACCCCCATGCATCTGAATCCTTCCTGGAAGGCCAGTTTGATGATTACTTGGAATCTCTTCCCACCCGCACACTCTTCAGAGTTGGAGAGCTGCTTGTGCCAGGGGGAATCTTTTAAGAAGTCATAAGTCTTAATTTTTCTGGGACCTGAAGTTTTTTTTAATTGTTCTACAGACATTCCACTCCTCTCCCTTTAGAAAGCTCATACAGACTTCTGCAAGGAGCTTCTTGGGGTCTACAGGCCAAGCACTGCATCAGTCCAAATACATATCTGTAGGAGATAGTAGACTTTTTTAAAAAAATGACATGACAGAGGCTTTGCTTCACACCGCCCTTTTATCTCCTGTGGTTGTACAGGTTTTTGAAACAATACAAGATCCTCTTTGCCAGAGGAGAAAGTGTGCTGAGTATACCCAGCATGGGCAGCAATCCGTGTTTCAAACTGCTTTCACCATCTCCTGCCTCTTGCCCCTCCACTTAAAAAAAAAAAAAGCCACCACATTGGTGGCTTCCACACCTCCTGCTGGGTCCAGACTAGCCTCCCGATAGGGGATGTTCCAAATTAACATTGTTTGAGCCACACCTCACTTTGTGTGTCGTCTATTTGGTTTGGTTTTTAATATATGGAGGTTGTAAATGTGGAAAAACCTCCTTCAGGAATCTGTCACGTTGTAAATTGCTAGAATTTATCTTTGAGCTTTTCTACATGAGGCATTTATTGTGTGTCTGTCATTTCCTACTCATGGTTGCTTACTGGTTCTTTAAATGACTTTGTGACCCTCCACTTGCCAGTATTTTTTTTTAGAGTGGGGGAAATGGGGTATTTCTTCTGAAAGCGAAAGAAAATGTATTTTCCTACTTGTGTAATTGTGTTATTCCACTATAGCACAGTTCCGCTTAGAGGCTATGTAGTGGAAAACAGAAAAAGAAAAGCTCTTTGTGTAGACCTTGGATCTCAATTCTGCAACAAAACCGAAAGTAGATACAGTGGATTAACAACCTTGTGTAGAAAAACTTTTAGTAAACACTGTTTACTGCCTAGATGGCAGGTGCAGTCCAGACACAGGTGTACTGCTTCAGTGAAAACTAGGCATTTGGTAGCAGCCCTGCCTCCTTGCCTTCTGAAGCAGGCTATGCTCGCATGTGAAAACACATAGTTTTGCCACAGAGAAAACAGGCTCTCAGGGTTAGGCTCAAATTAGACTCTATTATCCTGTGGTTCTGTGTCTAAATAGAATTTCGTACCCAGGTTCACATCTCACTCAGCTACAGTAGCTGAGAACACAAGAGCCATGCTGGATCAGACCAAAGGCCCATCGAGTCCAGGATTCTGTTCACACAGTGGTCAACCAGCTGATGACCAGGAACCCATAAGCAGGGCATGAGCGCAACAGCACCCTCCCACCCATGTTCCCCAGCAACTGGCATACATAGGCTCACTGCCTTTGTTACTGGAGGCAGCACATAGCCATCAGGACTAGTAGCCCTTGATAGCCTTTTTCTCCAGGAATTTGTCTAACCCCCTTTTAAAGCTGTCCAAATTGGTGGCCATCACTGCATCCTGTGGTAGCAAATTCCATAGTTTAACTCTGCGCTGTGTGAAGAAGTCCTTCCTTTTATCTGTCCTGAATCTCCCACCAATCAGCTTCATAGGATGACCCTGGGATCTAGTATTGTGAGAGAGGAAGAAAAATGTCTCCCTATCCACATTCTCCACACCATGCATAATTTTGTACACCTCTGTCATGTCTCCCGTTACCCTCCTTTATTCCAAGCTGAACAATCTCAGCTGTTGAAACCTTCTTTATTGGGTAGATGCTCCATCCCCTTGATCATTTTAGTGGCCCTTTTCCGCACTTTTTCCAGCTCTACAGTATATTTTTTTAGGTATGGTGACCAGAACTGTACACAGTATTCCAAGTGTGGTTGCACCAAGGGTTTGTAAAAGGGCAGTATGATATTGATAGTTTTATTCTCAGTTCCTTTTCTAATTATGCCTAACATGGAGTTTGCCTTTTTTACAGTGACTGCACACTGGGTTGACATTTTCATCGAGCTGTCCACCACAACCTGAAGATCTCTTTCTTGGTCGGTCACCACTAGCTCAGATCCCATCAGGTTATACTTGAAGTTGGGATTGCCCCAACATGCATCACCTTACACTTGCTTACACGGAACTGCATTTGCTATGTAGATGCCCATTTTCCCAGTTTGGAGAGATCCTTTTGGAGCTCTTCACAATCCCTTTTTGTTTTAACCACCCTGAATACTTTGGTGCCATTGGCAAACTTGGCCACTTCACTGCTCACTCCTAATTCCAGATCATTTATGAACAGGTTGAAAAGCATTGGTCCCAATACAGATCCTTGTGGGACCCCACTATTTACTTTCCTCCATTAGGAGAATTTACCATTTATTCCTACTCTCTGCTTTCTGTTCTTTAACCAGTTACTGATCCATAAGAGTCCTCTGATTCCATGACTGCTATGTTTGTTCAGGAGTTTTTGGTGAGGGACTTTGTCAAAAGCCTTTTGGAAGTTCAAGTAAACAATGTCTACTGGATCACCCCTGTCCACATGTTTATTAACTTGTTTATCTTGTGGTAGCAAGTTCCATAGTTTAACTATGTGCTGTGTGAAGAAGCTAAATGAAATATCTGTGTTCAGAGGCACTGTGTCTCTGAATGCCAGTTGTGGGTGGGGGTGGGGGACAGAGTGGGTGGGGGGACAATAGGGGAGGCCGACTGCCTTCATGTCCTGCTTATGAGATTCCCAGTGGCATCTCGTTGGCTACTGTGGGAAATAACATGCTTGAGGAGATAAAGTGTTAGTCGAATTCAGCAAGACTCCCCTTAGTTTATATCTCATTGTTGTACCCGGTGGCCCTTTTTTCTGTATTTCTAAAAAATGGTTAATATATTTGTTGTGTTGATACAATTAACACAAACACAGCCATAACAACAAATAGGCTTGTAGAGACAGGAGAGAGGAGGAGGAGGACAAGGGTTGTCAGTGAGCGTTCACAGCTTTTGCTCATTTCCTGAGTGTTTTTTTCAATTTTACAGGGGCATGATAAACAAAATACTTTTACAGTCAGCCAGGCATAGAGTTCAGAATAAGCTTTCCATATTGATTGGTAAGAATCTAATTCCATTAATCTATAATATGTCGCTAGTTCATGTATGGCAAATGCGGAAAGGCCTTTTTTTCTATTGGTGGATTGTTGGTCTGTGTTTACCTTCCCAGTGTCATAAAATGATACATTCGGTGATCCATTTCTACTATCTTGGTGTCAGGTTCCATACAATTGCAAGGTATCTTATCAAATGCTATTTTGTCTGTGAATTTTAGATCAATTTCCTGACCTCTGTCCAGAATTGAGAAACAACAGGACAATACGACATTGTGTGTGTTAATGAGCCTTCTTTATCATTGCACATCTTTTCTTTCTATCTGGTATTTATCTAATAACTTTCTTTCAACACAGTGATTCTCAGACGATATGAATGAAGCCATCTGATAGCTGGCTAACCATTAGTTGTCTTTCTTTCTTGCAGATGATGAAATTTGCTTGGGATAACTACAAGCAATATGCCTTGGGGAAAAATGAACTGAGACCGCTCACTAAGAATGGACACATCGGAACCATGTTTGGTGAGCTGAACTTCAGTTTGCTGGAATGGTCTGTCAACTGCTGTCTTCTTCCTGAATATTTAGGAAGAATAAAACTAGGCCAGAGACAGTTGACATACTTGGAGGAGTGACTGAAACCACAGTGAATCTACAGTAACCCTTTTTAGAACAGATGCATAAATGAAGCCCAAAAGCAACCAGTTCTTCTGTTTCCAGAAGTTGGCTGCGCAGACTGTTGATTGGCTGGCCCTTATGACAGTCAGGAAACCATGTTTCTCCTCCTTCCCCCACCTGCCTGTGCAGAGTGCAGATTGGCTGGTCCCCATGACAGTAGTAAAACCACTCTGTTCCTGAAAAGATCTGTTCCTGAAAAGAGGTATGTCTGTCTCAGGTCTTATAGGTTGTTGTTACAGTTTTTGTCAGCTGCAGGAATTAGGTATGTAAAAACAACTGAAACTAGTTCTGGAAGAAAAAGAAACATGAAAGAAAACCCCACTGAAATGCAGCATGAACTTACTGTTCAGCTTCCTTTGCAAATTCTAGTCTATGACATGTTTTTTATAGATTTAGTCTGGTGTTGGGTCCAGGACTGATTAACTGCCCGTTTTATGTGGTGGAAAGAGGGTTGCACAATGCACACTGATTGCAAAGTGATCATTTGATGACCTCACCTCACAGCCAGATCCCTACTGAGAACGTCAGCGGGATGATCACTTTGCTGTCGTTTCAGCAGTTAAGAGAGCAAGAGCTCAGACAGAGCTGAAAGCCATTTTTGACATCCTTCTGAGGGCAGGAGGAGAGAACTAAGCAGAAAATGTCACAGGTTTCAGTCATTTCATTTATACATTTAAAGGCCACCTCTTCAGCAAAGCTCTCAGAACAGCTTACAATAAAACAATAAAACTACAGTTTAATATGAGTAATAAAATCACAATAAAATGAGAGGCATTGGAACAATAAAATCAAATGGTAGTGGTGTCTCAACTCCAAGCAGTTTTGAATGAAATTGATTATTTAGATCCACTCTAATGGATGGACAGAGTCGACCCTGTTGGTTCTCCTAGACCTCTCAGTGGCTTTTGACACTATAGTATTCTTCTGGGTCATCTGACCAGGGCAGGTGTAGGAGACATAGCATTGTGCCAGCTTCAGTCCTTTCTCGCGGGATGTACTTAGTTGATGGTGCTGGGGGACATTTGTTCCAACTTATGGCCCTTTGCCTTATGGAGTGCCACATGGTTCTATTCAACATCTACAACCTACATGTACTTTCTACATGGAGCCACTAGCAGAAGTCATTGGGAGGTTTGGGTTAAAGTATCATCATTTTGTGGATGATTCACAGCTCTGTCAGGGGAGGAGAGAGGGTGGCCAGCCTCGGTATTTCACAGTCGTGTGGTACACCTTTAGCCTTGCAGTTGCGCGGTACACCTACAACTAAGGAATACCCAGAAGGGAAGGAGAGAGGGCAGCCAGTACTGCAAGGGAGCATAGACAGGGCTGGGAACAAACCTCCCCAATCATGGAATCATGCCGGGTCACCCCTTCAGAGCAACGCAGCAGTTTGTTTTTTCCATTGACAGGTAGCAGCCGCTGATTCATTTATATCTCCTCTTCAGAATAGTCCCCTGTGTGTGTGTTTGTGGGGAGGAGGAGCAGGCTTAGTTCAGGTTGGGGAAGCAGAAGCAGCAGTAGCCACCGCTGCTGACTCCAGGGTGCTAGCTTAGGGAGGCAATTCCAGCCCCTTTCCTCCATGCAGGACCTAAGTGCCTCCTGTCTGCCCGCCTGTCGGTCTGTCCCGGGCTTCAATATTGCTGGTTCACAGTCGGTGGATGTGAGGAGAAGAGGTGTAGGGTAAACTATCCGACATTACTCATGTCTTCCATTAAACTTCCCTGAGCAGAGGAGCATGGAGAAGGGTGGGGGCAAGACTCTGTCACTGGCTGAGCAGCATCTGTGGGGTTGATGACGTTCACTTCTACTAGCTGGACTCCGCCCATGCAGCCACAAAGGCAGATTAATGTGCCGTTCGACCTGTGAAAAGCGGATTTTAAGGTGGTGTATGGTCTGCATTTTTTGCTTTGTGTGCCTGGGACTGACCAAAAGCAATTTCATGAAAATCCTGATAATACTGGAAGCACTTCTCATTCTGTTTCCATGTAGACTCCGCCTATTGTAATGTGCCTTAAGTGGAGCTGTCTTTGAAGACTGTTTGGAAACTTCAGTTAGTGCAGTTTGCCGCAGCCCTGATGTTGGTGGGGACTAAGCGCTTGAGCCATATTACATCAGTCCTGCATCAGCTGCATTGGCTGCCAGTTCACTACTGAGCTCTATTCAAAGTGCAGGTATTGACCCTGAGAACCCTAAACCGTTTGGGACCAGCTTACTTAAACATCTGCCTATACCCATATGAACCTGCCTGTGCATTAAGATCAGCTGCAGAGACCCTGCTTGTATGTTTGCCAGTAGGGTCAGTTAGGCAGGTGGGCATAAGAGACAGGGCCTATTTGTTAACTCTTCCCCAAGGGGTGTGATTAGTTCCCTCTCTCTATTTTGTTTAGGTGGGCTCTAAAGATGATTTTATTTCAGTCGGCTTTGAATTAAGAAGGTAGGGTAATGTTTCTGTTGCTTTGTGCCATTTTTCCTTTTGGAACAGCCCTCTCCGTTTCAAAAGCAGTTTTCCTTGCTTGGGGTGGGGGGTTGCTTTTTGAGAAACGAACGGCCAAGGCTCCATTAGGCATATGGAGCTGGCTGGGCCATATTATGTCAATCCTTTGGATCCTGGCCATCGCTTGAGACACTAGTGCATGTCCATCAGTTTGTTCTTTTAGGCCCTGCCCTCATTCTTCCAGATCCGCTGCAGCCCCTACATAAAGAAGGTGGAGGTGGGGTTCTCCCTTATCCAAACAAACCCAGCCACCTCTTGTTTAAACTATGGCATTATACTCTCAACCTGGTAATGCTGCTGTCTAGATCCTCAACTCTCTGAAATCAGCCAAGCATTTCCTCTTGCATCATTTCTGTTACAGGAGAAAGGTGGTGCTCATGAAATATTGAATACGTAAATCAATATTAAAGGCTTTGCTTTGTGTGCTTACTGGTTTGTATAATTTTCTCTTTAGCGGATTATAGTATTTTGGGTAACTCAAATACTTGTGCTGCTTAGACAGCTGGTGTTTTCTGTCAGTCTCTCTCCCCCTCCCCCTTGCTTTTCTGAAGCTAAGCGGTTTCCTTTGTCACCTCAGCTCCTCAATGTCACCAACGTTTGATTTGACAGTTTGGATACTTTTAAAGATCAGCTTTCCCCCACCTGGCACCCTCCAGATGTGTTGGACTACAACACATCTGGAAAGCACCAAGTTGGAGAAGGCTGTTTAAGATTATTAAACTGGATAGAAATGGTCTCCTGACTGGCTCTATAAGACTATGTTGGGGCAGAATTGCTGATTGCCTGATTTTTGTTAAACTGGGAAAACAGGAAGCATTACAATGATTCCAGATTGAATATCATGGCTGAAGCTGGGGGGTATCAGAGGATGCTGTTTGCTACATTTGCTTGCATCCTTTCAACATGGTGACCCTTGAGATTGCTAGAAGGGATGCTGGGAATTGTGAAGGCCACCATATGTAACCTGGATCTGTGCCCCTCATGTCTAGTTAAGGCTGGATGGCCAGAGTTGAAAGTTATCTGTTAGTACAGATAATTAACTGAGTATAGTGGGATTGTTGTTCCCTTTAAAGTGACAAGATCCTTCCACTGCAAACCCCTCAGATAATATCTGGCCAGCTACAGGTCTGCCTTGAGCCATTCTTTTCTGAGGAAGTTGATCAAATGTGTGGTCATAGCAGAGCAGGATTGATTGGATGATGCTTTCTTCCTTAATGGTTTCGGGCCTTATCAGCTAGATGATCTGTGTCTGGAGGTGGGGATGCCGTGCTGTTGATTCTCTTACACCTTTCCCCAACATTTGACACTGTGGATCATGACATCTTATTATGTTGTTTGGAACATCTGGAGGGTGTTAACTGGTTTAGCTCTGAACTGGCTTTGTTCCTTTTTATTAGGCTGTTCTCCAAAGTAGTTACCAGAAGACTCTCCCCTGCCCCCTGAGAAATGCAATGTGGTGGGTCTCCTTATAGGAAACCATTGGGAGAGATTGTGCAGAGCTTTATGGGTTGCCTGTTGTCAATATGCTAATGTGCTCAGCTCTACATTGTTTAGTCAATGGAGTCAGGAGTGGCAAGCCTTGGTTCTGAACCAGCATCTCAAGACCGTGGTCAAATGGATGAGAGTGACCAAGCGGGGGTTGAACCCGAACCTCAGACAAGACCTGCTGGTTGGGATTGGATGTCCTCGGAGTAGCGGTATGCATGTTGCAGTGTTGGCACAAGTCTGTAGCCTGGATGTGCTCCTAGGTTTGGTGCCACTGTTTGATAAACAGGTTGGGTGATGAGCAGGAGCAACTTCCATCCATTGCATCCAATATGCCGTCTACATTTCCTCAACCATAACCTCACAACTGTTATCCATGTTTTTGTACCTCAAGCGTTGACTGCTAGAATGTGTTGTATGTGGGGTTTCACTTGAAGATGTTCTGGACGCTGCTGCTAATGCCAAATGCCTTTTGGCAGATACAGGTAGACAAAGTCACATCCAGCTGATGCTGTGCAAACATATTTCCATGCTCAATACAGGGTACTTTTTTACCTTTAAATCTTTGATACTTGATACCTTTAAATCTCTACACATCCTGGAACCACCATATCTGAAACAGCACCTCTCCTGGTACAAGTCCACCCAGTTGCTGAATGTATCTTCAAAGCGCTGTTTTCAAAGTTCCCTCTATCCTGGAAATTAGAATATCTGCAGCCCGGGAGTAGGGCTTACTTTGTGTTTGCCCCTTCTTAACAGAATGTCCTACTCCAAGTAAAACCTGTAAGTGCCTTCCTTCTGAGCTCTAAGTATTTGTCTGCGAAGGACTTTGGCCAGTTGTTTGGAGGGGCCAGTGGATGCTGCCATACTGCTGTGGCCTCTTGTTATTGTTCTTGGCCATGTTTGTTGCAAGGTTTTTTATAATTGCATTTTTATTGAAAATATATAATGGTATGCCTTCTTGAACATTGGGGAAAGTAAGTTACAAATATTTTGAGTAGAATAAATACTGTAGAACATGGACTACACCATCCATGCTGATTTGGTTAAACTGTGTATCCTCTGTCTTAAGTTTAGAGCGTCAGGGGACAAGCTTAGGGATCAGCACAGTCCTCGTGTAGCTTTGTGGCAACTAGGTTGTCTCCAGCAGTGTGCCTGACACTGGGATAATCTCTGTCTGGCAGTGCCCTAAAATGTATGGCATGTTACCAGTCATGTTTGTGCTTCTTCATTCCAAACCACAAAACATTGATTTCAAAGTCTTGTATGGATTACATCACAGGGATCATCCCAAAATTTCATTCTGGGTGTGGTAAATATGACTTAAGTTATTTGAACATCTGGGGATGGATT
Organism: Heloderma suspectum; assembly: GCF_057233095.1. Taxonomy (NCBI): domain Eukaryota; kingdom Metazoa; phylum Chordata; class Lepidosauria; order Squamata; family Helodermatidae; genus Heloderma; species Heloderma suspectum. Next base: position 33,596,089 of record NC_139467.1, on the reverse strand, counting down.
TTCCATGCATGCATTTTACCTCCATTGTTGGTTTTGGACTATTCATCTTGGGACAACTCATGGAGGCACGGTTGTGGCTGCTCAGTTATGTGCTTCCTGGGAAACCACCCATATACTTTCCCTAGCTTGCTTTCTCCTGGTACACAGATTTGGTGTGTTCCCTCCCCCAGTGTCTTGTCACCCCTTGCAGGCTGGCCCTTTACAGTTTCATCCAAATAAGGAACTACCATAGGGATGAAGGAGTTCCATACTGACGCAGCATCACAAGTTGGGTCTAGCTAGGTGTTCTTATCTATTGTTAAGCCACCCAGCCACTCAAGACACCAGGAGGAAGCAGAGCAAGGCTTCTCCCCTCTAATTCTAAAAATAGCTCAGTTGCCTCTGGACCTTTGATGAAGTCACTGCAGAATCCCAAGCCTCTGTCTTTCCTCTGACTCTGCTCCTGTGTTACCCTTTGGAATTTTTTTCTTCATCTGGAAAGCTCTTGCTACCATTCTCGCTGTTTCTGGGATGGACTCCTACTGGCCAAAGTTGACAGTAGTCTGTTATGCTGGCTTCCAGTTGTCAGCACAGGAGCATCCTGGCAGAAGCAGTCCTTTCCTTTCCCCTGGAGTACTTTGCTTTCACAAGGTTGATTACATGGGAAGTTATAGCCCAGAAGTGACCCATGTTTGGGTCTGGCTCTCTTTATCTGCACTGCTTGCCCTGCATCTTGTAACTCCCCACCCCCCATGGATGAGTTTCACCCAAACTCCTAAAGAAACATGATACTAAAAAGGAACAAGCACCTGAGAAGATTGTAATGTGTGTATCATGCTCAAACTATTGGTGACATTTAGGAGGGGGTTGTACTGCATTTATGAGGGCTCTTCAGAAAAGATCCTGGAGCAGAAGGGCTTGCAGCCTTTTGGGGTAAAAAAAAAAAAAAAAGATTCCCCTGAGTGCATTTTCTGCTGGCGCTCTTCTTATCCCCCTTTCCCTTAACATGAAGTCAGCTGGTCCCCTTGCTGAGTCATTTTTCTCCCTACAATACTAAATGCATTTTATGAATTAGGGAGATAACTGCTCCCCATTTCTCCCCCCAACCCCAATACAATGGTTTAAGGAAATGAGTCACAATTGGGTAGCGTAGGCAGCCCTGGTACTTTCCTTGCTGGAGGTGTCAAAATTATGTGAGAAACTTATTTGCAGCTGCTTCTGTGTGGGAGGGAGGATACCTCACCAGGGCTATTTTCAACCATGTTTGTGTGCTGTGAAATCTTCACGTTCCATAAGGTTGCAATATGGTCTTTTCAGTTGTGCATATGATGCTCACTTAGGACCAAACCTTCCTTATTCAGGGGTGGTGCTTTGGAGCAGGGGGAATCTGGTTTTATTACATATAGTCTACTTTGCTGACATGCCCAAGATTGGATGAGGGGCGGGGCGCTATTGATGAACTCAGTGGTATATTGCAGATTGCTTTGCTGGGCTCTGGGTGTCCTTTTGTTCTCTTGTTTTCTGCCACTATGCACTGTCCCATCTATTTGGTGGATTGGCCCATCCATTGAATGGATGGAACAATTCTAATAAATACTTAAGTCTGCAGAGGGTATCCAGTAGCTAGATTCTGAGAGGAAGGTAATGGGGAAAACTAGAACGGTTTTCAGACCAGCAAAGAAACCTCTTTCAAGCAACAGGCCGTGGCGTGTCATCCGGCCTAACCCCTCTACAGAGCTGGAGGCTCACTCTGAAGCCTGAACAACCCGAGCCTGAACCTGACTCTCCTTTTACTGATTTTCTTTAATTTTACCACCGGGCTGTGTTATTGCACCCATCCTTGCCTTGCTCCCAGAACCTTGCTACTCTGACTTGGCTGGAGCCTGGGTATGGCACAGACGAGAGAGTGTGGAACTGGGATGGGGAAGGGGAATGCATGGTGGCTGGGAAATATGGAAGTTCCAGTGTAACACATCTGGAACACATCAAGTCAGGGAAGGCTGGTCTGTTTTGTCTGCATACCAGCATGATGTCTGGAAGGCCCAGCTAATTGTGGCTTTCCCTACCTGCCCCTATGCCACCCTTGGACGCCCAGGTAAGCCCAGCATAATGTTGTTCACTGTCCCTTTCCACCATCTCACTGCTGGCACTGTAGTCGTTGGAGCAAATTAACATTGGAAAGTGCACCGTGATCTTTTTTCTCAAAGGTGCTAGAGAGAAGCACATTTATTATCTGGCTAGGCATTTCAAGCACACCTGTCACCACAATGGCTGCCATTATACAACAGACTTATTATTCTGCCTGCTCCCTGTGTCTGTCATATCTACTTATTATTCTGACAAAACGTTTTAAATCCCTTTAGCCTGGCAGCGTTTTATGTAGTTATGGAGGAAGGAGCTGAATTCTGTTCTAAGGGTGCATCAACAAAATTTATCAGTTAAGGCCTGATGTGTCACACTGTACTCCAGTGTGGTTTTAAGATGCTAGAGACTTTTCTTTTTCTTTCATCCTCCTGGTATTTTTTTGAGGGCTCCATGTTGGCAGCCTAAAGGATCATCTTGTGACTTGTCTCCTTGTTTAATCTGCACTTAAATTCAGATGGCAAATAAAAACAACCCTTATAACATAGTTGGGCCCAGGGCCCTGTTTGTTCTATACCTCTGGATGATTGATTGGTTTTGATTGATTCTTAATCTATTTATTTGTAGGCCCCCTTCCCATAGAAGTGGGCCAGGGCAGCTCAGAACGAATCAAAATAGAACACTAAACAGTAAATGCAATGGCCATTGAGAACATCTCTCTGTGATAACATCTCTGAACTCTGAACCAGGCAAAAAGATGATGATAGTATTAATGAGGAGCCCTTTCATGGCTTGTAGTAGGACACAGGTGTAAAATCTAGTATCTGACCAGGAATTCAACATCCTGAGATTTCCTTGGAAGTGGCACATGCATATCTTCTTTTAGTTTGAAAAAGTAATGTTTTTCTAGTCCTTATGGCTGCAGTGACAATCTTAAAAGTGGTAGTGCTTAATGAATTCTTAAAAATCGAAGGCAGATTATCAGGATACATGATGCAGAGTTATATTAAGTTAAGTGTTATATTGATATATAATATATATTATATTAAGCATTTGCTTAATCTTCATAAGTCAGGCCTCGGAACTCACCTTTACTTGGTGCAGAACTTGGCACACCATTTGGATATTTTATAGTATGGAATTTACACAGCCCTGGTCATATAATCTCTTATTAGGAGTCTTATAAGCACCTTCATATGCTAGGTTATAGTATTGACTAGTTTAGTTCCTCCCTCCCCACACATTTAACATGTAAAATTGGCTTGACCAAAGACCTGAGGTAAAAGTAATACTGGGTATGTAAAAAATACTTACATGTGACAAGCATCGCATTTAAATCAGGTTGCTGGCCATTCATCATGTGTATCGTTAGCACAACAGGAATTCGAGGCCCCTCCATGCCGATATGCTAATGCTGTACACATAGAAACCAGGGCTTCATTTAAGCAAGTTGCCTTGCCATCTGTGTGTGTAAATTTCACTTTTTAACAAAATGGCTTTTGTTGCGGTTTGTACATCTTTGTGAGTCCTGGCAAGTTTCTCTTCCATGGAGGCTGTGACAACTGGCATATCAGCAGGACTTCAGTGGCAAAGATGTTGACATGTAAAGTCTAATGATATGAGGTTGCTTGTGTTCTGTGTGGAGATCTGTTGCTCCCTCTCTCTCTGTTCCACACACACACACAATTCCGCTGTGTGCAGCAGAGCGTGTGCCTTGCTGACTTAAAGACAGCACGATAAAATGTTCTTGGAAAGTGAGACTGCTTAGTCACAACTTGTGTCCTTCTCGAGAAGCTGATAGAGCTTTCCAAAGCTCTCTGTCTGTTCTCTGTCTTTGAAAATTGGGCTGTCTTTAGAGCTCCTCAAAACAAAGCTTTGTTGGTTAATCGTGTTAACTATATCATTATTTGCTCATAACTTTGCATATGAGCAAAAACAGCCATTTTGGAAAAGCATGCCTTCTCTGATTTCATTTGATGCACACCTATACTGCAGCTGGCACCAACAAAGAAATGGCATCCCTTTCCCCCATTTTGTGTCTGTGTATAAGAGAGGGATGTCTCTTCTAAGGTGGCCCCTATCACCTGTAAAATTTGCAATTACTTATCCAGGGGACACCTAACCGCAGGTTGATTATGTCGATGCCTCTAGATGTCACCAATTGTGATGACCTGAGAGAAGCCATGTTACAGCTGTCTTTTGCTGTACACGACTTCACACACCAGGTACTCTGCCTCATTCTTCCAATATTCTGAATGCTCTGTAACCATGCTCTTGAGGTGCCTGCTCCCATGATGTTGAAACAAGGTCCTGTTGTGAACCTGGCTACAAATCAGCCCAGTAGGGGTCTCTGATAAAGACATCCAAATCAGGAACATCTGTCCAGGGAATCTTTTGGCCTTCGAATCCACCAAATGCAAGTGGTGAACGCCTCCCTTGAGGAGGGAATGATGCCATCAGCCCTCAAGGAGGCAATGATAAGACCGCTCTTAAAGAAGCCCTCCTTGGATCCTCAAGTTCTGAACAACTTTCACCCAGTCTCAAATCTGCCATTTTTGGACAAGGTGATTGAGCGGGTGGTGGCGATGCAGTTGAAGGCACACTTGGAAGAAACTGATTATCTAGACCCATTTCAGTCGGGCTTCAGGCTTGGGCATGGGACAGAAAGGAATGCTGAAGGAATTGCACTGGTTACCAGTTGTTTTCTGGGCCAAATTCAAGGTGTTGGTTTTGACCTTTAAAACCCTATATGGCTCCGGCCCAGCCTATCTTAAGGTGCACCTCCAGCAACACCAGACAGGCCGCTTAACAAGATCAGCCTCGGATGGCCTTCTCTCTGTCCCATCAGCCAGGACAGCTAGACTGGTGGGGATGAGGGAGAGGGCCTTTTCTGTGGTGGCCCCCAGTCTGTGGAACTCCCTCCCTAGGGAACTCCGCCATGCCCCCTCTTTAATGAGCTTCCGCCATGCATTAAAAACGTGGTTGTTCAGGCAGGCATTTGGGGTGGGTTAGGGTATTTTAGAAAACATTTTTATTGTAGAATTTTATTGTTTTAAACTGTTTTATTATATGCTGTACATTGCCCAGAGTGGTTGGGTGAGCAGCCAGATGGACGATTAATAAATTTAATAAATAAATAAAAAGTATGAAGATGAATTCCGTGCAGACCTTTGTGAAGAGGCGGAAGAAGACAGCAACTGACTAGGCTCTGACCCTGATAGTGAGCTTTTCTACACAAGGCATTTATTGTGCTCTTGTGATTTCTTATTCATGGTTGTTTATGGGTTCTTTAGACAACATCGTAATCCTCCAGTTTTGCTTCTGTTTTTTAAGAGCATGTTCCTGTTTGTTTGTTTTTTTTAGACCCGGGAAAATGGGGTATTATTTCTGAAAGTGAAATCAAAGGTATTTTCCTACTTGTATAATTGTGATATTCCCCTACAGCACAGTGCCATCTAGAGGTTATGTAGCAGAAAAGTAGGAAAGGAAAAGCTGTTTCTGTAGAACTCAGATTTCAATTCTGTGATGAAATCAAAAGTAGATACAGCGATTAACAGCCTCATGTAGAAAAGCTCAGTGTCAGCACAGGCCTTTGGGAAAAGGAGTCTGAATCAACCCCTCCAGGAAAAAGCTCCCCCACACACACACACGCACCCTCCATTAGAAAGAATGGAGTTTGAGGCTGTGTATGGCCACCTCTTAAAATCCATTGCTGCATTAGTAGCTGGGTTCTGGCAATTGTCAGTCCCTGCTTGAGGGCAGAATGGCTCAGATAGGGGTAGAGCTTATGGATGTCATTAAGGGGCTCCTTCCCTACTCCTCCACCTAATAATTTGAGCACAGGTTCTAGTCTTATGAGCAAGGGAGAAAAATGTCTTACTCTCCACTTTCTCCACACCATGCATAATTTTATACACTTCTATATTCTCTCTTGCTTGCTTTTTTCTAAGGTACAGTTTTAACCTCTGGATGAAAGACTTTCTCAGGCTCAAGCATTCACAACTTATGATCAGCCAAGCCAAATGCAGTCAGCCAGGGGCTCAGTTAAAGTCTGGCTGCTTTCATGGAACTCCAAAAACAGGGCAGCTGTCAGACACCAGGAAAGACCCAATTCATGGCTGTTGGGGCTGCATTTAGCTTGGTGAATCACAAGTCGTGCAAGACTTTTATAGCTCAAAATGAATTGGGTTTCCTTTCTGTTTGATAAATTCCATTTCATGTGTGTTGCTGGTTGACTTCTTTGAGCTTCACCCTCACTTTTAGCGTCTCTGAAATGAGCCTTCCTTGGGGTCATTGCAAAGATGACTGAGAATGAAATGTTTACATGCTCCAAACCTTAACAAAAGGCTGGGTTATAAATTTAAATGAAAGCCTCTTGTTCTGTAGTTCTGTTACACAACACTTGTCCAAGTGTAGTACTGTCATGCCATTGGAGAGATAAACGCAAGGGTGACCTAGATAGGAGGCCGCGCATCTCATTAGCAGTCCCTTGAGTCAACTGGTCTCTGTCACTGAAGCACCCATTTTTCCAAGTCGTTGCATTTTGCTATTTATTTTTTTTTAAAACAAGGTATTGGTTGAAGATTATAGGAAAACAAGCTCAAGCTAATTAGAAGCAACAAGAGCCAATGCACTTGAGTTTAATGCAGGAAAAGGTAATTGGATGAAACATTAACGGGTATTTTTGCAGGTGCAAAAAGGGCCTGTTTGATGGCGTAGGGGCTTTGGTGTCCATCCCTCATTTCTTAGGCTCATATACAGTTTTAAAACCTCAGAGGTGTTCTTTTCTGTGATCGATTTGAGAGTTGTTCTCAATTTGCATTCCAAATCCATCCTTGCTAACTGCCGTGCCACATTATGTAGAATTGCTTTGCACATTTTGCAGGAGAAAATGTATTTTATCTCCTTCACCCTGCCTTCCGCAGCTCTAGCAAAGTTGTTTTCATCTTTTCCTAGAATGGCATAACCTGCTGTCCTCTTTCTTTAGGAGTTGCAGCTGGCTGGTCGATTATTGGTTTTAACCAGCACATTTTGGTTTTGTTTATCTGGGTTGGTTTTATTGCTCTGAGATCAGTCACAGCAAATCTGTTTTCCTCAATCCATCCAAACATGAAAGTAGTTGGCTATTTCCCATCTGATTCCTATCTGAGCTGACATTTATCCTTGATAGTTTCCATCCACAGCTCCCCACCCTCCCAAGTCTGCCAAGGACAAACCGATATCATTAGCTGGCCAATAGTTATCTGTAGGCATCACTTTCACATTCCAGACTAGGGCGAGGAGGATGCAAGTTCCTTGAATCTGATCGTTAGCAGACCACAATCCTATTGCCCGCTTCTGCCAAGAGCCTCTGCCTTTTTAGAGTGTCCATATTCTTCGAGTGCAGAGAATAGAAGGTCACACTGGATGTTGAACTTGGATCTTCCATTTGTTGTTCAGTCGTTAAGTCATGTCCAACTCTTCGTGACCCCATGGATCATAGCACGCCAGGCCTTCCTGTCCTCCGCTCTCTCCCGGAGTGTGCTCAAGTTCATATTCATTGCATCGGTGATGCTGTCTAGCCATCTCATCCTCTGCTGTCCCCTTCTCCTTTTGCCTTCAATCTTTCCCAGCATCAGGGTCTTTTCCAGGGAGTTTTCTCTTCCCATTAGGTGGCCAAAATATTGGAGCTTCAGCTTCAGTATCTGTCCTTCCAATGAGCAGTCAGGGTTGATTTCCTTTAGGATGGACTGATTTGACCTCCTTGCAGTCCAGGGGACTCGTAAGAGTCTTCTCCAGCACCACAGTTCGAAAGCATCGATACTTCGGCGCTCAGCCTTCCTTATAGTCCAGCTCTCACAGCCATACGTTACTACTGGGAAAACCATAGCTTTGATTATGTGGACCTTTGTCGGCAAGGTGATGTCTCTGCTTCTTACTATGCTGTCTAGGTTTGCCATAGCTTTCCTCTCAAGGAGCAAGCGTCTTTTAATTTCATGGCTACAGTCACCGTCTGTGGTGATCTTGGAGCCCAAGAAAGTAAATTCTGTCACTGCTTCCATTTCTTCCCCTTCTATATGCCAGGAAGTGATAGGGCCAGATGCCATGATCTTAGTTTTTTTGATGTTGAGTTTCAAACCAGCTTTTGCACTCTCCACTTTCACTCTCAGCAAGAGGTTCTTTAGATCCTCTTCGCTTTCTGCCATTAGGGTGGTATCATCTGCGTATCTGAGGTTGTTGATAATTCTCCCGGCAATCTAAATTCCGACCTCTGATTCATCCAACCCGGCATTTCTCATGATGTACTCTGCATATAAGTTAAATAAGCAGGGCGACAATATGCAGCCTTGTCGTACTTCTTTCCCAATTTTGAACCAATCGGTTGTTCCATGTCTGGTTCTTACTGTTGCTTCTTGACCCTCGTACAGGTTTCTCAGGAGACAGATAAGGTGGTCTGGTACTCCCATCTCTTTAAGAATTTGCCAGAGTTTGTTGTGATCCACACAATCAAAGGCTTTAGCGTAGTCAATGAAGCAGAAATAAGACATTTTTCTGGAATTCTCTTGCTTTCTCCATGATGCAGCGAATGTTGGCGATTTGATCTCTAGTTCCTCTGCCTCTTCAGAACTCAGCTTGTACTTCCGGTAGTTCCCGGTTCACATACTGCTGAAGCCTAGCTTGTAGGATTTTGAAAATAACCTTGCTGGCATGGCATGAAATGAGCGCAATTGTACAGTAGTTTGAACACTCTTTGGCATTGCACTTCTTTGGAATTGGAATGTAAACTGACCTTTCCCAGTCTTGTGGCCACTGTTGAGTGTTCCAAATTTGTTGGCATATTGAGTGCAGCACTTTAACAGCATCATCTTTTAGGATTTTAAATAGTTCATCTGGAATACTGTCATCTCCGCTAGCTTTGTTGTTAGTAATGCTTCCTAAGGCCCACTTGACTACACTCTCTAGGATGTCTGGCTCAAGTTCCGTGACCGCACTGTCATGGCTATCAGGGACATTAAGATCTTTCCTGTATAGTTCTGCTGTGTATTCTTTCCACCTCTTCTTAATCTCATCTGCTTCTGTTAGTTCCCTGCCTTCTTTGTCCTCTATCATGCCCGTCTTTGCACAAAACGTTCCCTTGATATCTCCGATTTTCTTGAAAAGATCTCTAGTCTTTCCCATTCTGTTGTTTTCCTCGATTTCTTTGCATTGTTCATTTAAGAAGGCCTTCTTGTCTCTCCTTGCTATTCTCTGGAACTCTGCATTCAGTTGGATATATCTTCCCCTTTCTCCTGTGCTTTTCGCTTCCCTTCTTTCCTCAGCTACTTGTAAAGCCTCCTCAGGCAGCCACTTTGCTTTCTTGCATTTCTTTTTCTTTGGGATGGATTGAGTTGCTGCCTCCTGAACAATGTTACGGACCTCCATCCATAGTTCCTCAGGCATTCTGTCTATCAGGTCTAATCCCTTAAATCTATTCCTCACCTCCACTGTATATTCATAAAGGATATGATTTAGGTCATATCTGAATGGTTTAGTGGTTTTCCCTACTTTCTTCAATTTAAGCCGAAATTTTGCAAGAAGCAACTCATGATCTGAGCCACAGTCAGCTCCAGGTCTTGTTTTCACTGACAGGATAGAGCTTCTCCATCTTTGGCTGCAAAGGACATAATCAATCTGATTTCGATATTGACCATCTGGTAATGTCCATGTGTAGAGTCGCCTCTTGTGCTGTTGGAAAAGAGTGTTTGCTATGATCAGCATGTTCTCTTGACAAAACTCTATTAGCCTTTGTCCTGCTTCATTTTGTACACCAAGGCTATGCTTGCCTGTTATCCCGGTGATTTCTTGACTTCCTACTTTAGCATTCCAGTCCCCTATGATGAAAAGGACATCTTTTTTTGGTGTTAGTTCTAGAAGGTGTTGTAGGTCTTCATAGAACCGATCAACTTCAGCTTCTTCGGCCTCAGTAGTTGGGGCATAGACTTGAATTACTGTGATGTTGAATGGTTTGCCTTGGATTCGTACTGAGATCATTCTATCGTTTTTGAGATTGTACCCCAGTACTGCTTTTCCCACCCTTTTATTGACTATGAGTGCTACTCCATTTCTTCTACGGGATTCTTGCCCACAGTAGTAGATATAATGGTCACCTGAATTAACTTCGCCCATGCTTGTCCATTTTAGTTCGCTGATTCCCAAGATGTCGATGTTCAATCTTGCCATCTCATGTTTGACCACCTCCAGCTTACCTTGATTCATTGATCTGACATTCCAGGTTCCTAAACAATATTGTTCTTTACAGCATCGGACTTTCTTTTCACCACCAGACACATCCACAGCTGAGTGTCCTTTCGGGTTTGGCCCAGCCACTTCACTCTTTCTGGCGCTACTTGGAAATACCCTCTGCTCTTCCCCAGTAGTATATTGGACACCTTCCGGCATCATATCTTTTAGCCTTGTGATACGTTCCATGGGGTTCTCTTGGCAAGAATACTGGAGTGGGTTGCCATTTCCTTCTCCAGTAGACCACATTTTGTCAGAACTCTCCTCCATGACCTGCCCGTCTTGGGTGGTCCTGCACGGCATAGCTTATGGCTTCACTGAGTTACGCGAGGCCCTTCGCCACAACAAGGCAGTGATCAATAAAGGGGGGATCTTCCATATTGTTATATAATTCAGTCGCTTGTAACCAGGGTTGTCTACCATGTCTAAACTCAATTATTTCTGTGTGTGTTATAAGGATGAATGTTGCCACGAAGCTCTTGTTTTTCTCTTCAGCTGCTATGGTTGAAAGCCAGTCTAAATATCACACTTGCCAAGAAGACGCCAGTCCCCTTGGTGATCACCTCGCACTGCTCCCAGTATCAACTAGTACTCATCCCATGACCTGGGGCTATGATGTTGTGAGTTTCCCTGTTCCCTCTGGAGAGTGTCATTGACAAGGCTGGATAAATTAGCAACATGGTGGCTCCAAGTAATGTGGAGAGTTGTATGAAAATGATACAACCAGGGGATGGAAAACTGGCCAAGACGATGTCAATCCCTGTAGTGGCGTAATGGCTAGAGTGGCTAACAAGACTTGCTCTGCAGGTGGTATGATTGGAGGAGTAGCAGAGATGCTTTTTCTTGTTGTTGCTAACTTTGTTGTAACTGGAGATACAAGTTCTGGATCCTTTCTGCGAGCTGAATAAACATGCCGTTTGCATCCTTTTTATAACCTGTCTTTTTTTTTGCTTGCTGAGCAGAGGATGTGCACCAAGATCGGCAGATGTGGCACTGGGGCCAAGGCAGTGGCTAGCTTTATTTAAATCTAGACCTCAGGGGCCCTGAAAGCAGTGGCTTGAGTTCGAAGCTGGAGCCCTGTAGTGGAGCAAGTAGAAGGTATTGCTGTGGTGACTGAGAAGAAGGCCGAAGCCTCAAGTATTTATACCAGGACAGTCAAAATAGAGGCTTGATATGTCTGTCTATTTCTGGGGCTGGTGTTAAAGGCTGCTGTTTGCAGTGTTGCCTGAGGAGAGCTATGTGGCCCAAGTGCACCGTCCAGGATAGTTCACTTAGGCTAGGTCCCAGGTTCAGAACCCGAGATTCCTGCTTTGAGCCTTGGAGTCCCTAGCACTGGGTTCATCAGCGTGGTGCCTTTGGGCACCATTGTGCCCACAGACCCCTCTCTTGGCACCCGTCAGGCTTTCTAGCCCTCCTGAATTGTATTTTATTTCTTAAGATTTTTTATTTTTTTAAATGTTTGTTTTTAACCTGGGAGGCTGGCATGAGGTAAAGCGAAGTGCTGCCCTCCAGCACCATCTTTATTTGGGTTCAAAAGAGTGATTTTGTGTTCTGGAGTTTAGAGCCCACCTCTGCCTTGTACTTAGGTTCTCGGGCAAATTACATTTCTTTTAGTCTCACCAGGTAGCCTTCTCGGAAATGAGTGATTTGAGACTGGTTGTGCCCACCATGGCAGGTGGGCATGGCAGTTATCTTTAGGCATCACTTTCACATTCCAGACTAGGGCGAGGATGCAAATTCCTTGAATCTGGTCAATAGCAGACCACAATCCATTTTATGAACAGACAACCTGCCCCATGGCAGCCATTTTGTGAGAGCACCCACAACACTCTCTCAAGATTCCAGATGTGCCCACTGACCCAAAAAGTTTGGGGTTCCAGCTTTAGCAGAACAGTACAAGCAAAGTGTATGAGGCTCTGAAGAAATTTGAGGTAAGAGATGTATTTGGCCTGTAAATGCATTCTGTGCTTGGATACAGGATGATGAAAGCCATTGTGATTTGCTTATGAAATCAACTGGATTTTCTAATGTTTACTGTTCTTGGTTTTTTTAAATTGTTTTCCAGAGCACTTCTTATTTGCAAAGTGCTTATTTGGCCTCACAACAACCACACAAAGTAGAACATGATTGTTTCTATGTTAGCATCTGAAAAATGAAGGTTAAAAGACTTTTGGCCATTTGCCCAAGGTTTAAAGTCTTCCTTCAAAATGCCATGTTTTGATCCTGTTTGGAAATGTTTCTTGTCATAGGAAGCTGCCATATACCGTGTTAGTATCTTTTTCTGAGTCTTCTCATCCATTAACGAATGTGTGCACCCGTGCAAAAACAGTGAAGCGCCTTGAGGCCTCCTTTATGATAGATAAACATTTCTCTGTGTAAGACATCTCTATGCCTCCAGCTCTGCTCCTTTTTTATTTTAAATTCTGCATATAATGTTCCCTTGTCTACTCAGAAAGGACTGGTAGATTTAAATTATTTTAATAGGCAATGTATAGCAGTGAATTAAAGGTAAGCAGCAATGGGTTTCTTCTGGCATAATTTATATCTACCTGCCAGAATAAGCCACTTCCTCTGTCTTTTAATTCTCTGTATACATCCCTGATTAGGAGGCATCAGACTTAATCATGTTATGTTAGCTTTCAATTTGAGGACTTAGCTTTTATTTTCCTTCTGGTTTGTTAAGCACCAAATAACTAAATACTTCCTTCTGCTTAATCTACCCCCCACCCCCGAATCAACAAGATCAATATTAATTTGCCCATTTTCTACTAACTCCTCTGTGATCTCAGTCTGAAATCCCTCTCTTGTGCAACTTACCTGTATTTTCTCCAGGTAATCACTTTAGTTCCTAATCATTAACTTGAGTGCTGATTCTCTCCCCCCTGCCCCCAATCCCACAGGACATTAGCTTTCATATCTGGTTGGCTGCCAATTTCAAGGGTAGTTTCATGTATTGTAGAGGTACAGCAGGTACATCTAAGAACTTTGCAACTTTTTCAGAGCGTTGTCTTCTGAGTTAGGAAATTTTCCCAATGTAACCTCAAAGGCGGAAAGGTTTGGCAGAACCATTTTCAGCTCCGTCCTGAATGGCTGGTCAAAAAAGAGGGGAAAGGAAAAGGAAAAACTCTGTGTTTGAACATGATTTGAACGTCTGCAATAATTTATTCTCAATAAGTCTAATTCCTGATATATGTTGTCCCCACTGGGAAGGGAGTTGAATTTAATCTGAGCTGAAAATAGATTTGAAAATTGAAAGGTTGTGAGTGAAAATGGCACAGTTCCATCCCACTGGTTAATCTGAGCAAGTAGCAAAATATATGTGATCTCACTTTTATTATCTCGCTTATCAAAATGACTTTCCAAATATTTGCATAGGAAATGGCATATGGAAATAAAATCTGCCAACCACCATGGGCAAGAAATGTCTTAGTTCAAGAGTGGAGAACCTCAGGCCCCGGAGCCAAATCTGGCCCCCCTGGGGTCCCCAGATGGCCGTGCCCTTTCTCCCTAGGCTTTTGTGCAGTTTTTTCTCATTCTAAAAGGTTGAAATGCCTTTTCTAAGGCTTAGTTAGTGGCAGTAAGAGCTTTAAGCTACATATGCTTCTTATGGTGGATTTTTTTGTATTTTTGGCCTGACTGCTTTTGCCTCCAGCCCCTCTCACCACTGGAATGCCCCCCGCCCCCGAGAGTGTCTCCAAAACTGAATTTGGCCCTCGGACTGAAAGTGGTTCCCCATCCCTGTCTTCAGTTGAAGATGACCATGTTGTGGCACCTTTGTGCCAAAGACATAGGAAGGTGTTGCTATGAAACGTTGGTAGGGCCACACCTAAGTACCTGGGCTTTTTGTTTTACTGTAACCCCAGGATCATTTATGGTTTCATTAACATAAGAACATAAAGAGCCCTGCTGAATCAGACAGAGTTTCATCTAGGCTAGCATCCTGCTTCCTATGCTGGCCAATCAGAAACCTCATGTCTAAGATTTAGGAAGTTATATACCACTCAGTCCTGGGAAGTCCTCATTTGGATTATTGAGCTCTACTTTGGCCACCATATTTCAATTCAGAGGGCAGTTGCATGGGTGCTACAGAAAGAGAAAGATGGAAGAACCTGGTTGTGTTTAGCTTTTAAAAAAAGATAATGAAAGGACAATGTGTTAGGTTTTTAGATAACTAGAGCAGAAACTCAGAAAGAAGATAGGCCAGCCATCTTATTTCATAGGACAGGAATATTTCCTTGAATGTTGGGAAGGTCAAACACAAGTGAATATTAAAAAGAACATGTTACTTCCAAAGGTAGTGAAACAAGATATCTATAAAGTTTTCAGAAGCACATTCCTGGGAGGTTTCCAAGAAAAATGGGTTAAGGAATCTCACCTTAGGTCAGAGTTGAATTGGAGATCCGGTAGGATCCTTGCCTTCTCTAAGGCTGCAGTCCCATGCAGACTTACCTAGGAGCAAGCCTAATTTAACACAGTGGGACTTACTGCTGAGTCAACATGCATGGGGTTACATTGCATGATTCTCATTCACTGTGGCAGGAAAAGTGTTACTGTGTATTGGCCAATTTGGTGGTCTCTTTCAGCCTTGGATGCCATGATACCAATGCTTAGAAAAAGTTCTACAGGATTGCATTGAACACTGAGTCAGAAAAGTGTGTTGTCTTGTAATGTATGAATGGTAGCATCTCCTTTTTCCCAGCTCTCATTCACATACTGGGAAGCTGCTGGGCATGGCAGCTTCCCAGTGCAGAGGGGATCCTGGGCAAACAAGTCAACCATGCTGTCATCCATATAGGTTTCCTTCCAATACAATTAATCGTAATGTTTTAACTCAAGTGTAAAGTGCCCCTCCATCTCATATGTGACACAGTCTTTACGTATGCCATATTCAGGTTCATCTTTCACCACCTCTCCTGGATTGCATTCTGGAGAGTTCCCAACCTTTGCAGTCTGGGTGGTGGGTGGGGAGATGCAGTTCCTGGCCACCAAAGTATCACTCCAGCCAAATCCTTCTGAATATTATTCACTGTAGAGAAATATTGTCTGGAGTTGCAAGCTGTTTCCTTTCCATTATCTTGACACATCTTCTGCTGTTCTTCGAAATACATGTTCAGCGTTGGAGGATGCGCCCCTTTCTTTTTGATGCCGATAGTGCAAGTCTCAGAGTCTCTCTTTCTGTCTTTCTGGATCCAAAAGGAATTATCAGCCTCTGCTCATTAGCAACTAGCTAAGGCGCTTGAAGTCCATGGATAATTGTTTTAGATGGGATGCGGGTTCTCATTTGAATGAGCCTCGTGTGTAATTGTGCAGTTCCTTGGGGAGGTGCATGATGAAAAAGCAAATCATGTTACCTTTAACCAGCTAGCAATTAATTTCAGCCAATAAAATAAATCCGCCTAGAGGGCCTTAGGCCAATAACATGTCTGTTGTTCTCTTTCAATTGGTGCATTTAAAATGGTGCAAATCTGTCTTGTCACAATTCCTCAAATCTGTTTGGTGTTTATATAATGCTAGCACAATGGTTACCATTATGATGGGCAGCACCAGTGTGAAGGGAGGGCTTGTACATTGCAAGGACCTCTCATAGGGAGAGGAAGGGCATCTCTGTGCAGGCACACATCGCACCACTTGTGAGATTCTGGCAAAGGGATGGTTGAGCCACCAATCACAGGGATGGTTTCCTCAACACAACAACTTCCCCTTTACTTCTCCCATTGGAACACATGAAAACTGTTCACTTTGATGGGAGAAAGGAAAGGGGTGTACTTGCAGCTACCTTTCAGTTGAGGCATTGGTTTTCAACTGATGAGTTAGGGCCCACAAGTGGGTTATGTCCTGAGTTGAGGTGGGTCATTCAAATTGCACCACCCACTTTTCTTTTTTTGTTGGCTTCGGAACATAGGGAGCTGCCTTCTACTGAGTCATTTAGCTCAGTTTTGGCAATACAGACTGGTAGAAGCTCTCCAGAGCTTCTGATGGTGGTTTTTCCCAGCCCTGCCTGGAGATGCTGGGAATTGAACCTGGGACCTTCTCTATGCAAAGCATGTGCTCTGCCACTGAGCTACTGCCCCTTCTCCCTTGCTTCTTTGAGTTTCTCTGAACAGAGCTGTGTGTGTGTGTGTGTGTGTGTGTGTGTTTGCTTTAAGGAACAGAGAGAAGGTGACGAGATGCAAAGTGAAGACTAGCTTCCTTTACCATCTTAAGAGTTGCATAGAGGAGGGAATTGTGGCAGCTGCATCTTTTCTCACCCCTGTATTGGCAAACTGCAGGTACCCCAACTCCCTTTTCTACCCAACCATCAAAGGGGCAGGAGCCCTGCTGGTCCTTCTTGGCATTTGGTCACTGAGAGACAGTAGCAGAAAGACAAGACATGTTAGGTTGGAAAATAGGGTCCTTATGTTATAAGTTAGAATCAAAGGCTAAAGATCACTGGGATGGGGGCTGTCCGCTGCTGGAAAGCTCAGCCATTGGGACTTGAACCTGCTCCTGTCTGCATACGCTGAGTTGCAATTATTGGCCAAACCATAAGAATAACCATAAGACCCTTGTCATGGTCAGATCACTATCTGGTGACATTGGACTTCTCAGTTCCACAACCCCTCCGCAGGGGTGGAGGACCCATTAAAATGGTCCTCCCCAGGCGTCTTATGGATCCAAATGGATTCCTGAACGCACTTGGGGATTCTCTGGGGCACGCCAACGGCCACTCGGTCGAGACCCTGGTGGGTGGCTGGAATGCCGCAATCACTGGGGCATTAGATCGGGTGGCTCTGAAACCCTGAACAGGGCTCGGACTGCACCATGGTTCAATCCGCGGTTACGAGCTCTGAAACAGGAGGTGAGACGGCTAGAGCGCCGGTGGCGGAAGTCTCGCTCCAAAGACGATCAGACACGGGCTAGAGCTGTATCTTCAGCCTATCACGTGGCGGTGAAGGCAGCAAAAAAGGAATATTATGCTGCCTCTATCGCGTCTGCAGAGCGCTGTCCCAGGAGGCTGTTCCAAGTGGTCCGGAGCCTGGTCGGTCCTGTGGCTCTGGAACCACTGGAGCATTCTGAGGCCTCCTGTGAGGCCTTGGCAAGGCACTTTGCAGATAAAATTGATCAGATTAGGTGTGTTACTCTGCACGCTGTGGATACAGTTAGTGAGCAAGAGGCGGCCTGTGGCAAACCGGTTTTGTGGGATCGGTTCCAACTTCTTCCTCCTGATGAAGTGGACAAGGTGCTTTCATCTGTATGGCCGACCACCTGCTTACTTGATCCTTGCCCATCTTGGCTCATTATGGGCTGCAGAGAGA
Source organism: Heloderma suspectum (assembly GCF_057233095.1). Taxonomy (NCBI): domain Eukaryota; kingdom Metazoa; phylum Chordata; class Lepidosauria; order Squamata; family Helodermatidae; genus Heloderma; species Heloderma suspectum. The sequence goes on along the minus strand of NC_139467.1, from coordinate 33,578,474 downwards.
GACTGGGTGAGGGGATCAGGGCGGTGGTGAATGCCTCCCTTGAGTAGGGAGTGATGCCATCAGCCCTCAAAGAGGCAGTGATAAGACTGCTCTTAAAGAAGCCCTCCTTGGATCCTCAAGTTTTGAACAACTTTCGCCCAGTCTCAAATCTGCCATTTTTGGACAAGGTGATTGAGCGGGTGGTGGCGGTGCAGTTGAAGGCACACTTGGAAGAAACTGATTATCTAGACCCATTTCAGTCGGGCTTCAGGCTTGGGCATGGGACAGAAACGGCCTTGGTCACCTTGGTAGATGATATGAGGAGGGCTCTGGATAGGGGTGAATGCTCCTTCCTTGTTCTCCTCGACCTCTCAGCGGCTTTTGATACCGTTGACCACAGTATCCTCCTGGACCGCCTGGAGGGGTTGGGCATTGGAGACACCGTATTGTGGTGGTTCCAGTCCTTCCTCTCCGGCAGGTACCAGAGGGTAGCTCTGGGAGAGGGGGTTTCGGACCCGTGGCCACTTGTGGGGTGCCACAGGGTTCCATCCTCTCCCCGATGCTATTTAACATCTTTGTGAAGCCGCTGGGAGCTATCATCAGGAGGTTTGGGGTGCAGTGTCATCAGTATGCGGATGACACGCAGCTCTATCTCTCATTCAAATCTTCACCAAGGTTGGCTGTAGAATCCCTGTCCAAATGTCTGGAGACAGTGAGTGGCTGGATGGGGAGGAATAGGCTGAAGCTGAACCCTGACAAGACCGAGGTACTTTTGGTGGGAGACAAGAGGAGGTTGGGGGATGTTGACCTGGTGTTGAATGGGGTACGGCTACCCTTGAAAGACCAGGTCTGCAGCCTGGGGGTCATTTTGGACTCCCAGCTGTCCATGGAGGCTCAGGTGTCAGCTGTGAGCCGGACAGCGCTGTATCAACTCCATCTGATACGGTGGCTGCGCCCCTTCCTTCCCGACCATCTGCTCCCATCGGTAGTACATGCCCTGGTCTCTTGTTTAGACTACTGTAATGCGCTCTACGTGGGGTTACCCTTGAAGACGGTTCGGAAACTGCAGCTGGTACAGAACGCGGCGGCTCGCCTGATTAAAGGCAGCCGCCGGCGAGATCACATCACTCGAGTTCTGAAGGAGTTGCATTGGTTACCAGTTGTTTTCTGGGCCAGATTCAAGGTGTTGGTTTTGACCTTTAAAACCCTATATGGTTCCAGCCCAGCCTATCTTAAGGAGCGCCTCCAGCAGCACCAGACAGGCCGCTTAACAAGATCAGCCTCGGATGGCCTTCTCTCTGTCCCATCAGCCAGGACAGCTAGACTGGTGGGGACAAGGGAGAGGGCCTTTTCTGTGGTGGCCCCCAGTCTGTGGAACTCCCTCCCTAGGGAACTCCGTCATGCCCCTTCTTTAATGACCTTCCGTCGTGCATTAAAAACGTGGTTGTTCAGGCAGGCATTTGGGGTGGGTTAGGGTATTTTAGAAAATGTTTTTATTGTAGAATTTTATTGTTTTAAACTGTTTTATTGTACGTTGTACATCACCCAGAGTGGCTGGGTGACCAGCCAGATGGGCGATTAATAAATTTAATAATAATAATAATAATAATAATAAGAAGAAGAAGAAGAACATAAGAAAAGCCCTGGTGGATCAAACCAAAGGCCTATGTAGTCCATTCAGCTTCACGGGATGACCCTGGGAGAAAGTGTGAGGGAATGTTGGAACTTGTCCTCCTGTCTATCTATCTACTTTTACTCACACATATGCATAAGTAATTAATTAAATACAATATTTAGTTCAGGTAGCATGAGGACTAGGATATTGGGCATACTGCAGGAGGTTTTAAAAACAGAATTGAATGGGAGTGAGAGATACTCTGGATGTATGTTTCTTCATTAGTGTGAACCTATTTGAGTCTGTTAGTAAAATAAATAATACAGTGAGTAACTTAGATATGTGTCTCAAGGCTGTGGTCCTACATGACATTCATGCTCAGGCAGTCCAAAAGCCAGCATCTATCATGCCAACATGTCTACTAGTAAATCTGACAGCGGTTGTGCGATGTGTAGGCTGGTTCTCATTGAACAATGCAGGTGGACCTGTGATTAATTAGTTCTGCCTATGAATTCAGAAGGATGAGCAGCTGACAAGACAAAACAGATTGAGATGTCTTACAGCCAGCTTTATGGACAAATCTTGTTAATGCTGTCCTTTAAAGATTTTTTCTTGGTGAAATAAGAAATGGAGCATCTTTATTTTCCATTTTTTTAAAAAGTCTCAGAGCAGCTTCTTCAGAGTTCTGTTAACTTGACAATCTGCAAAACAGGAAAAGCCACACGAGAAAGCAAGGTTGAATTAACCACTAAGCAAAGTACACAAAAGAGAAGGGCTCTACCACCACCCCCTCCAAAGAAGCCAAATCTGTATTATCATCCTTTTCCTCCCCTCTATCTTCAATGTTCAGAAATGAGCACTGGTGTTTATGTAGCCAAAATGGCTCATAAGGCAGGCATCAGCAGCTGTGGGGAAATCCTAAGGTGTGTAGAAGAACAAGAAATGTTTAGGGGGGAAAAAAACCTAAGTGGGAGGGAACCCAAAACCAGCCCATTGAGGACTGAGCATGCTCAGTGGCCATAGAATCCTGACCTACTGGTGGGTGGGGGAGAATGGAAAACAAAGGGAAGGGGAGTGGAGTGGAATGGAATGGAGTATCCTGGAAGAAGGCATTGCTGGCTGGCTGGCTGGAATGAACACTGAACAGGAGCATTCTGCAGATGTTGCAACCTGCAACATTTTGTTGCAAGTTCCACTTTTACTCAGATGTCATGGTAAGAAATATTCAGAATGAATATGTGTGCATTTAATTCAATTTCATTTAGTTAGTGCTTTAGCTCTCCTACATATTGGGATTCATAGCTATCCCCCGAAAGATCCACACATGTGTAAAATGCTTCCACTACAAAACAGGCATAGGACTTCTTCCTGTAAATACCTGGCTACATCACGCAGGACTAACACATCAAATGCACAAGACCTTTGGCAGTTTGACTATATGAATTGCATTTCCCTATTTTAAAACACAGACTTTAAGAGATGGTGTCGTATCGGTGTATAACAAGTTGTTGTTGTTGTTCAGTCGTTCAGTCGTGTCCGACTCTTCGTGACCCCATGGACCATAGCACGCCAGGCCTTCCTGTCCTGCGCTCTCTCCCGGAGCGTGCTCAAGTTCATACTCATTGCATCGGTGATGCTATCTAGCCATCTCATCCTCTGCCGTCCCCTTCTCCTTTTGCCTTCAGTCTTTCCCAGCATCAGGGTCTTTTCCAGGGAGTTTTCTCTTCGCATTAGGTGGCCAAAATATTGGAGCTTCAGCTTCATTATCTGTCCTTCCAATGAGCAGTCAGGGTTGATTTCCTTTAGGATGGACTGATTTGACCTCCTTGCAGTCCAGGGGACTCGTAAGAGTCTTCTCCAGCACCACAGTTCGAAAGCATCAATTCTTCGGCGCTCAGCCTTCCTTATAGTCCAGCTCTCACAGCCATACGTTGCTACTGGGAAAACCATAGCTTTGATTAGATGGACCTTTGTCGGCAAGGTGATGTCTCTGCTTCTTACTATGCTGTCTAGGTTGGCCATAGCTTTCCTCCCAAGGAGCAAGCGTCTTTTAATTTCATGGCTACAGTCACCGTCTGCGGTGATCTTGGAAGTATAACAAGACTATTATGTAAAAGAAAATGTGGGACACAGAAAAACAGCTTCCCTAGCTAACGTATTGTTCTACAGTAAGAGGGTCAGTTGCCCTGTGTTCTTAAGCCCCCAACCACAACAGAACACAATTTTAAAATCTGAGGATTAAATTAAAAGGATATTAAGGTCAGATCCCAATTGAGATGAATGGGTAAAATGTACTTATGCATAGCCAAGATATTTAGCGGGATGTCAGTGAGTCTTATACATGTCTATTCAGAGGCAGTTCTGTGAGACTTACTCCCAGGTAGGTATTATAGGTTGATGCAGCAATTAAGATAAGGGTTGATATTATTGTTCTCCCCTTCAAGAGACTTTTTAGGTTGGGAGAAAAATATGAATGATTAAGGTATGGGAGATCTCTGGAGTCTATCATTACCCCTTATTTGATTTTCTTTCTGTATAGTGTTACCTCTATAAGCCTTGATACCGTTTCATTTTTTTAAATACTACATTGAAGATGAAATTGGCAAATATATGCTGCTGTCTTTAAAAAAAAAATCCCGATTACTTAATTGGATCCCGAATGCCACAAAATCCCCCATATGAAGTGTTAATTAAAACATGGCTAAAATAATGAACGTGTGTTAATGCCCCACCTTTCTTCAGGGAAGGGCATTCCCTGGATGTGGATAGCCACTCTAATGGCTCTGCTATCCTTAGTGATTGGGATGTGGTGTAGTATTAATATGGAGGTCTCATCCAGAGGGCATTATCAGTTACGGTGTGACATTAAAAGATTTATCTGGATAATTGGCAGGTGTTCATTTGGTTTTCTTGTTTATTAGTAGAATTAATAGTTGGCAGTTGTTGCCAAAAAATCTCTCCCCTTTGGTCAGTGACAGCCGAGCCCAAATGCTTCTCTTTTTTTATTCTAAAGAGGTAGCTGTGTTAGTCTGTTACAGCAAGCACAAAAAATAATCTTATGGCACCTTAAAGACCAAAAGATGTATTATCTGTGAAAGTATCTGTCATAATAAATGTTAGTCTTTAAGGTGTTGCAAGCCTCCTTTTTGTGTCTGCTTTCTGATTATTGTCTGTGAGATCATCAAGGCTAGAGACTTACATCCGTGATTTTGAAAATGTTTAAATATGCATCAGATTCATTATGACACAAAAGAGGATGCACACCATCTTTGACATGTTGGCCTCATCTTTCCCTTATTCCTGGTACAACTAGAGGGGAATGCATGGTGAAGGTGCTAATGAAGGTGACTGTATTTCTTGAAGACATGTTTGTGTATGTTTAATATCTGGGTACACATAAATAAAGTCTCTGTGAATCAGAATTTTGTCTGCATTGCCCAGGTTGAGTCACTGCAGCACTTCAGAGTTATAGTAAACCTGGCAGGAAAATATCGAACCCTGCCATGACATGTTGGCTTTTTTCAATGACAACTTCAATAGAGTGACCATCTGATGAGTAGCTGTTCTGTTGTTTTGATTCAGAAGAATATATATGTTCTATAGAGGCAACAAAAATGATAAAAATGATAGTGTGTGTGTGTGTATATATATATATGTGTGTGTGTGCGTGTGTGTGTGTGTGTAAATATACTCTATAGATGTATATTTATGTTTTCTAAGTGCTGCCACTGTTGACTTGGCCACATACATAAGAGAGGGCATGTTTGGAGACAGGGAAGTTGCACCCAATTTTTGTATGATCTTTAATTATAAAAGAGGATGTGTGTCTGTCCATTCATCCATCAGTGCCATAGCCTGCACAACTCTGAAACTTAGACACCTGAAACTTGGCGTGCATATTAAAGGGACCCTAGGGGGATTATTTTCTTTTTTTAAATGCATTAATTTAAATTAATTTAAATGTGTGCATGCAGGTTGAAGCCAGGGAAAATTAGTAGACTGAGGGGCAGAGTTATATGCCTGCCCCTCCCCCCTGCTGTGGTGCAGCCCCCCCTGCAGGGAATGTAGTGGACAGACCCCTCTCTCGGGGACTTAATGGGGTACATGATGACAGGGGCCATGCCTAGGGTTGCCAGTGGGTATGGCTTCGCTCAGACAGGGCAGGCATAATGGGTCCAACTCTGACAGGTATATAAGTTTCCTTGAAGGCTTCGCTGTATAAAATGAAGGGTTAGCCCAACCCTAGCAAAGCCGGGTCCATTTGCCAGTAAGAACATAAGATGAGCACTGTTAAATAGGACCAACATTCCACCCAGTCCTGCATACCATGCTTGTAGTGTCCATTTCAATGTTTATGGAAGCTGACAAGTAGGGGATGAAAGCACCTACCATCTGCCACTGTTTTATCCTCTGGCACGTGGTATTCAGAGGTATATAGCACTTGAACGTGGATATTCTATTGATATGTGTCAGCTAAGAGCCGCTGATAGACTTTTCCTCCTCCTCTTCCATGGTTTTGTCTAATCCTTTCTTTAAAGCCACCTAAGCTGGTGGCCATCACTGCATCTTGTGGCAGCAAGTCCCATAAATAAATTAGGTGTTGTGTGGAGTGCGATGTTTTGTCTGACCTGACTATACTGCCCATCAATTTCATGGGGTGACCCAGAGTTCTAGCATTTATGAGTGAGGGAGAAAGATGGAAACTGAAGGATTGGTATTGATTACCAATATATGATAAATAAATAAATTCCAACAAAAATGAGAATTTCAGTGCTAAAGGACAAGACTCTTGGGGCTTTTTCGTTTAGGTGGGGAAGAGAAGGCTAAGGGTTGATATGACAGAGGTTCACAAAATTATAAATGATGTGGCGAGATTGCAGAGATAAATGTATTTGATATTGACTTCTGCAAATAAGATCCTGTACACCCAATCAGCTACCTACCCTGTAGTTAGGGGGTGTGAATTTTGTTTGGTCTGCATTTTTAAGCAAAATAACCCAAACTAATATGTGAATTGGAACATAGTTAGCCTTTTTATTATTCATAGAATCATAGAATAGTAGGGTTGGAAGGGGCCTACAAGACCATCGAGTCCAACCCCCTGCTCAATGCAGGAATCCAAGTCAGAGCATCCCCAACAGATGGCTGTCCAGCCTCATCTTGAATGCCTCCAGTGTGGGAGAGCCCGCTACCTCCCTAGGTCATTGGTTCCATTGTCGTATTACTCTAACAGTCAGGAAGCTTTTCCTGATGTTCAGCCGAAATCTGGCTTCCTGTCACTTGAGCCCATTATTCCATGCCCTGCACTCTGGGATGATCGAGAAGAGATCCTGGCCTTCCTCTCTGTGACAACCTTTCAAGTACTTGAAGAGTGCTATCTTATCTCCCCTCAGTCTTCTCTGTTTTATTAGTATACTCTGCCTTGGGAGGGCTTCTGCCCTGAAAAGTGACCAAGAAATATTTCAGATTAATTAATTAATTCTGATTGTGCACTCCTCTGCATTTTGCAAGGGAGTTCTCAGCTCAAAAATGCATACAAAAATGCATATTTAAGGGGGAAATATGTACAATTCAAATACAAAATTTCAAGTTTTTTCTTAAAAAGTCACAGAAAATGGAACTGAAGAGACTTATGAGTGAATGAATGAGAAATGGAGGCCACAATCCTATGCAGGCTTAGACAGAAAAAAGTCCTACAACTCCCAGCATGCCCCAGCCAGGATTGCCCCCTGACATGGACTGGAAATAGACTGAGCTGTCCATCTCTACCTGTAGCAAATGGAGTGAGGTTACATTTAACATGTATACAATAATGAGCTCATGGAATAGAACTTTGGTAAACAAATCAGATGGGTCAACACCATCATCATATTTATATACTTTTGTGAGCCGCTTTGGGGACCTTTTTAGCCAAAAGGCAGCATAGAAATAAACTATGACATGACGTGACTTACTGAGATACCACATCTATTGCATACTGACAGTAGACATGGGTGCAGTGTTGTGCAGTTCCACACGCTCATGAATACTGTCAAGATATGTGCTGAAAAGAAGTAGTATTTAATATTAGTGTCCTTCTGGGGATCCTGTTAACCTTAGACATTTGGGGTTTCCTTTCCGAACATATATTAATTCACAAAATTGCAGTTTCCCTACCATTCAATTTATAACGGAAGATATAAGTGCTTTGGCGTAATATCTGTTTGTTTTTAATCTCAGGGTTCATTAATTGCAAAAAAGGAAGTCACTAGCAATTTTATAATTGGTATTATCTATCTTAAGCCCTCTTTAGAAAACACCCTTGTTTATGGCTATGACAGATGGCTCTAAATCATGAGCAAATGATGATAGGACATCTGCAATAGGTAGTTTTAAATGGATAATTTTGAAAGTTTAGTTGACCCCAGCCCCTTAAAGCTGTTATGAATTGTTTGGCAGCCAAAATACTTCAGTCCAGCATATACGTGTGCTGGACACAGTTTTGTCTGGAGGTTGCGAAAGCCAACACTTAGGACTGAGTTGCAGGTCAAATTTAGTTATTCATAAATGCATACTTACTTCTGCCCTAAAGACTCACCATGCAGCTTACAATAATGAAATCACAAAATCCAGCACATTCCCATTGTAAAACAGTAAAAATCTTAAAATAACAAGCATTAAAAACAGGCACAGCAATTTAACCAGCAGAGGAGCCTGAATGGAACAAACATTAAAGCTGACATCACACCCCACCCGAAGCATGTTGAAATAATTTTTTTAAAGTCCTTAGCTTGCTTCCAGATGATCAGTAGGAAACAGGCTTTGGGAGGTATCTTCCTTATGGGTTGTGTGGTTGTGCTCACCGTGACAACAAAGAAAAAGAAATGCCATTAAAACATCTTGTATTGAGCCATTGCATTAACCATTGCTTTTCCCCCCATTGCCAGCCTGTTTCTCTTTGAGACTCTTAACGAGAGGGAGGAAGTTATTAAAGAGTACAGTCATTCTCCTAACAAACCTCCACCTCCCAAGTCTGGTGCCTGTCATATGTTAGATGACAACTCCCATCATCCCCAACCATCATGATGGGATTGATGGAATTATAGTACAATGCATCTGGGAAGCACCAGATTGGGGAAGGGCGTCGTAGCCAGTCAATTTATTCTTATTCTATCCTTCTGCCATGACCCCGGAGTCCAGCAGTGACATGGACTCTGAGGCCGAAAATCCAGTAGTGCCAACAGAGGAAACTCCAGGTTTGAGCACCACTGCAGAACTGCCAGAGATCCCTGAGCCTGAGCCTCCAGAGACCCCAAAGCCTATCCCCAGCACTGGACCAGCATTGTCATCTACAGGAGCCCCACATTCGAGGAAGCCAGTGTGCCAATGCCAGAAGCATGCCAGGCATGAACTCTTGGAGAGATGGAGGAGTGCTAGGCTACAAGCCAGAGACCTGTCCCTTTAAGGCTTCCATTCTGAAGCAAAGTGTGGATTCCGGGACTGCAGCATAAAAGCCTTCAGCCTGGTCTCAGACTTGATGGAGCGAGTTGCTCACTAGGAGCTCTCCTTGGCCTTGGCTCTGGGCCCGGCCACTTGCTGCCCGGCCACTTGCTGCCCAGAATTGATCCCCATGGGCTTCTGCTTGATCTTGAAAAGGACATCTTCTCTCAGACTTGAGTAAGGAAAGGTCCAGGGTAAGGGAAACTTGCAAACAGAATCGTACGTACGATGAGACTTCCTGCCTCCTATCGGTAGCTTCCCTCTTCCATGAATTCTCCTCATTCCTTCTTGGCTCCAGCCCCAATCCCTGGAAACTTCACCCAGTTGCTAAGATCCTGGCACCAGGGGGCTGTGACGTGACAGCCTTGGGAGTGCTGGTATTTGCCTCTCTGCATGTATGACTGTTACGTTTCAAAGAGCAGAAGGGCAAGGGTGAGTGTACTCAGTTATGCAAAGGGCATTTGGCAAAGCCTGTCCGTTGCCTACTTCTGGATTTCTGGGGCAGACCTCAATAGATGTCTCCCATAGTTGAGGGACCTTGAATTGAGAATACTTGCTCTTAACTGTAAATGTGTGAAGTTATTTCTAGAAGGTGGAAGGAAAAAGGGGGCAATTGCGGTTGAGTATACTGGTGTTTTCACAGGGTGGAGGAGTGGTGCAGACTTTGTATTGCTTCACTTTCCTATTGTTCTTATCCCTCCACCCTCACCCCAAGTTTTTCTCTCTGATCCCCATAGGGAGGCTTATCACATAGTGGTGAAAGAAAAGGAGTGGATTGAGGGCATAGGGCTCATTCATTTAGTACCAAATGATGGTTTGGCATTGTGTCTGAACCAGTTCTGTGGGTGTGTGTTTGGAGGGCTAGAATATAAATGAAATAAATATGCTTCATTTTCCCCCACTCTTATTTATGGTGGTACTGCATTGACCAGACAGAGATGCTTCATTGCATTCACTCTGACAAAAGCTACGTTCTTGTGCTATCGTCTCTTTCTTCTTTATTTTCTTTCTTTCTTTATTGGTTTTATTTCACAGACAATACTTCCATAGAAAAGAAACAGAGTTAAAATGAAATATCACCTACCATGGTTGTGATTGCAAATTTCTTTGGTATCCAGAACATTTGTCACTTATCACTAATATTTGGTTGAAATCGTTCTCTGGAATGCCACAATTGTAAGATGTAAGTGGACTATTACGGAGTTTCTGTCCTAAACAATTTCTTTTTTTTTTTTTTTTGTACCTGGCTGGGGGACAGGACCTACATTTATATAAGGATTGCTTAGCTTTGGAGAGAGGCTGATTGAAACTCACTGAAAAGCTCTGGAGAGAGGAAAATCACTGGCCATTTCCTGCATTATTCCCCCCCCCCCCAACAATTCTGCATAACCTTTTTTTCTTTTTTTATTTGCTAATTCTAGTAGAACCTCAGCTTTCATTTTTAAGAAAAGCAAATAGCTAGCGTTATGGTAGAAATACGTTTGAAAAGGGCAGGCCATGCCTTTGAAAATCTGTAGTGTGGCAGGAGAAAATAATCTTGTTTTGTGCATAGCTTACCTTATCTCCACCAGGTGGAGGTATTGCAACTTTGCAGATAAATCTACACAAGCTACTAGTCCACCTGATCAGACATTCTCCATTAATCACTTGTGGCACATTGGTGGTCTGAAAGAGAAGAACCACCAGCTCATCTCCAGTCTACAAAAATATGTCCCTCCATGGTTGCTCACAGTAGGCTAATTCACATGTAACAATAAACCAGGATTGCTGTGACTTCTGGCTTATTGGTAATGAACAAGTGCTGGTGCATGCTGTCCATTCGCTCTGGTTTGGCTCCTCCCATCAGTGGGAGTGGCTAAACAAACCAGACATTTACAGGGTTCATTTGTTTAGCATGCCCAAACTGGGATTTCTTGGTTATTGCTCCCAAGTAAGCCACGAATCAGAAGCCAGGGCTTGTTTAGCCACTCTTGATAGCAGGAAGAGCCAAGTGGGAGCAATCAGGCAGCATGCACAAGCACTCTCCTCATAAACTATAAACCAGGATTCTCAGCAATTCTCGCTTGCCATTACATGCAAACCGGGCCATTGTCTGTGGCTTGGATCGTGGTCAGTGGATAAAAGATCCAAGAAAAAACCTAGCAACAGTTCATTTAATAGGGAGCAAATTCCCCAGAGCAGCCTTCTGCAACCTGGTGCCCTCCAGATGTATTGGGTTATGACTCCTGTCATGGGCACACTGCCTGGGGATTATAGGAGTTGTAGGCCAACACATCAGAAGGAAACCAAGTTGTGGAGGACTGCTTTGGAGAATGCCTGAAACCCATTTTGATGGAATCCAAAGATGAAAAGAAGGTTCTTCCTTCTCAACCTGGGAAACAGAAGAAGCAGATTAAACATTCTTCTAAGCAACCCAGTGGCCCTCTAGATATTTTGGACTACAACTCCTATAAATCCCAGCCACCATGGCCAATGGTCAGGGATTATGGGAATTGTAGTCAAAAACATGTGGAAGACACCAGCTTGTCTACTCCTGCTATAGGTCCAGGGTGTCTCACATGATTCCCCTGTTTTATCCTCATTGCAATGCTGTGAAGTAGGTTAGGCTGAAAGAGAGTGATTGGCCCAAGGTCACCCAGTTAGCTTCATGGCTGAGTAGGATTTGCACTCAGGTCTCCCCAGTTCCTACAGTACACTGGACCTTCAGAATGTTCTTGCAAAATTGAAAGGTGGGGTATAAATATTCTATGACATAAAGAATTGAAGATTTCAGGGAATGAAACTGGGACCTCGGGCATGCAGAGTGTGCTCTACCACTAAGCTGTCACCCCTTGCCTGAATGCTGAACAACTGGGCCCAGAATCTGGAGGTAAATCAATGCAGGCACTGAAGCAAATCCCAAATTAAAGTGAAGTATATGTCAATATTAATATGTGGCATTTCCTGGCTCTTAGCCCTGCACTTGATCACTTGTATACAACCGTGTTGAAATGTTCAGTTATTTTTGCCTCTAAACATTGTCCAAGATGTTGCACTGTAATCGTGCATTGGGTCTTGAGGAATTCTGGACTTTGCACAGCTCTGTTAACAAAATAATTTGAACTGTGTGATATTAAAAGACTGAAAATAAAACAGATGAAGCTACGCAATGGACCATACCTGGAAGACTTTCCCTACTGTGAATTTGGCTAAGCAAATGAGGCCTTCTTACAAGCAGTGTAATTAGGGTACGGTGGGGGTGATGCAGAATGCCAAAGGCAGGGCTATAGTAAACCCTCAGAATGTGGCCAGTCCAGAGGAGGGCAGCTCAAGCAAAAGGTGAAGCTGCTGCACATACTTGGATGGTGCTAGCTGAGGCCTCCAAGGTTCTTCCTGAGAGCTGCTTCCAGTATGCTGTAAGCCTGGAAGGCTTGCAATATGACATTAGGCACAGAATCCAGCTTTCTGGGGATCGCAGCTTAAGCTTTTAAAAAGTTCCTTATCCATATAGCTGCAAATTCATTATTCCTTTTATCCCAGCTTTTGCTACGCAAGTGATCGAAATGGCTAACCAAAAAAAAAAAAAAAAAGCCATCATGTTCTATCCAGAAGTTAGTCACACTTCAAATCCAGAGGAAGTCAATCATGAATGATGTGTCCCACTGTTTTTCAGTTAGATTAAAGCAGGCTTCTCCAACCTGGTGCCCTCTGGATGTGTTGGACAAATCAAAATAAAAAAATCAGTCTGTGCTGTTTGGACTAAAACTCCCATATTCCCCCAGCCAGCTATGAGAAAACCTGCTAAAATAATATGGTCATTGCTGCCCACTGTAAAGTGAGCAGAGATAGGGCTAAGAAAAACATTTTAGGGAGGTTGTTAGAAATTCTGAGCACCACAATGGAAAAGGGCCCCATCTCTTGTGTCCACCTACCATACCTCTAAATGGAGTGAAGTATTGGGGGCGGGGGGAGAACTTGGAGAAAGGCTTTAGCAGTCATTTCATTTTAGCAGGGAGCACACACAAACCTTGCCCCAAGGTTTGCCTTGATCTTTGGTACTATTATTCAACTCATAAAATTGGGTGCCTGCCTTTCTTGATTTTTGGTTTAACGAGGCAGCAACCTAAATCAAAGCTGCTGAGCCTTTTGAATCTGGCCCAGACTATGCTACCATAAGAAAGGACTTCCTTTCCACAGCATCCATTCACCTGTCTTTTGGCAGCTTTATAGAACCGCAAGAGGTCTGACAGCATGCCTTGGAATGGCTGAGCGCTGCCTCCTATGACTAAGCAAGGTATTAAGATAACCGGATCTCACAGAAAAAGCATCCTAATTTTTTATTCCGAACAAGGTTTTAGCACTAATTTTTGTTTTGACAAATATGACTTGACATGAGAGTAGTAGGAGTCGGGGCCTTTAATTTTTGATGTGGCTTTGCATCATTCTGATCTAAATTCTTCTCTCCACCGCCTTCTTTTTCGACTGTAAACTCCATTATTAAAGTTAGCAGGAAAAGCTATTTGCAAACTCAACTCTGTAGCATTTAAGCGCCCCTGTTACATGCAAGATTAAGTATGATAGCTTTTTAATGACTTGTGCTGTTCACTTTTTTAAAAACATAGACAGAATGGATTACTGTATACTTGCTAAAAGCAGCCTCATCCCTCCCACTCTTCCTGGTTGCAGTTTTGTTCCGCGAGAAGCTACACTAGCAAATGTTTGCTCTGTAGCCATTTGGAACCTCTGCAAAGGTATTACACATGAGGGTAGAAAGGGAAAGCTCTGTCTATCTTAAGGCGAGGACTGCAGCTTTCTGTACAGAAAGTCCAAGGTTCCACCTCTGGCATCTCTAGTTATAAGGATCAGGTAGGAGATGAAGGAAAAGACTTTGGACAGCCACTGTGTCAGTCATGGTAGGTACCATCTGGACAAATGGTCTGATCGGATGTAAGGCCACTTCCTATGTCTTCCTTCTGCCACTACTTTTCATTTTGCTTGCTTGGGAACAGGAGCAGAAGATGTCATGCTGAAGTGAGGGTGTTGAAAACAGCATGAAAAAGGGGAGGGAGCAGGTCATATTCTGAAAAATGTCCCTGAAAAACTTTTAGCTCACTTCTAGTTACAATTAAACATCTTGTGCTCAGTGGTGCAGCAAGGACATTTTAGACCCTGGATCAAGTGGTTTTACAGGGGCTCCCTTTAGAAAGCCGTGTGTATTTCTTCAGTTGCAAAGCACCCAACTAATATTTATCTTCTCCCCCCTGCTCCTACCATTCCATGCTTTACAGGTGCTTCTACACTTGTGAGATGTTAGAGCAAAAAACTAGCAAAAGATAGTCTGCCAACCCTGATGAAAAAAAGAAATACCCTGAGCATGTGCAGTTTCACATTTTAAACTCACTTAGACTATGGGGCCATCACGACTACAGGAATAAAACAGCGTTTGCTTCGGCTGCCCTAATGGTAAACACATTCACTTGGGAATAAGCATAATTTTGTTGTTAAATGAGATCAAGTATTTTTAAAGTTAAATAAATAAATTGAGCATCTGTAACAACATACGTGTCTGGCTGTCCACTTTTAACTGGTTTTAAAAATGGTTTTAAAAATAAGGATGCTGTGGCGACCAGTGTCAGCCCTGGTGCCCCTAGCATGCCCATGCCAGCCCTGGTGCCAACCCCAGGCTTGTCTATTGCTGCCCCATCACCTATAGTTCTCTAGATGGTTAGAGAGAGCCAGTGTGGTGCAGTGGTTAAAGTGTTGGGTTGGAACTGGGCAATCTGGCTTCTAGTCCCCACTCAGCCATGGGCTCATTGGATTACTTTGGGCCAGTCACCAATTCTCAGCCTAAGCTACCTCACATGGTTGTTGTGAGGATAAAACAGAGAGGAGGAGGACCAGGTATGCCTCCTTGGGTTCCTTGCAAGAGGAGAAAGGTGGAATGTAAATGTAGTAGTAGTACTAATCAAAATAAAATTGGAGGCCACCTGGGTGAACTTTGGCCCTTGAGGTCCAGCCTCAGCTGCACTATTGCTTGTGCTTAGGGTGAGCATCCACTGTAGGCTATCTCTTCTCCATGCTGTAATGCCAACCACCCTGTCAGGAATGCAAGCAGGCCCCAAACCGCACCATGAGCTTTCGTCTACCTTCTGTGCCTTCTTTGTCATGTTCAAATTATGTTGTCTGCACCAGTCAGTGCAAACGTGAATTGAAGGGTGGGATCTTGGAGCACCTCGCCTCCTCCCTCCCCGAGTCTGTGATTACTTAGTGCTTTAGCGGCTTGATTACATGACAGACTTACTTAAACTTGTTAGTGTCCTTGGCTGTGCAGGTTGATGTGTGGCTTCCAAAGTATTCCCCAAATGGGCCACAGAACACACATTGTACTTCCTAATGAGCCTTGGGTGATGTGTTCCTTGTCGCTGAACCGTCACCACAATTGGCCCTAACGGATACTGTTCCAGGCAGATCTCAGGAGAGGGGTCCAGGCTTGCTGGAAAGAAATGAGAAGTGAAAGCGACTTATTAACTGGTCCAGTTCAGGATTTGTTTCCTGCAGGATAGTCAGACAGGTACTCAAATGGAGCCCAAAGCTCCATGTTTAAAAATCTTAGGCTTGGCTAAAATTCAATGCAGGATTTCCAATTCATAATAAATGTACTTCATTTTCATGCATCATTCTGGATAATCCTATGTGAAGTTTGGCAGAGTTCAGAATATTTTGGTGAGGGACAGTATTACAGCAGGAAGAATTGCCTTGGGGAGTCAGGTACAGATTAGGTTTATAGAGAGAAGACTGATTAAATGCTCAGGATGGAGACATTTGGCTATTTGGCTGACTATAAAAATATGACAGCCTTGTTTGATAGATTGGGGTGGAGAACCTCACCCTTGAGGGCCACATTCTGACAGGGATGACTGGTGGGTCTAGTGTCAGTGGTGAGCAGGGCTGGAACCAAACGATGGTGGCTCTGGAGCCACCCACACTCTGTCTTTCTTGCACACATGTACCCCAGCCAGCCAGCCATATGTTCTCTGTTATACATACACACATCACCCATTCGTCAATCATCCATTCACCCCACACTCCCATTCAAACGCACCTCATCCATTCAAACACAGGGGTCTATCTAGTCCAGCATTCTGTTTCCCACAGTGTTCACCAGAAATGGGGGAATCACAGTTGCCTCCAGGAAGCCCAAAGTGGGAAAGGCTACAGACAGTATACCCCTCTCACTGTTGCTTCCTAGCAGCTGGTATGTCATGGTATGGAGATTCCATTGAACTATCTTGTCTACTTATGTCCACTAATAGAGCTATCCCCTCCCTAAATTCATCTAATGCCTCCTTTCAAGTCCTCCAAGCCAGCGGCCATCACCACGTCTTATGGCTGTGAATTCGGTAAGTAGATTATGTGTTGTATGAAGAAGGACTTCCATTTTGTCTGTTCTGAATTTCTTGCTCATCAGTTTAATTGTGCACAGTTAAGCCTTCCCTAACCTAGTGTCCTCCAGGTGTGTTGAACTACAACTCCCATAATCCCCCAGGCAACCCATCTGGAGGGCACCAGGTTGGGGAAGCCTGGCATAGTATTTCGTAGAGTGCTTGTTCCCTTGGAGGTCTGTCTGTGGCAGAATTGCCATCAAGACCCACTGTTCTTTTCCTCCCATTAACTTTGTTTTCCCTGAACTAACTTTGGAAGTCTTTTGGCTGCTTCTAAAATTAAGCCTCCGGTGCTTTGCCTTTTTGCCCTGGTGGTTTCTGCCTCCAGAGCTGTCCATTCAGCACCTCTCACAGGCATTGCATCACTTGAAGCAGCACATGGACTTCTGTAAAGTAGATGGAGCCAAGATGGGTGATCAGGTTTCAGGGTGGGTTGAAAACTAAACAAAGCTGCCTTGTTGCACTCCTCGCATATGCCCATTCTTCTCTGGTACAAGCTGAATAAATGAACACGAGGCTTAGAACTGTGTGGTACCAGCTCTCGGATGTGAGGAGTGGGCAAAGATACTTTGGGTTACTGTTCCTATCTGAAATTGCTTCTGCTGTGGGTAGTTTTCTCCACTCCCCCTCACAGCTGAGGAAAACAAATAGAGGCCTTGTTGAAATCTCAGGGCTTCCACCACAGTTTTGGGGGTTGGTTTGGAAACTGAGGATTTTAACCTTTTCCTTTCTTTTTCTGAAATAATAGTATAAAGTTAGCTTGCCTTCAGTGTTTTGCAGAGGCTTCCCTTTGGTTTATGTTGACCGTGCTAGCCAAGAATAATGGGAGTTGCACTCCAAAACATCTGAAGGGCACCAGGTTGGGGAAGGCTGACTTAGATGAACCTTCTGTGGATGCAGCATTTGGCAGTGGAGTTCTGCCCAAGAGGATTGATATCTTCAGGGGAGAGGTTGTAAGCTGGGCAAGACCCCTTGGCTTAGGAGAGCAGGAGGTGGCTCCCTCCTGCTCAAGTTGGAACTTGATGTGGTATTCCACAAGGAGAGAGGTGTGCTCCTGGAAATGAAAGACAATTTGTATGGACACTTATAAGAACCTGAATTTATGCTAAGCCCGTATGCTCTTTTTTCCACTCCTCAATCATGTGGGCTTGAAATTTGGAGAAGACTAGAGAAAAAATTGGCTTTCCCACAATTCTATGGAAACAACTAGGTTTTCTGATGAAAATAGGGCTGTTCCAAATGTTCCCCACCCTTTTTTGCCTCCATACCTAGTGATTTTGATGGGGTGCAAGTTTTTCTCCCCAAAATATTTAGACTGTGCAATATTCACCTTCCTTCTAATCCTGTTCAGCATCATGATTGTCAGAAGCGCCCTAGCAGTCTCTTTCAGGAGACTCGAATAGCCAACTCAAGACACAGACGAAAGGTTTCTTTTCAAGGCTTTAATCCTTTTACAACTTAATGACTCTTTCAGATGCTAATCACCAGCGACTAAGCAAGGAACAGCAGAGTAGCCTATGCTCCGAGTAGGCAGTTGATCCCCGTTTGAAGGAGAGTCACTTGAAGACCCTGAACTTATGGACTAGGGAGAGATCCTCCCTCTTTCCCTTGGGTCCACGGGAGGCGGCCATTGCTTGCGCACCAAACGGGCGCTATGCCTCCTTTCCGCGTCCTCCATTGCTCGTTGCTCCCTGTGACTGCGTCGAGCATCTAGCAAGCCCCGTTCCCACACTTTCTCACTGCTAGTGTCACTATCTCAGGAATGCCGGCAGGAGGAATCTCTGCCAGCTGCTGTGCCTGTGAGGGATGAGCTGGCCCCTCTCCCATGGATTGCTGATCCTCCTTAGAATCAGAACTGCTCTGGAGTTCTTTCGGCTCAGTTTCCACCCTGACAATGATTTCCTTTGGCTGCTGCTTCTTCTGTACCACCCCTTGGCTACTGTTGCCATTTCACCAACGTTTTGCCCCCCTGTGCTACTCCTTGGTTTATCCACATGGCTGCATAATTGCATAATGAACTAGATGTCACAGTGCTACATAGCCAGTCAGGTTGGTTTCAAGATGACATCACTTACAGCAAGTGGGAGACAATTCAAACAAATAAGTGAACATTTTTACAAGGCCTGCTGGGAAATCATCAAACGTGCAGTCTGGGGGGTGGGGGTGGGGGTTTCAGCATTGCCAAAAATGTTCAGGGAAAAACAATTAATAGTTTGGGCTCAGCTCTATTTAGAAGCTTCACACATCATGCTGTGCAGCAGGGTGATAGCTCTGCAGGTTCCCAAACTACCAGTATTAATGATCATTTTAACACACTTTAATTCACACAGTGGGATTGTTGGTGCTGCTTAAAGGGTGTGCCTGCCCCCCTTTCAAAACTTTTAAAGCTTGGGATGATGATTCTAATTCTTAAATGTGATTATGAGAAACCTTCTAAGTTAATTACACTAGAATAAAATAGCTCTAGGATGCCTTTCTAGGAGGGCGGGCTGGCTGGCTTGTCATCCATCCAGTCATCTCAAAATCACCTTCCTTCCTTTACAGCTCCCTAGTGTCTTTTATGCTGTGCATTTGATCGAGGCTTTTAAAGCTTCTTTTCCTAGCTGCTTCCCTGCTTCCACCTGACCGAATTTATGCATTTGATCTTTTCCAGGGCATCCCCATTTCATTAAGGATTTCACCCTACCAGCATGCCGAACAAAGTAGAGTGTTGTTATAGCGCTCTTGCATGTATTTATAAGAAATTGCCACAATATCTTCGGTAATTCAGCATCCTCCAGCATATCCAAGACTAGAGTGGCAGAATAGTTCAAAGTTTTCAAAGTCTTTTTGTTCAAGGTGAGCTAGCTAGTTGCATCATCTGGCCTTGTGCCTGCAACAGAATGTAATTCTTTCCCAGTGTTGAGGTGTATATAGAATAGCTGTTTGTGTTTGGGTTTTTTTTTCTCTGCAAGGTTTTGAACAGGACATAGCCCTTATTTAATGGGAGGTCTTCAAAGCAAAAATAAAATTTTGTTCAGTATAAGAAAGTATGAAATTATGTACACTCAGACAAAATTGTTCTAGCTTCATATATACATTGATGGGGGTCTAAGCTGCTGATTGTGATTACCCAAGAACAAATTCTTGGAATCATGGTTGAAAGCTCATGGAAAAATCCTGATCCACTGTGCAGCAACAATGAAAAACTTCAATGCTTGGAATTACTAGGAATGGGATTGCCAAAATTATAATGCCTTTATATAAATGTAAATAAATTTATATAAATTTAAATAAAGGAATAAAGTATAACATATAAATTTATAGCATGGCCAATGCTATGGGTTGTATTCAGTGTTAGTCTAATTTAAGTATCATTTATTTCAATGAGTCTACTCTGAGTTGGACTAACATTGGATATAACCCAATGCCCCCATCTAATTATCCTATCCCCAAAGGATATCATACAGAAAAAAGCAATCAAACCCATTGAGATTTGGTACATCCCCATGCAAGGCAAGTGTATAGTGTTATGTATTTCTTTAAATGGATGTAGAGAAGATTGGTAGTTAATTTGCTTAAGCAGTTTTTGAGCATGCATAGAAAGCACACTGGAAGCCAGGATGAGCTGGGAAAATATTGAGAGAGACTTAAGGATATATTTGTGCTTTATTATAACAAGAAACAAACCAGTCTGGTAGACTATGGAAGTACCAAGTATGAACACACCCAGCTTCACAGTAGAAATCCATATCCTGTGCAAGCGCAGGAGATTCTGAACAAGTCCGTGTCTGTTCATACAGCGGAGCATTCCTCCTGGACAACCTGCCTCACTGCTTGTTTCAGCCAGCTGCATGCTCAGTACTGGCCAAGGAAGCCACAGAATTTTCAGGAACAGTGAACAGATCAGCATAGGCAAGTGTAGCAGCAAGCATGCTATGCTGCGCTGGCTAAAGAACTTGGTAAATTACTTTGGAGAGGTGGGGAGAGGGGAAGAGACAGGATGTCACACAGATACACCCCCACCATCCATTCATACACTAGCACTGTGTCTGGATATTTCCATCTCATGCTACATAGTCCTTTTAACTGGAGATGACAGAGACTGAACCTGGGATCGTCTGCATACAAAGCATGTACTTTGCCACTGTACTGCAGTCCTTCCCTAGGGCTCTCTGCAGAGAAAGGGTGTCTGCTAAACTGGTGTGTTTACAGTGGCGCTCCCCCATGCAGTTCCTTTGGGTGCCATGCCACCCATGGGCACCTCCAATGGTGCCCGCAAAGCTCTCCCTGCCCCCTTAAAAAAAATTGTTTTAAATAAAAAATGGACAAACGTTAGGGCACCAGGCTCTCCTTCCTGTTCCTGAACCTGCTGCGGATCAGCTGTTCAGTGGGCAGGAAGAGAAAGCAAGGCAAAGGGATAGAGGGAAAGAAATAGTGAGGCTAGAGGCTGGGAGTTGAGAGAAACAGCAAGATAAAGGAGTGAATGGGAGAGAAAGAGCAAGGCTAGAGGCCTGGAAGGAAGAGAAAGAAGAAAGCTTGGGATGGGAAAGGGAGAGAAATAGCAAGGAAAGGGGTTGGGGAGAGAAAGAGCAAGGCTGAGAGTGGGAGTGGACAGAGAGAGAGTGCGCAAAGGTGAAAGGTCTTTGTGGATGGAAGAAGATTGGGTGGGCCAGGAAGCAACTCTTCCCATTTCCCCTCTAGCCTTGCTCTTTCCCTCTCTCCCCACACCCCTTGACTAGCCAGGCCTCCATGGCAGCCATTATGTGACTAGTCACATCCTACATGGGGCCATTTTGTTGTGGTGCCCACAGCAGTTGCTCAAATTCCCATATGTCCCCCCAGCTCCAAAAGGGTTAGGGACCCCTTGTCTACAGTATAGATGTCATAGTCATAGAATCATAGGGTTGGAAAGGGCCTACAAGACCATCAAGTCCAACCCCCTGCTCAATGCAGGAAGCCTGATTCCCATGCAGTCTCCCATCCAAGTACTAACCAGGGCTGACCCTGCTTAGCTTCTGAGATCAGACAACATTGGGCGCATCCAGCCCTTTGCTTGTGTGTCTGTGTGATGAAAGACAGATAGAGAGGAGGGGGGAGAGAGAGATCCATTAATTAAAACCGAGTCCTCCATTGTAGCTGGGGTTAAAAGGTTAATCCCCAGACTGAAATGACTGAAGGCTGCTGGTTTAAATCATAGTGATGTGAATTTTCAGTTTTTAAATGTGTGTTGTGGATAAGGTTCGTTTGGGAGGCGGGGTTATTTTTGCCTTTTTCAAATGTGAAAACTGGCAGTTTTGTTCATTATTTGCACAGTTACTCTGTAAAAAGATTTCTGCTTCTCGGTCACAACCATATAAGAAAAAAGAACGAAATATGAGAAGTTGAAAATAGTGATTTTCAGAAGAGCAGGAAGGGCATGGATGCATTCCAACAGATTCTAGCTAGGATTTCAAATTTTGTTTTTGCCACTCAGAATATACAACTTCTCTTTTGAATGCACATATATTTCTAGCAAGGTGTGTTTTCGAAACCACTGCCCTTGCTGTGCTTCAAATAGGCAGTCATAGTATAATCCTTGCAAGAGCTTGTTCTCCACCGTCTCTCCACTCTGGTCAAGTGACAGCATAAAATGGTGAACCTTTGGCTTCAGTTCTCATTGTCTTGACACACAGGCACTCTCTCTTTCTCTCTCCAGTGCTGCTCAGATGAAAATAGATACTCATGTTCTAAGTGAAACAGTAACTCATCATGGATGGGTAAATGGCACAGGGAAGCCACTTCAAGGTGGTGGTGGGGAATTGTCTGGTGGCCAGTGCATTAGGCTCAAAGGATATGGAAAAACTTTTGCTATTAAAGGACACAATCCAGAGCGACATTCTCCTGCACAAGCCCTGTTGAAACCAGTGGGAAGAGCACAAAAATGTTCTCCTGAAATTCCATTCATTTCAGTGGATCTTGCGCAGGGAAATGTCCTGTTGGATTGTGCCCAAAATATATTTTTTCCTTTGACAAAGAGCCATAGTTCTCCCAGCAGCGGTAAACCTGTGTCTCTTTGCTGTAGCACTTCTAACGAGTTGGGAGATTCAAAAGATGGCTCTCTCCCCCACTAAAGAACATTTCAACACATGCCAGACTTCCAACACATAGAACCCTTCTCTCTGACACCTATTTGTTCTCTTTGTGAAGAGATTTTTTTTATTTTTGTATAGAGAAGGGTTCAGTTGTGTGAGCTGTCACCTGCAGTCTGGAGTGGCACAGCCCAAGAATAGATTGACTGAGAAATACACATGTACATTTCAAAGCTTGAAATCAGTGTCACACATCTAATTTCTTGTAATATAACTTTCAAGATAACACCGTCAGAGTTTGTTATGCCAACATTGTGATGGTTACATCCAAAATGGGTACAAAGCAGCAGCTCAAAGAAATCTCTGCTTATCAGGGGTCTCATAGGACATAGGAAGCTGCCTTATCCGAAGTAGAACATTGGCCCATCTGGCTCAGTATCGTCTCCATTGGCTTTCCCCAATGTGGTGACCTCTGGATGTTTTGAACTACAATTCTCATCATCCCCACCCAGCATAGCCAATGGTCAAGGATGATTAGAGTCATAGTACAAAACATCTTGAAGTTCCCCAACACCATGTCGGGAAAGGCTGGTCAAGGTCTACACTGACTGACAGCTATTCTCCAGGGTTCCAGACAGGGGGTCTTTCCCAGCCCTTCCTGGAGATGCTGGGGATTGAACCTGGGACCTTCTTCATGCAAAGTGGGTGCTCTGCCACTGAGCTATGGCCCTTCCACCCTGCCTTTTCCATGAGGAGAAGGTAACGTCTGATTCAGGTTGTGCCCCATTTATTTGAAGCAAGGCAATGCAGTTGCGTGGGTGTGGTGGATTTGGGGGCCGTAAAGGATGGCAAAGTGGGTGGGAGACAAACATCTGTCCTTCCTGGGTATAAACTCTGTTGAAATGAATTTTGCAGGAAACCTTCCCAGTGGTTTGTGACCCATGCTGATTAATCATTTTGGGTGTCCCACCTTGAGCACTGGACTCCCTTGGGCCAGCTCTGGTTGCACCTTCTAAAGCAGCAATTCCCAAACTGTGTGCCAGAACAAAAGGGTGTCCTGTAAGGAAAGTGCAAGTGTGCTGCAAGAACTGAATGCTCCTTTGAGACCAAAATACTCATGCATAAAGGAGGAACATATGAAAATGGCATATACCAGGCCAGACTACTTTTCCATTCTGCTCAATATTGCCTAGTCTGACTGGCAGCAACTCTCCAAGCTTTCAGGCAGAGGTCTTCCCCATCATCACTTACCTTCTTCTTTTAATGGGAGATGCCAGGGATTGAATCAGGGACTTTCTGCATGGAAAGCAGGCGCTATACTGCTGAGCTTCATGCCTATTGGCCACACATCTGCATGCTTTACTGCTCTGGCCTTGCCTTCTTATCAGTCTCCATTAAGGGTAGGTTGTTCTACCCGCTGTCTGCATACAGTGGGCTAGTTCAGATGATAATTTGCCCGCTGGGTCTGAGCCTTGGGCTATCGCTCTCTGGTTCCTTCTTTGTTTGGGCCAACTGTTGTTCTGGCTGTTACTTCCAAATTAGCAAGCAATGGTTTGCACTAGCCCTCCAAGACAGAATTTGAAACCTTGGTTTGCAGTGGGTTTGCTCTGAGAGAGAAATGTTTTGCTCTCCTCCACCCCCGTGAATGAACGTGCGTGGGCGCACACACTCTCCTGTCCCATTCGCAATTTTTACAGATCTGATCAAAGGCGTTGCAGAAGAAATGAATGTGCCCAAAGTCCCCATGCAGGAAATACAGAATTTCCAGCTCTTGAGTCTTTGGACATCAAGCATTCGAGGAACAGGATGAAATAACATCTTCATGCAATACAAAGGACAATCCATCAGCAAAACCCTTCTTTGCTTACGTACAATACGCAGCATCAGGGAAGGCAAAGCCATTCATGATGCTGGATAAAAGAGCAGAGCCTGTTACTAATCCCTCAGCGCATTTCGTGTATTTAAAGGCATTTACTTTACACAGAAGCCCTTTACAAATTCAAACTATTTTTTCCCCTTCATTTCAATTAAGCAAGCTGGAAAAATTACTTTTATGATTGTCTCTCAGTCCCTCTTCAGTTCAGAGGGAGGAATCTAACTTCTTAATTGTCTGTCTCTATTCTTTATGAAGGGCTTTGTGGATTATATCATCAAATTAAATCAAGCCCATTAGTGTGTAACTTTTGCAATATCACAGTAATAGCCTGTGCCTCAGGCGCTGCTGGGTGGGGTTTGTGTCTCTCTGTGTGTTTGTCCGTATTTGCCAGTGGGTGTTTTTTTTTTTTGCCAGTGTCCCATGTTGCATGGAGCTAGTACATTTCTTCTGCTAATAGAAAAGAGCATAAAAATCACATAATCATTAATATTGCAGAATCATTAGAGCACTCATAAAAGGAGAGGCGAGCGCTGGCTGCGGAGATGTTATTTTTCATGGTCAGTGCCTTTTGTAAACATGCTACAGAAGCATCAGCCTTTTTGGAACAAGCTTGTAGATTGGGAAGCGGGGGAGGAGGTTCTACTCCATCAATGTTGGGCTCCCTTCAGATCATGTTGGTTAGGTAATCATTCTTCAAAACTGTTGGGCTGTCTCCCTGCTAGCTGACGGAAAGCAGCAGGGTTTTCTGCGTCCATACAGGCACAGGGGTGACAAGTTATAGCACACGGAGCAAGAATTAGGGGAACAGAGTCTGAATCAGTCTCTGAATTTCAGCTGCCACCGGTGATCACTCCTTTATTACTCAGGTGGATGAGAAACCTGAGCTACAAGTTGGGGTTGTTGTCCTTGTTCTACGAAGAGTGCAAGGCTAGGCAGTAAGTAGGCCAACTATTCCAGAATTATTGCAGTGGCAGAAGAGGAAGTTAAAAACACACCTTTTCTCATTCTGTTGGTGGCATTTGCGTTTGCCTTGTGGCACGCAGGTTCCTTTGCACACCAAGGGCTAAACTAGATGAGAAATTAATTGAGTAGATCCTTACATGTAGATAAGTTATCATGTGGTATCATATATCACATTTTTTTTTTACAGCTAGAGTAATCACTGGGTCCATAGTTTGGAGTTAAAGGCAGAAGATCCAGTAGTACTTTTCAGTATCCTGGGGGTTAACGCTGGGCCACAGGCAGCTACGTACACAGGAGTCAGTGCAAAAGCAGGATTGAGGTTGCAGCCGAATGAACAGGGTGCTGATGCAGATGAACAGGAGGGTCATTATGGAGACAGTTTGTTTCAAATTGCTTTGCACACTGTGCAGTGGCAAACGTGTTTTTTTGGTACCATGCTACGGACATGCTACAAAGACCTGCAATCAATCCTAGGTCCCTGGTGCGCATGCAGTGGAGAACATGTGTTGTCTCATGCACACACATGGCACTTTACAGGTATATCTTTAAAATGCATAGGCTGTATCTCTCCCTGTTTTTTGATGTGATCTGGACTGCTTGTATAACCTAGCAAATTTGTAGCTGTTCAATAAAAATACGCATTGTGTGTGTATATAGACAGATATATACACTGTATGTGAAGTCAGCAATCTGCTGACTAGTTCAAAACTGTCAAACACTTCAACCAAGTAGTAGAATAAAACTGCAGGCCTTAAAACAAGAAGTCATTTTAAAAAAATAGGGCCAAATTGGAAGGCTTGAAGGAAATGGCAGCATTCTGCAGAATGCAGTTCATCAAAATGATTTGCACTTGTATTAAAACCTTTGCCTAAATTCCATTTGTTATGCTTATATCCTAGATTTTCTTTAGAAAGCTCAAAGGAGCCAGCGCCCTGCTAGATTCCCCTTAGATGTGCTGACCTCTTCCATATCTCCTTGCTTTCACCTTTGTATAGCATTATGTGAACCGCCCAGAGAGCTTCGGCTATTGGGTGGTATAGAAAGGGAATGAATGAATGAATGAAAGAAAGAAAAAGAAAGAAATGTATTCTGACCATGGGGCCCTAGTGTCTTTGAGTGGAGGCATTCTCATCACATAGGAGGAGAGTCATGACCACATGTGAAGTCTCCTAGTCTACATGGTGGCTTGTTTCGAGTGTGCCATGCCATGAGCATCAGAAAGGTATGGAGACCCTAGAATACAATTTGATATAGAGGCCCCATATCCAATGCCACTCATAATAACCGTGGGAGGTGGGTCACCATATCATTCCTGAGCTGAGACTGAGAAGTAGTTACTGAAATAAAACACAACTTTTTATTTGCAACATAACGGTAACAACAACGGACAAGCAAAAAAAAGAGGGGTTAATATCATGAAACGTTTCAATATACATTAATATTTAACATCTCCCTTGATATAGGGAAAAGAAAAAAGGGGGGGAAAGATGGTGTGTGTGGAGGGAAAGGATTAATATTTCCCTTTCAAATATAAGCAGTCTATATATCTAAATAAGCATCCATATGACTTTGACAGTTGTAGGTTGCTCAAATGTAGCAAGAGCAGTAGGATCTTCAGTCCATTGAGTGATAGGTGGTGGGTGTTTTTCCCTCCAAGCTTGGAGTATAAGTCTCTTTGCAACTGTAAAGACTCTCAGTATCCACTTTTGCTGTCCATCTGTTAATCCCGACATCACAGGGATGTAATTTAAATTTCATGTACATCTGCTATTATCTCAGACTTTTCAAGAACAAAATTTATACGAGCAATGACTTCCAACAAAAAAAGAAACCACTACAGGACATAGCTGCATTGTATGCCTCAATGAGACATTGTCCTCATTACATGCCAGCTTCTAGCAGAGCTAGCCAGCTTCTTTGTAGCAAGCCTATGTGGTGTCTGATATACACGAAACATCAATTTTTGTTGAATCAATCTCAATTTTAAATCTACAGAAATAAAACGTATGGAAGCTAAGGCTACTTTCCATTGATGAAACTGTACAGAATATTCCAAATCCTTATTCCATTCATCTGTGACCTTCTGAATATCTATTTTACTACATTCTAAAAGACTTTTATAGACAACTATTGTAGGCTTAGCTTTCTGCAAGGAACCAATTAATTCCTCCCACCACTGTCATTCCAGAGCTGAAATTTAGAAGTAATGACTTAACCAAAGGTCCATAGTGAATCCACCAGCACTGAGCTGGGATTTCCACCATCATGGAACCATAGAGTTGGAGGGCTATTGTAGGTCATCAAGTCCAACCCCTACTCAATGCAGGAAATTCAGAGCTAGAACACCCATCAACAGGTGGCTGTCCAGCCTCTACCTGAAAATCTCCAACAAGAGAGAGCCCACCACTCCCTTAAGTAATTGGTTCCACTGTCACACTTCTCTTGCCATCCAGAAGTTTCTCCTGAAGTTCGTCTTAAATCTACCTTCTTGTAACTTAAAAGATCTACTCCTTCCCTCTGAGGCAGCAGAGAACAGGTATTTGCCCTCTTCTGTGTGCCAGTCTTTCAGGTATTTGAAGAGTGCTGTCATGTCTCCCTTAAATCTTCTCTTCTTTAGGCTAAGCATGCCCAGTACATTCAACGGTAGGACTTGTTTTCTGACCATCTTCCTTGAACTCTCTGAATGTGCTCCAATTTGTCTACATCCTTCTTAAAGCGCACTGCCCCAGAACTGTGTGCACTACTCTAGATCAGCCTTTCTAGCTGACTCGGGATGCTGGGAGTTGTAGTCCAACACATCTGGAGGGCACTAGGTTGGGGAAAGCTGCTCTAGATGAAGGGTCCTTCCAGATGAGGCTTTTATTGCACAATTGCCCTGCCTCATTTATGGAATTTTACTGGGGGGGGGGGGGTTTCCAGGTGAAGACACTTTCCATTTGTAACCCTTGTGTGCATTCCCATGTGTTCCACCTCTTCTCTTAACACACACAAGATAACAGGGGGCGGGGGGAATGGAATAGCTGCACAGTGCCTTTTGATTAGTAATGCAAAGTCTGGCTAGTACAGAATAACATGGAACTCTTACTTCGAGTGACTTGGAAACTCTGGTTCTGTTAATGGAGCCTCACATTGCTGGATCTTCCTGATGAGCTTCAGGGCTGGACGGAAACTCTTTTAGTCTGAGGGCCTCCCTGTGCATCTGAAAAACAGCAATATTTAGAACAGACCTCTACAGCGCCCGACCCATCAAGCCAAACGCAGCCCTTGAGCCGCGTAGTCTGGCCTGGCAGGGGCTCAGCAACCCCCCTGTGCTTCTGCATGTCAGGACAGGCAGCAACGCCAGGGGGTTGAAGGATGCTGTTCTGCTTGGCGGGCCACAAGCTGTAAAGCGTGGGTGGTGCAATGCACTGATGATTGTGCTTTGTCTGCATGTACACTGTTGCCCCCTGCTGGAGAAGAACAACAGTAATGGCCAGATCGCTGCTCAAGGGGGAGCTGCTAGCTAAGCCAGCAGCGCTGTTCTTTGACACGGGCTGTTTTGGACACCCAAAGCATTTGTTCAGAATCCTGCGGTTGCCAGCTGATGTCATATCTTACATTCATATCGGGGCTGGAAAGCTGTGAGTCACTTCTCCCTGGAAATGCGCATTCGATGCCTGACAGAACAAACGGTGCGCCGTTACGAACGCCATCTGAGTTCGTGCGGCATCTCTCTCAGCTAGAGAATGGCTCCTTGCTCTTGGTAGGTAGGCAACTGTGGAGGAAGACGTGCTTTGTCCAGAGAGGGTCTGGAGAAACTGTGGCTGTGTTTGGACATCACGCAAAACCAGGGGTGTGGAAAAGCAGGGCCAGGAGCCAGATCCAGCCCTCGGGGGTTGCCCGGGCGGCCACACCTCCTTCCCTTGGCCACACCTCCTTCCCTTGGCCACACCTCCTTCCCTTGGCCACACCTCCTTCCCTTGGCCACACCTCCTTCCCTTGGCCACACCTCCTTCCCTTGGCCACTAATCTGTTGGTGGTTTCCTGGCTTTCGTGCAGCTTTCCCCCCTGTGCTAAAGTTGGAATGCCTCCTCTCCTAAGGCTTAGTGACTGGCAGTAAGAGCTTTAAGCTAAAATTTGCTGACATTTCTTTGGTGTTTGGGCTATGCCCCTTTGCCTTTGGCCATACCCAGCACTGGAATGCACCCCCTCGCGCACACACACACGCCAAGGTTCTCTAGGATGGAATTCGGCCCTCAGACTGAAAGAGGTTCAACACTACTGCACTAAACTCCTGTAATGTGAACAAGCCCAGTCTGATCTCGGGCTAGTGCTGTCCTCCTCCCTCCTTCTGCAGCACCGCCACAAAGAAGAGTTCAGAAGCTTACTCAACTGAGGTACAGCATTTTTGTCCGAACTCTAAACTGTGGTTAATGTTAACTTTGGTTTGCTTAAACAAGCCAGCTTTGTGAACCATGGTTTGAAGATGGCTTGTTTCAAACAAGCCAAAGCTGAGGATGAGCGGGCATGGGATCAGCAAAAGGAGGCCCAGCCTCACCAACCCTTTAGAATGGTTTGAGGTAGTCAGCAAACAGGAAGAAAGAGGCAACCCCATGCGCATGGTATATTTGGACTTTTTAAAACCTTTTGAGAAAATCCCTCACCAAAGGCCCAGAAGTAAACCAAGAAGCTGTGGGATAAAAGGGCGGGTCCTCTTATGGGTTGGTAACAATTAAGGAACAGGAAACAGAGGGTATGAGAGTATATAGATTGCAGCAGTTTATTCAGGATGGTGAAATTTAAAGTGGACGGTGAAGAGCTCCAAATGGGTTTGTGCTGCTGGTGACTAACCAGGAAAGAGATCTTGGGATTGTGGTCAATTGCTTGATAAGGTCAATTCAGTCTGCGGCAGTAGTGAAAAGGGCAAATTCCTGGATCCTGGCTAAACGGGGTAAAGGGGAGTTGCTTGCACCTCTCTGAGGAATTGCCTGTGCTTCTCTATGCAGGCCTGCCCTGTGTTTTGGTCTAAGCTCCATTTTTGTTCTCCAGTAAGGCAGCTGATAGAGTCATTGTGCCAGTTGTACTGATTAATTGGCCTGTTCTTTGAGATCCTCAAGAGCAGGCTGAAAATGCTGTTTTTAACAAGAGGATGTAAATATTAAAGCAGTGATGCTAAAGCTGATTACAAAACTTGGATTCTGGTTGAGGTGTCAAATATAATGTGATATATCCTCCAAACCATGAACCTACCTGTATACTACGCTCAGCATCTGAGAACTTCTTCCAGGTGCCTCCTCTGGGAGGCTCAGAAGGTGGCAACAAGAGGGCCTTTTCAGTGGCAGCCCCCAATTATGGAATTATCTCCCCAATGAGGCCCGCTTGGCACCAACATGGTTATCTTTTTGGTGCCAGATTAAGACTTTTCACTTTTCTCAGGGATTTGGCAGCAGATGATGAGTTCTAATCAGGTCCTAGATTTGTCTTGCGGTTATGGTTGATTGCTTGAAGTTGTTTTTAGATATATGTTTTCTCTACTGTCTGTATGTTTTTATGTAAACAGTTTTTAAACTTTGTATGCTGTTTTTTTAATGGTTTTTAATCTTTGTAAACCACCCAGAAAGCTTTGGCTATGGGGTGGTATGAAAATATTATTAATAATAATAATAATAATACCCTTCTTCAGACCCTCACCCTTTCTGGGGAACCATCAACTTAACCCCTGGGGCCTCAGCCGCAATCAAACAAAACTGAAGTATGTGTAACTCCCATTCATCTCATGTTACCCTTGCCTCTCCCATTAGGCCCCTCCCCTTCCCAACTAATTCCCCTGCTATTGCCATATGGGTGACTAAGTTCCTTGAGGCAGGGATCTGCCCTCTTTGTTTTATGAAACTCTATAAAATGTTGTGCATATTGGTGGCACTGTATTTGTTATTAGTATTATTATTATTATGAAGAATAATAATATCAATACAAAATTCCATATTTAACCATTGGTAGCAATTTGTTTAAAGCCATGCCACATATGCATATGTGCACACACACACACGCACACATCCCACAAAGGGAAGTGAAATAAAGATCCATCCAAGTTTTCTGTTTTCTGCTGATACAGGAGGTCTGCGGGGAGCAACAGTGGTGGATGCCTTAGATACGCTGTATGTCATGGAGCTGCAGGAAGAATTCCAAGAAGCCAAAGATTGGGTGGAGAAGAGCTTGGACTTAAATGTGGTGAGTCAGTCTTTGAATATGCTTCTCTGTGTTGCAGAAACTGCCTGGTATGTTTTGAACCCTGATCTTTTGACCCTGGGTTCACACCCACAGCCCCTGTAAAAACAAGCTGAGAATGGGGAAATATACAGTTGTGTGGGGAGGCAAGGAGCCAAAAATATTAGAGAAAATGTTCTGGTTTATTCTTCTTACTCTTCTGCCATATACCATGATCACCAGGTAAGGGTACAGTGGAAGAGAAAACCCAATCAGTGTCTCTTTCGTTGCAGCTTGCCCTTTAAGCATCACCTCTTTTCATCTCCATCTCCTCACTCAGCAGGGTTGATAGTTTGAAAACCCAAAAATATGTGTGTAGGTGTTTGAAGCTTAAGCATTGACCTAACACTTCTCATTTGCAATATAATGTTAACTATGTTACCATTTTTATTGTATAGGACATCATTAAAAATTTGTAAGGTAATCCATTATTATTACCACTTTACAGATAAAAGGGCTGAGTCTGGGAATGGGCAGAATGAGGCCATAGTAGAAGAGGGCCTTGAACTCAGGCTGCCCAGATCTAAGCTTAAATCACTATCCGCAAGATCACAGTGGCTGTCCTATGAGCATGTAAATTTAATGCTGGTATCTGACAACCAGAAAAGTGTTTCTGAATCTCCTGCTTCAGATAATCCCCATTTGAAAATGAAGTTTAACATAACTAGGCATAATCCAGTGCAGCCTTATAATGAACCACTTGTAATAATACAAGATAATTGAATATATGTAATGCTTTAAGCTAAGACTGCTTGGTTTTTCCAAGGGTAGAAAAAAACTAGTTTTCCAGGGCTGTGAAAAACAGCAGCAGAGTTCCCCTGTTGCTTTGCCCAATAAGCAACCCTGGCTTATTAGCTGAAATCTCTGTGTTCAGAGGCAGAATGCCTCTCATTGGCGAATGACAATGGGCAAGGGCTATTGCACTCATATCCTGCTTTTGGGCTTCCTGGAGGTATTGTTGGTGTCAGGGTGGAAACTGAGCAGATAGAACCCCAGAGCAGTTTTGATCCTGAGGAGGATCAGCAATCCTTGGGAGAGGAGCCAGCTTATCCCTCACAGGCACAGCAGCTGGCAGAGATTCCTCCTGCCGGCATTCCTGAGATAGATAGTGATCCTAGCAGGGAGAAAATGCGGGAATGCCGGGGCTTGCTAGACGCTCGACGCAGACGCAAAGAGCAACGAGCAATGGAGGGTGCGGAAAGGAGGCGTAGCGCCCGTTTGGCACGCAAGCAACGGCCGCCTGCCATGGACCCAAGGGAGAGAGGGAGGATCTCTCCCTAGCCCATAAGTTTGGGGTCTTCAAGTGACTCTCCTTCAAATGGGGATCAACTGCCTACTTGGTGCATAGGCCACTGCTGTTCCTTGCTTAGTTGCTGGTGATTAGCATCTGAAAGAGTCATTAAGTTGTAAAAGGATTAAAGCCTTGAAAAGAAACCTTTTGTCTGTGTCTTGAGTTAGCTATTGGACTCCACTGAAAGAGGCCGCCAGAGCGCTCCTGACAGTTGGCCACTGTAGGAAACAAGATGCTGAACTAGAAAGGCCCTTGGTCTGATCCATAGGAACACAGGAAGCTGCCTCATGCAGAATCAGACCATCTAGTCCAGTATTGTTGATACTGATTGGCAGGTGCTCTCCAGGGTATTAGGGAAGTGTTTTTCCTACCTGGAGGATGCCAGGGATTGAACTTGCAACCTTCTGCATGCAAAGCGTGTGCCCTACCACTGAGCTCATGGCAAGTCTTGTGCACATGTGTGTATTGATATAAAAATGTCTATCCAACCCTTTTATCCCAGAGATAAAACCTCCAGGGCGGCTAACAACCATAGTCAATTGCAGTAAAAACAATATAAAATCCCTTATTGAAAACAATGAGTGCAGCAACAAAATCATTCGGTTAAGAGCAGTATCTGAAGCATAAGCCAGTTGAAACACTTTCCTCCCCCTAAATATCTCAGATTCCTTATATTTCAGAAGGTACTGCTATTTAATTTATTTATCTGCATTTCGTTGGTTCCTTTCAGTTTCAAAAAACACACATTTTTACCTTTTCAATGGAAAGCGGGGCGGGGCGGGGTCAACTAGATTTGCAGAACAAGGTGTTCCAAAGTGGAGGTGCTGCAAATCTATCCAGGGTTTCCTGGCTATCCAGGGTTTCAGACAGGGTTTTTTCCAGCCCTATCTGGAGATGTCAGGGATTGAACCTGGAGTCTTCTGCATGCAAAGCAGGTGCTCTGTGGCAGAGATGGGGAACCTCAGTGGAAACCTGTTGGGGGCCAGATGCCTGTGGTGGGTACCAAAGTGGGTGGAGCTGTGGCCACTCACACACACACACAGACACAATCATTCACTTTCTTCTTCCCCCACCCCCCTCAACCCTCCAAATCAGGCTTGTAAAGCAGAATATTCTGCTCCTGCTTTGCCAGGAGAAGCTGGCTGCATGTCCTCCATGGCCAGTATCAAAGCCATTTGGACTAGCAAAGCAGGGACAGAGTGTTTGCTTTGCCAGCCCAGCTGGGTATCTCTCCTCTCCCCGCACCCTTTGCTTTTCAGCTGTTTCCCAATCAGCTGAGCAATGGGGCGGGGGGGGGGGATTGTGGGGTTCCAAATGCCCTGTGGGCCAGAGGTTCCCACCCCCACTCTGCGGCTTTGTTACTAGCCTCTCTTTAGTTCCCATCTTGGATCAGAGCTTGGTGATGATTTCCCTCCAGTCCTTACTTTAAAAACTGCTGTGGGCTCAAATCTTGTATATACCGAGACGATGTTGAACTTCTAATTCCAGAGACGCATCATAGTTGTTGCAGCAAGGCTGGCGCTTTCTTGAAGCAAGAGCAGTGAACGTGGCCGCCTCTCCTTAGGAAAGCATTGTTTTGAAAGAGATGACCAGCACAGGCTGGCAAACAGACAGTTGCATCTAATACATTTGGTGGAGTACTTTGTGTTTGGTTTCGGATTGATAGGAGACAGAAAGAGAGCGATAAGAGACAGAATAGAGAGCGTTAATTGATCCGTGTTTTCACAAAAGCTCTTCCTCCCACCCATCCGCCCCCACAGATCAATCTGTAAATGCAGGAATGAACCTTGGAGATAGACAGCTCACAGGATGTAATGCAGAAGAGACCAAATCTGCATTAACAACATTTTTTTTTTTAGTACAGTCAGTTATGATAGAACAGAGCCAACTAATATGGAGATGAAACGTTTGGAAAATAAAAGATATGCTGGGTATTGTTTCCGGAGGCTGGCAACATTTCTTTGAGCAGAGATAAGCTATTTCAGAATGGTGTTATCCTGAAAGTATTGGGCTTAGATATGGAAGTCCTCTGTTCAAAACTAGCTCAGTCACAACTGAATGGCCTTTGGCAAACATCTCA
Source organism: Heloderma suspectum (assembly GCF_057233095.1). NCBI lineage: Eukaryota > Metazoa > Chordata > Lepidosauria > Squamata > Helodermatidae > Heloderma > Heloderma suspectum. The sequence goes on along the minus strand of NC_139467.1, from coordinate 33,543,474 downwards.
TCCTTCATCTCCTGTCCATAATGATAAAAGAGGAAATCTGTGTTGTCTATCGGTGCCATAGCGCCAAGACCATGAAACCTAGACACTTGAAACTTGCCATGCATAGTAAGGGGACCCTAGGGGTTATTTTGTTTTAAACACACATTAATTAATGTTAATTAATTTAAATGTGTCCGTGTGGTTGAAGCATGCAATAACAGCTTCAGCCATGAGGGGAAGACTTCCTTAATCAGCACATAGTTTTGCAGTCCAAACCGTTTGAAACCAGGGGAGAGTAGTAGGCCAAGAGACAGAGTTATATGCCTTCTCCCTCCCGGCTGCTGTAGGGCAGATCCCACTCTGGGGAATGGAGACCCCCCTCCTTCAGTTTGCTTGAAACCTTCTCTGTATCAAACTAAGGGCTACTCCAACCCTTGTGAAGCCGGGTCTGTTCACTAGTCTGAAATAAAAGTGCAACATCCTGTGGCTGTGATGTTCCTCGGTTTGGTGGCTGGTGGGTTACATGTCAGGCCAGCCAGACCAAAGCTTCCTTCCCTTCGCATTTGCCCTTGTGTGTTCACCCAATGCTGCCATTGACCACTAGCAGCCAGACACTGGTGGTCATCAGATGCATGGAGCAGGTGGGTTTAATCTACCCAGCAATTGGACTAAGCAGCCCTGCCTTATTAGAACTGCTGTGGAAAGTATGGTGAAAGTGCTATATAACATCGTTGCACCATCTATATTTGCCAGTTTCTGGCTTCTGTCGTTTGGTCATTCCGGCCTTTCGATGCCATGTGCCTCCTGCCCATTAGAGGCAGGAGGGAACGGACAGTGTGAGCAAGAAACAGAATCACGAATAGACCCATGGTTGATCCTGCTATGGAAGAACAAGGGAAGGGGAGGCAGCACTCCTTCTTGTTTTGTAGTGGCAGCAGCATCATTGTCACCAAGGGAAAAGAAGCACCCCCTTTTCTCAGCAGGGACAGTCTGTCTCTTCACTACTAGCTGACTAATCCAGATGTGAAAGGACAAACCTGAAAGAATGGAATGGAGAAAAGTCTCTCCTTACTTGCTTTACAGGAGCATCACAGGAACTGAGAGGAGACATCCTTGTTGTCTGGGCCCACTCACCCAATGAGGAGCAACACATAGTGATAAGCATTTTTGCTTGTTAATAATCATAATAATAGGGAGAAGAAGGTGGAACTGGTAGGACCACCATGGTCCAGTGGGCCTGTTTGGTTCAACTCTGAATGCAAATGTGATAATCATTATAATCTAATACTTATATTGCACCGGTAATATACTAGGTGCTTTATGTCGGTAAAACATAAACAAGGTCCTGTCCTCAAGCTGTCTTAAAAACATGAGTCAACCAGTAAGCGACCCTGGAGGGTAGAGGAAACCATTGTACTTAATGACCAAGTTTAAAAGGGGGGGAAAGGAACAGATACAGCAAAGAGACCAGGGCTTGGGACAGATGATTGTATTAACAAGAGCTGAAGGTGATACGATAGAGGCCAACTCATTCCCACCGTTTTCTCTGTTCAGAGGTTTTGGTAGTGTTTCAGAAACCTGCAGAACCTGTTTGAGCATATCCTTGTTGGTCTGCAATTTCTTCTTCATACCATTTTCAGTTCTCTTAAGAACAGAATTGCCCATCTCCAGGCAAAGAATTGGAAAGAAACTTAAACATGGCAGAGCAACATTGTGGAGGGAAGGCAGGTGAGATGTAGTAGTAGTTGTTGTAATGGAAGAAGATGGAGTTGAGGTCAGACAGATCTCCGGAGGAAGGCAATGCCAGGCCTTTGAAAGCCCTGTGAAGTTCTGTACCCCAAGGATTGTGAAGTAAACGTGTGTGTGCGTGTGTGTGAGAGGAAGAGAGAGAGAGAGAGGATCAGTTGAGTGGTGTTGTGGATAGAGTGTTAGAATATGACCTGGACTCAAATTCCTGCTCAGATATAAAGCTCCCTGGGAGACCTGCATCACAGGGCTGTTGGGAAAATAAGGGAACCATGCACGCCACTCTGAGCTTCTTGGAGGAAAGGGCTGAATGTGTGTGTGTGTGTGTGTGTGTGTGTGAGAGAGAGAGAGAGAGAGAGAGAGAGAGAGGGAGGGAGGGAGGGAGGGAGGAAAGTTCCTTCCTGCAGGTCAGTGTTTAGCGCTTGCTTGCAGTGCTTTCTCTTCCCCTTTTTCTAATGGTGCCTCTTACTTATCACTGAAATAGTTGGTCTACCTGCAGCCTCAGGGTGTGTGTGTGTGTGTGTGAGAGAGAGAGAGAGAGAGAGAGAGAGAGAGATTGTAAGGAGCTGATATTTACTCAGAAAGCAGAACTGAATTGGCATGCAGGATCAGGCTTCAGGAGCGAATTTTTGAAAGGAACAATTTGACTGCAATTGCTTTGACATTTCACTGATCCAAAGCTGGATTATTATAGATCATAACTAGCTCCAGGTAAAGGGCCATCTGAAAGATTCAGTCTGCCATTGTCAGTGGATGCCCATAAAAAGAAAGGGTTGGGGGTGAATGTGACCCAGGCCTCCCTTCTGCCCCTTGCTGGCCTAAACATGTTTACTTGGAAATATCCCATTGATTTCAGTGGAATTGTCTTCTGAGTAACCATGGTCAGAATGAATGGCGTTATGGCTGCCCATAATGTACCTCTCCATGCTTTAATGGCGTGGATATGTGAGTTCTTCCTCAGACAATACAAAGAAGCATGGAGAACAGGAAAAACATGCCACCACGCTCCCTGTTTTTCTTCCACCACTAGTATCCCATCCCACTCTTGTAATACTCAGATTCTCAGTAGGTGGCATTGGGCAAGTGACTGCTGGCCACAATGTTTCATCTGTGAATTTTACAGAAATTAGGGAGGACATGTAAAGTCCTTTTGCTTGTTAAAAAGTGCTAAATAATAAAACCAGTTCACACATGGCCCTGACATGTAGGGTATGCACACTGCTGGCACAGGAACAGATGATGGCTATATATGTTCTCTCCCACTGTGTTGAATTGTGGATCGAGGCCTGTGCGTGTAAATCCTTACCTGGAAAGCACCCACCCATCTGACCACCCCCTTTTTGGCAAGTGATGGATTATGTAAGGTGGAGCCTGCTCAGGAATTTGCACACATGGGCTACAGCTTGCATCCAAAACATGATGGGAGAGGCTGAACAAGCCCAAGGCTCACTCCTGCATCCCGTCACCTATATGCTGGGGCATCCTAAGGCCAAAGCTGGATGAGACAGAGAACATGCGATAGAAACAGCAGCCCTGCAGATCTCCTTCTTTCTTATCCCCATGTTAACAGTTAAACACACAGCACGATGTCATTGTGGGAAGGGTTTCTCTATCTCTTCAAGCCACAGCTAGTGGAAGGTTATAGGGGCAGGCAAATGCCCAAGCTTATGATTGTCATGTCATGAGATTTACTAGATGATACCGGAGGAGGGGGTGGCAGGGAGGAAATGCAGGGCTTCTGCTCTTGGTGGTGGCCCCACATTCTCTATATCCCCTACAAGTTCTGTCATAAGGAATGTAGTTTTGTGAGTACTGGAAGTGCCCTTTTGTGCCATTATTCAGTTGCATATTGTCTTGTCTTACTGTTTACAATTCAGTTAACATATACTCTGAAACCATCCTACCTTGTTCTCCACAGAATGGTGAAGCTTCCTTGTTTGAAGTGAACATCCGCTACGTTGGAGGGCTTCTGGCTGCATTTTACTTAACTGGCGAAGAGGTTTGTTCCAGCATGTTTGCACCTTTTCACGTACGGAGAACATTTCTGCACGAAAAAAGCTACATGCACGCATACATTCCACCCAGCAAACCCTACCCACCAGACCCTTCAAAATCATTTCCTTTGCCTCAACAAACTAAAAACATAACTTCTTTATAAATATTGAAATGCTGATGATGCCTGTTAATTAAATCTCACATAATTACTTTCCCCGGCTCATCTGTATAGATGTTTCCTCCTGTGGACCATTTCTCCTAGATAGCTCTTCGGCTTAGTACATTGGTCCCTGCTGAGAAGCCATTTGCCACGATCTTGGCCTTGCGTTCAGAACTTGTTAATTTCCTGATGTTGGAGAGAGGAACTTTCACAGGCCCCACAAGGTCACATATAATGTTGTAGTGGGGTAAACCATCATTTTCAGTAGCAGCTTTCAGCTTTATTGCCAAAAAGTGAAAGCTGTCGTAAGTGTTAAGGCAGTGGGACGAGAGCTTCAGCCCCTCTGTTTTTGCATTCCAAGGGATCCTCCACTGTTCCAGGGAAGAGGGCACCACACACATACACACACTCCCCATGAAGCCCCTGAGGTTGCACAACCACCACGACAGCTATCTCCAAGGAAAACAAGCCCCACTAGGACAAGGCTGGGGAATCTCAGGCCTGGGGGCCAAATCCTGAAGTCCCAGTCTGGCCTTCCAGGGTTTCCCAGATGGCCTGTCCCTTTTCCTGAACCACCCCTCTCAAAGCTTGAAACACCACTCCTAAGTCTTAATTACTGACAATAAGAGCTTTAATCTGCAATATGCTGGCTATTTTTGCCCCACCCCTTTTTGTTTCACCCCCACCCACCACTGAAAGGCTCCCCTCCCACATGCGCACACACAAGAACTTCTCTGAAATGGATTCAGCCCTTGGGCTGAAAGAGGTTCCCCACCCCTGCTTTAGGATTTGCATGTATCAGGAGGGAATTCATTAATTTTGGCATTAAGCCCTTTTCTAAAAAGCGTGTAACCAAATTATCTAGGCAGGCTCTTTCATAAAATATAGATGCAAGCTGATAAGTGTTTAGCCAAAACTCTTATTACAATGAAGGTAGTTGTTATTTGGACAGCTTTAAAGGGGGATTAGACAAGTTTATGGAGCATAAAGCTATCAATGGGTGCTAGTCACAATGGCTATATGGGATCTTGAGGTTTCAGAGGCAGAATGCTTCTGCATGCCAGTTGCAGAGGAACAGCAGGAGATGGATGCTGCCTTCTTCCCCTGCTTGTGGGAAGAGATCTGTGGCAGTTGAACCCCAGGCTCACTTGTGGATCATACAGAAGACCTTGGGCAAGCTGCGATGGCTTGATCTCCATTCTTGCAACAAGTGCTCAGACAGCCCTTGCAGATGCTGTGCAATGGCAAAAAGGGAACAATATTCAATACTGGGCCCCAGCTTCAGCTTCTTGAACATTTCAGCTTTCCTTGAAGAGCAATAGCCCCCATGATTGCAAAGTTAGTCTTGGGAGGCAACATCTAGTGAGGTGTCAGAAGTCAGGGAGGGGCTTCTCTTAGTAGGATTTCCAAGGATCGGGAGACAGGCTGTGGTGCCCCACCCTGTGACTAGCAAAACCAAGATGAATTCTGCCAAATGTACGTGGGCTGCTATCTATCCTGTCCTATCCTTCCCATGATTCCCCTCCTCCTGCCCCAATCCTTGATGCACCACTTAAAATAAATATTTGCCCCCAGACTCAACCCCAGAGGGAACTTGCTGTCTGTCCAAGCCCTGAGGAATTGGGCTGCCTTTGGTCACCCAGGGCCCTAATCTGATTTGCCTCGCTTTTAGTTGACAGCTTTGAATGGCTGGTGTGTTTGTGCATGCCTCTGTATGAGTGCAATCTGATAAGCAATCTGACTGGGGTAGGCACAGGGGGACAGGCTTTATTGACACCCTTCCTCCCCCTGCCTACCTCTGATGATATGTCCCTCCAAGGATGTTTCTTCCCCAGGAGTAAATGCCACCTGCTTTTCAAAGACGAAGCAGCCTCCAGTCTGACCAAGATTAATCTTCCTTACCAAAATGAATTTTGCTGAGCAATAAAATGTCATTGCAGTATAGTTCCCCCTTATTTTCCTGCAATCTCCAGTATGGGTTGAGGCTGATCACACCATTTATTTGTGATGGGAGGCATCGAGAGATGGCACAAAATATCCAGGGCAGAGACTAGAGCAAATAGCAAGCTGCCCTCCTGTTAATCCCGGTGGTGGTTTTGCATGTCAGAATGAGAGCGCAGCAATGATCCATTACCGCTAGAAGCTTTATGCAAAGGTGTTATCAGGAATGACTTTTTCTGTCTTGCTTAAGAAACCACAGTGGAGTGTGAGCTGTGAAGCCAGTCTTCAGGAGCATAGATTTATATACCATCCAGCTGACACATGCCCTGTGATGGCAATCATAAAACCAAACAACAACAACAAAATAACCTAATGATAAAAAATAATAATAATACAAAGAAGTATCTGAATATGAAACAGTAAACATATTTAAAAATATGTAAAACATTGAGAAATCAGCAGTATAATACTCTTTCATTAGCTCTTGTAAGTAAGCTTTTTCTCCTCACTTCTGTCCAGAGACTTGCTTACCATTAGTTATCTTATGCAGGGTTAGAATGCATCAGAAGGTATTTTAACCCGGTATAAATGTTCTGCTTTCTTAGGAAGTTTCACAGTTTGAAATCTTAGATTTCTTAAAAAGAGAGAGATTCTCAGTAGCACCTACTGAGCCATTTGCTTTTGGGTTTGGGTGGGGGATTTTGCGCATGAGTGAAAGGCGTCTGGATGTTGGGCAGGGTTTCCCATGATCAGCCTTCCCCAACCTGTTGCCCTCCAGATGTGTTGGACTACAAGTCCCAGCACGCCCCATCTCGAGGGCACCAAGTTGGGGAGGCTGCCCAAGAGGAAAGGGTGTCTGCCATCACCACCTCTTCATGGAGGAGGCCAGGGCTTAGGTACAGCTGGAAATTGACCTTGTACGTTGGTCTTCTCTCCACTTTTTTTCTCCTTCCTGAATGAAATCTTTGCTAGCCTGAGGAAGGCCTGTGAGCGTGTAGGAAGAAGTCCCAGTGGACTTTCTCTGCAGAGGGATCTCTTGCTGTCTTAAAGTCCTCGGTGGCAGCTTGGACTGATCTAGAGGGGCTAGAAGTAAAAGGCTTGGGCTCAATTTCTGACGTCACTTAACAAGCTTCCCCTTTACCACGAATAGTTAGAGTAGCCAGAGGCTAAGAGGTAAGTTGGCTGCAGGAAGCCCAGGGGGCTGCCCTTTGTCCTTCTGAGTGGCTGTGAGCTCACCAGGTGCTTCTGAGAGCTCCAACTGAATTGGGGGGGGGGTGGCCTGAGTACTCCCAGCAGCTGAGTGGGCGGGAAGCTTCAGTCTGTTTCCCACCTCCCAGTTGAGCAGAGCAGAGCAGAACAGAGCAAGCTGCTCCAGCTGGTCCAGGGACTACAGAAGCAAGCAAGCTCCCAGAGAGTGAGCAACCAGAGCGAGCGAACAGGGGGAGCAAGCCAGAGTTGGTCAGGAGAGTTTAGCAGGGGAGGTCAAGGGGGAGGCCCCTAACATTTTTTAAATTTTTAAATTTTATTTTATTTTTTAACTAACTTTTTTTCATTTATTTGTCTTGTAACACACACTTCCACACCAGTGGGACTCTGCTCTTAACCTCTACTGAGTAGAGGAGCAGGCACAGGCTAGTCTAGAACAATCACAAAGCTAGACACAAAAAGGGAAAAGAGGCAATGGAAGGACAAGACTCTCCAGTGGTGGTGACCTGCAAAGTGTGTGCAATGTTTGTTTTCTTGCCTGAGAACAACATGGCCTACACCTGCAACAAGTGCAAGTTGATCACGCTGCTGGAAGAAAAAGTAAGTGGACTGGAGCAGTGACTGTCGACCCTCCGGGGAATAAGAGAACACGAAGAGTTCTTGGACAGAATGGGGGAACTACAGCAGCAAAGTGAAGACCAGAAGCTTGAAGAGCAACAGCAAGATGAGGCAGAAGTGGGAAATGCTGAAGCGAAGAAAAATGGAGTAGAGGATACTCCTTGGAAAAGGGTGACAGTTAGGAGAAGAAGAACTAGATGCCACTCTGCACCAGTGGAAGCAGTGGAGCTGTGGAACCGATTCCAGGTACTTGCGGATGAGACTGGAGGACAGCCTGCAGAGGAAGAATCACAGGGGAACCTACATGAGAGTGAGCAAGAGGCTGAAGGTCAGTCAAACAGAGGCGATGAAACCCAGGCCTACAAGAAGAAGAAGAGAAGAGTGGTAGTAGTGGGAGACTCCTTGCTGCGTGGGATCGAGACCCAAGTATGTCGTGAAGACCCGTGGACTTGCCAGGTATGTTGTCTCCGTGAGGACGGATTAGAGACGTGACTGAAAGGTTGCCTGCACTTATAAAGCCCACTGACAGGTATCCCTTTCTTCTCATCCATGTGGGAACAAATGATACCGCCAAGCGGAGCTATGAAGAAATCACATCAGACTTTGAATGTTTGGGAAGGAAACTCAAGAACTTTGGGGCCCAGATAGTTTTCTCATCCATCCTTCCAGTAGTTAGAAGAGGGATAGAAAGGGAATGAAAAATACTCCGGGTGAATGACTGGCTACGAAGGTGGTGCCGACGAGAGAGATTTGGATTCTGGGACCACGGGCTACACTTCCTGGAAGATGGGGTGTTGGCAAGGGACGGGTTGCACCTCACAAAGGCTGGGAAGAATGTGTTTGGCCACAGCATGAACAACTTCATCAGGAGGGCTTTAAACTGAATCCTACAGGGAAGGGAGATGTAATGTTGGGGGTAACAATGGACGTAGGCGCATGCACTGCAACGGAGAGAACAGCTTTGATAGCGCCCAATATTAGTCTTCAGACACATGTAGGAAGAAAGCCAGACTATGAAGCACATGGTCTTTGATGTCTGTATACTAATGCCCAGAGTATGGGAAACAAACAGAATGAACTTGAACTCTTAATACAAGAGGGAAATTATGACTTGATAGGTATAACTGAGACTTGGTGGGATGACTCTCATGACTGGAATACAGCAATTGAAGGATATAACTTGTTCAAAAAGAACAGAAGGAACAGAAAGGGAGGTGGGGTTGCACTGTATGTGAAAAATACATATCTCTGCACAGAAATACAGGAGGATGAGCTTGGTAGCTCCATCGAGAGCATCTGGATCAAAATAAATGGAGCAAAGAATAAAAGGAACCTGGTGGTCGGGGTCTACTACCGGCCACCCAATCAAGGAGAAGATGAGGATGAAACTTTTGAAAAGCAAATTGCCAATGTTTTAAGGAAGCATGATGTAGTAGTAATGGGGGACTTCAATTTCCCCGATATTTGTTGGGAGACAAATTCTGCAAAACATGGCCCCTCCAGGAAATGCCTGACTTGTGTGGCGGATAACTTCCTCCTACCGAAAGTAGAGGAAGGAACTAGAGGATCGGCTATCCTTGATTTGATCCTATCCAACAGAGATGACTTAGTGGATAAAGTAGCAGTTACAAGAACTCTGGGGGAAAGCGACCATGTTATACTTGAGTTCTTGGTTCTAAGGGAAGCAAAAGCCGAGTGTAGTCAAATGCGTACCCTGGATTTTAGGAAAGCTGGTTTTAATAAACTCAGAACAATGATCAGTAAGGTCCCATGGCAAGCGACACTAACAAGAAAAGGAGTCCAGGAAGGGTGGGAGCTTTTAAAAAAGGAAATTCTCAAGGCACAATTACAAACAGTTCCAACAAGAAGAAAAGGTGGAAGACAACAGAAGAAGCCGATGTGGCTTCACAAAAAGCTTAGAGATGACCTGAAAACAAAAAAGGACACATACAGGAAGTGGAAAGAAGGCCAAGTAACAAAGGAAGAGTACAGGCAGGTAGCACAGAATTGCAGGGATGGTGTCAGGAAGGCTAAAGCTGAGAACGAGCTGAGGTTAGCGAGGGATGCTAAAAGCAACAAAAAGGCTTTCTTCAGCTACGTGCATAGTAAAAGGCAGAGGAAAGAAATGGTGGTTCAGCTATTAAATAAGGATGGCAAAACGATAACAGATGACTAGGGGTGGACCAAAGTCCCTTACCTGTCGTCGAAGGACGTTCGCGGTGGGGGGGAGGCGCTTCGCTGCTCCCCCCGTGAAGTTCAGGCCGGGGGGGGGAGGCTTCCCGCCTCGCCCCGGCCGAAATTCAGGCCGGGGGGGAGGCTTCCCGCCTCGCCCCGGCCGAAATTCAGGCCGGGGAGGAGGCTTCCCGGCCGCCAACGCGAAAGTTTTTTTTTAAAAAAAACACCCCCTGATAGGCTACGTGACGATTCACGTAGCCTATCACGGCTAGATCTGCAAAGTCAGCCGTGATAGGCTACGTCAATCGTCACGTAGCCTATCACGGGTGACTTAAAAAAAAAAAAAAAGCGCGTATGCTAATGGCGGCCCCCATAGGGAGCCGCCATTCGCGTTCCTTATTTAGTCGCCGTAGTCTACGTAAACATTTACGTAGACTACAGCGACCAAATAAGGAACGGGAATGGCGGCTCCCTATGGGGGCCGCCATTATCCGTACGCGCTTTTTTTTTTTTAAAGTCACCCGTGATAGGCTACGTGACGATTGACGTAGCCTATCACGGCTGACTTTGCAAATCTAGCCGTGATAGGCTACGTGAATCGTCACGTAGCCTATCAGGGGGCGTTTTGTTTTTTTTTCTTTGATTGCAATGGCAGCGGCGGCAGCCGGTCGAAAGACCGGCTGCCGCTCCCGCCCCGCTCGAACACCCGCCGAACCGCCGGCCGGACCCGCCACCGGGAGGGACATTCGGTGAAGGTAAGTCCCGTCCCGGGGGGGGTGCGGGGGGCGGGGGGGGTTCAGAGGATTTCTCCCCGAAACTTGTTCGGGGGGCCGAACACGTTGGTGCTCGGCCCCCCGAAGTTTCGGGGAGAAATTCTCCGCCATCCCTACAGATGACAAAGGAAAGGCAGAGGTGCTCAATTCTTACTTTGGCTCAGTCTTCTCCCAAAAGAAGGTCTATGACCCCCCTGGCAAAGGCGAAGTCCAGGCTGAAGGGGCAGGATTGCAGCTTGAGATCGATAGGCACATGGTCAAGGAACACCTAATTATTTTGAATGAGTTCAGATCTCCAGAGCCAGATGAACTGCATCCTAGGGTAATAAAGGAACTGGCAGAAGAACTCTCTGAACCACTGTCTATTCTCTATGAGAAATCATGGAGGACGGGGGAAGTGCCAGTTGACTGGAGGAGGGCTAATGTTGTCCCTATCTTCAAAAAGGGTAAAAAGGAGGAACCTGGGAACTACAGACTAGTCAGTCTGACATCAATCCCTGAGAAAATTCTGGAGCAGATGATAAAGCAATCCATCTGGAAACCTTGAAAACAAGGCAGTCATTACTTGAAGCCAAGATGGATTTGTCAAGAACAAGTCCTGCCAGACGAATCTGATCTCATTTTTTGATCAAGTCACTTCCTTTGTGGACCGTGGGAATGCTGTAGACATCATATACCTTGACTTCAGCAAAGCTTTCGACAAAGTGCCCCATGATTTCCTGATGAGCAAACTAGCTCAAAGTGGGCTAGATGAAACAACGATCCGGTGGATCCACAGTTGGCTACAGAATCGGACTCAAAGAGTGCTACTCAATGGGATCTTCTCAAACTGGGGAGAGGTAATGAGCAGGGTACCGCAGGGCTCAGTCCTGGGCCCAGTGCTCTTCAACATTTGTATTAATGACTTGGAGGAGGAGGTGCAGGGAATGCTGATCACATTTGCAGATGACACAAAATTGGGTGGGATAGCTAATACTTTGGAAGACCGAAACAGAATTCAAAGTGATCTGGATAGACTGGAGTGCTGGGCAGAAAACAACAGAATGAAATTTCATAGGGATAAATGCCAAGTTCTGCACCTAGGAAAAAGAAACCAAATGCAGTTACAAGATGGGGGATACATGGCTCAACCACACTACAAGCGAGAAGGATCTTGGAATTGTTGTCAATCACAAGCTGAATATGAGCCAACAATGTGATGTGGCTGCAAAAAAGGCAAATGCTCTTTTGGGCTGCATTCATAGAAGCATAGCTTCCAAATCCCAGGAAGTACTAGTTCCCCTCTACTCAGCACTGGTTAGACCTCATCTGGAGTACTGTGTCCAGTTCTGGGCACCACATTTTAAGAAGGATGCAGACAAACTGGAGAGGGTTCAGAGGAGGGCGACAGAGGTGATCAGGGGACTGGAAACAAAGCCCTATGAAGAGAGACTGAAAGAATTGGGCCTGTTTAGCCTTGAGAAGAGAAGACTGAGGGGAGATATGAGAGCACTCTTCAAGTACTTGAAAGGTTGTCCCAGAAAGGAAGGCCAGCATCTCTTCTCAATCATCCCAGAGTGCAGGACACGGAATAATGGGCTCAAGTGACAGGAAGCCAGATTCTGGCTGAACATCAAGAAAAACTTCCTGACTGTTAGAGCAATACGACAATGGAACCAATGACCTAGGGAGGTGGTGGGCTCTCCCACACTGAAGGCGTACAAGACGAGGCTGGACAGCCATCTGTCAGGGATGCTCTGACTTGGATTCCTGCCTTGAGCAGGGTGGTTGGCCTTGATGGCCTTGTAGGCCCCTTCCAACCCTGCTATTCTATGATCCTAGTCTCTTGAGCACAGATTACTGCTGGTAGCAGTTTGTCCTCAAAATAATTGGGCGCAATTTCCCTCCATTCTAGCAGGTCTAGATTTGGGAGGCTGGGAAGGAGAAGTAATTTGCCATTTTTTTTAATGAGACTTGGAAATTGACTAGAACAGTAAACAATTAAAAGGGAGATTGAGAAGAAATTAACTGTGGACATGAAGTTCTAGATTCTGCTGCTTGTGTAGGAATAATCTCTCAGCAGAAGGCTGTGCAATGCTGGTATATTGACAGTTACTGGGAACAGTTGTGGCTGGGCTTAAAGTTTTAAAACTCTTGTGGTTTCTGTTTTGTGAAACCTTATTTGTCCTTGGCATGAATGTCCCATGTAATGCCCCTCTCACCCTCCTTCCAACAACAGCAGCAGCAGTAGCAACAAAGTGAACGTTGTTTTCCATTTCACACTTCTCTAAGCTGAGTTAAGGCTGGCCTGCCAAGGCATTAGCATAAGAATACGTGGAGAAACGCCATAAGTCAGCTTCTCCCAGTTGGCAGTCTGTCAGGTGGCAGGATTTGAAGCTGAAACCTTTGACTTGACTGGTTAATCTTTACTCCGTTGGTTTAAAGGAGCAGCTCTGGTGGCTTAGGAGGTTCATGAGGAAATGCCACGTTTTTTCATGCCAGATGCAGACACACGGTTTTGCATAATCCACTTCAACTTCCATTCCCCCAGATAATGCAGGGCTTGCCTGTAAAGAGAAATCACATGTGGTGTGGTGGGAGGGGGCAGGGGAGAAAATACAGAGATGTAGGCCAACAGAAAGGAGGTATCTTTTTTGCAAATTAATGACTTACACTGAGCAGTCTCTGCAGAGGAGCTGGGATTCTTTTAGCATTCTTTACACATCTATTAAACTCCCCTCTCCTTTGTTTATTTGGATGTAAGTGTCATGTTTCACCACTCTTATAGGGAGGGGTGGGCAACTTGCAGCCTGTGGCCTAATTTCAAAAGCCTCTTCAACTGATCAGTTCAGTTACCCCTCTCCCAGCAGCCTCCTCGGAGGAAAGAAACAGATTAAGCTGCCTTATACTTAGTCAAACCATTCGTCCACCTAGACCAGTGTTGTCAACACTGACTGGCAGTGGGTCTCCAGGGTTTCAGGCAGAATTCTTTCCTTGCCCTACCTGGAGATACCGGGCATTGAACCTGGGACCTTCTGCCTGAAAAGCAGGTGCTCTACCACTGTGCTACAGAAGACGATAGTGGAAAGAGAGAAAAGGGGGTAGCCCTGCCTGCTTCTGGCTCTGGTCCATCCATTGCTGGGATGCATCCCCTGACAGATTACTTCCAGAGAATGCAGCCCTTGGCAGAAAAAAGATTCCCTGTCCCTGACCTTGGGTAGGGATGCTTGAAACTGATATGTTTCAGAGGTTGTTTATTTAGGCCAGCCTTCCCTAACTTAGTGCCCTCCAGATGTGTTGGACTACAGCTCTCAGCATGCTCTAGCCAGCATGGCTGGCTGGGGCATGATGGGAGTTGTAGTCCAACACATCTGTCAGGCACCAAGTTAAGGAAGGCTGAGTTAGGCTGCAATTCTCTGTATGCCTTCCTTGAAATAAGTCCTACTAGACTCAGTGAGGCTGACTTCTGAGGATACAGGTATAGGATTGCAGCTTGCATAGTGTAATGCTGAGTTGGCATCTCCTGACTGCGTAGAGTGGGGATGGAGAACAATTTTTAAGGGAGCTGAAAGTGCTACGAATGGGGCACCCTCGTTTGTGGTGTTCATGCCCATTTATTTCCATTCTCCTATCAGCTCTGGTCATTCGAGCTTTTGCAGGTTTACCAGAGATGAGAGCGGGATAGAGTGTTGAAGATGGCACGCTATGGACAACAGTGCCTCTGTCATGCCATCTTCAACACTGAAAAAAGCACTTGTTGGTCTCCAAGCATAGGAGATGAATTCCCAGGGTATATCAGCCACATCTCTCTTTTCTCACTTTCTCAAGTCATTTACAGGTCGCTTGTTAGGGAACAGCACACTTCATCTCCCTTTGCATTAGGGTTGTTACTTCCAATCATGAGCTCACTTGTGTCCTATTTTACTTAGAGCTGATTCAAGCTGAGTCTCAAGGTTCCTGAAAACAGGAGCGGATGCAGAGGCGGCGGAGTAAGCTCCGCGTCCCTCACCTTTGTTCCTGCACTATCACAGGTACAAGCACCAGATCACAATCTGCCCCCATTCTGTGCTCCAGGCAAGCTGTCTGTTTCACTTCCTCCCCCACGCCCAGCTATAGTTACCTATTTAAGTATCTGTTTGATTTGGAGGGGTAAATTTGAAAACTAGAAACAGTGCTCAGAGCCCTGCTCTTGAGAAGGGAGAGAGGTGGCGTCATGATCAACACAAGGGCCGGCCAGCCAGCATTGTGCAAATCCAACTTCTGCTCAAACTGGGGGGGGGGGGGGAGTTGGGTGCATAGGAAGCTGCCTTATTATACCAAGTTAAATTATTAGTCTTTGTAGCCCAGTTCTGTCTCTCTTGACTGGCAGTGGCTCTGCTGATGTCCGGTAGAGGATCTTTCCCATCACATGCTCCCTGGTCCCTTTAAGTCAGCGGTTCTCAACCTGTGGGTCGCGACCCCTTTGGGGGTCGAATGACCCTTTCACAGGGGTCGCCTAAGACCATTGGAAAACACATAGTTCCGATGGTCTTAGGAACCGAGACACCGCTCCTCTATCCGTCTCCAGGCGGGTCCGCCCACATGCAGATACGCTAGATAGAATCTAGCACCTTTGTGAGGCTCTAGGTGAGGGAGGCGAGAGAAGGGGAGGCGAAGAGGGAAGGGAGGCCCAGAGGCTCCAGCGCTGACGGTGGCGGCTCCCCTTACGAGGGTGACTGGCTGGTGGGGTCCGGCGTGCTCCGCCCCGGGGAGGCCGGACCAGGAAGCGCGTGTGGCCGGCCGGGGGGCTGCTGAAGCGGCAGCGGTCTAAGCGGTAAGAGCGCGGGGAGAGAGCCAGGCAGGGCTGGCATGTCTGTGTCCGCCGCCTGCAAGGCCCGGCTAGGCCTGGCCGCCCGCCGTGGGATAGGCAAGGATGGCGTGTGGAGAAATTGGAGATGGCGGGAGGCAGAGTGGCCGAAGGGTCGCCGCTTATGGGCGGGCGAGGGAAGATCTCCATGATACGAGGGATGGCAGGAGGGAAGGGCGGTGTCCAGAGCTGCACGCCAAATTATTGGGGGATGTGGGGAGAGAAGGGAGCCGAGGCCTGGCTGCTGTGGGCAGAGGGTGGCCCCCGCAAGCCAGGAGGGTGAGGGGAGATGGGCCGCGATGGTCTTGTGAGGATGGTGTGTGAAGCCAAGGCCTGATGCTGTGGAGTGGGCTGGGTTGCGCTGTGCGGCGAGGAGGAGACGGGTCCCCTGCGTGGGTTCGGGGATCCCTGAGGTGGGGATGAAGGGCAGCTGCGAAGCACTCCGTGGGGGGCAGGCGGGCTGTGGGGTTGGGGCGCGGCGCACACAGGCCTGCCCCTGAGGAGTGGGCTGGGCTGTGGGGGTGTGTGAAGGGGGCATTTTTATATGGGCTAAGGGAGGCCTATAGGGTGTGTGGAAGAAGGGCGCAGTGCAAAAGCATATGGGGTGGGTCAGAAGGCTGGGCGAGGACCTGGAGGTCGTGGGCTGCAGAGGCTTGTCCTTATGGGGTGGGGTGGGCAGTGAGGGGTGAAGGGGGTGTTTATGGGCAAAACGACCTGGGAGAGGAGCCCTATGTGGGGTCGTGGGAAGCAGAGGCTAGTCCCTATGGGGTGGGCTGGGCAGTGAGGGGTGAAGGGGGTGTTAATGGGCTAAAGGAGCCCTGTCTCTTCTTGGGTGGGGGTTGATTAATCACTATGCTTTAATTATGTTCAATTTGTAACAATGAAAATACATCCTGCATATCAGATATTTACATTACGATTCATAACAGTAGCAAAATTACAGTTATGAAGTAGCAACGAAAATAATTTTATGGTTGGGGGTCACCACAACATGAGGAACTGTATTAAAGGGTCGCGGCACTAGGAAGGTTGAGAACCATTGCTTTAAGTGGAGATGCGAGAAACTGGGGCTGGAGCATCTCCCCTATGAGGAAAGGTTACAACAGGTGGGACTCTTTAGCTTAGGAAAAAAGACGAGTGAAGGGAGACAGGATAGAGGTGTACAAGAGAAAGTGGAAAGGGAGACATTTTTCTCCCTCATAATACTAGAACCCAGTGGGGTCACCCATGAAGCTGATTGGTGGGAGATTCAGGACAGATAAAATGAAGAGCTTCTTCACACAGCGCAGAGTTAAACTAAGGAATTTGCTTCCACAGAATGTGCTGATGGCCACCAATTTAGATGGCTTTAAAAAGGGATTACACACATTCATGGTGAATAAGGCTATAACTGCCTACTAGTCCTGATGGCTATATGGTATCAGAGGCAGCATCCTGATGGCTATATGCTATCAGAGCCAGTATCAGAGGCAGTAGGCCTATGTACACCAGCTGCTGGGAAACATGGGCAGGAAGGTGCTGTTGCACTCATGTCTTTCTTGTGGGTGTCCCACAGGCAGATGATTGACCACTGTGTACATAGAAGGCTGGACTAGATGGACCTTTGATCTGATCTAGCATGGGTCTTCTTATGTTCTTAACATTGTGCAAATGCATGGGTGGTTGTGGAGTAAGATTTCTTTGCCACCATCACTGTCGCAAAGTAAGCCCTATGATGGTTTCTCAGGTGTGTTTGGTCATGCTCATCCCAGGTTTTTTGCCACCTACACTCTAGCCGCCAGCCCAAACCTGTTGCAGTTTCCCTGAGCAAAGGTGCTGATGTCCTCATTTGATCCAGGCAAACAAAATTAAGTCTGTGTGGACTGAAAACTAAACCAAATTCTCTTAGTGGCTGAAATTATGGAGGTTTATATTTAGAAAACCAACACAATTTGCATTTCCCAACCTGTTCTTTTTTCTTTCCTTTTTTCTTTCTTTTTTTTACTGTCAACTTGCTCACTTTGTCCTTCCTCTCTTTAAACAGGTCTTCAAGAGCAAAGCTCTGGAACTTGGAGAGAAGCTTCTGCCAGCCTTTAACACACCGACGGGCATCCCACGGGGAGTCATAAACCTGGGCAGGCAAGGCACATATCGTTACTCTCTTGTCTTTAACAAATGCACCTCCTAGTAAAAGACCAGGAGAGCCCTGTTAGGTGGGACTAAAGGTTCACCTAGTCCAGCTTCCCTGTTTCCAACAGTGACCGGCCAAATGCTTCCGGGAATCTCATAGGCAGAGCATGATGGTGACAACATTCCTCTATTTTTATCCCCAGCATCTGGCATTGAGAAATTTACTGTAGTTGTTGTAGCTGGGTTCTCATCTACTCCGATACTGCAACTAAAGTTTTTCAATAACTCCAAAACCATATCAGCAAGACTCACATCTGCATTATATACTCAGGCACAAAATAAACCTGAGTATAATTTTTAAAATAATAATAACAACAACAACAACGTTTATATCCCGCCTTTATTCCTCTTGCAAGGAACTCTTTGCAGCTTACTTGGTCCTCCTCTCCATTTTATCCTCCCGACAACCCTATGCTGTAGGTTAGGTTCAGTGACTGACCCAAAATCACCCAGTGAGTTTCATGGCTGAGTGGGGACTAGAACCCAGATATCCTGAGACCCGGTCCAACACTAACCACACCACCACCTCTCAGAGAACTAATAAATAAATGTGGCTGCCCTTTAGGCTGGTCCAGAAGCTGCAGCTGGTGTAGAATGTGGCCGTCCTGCTGTTGTCAGGTGCCACTCTGTATCAGTACATGACACCTCTGCTGAAGGCTCTGCACTGGCTGCCCATTTGCTACTGGTCCTGTCTCTAAAGCCCTGAACAACTTGGGACTGGGATACTCGAGGACACTCCTTCCCCCTTGCCATCCTGCCCAATCACGGAGGTCTTCTGAAGAGGCACTCCTGGTGGTCCCATGCGGGTGGGAGATCTGCTTCGAAACCACTGGGAGCAGGGCCTTTAGTGTGTGGGCTCCTGCCCTGCAGACTGCCCTGCAAACTGAGATCAGGCATGCACCTACATTACTTTGTTTTTGGCGCTTGCTGAAGACTCTTCTTTTCGGGCAAGCATTTCCTGACAAATGACTAAATTCCAGTCACAGATTTACTGTTGTTTCTGCTTTTATTGTTGTTTCTGCTTAGAATTCTCCTAAGTTTGGATCTTGTAAAGGAAGAGTGGGGAGCATTCCACCCCTCAGGTGCCTTTGAGCGACCCACAGGCTTTTGGAAGAATCCAGCCTCAACCCCCTTAGTGAAGGGAAGTGCAGCCTGGGTACAGCCTCTGTACAAAAGGCCAACAGCTGCTAGGAACATGTGCCCTCCCTCTTGACAAGAACTGAATCACAATAGCCAGCTGGTCTGAGAGCGGCTGCCAAAGGGCATTCGCTATTCTGGGACTACTGGAATATTTCCAGGAGAGCTTGCTTTTCTCTGTTCTTTAACCCTGTCTCTTTTATTTACAAAAATAAATACATCTGTGTATGTGAGGTGGCTTGAGGCTTAGGGTTAAGGAAGGGTTTAAATCAACCAAACCTGAGAATTTCAGCTTTTGTTTCTTTAAAGTAAGTTTCTAGCTGTCATGGTTGCAGCAATAAGTTTGAAAATGAGATCCAAGGATTGCAAGGCCGGCAGTCATGGTGGTGAGGAATAAGAAGGGAGGCAAGTCACAAAAATATTAATTCAAAGGTATGCTCATATCATGTTTTTGAATTTCGTTGTCTTTAAATGGGGTTCCCATAGTGCAGTCTTCCCTTAACTGGTGCCCTCCAGAAGTTTTGGATCTCAAGTCCCACCAGCCCCAACCAGTATGTCCAGTGGTCAGGAATGCTGGGAGCTGCCAAGCAAAACATATAGAAGGCAACAGGCTGGAGAAGGCTGCCAAATGCCTGCAGCAAAAAAATATTGTTAAACCCCCTAATTTTTGCAACAAGGCAGCAGCCAACATCAAGTCTTTGTATGCTGTCATATTTTACTCTGGTCTTTTGAGTTGTAGGATTTCCTGGAATTTTCTGTAATTCCAGCCATGCAAGCACCTCCATGTATTTCAGGATTTTCTTCATGGTGTAAAACTCCCGAGGGCCTCATAGCTCAGTGGCAGAACACATGCTTTGCATATATAAGAAGATCCCTGGTTCAGTCCTTGGCATCTCCCGTTGAAAGGATCTCAGATGACAGGCTTGGGGAGGATCCCTGCCTGAGACCTCAGAGAGCTGTTGCAATCAGGAGAGAGTGTTCTGGGCTATTTATTTTATTTATTTATTAAATTTATTAATGGCCTATCTGGCTGGTCACCCTGGCTAAATGGACCGATGACCTGTCTCTGTACATGGGAGCATCAAACGCCCATGTATTTGTCCTCCTCTTTTCATCTTACCTCACTGAAAACATGTCACCTTTCCCCCCTCTGCCTTAGCTAGTTTCATTTACCATCAGGGTCTGGTTCAAGATGCTGTTCTTATTAAGGTCTAACTTCTGCTTTTTTAATCAGCCTGAATCCTTCACCAGCTAATCTTTGGCCAAAATGCCAGATCTTCTGTAATCCTTTGTGAAGGGACAATGACGAGATGAGACTATCACTCTAGTCCAGGGGCGGGGAACCCTTTTTTCTTTTAAGGGCTGCATTCCCTTAAGGGTAATCTGTCAGGGGCCACATGTCAGCAGTGAGTGGGCAACCCCCTTTTCTCTCTCTTTTTCTGCCACCCCATTTTTCTCTCTTTTTCTTCCACTTCCCTTCTCTCTGCCACCCCCATTTCTCTCTCTCTCCTTTTCTGCCACCCTGTTTGCGCTCTCTCTTTCTGCCATTTCCTTTTCTCTCTCTCTTTTTGCCTCTACTTTCTCTTTTCCTGCCACCCCATTTTCTCTCTTTTTCTTTTTCTGCCATCCCTTCTCCCTCTTTCTCTCTCTCTCTGCCACCCCTTTGCTCTCTCCCTCCTCCTCCTCCCTGCCCAGCCAGCTGCTATGGGAGGGACAGATTGCTGATCACTTGCACAGGTCTGTTGAAATGAGGACTGCAAGTTGCCCACCCCCAGTCTCGACATCCCCAAATGGCTCACTGGTGACCTTGGCTAACATTGAAACATTTGGAGGAGGCTTCTTGAGCATTCCAAAAGAACAATACACCCTGATTAGAGGGTATGGAGATTGTGCAAGAGCTGCATGAGCGTATATGGGAGCATAAACCCAAGGGGGTGAGGGAAATAATTCAGCAGAGCATGGTGGTGGTGGTGGTGGTGGTGGTGGTGGT
Source organism: Heloderma suspectum (assembly GCF_057233095.1). NCBI lineage: Eukaryota > Metazoa > Chordata > Lepidosauria > Squamata > Helodermatidae > Heloderma > Heloderma suspectum. Next base: position 33,522,760 of record NC_139467.1, on the reverse strand, counting down.
GGTGGTGGTGGTGGTGAGGTGATCAAAGCAAATCAGTACAAGTCCTTCTGCTGCTAACTAAGGAAATACAAAAGGCCATCCAGAGTCTCCCCACTCCAGTTTTCTGTTACTTAAAAGCATAACTGGGACCTGTTACTAGAGGCAAACCAAGCAGGATTTATGACCCAAGAAATTTCTTACAACTTGACCTGATTAATCTTGCTTTAGCTGCAGTGGTACAGAGGATGGATTGCTAGGCAACTGCCACCCTAAATACTGAAAAAAACAAACAAAAAAAAACAATAGCAAAACGTTGAGCCCAACATTTGTGCAATTAATTTAATGTTTATTTCTAGAGCATGTGCACGAACTAGGCAGTGCATATGAGACAAAGTAAGAGGCACAGGGCTTGCGCTCAGGCCTAAGAGCCTGAGCCTAGACACACAAAGGACGTGGATTGGAGAGAAGTGGATTGGAGAGAAAGCGGGGGTGGGGGAGATCAGTCTGAGAATGTGCTGGAGCAAAGAGGCGAGTTTTTAAAGTTAGAATGAATCCTAATTCATTTTGAAATGTGCATCTGGGTCTGTTTTTCCTCAAGTGCGAGAATTGTCTACAACAGAGCTCAGCTGCCAGGGGCAGCAGTGAAAAAGACTGGGCTCTCCAGCATGGTTCCCATAGGCACCAGTGAGCTCAGGCACACTTCTCTTGAAGCCCACCAGGCTCCCTATCTCTGCTGATTTTTATTCCACAAGGGTTTTGTTTGTTTAACTAAATGGGAGACTGGCATGCTGTAAAGTGAAGTTCTGCTCTCAAGCTCCATCTTCATTTGAGTTCAAAAAAGTTGTTTTGTGTTTTGGAGCTCAGCTCCCACCTCTGTCTTGTACTTAGGTTCTCAGGCAAGTTACTTTCCTTTTAGCCTCAGTAGTTTGCTTTCTGGGAAATGGGTGCTTTGAAACCAGCCATGCCCACTATGGTAGCCATTTTTTGAATGACCAACCCCTTATGGCAGCCATTTTGTGAGAGTACCCATACCATCCTCTCAAAATGCCAAATTTGCCTACTGATCCAAAAAGGTTGTAGACCTCTTATCTGAAAGATAAACCCCCTATATCGCTTGGAATGCTGCAGAAGCTGCTGGTTGCCAGAAGATATATATGCATGATCCCAGAGAGCTGAGTCTTAACAAGCTTACAAGAGACCCCAGATTTAGTAGTGCTGTCTTTCAGATTGTGTGATGCAAAATATTTCAGGTCGCCTTGTAACCAGTAGTTGATGGGTGAGAGGGAAGGAAATGTCTATATCAGGCTTCCAGGGTTAATGGCAGGCCCAGATCAGCCAGCTTTTACAAAACCTCAGAAACCTCTGCACGTTGCTGAGACTACAGCTCTTCCTGAGTGAGCTCCAGCCAGCCTAGATCTGTCCAGGGTCCTGACAGACTCAGCTTGGCCTGGCTGGACCCAATTCACCCTGGCTGAACTTGACTGTGCCCCATCAGACTTGACTCTGCCACATCCTTCTAGTAAGTGCAACAGCTTCAGATTGGCTCTCCTGGGAACCTTGAGCCAAGCTAGACAGGACATCAGGTTCCTAGAGTGCCTTACCCATGAAACAGTCAAACCACCAACCCCCGTTGTCATCATTTTCAGCTTCAAACCTGAGGAGGGCAACTGGGGATTGGCTGTGACCTCACACAAAAATACAGCCTGTGGTTAACCACATAGGAAGAGGCAGGGTCTTGTTGACAACATGTTTTGGCTTGGCTAACAAGGCCAGCCCAAAAACTGTAGACTCCAGGCCTTCCTTCTTTAACATTAGAGGGTGAAAGCCCTCTTTTAAATATCTGAGCACCCATCGAGTTCCAGCATCTTGTTTCCAAGGGTGACTAGATCCCTCTGGGAAGGCCATGAGCTGGGCATAAAAGCAACAGCCCTCTCCCGTTGCTTCTTCCCCAGCAACTGGTATTCAGAGGTTCCATTGAGCCATCATGGCCAGTAGCTGTTGACAGACCCAATTTTCATGAATTTCTCTAATCCCATAATCCCTTTTGGAAGTAGATTGGAGGTGTAATTCTGCACCTGAGAATGTCTTATTTCCCCAAAGCCCACTCATCCGCCCGCCCACCCACCCCATTTCTCCAAAAGAGTTGACTTTTCAGCAAAAGAGCATTTGCTTTTAAACCTTGAGCTAGTGGCAGCCCCTTGGAGTTTGGTGCACAAGCCTTTTAGCGCCATCTGCTGCCTCCCCCCAGTTGGAGCAATGGTAATTCCTCCCTTAAAGATATATATAAAAAGAGAGAAACATGAAAGTAATCTGCCACCCATGATCATGCTAATCAGGAGATCTCACAATCAGGCCTGCGTCTCTCCTGTGATAAAAACCGCTGAGCTTCTCCCATGCCAGCAGCTGCAGAGGCTATTTTCAGATCAAGCCCCGAAGATACAAGTTGCTCTGCAGAATCTGGAGAGGCTGAGATGATTTTAAAGGGCTATAATCAAAGATGTTGTGTGGGGCGATTGAAACAGACAAGCAAGACAGCAAAGCCAATGAAAATTTCTTCCTCTGGTGAGCACATTTTAAGCTGTAGGGGCTCCCTTCAATTTCGTTAAGACCTGGGGCTCTGCGTGCCATTTCAGTTATGACCAGAAGCAGCACTTGGTTGCTTAAGGCCTTGGATCTGAAGCTCTAGATTTTGCTTTCAAGGCAGCTTGGGGTCACCCCAGCTGCGCCTGCTACCTGATGACCAGAGCTGCCTTTGCCAGTGTCCGCTTTCCATGTGAATGCATATATGCGCATGCAAAACTGTACACTATGCTCTCAGGTCTACACAACCAGTGACCCATTCAGCCAAACCCAGCTTGCCCTGTATGGCGATCCACTAGGGCCCTGATAAACATCCTTCTGTTTCTGCTTGCAGCAAAAACAGGGAGGTTGTAACCTCCAGATACCGTTGATTTGTATTGGGCTGAGTGCAACACTTCTTGTAGCTCTTGTCTTCTAGAGGCCCATCCAAATGGCACCTTCAGAGTGCAGAAAGTATCCCAAGAAAAGACAGGAGCCCTTTACTCCCTCTGGACACCTGTGCATTCACTGCACAAAGCCAGACATGTGGATCTGTGCTGGTCTGTGCCCGCTTTATGGACTGGCAGATCCAGGTCCAGCTAAAGCACTCTGTGCATTTGTCCCTCAGCGATTGGATACCCTGAAGCAGCACACCTGGTCCCTGAAATTGGAGTCTACCATAACAAATCATGTGAACGTCTTTCGTGGCTTCTAAATAAAAAGAAAGAAATGGGAGCTTATACCATGAGACAACAGGTCTCAACCCTATCTTTAGCTGTTGCAACAGTTTTGAAAGTTTCACTTTTTGCACAGCTGTAGATGTAATCATGAAAACTGTGGTGTAATCATGCACCCTTTCCCCACACTGATAATCCCAAAGGCCTGGAACAGAGGTGGGCAGTTCCTGGCAGTGTGGCAGCAAGGAAAATTAGCCTCCTTTTAAAAGCCAGAAGTGGCAGTTTGCTGCTGAGCCTCAATGGCGCAGCAGCAAAAAGTAGCTTTTTAAAAGCAAAATAGCCCCTTTTCCCACCATCACGGTGCAAAATTTTGGCGGCAGGGCAGGGATGAAGCCCCCAGTGAGATCCAGGCTGGCGGGGCAGTGCAGCCTCCTAACCCCTAGAAGTTGCCTTCCCTTGGCCTAGAAGAAGGGAGGTGGCAAGGGTCCTCACCCCTCTTCACCATTACTTTGATTGCCATCCTTGTTAAGTCAGCAGTGTAAGTAAACGGCATTGACTTCAATCAATGTGTTCCATGGCTTGCATTTTTTCTAATTTTTATGGTAAATGTTTATTTTTCTACCTTTTGACCTGATAGGTCAGCAAGGCAGCTACCAAAAGGCTTAACATCCACAATACAATTTTTAAAAACACCATAATAATGAAGAAGCAGTAATGTAATTTAGCTGAGTAGCAGAAAAATCAGCAGAAGATAGCAGTAGCCAACCTATTCAAAGGTAAAGCTAATCACAGAAATTATTTTTTAAAATTCCTCTTTTGGAAAGGAAAAGAAAAGAAGAGAATGTGTGGGACGTGGTGAAAAGACTTTCAGGAAAGTCATTGTGGAGGGTGGATATTCCCCGGCCCCATCCCAGACACGAAGGACTGTGCTCCATTGCTCTCGGTGGACTTGTGTAGAACAGGAAAACAGGCCTCAGTGGCCATGTTAAAAAAATCCTGGTTTTGTCTATGGTTTTCCAAACCTCCTAGTTCCAAGGAGTCCTTCCCACATCACTTCCAGAAGAAGCTGCTTTTTATGGAGATCGGACCATTGGCCCAACTAGCCTAATATGATTGACTCTGACAGACAGCAGCTCCCCAGGCTCTTGGGTGGAGGCTTTTCCCATCACCTGCTACCTGGCCTCATTTTAACTGAAAGTTGACTGGGGCCTTCTGCATGCAGCACGTCTGCTCTGTCACTGAGCAATGTTCCCTGCCCTAGAAATGTGCTTGCTGAGCAAATTCCCCCTGCCCCCCCCCCCGATATGGGCAGTCCCCAGGGCCTCCATGGCAAGGCAGGCAGTCTTTGGGGGACAACTGACCTTCTCTTTGAGTGGCCCTGATAAGCTTCCAAGGAGCCCCAGCGTCACTGAGGACACACTTTGAAAAGCACTGGTGCTGCTAGACAGGCCCTGCTGCGAACAGGCAAAGGCCAGCCCCATGCCAGGTTTGCAGAGGGGATTGTTCTGGAATTCTGCCTCGTGTGCTTAGGGATGAATGTTTTCTTTTCTGCCCCTGCAGTGGGATGAGCTGGAGCTGGGGATGGGCATCTGCGGGAAGCAGCATTTTAGCCGAATTCGGCAGCCTCCACTTAGAATTTCTGCACCTCTCGGAGCTGTCTGGGAATTCAGTATATACCGAAAAGGCAAGTACTTCCCTTGTTCCTTCTGCATATGCTTACAGCCGTTCCCCTGAGACATCACTGAAGCTCGTTAGGTGGTAATGACCGGAACTGATGAGCAGGAACCTTATACTTCCACCGTAACCCACCTGTTACCTCCTTGCTGATTTCGAACTGAGTGCATGGTTGCATAGCTGGGCCTGCTTAAGGCTGTGACGGCGAGTCCCTGATGAGCTGCTGCAGGGAGCTTGGGAGCCTCTTCTGTCAGCTTTCTGCCTCCAGCCCCTGGAGTGGAGACCCAGGGATCCATCAGAGTTAAGCTCCTTGGCTAAGCCCAGCAATTGCAGTGGGGCACCTTTTGACTGCCTGTTAGCAAAATGAGGCACTCCTGTTTGCGCTGTCATGCCTGACATAATGAGGTCACTGCAGATTATTTGGCCGTAAAGCCCTTAGAAGACCCAGCTCTGGAAGACAGAGTAACTCTTTCCGTACATGTTCATGGTCAGGCGTTGGTTCTTTGTATGAGCAGCTGTATGGCAATGGGCCATTTCCAGAAGGGGTGGAGAGCAGTAAATACTGCTTTCTCCAAACTCTTTAGGCATGCATAAGTAGCTGTTGGGAAGGGTGATGGGTTATAGCCCTGGGTGCACTCTATATTTTGTGATCATGAAATGTCCTTCTTCAGAGGATTATTGGAATTCTTTAAGAGTCGCTTTCTGCTAAAAATATTATTAGATGTTACCTTGAGGTTTCATTCTGTGCTCCTGCAATGGCGTGTGTGAGTGCATGAGGAACTGGGTACACTGCTGGATAGCAAGTCTCATTGGCTTCCCTCCACCCCAGCAGCTCTGGAATACCCCACCCTGAAGGAGACATTGCTCCAATCAGAATGAGAACAAATCCCTTAACCCCAACTAAAACAGATCAGCCACTCATGGCACAAAATGCTCTGATGGCTCTCCCTGATATTTCCGTGAAACAGCTCAAGAACAGCCTGTTCCAAGGATATATTCAATGTTAGCAATGCAGTCATCTGCCCACTTGGTGGTAGGGAATAGGGCATAGAGGAGGACAAGATGCAAAGGGGGTGCAAAAGAGAAATTGGGAAGCAAGAGAGAGACACCAAAGGTAGCAAGGAAGTGGGAAACCAAGGAAATGGAATAAAAAAGAGAAGGCATGAATGAAGCAGAGTAGTGGAAAGACTGCTACATAAGAATGATGAAGTTCACTGGAGAATAGAGTGAATGGGGGAAAGGGTGGGGAGAGAAGATATGAGAAAGGAAACAACGAGCAGAAACACTCTGGGGAGGAGGGATGAACCCTTAGGGGAAGAGCCATAGTTAAATCTAGGATTAACTCAAAAGTGTCGTGTTCATGACATATCATGCAGTGTATGGGGAGGGCTCTGAGCTTGTGGGGAGGGAATGAGGTTCTTAATGCTTTTCCAAGAGGACCAATTGTATCTCTAGTCTGTTATTAAGTCCAGCCAGTCAGTAAGTGTGAGAACTGGCTTGTTAATGGATTCACCCACCCAGAACATGCTATAGATTAAAGCTAAAGCCATGTGAGAAAACAAAGCACACAGGAGGAGCCGGTTGCAAACAGCTATCCGGAGGGAAATGGGCTTCCAAAAAGCAGATCAGCTCATTAGCTCTCAGCCAGAGACTTACTGGTCTTTGTAATGGAGCACTTCCAATCTGCATTTGTGCTCAGGCTTGTCATTAATATACCACGTTCTTCAGTTGAGCCAATACGTCACGACTGTGTGGCTGGGACCAGCCTTTCAGTTGATAAAGACCTGGTGCAGACATAACACTTAATCCTGGTTTGCTTGTTTGTACGTTTAAAAAAAAACCCTCCATCCTAATCCTAGTTTTTTGTCTTTGCCTGACAATCCATCTCAGGGTTAAGCTGTCATAATTGTGTTTGCTCAAAGTAGGCATAACATTTAAACAGAGTCCCATGCAAACCATAGTTTAAAAACTCAGCTTTCAACCATGCTTTCACATCCTGGTTTGTAGCCAATTCTTAATCACAGATAGTATTAAGATTAACACAACTGTGGCAAACAAAAACAAATGGTGGTTAAGCATCATGTCTGCAAAGGGCCAGTTTCACTTGATTTTATAAAAGATATAGGGCATAATTTACCATAAACACCTCCCATAAAAGAAAGCCCCATAGAAATTTGCGGGACTTACACAAGAGCACGTGCCTGATTTCTCCCTGGCAGACAGCTATTAAAGTATGAGGAATCTTCGTTGAGGCCAGGTGCTAGCAACCTTAGCTATCGCCGTGTGCATACTATAGGGCAGGAGTGGGCCTTCCAGAAGTTTTGGCCTACAAAACTACATCCTTCACCGTTGGCTACACTGGCTAGGGCTGATGGGAGCTGTAGGCCAACACATCTGGAAGGCCACAAGCTGTCCACTCCTGCCATAGGGCCATGCAGCAGTGGTTGGCAGCTGACACCCTTCAGGCCAGATGTGGCCTGTATACAGCTGCTACTTGGCTCAGTCACTGTTGCCTTTACTTCTTTGACTACGTGAGGTGAGAGATCCCCCAGCCTGCCAGAGCTCATTGGCATAGGGGAGACTAGAGGGAATACATGGGTACTTGTTAGGTTGCAGTTGCTTGTCAACAGACAAGGCTTTTCCCTTTTCATCCGATGGGCTTTTTCCTTATAGGAAGCTGCCTGCTATCTCTGCCTTTTTTTACTGTCTCTTGCTTAGGACAGGCCTTTAGCTGTCAGCCTTGTGCCTTTGGCCTTTGCTGACTCTGAAGCAATGGTAGATTGTAAGATTTGCTACAACCCTGCAGCAGATGTGTAGGATTTGCTGGCAAGCAGTATCTATCACGAGCATGCCCTGTGGAGGATAGGTCTGTCAGTGAATATAAGCCTTAATAGCTGAATGAAACCTCCATGTTCCAAAGTAGTATACCCCAGAATATACTCCTTTGTATAAGAAGAAGAGAAGAGTAGTAGTAGTGGGAGACTCCTTGCTGCGTGGGATCAAAACCCAAGTATGTCGCGAAGACCCATGGGCTTGCCAGGTATGTTGTCTCCCATGAAGACAGATTAGAGACATGACTCAAAGGTTGCCTGCACTCATAAAGCCCACTGACAAGGTTCCCTTTCTTCTCATCCATGTGGGAACAAATGATACCTCCAAACGGAGCTATGAAGAAATCATGTCAGACTTTGAAGCTTTGGGAAGGAAACTCAAGAACTTTGGGGCCCAGATAGTTTTCTCATCCATCCTTCCAGCAGTTAGAGGGATAGAAAGGGAAAGAAAAATACTCCAAGTGAATGACTGTCTACGAAGGTGGTGCCAGCGCAAGATTTGGATTCTGGGACCACAGTCTATACTTCCTGGAAGATGGGCTATTGGCAAGGGACGGGTTGCACCTCACAAAGGATGGGAAGAATGTGTTTGGCCAAAGCATGAAGAACTTCATCAGGAGGGCTTTAAACTGAATCCTACGGGGAAGGGAGATAAAAAGTCGGGGATAACAATGGACGTAGGCTCATGCAGTGCAATGGAGAGAACAGCTCTAATAGCACCCAATAATAGTCTTCAGACACATGTAGGAAGAAAGCCAGACTATGAAGCACATGGTCTTCGATGTCTATATACTAATGCCCAGAGTATGGGAAACAAACAGAACGAACTTGAACTCTTAATACAAGAAGGAAATTATGTCTTGATAGGTATAACTGAGACTTGGTGGGATGACTCTCATGACTGGAATACAGCAATTGAAGGATATAACTTGTTCAAAAAGAACAGAAGGAACAGAAAGGGAGGTGGGGTTGCACTGTATGTGAAAAATACATATCTCTGCACAGAAATACAGGAGGATGAGCTTGGTAGCCCCATCGAGAGCATCTGGATCAAAATAAATGGAGCAAAGAATAAAAGGAACCTGGTGGTCGGACTCTACTACCGGCCACCCAATCAAGGAGAAGACGAGGATGAAACTTCTGAAAAGCAAATTGCCAGTGTTTCGAGGAAGCATGATGTAGTAGTAATGGGGGACTTCAATTTCCCCGATATTTGTTGGGAGACAAATTCTGCAAAACATGGCCCCTCCAGGAAATTCCTGATTGTGTGGTGGATAACTTCCTCCTACCGAAAGTATAGGAAGGAACTAGAGGATTGGCTATCCTTGACTTGATCCTAACCAACAGAGATGACCTAGTGGATAAAGTAGCAGTTACAAGAACTCTGGGGGAAAGCGACCATGTTATACTTGAGTTCTTGGTTCTAAGGGACGCAAAAGCCGAGTGTAGAAAACGCGTACCCTGGATTTTAGGAAAGCTGATTTTGATAAACTCAGAACAATGATCAGTAAGGTCCCATGGCAAGTGACTCTAACGAGGAAAGGAGTCCAAGATGGGTGGGAGCTTTTAAAAAAGGAAATTCTCAAGGCACAATTACAAACAATTCCAACAAGAAGAAAAGGTGGAAGACAACAGAAGAAGCCGATGTGGTTTCACAAAAAGCTTAGAGATGACCTGAAAACAAAAAAGGACACATACAGGAAGTGGAAAGAAGGCCAAGTAACAAAGGAAGAGTGCAGGCAGGTAGCACAGAATTGCAGGGATGGTGTCAGGAAGCCTAAAGCTGAGAACGAGCTGAGGTTAGTGAGGGATGCTAAAAGCAACAAAAAGGCTTTCTTCAGCTACGTGCATAGTAAAAGACAGAGGAAAGAAATGGTGGTTTAGCTATTAAATAAGGATGGTAAAATGATAACAGATGACAAAGGAAAGGCAGAGGTGCTCGATTCCTATTTTGGTTCAGTCTTCTCCCAAAAGAGGGTCTATGACTCCCCCCCCCCCCCCCGGCAAAGGCGAAGTACAGGCTGAAGGGGCAGGATTGCAGCTTGAGATCGATAGGCATATATGGTCAAGGAACACCTAATTATTTTGAATGAGTTCAAATCTCCAGGGCCAGATGAACTGCATCCTAGAGACTAAAGGAACTGGCAGAAGAACTCTCTGAACCGCTGTCTATTTTCTTTGAGAAATCATGGAGGACGGGTGAAGTGTCAGATGACTGGAGGAGGGCTAATGATGTCCCTATCTTCAAAAAGGGTAAAAAGGAGGAACCTGGGAACTACAGACCAGTCAGTCTGACATCAATCCCTGGGAAAATTCTGGAGCAGATGATAAAGCAATCCATCTGGAAGCACCTTGAAAACAATGCCGTGATTACTCGAAGCCAACATGGATTTGTCAAGAACAAATCCTGCCTGACGAATCTGATCTCATTGTTTGATCAAGTAACCTCCCTTGTGGTCTGTGGGAATGCTGTGGACATCATATACCTCGACTTCAGCAAAGCTTTCGACAAAGTGCCCCATGATCTCCTGATGAGCAAACTAGCTCAAAGTGGGCTAGATGAAACAACGATCCGGTGGATCCACAATTGGCTACAGAATCGGAGTCAAAGAGTGCTTCTCAATGGGATCTTCTAAAACTGGGGAGAGGTAACGAGCAGGGTACTGCAGGGCTCAGTCCTGGGCCCAGTGCTCTTCAACATTTGTATTAGTGACTTGGAGGAGGAGGTGCAGGGAATGCTGATCAAATTTGCAGATGACACAAAATTGGGCAGGATAGCTAATACTTTGGAAGACCGAAACAGAATTCAAAGTGATCTGGATAGACTGGAGCGCTAGGCAGAAAACAACAGAATGACATTTCATAGGGATAAATGCCAAGTTCTGCACCTAGGAAAAAGAAACCAAATGCACAGTTACAAGATGGGGGATACGTGGCTCAACCACACTACAAGCGAGAAGGATCTTGGAATTGTCGTTGATCACAAGCTGAATATGAGCCAACAATGTGATGTAGCTGCAAAAAAGGCAAATGGGCTGCATTCATAGAAGCATAGCTTCCAAATCCCAGGAAGTACTAGTTCCCCTCTACTCAGCACTGGTTAGACCTCATCTGGAGTACTGTGTCCAGTTCTGGGCACCACATTTTAAGAAGGATGCAGACAAACTGGAGAGGGTTCAGAGGAGGGCGACAGAGGTGATCAGGGGACTGGAAAAGCCCTATGAAGAGAGACTGAAAGAATTGGGCCTGTTTAGCCTTGAGAAGAGAAGACTGAGGGGAGATATGAGAGCACTCTTCAAGTACTTGAAAGGTTGTCCCAGAAAGGAAGGCCAGCATCTCTTCTCAATCATCCCAGAGTGCAGGACACGGAATAATGGGCTCAAGTGACAGGAAGCCAGATTCCGGCTGAACATCAAGAAAAACTTCCTGACTGTTAGATCAATACGACAATGGAACCCAATGACCTAGGGAGGTGGTGGGCTGTCCCACACTGGAGGCATTCAAGACGAGGCTGGATAGCCATCTGTCAGGGATGCTCTGACTTGGATTCCTGCCTTGAGCAGGGGGTTGGACTCGATGGCCTTGTAGCCCCCTTCCAACCCTACTATTCTATGATTCTATGAGAATACCAGGTGCTGGGGGCAAACAGTAGAGAATGGCCATTGTCATTATGTCTCTGCTCGTGAGCTACCATAGGCATCTGGCTGGCTGCTGTTGAATGCAGCGTGCTGGACTAGATGCATTTGGCCTTTATCCAGCAAGACTATGCTTATATTCTTGTGGATCACCCCATGGGGATGCTCACACCTAAGGAAGGAAGGATGCCCCTTGCCAAATGTTGGCACTCTTGTAAAGGGAGACTTCTCTACAGATGTGCCTTGACACTCCGCACACCTCACCTCACTTCTTTAATATGACCTTGCTGGTAAATCGAATTGGTTTGTATTTGTCCTATAAATAGCAGTGAGAACCAGGGTAATGATATCATGACATGGAGTATTTGATCTGGACCAGGGAAAGCCTGGTTCAAATTCCCACTCAGCCGTGAAGCTCACTGAGTCAGTCACACTCTCTTGGTCTAACCTACTTGCTCAACAAGGTTGTTGTGAAATTAAAACAGTATAAGAGCCATCCAGCACCATCTCTGGTAGAGGCTGCTCTGAGCTCCTTAGCAAAGGTGCAGGGTGCAAGTGCGATAAATAAACGACCCCTACCGAACTGACAGCTGACATTGTCCACTGTATCTTCCTGGACCGGGGGCCACATAGGCTGCTGAAAAAAATATTTTAACAACCTCTAAAACATGGTCGGGAATGCTATTTGTTTATTATTTAGTGCATTTCTATTCTGCCTTTCTTCCATCATGGAACTCTCAGCAATGTACACAGAGTCCCCAGGCAGTCCTCCAATCCAGGCACTCACCACACTCCAGCCCGCTGAGCTTCAGCAAGATGGATACAAGGCAGGGGTAGGCAAGCTTTGGGGGCACATTTGGCAATTTCAGAAACTGTCCTGGGCACCACTGCAAACTGGCTGCCATGGGAGGTGTGGCTAGTCGCAAAGGACAAAGAGCCTGCCTGACAGACTGAGTACAAAATAGAAGTGGGGTCTGAGCACCCCAACACACTAAACAACTCATCTGAACCCACAGTTTTTAGTACCATCAAAAACCTGTTTCACAGAAGGCAAACTTTTTTTCTTCCCTGACCCTTCTTCTGCCAGCCAGCTCATTTTCCCCTATCGCTTTTTCTCTCCCACTCTGGATCACCACCCATAGACGTTCTCTCTCTCTCTCTCTCTCCCCCCCCTCCCCCTCCATCACCACCCCTCACACACAGACACACACACACATATGCAAGCAGCTCAGGTATCCATCATGCAAGTGGGAGCTGTAGGGCCCCTTGGTGGATGCCAAGAACAATGTCCGGGGCTCATTGGTGGCTGCAGGCATCACATTGCCCACCTGTGTTATAGGGTGGGCCTTCAGAGTATGCCATGGAACCTTATCTAATGTTTCCATAGAAATACATTTATTTATTTATTTATTTATTTAACGATATTTATGAACTGCTTACATTAAAGAACGTTTCAAGTGATGTACAGAACAACACAGCATAAGATAATAATTAAAAACTGTGTGGAGAAGACAGTATTACCTTCCTGGAAATGCTTGTTGCAAAAAGTATGTTTTCCGTAGACACTGAAAACCCAGAAGGGTTTGCACCCATCTAATTTGTACTGCTAGGGAGTTCCAGAGAGGTGGGTAGTATGATACTAAAGCTTCCATTCCGAGTCATCATGGACCAGACATCTGAAATTTTGGGCACCACCAGAAGGGTATCACCTGATGCGTGCAACCAACAAATAGGCAGGGAGGGGGTCAGGCAATATCTTAAGTATCCTGGTCCTGAATTGTTTAGGGCTTTGGCTTAAGGTGTAATATGTATAAGGTGTAATACACCTGTTACACAGATGTAATAAGTTTTGTAATATGCCTTCCCCTGAAGACCACAGATTCATAAACCAAAGATACCATTGGCCTTCCCAGTGAATGACAGTATGTCTGTAGAACTGATTGAAACAGATGCTGCTTGGGAGTTTGTACTGCTTTAAGGTTTGGTGGGTGGCTTGTTTGTCTTTTTAAAAACTGCAGCTGTGGATGGGAAAATAGAAAGGAGTTTATTTGGTCTCTCTCTCTCTCCCCGCCCCCCCCCCTTGTAGGTGATGAACATCCGCAAAGTCCTGAACAGAATTGAGAAACCACAGGGACTCTATCCTAACTTTCTTAGTCCCGTAACTGGGAACTGGGTGCAGCGTGAGTATTAAGAATCCCTTGGCTGAGCTGAATAAATGCTTATCCATGCGTGTCAGACTTTCTAGCGCCTCCACAAGTGTGAGAGCCCTAAGCCAAGAAAATGTTAGCCGCCAAATTAAAATCCTCACTGATGCTAATCAAGGAGCTCATTATGCAGGGTGCTTCAAAGTAATTCTACTGTACAGATGCAAAAGAGTCATTCCTAACACTCAGAGCCCTTGTCTCTGCCAAGTACCTCTTAACATCCAGAGCCACAAAGGACCACTAGGCCTATTGGCAAGTGACCTCCAGTGTGTCCACAACATGCCAACGATATTAAGCTTTGGGAGATTTCTCTCTTTCTGCAGTAGTTGCCTGCTACAGTTGCCAGGCTGGCTGGCCAGGGCTGAAAGAGCCTTACAAAGCAGTGTTCATCACTGCAATGCTCAAGGGCCACTTTTCCCAGTCACCTCAAGTGTGGCCCTCCACCGCTCTCTCGCTCTCCCTTTGCAGTAGCTGGTCACTCTCAGCTGGGTCTCTCTGGTTCTTCCTTGTTGTTTGCTTCAGCGTTGGGCTAGCTGCTGTGTTTTGGGCTACCGGAGGCGGCTTGAGGGTTGGGGAGTCGGTGACCTGCTGCTCGTCAGCTGTGCGGCGGGGGGGCAATCAGCCAACTACCTATGGTGGGAGAGGAGTCTAATAGGCAAAGAGCAACATGATTGGCTAGCTGCAGTGGTGCACTGAGCAGGTGATGGGGTTGAAGCTGAATGCACGGCCAAAGGAGCAAGCAATATGGACCTTGTCTGGGAGATTTTGCTGCACCGAGCAGAACACTCTCAGTGACGAGAACAAGATCCATCCCAATCCAAGGACCAAATGAGTCTGTTGGAATTTGCCTGCTGGGCGACTTGGTGACTGACTGATGAGTCCTTGTTTGGATGACATGGAGGAGGATGGGGAGGAGAGGACTGAAAAGGCCTTCAGCCAAGTCCAGTGCAGAGTGTCACCACTTGATCGGGGGAGAGGAGAGCCCCCCTATGTCTCAGGAAAGGCCCTCAAGCAGGTGCCTGGGCAGTGCCTGGAGCCAAAGTGGCTCCTGCTGGAAAAATAGTGAAGATCGTTGCTATAAAGAGAGCAGAAGAAATCCAGGATACTAGGAGTCGGGCCTCCCCTGTAATTGTCCATGGAGCATCAAAATTTGAGGAGCTAGAAAAAGATGATCAAAATGATCTGGGGTGGGAATTCTTCCCTACAAGTAGAAGCAAAAACATTTCTGGGGATTTAGGGTTTTTTGGAGAGGGGGAGACAAATAAGGGGAGAACTGAGAAAGGTTCATAAAATTATGCATGATGTGGAGGAAGTTGTTCTCCCTTTTTCCTAGCACTAAAACTCAGGATCACCAAATAAAGTTGATGGGCAGTACATTCAGGACAAACAAAATATGACAAGAGCCCTGCTGGATCAGCTCAAAGGCCCATTTAGTCCAGCTTTGTATTCTCACAGTGGCCATTCCAGATGCCCTAGGGAAGCTCACAAGAGGACTGGAGCAGAAGAACATTCTCCCACTGTTGTTCCCCAGCATTGTTGATATTCTAGGCATGCTGTGTCACTGATTTGCTGTTGTTGTTGCTCAGTCGTTCGGTCGTGTCCGACTCTTCATGATCCCATGGACGGTAGCACGCCAGACCTTCCTGTCCTCCGCTCTCTCCCGGAGTATGCTCAGGTTCATATTCATTGCATTGGTGATCCTATCTAGCCATCTCATCCTCTGCCGTCCCCTTCTCCTTTTGCCTTCGATCTTTCCCAGCATCAGGGTCTTTTCCAGGGAGTTTTCTCTTCGCATTAGGTGGCCAAAATATTGGAGCTTCAGCTTCAGTATCTGTCCTTCCAATGAGCAGTCAGGGTTGGTTTCCTTTAGGATTGACTGATTGACCTCCTCGCAGCCCAGGGGACTCGTAAGAGTCTTCTCCAGCACCACAGTTCGAAAGCATCAGTTCTTCGGCGCTCAGCCTTCCTTATAGTCCAGCTCTCACAGCCATACATTGCTACTGGGAAAACCATAGCTTTGATTATACGAACCTTTGTCGGCAAGGTGATGTCTCTGCTTCTTACTATGCTGTCTAGGTTGGCCATAGCTTTCCTCCCAAGGAGCAAGCGTCTTGTAATTTCATGGCTACAGTCACCGTCTGCGGTGATCTTGGAGCCCAAGAAAGTAAAATCTGTCACTGCTTCCATTTCTTCCCCTTCTGTATGCCAGGAAGTGATGGGGCCAGATGCCATGATCTTAGTTTTTTTAATGTTGTTGAGTTTCAAACCAGCTTTTGCACTCTCCACTTTCACCCTCAACAAGAGGCTCTTTAGATCCTCTTCGCTTTCTGCCATTAGGGTGGTATCGTCTGCATATCTGAGGTCGTTGATAATTCTGTCACTGATACTTTAGGTAATATATCTATTAGCCATTATGATTAGTAGCTGCTGATAGCCCTTTCCTCCAGGAATTTGCTAATCCCCTTTTAAAGCCATCTAAATTGGTAGCCATCAGAACATCTTTTGGTAGCAAATTCCATAGTTTCAACTATGTGCTGCATGAAGAAATGCTGCCTTTTGTCTGCCCTGAGTCTCCCCCATTCAGCTACATTGGATGACCTGAAATTCTGGTATTATGAGAGAAAGAGAAAAAAAAAATCTCTATCCTCTTTCTCCACACTGTGTATAATTCTATAAACTACTATGATTGGCTCCCCTTATTCTAAAAAGTCCAAATATTGTAACCTTTCCTCATAGGGGAGTTGCACCAGCCCCCTGATCACGTTGGCTGTTCTTTTCTACACCTTTTCCAACTCTACAATATCCTTTTTGAGATGCAGTAAGCGGAACTGTATTTTTATTGTGGTTCCACCATAGATTTGTGTAAAGGTATTGTGATATCGGCTGTTTCATTTTTGATCCCTTTCCAAATGATCCCCATGGAATTCACCTTTTTTCACAGCTGCTGCATACTGGATTGGTGTTTTCATCAAGCTATCTACACACAACCCCAAGGTCTGTGGAGGCTGGTGGCTCCGATGTCAGTGGGATGGTGAATCCACTCCAGGTTTCAATCAGAACTCTAAAGGAGCTATCCAAGGTGCTCCACTTGGATAGCTCCTTTAAAGTTCTGACCGAACCCCAGAGTAGATTCACAGCCCCACTGACATCGGAGCCACCAGCCTCCACTGCCCAAGATTCCTTTCCTGGTCAGCCACTGCCAGCTCAGATTGCATCCATGGAAGGGTTCACACATCACACTAATCAACCCAGTGTGGGTTGTTGTTGAACTGTGGACTATCATGTTGTCTGGATGCTGCACTTTTTCCGTAGGTTGGGTAATTATGTTGTCTGAACACAGCGCATTTCCACAAGGTTGCTCATTAACCATGCAGTGTGGCTTGTTAGCCACTCTGAACAACCCAGCAACAAGCCATGTGTTCTCAAGGTGGCTTGTTCGAGAAAAATAAACCACACTGTATGGTTAACAAGCCATCCTGCAGAAAACACACTGCGTTCAGTCAACACGTTAACCCACACTGTGGAAAACATGCTGCATTCAGACAACACCATATCCCATGATGGGTTAACGTGTTGTGTGAACCCAGTGTATGTGAAGTTAGGATTCCCCCTCCACAATGTGCATCACTTCACACTTACTTACATTGAACTGCATTTGCCATTTTGTTGCCCGTTCACCAGTTTGGAGCAATCATTTTGGAGCTCTTCACAACCCCTTTTTTGTTTTTAAGAGCCTGAATGTTTTGGTGTTGTCAGCAAACCTAGGCATCTCATTGCTCACCCCTTACTCCAGATCAAGTTTAAAAGCACTTTTGCTTGGGGGGGACCCCAGTTCTTAAATTCCTCCATTGTGAGATCTGTCTGCTTATTCCTCTTCTCTGATCAGCAATTTCACATTTGAGCTCTTTAAGGACTCTTGGGTGGATGCCATCTGGACTCAAAGCTTTGTTCATTTTAAATTTGTCAATAAAACAGGAAGCTGCCTTTCACTGTGTGAAACCGTTGCTCCATCTTGCATGGTCAGCATGAGTGGCAGTGACAATCTTAGGTTTCAGTCAGGGGTTTTTCCCAGCCCTACCTGGAGATCCTGGGGATTGAACCTGGGACTTTTTGCATGCAAAGCAGGGGCTCCACCACTGCACGAAGACCTGGAACTTCATTTCTTGTCGCCACTGTTATCCCCGGCTTCTCCAGGCAGGGCTAGGAAAGAATCCTGCCTGAAACCCTGGAGAGCCGCTGCCCGTCAGTGTCGACAATACCGGGCCAGCTGGACCAACGGTCTGACTTCGTATCAGGCAGCTTCCCATGTTCCTCAGTTCTTTAGACTCCCTTCCTGAAAAAGTCAGTTCAGGTACAGGTATCTGCCCTACATCTCCTGTAGTGAAGACAGTGCAAAGAATTTTTCAGGTTTTCTGCAACCACGGTACCCTCCTTTCGCATATCTAGCCGAAAATGCAGGGCAGCTGGAGCACAGAGGAGAGGATTCCCTCCATCCTCCAGCCGCCCTGCAATAGATAAGAATCAGCCTCCAAGTTCGGAGGCTGACGTCTGTCTCCATAGGATTGCGCCCTTAAAGAATCCTTTATTGTTGGTCTTGATGTTTTTAGCAGTATACATCTCTTATTGTCTGCTTGCGCTTGTGTTATGTGTGTTTAAGTTTGGGTTCCCTTTCGTTCTCATTTGGGCAAGACTTCCGTTTTCTGAAGGAAGGATGTCTATCGAGGGCTACTAGTCATGATGGCTATATTGAATCTCCATATTTAGAGGCAGCATGGCACTAAATTGTATGATAGGTTTTTAACTTGTTCTGGGATTTCTATTGTTGATTGGTTTAAATTGTTTTTCTATATAAATGGTTTCTTATATTAAGTTTTAAACTTAAAACTTATATTAAGTTTTATATTGTCTTTTTAAGGTTTTAATCTTCTGTAAATGGCCCAGAGAGCTTTGGCTATTGGGCAGTATGGAAATGTAATTGATGATGACGATATCAGTTAATAGGAAACACTAGGAGAAGGCTGCGGAAGCATCTGATTAGTCATTGTGAGGAACAGGATGCTGCGCTACATTAGCTTCCCGTTCTCTGTATGATCATCCTATAATATTCATCCGTGCTATTAAATCAGAGGTGGTGAACCTGATTGGTCCTGGAAGCCGGATTGCCTCCTGGGAGCAATCCAGAGGGCCGCATGATGTCAGAGGCAAAGCCCCTCCCTGAATCCCCCACCCCTGATGCCACCCAACCCCATTTTTCCATCCTCCGGAGGCTCCCCGTCCCTGCTTTAAAGAATATTTATACAGCACCTCTGCACTTCCCATAGCTCAGTCGCCAAGTGAGATTGATTGGCAGTAGGCAAAAGAAAGTAATTCTTTGCACAACGCACACATTGATTTATAGGATTTGCTGCCACAAGTTGTGGTGATGGCCGCTGGCTTAGGCAGTTTTAAAAGGTGATTAGACCAAACTCGTGGAGAAGGAGAAGCTTGTCTGCAGCTGTTGGCTGTGATGGCTCAATAGGGCCCCCGTTGTCCAAGGCAGGAGGTCACCAAGTACCAGTTGCTGAGGGCCAACAATGGGGCAGGGCACTGTTGCTTTCATGACTTCTTCCCAAGATCATCTGGCTGAACGTTGCAGGAGATGCTGTATCAGGTGACGCTTTTGTCTGATTCAGCTGGTCTATCCTTGTTATGTTCATACATAACATAACGTGAACGACAGTGGATGCAGCTGCACAGAACAGTAAGCCAGGATTCTAGTGAATCCTGGCTTACTGTGAATGAGCTGCATGTTGGTGCATGTAGCTTGTTCACTCCAACTTGGCTTCTCATAGAATCACTGGGTTGGAAGGGGCCTACAAGACCATCAAGACCAACCCCCTGCTCCCACTATCACAAGCAGCTAAACAAGAAATTGTTTCCTTACTATGACATCTGAACCTGGGATCCTGATTTGTTGCTCCCAAACAAGCCAGGATTCACAAGCCAAGAGCAAACTGATGCATGATCTTGGTTGTAAAGGGCACAACAAGCCAGGATCCTGGATTCATGCAACTCACTAAGCAAACCAGCTCCGGCAGCCTTGTGGGCAGGAGGAGCCAAGCGGAGCAAATAGGCTGCGTGTACTGGCACACAGATCATTCACAGGAAGCCAGGATTTACCATTCTGTAGAAACACAGCTAGTTCCCTGCCTTCAGGATCACAACTGAAAAAAAAGGCAGATTGGGAAAAGGGAATGTGGCAGAAAAGGGTGGAGGAACGGAGGAGGAGACAAGTCTTGTTTAGACAATTTGTACCGGTGTCCTGGATAGGATCACACTCCTTCCTCTTTGAAATCCAAGGGGTGGCCTGTGACAGTGGGATGTTCTCTTCCTCCTGTTGCACCCGCTGCCTTCGGGTCTCTTCGCTTTGCTAGAGCAATGCGATTGTCAGGCTTGACTGCGCCTGTAGCCAGGGAGATGCAGCAGGAGGTTAGTCTCTCTTCAAGAGCAGGATTTCAGTATTTCTGATAAGCTTCAAAGCATGCAAGGAACAGAGAAATCAGCTCATCCAAAACACATACACCACGCATTAACCTGCATTTCAGCAGGAAGCCGTGCACATTAACCAGTGGAGGGCCTCAGAGTACGTGCACTCGTGTCTGGGCATAGAAATAAATCCCAATAGAAATAAATTCTATTCTCTTTACTTTTCTTGAAAGGTGATTTCCACATCCTTGGCTGCCCTGAAGAATCTATGCTGAGATGTAAAACTAACACCCCCTCCCCCCAGTGTGCTTTAAAGTTACAGATCTGTCCAGCAGTTTCTCGGACCGATTTTCCCCAGGCTAGCTGGATGCAGAGCAAGTGCAGTCTGAACAGGTAGCCTTGGAAAAGCACCGTCATTGAGTATTCTGGGCACACCTCCACACCTGACATTGTAGCTCTCTGTGCTGTCCATCTCCCCACCATGTCAGTCTGCTCAGGCTATACAAACCTCCACAGGACCCTAATATGTCACTCCAGGCAGACAACCACAGCTACAAAATGTAGATGGCCGTGCCAGCTGCTAGGAGGTTCTGAACTTGCAATCCAGTCAAATCCCGGGCTTTTTTCTGCTCTGATGCCGGCAAGCAAGGCTTGTTCCACATCCCCTGCAGTTCCCTTTCCCCTCTGTGAGGAAGAAGGTAATGGCTGATGCAGGTACACAGTAACAGGGCTGCCTATAAACTATCATTCTGAAGGAGGACAGCATATGCTACTGGGTGAAAAAAATTCAGCTTCCCAAGAAGGTCTGTTTTGTTTTGCTTTTTTAAAAAAAAAACACCCAGGATTTATTATTTATTTATTTGTTAGATTCATATACTGCCCAACTGATAAATTGAGGGAGTTTACATTCATAAAACCAAACAACAACAAAACAACCAAACAAAAAATACAAGTATCAAAATAATACAAAATAATACAATTAAAAACATTTTGTAAAAATTAAAGACATTAAGGAGCCAGCAGTAAAATGAATAATCAGAGCAAAAGATTGAAGATTAAATGCCTGCTTAAAGAGGAAGGTCTTAACCTGGCATCTAAATGTATACAATGAAGATGCCAGATGGATCTCCCTGGGAAGGGCATTCCGCAGACAGGGCCACGACAGAGAAGGCTCTTTCCCTCAGCCTGCTTTCTTAATGTATTCCCCTCCCTTCAATCCAGAAAGATCACCGAAGGCAGCTTATATAAAATAACAAAATACAAAAACTGTATGGAACATCAAACTTATGCAGTGAAAACATGCCTGTGAAAAGCTACAGTTGATCACAACACTGGCCAAAGAGCACACATAGATCTGTTGTGTACTGCAGCTGGCCAACAGCCTCAGCTGCTTTGTGAAACAGAAATGGTTTTGTCAGCTTCTTCAAATGCAGGAAAGAGGAAATCTGGCAGGTATTGCTTGGCAGGAAGCTCCAGAGAGAAGGGGTGGGCACTCTGAAGGCCCTGCTTCCCTTCAACACCTTCCAAACCTCAGTAGCCTCAGGGGAACTGGAAAAAGTACCCATGGCTTAACCCTCACTCAAAACATTAGCCAAAAAAAGTGACAGAGAAGGGCTGCAACATTTAGGGTGCAATCCTATGGCTGCTAGACAGCGGCTAGATGGCCATGGGATTTTTCGGTTTATGAGAACCGACCAGCGCTCCAAGGTTGGTTCCCAGAAAACCACCTCCCTGCCCACACCACCTCGTAAGAAGCGTGGTTTGTCCCTGGCTCTGCACTCATAAGAGCACCACGGAGCGGCGGAAAGGGGGAGTTCCTGGGTGCAGGGGGAGGGGACAGAGGAAGCGCCAGTACTACGCTTCCTATGCCCCCACCCCCCTCCGACCTGCTCTGGCTAAATGGCTGAAATTGTCCGTCTAGCCACTAATGCGGCGGCTGGAGCATGGAGGAGAAGATCCCCTCCGCGCTCCACCCGCCCTGCATTGGATAGTCGGTTGCCTCCAAGTTCAGAGGCAGCCAACTATCCCCATTGAAGTGGGCACTTACTCAATTAAATGGTTTGATTAATTGTTTAAAAAAACTTTTGATCAAATAAAAAAGCTGTTCCCAAAATCAGGGAGTGAGTTAGGGGGCAGGTGTGCGTATATGTGTGTGTGTCTATTTAGAACATTTCTATCTCGCCTTCTTTCTATCATGGGACCCAAGGTGGTATGCATATCCTCAAGCAGTCACCCATCTAGGCACTGACTGACCCCAGCTTAGGTACAGCAAGGTGGCTGCATTGTTTGTCCTTGACCCTGTCCTGGGACCAGCAGAAGGAAGGCATTACCTTTGAAGAGGCATTCCCGCTTCTCCCACACACAAGAAAGAATGCCTCTTCCAAGGTGGCACGTGCCATGACAGGTACATACTTCGCCTAAACAGAAAGGAAGTCTCCTACCGTGAAAAGCGGTTTGCACTGCTGTGCAAATTTACACAAATTGAATGAGGTGATTAATGGTGTGTCAACCCAAATCACACTGTGTTGTACTCCTTCTTCTTGCTCCTGCAGATCATGTTTCAATTGGTGGCCTTGGGGACAGTTTTTATGAATACCTGATCAAATCTTGGGTGATGTCGGGCAAGAGGGATGCTGAAGCCAAAAACATGTATGACAAAGCGCTGGAGGTAAGATGAAGAATGAGGCTGGATTCCTTTTGCAGCTGTGTTTCTTGAAGAGAATGTCATACCAACCTGAACAGCAGTGTGTGGCTCACAAGCTGCCATGCTGGATGTTAAGCCCTGTGAGCCTTGGGTTCAAATCTCATCTCAGGCATGGACTCACTGGACAAACGGAGCCGAGTCACTATTTGTGTTTCAGCCTCAGGATGAAGACAGTGCAGCTGGGCTTGAACATCACGATGAACAATAGCTTATCAGGATGGGAATGGGCCTTGGGCTTGCATGCTCCCCACTCCCCTCTCTGTTGCAGCCCCAAGGAGGAGGCTGGCAGCTTTTGCTTTTGATTAGCCACAGTTTAGCATTGCATCCAGACCCTAAACTGCGGTGAATCTTAGCTGATTTGAATAAACAAGCCAGCTTTGTAATGCATAGTTTGACGTTTTGAAGTTGGCTTGTTTGAAACAAAGCATCATTAAAATTAACTACACTTTGTTGAGTTCAGACAATGCAACAAGCTGCATTTAATTTTTAAAAGGGAAGTGAAAATTCTGGCCACACCAGAGAGGGGAGCATGCAAGCCCGAAACCTGTTCCAAACGCAACCATTGTTTTTAGGGGTGGGATGGGGTGGGGTGGGGGGAGTGAGGGTGCTTTCGATATAGTTCTGCAGGTTTTCAGTGTGGTTCAATTTGAACTGGGGAAAGTTAGCTGTGGGGGCTGCCTATTGACCACCACCTGTGACGTCGCAGCACGCACACACACGCGCCGCATTTCTGGAGCAGTTTTGAGACTGTTTTAAAACTTCCCTATTAGTCTTGTTTTGTTTTTAGTTGTTTGGGTTAATGTGAAGGATGATGTATAAACAAACGTACATGCATGCTTCAAAAAGGAAGGCAGCGTGCCTGGCACACCAAGAGAGTGGCAAGAAAAACAGACAGCCAATTCAGCGCTTGGTCTGTTGAACTGAACATCTGTCACACGCATTTCAACATAGGGAGCCGCCTTATACCGAATCAGGCCATGGGCCATTCTAGCTCAGTATTGCCAATACTGATAGACAGTGGCTCCCCTTGGATCCCTTCCCCGCCCTACCCAGAGACGCTGGGGATTGAACCTGGGACCTTGTGCACGCAAAGCGGGTGCTGTGCCACTGAGCTACGGCCCCTCCCCAAGCAGAGTTGCAGCTCTGCAACTCTCACGCTCTGCGTGAGGAACGGTGACCACCCTTATATCCTTAACCTCTGTCTCTGCTCATAGTTGCCCTTCTCTTTATGAAATGGAATGGTCATGATTTGCAGCACCAAGTCAGTTAATGATAACGAGGGAATATATGGACTGGAAAGATCTTAAAGTGCTGCAGACTTCATAAATGGGATTTTTTTTTAATCAGGTGGGGTTTTTTTCAGTTTGATTTTCTATTGTAATGTGTCTTGGAGACTTTTTTGTTAAAAAGTGACCAAGATGTTTGGAACAGACTGTTGTGGGAGGGGGTAGAGCCTCCTTCATGAGAGATTTTAAGCAGAGGCCAGGTGGCCACCTGTCATGAGTGCTGTAATAGTGGATTTCCTGCATTGGCAGTGGGCTGGACTAGATCAGCCTTCCCCAGCCTGGTGCCCTCTCCAGATGTGTTGGACTGCAACTCCCAGCATCCCCAGCTAGCCAGCATGGCCATTGGCCAATGGCCATGCTGGCTGGCTAGTGATGCTGGGAGGTGCAGTCCAACACATCTGGAGAGGGCACCAGGCTGGGAAAGGGTAGGTAAAACGATCTTTGATGTTGCTTCAAACGCTATGATTCCATGATTTGTATATACACGAAATGCTGCTGTTCAGGCAGCATCCTATTTGCCTACAGTCCGTTTCCCACATGAGCAACATGCATTTTCTTTCTCCTCAATGCCACTGACTTTAGGCCATAGAAAAGCACCTTGTGAAAAAGTCAGCCAGCGGACTGACTTACATTGCAGAGTGGCGAGGAGGCATTTTGGACCACAAGATGGGCCACCTGGCCTGCTTCTCCGGTGGCATGATAGCCCTGGGAGCGGAGCATGCCGCAGAAGAAGAGCAGAAGCAGCACTATATGGACCTGGCTGCAGAAATCACACACACCTGCCACGAGTCTTACGCCCGCTCAGGTAAACACGAGACCTGTCCTGAAGAGGAGTGGCGCGAAGCGTTCCTTCCCTTTAAGACGGCCCAGCCAACTTTTGCCCATGGCCATTTGGAAAAGCCGCTCCCACCCACCCATCACCCCCAGCTGATGCTATAAGGCTACCTCTAAACTGCACCACTCCTTTCATGAATGTGCCTGCCTTGTAGCGCCCTCAGTGTGCTCTGTACATAAATAAGCAAAAAGGGCAAGTCCCTGGCCCAAGGAGCCTCCTTTCGAAACTTCAGCAGGAGCGGGGGGGGACACACCAAAGGACAGGAAAAGGGTGTGGTAGCAAAGGATGGATGTGCTGACGTGTGCTTAGGTTTCATCCCAGTGGGAATGAGGGCCTAAGGGGTGAGGCTAGCAGCTTCATGGACAAGGCGGGTTTGACAAGTAGCCTTTTGCAGGTGCAAAGGAGTTCCACTTCGAAGAGACACAGACAAACACCAGAAGAGTAACTAAAAAGTGCATGAGAGATCCCTCCGTAGCTGAGGTAGAACTGGAAGAGCAAACACTGCAGACAGGGATATAAAGGAAAGCAAGGCAGAAAGCGTGGGCATGGGCATGAGAAGGCTGTAATGACAGTTTCTCCCCTATAGAGCTGGAAAGGGGGGGGTGATCAATACTGGGCATGGTAGCATTGTTTGGACATGGCATTGGACCCTCCATGGTGGCCAGGACACACAGAAACTGCATCAGAAAGTGGTCCGGTGTAGTGCAGTGCTCTCACCTTGTACCTTTCCGGGTGTGCATCAGTCAGTGCTTAGTGCTCATTTGAGGCCACTGCAAGGCACATCAAGGGGCAGTCACGGAAGGATTCCCCCCCTCCCTCCCTCAGCTACGTGTGTTTAAACGTGTGTGCCCTGTTCACAGCTGATGCTCAGGACTGGCTTAGAGAGTTTCCTGCCCTAATTGGAGCAAAGGTTGGGGGCTGGCGGTACAGCCTGCCACACAAACTTAGGGAGCAATCGTATCTCCCCTAGAGGGTGTTTCTTGTTTCCTGGCTCTGCGCTCTTAGACAGGGCTCGGAGCCAGGAAACTGCGCTCCTTCCTCCCCCTCGTGGCCAGCGTGGAGAGGACCGTACCGGCTGCCTCTCTGCCCTCGGGAAGTGGAGTGTGGAAACGGGGGGGGGGGGGGGAGGCCAGGGTGGCTGGTTTACGCCTTTTTCTAATGTTTCCAGCATCCTTTCCTCCCCTTCCCCAAAGCTTCCGCTAGACAGGCAAAATAGCCTGTCCAGCTAAAATATAGCACGGGAAGCACGAGGCGCCTCCCTCTCTGCATAGGATACCCATAAGCCTCTGAGTTTGGGGGCTTGTGAGGGCGCAACCCATAGGATGGAGCCCTTAGAGTATGCTCAGAACCCTCTGCACTAGGGGGCAGCTTGTAGCCAGAGGTAGCCTTGCTGGAAGCAGCGTGGGCCCTTGGCTCTGTACATGGCGCCATGATAGCAGGCTTCTCTTGAATTGCGCTGCCGTAGGGGACTACCTGGTCTGCCTGCGTGGTCGAGCCTCGCTGACATAAGGGATGTGTATATTTCACGCATTCTTTTTGCAGAATTCAGCCTTTCTTCACCCAGGTTCTGGACTGCAGTAGTGGAGAGGTACTGAATGCACACAGTCTACTCAAACATCTCCCTGCCCCCTGCCTTCAGTAAGGGCAGGGCCACGCTTTACACAGCAACAGTGTTTGCTGTATAGACACACTGCTGCCACCCACAGGGAGCCATAAGGCAAGGTGGTGGAATCAGGAGTCGGAGCCAAAGAAGGCACCGAAACACACCATAACCAGGAAGACTGTTGTTGGTCTGGCAAAGTCCCAGCCCAAACGCGGCGCTGTTTTATAGCCCTTCCTGTCCATGAGTGCCCACTGGCCAGGCGGGGCCAGTCCCGAGCCGGAGAATTCTTCACTGCCCACAAAGATGCTCCAAACCGTGGTTTTGCTGGCTCATCACATGGAGCACCTGTGGACTGAGCTGTGGATTCCCAGTTCTAGCCCCAATGACTCCCGGTACTGTGGAGGATATGTGTCCTGAAGCCCCTTAATTGGGTCAGGGCTCCCAGGTAGTACATGAACACGTGTGTGGAAAGGCAGATGTCTGCCATCCACATATGCTGACAAACGCACCAGCACAAGGCTCGCGCCTGCACAGCCATGTTTGTGGCGCTTCCCTTGGTAGCAGTCCATTCATAAGCTGTCTAGTACAGCGGCTGACTCCACAAGGCCAGGCAGAGAAGGCAACCTGCTGGCAGCACTGACTTGTCCCACTGTGTGGGCTAGCAAGGCATGCTGTCTCGAGTTAAGGGTTTTAGAGGTTTTGAAATACTCAGCAGGTCCCGGAGTGCTTGGTGCTTCGTATCTAGAGGTGCCCCCCAGGCCGTCTTCCCTGGGAGAAGGGAAAAGCAGTTGAGCATCAGCCCAGAACACAAGCATGCAAGCCAGGATGACAGACACCGCTGGGACTGGTGTTGTCCTTTTGCTACACCAAAGGTGAAAAGTGGCTCGAGATAGTTGCTGCTAAAGTGGCTATTCGATCAAGGGGGCTTGACTTCTTGTTTTGTTTGCTAACCATCTTCCCAATGCATTCAGCTGGGCTTGGCAGTGATCTCATTTGCCCTGGGCAGGTCAGAGCATTGCAGCCTTCAAAGTGAAAACAGGAACCTGTCCCAGAGATGAAAACAGGTGCAGGAGTGTCAAAGACATTGCCAGTTCCCATAATAACCGTAGTTTCCTTGGGGCTAAAGATCGGTGTCATTTCCCCCTCGAAGCTGGGGGCACTCCCACCAGGGTCAACATTTCACTCTGAGGGCTTCCTAGGGGTCTGAAAAACATATTTCCCATTCTTTAGTTGTCAATGTGTCTGTGTTTTTAGGAGCCCCACCATCACCACACACACAGAGCTTAATAAACACTTCAGCTTACTAGGATGTGACAAGCATCAAAGTCCCAGGTTCCTCTGAAAGCCTCATGTCTAATGTATTCCTTTGCTAGATACCAAGCTGGGCCCAGAAGCATTTCGCTTTGATTCCGGCACTGAAGCCGTAGCCACCCGACTCAGTGATCGCTATTACATTCTGCGCCCCGAGGTTGTCGAAAGTTACCTGTACATGTGGAGGTTGACACACGATCCCAAGTACCGGCAGTGGGGCTGGGAAGCTGTACAGGTATGGTCTGAGAAACAGCCACAATGCAGATCTCTTAAAAAGACAGGAGGACTACAAGGGGGAAAATACTGGAATGCAGCTGTTTTGGCAGCAACGTCGCCTGGATGCTACCTTATTAACTGAGGGAACACATGAGGCCAGTTCCGGAGCAAATGGCTAGCGTGGAAGCAGCTGTAGTCAGGAAGCCGAGCTGAGGTCATTTCCAAGAAACAGACAGGGTGGAGGAGAGGAGTAGGTAGCACGCAGCAGAGCTGGCAGGACCAAGGAGCACTGGAGCAAGGTGAGGGACTGCGAGCTTCACACAGGACAGGAGCACTTTCGTTGTACCATTCTGCCAATAGCAGGAAGGCACTAATTCTTATTCTGCTAGCAAATGAAGCTTGCATTTTGCGAGCACAGATGGAGGCTTCTGGCTGCCACCGGTAGTGCCTCCTCCCCTATAGCTGTCTGAAAAGGCAGTGGAACCCTCCATGTTCCAGCTTGCTTTTGGCTGAATTGCTGCCCTCTATTATGACGTCCACTTCATGCCCCATCAACAGCTTGGTTATGGCCTGCTTATTCATTCGCTTACAGGTATATTACGAGTATTTCTCAATTTGTTTAGTGCCCTGAAATTTGACACATCCTTAGCCCTGGGTATCCCAGTTACTCAAAGCATCTGAGAAATGGTCATCTTTATATTTCTCTCCTAAAACAGGGGACTGCAAGTATGCCTCACTTGACTAAACTACTCCCTATGCTAGCTAGGGGGCTGAAATTTGGTATAGCCATATTCCAAGATACCCTGACTACTGGAAAAGTCAGAGGAGTGGAGTGGGGTGGGGTGGGGCATTTGTCAATCTCTCCTGCAAAAATGCAGGACTGAGCGTACCAGCAAATGATTAGGCTACTTCCAGGCCTACCTGGACAGCTGAAATTTGGCACATACATTGTTCCAAGATGCTTTGATTAGTCAAAAGTTCTGAAATTGGGACATCTGTAAGTCACTCTGTACATTTCTTGCACCCCGAAATGGTTGCAGTACTTCTAGAAAGTTGAAATTCAGAACAAATGAAGCCTAAGATGGCTTTGTAGCAAAGCCTGAAACTGGAACATGAAGGGTTGGATCCAGATTTAGTCATACCTAGAGTAGACTCATTGAAATCAATGGGACTTGAGTTAGTCCCATTGATTTCAGTGGATCTGCCTTTGTTGTTGTTCAGTCGTTAAGTCGTGTCCGACTCTTCGTGACCCCGTGGACCATAGCACGCCAGGCCTTCCTGTCCTCCACTCTCTGTCCCCTTCTCCTTTTGCCTTCAATCTTTCCCAGCATCAGGGTCTTTTCCAGTGAGTTTTCTCTTTGCATTTGGTGGCCAAAATATTTGAGCTTCAGCTTCAGTATCTGTCCTTCCAGTGAGCACTCAGGGTTGATTTCCTTTAGGATTGACTGATTTGACCTCCTTGCCGTCCAGGGGACTCGTAAGAGTCTTCTCCAGCACCACAGTTCAAAAGCATCGATTCTTTGGCGCTCAGCCTTCCTTATAGTCCAGCTGTCACAGCCATATGTTACTACTGGGAAAACCATAGCTTTGATTAGATGGACCTTTGTCAGCAAGGTGATGTCTCTGCTTCTTACTATGCTGTCTAGGTTTGCCATAGCTTTCCTCCCAAGGAGCAAGCGTCTTTTAATTCCATGGCTACAGTCACCGTCTGTGGTGATCTTGGAGCCCAAGAAAATAAAATCTGTCACTGCTTCCATTTCTTCCCCTTCTATATGCCAGGAAGTGATAGGGCCAGATGCCATGATCTTAGTTTTTTTAATGTTGAGTTTCAAACCAGCTTTTGCACTCTCCTCTTTCACCCTCAACAAGAGGCTCTTTAGATCCTCTTCACTTTCTGCCATTAGGGTGGTATCGTCTGCATATCTGAGGTTGTTGATAATTCTCCCGGCAATCTTAATTCCGACCTGTGATTCATCCAACCCGGCGTTTCTCATGATATACTCTGCATATAAGTTAAATAAGCAGGGCGACAATATACAGCCTTGTCGTACTCCTTTCCCAATTTTGAACCAATTGGTTGTTCCATGTCCGGTTCTTTCTGTTGCTTCTTGACCCTTGTACAGGTTTCTCAGGAGACAGGTAAGGTGGTCTGGTAGTCCCATCTCTTTAAGAATTTGCCACAGTTTGTTGTGATCCACACAATCAAAGGCTTTAGCGTAGTCAATGAAGCAGAAATAGATGCTTTTCTGGAATTCTCTTGCTTTCTCCATGATGCAGCGAATGTTGGCGATTTGATCTCTAGTTCCTCTGCCTCTTCGAAACCCAGCTTGTACTTCCGGTAGTTCTCGGTTCTAGGGATGGACGAAAGTCCCTTACCTGATCCCGATGCTTGCTTCGCGGTGGGGGGGAGGCGCTCCGTCCCTCCCCCCGAAATTCTGGCCGGGGGGGGAGGCGCCCCGTCCCTCCCCGCCAAAATTCTGGCTGGGGGGAGGTGCCCCGTCCCTCCCCGCCAAAATTCTGGCTGGGGGGGAGGCGCCCCGTCCCTCTGGCCGTGAAACCTCATCGTCTGCCGGGATGCAAATGGCGGCAGCCGTAGCCGCCGCCGTTTGCGTCCCTGTAGTCAGCCGTGATAGGCTACGTAAATGTTTATGTAGCCTATCACGGCTGACTTTGGGGGGGGGGGAAGCACGTATGCAAATGGCGGTGCCCATGGGCGCCGCCATTTGCGTTTCTTATTTTGGCACGTGTAGTCTATGTAAACATTTACGTAGACTACGGCGAAAATAAGGGCAACGCTATTTGCGTTCCCCTTATTTTCGCCGTAGTCTATGTAAATGCTTACTTAGACTTGTTGTTGTTGTTCAGTCATTCAGTCGTGTCCGACTCTTCGTGACCCCATGGACCATAGCACGCCAGGCCTTCCTGTCCTGCGCTCTCTCCCGGAGCGTGCTCAAGTTCATATTCATTGCATCCGTGATGCTATCTAGCCATCTCATCCTCTGCCGTCCCCTTCTCCTATTGCCCTCAGTCCTTCCCAGTATCAGGGTCTTTTCCAGGGAGTTTTCTCTTCGCATTAGGTGGCCAAAATATTGGAGCTTCAGCTTCATTATCTGTCCTTCCAATGAGCAGTCAGGGTTGATTTCCTTTAGGATGGACTGATTTGACCTCCTTGCAGTCCAGGGGACTCGTAAGAGTCTTCTCCAGCACCACAGTTCGAAAGCATCAATTCTTCGGCGCTCAGCCTTCCTTATAGTCCAGTTCTCACAGCCATACATTACTACTGGGAAAACCATAGCTTTGATTAGACGGACCTTTGTCGGCAAGGTGATGTCTCTGCTTCTTACTATGCTGTCTAGGTTGGCCATAGCTTTCCTCCCAAGGAGCAAGCGTCTTTTAATTTCATGGCTACAGTCACCGTCTGCGGTGATCTTGGAGCCCAAGAAAGTAAAATCTGTCACTGCTTCCATTTCTTCCCCTTCTATATGCCAGGAAGTGATAGGGCCAGATGCCATGATCTTAGTTTTTTTAATGTTGAGTTTCAAACCAGCTTTTGCACTCTCCTCTTTCACCCTCAACAAGAGGCTCTTGAGATCCTCTTCGCTTTCTGCCATTAGGGTGGTATCGTCTGCATATCGGAGGTTGTTGATAATTCTCCCGGCAATCTTAATTCCGACCTCTGATTCATCCAACCCGGCATTTCTCATGATGTACTCTGCATATAAGTTAAATAAGCAGGGTGACAATATGCAGCCTTGTCGTACTCCTTTCCCAATTTTGAACCAATCGGTTGTTCCATCTCTGGTTCTTACTGTTGCTTCTTGACTCTCGTACAGGTTTCTCAGGAGACAGGTAAGGTGGTCTGGTACTCCCATCACTTTAAGAATTTGCCACAGTTTGTTGTGATCCACACAATCAAAGGCTTTAGTGTAGTCAATGAAGCAGAAACAGACGTTTTTCTAGAATTCTCTTGCTTTCTCCATGATGCAGCGAATGTTGACGATTTGATCTCTAGTTCCTCTGCCTCTTCGAAACCCAGCTTGTACTTCCGGTAGTTCTCGGTTCGCATACTGCTGAAGCCTAGCTTGTAGGATTTTGAGCATCACCTTGCTGGCATGTGAAATGAGCGCAATGGTGCGGTAGTTTGAACACTCTTTGGCGTTGCCCTTCTTTGGAATTGGAATGTAAACTGACCTTTTCCAGTCTTGTGGCCACTGTTGAGTGTTCCAGATTTGTTGGCATATTGAATGCAGTACTTTAACAGCATCATCTTTTAGGATTTTAAATAGCTCGGCTGGAATACTGTCATCTCCGCTGGCTTTGTTGTTAGTAATGTTTCCTAAGGCCCACTTGACTTCACTCTTTAGGATGTCCGGCTCAAGTTCCGTGACCGCACTATCATGGCTATCAGGGACATTAAGATCTTTCCTGTATAGTTCTTCTGTGTATTCTTTCCACCTCTTCTTAATCTCATCTGCTTCTGTTAGTTCCCTGCCTTCTTTGTCCTTTATCATGCCCGTCTTTGCACAAAACGTTCCCTTGAGATCTCCGATTTTCTTGAAAAGATCTCTAGTCTTTCCCATTCTACTGTTTTCCTCGATTTCTTTGTATTGTTCATTTAAGAAGGCCTTCTTGTCTCTCCTTGCTATTCTCTGGAACTCTGCATTCAGTTGGGTATATCTTCCCCTTTCTCCCTTGCTTTTCGCTTCCCTTCTTTCCTCAGCTACTTGTAAAGCCTCATCAGACAGCCACTTTGCTTTCTTGCATTTCTTTTTCTTTGGGATGGATTGAGTTGCTACCTCCTGAACAATGTTACGGACCTCCGTCCATAGTTCCTCAGGCACTCTGTCTATCAGGTCTAATCCCTTAAATCTATTCCTCACCTCCACTGTATATTCATAAGGGATATGATTTAGGTCATACCTGAATGGTTTACTGGTTTTCCCTATGTTCTTCAATTTAAGCCGAAATTTTGCAAGAAGCAGCTCATGATCTGAGCCACAGTCAGCTCCAGGTCTTGTTTTCACTGACAGGATAGAGCTTCTCCATCTTTGGCTGCAAAGGACATAATCAATCTGATTTCGATATTGACCATCTGGTGATGTCCATGTGTAGAGTCGCCTCTTGTGCTGTTGGAAAAGAGTGTTTGCTATGATCAGCATGTTCTCTTGGCAAAACTCCCAAATCAAAGTGTTTAATTTGTAACAGAAGCTTCCATTTCAACACAGAACATGTCTAGCAAGTGTGCAGCGAGCAGGGTGGGGGGAAATACTGGGCTGTGAAGGGTTCTTTTGCCTTCACCCATACTTCTGTTTTGGGGAGAGGGGACACAAGTGGCTAAAGTCCAGGGTGTTTCTTGTTTTGTTTTTCTCCGTGGCAAGGCTCAAACCCACAGACATGACAAGCAGTCATCAAGAAGGGGTTGCCTCTGAGCATCTGCAGACGGTTTCTCCCCCTCACCCCCACCACTGGATAACTAAAATCAAGCCTACACACAGTGGAGGCTGGTGGTTCCGATATCAGTGGGGCGGTGAATCCACTCTTGGTTTCATTCAGAACCAGTCAGAACTCTAAAGGAGCTATGGATAGCTCCTTTAGAATTCTGACTGAAACCCGGAGGCCACCAGCCTCCACTGCCTACATGCATCTAGCAGGGTTGGGGAGAAGCTTGCACATCAGAGGGCACAGCTGCATAGCAGGTTCATTCCCCATCACCTTGCTTTTTAGAAGTGGAGCAGTGAGAGACACTCTGATTGCAAGGACTATTTGACACGGGGCCAGTGTTAGAATCCCAAATTCCAGACTTGGCGCCAAATGTGGAAGCAGATTTGCATAATGCGATTAAGACCCATATTTCATTTATTAAGTTTGGATTTTATTCCTTACTGCTGAGTTTGGACTTCTTGATCTCATTAACGTTGTCGTCGTCACAGATTTGAGATGGAAGCTTAGGACTCAGTGATGCCTACAGGCAAGGAAGGGCTCTTGCGCAGCTCCTGTTAATTGCAATGAGGTGGGAGTGCGAGAACCCTCTGCGGGCTTCTGCTCCATGGCTCAGAGCTTTCTCTTCCCCACTCTGCTGTCCTTAACAGCGCCCCGCCCCCGAGTCTGCCGCTCACAGCAATGACTTCACCTTGCCTCCTTGTAGAGCCGCCTCTGATAGCGAGCATACAAACAGCCTGCTGGGTCAGTCCAGTATCGTGTTTCCCACAGTGGCCAACCAGATGCCCATTTGAAGGCCGACATCTAATGTACTGGTGGTTATATTTATCAGCCAACCTTCATTCAGTTGAAAAGTATTTCAGGAAAGGATTTCTCTGCTCAGTTGTTTGTTTGTTTATTATTTATTTGTTTGTTTGTTTAAATTTTATCCCACCTTTCCTCCAAGGAGCCCAAGGCAGCGAACATGATCTTCCTCCTCCTCCTCACAACAGCCCTGTGAGTCAGGTTAGGCTGAGAGTCAGTAACTGGCCCAAAGTCAGCCAGTGACCTTCATAGCCAAGTGGGGACTAGCACCCAGGTTCCAGTCCAACACTGTAACTGCTACACCACACTGGCTCCCAGTCTTCTGACAGCTATTACCAAAGACTGGGTGTAACAGAAAATGCCGGCCATCCAAGTGTCCCATCCCTCCAATTAATCAAGGCGAGCTTATTTTCTTGGACCACTGGGTAATAGTCACCAGCTTTTCCATGGGAACCCTGCCTCTATAAAATCTGAATCATGCTCATACACCTGCATAGGTAAAACACAACTGATTGTGCTTAGTTACTTGTTTGCTGCTCTGCCATTGCTGGAAGAGATATGACATTCTACCTCCCATTTGCTGCCCAAACCAGGCACTCGAGAAATACTGCCGAGTAGAAGGGGGTTTCTCCGGGATCCGTGACGTTTATACCACCAACCCGAGTCATGACAACATGCAACAGAGTTTTTTCCTGGCAGAGACATTAAAGTAAGTCGTGAGCATTTCTAACATCTCTGAATGGAAAGAGGCTTAGGGTGGCTATTTTTGTAAAAGGAGTGTGGGGTGGGGAATCAACAGTGGTTTCATCTTAAATAGAGCAGGAATCTCTGTGGTGCCATTGCACAAGTTTAAGGGATCAAGTGTTTTTTGGGTTTTTTTTAATTTCTATACCGCCCAATAGCCGAAGCTCTCTGGGCGGTTCACAAAAATTAAAACCAAACAACACACAATAAAACAATTTAAAATATGTAGAACATTAAAACCACAATATAACAATACAACCACAATAAAACCTAGCAGCAGTGCAGGAGTTTAAAATACAGATTTAAAACAGCAAAGCTAAAAACTTAGAAAGCTAAAAAGCTAAAATGCCTGGGAAAATAAAAAGATCTTCACCTGGCGCCGAAAGGAATACAATGTAGGTGCCAGGCGAACCTCACTAGGGAGCTCATTCCAGAGCTGGGGTGCCACAGCAGAAAAAGCCCTCCTCCTAGTAGCCACCCGCCTCACTTCCTTTGGCAGGGGCTCATGGAGAAGGGCCGCTGACGATGATCTTAAGGTCCGGGCAGGCACATATGGGAGGAGGCGATCCTTCAGGTAACCTGGCCCCAAGCCGTTAAGGGCTTTAAATATTAATACCAGCACTTTGAATCGGGCCCAGAAATGGACTGGCAGCCAGTGCAGCTGGAAAAGTACTGGCGTAATATGAGCTCGCAGGCCAGTCCCTGTTAACAATCTTGCTGCCCTATTTTGGACCAGCTGAAGTTTCCGTACCGTTTTCAAAGGCAGCCCCACGTATAACGCATTGCAGTAATCCAGACGAGAAGTTATCAGAGCATGGATAACTGTAGCAAGGCTATCTCTGTCCAGATAAGGGCATAGTTGGTATACTAGCCTAAGCTGATAAAAAGTGCTCCGTGCCACTGAGTTCACCTGTGCCTCAAGTGACAGTTCTGGATCCAAGAGCACCCCCAAACTACGAACCTGATCCTTTAGGGGGAGTGCAGTCCCCTCCAGAACAGGTTGAATATCACCTAGCCGGGCAGACGAACCACCCACTAACAGTACCTCCATCTTGTCTGGATTGAGTTTCAGTTTATTGGCCCTCATCCAGTCCATTACCGTGCCCAGGCACTGATTCAGAACAGCCACTGCCTCACCTGGTTTTGATGAGAAAGAGAGGTAGAGCTGGGTGTCATCTGCATATTGATGGCACCTCAGCCCACACCTCCGGATAACCTCCCCCAGCGGTTTCATGTAGATGTTAAACAGCATAGGGGATAAAACAGAGCCCTGTGGAACCCCACGGCACAATTGCCATGGCACAGAGCAATAATCCCCCAGCAACACCTTCTGGAATTGGCCATCCAAGTAGAAGCGGAACCACTGTAGTGCAGCGCCTCCAACTCCCAACCCAGACAACCTATCCAGAAGGATACCATGGTCGATGGTATCGAAAGCCACTGAAAGGTCCAGGAGAATCAACAGGGTCGCACTCCCCCTGTCTCTCTCCCAGCAGAGGTCATCCCACAGGACGACCAAGGCAGTTTCCATTCCAAAACTAGGCCTGAAGCCCGATTGAAATGGATCCAGATAATCCGTTTCATTCAACAGTGCCTGGAGCTGTCCTACAGCCACCCGCTCAAGCACCTTGCCCAGAAATGACCAGAAGTTGGTCATTTCTGTCTTGGAATGTACTTTGTAATCAGTTCCTGGGGTTAGCTAAGGTTCTTTGTCAATTCGCTTTTCTAATGGCCTCTGTTGAATGGAACTACTGGAGGGATCAGTGCCATGTTCTTCTTTTGAAACTGGCCGGGCGGGGGGGTACTTTTGCATATTCATCACTTGGGAGGTGTAGAGGCAAAATGTAAAAAGACGGCTCAAAGCGCATTCACGCTGCCTCTTTGCG
This sequence comes from Heloderma suspectum, assembly GCF_057233095.1. Classification (NCBI taxonomy): domain Eukaryota; kingdom Metazoa; phylum Chordata; class Lepidosauria; order Squamata; family Helodermatidae; genus Heloderma; species Heloderma suspectum. The sequence goes on along the minus strand of NC_139467.1, from coordinate 33,485,908 downwards.
GTTGTAGCAGACCAGCAAACCGAGCATTGGTTAGATGCCTTCCGCGCTTTGACCCGCTGCCCCATCGTCACCCCTTTTCCACCCACTGGAGGAAGGGCCCCGCAGCCAGGTGCCTGAGAACGTTGCGCTGCGTTCGTCTCGGGCGCCTGGTTGCAGGCAGCTGATGTTCCCCGCCCGCTCACCTGCTTTCTCACTGCTGCACTCCCACTGCTGCTGCCACCGCCACCTCCTGCTGGGAAAGAAAACGCTCTGCGGCTGAGTGCCCGAGAGGGAAGTGGCGCCACCTCCTCCCATCTCGGGCAACCGGCTGTAGAGCACTTGGCTCTTCCGCAGCAGGAGGAGGGGGCAACGAGGGGGCAACTAGCCCATGGGGGAAAGAGCACAGCCCATTTATGTACATTCGGAAAGAGGCACATTGCACTGTGATCACACTTTGCGTGATTCCTTCATATTTCCTGTGTGCACACCCTTAATTTCTCACCGCTTGCTGATGCACGATGAGATGGCAGAACTGTGACCTAACCCAAAGTTACTTAGGGAGAAAATGGTCCAACAAGCCATCTGAAATGACCATGCTAGCCTTGGACTGCATCTCCCATCATCTCTCTCTTGCTCCCCTTTTCTGCCACCTCTTCTTCCCCCCTTTCTCCCCCTCTTTCCAACCCCCCCTTTCCTTTCTCTCCCTCTCCCTCCCCATCCAGCAGGCTGCCAGAGGAGGGACAGATTCCTCTTGCAAGAGGTCGCTCGCTAGCAGAGGGCTTTTGAAATTAGGCTGAGGGGTGCAAGTTGCCCACCCTTGTCTAAATGTACTCAGTCATGCAATCAAATCAGGAGGCTGAAGAAAGTTAATGGGGGGTGTCTTAGTCTGTTGATTTTCAGACTTGTACTTCCTGGAACTGTAGCCACTTTGACTTGTCTGCTTAGGAACGTCTGTGCATCTGAGTTCTGCAAAGGACTCTGGGACGTGTTCTGCAGCGCGCGCACAGTTCCTACAGGATACTAGCCAGACTTCATGGTCACTCTCCATGAAGTGAAAGTGCACCCTAAAACACCACCCATGCTCCCTTGCAGCTGCACACTGCAGGACGCGAGTAGTGATGGAGGACGCTGTCTTTTGCGGAGCACTGCCTGCCATTACTGATTTTTCCCTTGAGCATCCTATCTTTCCAAGTAGCCCCTCTGGCTTCCCTGGAACGCAGTTTGAAAATGTAGTCTTAACAGATGATCCACATCAGCTGATGCACCACTGAGTAGAGCCAAACAGAATGTTGCCTGACAGGCTCATCTGGTGTGCCCTTTTCTCTTTCCCTCGGCTCCAGGTACCTCTATCTTCTGTTCTGTGAAGATGACGTGCTGTCTCTTGAGGACTGGGTGCTCAACACCGAAGCCCACCCTTTGCCTGTGAACCACACGGACTTTCTCCTAAAGGCGGCCGTGCAGTAGGGGCGTCTGCACTCCCCCAGCCTCCGCAGCGGGAGGCAGAGGGTTACTTGCTCTCTCTCTCTCTCTCTCTCTCTCTCTCCTTTCCAATAAAGGAATATGTACGCTCCCAAAAAGGAATTTGGGGGGCATTCGTCCAATTCCGGACAGTAGTATATCGGGGAGTATAAAAACTGTGAATCAAGCACCTTCGTGGTTTTTTTCCTCCATGAGGAAACTTTATAAGCCTGGCAATGAGATGTTGATTATGGGCCATAATACACACAAAATCATGGACATTCCTTTCTACGGAGAATTTCTATGGAACCCATTGACTTAGTTTTCATGTGGCCAAAGGATCAGGAGTTTGCCATAAAACAGATGTGGGTTTGTGCCACTCTTCTTGTCTCCCACCTCCCATCCTGCCTTCTCCTTTTTATATACACTTGATTTTTTATCACCTAATTTACACTTTTTTCAAAATAACATGCATCCTACTAAATGATCTCGATGCCATAACTGATCAGAAAGTGTCTGCAAAATTCTGAATCCCAAACGTTGTTTATCTCTCTCTCTCTCTTTTCCCCCCTATGCTCTTAAAACGTTTACTGAATGTTGCGTCATGTGGTTGGGGGGTGGGGGTAGCTTTCTGACGTTTGAAGTTTTCCTGCTTTTGTTTTGTTTTGCTTTGTTTTCTTTGGTTTCGACTTTGGTTTAATTTGGAGCTAAATATCACAAGGCACTTGTAATGATTTCATTTCTGTAACATTCAGAGATGTGAAAATAGAATAAAAGTTCCTGTCAGATCAGAAGTGGCTGGATGGCTCAGGTCTCTCTCATTGCCCCAGAAGGTGAGAAGGAAGAGCTCGGTGGCAGGGTGAAGCACGAACCTGAGCAGAGCCTCTGGAGTTTTTGCTGCAGGGGCAGATGGAAGGGGCAGCTGCCTCTGCTGCTCTGGAACAGCAGAGGACAGAAGGACCCTGATGCAAGAAGGCAGGAGAGCGGGGAACAGGGCAGAGGGCGGGTGAGCGTCAGCATTCCGTTGGGACCTGGAGGTGCAGCTTACGCCGGGCGTGCTCAGCCTGTGGCTCTCCAGAAGTCGTTGGACTCCAGCTTCCATCAACCGGAGCCAGCATGGCCAACGGCTGGTGGGAGTTGTAATCCATCAATATCTGGAAGGCACCCGGTTGGAGAAGGCTGTGTTAGGTGGTGGATGATGTTCCTTTTCTTGTTGTTGTTGTTGTTGTTATTGCTTTATTTATTAAATTTATATGTTGCTTTCTTCTGCAAAAAGCAGTCTCAAAGCGACTTACACACACAATACAGAAATCCGTAATTAATATATGAGAGAGAAAAAAACCAGAATCAGTACAATAATACAAATTGAAATGAACCCCATAAATACACGGTGTAAAAACAATACAAATCAAAAAGTGTTCATCCACGATACACAACATTTCCCCCTTCTCACAGCCTAGAATGAACACCACAAAATCATCCCACAACAATTGGACCGTAACTAGCATCCAAATGCCTGAGAAAATAGATTTACTACCCTATAGCAAACTAGTTTTCACTCCCCCCGCCCCCATGCTATATGGTTCATTCAAACACTAAGATACTTTGCCTTGGATGCATTTCTCCTCATCACATTTGGTGGGTTTCTTTCTTCACAGCCTCAAATGAATGAAAGGGGGAAAGAAAAAACACTTCAAACAAGTAGTAAAAGACAAAAGGTTTCATTTTGAATTCACACCTCTTGAAGTCCCAGAGGGAAATAAGACTTGTCAGATGGGGACTTTAATTTCATCTTGGGGATAAGGAGACTGACAAATAATCTTCTCCTAGATGGATAGTTGTTAGTAAGTAAAAGCTTTGGGAATGAGTCATCCTATTGAGAGGTTTTGATAGCAGGGATATAAGCTTAGCCCAAAGTAATTTTATAGTGGATTAAAATATGCATCTTGTGGAATCCAAAGCTTCCTTTTGACATGAATTGAAGAGTGTCATTCCAACTCCGTGGGTTTTCATCATTTATAATTTTGATTGATTTTTTGAAGTGCGATACGACAATATAATCTGTAGAAAATAAAGGAGAGTTGCCAGTCCCACCCTAATTTAAGTTACACACAAAATTCCCACAAACATGAAAGCAAAAAGAGAGAATAGCAAAAGAAGAGACCAAAAGAAATAGAAGGCAGTGTTTGTTTATGGAGAGATTCGGGAGGTTTATTATTATTTCTGTCTTTTCAGAGCCCCATTGCTTTTAATTTCTACATACTGTTTTTGTTTTTCAGTTTTCAGAAAAACTAGAGCCGCTGTTTGGCAGTGCTAGGTACTGTAGTGTATTGATTACTAAAGCAAGGTGATGTGATTGCATTATGGCGTGCTTTAACCTACCTCATGAAAACTAGTATCCTATGCACCAGGCACACTCTGCCACAATTCTTACGGGAAAGCTTCAGATGACCACTGTTTCCCTTAAGCCAGCCTTCTCCAACCTGTTGCCCTCCAGATGTTTTGGAACACAATTCCCAGCATTCCTCACCACTGCCCATGCTGGTTGGGGGACAATGGGAGTTGTAGTTCAAAATACCTGGAGGGTACTGGGTTGGGGAAGGCTGCCTTATGCCATGACAAAACAGTACAAAACACTGCATGACAGTTCAGCAGGGCTGGCTGGAGACATTTTGCTGCCTGAAGCAAAGAATGAGACGGCGCCCCCTCCTGATCCATGTACAGAAGCCAACTGGACTGGCCGTTGAAGAGTTCTCCAACACTGGCAAGCGGGCACCGTCCTCCACCGCATCTGAGGGCAGCAGGCTAGCTTAGGAGTGCAGGGCAGGTTGCACACAGCTCTGGCCTCCCAGCAATTCCCCACCACGCCTGTTTCCCAGCATCTGCTGCCTCCCCCAGCCTGTGCAGCTTTCCCCAACCTAGCGCCCTCCAGATGTGTTGGAACTACAACTCCCAGCATCCCCCAGCCAGCCAGGTTGGGAAAAGCTAGCTTAGCTGTAGGCCAAGCCCTGCAGTTCAGTTTTCCCAACAAGATCTGTTTGAAACTGGCTTGTATTATGTGAAGTAGTCACAATGTATGTATTTATGTCTCGTTTTTCTGTATAAAGTTGTCCAAAAGAGGCTAACGGAATAAAACCCTAAATTAAAAAAAAATCCATTAAAATATAAATTCCATTAAAACAAAAACAAATCAATCAGATGACAAAGTAGCAGCATCAACAAACAACTTATCCAATATAATCTCACAGCAGCAAACAATTAAAATATTGAATAAGAACATAAGAATAGCTCTGCTGGATCAGACCAAGGGTCCATCTAGCCCAGCATTCTGTTCACACAGTGGCCAACCAGCTGTTGACCAGGAACCCACAAGCAGGACACAAGCGCAACAGCACCCACCCACCCATGCCCCCAGCAACTGGTGTACATAGGCTCGCTGCCTCTGGTACTGGAGGTAGCACATAGCCATCAGGCCTAGTAGCCAATGATAGCCTTTTCCACCAGCAATTTGTCCAACCCCCTTTTAAAGCCATCCAAATTGGAATGCCTATTGAAAAAGAACCTGCAGACTATGCCAAAAGAGGGAGTGAGAGGGGCCACACAGATCTCTTCAGGGACAAGGTCCCAAAACTTTTGTGCTACCACCAGGAAGGCCTTGTACATACCTGTCCTGAATTCCCACATTGCGAGTAGAGCCTCCAAAACTGATCTTAAAGCAGGGGTGGGGACCCTTTATTCTGTGGAAGGCTGCATTCCTTCAGCGGTAACTGTTGGGGACTGCATACTGACAGTGGATATGCCCCTCCAAAAAAGTTGATGGGGCCACTCTCAAAACACACAGGACCACACTGCATTGACTCTCTCTAGTCATACCCATTTCACAAACCTAAGCTAGTTTTCTACTGCTTTAGCAACCATGACTTTCCTGTACATTGCACACCCTTCAACGCTTTACAGGCAAAAATTGTAACCTCCCAGTAGTGCTAGTAACACCCTAGTTTTCATACCAATAATCACTCCCCAACTGTCTGTGTGCACATGTGTGTATACACACACACCCCTTCACTTTGCCAAAGACTTACTCTGCGATGGCCTCTCCCGCACGGATTTAAAATGCAAGAAGATGCTCCTTTGAGTTAAAGATACAGGGCAAAATCCAAAAAAACCCCTACTTAGAGTAGACCCCTTGAAATGAATGGGGCTTCAGTTAGTCATGACTAACAAGTCCCATTCATTTCAATAGGTCTGCTCTAAGTAGGACGTATCTTTGATTTTACCCACACCGTGGGTGGTGGTGGGGATAAATGGGAAGAAAACATAATTTAGAATAATAAAAGGATGTGTGTCTATCAGTCAGTGCCATACCTCCAAGACCATGAAACTAGCACTGTACCAAAAATTTCTCCCACTTTTTTCCCTGCCATTCTCATTCAATTTGATAGAAAAGGAATTGCTTTTGAAAAGCAATTCAATGGTGAAGAAAATTTCAGAGAAATTCTCATGGGTTCAGGTTTCTTGTGCTTACCTTACTTACGAAGTGGCCAAGGAGGGCATGTGAGTGTCTTGTCTTTCACTGTACAATCACCTCTCTGTCAGCCTGTAGCCTCCTTGGCTTCCCTTATTTCAATTAAAGCCCAGGGGAAGACATCCTGATGTAATTCCTCCCATAGGGCTCTTTCGGATCAGGAAGTGCAGGCAGCCTGGGAGGCTGCAGAGCAATAGAGAGATGTGTAATAGAAAGAAAGAAAACACACACACATACAGCCCCCTCAGCTGCGTCACGGTGAGTACGTAAGCACAAAAACACCACAAAAGTAAATTATAAAATACCATGAGAATGAGGATGCAGACAAACTGAAGAGGGTTCAGAGGAGGGCAACAAAGATGATCAGGGGACTGGAAACAAAGCCCTATGAAGAGAGACTGAAAGAACTGGGCATGTTCAGCCTTGAGAAGTGACGACTGAGGGGAGATAGGATAGCGCTCTTCAAGTCCTTGAAAGGTTGTCACAGAGAGGAAGGCCAGGATCTCTTCTCGATCATCCCAGAGTGCAGGACACAGAATCACGGGCTCAAGTGACAGGAAGCCAGATTCCGGCTGAACATCAGGAAAAACTTCCTGACTGTTAGAGCAATACGACAATGGAACCAATTCAAGATGAGGCTGGACAGCCATCTGTCAGGGATGCTCTGACTTGGATTCCTGCACTGAGCAGGGGGTTGGACTCGATAGTCTTATAGGCCCCTTGCAACTCTTTTATTCTGTGTTTCTATGATTCTATGAATCCTCTTTCATGGGGGAAGAAAACCTTCAGGAAATTGGAGGACAGATTCCATCTTGGCACTAGCTCTACCTCTGCCCTGGAGCTGGACACAACACTGCCACCCTCACACCTGCATTGTGGTGGATGCAAAATGGAGCCCAGCCTGCCAGCACAATTGATGCTGTAGCCCGTTGCAGTGGCAGCACCTAAAACCCTTTAAAAGAGAAGAAGCTGTGCTATGACCCCTGCCAAAGAGAAATTGTTGAGAAGTTCTCCCCCCCCTGGAGAAATTTGGTGAAATTCTCCCCCCAATTTCTCTGCCTACAAATAGGGTGGAGAATTTCAAGAGGCCATTTGCGCTCAGCTCTGTGTGAAACCTAGACACTTGAAACTTGGCATGCATACCAAGGGGACCTGCAAATTAAATAAATGCATACATGATTTTTAAAAAATTATTTTAATGTTATTAAAATGAATCAGTTTTAATTAATTTCATGTGCATAGTTAAACTATGGAATTCACTACCGCAAGATGTAGTCATGGCCACCAATTCAGATGGCTTTAGAAGGGGATGAGACAAATTCATGGAGGAGAAATCTATCAATGGCTACTAGTCCTGACGGCCATATGCTACCTCCAGTATCAGAGGCAGGATGTCTATGTACATCGGTTGCTGGGGAACATGGGCGGGAGGGTGCCGTTGCACTCATATCCGGCTTGTGGATTTCCCACAGGCAGTTGGCTGGCCACTGTGTGAACAGAATGCTGGAGTAAATGGACCCTTGGTCTGATCCAGCAGGGCTGTTCTGATGTTCTTGTATCAAATGTGTCCGTATGTTTGAAGCCTGCAGTACCACCTCCAATCACTAGGTAGCAGACTTTTCTAACCAGCACGAAGCTTACAGTCAATTTTGAAGCCAGGCAGAAGTTATATGGCAGCCCCCTCCCTTGGGGATGGAGTGGACAGACCCTTCCCTTAGGGCTCTCGGGTGCCAGCAGGTGTGGCTTCACTCAGACAGGGTGGGCACAATGTGTCTAACTCTGACAGCAACGTAAGTTTGCATGAAGGCTTTGCACTGTATTAAACTAAGGATGGTTCCAAGCTGTGCAAAGCCAGGTCCATTCGATTGTCCCCAGACAGCATGGCCATTGGTCATGCTGGCTGGGGGGTGGCAGGAGTTGTCACCCAACCGATCTGGAGGACACCAACTCGAGCAAAGGTGCTAGAATGTGTGTCGCCATCAGTTCCAAGTGAGCCTCACCGGCGACCGCATGCACAACAGCAGCTTGTGCGCTGTGTGGTGCGTTGCCATTCATGAGCACACGTCAACACTGTGTGCCTTGGAGGTGAGCTTGCATCTCCCCCACCCCACACAGGGATTTACATTCTAGAGACATCAAGGTGGGAGGGAGATGAAGCCTGAAGAGTGACAGCTCTGACGACCCACACTGAAAAGTTCAAGGTCTTAAAAAGGCAAAGATTTGTTTTTGTTGGATTGTTTGTTAACTGCTTGGAAGCTTGTTCATGCTGAAAAACAGGTGGGTTTGGGGGCCTCATGCCAGGCAGGATTCCTTCCTAGGCCCACCTGGAGATGCAGCGGATTGAACCTGGAACTTTCTGTATGCAAAGCAGGTGCTTCACCACTGAGCCACAATTCCACCCCTAAGGTTCACACAGATACATGCACCCCATACACACACATGCACCCCATTCATTCATTCACACACACACACACACACACACTTCCTAGCCCCACCTGTGCTGTTCGGCTGGTGAGGGGGAGCATTTTCCCTGCTCAGGGCTAAGAGAAAAGCTTCTCTCAGCCCTGGGGCAGGGAAAGGGATGGATGGGGCTTGGGAAGAAGCTTGGTGGGCCACATTGGGAACTTTGGGGGATGTATTTACTGTGCCTAGTATGATTTATATATTTGCTCACTTGAAGCATTTTTATCACACTCTTCAGCCAAGGCTCTCAAAGTGGCATACAAAGATCAGAAATAAGTCAATCCCTGAAAGATCAGAAATAAGAAATAAGATCAGAAATAAGTCAGTCCCTGCCAGCAGACTTACAGTCTAAGAAATATAGCACAAAGGGAATTGGGAGGGAGGCGGAACATAGGAGGTATATAGGGATGTCAGAGAAATCCACAGTGGATTCAAATGAGTTTGTATTTCTATTAATCTGATCGGTGGATTCTGCAGCAGACTGGCTTTTTCCAAGCCGTGCTGATTCTGTGGAGTTGTGGACCATTGTTTGTTTACTTTAGGGGGGATTTGTACAAATTTGCACTTGAGCTAATGTGCAAGTGCACAGTAGCACTAATGCACACTTGCACTGATGTACATTAGCATTAACGCGCGCTTATGCAAGTGAAATGAATTTCTTGTATATCCCTAAAAATAATCTGATTCTCTCAATGAGCAGAAGACCCCTGATAATCCGTGAAACACAGATGGAATGGATTTAACAAAATCCATACATTCCTTTAGGTATGTAGCGACAGCTGGAACATACGAATTGTGGTTTGGTGAGGGTTCTGAATTCTGTGCTAGAGATAACTACCTTCCTCCCCTTACAGAACTACATTTCCCAGGGTTTTTAAATCCCCTTTTAAAAGGGGATTAGACAACTTCATGGAGAATATGGCAATCGACGGCTACTACACATGATGGTTTTATGCATCCTCCAGGATCTGCAGCAGGGTGCTTCTGACTACCAATTGTTGGGCAACATGACTGGGAGGGTGCTATCAACAAGTCAACAAGCATATCCTGGCTGGCCACTGTGGGAACAGAATGCTAGACTAGACAGGCTTTCGGTCTGATCCAGCAGGGCTCTTATGCTCTTTGAGGAGAGTGGATGACTATTACACCAGTTTAAATCTGTGCTGTTGTAACTACGTGTGCTAGGTAAATGTCCAAATACATGTTTTCCTCATCTTTCCAAGCACAGAACACCCTGTCCATTTTTCTGGGCCTTGTTTCATATATACTTACATTAAGCTACACACAAGACCGTTGGTTCACAAATATGTTTTCATTACTTCTCCAGAACTCTCTGAAGTGCCCAGTTCCTCTTTTGATGTAGGTTATGAATGGTCTTGTATTGACAGCAAGAACAATGGCGTCTAATGGCACCCTCAAGACTGGCATAAGCAGTTGTGGGCCAGAGACTAATCGAGAGTACTTCCATGGCTGGGGAGGGGCAGGAGGATATAAGACAACCTTAAAAACAAACAAACAAAAACAATTAAGCAAATGAAAGAAACAGGCCTCAAAGCATTTGGTTCTCATATTGCCTGCTACTTTCTACAGATTAAAAAAAAACATTTGATGTTAGTAGCCCCCCACATGCAGCAGAGGAAGGGCAGAAAATCTCCGTTATCAGTCTGAGAATTTCATAAACGGTGTAGGAATGTGAGCAGCACGAGGAAAGGTTAGGAGACAGTAATTTATGGAGGAAGATTAAAAGAACTTAATATGTATCGCTCAGCCAAACGGCTAGCTAAGGAGGGATGTGACATTCATGCAAAAGGAGTCTAGGAGCCTTTAGGAAGAGGGCTTGTTTAGAAGAATGATATCAAAGGAATGTGATAACAAGGAGTAATGGGAGGAAATTAATCCAACACTGGTTGGAAACAAACCTTTTGGCTCAGTGTCAGACACTTCAGCATGTAAAGAGTCCCTTGTGTAACTGCATAAGTGTGGGAAAGAACAGGGCAAGTGCGCAGGCCCAGAAAGTGCAGAGTTTAGCATATGTGGATTGCTTCATGGTGCACCCAGCTTAGAACCCCACCCGTTTTCATAGCACTAGCTGCAAAGTAGCTGGAAATGGTTCAAGCAGTAGGCTGGCAAATGTCAGGTGAGTTGTAAGCAAGGTGCGATGTGCACCGTAGACGTGACACTTGTATGTGTGAGAACAGCAGCAGAGTTTTTAAGGAATACTCCTTAAAAACTCTGTTACACATTGTTTACAACCCACTGGGGAAAAGCCCAGGGCAGAAAATCTATATTGCCAGAAATGAGGGCGGAATGCAACCTAAAGCGCAATCCTATGGGATTGCCGCCTGCTAGACGGAAGCCCCGGAGACCGAGAGGTGATTTTTGCCTCTGCATCCTCCTTCTTGATTTTTTTCCTCTAGATGGGGGAGGTTGTGCTGCCGGGACTGAGGCTGGAGAGGCCACAGAATAGAATGGATCTTGGCCTCTCCTTTCCCCTCCCTCCCTTCCCCACCCACTGGAACACAGCCCCCTTACGCCTCTACAAGGTCATCCAAGGTCGATCTTCCAACTTTGGGAAGCAGTCACCGTGGTTCTTCTGCAGTGGCTGCAAGGGGGTGGGGGTGGGAATGCAGACTCCCCCTCCCAAAGCCATAGCAGTGATTTTGGCTTTGGGAGGGGGAGTCTCGCTTAGTCTATGGTCCCTGGAATGCTCTTCGAGGGACCATAGGATTGCTCTGACCTGTATTTGATTTATATCCCACCCAAGGAGCTCAAGGCAGCACACTTGGTTCTCTCCCATTTTATCCTCACAACAACCCTATGAGGTAGGTTAGGCTGTGAGATCGTGACCGGCCCAAGGTCATCCAGGGAGCTTCATGGCGTTGGGGATTTGAACTTGGGTCTCTCTGGCCTTAGCCCAGTACTCTAACCACTTTACCACACTGGTTGTCTTAACTGAGAAGTGTCCTTGGTTAGTGATCCATCTAGGCCTCATATTGCTCTGGCCTTTGAGCAAATTTTGCAGGCCCAACCACTCATGTAGGTGTCTGCTGCAAAAGTGAACCTGTTTCTTCCAGTTCACTCATGTGGCCTGTCTCATCCTGAGGACTCCTGGGTTTGCTTCTTTATGATGCAGTACACAACAGTACAACAGAGACAAGAAGGCCTTCTTAAATGAACAATGCAAAGAAATCGAGGAAAACAACAGAATGGGAAAGACTAGAGATCTCTTCAAGAAAATTGGAGATCTCAAGGGAACGTTTTGTGCAAAGACGGGCATGATAAAGGACAAAGAAGGCAGGGACCTAACAGATGCAGATGAGATTAAGAAGAGGTGGAAAGAATACACAGAAGAACTATACAGGAAAGATCTTAATGTCCTTGATAGCCATGATAGTGCAGTCACTGAACTTGAGCCGGACATCCTCGAGAGTGAAGTCAAGTGGGCCTTAGGAAGCATTACTAACAACAATGCTAGTGGAGATGACAGTATTCCAGCTGAGCTATTTAAAATCCTAAAAGATGATGCTGTTAAAGTGCTGCACTCAATATGCCAACAAATTTGGAACACTCAACAATGGCCGCAAGACTGGAAAAGGTCAGTTTACATTCCAACTCCAAAGAAGGGCAACGCCAAAGAGTGTTCAAACTACCGCACAATTGCGCTCATTTCACACGCCAGCAAGGTGATGCTCAAAATCCTACAAGCTAGGCTTCAGCAGTATGCGAACCGAGAACTACCGGAAGTACAAGCTGGGTTTCGAAGAGGCAGAGGAACTAGAGATCAAATTGTCAACATTCGCTGCATCATGGAGAAAGCAAGAGAATTCTAGAAAAACGTCTACTTCTGCTTCATTGACTACGCTAAAGCCTTTGATTGTGTGGATCACAACAAACTGTGGCAAATTCTGAAAGAGATGGGAGTACCAGACCACCTTACCTGTCTCCTGAGAAACCTGTACGAGGGACAAGAAGCAACAGTAAGAACCAGACATGGAACAACTGAGTGGTTTAAAATTGGGAAAGGAGTACGACAAGGCTGCATATTGTCACCCTGCTTATTTAACTTATATGCAGAGTACATCATGAGAAATGCCGGGCTGGATGAATCAGAGGTCGGAATTAAGATTGCTGGGAGAATTATCAACAACCTCCGATATGCAGACGATACCACCCTAATGGCAGAAAGTGAAGAGGATCTAAAGAGCCTCTTGTTGAGGATGAAAGAGGAGAGTGCAAAAGCTGGTTTGAAACTCAACATTAAAAAAACTAAGATCATGGCATCTGGCCCTATCACTTTCTGGCATATAGAAGGGGAAGAAATGGAAGCAGTGACAGATTTTACTTTCTTGGGCTCCAAGATCACCGCAGACGGTGACTGTAGGCATGAAATTAAAAGACGCTTGCTCCTTGGAAGGAAAGCTATGGCAAACCTAGACAGCATAGTAAGAAGCAGAGACATCACCTTACCGACAAAGGTCCGTCTAATCAAAGCTATGGTTTTCCCAGTAGTAATGTATGGCTGTGAGAGCTGGACTATAAGGAAGGCTGAGCGCCGAAGAATTGATGCTTTCGAACTGTGGTGCTGGAGAAGACTCTTACGAGTCCCCTGGACTGCGAGGAGGTCAAATCAGTCCATCCTAAAGGAAATCAACCCTGAGTGCTCATTGGAAGGACAGATACTGAAGCTGAAGCTCAAATATTTTGGCCACCTAATGCGAAGAGAACTCTCTGGAAAAGACCCTGATGCTGGGAAAGACTGAAGGCAAAAGGAGAAGGGGACGGCAGAGGATGAGATGGTTAGATAGCATCACGGATGCAATGAATATAAACTTGAGCACGCTCCGGGAGAGAGTGCAGGACAGGAAGGCCTGGCGTGCTATGGTCCATGGGGTCACGAAGAGTCGGACACAACTGAACAACTGAACAACAACAACAACACAATAGTGCCAACTTTTATTTTTCTGGTCTTGTTTTAACAGTACCCTGACATGCAGAAATGTAGCAGGTTGAGCATTTTCCTGGTTTTCTCTAGTATTCCATGCTGTTTAATCTGTTCTGACCAGCAGGAAGCAGGCTATACTAAAAATTCACCTAGATCCTTCCATTTAGGTGATAAAAGCTTCAACAAAATACTGAAAAATATTTATATTAAAAATGTCTGTCCTGCATTCCCCCTCCAATGGAGAAGCTCTAAGCGCCAACTAGATATAATAGACAAGCAAAGGATAACATGCGCTCAAAAGCAGCAAGGTCTAGAGCAGTAACAACTGTTGCAACAGAAGTGGGTGCCACAATAAATCTGTTAGCCTTTAAGGTACAACACGTCTCAGTATTGTTTTTGAACTTGAAGACTGATAAGTCCAGGTGTATCCACAGGTGTCCTCGTGTATCACAAGGGATCCTTTGCCACCTGTGGACCTCAATGAATATCAGAAGATGGTTTTGCTTACCATCAGCTACAAAACAAAAAAATTACGTGGCTAGGATGTACACCTTGAACTGCTTTTCATTCTCATAAGAGAAGGACAACTCACAGATAAAGACCTTGGCCATTCTCCCAATGATCTCAGAGGCTGTTCCACACTGGATCCAACAAAGCAGTACACGCCCCTCCACTCAGATGGTTTTTGCCATGCACAGAAAGACAGCCAGAGAACATGAAATGTCCCTCTTTGAGGAAAAATTATCAAGTTGCTAGTCTCTGTTGAGGGCTGCAGAGGGGAAAAGTATGAAAATATGAGGCCAGGAAAAACTCAGAAGCTAAAAACCATCTTAAACAGGGCTTCTTCAGATGGCTAGGCAGTAAGGTAGTTCTGTCCACGGAGTTAATAGGAGTGTATTTGGGCTTTGACCATGTTTAGGATCATGTCTACGCCCTCACTGCTTCTGTTCTCTGTCCCTAAAACTTTATTCCTACTACCCTTAGAAATGACACCTATTCTTTGTGACAGAGACTTTTGTGTTGACCGGCTGTGTCACACCACACAAAAACTAAATAGCTGCAGTTTTTCTCCTGGGAGAAAAACATATCACTTTGGTGGAATTATGGGATTCCGAATAGGATCAGATGGTCAATAGTCCACCATTTTCAGGAAGACTGGGATTGTTATCTGCCATGAGTCTCTGAAATTAAACTGAGTAGATTGCAAAGTGCTGCAAAGGAATCTCTCCAAATTGGATGGATGGTGAACAAAATGGCGTTAAGTGTAAACTCATTCACATTGGAGGAAAGCATCCTAACTTCATAGATATTTATTCTATTATAGAAACAAGTGGAATCTGCAACAAAATGTTGCAGTGTGGAGTTTTGATGTTCAGGATTTTAGCCAGCTGGGGAATGCTGTAGGACCTTTTTCTGCCTAAACATGCATAGGATTGTGCCTGTAATTCTATTCCCTTGCCCACAATTTTCAATTTCCCCCCTAATAGTGTCCCCGTGGCAATAATAGCCAAACCATCTAGAAAAGAATAAGGAAGTGGGGCTGTGCACCCCACATGACGCTTTGAGCCACCCCAAATCTCATCTGATCTCGGAAGCTAAGCAGGGTCAGCCCTGGTTAGTACTTGGATGGAGAACTGCCTGGGAATCAGGTTTCCTGCATTGAGCAGGGGGTTGGACCCGATGGTCTTGTAGGCCCCTTCCAACCCTAGGATTCTATGATTCTATGACTGGCCAAATCCACACACATCTAGCATGAGATGGCATTAAATCATATGCAACCCAACATCTTGCACCCAAAGAAGGCACTGAGCTGGATGTGACTCAGTGCCGTTGCGTAGAGGACACTCATTTGGGGTGGTTGAAAGCTTATTGTGAGGTTCATAACTCCCCCTTCCTTATTTGTAATTGTCATCTGGGGACATCACGCATTAACAGAATCGTGCAAAAACGATGGTTTAGATTAGAGATCGTTATTGTTCATCCTGAAGGGGGCAGTCCGTCCGTCCGTCCGTCCCCCCCCCCCCCGTCTTGGAGATACATGAAAGGGGTAGTCCAAAGTCTATTTTGGGATGCAGGAGCATAAGAAATTTAAGACCTTCTTAAGTTTACCGATCAAAGTCTGTTCTGCACAAATAACCTACTGGGAACTAATTAGTAACTTCAGCATCACTGGTTTGAGGCATGGTATCTGACTGGAAACACTTCTTGATGCAGTGGAAAGTTTACGAACAACAACAAAAATAAACATCATACTAACATTACTAACCACAACAACAATATGCTGTACAGCATGTTTACTTGGAAGTAAGACCCACTATATTGAATGTGTAAGACCCACTGCACTTGGAAGTAAGGCCCACTATATTGAAGGTGACATTACCAAATAAGTCAGGTTTGCAAGCACAAAATAAGGAAGGATTGCTGTAGCAACAACAAAAACAGTAGTAGTAGTAGTAGTAGTAGTAGTAGTAGTAAGTGTAAAGGAGGGGCCGTGGTGGCTTAGTGGTTAAGACGCTGAACTGCAGACCAGAAGGTCAGCAGTTCGAGACCCAAGTGCCGCGTGACCGAGTGAGCTCCCGTCTTCAGTCCCAGCTCCTGCCAACCTAGCAGTTCGAAAGCAAGAAATTGCAAGTAGATAAATAGGCACCGCCTTGGCGGGAAAGGTAACAGCGTTCCGTGCACCTCGGTGTTCGGTCATGTCGGCCACATGACCGTCCTTGGACAGTGCTGGCTCTTCCGCTTAGAAATGGAGATGAGCACCACACCCTAGAGTCGGACACAACTGGTTGGGGACACCTTTACCTTTTTAGTAGTAACTGTAGTAGTATTTGCTGTGTAGGCACTTTGATGCATGTTTACTGGGAAGCCCCACTGCACTGAGGTGGCAATCATATACGGACATGTTGTTGTTCAGTCATTCAGTCGTGCCCGACTCTTCGTCACCCCATGGACCGCAGCACGCCAGGCCTTCCTGTCCTGCGCTCCCTCCCGGAGCGTGCTCAAGCCCATATTCATTGCATCGGCAATGCTATCTAGCCATCTCATCCTCCGCCGTCCGGGAATAAGCCCAAGTGAGCTCAGTGGGACTTACTTCTGAGCACACATGTATAGCATCTGTGAATATGACACGCAACCTAGACAGCATAGTAAGAAGCAGAGACATCACCTTGCCGACAAAGGTCCGACTAATCAAAGCTATGGTTTTCCCAGTAGTAATGTATGGCTGTGAGAGCTGGACTATAAGGAAGGCTGAGCGCCGAAGAATTGATGCTTTCGAACTGTGGTGCTGGAGAAGACTCTTACGAGTCCCCTGGACTGCAAGGAGGTCAAATCAGTCCATCCTAAAGGAAATCAACCCTGAGTGCTCATTGGAAGGACAGATACTGAAGCTGAAGCTCAAATATTTTGGCCACCTAACGCGAAGAGAAAACTCCCTGGAAAAGACCCTGATGCTGGGAAAGACTGAAGGCAAAAGGAGAAGGGGACGGCAGAGGATGAGATGGCTAGATTGCATCACCGATGCAATGAATATGGACTTGAGCACGCTCCGGGAGAGAGCGCAGGACAGGAAGGCCTGGCTTGCTATGGTCCATGGGGTCACGAAGAGTCGGACACGACTGAACGACTGAACAACAAACAAGTGTGCAGAGGACTGCAGGCATGGGTGAAGAATAATGCTACAGTGATGCAGCGTTACTACAGTAATGCTGTAGTAATACTATATAAATAATAAATAATCGTGTTTTAGTATTATTATACCAACAATGTAATAATAAATTTAAATGTATTATTAAATTTAATAATACAATCAATTATATATATATATATATATACACACACACACACACATAATGTTTGTGACATGACACCTCCTGGCAGGAGCCACCCCGGGCGCCTGTGGGCCGAGCGGGCCGCGGCGCTGCCTCTCTGGCGCCTCCTCAGCCCGGCCCGGCGGCGCGAGGCGGGAGCGAGCGGGGGAAACGGGGCCTCGGAGGCTCCGGCGGCGGCGCCGGGCGATGGCCGGGGGAGAAGAGGGGCACAGGCCCGCCGAGGCCTCCCCGCCTTCGGCGGCGGCCGGCGGCCGGCGCCCCCCGTCGCCGCCGCGGCTGCCGCGGCTGGGCCTGGCCTTGGCCCTGCTGGCCGCTGCGCTGGCCGTGAAGTACTACCGGGACTCGGAGGCGGCCCGGCGGCAGGTAGGGGCGGCGGGAGAGCGAGAGCGAGAGCGGGCGGCCTCAGCCCGGGCGGCCGCGGGGCCCGTGCGCGGGGCCCGGGCGGCGGCGCTCTGGGGCGGCCGCGGGGCCTGGCCGCGGGCAGCGCGCGGGGCTCAGGAGGCCGAGAGGCCGGCGGGCCTTCGGGGCCGGGCGGGCGCTCGGAGGGCTTCGGGGCTGGCGCGCTGCGGGGAACCTGGCGGCGCTTTCCGTGCTGGAGGTTGCGCGGGGCGCTCTCGGGCGCGTCTCCTCGGGAGCAAGCCGGCCGCGCCCGGCGGGGCTGCCTCCCGGGCGAGCGCGCACGTCGCGGAGCAGGCCCGGCGGCGCCGTGCTGCCGCTCGGCCTTGCCCAGCCCGGCCTCCCGGGGGGCTCCGACGGCACTTCCATGATTCCCAGCCAACACGGGAGTGCGCCGAAACATGCCGGCCGGGAAGGGTGGGGCTTGCAGCCCGGCGCATCTGGAGGGTGGCGCCGCTGCGCGCATCTGCACAGAAGGACGTTCTGCTGTGTTCAGTGGTGTTTACTCCCAGGCAAGCCCACATATAGGACTGCAGCCTGAGGCTTGCCGTATCTACACGCCCTGGCCTGAGAGTGACCCCCATTGACCTCAGCCGGATGTCTGAGTGGGCGCGGGTGGGATTGCCCTGTAAGGACAACTCTGCCAGTGCAACATTTGGGGCGCAATCCTGTGCATGTTTAGACAGAAATCAGCCCTACAACTCCCAGCAACGCTGGGAGTTGTAGGGCTGATTTCTGTCTAAACATGCATAGGATTGCCCCCTTAACGCCTTTAAACTTTAGGCACTTAGCTGCAGCGATTATATTTATTTGTATTTACTATTACTGCATTTATATCCTGCCCTCCTGCACGGAACCCAAGGCAGCTTGCGCGGTCCTCCTCCTCCTCTCCATTTTATCTTCGCCACAACCCCGCGAGGTAGGTTAGGCTGAGTCAGGGACTGGCCCAAAGTCACCTAGGGCACAATCCTAACTAGATAGGTGGCCGCCTATCCGAAGCGAGGCAGGAGAAGCACAGGGGGGTGGGGATCATTCCCTCCGCGCCTCTCCTGCCCTGCTTTTTCTGCTAGACAGCCATTTTTGTACAGCAAAATGTTTGTACAGCAAACAACAAAACATGTTTGCTGTTGTACAGCAGCCTCCTCTCCCGCTCCCCCTGCCCCCTGTGGCTAGACAGCCATTTTTGGCTGTCTAGCCACAGGGGGCAGGGGGAGCGGGAGAGGAGGCTGCTGTACAACACATAGGATGCGTCCTACACGCAGATCCACTCTCCCCACCTCAGAACGCCCCCAGCCCTGCCCCTTTTCAGCTGCCCTGTGCTCCTCTTCCGAGCGCGGAGGATGGGGTTTCTCCACGCTGCCTCCGAGGCAACGTGGAAGTTGGGGGAGGTCAGTTTTCTAACAGTATATCCTATGGCCATCTAGCCGCTGTCTAGCGGCCATAGGATTGCTCCCCTAGTGAGCTTCATGGACTAGAACCCGGGTCTCCTGAGTCCCAGTCTGACATTCTAACCACTGCACTACACTGGTTTTTAATTATACAATTGCTGTTATGGACATCCAGTAAAGTAGAATGCTGGGAGGTGCAGGATGGACCAAAGGAAGCACAACCTTACACAACAGTGTAACAAATCTGTAGAATTTGCTGCCACAAGTTGATGACATGCCTGCCGGCTTAGATGGCTTTAAAGCAGGGATGGGGAACTGTTATCTGGTGAGGGGGCTGGGTGACACATGCACACCACACTGACCCTATCCTGGCCAGATGCTATCAGTGAGTAGGGCCATGTCCCTGACACCATCCGTTTCCTGGCTGGAGCACAAGCTGGGACTTCTTCAGCCAGCGCTTCGGTCAGAGATCTGACTTTGCTGCATGTGGGCTTTCCCTTACCAGGGAAAGCCTGGGTGAAGCCACTGCAACAGAGACATCCTCTACCCCACACATTGGTCAGAGTAGCTTCACCCGCCTTATGCTTTCCCCCATTGGGGAGGATGCATGGTAGGCAAAGCACCCTCTGTTATCGCCAATCACTGATGGTAAATAACAATGGGGATTCCTCTCCCTTCTAGCTTCCAGGGGGTGGGGGCTTGGGGAGGGGGCCAGGTAAGCCTGGGGGCTGGGTAGGAAACCTGCGGGCTGGATTAGGCCACAGGCTGGAGGGTCCCCATCCCTGCTGTAAAGTATGTGGGAGAGAAAGAGACAAATTCATGGAGAAAGAGACAAATTCATGGAGAAAGAGTCAATGGCTGTTCGTTATGATGACCCCATAGAATCTCTGTGTTCAGAGGAAGTATGCCACTGAATACTAGTTGCTAAAGGGGACGAGAATGGCAGGTGGCTGTAGCCTTCATGCCATCCTCATGGGCTTCCTGGAGGCATCTAGTTGGCCACTTTGGAGAACAAGATGCTTTACCAGATGAATATCAGAATATTGGTCTGATATAGCTGGGCTCTTCTTGTGTACATAATAAGTTGTTGTTAGGGTAAGGGGAAGTTAATGGGGCAGGAGCGGACTTGGTGGCCTCAGCTGGGAAGAAGCCATTTGCTAAATGATGCCATTAGAAGGGAAGAGTGGCTAAGAGGAAATGAGGCTACTGATGGGATCTTAGCAGTTGTATAGTGGTGTGAAGATTTCAGGCCTACAGAGGCAAAGGGAAAAAGGGTCAGGCATAGAGGCCTGGAGTTTTCTGTTGGGAGGGGGTAGCTGAGAGGAGTAGTTTCATTTCTCCGGTTGTCAGTTTCATTTCTCCACTTAAGGTTAATTTCTTCAGGTTTAAAACAGTGCTTTTGGTTTTGAGGGAAGAGGGTATATAAAGAGATGGAGAGAGCCAGTAAAAGCAGATCCAACCAGAGCCTGAAGTGAGAGCAGAGTCTAAAGAGTGAGCAGGAAGAAGCAGCCTAGAAAAATCTAAGGACAGCTAGGGTAAAGGAACTTGCGTTTTGCAACTTTTATTTTATTTTAATGCCTTTTGTATTGCTCAGCTCTATTTGTAAATACCTTTAGTTGTGATTTGCTAGCTTTAAATTTACCAGTCAACTGTTGTGGTTAAACCCTGTGTCTAGAGTGTCAGTCAACCCACATCTACAGTCTAAACCCCACATTACAGGGAAGGGGAAGTTTAATATTTAATATTTAAGGAAGGTGGGACTCTTAAGGAGGCAAGAGATCCTTAAGGAGTTGCTCAGGGGGTGCAGGTCATAAGGGGAGCCTTGATGGGTGGAAATAGAGCACTTGGTGGGAGAAACTGTTGCAGACAGAGAGGGCTGATGGTTTTACTGTGGCCGGGGGGAAACTAGGGGTCAAGAGGATTGGGGGTGTTAGCAGGAGACTGTGCTGTGATTTACATGTTGTGTAGAGATTTTTATTGGAATACTTGCAAAATTGTAAAGACAATAGCATGTACTTCCCTTACATTGTTTAAAATTAAGGGAGCGGGGGAGAAGAAAGGTATTGAAAATGGTTGACACATTAATTAATTTTAGCAACCCAAAGAACTGTGCCTGATATGCTGACAACTACTCATCTATTTCAACAGAGTTCAATTCTCTTTTGTTAAGGTTTTTGGGGCACCTTCAGTTTTGCTGTCATTTATTTTTTAGTTCCATTTTACTCTGAGACTATTTATTCATCTATTTATTTATTTTCAACATTTATTTATTTACCACATCTAAACAGATTCTGGAACAGAAAAAGGGAATAAAACACCATATTAAGTTTGTTTTGTTTTTTAAAACAGAATACCGATAAAAACCATGGCTGGTCAATCAAGGAAGGCAGCAAAAACAAAACATCACTGGTTGCTGATGCCTGCCTGACCTCCAGAGCCAGGGAGTTCCACAGAAAGGGAGCCACCACACTGATGGCTGTACTCCCAGTGGACTCCAAAACGGGCCATAGGTCCATGTGGAACCACCGGGAGTATCCCATCTGATGACCTCGGTGACCGGGTACTTTGATAAGGGAGAAGGCGCTCTCTCAGGTATCGTGGTCCCAAGTTATTTAGGGCTATATACACTGATAGTAAAACCTTAAACCTGGCCTGGTAGCGAATAGGCAGCCAGTGCAGTTCCCTCAGCAAAGGAGTTGCAAGCTGAAAAGGGGCAGCTCCCGACAACAGCCAAGCTGCTGCATTCTGAGCTAGCTCCAGCTGCCGGACCAGCCTTAAAGGCAGCCCCACATAGAGCACATTGTAGAAATCCAGTCTTGAGGAAACTAGCACCTGTACCATGTATTTCAATGACATATATGTATTAAGAACATAGGAAGAGCCATGCTAGATCAGACCAAGGGTCCATCTAGTCCAGCATTCTGTTCACACAGTGGCCAGCCAACTGTCGACTAGGAACCCACAAGCAGGACATGAGCGCAACAGCACCCTCCTGCCCATGATCCCCAGCAACTGGTTATGTAGGCTCTACATACTGCCTCTGGTACTGGAGGTAGCACATAGCCATCAAGACTAGTAGCTAGCCTTTTCCTCCAGGAATTTGTCTAACCCCCTTTTAAAGCCATCAAGACTGGTGGCCATCACTACTTCCTCTGGTGGCGAATTCCATAGTTTGACTCTGCGCTGTGTGAAGAAGCCCTTCCTTTTATCTGTCCTGAATCTCCCACCAATCAGCTTCTTGGGATGACCTCGGGTTGTAGTATTTTGAGAGAGGGAGAAAAATGTCTCCCTATCCACATTCTCCACATCACGCATAATTTTGTACACCTCTATTATGTCTCCCCTTACCCTCCTTTTTTCCACGCTAAAGAATCCCAGCTATTGTAACCTTCTCTCATAGGGGAGTTGCTCCAGCCCCTTGATCATTTTAGTTGCCCTTTGCTGCACTTTTCCAGCCCTACAATATCTTTTTTTAGGTGTGGTGACCAGAACTGTACACAGTATTCTAAGTGTGGTTGCACCAAAGATTTGTATAAGGGCAGAATGATATTGGCAGTTTTATTCTCAATTCCTTTTCTAATTATGCCTAACATGGAGTTTGCCTTTTTTATAGTGGCCGCACACTGGACTGATATTTTCATTGAGCTGTCCACCACAACCCCAAGATCTCTTTCTTGGTCGGTCACCACTAGCTCTGATCCCAGCAGGTTATACCTGAAGTTGGGATTTTTTGCTTCGACGTGCATCACTTCACACTTGCTTACATTGAACCGCATTTGCTGTTTAGATGCCCATTCTGCCAGTTTGGAGAGATCCTTTTGGAGCTCTTCACAATCCCTTTTTGTTTTAACCACCGTAAATAATTTGGTGTCATTGGCAAACTTGGCCAGTTCACTACTCTCTCCTAATTCGAGATCATTTATGAACAGGTTGAAAAGCATCGGTCCTAATAAAGGTCCCTGTGGGACCCCTCCATTGGGAGAATGTTTGTTTGTTTGTTTAATTTCTTAATCGCCCATCTGGCCAGTCACCCAGCCACTCTGGGCAATGTACAGCAAAACAATTTTAAAACAATAAAATTCTAATTTAAAATGTATTTCTAAAAATACCCTAACCCACCCCAATTGCCTGCCTGAACAATCATGTCTTTAATGTGTTGCGGAAGCTCATTAAAGAGGGGGCATGGCAGAGTTTCCTAGGGAGGGAGTTCCACAGACTGGGGGCTACTACAGAGAAGGCCCTCTCCCTCATCCTCACCAGCCTAGCTGTCCTGGCTGATGGGACAGAGAGAAGGCCATCCTTGGCTGATCTTGTTAAGCGGCCTGTCTGGTTTTGCTGGAGGCACTCCTTGAGAATTTACCATTTATTCCTACTCTCTGCTCTTTAACCAGTTATTTCACAAACTTGCTAAGGATAATTGCCTGAAAAACATTAATTATAACTTTGGAACTGCCAAGTTTTGCCGAATAGTGTGTTTTCCATTGGCATACATTCATTTTTCCTAATTAACTTATGAAGCAGATTTTTTTTCACAGAAAAATAGAGCACTGGAAAGTTTTCCACCCCATATCACTGATGTAGGCAGATTCAGATAACTGGAAAACTGTTCTCTCCCCCACCCCACCCTGCCAGTGTATATAGTAGTGATCAATCTTGTTGATATGCTGGCAGGTTCCAAGTCCTGGTACTTGACTTTTTGTGGGTAGTGGCAGGATTCTGTAGGAATTCTTTGAAGGTGATCCACACCTGAAGAAAATTCTATACTTGCAGATGCTTTAACGTCACTGCTCAGTCAAGACAGGGATTTGATTGTCTGAATCAATCCTCCTTTGAATAACAAGAAGGTCCTGGTCATGGCTACTTTTTGTAAATACAATTGAACATGATGCTTCCCTGTGGGCCTTTCTAGGTGAGAAAACAATTCCAGATTTGTTCCTCAGGGGCATTTCAAATAGCCTTGATCCAGTACTAGCAATGATGTCTTGGCTCCACGTACGTCGTGGTGTCAGGGGCCCCTGCTAGATTTTTAGCTTCTACTTGGCTCCCAGCTCTTCTGAACCTAGGCTTCATGTCCTTTGCCAGCTCATCTCCGCTTTTTACGCAGCTGGTACCATCCTGGCTGCGCCCTAGGAGGCACTTGAGTGCTTTCCTGCCTGTAATTGACAAGAGCAGCACCTTCCAGGCAACATTAGCATCCTTTTAGGCTGGCAGGTGGCAGATGGAAAATAAACGGGCTTGGGAGCTGTGGGGATGCTAATGGTGTTGCAGGCAGCACAGAATCACTGCAGCTTGAACTGCAGAGGGAAGAAACCTCATTGCACAGGGCGGGGTGGGTTGTCCCCCTGCACTCCATGGAAATTGGCAGAGAGAAATCCAACTTGTATGAGCCCTCCCCATCCTGGCTTGGTTCATGGGTTTGTTGGTGTGCAGTCTCTCCTGAGGGATTGGCCCAGGCCTCCCATGCATTCGAACATCCTAAAACAGGCTGAAAAAAGGCAAATGTTTAGCCAGTAGTAGTGAGCTTAGCTTGAAAGAACGCAAGTTGTGGATGCATTCCATTGGGAACTTTGCCTTAAATGACACAAATGAATGGAGGTTGGAGGAAGAACATGACTATATAACCATTATTTAACACTTGCTGCATCCCAGCTGTATGCTAGGAGCTCAGTACTTCTCCCATTTATATTGATGGGGCTTGTGCAGTAGAATATCCTGAATGAATTTTGCCCTGTGTCTGCTAAACACTGAGAAGTCAGGATGGGCTGTAGGCTCCATTAGGCTTTGGGTGAGTTGGGTGGGAATGCGTTCCTCCCTCCAGGTCCACTACTCCATGCATGGGCAGCCTGCGGCCCTTAGTTGCTCTCTATCCAGCCCACTTTTCTGAACACCCAGCTGATCAACTATCAGCTGTTAGGGGAAGAGATCACTGTTTCGCTGCTGCTGCAGCAGCAGCAGCAGCAGCAGCAGCAGCGGGGAAACTGCAATCTTGATCAGGATCAAGGGGAGGTTGATCAAGGGATGTTAAACCCTCTCCCTCCTCATCAGCTATCGTGATCCCACTGGGGTGTGGGAGGAGAGAAACTGTGTGTGTGTGTGTGTGCGCGTGTGTGTGTGTGAAAGAGAGAGAGAGAGAAAGAAAGAAAGAATGAATGAAGGGGTGTGTGTGTCTCTGTCTCCTGTGCCACCCATCGAAGCCCCACTCACCACCAGCTTTGACCTATTGTGTTCTGCAGAGGCCAGTGCAGCTCCCAAACCCATATAGGTTGCCCACTCCTGCACTACTCTTTGTCACTTGTACACCATTCCCAGTACTTAAAATGTTGCAACCCCCCCTCCTCATTGGAATGCAGATTATTTTCAGTTAGCACAATTCAATACACGGCGCTTGAGTTTCTTGGGTTCAATAATTGGAAATGTTTTGGTGTGGAAAATGCATGTTCATTGGGGAAGGGCTGAAGCTCAGTGACAGAGCACCTGCTTTGCATGCAGAAGGTCCCAGATTCAATTCCTGGCACCTCTAGGTAGTGCTAGGAAAGAATCCTGCCTGGAACACTGGAGAGCTGCTGCTGCCAGTCTGCACTGATAATACTAAGCTAGAGAGACCAGTGGTAGATGGCAGTTTCCTATCTAAGGTTTTGCAGGCATTTTATGGGGAAGGGCCATAGCTCAGTGGCAGAGATTATGGTTTGCATGGAGAAAGCTACAGGTTCCGTTCCCAGCATCTCCAATTCCCAGCATCTGAAATTCTGTCAGTCATTGCCAGTGAGCCTTCCTCCACCTGATGCCCTCTGGATGTGTTGCACTGCAACACATGTAGCCCACCACATGTGGAGGGTGCCAGGTTGGCGAAATCTGGTGTGGGCAATAGTGAGCCAGTGCTCTGACTGGATATAAGGCAGCATTCTGTGTTCCTATAGTGATGGTCAGTTTGTTTATATGCTGCATTTCCCACAAATGCATTATGCTCAAAGCAGTACACAAAAGATGAAGTGAGAGCAGTCTAAATACAACAGCACATACCTGTACCCAAAACACATGTATTACATAATAAACACTATAAAAATGAGAACACATTACACGATAACATTGACAGTTCAAGAATTCAGTAACCATTCAATTAAAGCATATGAAATTTAAATAAGCATAAAACATACCAATGTCACAATAAAGAATAACTAACAACAACAAAACCCCTATAAGTCCCTATTATAACAACAAAACCCTATTGCAGACAAACTGGAGAGGGTTCAGAGGAGGGCAACAAAGATGATCAGGGGACTGGAAACAAAGCCCTATGAAGAGAGACTGAAAGAACTGGGCATGCTTAGCCTTGAGAAGAGAAGACTGAGGGGAGATAGGATAGAGCTGTTCAAGTACTTGAAAGGTTGTCACAGAGAGGAAGGCCAGCATCTCTTCTCAATCATCCCAGAGTGCAGGACACAGAATAATGGGCTCAAGTTACAGGAAGCCAGATTCCGGCTGAACATCAGGAAAAACTTCCTGACTGTTAGAGCAATACGACAATGGAACCAATTACCTGGGGAGGTGGTGGGCTCTCCCACACTGGAGGTTTCAAGACGAGGCTGGGCAGCCATCTGTCAGGGATGCTCTGACTTGGATTCCTGCATTGAGCCGGGGGTTGGACTCGAAGGCCTTGTAGGCCCCTTCCAACCCTACTATTCTATGATTCTATGAAGTCAATTAACAAATGCACCATCCTTTGCATCACCAGCTTCTTCTTTTATTGGTGATGCCTTCTTCACTGTAGCTACTTTGCTGTTCAAAGGGTGAAGAAGAACGAAAGAGGGCCGGGTCATGACGTTTTGCTAAAGCAGACAATCCATGCAGCAGGCTCCATATGCACACTCTAATTAACATGGGGAACAATTGACAGTGACATTCTCCCACACAAGCTCCATTGAAATGAGCCGAAGCTACTCAAGGAGCCATTCGTTTCAGTGGGGCTTGTGGAGGAGAACATCTCTGGGGATTGTGTCCCATCATGCATTAAATCTATCTTCCTAAATTGCGCCAACTCACCTTGTCTCATTGCAGAGGTCCCTCTAGAACCTAAGGCTCTTGTCCCTCTGAGTGATGAGGTGACAATAACCTGGTTTGCATGGAACAACAACCTAAGTTCTTTTTTAAAAACCCTGGGTTGTTGTGGACAAGCCAGTGTGCTAATCACCATGGCTTGATCACTCCCCTTGGTTCCTCCTGCCAGTGAGAATGGTTAAACAACTCAGGGACACTTCATCCCTGGGTTGTTTAGTGTGATGTATGAACGGAACTCTAACTTGTCTCTTGTCAAGCCAGAGAAATAATCCACTGTTTGTTCTTAAATTATTTCTCTGGCTTGTCAGGGGGGAGACAAGTCAGAGTTCCAGATTCAGATGTCATGTGAAAGAATCCAGAAACAGAGCGTCCTTGGGTAGTTTAGCTGCTCCCGCTGGCAGGAGGAGCCATGCAGAAGCAATTGACAAGCCAGTGACTAACACATTGGATTGTTCATGACAAACCAAGGTTTAGAAAAAATCCTGGGTGTTTTTTGTGTGCAAACTGGGCCAATATTGGGGCTCCTTATTTGCTGGCCTTCTCACAATTGCTTCAGTTTACAAGCATCTTAACAGACTTCAACTGCTCTTCTATTTTCACTTCTGTGGCTTCAGACAGCCATGTTTTATTGCTGTGCAGGGATGGACAGCATAAAGTGATATCCACTTGAAACGAGGTAGTTTGAAGAAGGGGCCCAAAATCTGCCTGAGCTACTGGATTTTTTGCATTCACCATGAGAGCATAGCTTCAATTTGGATTTGGAAGTGCCCTCTGGAACATTTTAGAATGTTATATGTGACTGTAACCTTCACGGTTTATGCACTGGGTTGGTTACATAAGTCTATGCAATCAGAGCACAAATAAAAGGTCCGTGGTTCACTGACCAGCACTGAGCCAAACACAAATATCTGCACATTTCTGGGCTACCTGCAGGGCCTACATGACTTGTGCATGATTCCACTGACAGATCCTGGGCATTTGGGTGTGATTTCCATGACAGAGGTGCTCCTAGATTACATTTAGAGGTGCTCTTTGATTAGATGTGAATTATTTAGACAGGCTTCCTTTTAAAAACAACAGCGCACCAACTTTTTTCTTGCAAAATAAGGGCTGATTTGCAGGAGCCAATGTTGGCCCTGACCATGCACTGAGCCTAGTCAGTGCATACTCTTTAACGCAGGGGTGGACAGACCTGAGGCTTGTGGGGTCTACTTTGTTTTTTCCCAGAACCCTGAGCTCCCCCAACTGGAGCCAAAAACAAAATGGTGGCTCAGTGGGTGATGCCAAATACTTAACCTTACCCCCTGTGATGTACATCTGACATAACCTGCATGTGCATGTATGATTACATCTAGCTCGACACTCTAAAACTGGCCAGCAGAGCAGCACAAAGACCTGGTCAAAGGCAACCAATTAATACTTACATTTTACAGGGGAGGAACACTGAGGCTGAGAGAGAAGTGATTAGCACAGCATGTGTTGACTACAACTCCTTTCACACCCCAGCCTGCAATAGGAGTTGTAGTCCAACACATCTGGAGGGTGCCAGGTTATGGAAGGCTGGATTAGCACAAGGTCAGCCATTTTGTTACTTGCTGCTGTTAAAACTACTGGGAGTCAGAAACACTGATTTAGTACAACTCGCCCAGAGATCTACCAGTAGATCCAAACCTACCTTCTGCCCACCTTTGCTCTAACTGGCAGCTCTGCAAAGTGGTCCTCTGATTTTTCAGCCAGCAGAAGGTAAGAGCCCCCACCCCCCCCGCTGGGTTGGACCAAGGGCCAATCTAGTCCAGTGTCCATTGGTAGCCAGCCAGATACCTCTAGGAGCTCACAAGCTGGACATGCAGGTTGGTAGCCCTTCCCCATTTCTCTCCAGCATCTGCTATGCCTGGCAGTTCCATTTAGTTCCATATTGTAAAGCTACCTTGGGAAAACTGCAGTCTTGAAAGGCAGCTAAGAAATGCATTAAATGATAGACAGTTGGACAGAGAATCATAACTAAGCATTTTCGGGTGTGACAAATAACTTTCTTCTCCCACATCTCCTTGTGGGCTGAAAATTTGTGCACAACATGAGGGCTTTGCTAATAATGCTCACCAAATCCGCTGCACAGCCAGGCCAAATAATTCAGTCCTCACAATTTCCTTGCAAGATAAACAACCTTAGAAGAAAACAAAAATGCCTAGATCCTGCATCACAACAGTTTTACTGGGGAGAAAAATAATCTCAAGAGGGACTGGAATTTCACCCCGTGCAGAGCACTCCTGCTTAGCTTAGATCTGTGTGGAGCACATTACATAGCTTGGATGTCGGAGGAGACACAAGTTCAAATCCCTGCTCAGCTGTGAAGCTCACCAGGGTGGGAGCTCTGCCACTGAGCTCTGCCTCACTCCATAGTTGTCCTTTGTCCTGCCAACTCATGTTGACCCCTTGGTCTTTTCTGACTGTTGTGGAAGATGTCTCCCTCCTGCCCCCAGCTCAATCCGAAATGCAGTTATGAGAGTAAGCCCCCTTGAGTTCGGTATAACTGCCAGATAAGTTTGCTCACAGCCTTAGTTCTTATGCTTAATGCTCTTGCAATAGGGCTTTTTATTGCCTTTATTCAGAGTACCTCAGGGCATTTATACCGTGCCAACTTCAAGGCCAAAATAAACATGAAAATCTCCCAACTTAATTTTTTTCTTAAAGCATCCTGCATTGTTGAGAGTGTTCGACTTTGATTGGAGCAGTGATACTGCAAGAGGGGTTTTAACCCTTTCCACCCGTATGCACATACATATACAGTGGGCCGGTTCACATGACATGATAGCCCATCATAGGTTATTTAACCCTTGGTGAGGCTGCGGGACACATGCAGCCACCTTTTTGCATATCCAGTCCCCGTTCAGAGGTTGTATTGTGCAACTCTGGCAAGCATTGGGTTATGCAACGGTTAAACAACGCTTGCATAACCTTAGAATAGACCATGAGTTATGCAACGGTTGTTTAACTTTCACATAACCCATGCTCGTCAGGTTCACATGACACGGCAACCCCCAAGCAGGGGGTTGGACATGCAAAGTGGTGTCTGTGTGCGCCGTGGCACATGCAGCACAGTACCATGCAAACCAGGTCAGTATCACCCTGCTGGAAGGAAATACAGACCATTGAGGATCTCTGTCCTGTCCTCAGGAAAAGAGAAGGTGGATGCTCCACCAACTTGTATTTTCCCCCCAGCAGGCCTAGTAGCTGGGGGGGGGGGGATTTAGGTCAGGAAAAATAGTTTAACAGCTTCTCCTTCAACGCTGCTGCTCCAGTCAAGATTGGAGCCCTGCCCCCTCCCTGTGGTTGCTTTTAAGGTTTAAAAAATGGAGGATCTGATCACGGATCTTCTGCATCACATCTGTTTTGGCCCTCAGCCCATTTCATATATCCAATGAAGTAAGTTCCTGCCTTCAAAGGTGCATGTTCAAGAAACCAGGTAATTGCATGGGTGCTAGAACAGATTCTGTGTCCTTTGAGCTCAGGTTGTTAGAATGTACATGGAATTACTTCTTTAATTCATGCATTGAAGAGCCTCTCTTCTTTCCCAACTAGGAGACGGCCCTGAATTCTCTGGGGAATGAAGGTCTTTTTCTGTTCTCTTCCCTGGATACGAACAATGACTTGTACATCAGTCCTGAGGAATTCAAGCCAATTGCAGAGAAGCTAACCGGTAGGCATTTAATTCCTTCAGTACACAGATGTCTAATAAATATTCCTCAGAGAGGACTATCTTATTAATTCTTTTAACATAGCTTGTCTAGGTCTTCCTGATTACTCCCCATATGTGCTGGCTTTCCCCATCTTTCACTGGGGATGTCTATCCTATCCTCAGGAAAGGAGGAAGATTCACCAGCCAACTTTTCTGACCTGAAAAATGGGAAGTTGTTATTCCAGACTCTGTCTGATTCTCCTTGTATCACTGGCTCCCTGAGCATGCAAAGAACAAATGTTGGATCTTCCCAGTGCTGGCTAAATTGGTTTGAAATCAAACTGCATCGAGGAAGTGTGAACCTGACAGAGGTGGTTTCACCAGCAAAGCACTGGTAAAATTCTAGTGGAGAAATGCACAGTAAGCATAATGCATGGGTAAAGGCATATTTTAATTTATTATCTTTAAAACAGTTTGCCCTGTTCTTTGACTGTGTGGTCCCCAAGGCAACTTACAACTCATCATTTATGACATTGCCACCATAAATGAGTAAAACAATTAACATAAAGATGAAGAAAAACTCCAAACACAGCAACATAAAACACTGCAAAGTGAGAGAGAGCATAAAACAAATAGCTGATTAATCAAATGCCATGAAAAGCCCAGGCAAAAAGAGCAGGTTTTACCAGGGGCTTTAAGACGCTGAACTGCAGACTGGAAGGTCGGCAGGACAGCAGTTTGAGACCCGAGTGCTGCGTGATGGAATGAGCTCCCATCTTCAGTCCCAGCTTCTGCCAACCTAGCAGTTCGAAAGCAAGAAATTGCAAGTAGATAAATAGGCACCGCCTCGGCGGGAAAGGTAACAGCGTTCCGTGCACCTCGGTGTTCAGTCATGCCGGCCACATGACCACGGAAGCGTCTTCGGACAGCGCTGGCTCTTCGGCTTAGAAACGGGGATGAGCACCACACCCTAGAGTCGGACACGACTGGTTGGGGACACCTTTACCTTTTTAAAGATTAGTAAATGTTGTGCCTGTTAAGAGTCAGGAAGCATGGTCAGGTCCAGCTGCTGCCAATGGCCCAGCTGCAACTCCTCGCTGCACCCTTCCTCCATTGGCGGCAGTGCCACATCCTCCTCCTCTCCCTGCTGTTTGTGGGGAGGTCCTGCCAACCTACCCATCCACTGATAGCGGACTTTTATAGGGCGGAGACATGGAAGGATGAGTGAGAGGATCTGGGGTTGCCGATGGCATGGTGGGGGACTGATGTAAACCTTTTATAACAGGGGTGAGCAACTTGTGGCCCTTCAGATGTTTTGGCCTACAATTTCCATCATCCCTCACCATGGCTATGCTGGCTAGACCTGGTGAGAAATGTAGACCAAAACATCTGGAGGGCCACAAGGTGCCCACCCCTGTTTAGAACTAGTACTGTGAATATTCACAGTATATATGAATATTCATATATTCATTTCTGTGGTCATTGAGAGGGCAAGCCTCATTCAGCACAATGGGAGAAAACACCCCTTGACTGGGGTCATGGTGAAAGGCACACCGCAGGGCAGGGCTAGCATACCCGAGCTAAATGCGAGGGGTTGGGGCATACAACAACTATACCAGGAAGAACCTGACTTAAGGAAAAGAATCGGACTTTAAGCAGTCTCAGGAGATCCGGTTTTTCCCTGATAAGCTCCAGGGTGGCTGCTGGATGGCCACGACATCATGTATTCCTACCGCTCTCAATACACAGCCAGCTCAGAGTAAATCACTGGTGGAAACACCCCCTTATTCCACACCATTTTCATTTCTGGCATCTGCTTCCGTCTCCTTCCTGGATTGGTTGCACAAGTGATCCCACCCGATCAGTTATCACACAGTAAATGGAACAATGTCACAGTGCTATGTAACCTATTGGATTTGGTAGACTGAGGGCAGTGAACAAATGAGTATTTTTGCAGGGAGTCCTGAAGAATTACAAAAAGGGGAGGGGTTTTTGTTGTTATTGCAGCGATGAAAATAATTTGCAAAAAAACTGAGTAATCTTAGCTAAGCTCTCCTTTCAGTGTGTAAATCATGTAGTTATTTCCATGGCTTAAGCAGCATAATTTTAAGCGACCCCCAATTTAAATGAAGGATTGATGACCACATGAAAGCATCAGCAAATAGCCATACATTAGTCATTCCACATTTCTTCTGTAGCAGTTTGCACCCTCAAGCAGCTGTTGCAGCCCTATTCAGCAGCAAGAGTTGCCAGGTGGCCCGAACAAGCTCCAGGTTTTTGCAGAGACTGTTTTAAAAACGGTGCCATCTCGAATTCCCTATTGGACATGTGAATGACCTTCCTCTTGGTAGCTTCTTGGGAAAATTCTTCATGTAAATCCATCATACGTACATAAAAGGCTGGAGATCTGTGTGCGTGAGCTGTGTGTGTGAGCTGCCCACAGCACACAACTGCTCTTGCTTTAATTCTCTTTGCTCAACCCCTAGGCTGATTTACACAACGAGAGGCAGCTAAGCTTCCTGTGTTTTTCAAAAGGCTTATGCACCAGACACCTCTCTCACAAAGGGCAATTTTTCCAAATCTGCAGTTCCCATTGTTGAACTTGCAAAACTGCACACATTGGCTTTGTCTGGGGCTTAAAAGGGATTTAGAACTGCTGAAGACAAGAGATACAGCTCTGCGGTAATGTGGCCAGAGAGCTGCTGGCATCGAGATGCAAGTGGGCTGCTGCTCTGATCTCTGAAATCTCATTGCATATGGAAATTGCGGCACATCCACTTGCTGGTTACTTGTGGTCTTGATGATGCTGCCTTGGGCAGAGCATCTGATTGCGCTCACAGTCCGTTCATAGGAGAGGATTCAGCCTGCGCATCTCTGGAGTGGATAAAGCAGATTGTGAAACCAGCGTGGGTTCTAGAGTGTTGACAGCTGGCTTCCTATTGCAAAGACAAGGGCATTCACACTTCTGACCCTGCAGTATTGCACCACACAGAGAACAAAGGCAGCAGCTGTGTGGCCATGCCTCAGGATAGCGAACATCTGCTTATTCATCCTGGCAGATTCAGCCTGGGGGACCAGATTCTGTCCAGTCAAGCTGTTCATGTGCTGGAGCCCTCCTGGCATGGTGTCATCCTCTCCCAC
Source organism: Heloderma suspectum (assembly GCF_057233095.1). NCBI lineage: Eukaryota > Metazoa > Chordata > Lepidosauria > Squamata > Helodermatidae > Heloderma > Heloderma suspectum. Next base: position 33,452,055 of record NC_139467.1, on the reverse strand, counting down.
CTCCCTCCAAGCAGCTTGGTAGCACAGTGCCCCCATCTTGCTGAAGAGTTCCGGGGGGGGGGGGGGCTGGCTGCACTCAGAGTAGGGTCTGGAGGCAGTCTGCAAGCCTGCGGTTGGTTGGTAAGTCCTGACTTACCCACTTGGAATATGTCATGTAGCAGAATGATAATAGTTTCACAGAAACTGCACGTACAATTGCATAATCAAGCTGAGAACACGCACAAAAAATCCCCCCCCACACACACACACTTCAAAGAATGCAAGACCACTGCTGGTGGTCTGTTGCTGCCCCCTGTTGCTCCATGAGGGTAGAAGCACTCAGTTGTCTTTTTTTTTTGTACCTTCTTCCCAGGCTAAAGGCCAGCTAATACAACAATACACATGGTAAGAACATGGGATGAACATGTTCAGGTTTAGTTGTGCTTGCGGTGAAGAGATAGTTTTGGTGAAAAGGGGGGGAGACAGGCTCTGGTGCTCAAGAAAACAAAATGTATTGAGCTCAACGTGTTTCGGAATACTTCCTTTCCTCCGGAGCTATTAAAAGCCATTTGATCTCTTGTTCTGAAACTGAGAGCAATGGTCCTCCACAATAGCATTTGCAAGTATCCAGAGGAAAGAACACTCTTCGCTTCTGCTTACTCGTCGGGAAGAGATAGTTTCACTACGAGCACATTCTCAACCCTCATGTAACCCTCTGCCTGCCCCTGGCTGCTTCATCCCAGCAGGGTAAACATGGGTTGCATTGTGTTGCAAACTGGGTATGTATGGGGTATGGGCTATGGGGTGTGGGGAAGCAGTGTTGCAACTGCCATGAGCCTGGATTGGTTCAACCTATATTCTTACTGTGCCAATATCTTCCTGTGAACCAGCACAACTACTCCCCATCCCCTTGGAGCCTGTCAGTGTCTTGCCAGTTCTGCAGCATAGCCGAAAGGGTGGGAGAGAAAGCAAGGCCCTTATGTTGGGCTGTCCGGCCCAACTGCCACCCACTCCTTCCCTTCCTGGATTCCAGCAGCAGCTGCCAGAGTCACAGGACCAAGGGAGAGGCCCTTCTGTGGGTCTGGTTTGACAACAATTCACCCTGGCTTTTCCCTCTTGATTCTCCTTCCCTTTCATTCTCCTTTCCTTTCCTCCTTAAACTGCCCTACCTCTAGGTTGTAAGCCTGATGACATGGCCTGTGCTATTACTAACGGTCGTACAGCGCCTACTGATTTTAGGTGCTTTAATAAACATAGCCATAAAGCAGGGTTTCTTACTGTTTGCTACTTGAATCCATTGTGGACAGCACAGAAAAGGCAGCTTTGAGGAAACGACAGGTTTCTGTAGAACCAACACACACGCACACACATATATTTGAAAGGGTGGGACAGGAGGTGAAATTATAGTTTTTATTGGGACGGATTCTTTCTGGAAGACTTCAGTCCAGTCCACATCATCATGTAAGCCTTTTGTAGCAGGGACTTATCTTCTCATTCTTTGTACATAGAGGGTGCTATATTATTATTATTATTATTATTATTATTATTATTTTTCTATGCAATAAGTTACCATCATTTGAGATTGCATAACTGTTGCTACCATGAATTCACATGGATTCACTGTGACAGGGTGCTTTTCCTTAATATATTTCAGGCAACCTCCCTTTCATAGGTAGTAATTTATGGGTACCTGATAATAAATTAATAATATGTTAATAATAAATTATGGGCAGTATCCTGTCCTGCTGCGGCGGCACAGCTACTTGTGTTGCGCCAGTGGACTGCTACTGCTACAAGAACTAGCAGTTCGTGAAATAACCCCCCAAAAAGAAATGAAACACTCACTGCAGAATGGGTCAGGTCAACAGAACTCCCTCCTGTGAGCTCTGCTGACGTGCTGAAAACGATTATTGGGGTCATTTCTGCTCGTTTCAAATATCACTGGTTCCTGTTGCACTAGTAAGTCTTTTCCGCTAGTGCAGGGGCAGTGTAGGATACTGCCGAATGCTGTTGCTGTTTCTCTGTTCAGGCATTGTCCCTGTCTCTGACACTGAGGAAGAAGAGGTGCTGGATCCTAGTGGGGAGACTCTTTCTATCATTGCAAAATTCCAGCCCCTGCTAATGGAAACAATGACAAAGAGCAAGGATGGTTTCCTTGGAGTGAGTATTATATTTAATTAGTGCTGCATGCTCTCATCAGCAGATTAATCACCCAATGACTCAATCCTGTGCATTTCTAGACAATCCTATGCATGTCTACTTTTTCTAGGACTTTTTTCTGTCCAAACATGCATAGGATTGTGCCCTAAAACTCTACTTGCTTAAGATGTACAGAAAGGACTGGCTTTAATCAGCAGGTCTTCAAATTAAGGCCACATCTGTTTGTATTTGGGGGTTTTATATTTCCATAATAAAGAATGCAAGAGAAAAAAATGTTAGCCTTTCCTTCTAATCATAACTCAGTACAAACATCACATCAGTTCGTGTTGAAGGAAGCGTATGTTTATGGATTGGAGTAATGTCTGAATGGCTTGCAATCTGCTGGCAAACTAGAAGCAGAAGCCATAGTTTGAAGTGGGTTTGCAGATCACAGTTCGTGCCAACTGTGGTTTTGGCATGATGTCCGAATTGACAAACAGTGGTTATGGTTGTTTTGCTCTGTATCTGTACCGGAGAAATGAACTGAGGCACACCAAAGCCTCCCCTGGCGCCTTCCTCCTGGGAAGTACTTAGTGCGCTGCTTCCCTTCCCAATTGGCAGGGCAAGCGGAGCACGAACGTGGAATCCCCACTGTTCTCTCTGATGTGTGATCGGAGATAAAGCAGGGATTCCCCGCATCATTCCCCCTCCCACATGACCTGGAGGCTGCTGGGGGCTGGGGGAGAAAGCAGGGAGAAGAATCCCCATTGTTATCTCTGATCACAGATAGGAGATAAAGGAGAGGATTCCTCTGTGCTGCTCCCCCTCCCAGTTGGTAGAGCAAGCAGAGTTGGGGGTGGGGGGAATCCCCACTTCATCTCCAATCTGTGATCAGAGATAGGAACATGGGAAGCTGCCTTATCCTGAGTCTGATCACTGGTTCTTCTAGCCCAGTATTGTCGACACTGGCTGGCAGCGGCTGTCTAGGGTTTCAGGCAGGAGTTTTTCCAGCCCTACCTGGAGATGTCACAGATGGAACCTGGGACCTTCTGCATGCAAAGCGGGTGCTCTGCCACCGAGCAGTGGGCCCTTCCCTTATAACAATGGGATTCCTCTCCCTGCCTTCTCCCCAAACCTCTGGTAGCATTTGAGGGACGGGGCTTGGAGAGTGGAGGGGGCAGGGCCTACAGAGGCAGCCCAAGCCTGGATGGGCTGGATGAGGAACCTCCACGGGCCGGATTAGGCCCGTAGGCCGGAGGTTCCCTGTCTCTGCTATAGCATGTGCCACTCAGACAGTTTAGTGTTAGGCAGAGAGGGATCAAGCCCAGTAAAGCAGGGTTGCGCCCACTTAAGCACGGTTAGGTCTAGGCGAGCAGGGTCACCACAAGGTAAAGAACTGTCAGGACCCTGGGCAGTCTACTACAGGGAATACTCACTGGAGTGTTTCCCCATAGGGAGAGCTGTCCTCCCAGCAAGGGCCTGCAGGCCACTGAGGCCTTAAGAAGCTTGGGAGGCACAGAAAGTTCCAAGGCTACAGCTCCACTGGATGCTGGTGGTAGCTCTTACAGGTCCTACAGTTGTTTTTGTTGCCTCGTGCTCTCCATGGCTAAGGGACAGGCGAAGCTGCAGAGGAGCCATCCTCGGAGTCTGAGGTTGAAGGGAGGGCTACGTCTTCAGGCCTGGCAGGTGCCTGAGCGGGTGCCAAGGGTTCTCCCTAAAGTGGGGAGATTCCTGACTCATTGGACTCTGAGTCTTCCTCGGGGTGCTGCTGAGCCTTGGAGCCTGAGGATGTGACACCTAAAACAGCACAAGCTTACTAATGAGCATGTTCTTATTTTCAGATTTCCCACGTTGCCCTTTCTGGGCTTCGCAACTGGACCACTCCAGCTTCCCCTCTGAGCGTGATGTTTGCCCGGCAATTCAAGGCCTTCCTTCCCCCAAAGAATAAGCTAGAACTTGCCGGTCCTTGGTGGATAATTCCCAGTGAACTAAACATCTTTACTGGATACCTTCCCAATAACCGTTTTTACCCTCCAGCTCCCAAGGGCAAAGAGGTAAGACTTACGCTTATCACTACTACTACTACTACTACTACTACTAAAATTGTAGTAGCAGTAGTTACATCACACATTTCAGCTGTTCAAAGCACTTCATACACTGTATTTCCTTACATTTCCTGGCCATGCTGGCTGGGAATTATGAGAGTTGCAGTCCAACACATCTCGAAGGCACCAGGTTGGGGAAGGCTGTGATAAAGGATATATTTGAGTGGCTCTAATTCTATTTATCAGGAGATGTATTTAGTGCTTGCAGTCCCTGGAGTCCAGATGTGCAGGATGGTTCACTAAATGCTGGTCCCTGCAAGACTGGATTCCTGCTTGAGGGGATTTTTTAAATTTAGTTTTAAGTGGTGGAGGAGGGACCTTGCTTTGCATGTGATATTTTCAGTGCAGCGCTTTTGGAATCAACGTTCTGAAAGAAATATCACAGATCAATATAGCACAAAAGAGAAGCATGGAGGAAAAGGGCAGATCAATTTCCAGTCCTTGGCTGCTATACTCAGAAAATTTTGGATATAGTGTGTGTTAAAGCCCAAGAGCACTCCCTATTACCATAACAAATATTCAAGGTGACAGGGGGGGCTATTCATTACCAGAAGAGGCTAAGAAAACAGAGAGGACAACCCTCCTTCCATCAGATCCAAGATGCTGATAATTGAACCTGGCCTTGGAGAGGAATAGTGTTTGGCTTTGATGTTCACTGACTGCCACCTTCTGTGCACTCCCCTCTGCTTCTTTTCTATAGATCATTGTTCACAAGCTCTTGAGCATGTTCCACCCCCGGCCATTTGTGAAAACTCGCTTTGCTCCTCAGGGAGCTGTGGCCTGCATTCAAGCTGTTGCCGAGTTCTACTACAAGATAGCCTTCAGGTAAAGTCCAATGAGAGGAAGGTGCTGGCACCTTATTTACTTCCTGTACTTTTAAACCACCCAATAACCAATGTTCTCTGGGCAGTGCAGAATACACTGAAACATAAAATACAAACATTAAAACAAAGAACACAAACCGCGCAGAATAAAACTAAAATAAAACCAGCAGCAAAGAAGAAGCCCATTCCAGCACATAAAACCAAATTAAAATCAGTGGCAGAGTAAAGTACTAAAGGAACTTAAAAAAAAAAAAAAAAAACTCCTAACATACTTAGGAGAATAAAAAGGTCTTCACCTGACACCAAAAAGATACCAAATAAGCCAATATGTTTTAGCTAATTTTTAGAAGAGGCCTTTTAGAATTCCGTTTAGAATGGGGGGGGAAACACAAAAGCCAAGAAACTACCAGACTATCAGCAATTGGGAGAAGGAGGTGGGGCCTGGGGAAGGGGTTGTGGCTATCAGGGGAACCCTGGAGGGCTGGATTGGGACCTCACGTGGGCCAGATATGGCCCAGAGGCCTGGAGTTCAACATCCCTGCTCAAGAACATGGCCCCGTGTAGGACTTTCATTCCTCTGCACCTTGACGGGCCTTTAATCCAAGGAAAAGACAGCTGTATAACAAAGTCATTGGACCTCATTGTCAGGGCCCAGCTTCAGCACCTCAGTGGGCTTTGTAGGTTATAGCCAGGATTTGATTAGAAGTAGCCTGGAAGTGTTTGGGTCTCTTCAGCCTCTGGAATGTCAGAATCTGTGTGAGCTTATCTCTGTCAGCGTTCTCAGAGCAGAGCAGGAAGGAGTCGCTCAACTCCCTGTCCACCTGCTGGTTTTGCCTTGGTGAGCAGGGAGGCTGGAAGCTGTCCTGGAGAACCTGACAGAGGCTGGGCGGAGTTTGCAGAAGGGCCGCCTAGGTTGAAGTGTCAATGCTGGAGGGCTGAGCAGTGCCGCCCTGTTCAGACAGAGGCCTTGCTGAAAGGCTAAAGGTCCTGTCTGTCAAGGGATCCGGAGGGGGTGTCTTACAGTCCCACCTTCCCTTTTAAGCTGATGCAAAGGTGAAGAGCCTTTGCTAGGAACATCTCGTCTTCATTGCCTGAAGCCTTCCCTGTTTGGATTCATCATCGTCTGGGCTTTTGGAGGCACTCTGCACGTGGACTCTCCCTTAATTGGAACTTTGGATTGCTAAAGACTTGCCATGAAAAGTACTGTGAGACTTTTCATAGACTTGAATTCTCATTTGCTGTGGATTGTATGTCTTTGTTGTCAGCTCAATGTACCGGCATGCTGGGTTTGAGCTACGACTTTTGGATTTTCCTCTGCCTGGACTCATGCAGCATGGAGCTACCAATGCGAAAGCAGTGGCACGGAACTCCTTGCATGTATGGATTTACCCTTCCGTTGGTCTTGATAGGCCTCAACCATGTAGCCTGGAGTTACCAACAAAAGATTCAAAGTTGGACTAATTCTCTGTGGGTGTGGTTTTGTTTTGGCCTTTCAAGCATTTATCCCTTGATTGCCTGAGGGATCATTCCAGGAATCATTCCCATTCCTTGTCCAGGGTTTGGAACCCTGTGGATGGATTGCCTGGGTTAGATATGCCAGGAATCCCAGAGACCCTTCCCTTGTGTTTAGAGCCGTGGAGATAGCAGTGGGGAAACCATATTGATGAGGATCTCAGTCACGGTGGTAGTGTTTAGCTTTGGACTGTTCTGGAATTACATAGAGCCTGTAGCTACTGACCATCAGCTTTACGATTTTTGAAGAGTATAACTATTAAGCTTTTGCTGTGGGATTTCCTGCAATAAAGAACTCCCACTGATTTAGGTGTCCAGTGCCAGAATGCCTGAGCGTGTGTGCTGAAGGGACTGGGAAACCTGACACCCATGTTGGACTGTTGTGAGGGCTTCTTTGCCCTCATTAAGACGTCTTGGCTGATGACTGCCTTTTGTTTCAGAATCCATGCAGAGTTCCAGCTGAATGAGCCTCCGGATTTCCCGTTCTGGTTTTCTCCTGCCCAGTTCACAGGCTATATTATCCTCTCCAAGGACTCCTCCCATGTTCGAGAATTCAAGCTGTTTGTCCCTAACAACAGGTTGGTTTGTCCCACTTCCATTATGTACCGATCAGAGGTGAGCATGCAGTTGGTTTTTTATACAACCCATGCAAACTTAATACATTGTATTGGTTTTGTATTATTTGAAGTCGGGAATCTGAGATGTTGTATTAAGCATGTTGGATGTTATTTATTTGCAGAGGAAGATCAGGCTAGGCTTATGCTACAGATTTTAACAGGTTTAAGGTCTCTTCTTATAGGTGGAATGCTCTCCCAAGAGAGGCTTGCCTGCTGTCTATTTTGTGGTCTTTTCAGCACCAGTTGAGACCCTTTTAAGGTGCAATCCTATGCATGTTTAGACAGAAAAAAGGCTCTACAACTCTCAGCATGCCCCAGCCAGGAGTTGTAGGTATTTTTCTGCCTAAACATGCATAGGATTACGTCCTTAAACTCTTAAATTTTTTAATCTAAAATCTGTTTAATGTATTTCTTGGGGTTGCTGAGAGGTTTTGTTATACTGATTTTAGTCTCGGCTTTATATATTATTGTCGTCTTTTATTGTAAGCTGCATAGAGAACTTTATTGCTGGGCAGCATATATATACTGTTAATAACTAAATATGCACCTGCCCATGGACTAATATGGACTCCAGAGGTCCTGCGCTCTGTTCCCCTACCATCTAAAGTTTGGCAGGCGAACACAAGAGATGGGGCCTTTCGAGCAAGATTCTGGAACACCCTCCTGAGAGAGACCCTCCTGGTCTCACAGCTGACAGCCTTTCAGCAAGTAACGAAACAATTCTGTGTACTGCTGTTTCCTTGTGGTCTGGTGTTCTTTATTCCCCTTGTGTGTTTGTGTTTTATTGATGTTTTCTGGATTGTTTTTACCATTTCACTGTTAGCCCACCCTGAGGGTTTCCAGACTAAAAAGGGGGATAATTTTAAAAAAATGAAATTATCAAAAGCTTCTTGTTTAGGTGCATGTTTCTGATGATGCCAGTTTCTCTCATTAGGTCTCTAAATGTAGACATGGAATGGCTGTATGGTGCCCTAGAGAGCAGCAGCATGGAGGTGGATATAGGATACTTACCTCAGGTCTGTAGCAAGAATCTCATTTGGACTGGTCTTCTGTGTCATTGCCTTGACAGTGTTCACTGATTCCTTTTGATGCATTTGACAGCCTGATTCCTTAACTAGAGTTACTGTGCAGCATTTGGGGCCTTTAATCATTATTTTTCTTCAAGCCCCTCCAGCTACTAATGGGTTGGTAGATGCAGCCAATCACTCCATACTCACCAAGTCATGTAGCCACAAGGCAAGAGAACAGCCCTACCAAGGGTGTCGTTGGACGAGGGCCCACCTGGGCACAGGCCCTGGATGTTTGTTGAGCTGTGCCCTGGATCTTTTGAGCTGTCCTAATTGCCATTTTTTTAAAATTTTCCCATAGACTTGCATTGGAAAACAAAAATGGCCATAACTTTTTTAGTGTGTATGACAAATACATGAAATGTGGAGGCTTGGTAGCCCCCATGGAGTTGATTGAATAAGCCAAATTTCAGGCAGTTAGGTCCAGTGGCTTTTGTGCTAACCACAGGTAAACTTTGCTTTTTCCAAGAAAATCTGTCAAAGTAAAGAGCTATAATTTTTTTGTGCTTCCACATAAATTCATAGAATTTGGGGACCTGGCAGGCCCTATGAAGCTGACTGAACCTACCAAATTCAGACAGTTAGGTCCAGTGGCTTTTGCGTTTTGTTGTTGTTTATTTGTTCAGTCGCTTCCGACTCTTCGTGACTTCATGGACCAGCCCACGCCAGAGCTTCCTGTCAGCCGTTGCCACCCCCAGCTCCCCCAAGGTCGAGTCCGTCACCTCCAGAATATCATCCATCCATCTTGCCCTTGGTCGGCCCCTCTTCCTTTTGTCTTCCACTTTCCCTAGCATCAGCATCTTCTCCAGGGTATCCTGTCTTCTCATATCATTTCCTCAAGTGAGCAGTCTGGCTTTATTTCCTGGAGTATGGACTGGTTTGATCTTCTTGCAGTCCAAGGCACTCTCAGAATTTTCCTCCAACACCACAGTTCAAAAGCTAGCCATGCGTAAATTTTCCTTTTCTCAAAGTCTAAAACAAAAAGTAAAAACTGTCAAACCACCCAGGGGATTAGGGATCCTAATCAGAAGTTGTTTAAGGTGACCATTAGGAGGGCACTATCCCTAATCTCTGGTGTAGTTTTTTTTTTTTTGAGGTGCAAAGAACCTCTCTCCCCCTACTTTTCTGCTCTTAGATGCCCACAGTTGGGAGCTTGCCTGCAATGAAATTTTGAAGAGGGAGAAGGAAGGGAAGAAAGAGCTCCATGTGAAATACTGGTATTTCACACAGCATCTGATTTTACTGCCCCAAACTGGAACCTTTGGATTCTGCAGAAGTTTAGTAGCTTCAGTACAGCAAAGGATCCAATCAGCCTCCACAAACTTCTTTCTCCCCCTCCACTTTAATTTCTCCTAAATAGCTGTAGGACTCAAATAATCCCAAAGGGAGGGTTAGGACTATGTGGCGTCATGATTGAGAAACTGCTGGGGCTTTTAAATAGGTTCTACAGTTTTAAAAAAGCTAGAAAAAGCCCTCAGCCACCTCACCTCATAAAGTTCATTTAAGTACGTGCAATCCTTACAAACCCTCCACAGCCTCCTAAATTCCTCTGAAGTACCACCTCTCTGAAAGGAGCCACTTGGCTTAGGGAATTCTCTCTACCCCCCAACCCCACACACATTTCCAATCACCATTCTTCTTTTCTTCTTCCCTCCCTTCCCTTCCCCTCCCCTCCCCTGTCCTTCCTTCCTTTCTCTTCTTTATTCCACCCAGAGCATATCTTGGGGAATTCTTAAAGAACTTCTCTTCGGTGGGCAAGAGAAGTTCTGAACTGTATTTGACTTTATACAAACAGACAAGAGGGTTGTTTTTTCTCCTTCTCCTCACTCAAGTCTTTGAGAAGAGTGGGTTCACATAGTCACCGAGAAACAAATCTGGGGCTGTTTTGTTTGTCAGTTGCCATTATCCAGCAATAGGAAGGGCTGTAGCTCAGTGGCAGAGCACCTGCTTGGCATGCAGAAGATCCCAGGTTCAATCCTCAGCATCTCCAGGTAGGGCTACGAAAGAATCCTGCCTGAAACTTTGGAGAGCCGCTGCTGCCAGTCATTGTCAACAGTTCTGTACTAGATGGGGCCAGGGTCTGACTCATTATAAGGCAGCTTCCTATGTTCCTATGAACAGAAAGCTTTAATTAAAAAACGGGAGTTTTTGGTTTGTTTTTTAAGTGGAAGGGAGATAAATATTGCTAATTTATGCAAGATTGCCAGGAGAATTATCAACAACCTCAGATACGCAGACCATACCACCCTAATGGCAGAAAGCAAAGAGGATCTAAAGATCCTCTTGTTGAGGGTGAAAGTGGAGAGTGCAAAAGCTGGTTTGAAACTCAACATTAAAAAGCGAAGATCATGGCATCACTTCATATGCCCCATCACTTCCTGGCATATAGAAGGGGAAGAAACGGAAGCAGTGACAGATTTTATTTTCTTGGGCTCCAAGATCACCGCAGACGGTGACTGTAGCCATGAAATTAAAAGACGCTTGCTCCTTGGGAGGAAAGCTATGGCAAACCTAGACAGCATAGTAAGAAACATCACCTTGCTGACAAAGGTTCGTATAATCAAAGCTATGGTTTTTCCTGTAGCAACGTATGGCTGTGAGAGCTGGACTATAAGGAAGGCTGAGTGCTGAAGAATCGATGCTTTCGAACTGTGATGCTGGAGAAGACTCTTACAAGTCCCCTGGACTGCAAGGAGGTCAAATCAGTCCATCCTAAAGGAAATCAACCCTGACTGCTCACTGGAAGGACAGATACTGAAGCTGAAGCTCAAATATTTTGGCCACCTAGTGCAAAGAGAAAACTCACTGGAAAAGACCCTGATGCTGGGAAAGATTGAGGGCAAAAGGAGAAGGGGACGGCAGAGGATGAGATGGCTAGATTGCATCACCTTCGCAATGAATTTGAACTTGAGCACACTCCGGGAGAGAGCGCAGGACAGGAAGGCCTGGCGTGCTATGGTCCATGGGGTCACAAAGAGTTGGACACAACGACTGAACAACAACAACAATGTAGGCCTACTGAGAAGTCCCATTCTGTTTAATGAGGCTTACCCTCAGGAAAGTGTGCATAGGATTCCAGCTTTTGCAGGGAGGTTTGCACCTTGATGTTCTGCATGTTTACTCAGAAATAAGTCCTGAGTTTTGAGCATGGTACTGCAAGCTTAACACAGTGCCTACACAATTCCATCTCATTCATTTCATTTATATCCTGCCTTTTTTCCTCCTTAAGGAACCCAAGGTGGCGTACATAATCCTCCTCCATTTTATCCTCACAGCAACAACTCTGTGAGGTGGGTTGGGTTGATAGGCTGTGACTGGCCCAAAGTCACCCAGTGAGCTTCCATGGCTGTGTGGGGACTAGAACCCGGATCTTCTGACTCCCAAGTCCAACACTCTAGCTTCTAATGAATTGACTACCCTTTCAGCTCAGTCCTATGCATGTTTTGTCATTTGTGGCTTTGGGGTTTTTTTTTGAACTCTAGCTTCATTAGTGAGGGAAAGGCACTTAGTACACGCTCAGAGTTTCTCCATAACTTAGCGCTAGTTTTGAAAACGGACTCATTGGCTAAATCCTGGTGAAGTCTTGGCACAAATGAAGTTATGGAGAGGAAGATACAATGAGAGCTTGTGCATAACAAATCACTCCCTCCCCTAAATTGGAGAACTCCCCTTCCACATGAACTGCTGCACCTCATTATCCAATAGTAGTCAACAGGAAGCATAAAGATACATTTTTCCAAACATTGACTCAGGTTTGGTGCTAAGCTGAAGTGGTCCGACTACAAATTGGCCAGAGCAGAAGCAGGATGTTTTCCAAAATGCTGAATCGGGGTCTGAGTTGAAGTGGGCTGGGGCATCAGCGTGCATTTCTTATGTATGTATGTATGTATATAATCTATACCCACATGCAAGCACACCGCATGCACACACCTCATGCACACACCACGCACACACCACACACACACATACTAGATGTGCGTTTAGACTCGTGTGTGTGTGTGTGTGTGTGTGTGTGTATGCAAATTTGTGTTATGGGCCTGTGCCCCGGATCTTTTAAGAACCTAGCAACGCCCCTGAGCCCTACCAATAATACTTTGCATTTATATAGAGCTTTAGAGCAGCGGTGGGCAGAAGGTAGATCAGGATCTACCGGGAGATCTCTGGGTGATTTGCAGTAGATCAGCAAAGGTTTCTGACTCCCCATTGTCTAACAATAGGAAGAACTTTAAAAACACCATCCCACAAATTAAGTTGCTGTAAAAGAATGCTTTGGGGAAAACCAGGAGTAGGTTTTTGCGTGAAAGGATTTGCAAGCCGAGTTCTGGTACTGACCACAAATTCTTGGCTGAGCATGTGCTCAGAGGCATAGTGTATGTCCACCCACCTGACCCACTATTTTTCACCTAGGTCCAGTTGTTGGACCTCAGAATTCTAGTAAAAAAACAAAGTAGATCCCACAAGCCTGAAGTCCACCCATCCCTGTTTTAGAACAATGATGGCCAACATTTTTGGCTAGTGTGCCACAAGTCAAGTCCAAATAATCAGATAGTGCCACCCTAATACAAGGTAGGAAATCGGTGAAAATTTCTTTCAGTTCATTTTTTAATAAGAATGTACACAAATTAGCAAAGAACTTGAGATTTTAAAAATCCAAATGCCGAAGAAAGTGAAACTGACACATTTCTCCAATCCTAGTGCAAGCTCTTGTACGCATACAGTTACCCAATGCCATGGTGTGGTTTTTCCTCCAGTCTCTTGAACTGGGGAGCAGGTATCACTGCAGTGCTACAGAAGCAGACTTAATTCTCTGAGTATCCAACAGTGTCATTCTGCAGACTCAAATAGCACTGGCAGAGCTCTGCTAAATCTTTCCATTGCGCAAGCAGGTGCACAACCGATTGCACAAGCGGAACACACAACCCGTTGCACAACAGGAGCAAACAGTTGCACAACGGGTTGTACAAGCATAATGCACAACCATGTTTGTGCAAATGTAACCTTAGTTGGATTCTTCTCTTGTGCATAGTTCAGAACCTAGTTTCTGCTTGTGCAACATCATTTGCATTAACAGAATGACGCAGTTAGATACTGTCCTCTGGTTCAGTTCATACATTGCATCAACCTATGGTTTGAGCTTCCAAACATACAAGTAAACCACAGTTTGGAACTGCTTGTCTGCTTTCATTTTCCATCTGCTCAGCATGCCAGCCCCTAAGTGCAGTGGCCTCTGGAGATGGAGCAATGGATATAATTCGGGTTAACCAGTTCAGACATCATGCCCAACCCAGAGTTAGCACAATTCACGATTAGCAAACAGATTGCTTCAAACCATGGTTTCTGATTCTGGTTTGCCAGGTAACCGCTAACCAAACTACCAAGGGCCACAAACCAGGTAATAACCAATACCTTAAATTGCGTCCAGAAGTACTAAGAAGCCAGTGTAGATAGGGTACAATTGGCATGGCATATTCTCTACTCTTACATATTTGCTCCAAAGATCTGTTCAAAGTACAGTCCTTTGTATGTCTACTTGCTTTCTTTACTTTCAAAATCTTGAAAAGTACTTTTCAAACTGTAGAAATCAAAATGTTCCTTTTTCCACAGGCATTTAATTATTTTTTATGGATTAGTTTGTTTGCTGGTTGAATAGTTTTTTTTCTTTTAATTTAATCATTATTATATTGTATTTGTCTTTTTATGTTATGTACACTGCCGTAGGATCCCTTGTGGATGGACAGCTGTTTATATATTAATTAATAAATATCATACTCAGAAGTATGATTACATACTTACATACTTTCAGTAAGTAGGTATACAATTGCACCCTAAGTCTTATAGCTCTGTATCCAGCACTGCTTCCTAGGAAAACACAAGGATGTGGGGTGCAGCTGCTGAGCCTGTTCAAATGTCATGCTAAGCCATAGTGGATTAATTAACCCCTGGGGCTTAGTGGTGTGTGCAGGCAGCCATTTTGCATATTCAAGCCGCAACTGCAGCTTGTCATGTTACGCAATTTCGAGGAGGGTGGGTTGTTGGCATGGTTAAGTTTGTTAACCACACCAACAACTCACCTTCACTGGGTTCACATGACATGACACAACAAGCTGCAGTTGTGGCTTGAATATGAAAAGTCACCTAGTACGTGCCACAGCCCTCTGTGGCTTAAATAAGCCATGCTGGGCTGCACTGATTATGCAAACCAGGGTGCTGTGGGAAATCTCTATAGCAGTTGCCTGTTTTTTTAGATTCCAGTGTACTTTTACTGGGAGTTAAGTGCTTCATATCCCTGTTGCCTTGCAGATGGAGCTGGAGTCTTTGGGGCCATCCATCCCTTCTGTGATTCATGATGAAAATGGAAATGTGATTGACAGCAGAGAAGGAGACCCAATTCAGTTCATATTTGAAGAGATTACCTGGCAACAAGAAATAAGCTGGGAAGAGGCAGCTGGCAAACTGGAAGTTGCCATGTATCCATTTAAGAAAGTATGAAAACACCCTCCCTTGAGCATGTCCTTGGCAGATAAAGTATTTCTGTCACTGCTCCAGTAAAGAAATACTAAAAGGATGAACCCGCCCAGTTTGATTTGGTGGTTGTGAAACTGACTAAGCTTTGCAATTTGATATCTGCTAACAAAATATCTCAGCAGATTTATCCAAGATCCCATAAATAAATGCACAGTACATCTTTTTGAGAGATGGATGCAAATATTGGCTGAGGTCACAGAGAAACTCTGTGCCCAAGCTCCGATTACTTAGGTACAGCTAGTGCATCATCCATCCTTTCCCTTATCATGAGTCCCTGGTGCCATTTTGAAAGAGGCAAGTAATGGAGGTGCTTCTAAGAGCATTTTGCTGCTGGAAGGAGAGCAAGGCATGAAACACTCTCAGTACTGCACTTTCCTTATCATCAGAAAACACACAAGACACATGTGGCTTGAGACCCGGAAGCAAAGAATGAATTTATAGCATGAAACACTATCTGCCTTTCTACAGCAGCCAGAAATGTCCCTCCATATCTAATTCATCAGCTGCAGAAAGGGGGGAGATTTTTTTTAAGGCTGTGAAAAATTGTGCCATTTGAAGACACTTAACTCCTTAAAAAGACAGGATTTCCTTAAAGGAGCCCACCTTATGTCCTTTAAGGTCTTGTTAGGTGTTATTATTAGTTTTGTGCTATTAGTGTACGTGGTGCTTAAGCAAAAAAGATCCCTGCCCTGGGGACCTTACAACGTAAATTAAAATCGGGTGGTGTAGTGAAGAAAAGAAAGCAGAGGTAGGAAAGGGAGAAACAAGGGCAGCACATAAATTCTTTTTTTATTTTTAAGTGCTGTCGTTGACCCATAAAGCGCAACAGCTTGGACCCTTAATCATCTTTCCCCCAATGTTGCACTGAGATTTCTAACAACCCAGTGATTTATTATCTGCTGTACTGGTTTGTTTGGTCTTTGTGGATTACCATGTGTTATTTTGTTATGGCTCCCATGCAGGGGGCTAGTTAGCCTGAAGGGCTTTCAAATATTCATTGCAGCTTCTGGATCCTGAAAGTGCACCGCAGACCACCGGTAGTCCATGGACCATAGTATTAAGCATCGCTGGACTCTACTATCCATGTACCACTTCCATATGATAGGCACACGTGGAGAGACATTCATGATTACCTTAGATGTAAAGAGTCTTGAGAATTTTCTAAACCCTTCTCTTCAGACCCTATGTTAAGGGGAGTAAGAGACACACAGGCACATGGCAAGCAGGAATAGATCTTATAGGGTGTAAGGCAGCCTCCCCCAACCTGATGCCCTCCAGCTGTGTTGGACAACAGTTCCCATCATTTCCAGCCAGCATGTCCAACACATTTGGAGGGCACCAGATTGGAGAAGGCTGGTGTAAGGGCCGAACTAGGGAGGGACATTGATTTTAGAGTGCAATTAACATGCATTTTCCCATACTGATACAATCTACAGGGGCCAGTCAGGAGCCCCCTACCATGTGTGACCATATTGCAAATGTATTTTAAAATACAAAGTATTTTTACTGTGTCCAATACATAATAAATGAAGTACCCCCATTGCCCCCACTGCCTTTGTTCCATAGGTGGATTGGGTTTCAACCTCTTCTTTTGCTCTTTCTGCTTTCAGGTTTCCTACCTTCCCTTTACCCAAGCTTTTGAGAGAGCAAAATCTGAGAATAAGCTCGTCCACTCCATATTGTTGTGGGGAGCACTGGATGATCAGTCCTGCTGAGGTAAGAGATGAATTTCATGGTTGTATGTGTTTTTAAGGAGTTTGTCAGGGTGTCCCAAGTTGCCCCCCCCCCCCCCGAGGAAGACGCTACAGAGCATTAGTGGAGAAATCAATAATGATTGCCTTCAACTTAATAACTAATATCCTGCACTGTGACTTTTACCTTGATTAACCCATGAAATTCAGACATTGTCTTTCTTGGCAGAAAGGCTGGATATAAATTAAATAAATAAATAAAATGGCAAAGCCTCTACAACGGTGTTTTAAGTTTTTTTAAGGATCTTGCATGAAATTGATTGTAAGTAAACCCTCAATAAAATAAAATTATATGATTAGAACAATAAGACAATAAGGTTTTTGAAGCATTGTAGGTAAAATGGTGATCGAGTATTATTCCCCAGTGGGCATTTCCACCTCATGGAGACACAACTGCCAGCTTGAAGTTCTGTTATAGCAACGCTTTGGCACTAAAATTTACATTGTAAGTTGTCCTAAATTTATACTGTAAGCTTCTCAGGGCAGGGATCTCTCTTTTTGTTTGAGAACCACGTGCATAGATGACATAAAACTAATAAGAACCTTATTTTATACTAATAAGAACCATTTTACCTACAGTGCTTCAAAAACCTGCACCTAAAATGTCATAGGGAAGTACATCGTGAACATTTCACTTAATCCTTGTTTTCTCTCTCTCGACAGGTTCGGGGCGAACTCTCCGGGAAACAGTCCTGGAAAGTTCGCCCATCCTTGCTTTCCTGAATGAGAGTTTCATCAGTACCTGGTCATTGGTGAAGGAGCTGGAGGATTTACAGGTAAGCATCTAGCAGCACACATTAAGAGGTAATAGAAATTCCTAGCTCGACAACACAAGCAGATGCTAGTAGTCCTGGGATGGGTGCATCCAGGCTCTATAAGCTTCCCTACCCACCAATATCTGTTCCAGACTTCCTAAGAAGCAGGGGCTCTCATTGACTGAAGAATGTTCATTTGATTTATCAGTTAATTTTAAATAAAAATCTCCCAAACTTTAATATTAAGTGTCTTTTGGAGATGTAGAAAGCAGTGAAATATTAACATAAAACTTGAAAACAAACACAAAGAAATGTCTTCTTAATATTTCTTTTTCAGTGGTGGAGCTTATCAAGGAATTGGTTACTCCTCCCATTTGCTTCATAGGCAGAGCTATGCTAACTTCATGGTTGGTACCCTTCAGTGGCAGGTGCCTTCTCCAGATCCAGTCCTGCCTGCGTATTCCTTCTCATTTACTTACAATAATACACCAAAACAAAAACAAGAAACAAATATCCTCATTTTTACCTTGACCAATTTGCCCTCCCTTATTATAATTGGCTCATAATGACTAATCAGCTAGAGGTAAGCATCCAGCAGTATCCTCAGCCCAGTGTCCTCCAGATATGTTGGACTATAGCTCCCATCACCCCCACCAGCATAGCATTCTCCATGTTGCTTGGGGATTATGGGAGTTGTAATCCAATACATCTAGAAAGCACCAGGTTGGAGAAGGCTGAGCTAGAGCTTTAGTGCGCAATCCTGTACATGTTTAGTCAGAAAAAAGTCCCACAACTGGGAGTTGTAGGACCTTTTTTCTGTCTAAACATGCACAGGATTGCACCCTTACCTAACTAATCTAGCAGTGTAAATGTTTTAGTCTTAATCAAATCATATTTCCTTTTACTCCTATTGGGACACATATTGGGAGAACCAGAGTTCATATCTCCCTGAAGTTGACCACCTGTCCCTTTTTTGAGAGCTATTTGTTTAACCTTCCTTATGCATTTGACTCCAGTGCAGGATGTACAGTAAGGGGATTGACTATTCTGTAGTGGTTCGGCATCCACCCCACCCAATTCTGTTTGTTTAATTTGTGGGCTTCACTACAAGGGCAGCAATGGAATTAATCAGATCCAAATTAAAATGAACTGAGATGTGTGTGACATACTGCAGGATCCAAGGTCTTATGGGATCTAAACTACCCCTATATGATGAGAACTTTCATTTAGCAATACAGTAGCTATTTTATGCCGATATAACAGTTAAAATAAGGTGTCAGCCATTCAACATTTTCTTTCCTTTTCCATTATTCATACCCCCTGGAGATTTTGAATTGAAGAAAATATCTATGACTAAGGAATCGGGGGTCTGAGCAACACCTTAGGAATTAACATTGGGGGTCACTGCAGACCTCAGATACTGTCCCAGTATAGTTGTGCCCCCTCTACTTATACAATGATCCATAATAACAATTTCATATTTTTACATTACATTGGAGTCTTTGTCCCTATACTTCATTTTTAAACTATGATTTAATTGGATTCTGTTTGACCCCAATGTGAAACCTGATAAGGGCTTTTTACAAGTGTATGTAATTTAAAACATGCACTCATTTTCTACAGGCAAAGAGAGAGAACGAGGTCAACAGCAAACTTGCCGACTTGCACCTTGAAAAATATAACTTCCCCGTGGAGATAATGATCTGTCTGCCCAATGGCACCGTGGTAGGGCTCTAGCTCCATTTCATCTTATCAGTACCTTCTTATCTGTCTCTTTTTTAAATTGGTGGCATCTATTGGAATTGCAATTGACTTCCACTGATATGCTTGAAGTAGGAGCCAAGGTTCTAAGATGTATTTCTGCCTCTCAGATCTGAAAAACAGTCTCATTTAGAGCAGTGCAAAGCATTTCCAGACTGAAGACATAAGGCAGGGGTGCAGAACCTCAGGCCCATGGGCCAAATCCAGCCCTCCAGGGTTCCCCAGATGGCCATGCTCCTTTCCCCTGACTGTTGATCATTTGGTGGTTTCCCAGCTTTTGTGCAGTTTTTCCCCATTCTGAAAGGTTGAAATGCCTCTCATAGTTACTTCATTGCTGGCAGTTAGAGCTTTAAGCCAAAATATCCTGGTATTTTGGCCCCGCCCCTTTTGCCTTCAGGTCTCGCCAACCAGTGGGATGCAGCCCCCAAGAGCTTCTCCAAAATGGAATTTGGCCCTTGGACTGAAAGAGGTTCAACACCCCTGTCATAAGGATATTTTAAAGTGATTAATTTTCCCCCCCAAAGCTCAGAAAATGGGTTCTAGAAAACTTACAGGTTCACTAATGGTGCTTCTTAACATACTCAGAACATTTCAGGGGATACCCAATTATATCTTGGAACTGGACCAACTTTTATTTTGGGGGAAGGAAAATGTAAAGATTGAAGGCTTAGGATAATTTTATACTTTATCTTGTAATGTTTAGATGTTTACTCCACATTTCTCAGGAACCTCTAGCATTCCAGAATCTGGTGCACTTCCAACACAGCTTTTACTTAGGATTCGGGCTCTTTGTACAGACAAGCTAGGTCTGGTGAGGCAGTCCTGAGAGGTTCTGGTAAGCTTCACTCCTAAGTATTTGCTGAGAAAGTTGTTTTAATAAAACTACTGGGACAACTTCTCAGCGTTTTCCTAGGTCCCTGAAGAATCTTACAAACCTCACATTTGACCTTCTTCCCCCAAATTCTACAAACACTCAGAGTTGGTTCACAGGTTACCCTAGTTTGTTTATTTTATTAGGGAGATTATTTGAGAAAGGAATGCATGTATTTGCTCCTCCCACCCTCCATTTTTGAAAGCTGGAGAAGGGGGCACTCTTCTATGAGCAGCCACTACAGGCCAATGGCACTTCAGGGCTAGTTAGTGTACTTTGTCTTGTTTGTGACTCCCAAACAGAAGGAGGACAAGATGGAGGAGCCCTTCCTTCCTCTTTTCCAGTAGCAGCAGCCACCTCTAATTTTGTTTAAAACTGCAGTACATCGCTTAATCTGGCATCAGCCATTTTGGCCTTTTAGGGGGAAGCAGCTGCTGCAAGATTTAAATGATGTAGTGCATCCTCCTCTTTGGGAGCACAAGGCAAGGCAAGTTAAGCCAGCCCTTGACCTCTCAACGTTCTTCCACCTGGAATGACCGCTGGGAGGAAGGAATCTGCCCATGAGGACTGGAATTCTGTTTTCCTAAACACACGTTTTGTTTCCCAGGTCCACCACATCAATGCCAACTACTTCCTGGATATTACTTCTATGAAGCCCGAAGAAGTTGAGAGCAGCATCTTTAGTTTCTCTACCAGTTTTGAAGATCCCTCAACAGCAACCTACCTCCAGTTCCTGAAGGAAGGAGTTCAGAGAGCAAAGCCATTCCTGCAGGCCTAAATGGAGAGGCAAATTAATGCCCTGGTGTTGATCACCAAAGATACAAGAGTTCTTGTTTCTGGCACTCAAGCTCATGCATGACACAATATTGAACAGTAAAACGCTGTCCTTGAATGAAAGGGCTCTAGGCATGTAAGTGGCCCTCGAAAATACCAAACTGTAACATCTTTATATTACATTAATTATTTTTAGAACTGTTCTTGGAAGGAGCTGAACATATGATTCTCTTACTTACTGGCACATTGTGAGACTTCTGTAAAGTCATCAGGCTGCCAGCAGTAGAGGTTGGGAATGGTTTGGCCCAGTGGTCTGGGATGGGCTGTGGTGCAAGGCCAGCAAGTTGGAACTTGAATGGGATGCCTTCTTTTTGTATTAGCTCTGGAATCTGGTCCCTTTCAAGGCCCTGAATTATTCATATGCAGCTGAGGCTTCACATTTTAGAACTTTTGTGTTGCAAACCATTTGGCTTCAGGTGACCTCAGTAGGTCCCATGTATCTTCAAGATCAGAGACTGTGTGGATGATGCAAGGCAAGACCTGTGTTATACTCCCACTGTGTTATACTCCCACTGATGTCTGCAGGGCTGCATAGGTTGGTGCTATCGCAGAGCTACAAGACACAACAGGGAATCCTTTATTTAATCATTGTTTTGTTTTTACTCTAGACTCCTAAAGGCTCTGCTGCTTTCTTCTTTATTGCCAGCAATTCCTCAGAGGGGCAGATTTAGTCCTGGGATATCCAGTTGTTGACCCTTAGTATACTTTAATCAGTCACCTCAGTCAAGAAAATATCAACTGTCATTTTTTAAAGCACATACAACAAATGCCCCCAACTGGTGCCCTCTAGATGTGTTGAACTATAACTCCCATCATCCACAGCCAGCATAACTGTTGTGGCCCAACACATGTGGAAGGCACCAGGCTGAGGAAGGGTGACATACAATATAAGTGGAATTCATTCACAATTATTATGTCACTGCCCAAACTCAAATATTATTTGTGGGTGGTTTTACGTGAGTCTTTGTTTAGCCAGAAACAAACAAAAAGGACATTTGCGTTCAACTGAGAACAGAATCATTCCAGAAACGTGCAATATAATAAAAGAATCAGATAAATTTTCTTTTCATTCACTCACTCTAATACCTCTTGGCAGTGTTTCTCAAACCTTTTGACACCCCCCTCATCTTTTGTAGTTATTCTTAGCTTGTGGCCTTCCTAACTCATCACCCGCAATCTGTTCCAAAGCTGAATATGTGGAGATTCATGTGTGCAAGATTTGTGGACTGGACTATTTATCCAACGTTAGAAGAGGAAAACCATAGGACATCCCTGATGCCCCTCCTAAAATTACACGCAAGGAACTGTAATTAGAACAAAGCAACAGTTTTTCCTGTGCCTTTTTCTTCCCAGATCAGGTTGGGGCAGTGGGATACTGTCACCTTGACAAATTGGGGGAGGATCCTAGCTCAGTGGTAGAGCACATAGTTGCATGGAGAAAGTCCCAGGTTCAATGCTTGGTGTCTCCAGCTAAAAAGGATCTCAGGTAACTGGTGATGAGAATTATTCTTCTCTGACTGAGACTGTGGAGAGCTACTGCTAGTCAGACAGTGCTGGGCTGAGCAGACAAATACTCTAACCTGGTATAAGGCAGCTTCCTGTCTCATGTGGGTCTTCTACCAGGGGCATTCATCCCAGTCAAGACTCAGCTGGGGTTGAGGGGCCTCAGAACATATCCATCCCAGGCTCTTGTTCTTCCATGGAACTTCATTCCCCCTTTAGGTTCCCTATACCCTCAAGTTTGAGAACCACAGCCCAATCTGCACAGGGATGAACAATTGAGGAACACATGCACACACCTTTATGGGGTACAGGCACAAGAGTGATAAGAAACAGGCAGGCAGAGATGGAAAGGAGAGACAGAAAACACAGAACAAAAGGTCAAGAGCAGCTACATGGTCAAGAGCAGCTACATTGGTCAACAGCAGCTACATGGCAGGGGGGTGGGGGAAGGACAAGTAATTCAACCACTTGCAGTCAGTTCACATGTCTTTTACAGGTATGTGCAAAATGCTAATATGTCCCCATAAAACAGTGATGTGTGCATATGGCAAATGCATGTTTCCAGCTGCATGAATCATACAGGTGCTAAAATTGCCACAGCCCCCTGCCACATAATGCATGCAATAATGCACACATGTTGGCACATCCAAATTTGTCACTACATTTGTCAGTTCTGGGGGAACAGGATATTTTCATCGAAAATCAGCAAAAGACAAAAACTACCATGTATCTTTCATTAGCTTGGTCTCCTGTACTAATGCCTGGAACTTTCCTTTATTCCCAGTAAAAAGAAGGCACTTGAATCCACAGGGCCAGATTAAACTGTCATGCTGCTTATATGTACATAGAGAAAGTTCAGATTTAAATGTTTTTGTATTCCAAATCCAAACTTTCTGTGCTGCCTTCAACATATGTGATATGTAGCCCAATCCTATGCCTGTCTACTCAGAAGTAACATTCAGTGGACATAAGTCCCAAATAAAAGTGCATAGGATTGCAGCCTTAGAGAACAATCCTGTGCACGTTTATTCAGAATTAAATCCCACTCAGTGGGTTCAGTGGGTCTTACTCCTTAATAAGCATATTTAGAATTGCAACCTTAGGGTGTTACAGACAAGGCAGTGGGGAAAGGACTCTGTGCTTGCAAACCCTTCTAGGGGCTGAAGGCAGATCTTGCAAATTATATCCATGGAACATAAGAGCTGTGCTGGATCAGACCAAGGGTCCATCTACTCCAGCATTCTGTTCACATGGTGGCCAACCAACTGCCCACGAGAAACCCACAAGCAGGACATGAGTGCAAGAGCAACCTCCCACCCATGTTCCCCAGCAGCTGAAAGATGGTGGTCTTCAAACTGTTCTTAGGAAAGCCGGGGGAGTTTATTTTGTGAAGATCAGTAGTAGGAGGGAAGGAGTCTTGAAAGACAGATTAAGCCACTAATCTTCCCAAGCAATGTACAGCCATAAGGGGTGTGTTAAGTACCAGCGGCTCAGCGGTGCTCTAGAATACTCTGCAATGGGAAGGGGGTTTCAGAAAGATGTTCAGGAGTTACTTGGCAGACCAGTTGCTGGCTTCCTGAAGCTAGAAAGCTTGAAAAGCACCGGTATACAAGCTTAAACAGGATTTGATACACCCTCGGATTTCATGAAGTCACCATAATTCTCCTTTAACATTTCATGGTTGAAATCTTGTGCACCGTGTTGTTTCCCATACGTTTTGGTTGCTTGCAAGACTGGAACATTTTGATACTTTCCTCTGGCCGTATCTTTTTAGTTCCTTGAAAAATTTCCAGTGTGTTTAAAACAAGCAAACAAATGAAAAACCAAAAAACGTTCTCCAAAAAAGAAGAACCTATACAATCCAAAATGTGAACTTGGAAAATTACTTTGGGGAGTAAGTGTGAGGACCTCAGCTGGGAAAAGGTTGCTCTTTTCCTCCATCTCCTATTGATTTTAAAAGAAAATCTTTACTTTCCCCATGTATGTTTTAGACTTCTGGCAGTTGAAGTGTGGTGCTTTTTCCAAGTGGTAAAGAGGCCATCAATGTTAAGCCATCAAAAGCAGTCACTTGGCACAGCCAGATAAGGTGCCTGACAATATTTTCTGTTCCCAGAAGCACAGCTTGTTTCATTGTTCATTTGATGGACCAAATTTTAAGAAAAACAGCTTTTAAGGCTGGCTCTTTTCCTGTTTCCTTATTCTCATTATATTTTTCAGCATGAATTTTATATACACAAAAACCTTGCGTGGAATTTGCACTTAATCAGGGACAGGCACTAGGCTACAAGTGCATTAGAGAATTCAATCCGACAGTTTTTGGTGGGGTTTGCAAGGAGTATTCATATCCCTCAACGGTATTATTCTTTAATCACCTTCTGCAACTGGAATGTTAGCCAATAGCAAAACATCAGCATTTCTTGTTTGAAAACAGCACGTTCAGCTTAGGCTGGGCTTTTCAACCAATTGTAAGAGTAGACTGCATCTGAATGCTTTTCAGTTGATGTTCAGCAGGCAATCTGCTTCAGAACACTAAATTAATTTAGAACCAACTGCAAGGGCTTTTACAAAAGCTGTTGATTATAAAAGTTCTGTTTTATTAACTTTTCCCTGCTTAAATATTAGCAAAAATCCAAAGGGGGAGGAATTAACTATCCTCCACGCTATTTGGCACTGGTAACTAAGTTTTCCTCCGTAAGGCAGCTGGCAGCTGGGGCCTAGGGGATTATTTATCAGGAAAACAGCACAGGGAAACATGTTAACCCCCTAGTCTGGTGCCATGGTTCTAATTCAATCCCCCCATTATATTTTTTTTATTAGGGCCACGGTGGTTTAGTGGTTAAGATGCTGAATTGCAGACTGGAAGGTCAGCAGGACAGCAGTTCGAGACCCGAGTGTTGCGTGACCGAGTGAGCTCCCGTCTTCAGTCCCAGCTTCTGCCAACCTAGCAGTTCGAAAGCAAGAAATTGCAAGTAGATAAATAGGTACCGCCTCGGCGGGAAATGTAACAAGTGTTCCGTGCACCTCGGTGTTCAGTCATGCTGGCCACATGACCACGGAAGCGTCTTCGGACAGCGCTGGCTCTTCGGCTTAGAAATGGAGATGAGCACCACACCCTAGAGTCAGACACGACTGGTTGGGGACACCTTTACCTTTACCTTAATTATATTTTTAAAATGGATTTCCCACTGTTACACCTACTTTGGTCCTGAGAATTCCCACAGCAGTATCAGGCCTCCCCTTGCTTCTCTCTCCAGTCTCTTTGTCTTGAAATTAAAATCTGCAACGCTAGGGTAAAGGAACTTTTGTAACAAATTATCACATCTGGCTGGTTGCTTAAAACTTTTCAGAAATGACCCATTCTACCAGAGTAGTTCAGTACATCATGCTTCTTCCTTGAAATTTTGTGTGTTTAGAACCCAGTTGAGGTATAAAATAGCTTATAAGTAAGATTTTCTGCTTTCCTTCATGTTCTTATTCTTGCCAAGTAACTTTATAAAACCAGTAAAACTTGTTTATCTGTTTCAGGACCTCTGACAGCACAGTGGGTCTTTGTTACTCTTGAAAATGGGTCAACTGTTTAAGGGTCTTCTTTGTTTCAGATGTTCTGATGTTGTGGAGAGCCTTGCAGCTGGTTGGCTTGATCTCACATTCCAAAGTCTTTGGGCACAGGGCTGGCCCGGTCATAAGCAGGCTGAAGCAATCTGTTCCAGTGGTGGGAGTAGGATAAATGAAGACTGGAGGTGGTATTTGGATGGTGCAGCAAAACTTTTTGAAGTGCTGACTCCAGTAGGAGGGGGTGGCTATTTGGGCTCCACTTCTACGAAGCATTGTTTAGGCAACATTTTTCTACATTAAACTAGCCTTGTAAATTAGCCCACAATGGGACTTCTGCTCAAGCAATAGGACTTCCCTGTCCTCTCCTCCCCCCTGCAGCCCCCCGCATGCATCCCAGATCTGATCCAGTGAGTCCCCCAACTCTCTGGAGCAGATTTGGGGAAATCCATTCTGTTAGCAGTTTACCTCCCACTAGCAGTTGACCAGTGCTGGATCCAACTTTTATCAGCCCCTTATCATGGCCAATGGTTGAGAAGATGGGAGATGTAGTCATAGAATCATAGAATAGTAGGGTTGGAAGGGGTCTACAAGACCATCAAGTCCAACCCCCTGCTCAGTGCAGGAATCCAAGTCAAACCATTCCTGACAGATGGCTGTCCAGCCTTTTCCTGAATGCCTCCAGTGTGGGAGAGCCCACTACCTCCCTAGCTAATTGGTTCCATTGTCACATTGCTCTAAAAGTCAGGAAGTTTTTCCTTCTGTTCAGATGGAATCTGGCTTCTTGTGACTTGAGCCCATTATTCCATGTCCAGCACTCTGGGATGATCAAGAAGAGATCCTGGCCTTCCTGTCTGTGACAACCTTTCAAGTACTAGAAGAGCGTTATATCTCCCCTCAGGCTTCTCTTCTCAAGGCTAAACATGCCCAGTTTTCAGTCTCTCCTCATAGGGCTTTGTTTCCAGTCCCCTGATCATCTTCGTTGCCCTCCTCTGAACCCTCTCCAGTTTGTCTGCATCCTTCTTCAAGTATGGTGCCCAGAACTGGACACAGTACTCCAGATGAGGCCTAACCAGTGCTGAGTAGAGGGGAACTAGTACTTCACGTGATTTGGAAGCTATACTTCCATTAATGCAGCCCAAAATTGCATTTGCCTTTTTTGCAGCCACATCACATTGTTGGCTCATATTCAGCTTGCAATCTATAACAATTCCAAGATCCTTCTCGCTTGTAGTATTGTTGAGCCAAGTATCCCCCATCAACAACAGCTGGAAGGCCAGAGGCTCCCCAACCCTGAGTTGAAGTATACTGGGCTGGATACTAGAGTAGACCCATTGAAATCAAAGAGTCCAAGTATGACTCCATCTGGATCCTACTCATTGTATCTGAATATGGAGCTTATGCTTCTGAGTATTGTAGAACTCTTTTTCTATCAATCCAATTCTATAAAATTGCATTTATGCTAATAATGACTCTCATAGTGTTCTCTGATAATGAAACCCATGGGTGCACTAGGCATTAAAGTAATTTAATGCATTCTATAATAATGGGATCATAAAAATTAGAATGAGCAAGTAACCCCCCTTTTTTCTGAGTCAATTTCTGTTGGTGTGAGTATAGTTGCTGTTGTTTTTTATCTTCACAGACATAAATGTAGTGCTTTTTCCATGTTTTAATTTAAAAGAAAAACAAATTAAGCATGGCCAGACTAAATCTGTAAAGAAGGATAAATGAAATATATGGTGTTCAAGCTCTTTCACAGCTCTCAGAAGGAAATGATAAAACCTTTGCTCGTGTTGACAGGCTGTCTGCAGGCCTTTCCCAGGCAAGGTGGTGAGACTCTGCAGGCATGGATTAATGGTCCAGATGACTTTTGCCCAGGAAGTGCTTCCTCTGTGGAGGAATGACCACTTCTCAGCATTCCTAACCACTAAATGTCATTGCTGTTGGAAAACAGCAATCCCTGCCCCAACTAGGGTGACTATTGCACCTGCTTGTATGTAAGAAGCTACCTTACATTGAGCCGGATAACTGGTTCATCTAGTCCAGTGCTGTCCGCTGTTGACTGGCAACAGCCCACAAGATCTGCAGTAAATGCCTTTTCTAGCTCTGCCGCCCAAGAGCCTTTTTATCCATAGATGCTAGTGATGGAACCTAGGACCTTGTATGCAAAGCAAGGTGCTCTACCACTGAAAAATGGCCCTTTCCCTGTTTTGCTGTAGGGATAGTGGTCGCACTAGTTTCACAAGCATCAGTTGGATGGTGCCCTTGAGATCACTGTCTCTCTGTCACACCCACCCACTCATCTTGCATATGTACTATTTTGACTGTCCCTGTCATTAAAATCAACAACATAGTTTTCTCCCTACCCTTTGCCATTTTAAAATCTTGTTGGGTTTACATGAAGTTGGAGGCTTTTAGTGTTCTTCCTGTCTAGTTCTGATTTCTCAACCAGTATTAGGGACTACTAGGGATCTCCTACCCCTTGCAAAAGGCTAATCTTATAGTCATCATTTGCTCTGGCTTGCTCATGTTAAAAACAAACAAACACTTGAAACTATAAGCAATCTAGCTTTTCCCCGAGCAAGGGCCTTCATTTGCAAAGGCCTTTAAGGCTGCAATCCTGTACCCACATATCCGAGAGTAAGCCTCATTTACCTTAATGGGACTTACTTTTGAGTAGATATGGACAGGATTGCACTAGAAAACACTAACAGGCACTCTTGTGTGATGACTTCATCTATTCTTTTTGAGCCATGGACTTTAAACAAAAGTTGTGTCTTAACTTTTTAAAAAAACATGCTAAGCTTTTCCTATTTATATTCTCTCTATATTTCAAAAATTTTATAGATATTTTGATAACTCCAAAGAGGAAAATTGAAAGAGGGTTGTTTTTTTCTCCCTGTTCATCTGTTCTTTGTGATGGCCTGGCCTTAAATCAAGAATGGGTCAAGCCTGATTTCTGACAGGTGCCTCCTGGCAAAAAAGAACCCACTTCATTTCATTCTCTTCTTTTTTAAAATGGTTACTCTTTAAAAATTTATTTTTTTGCTAAGTGCTTATTTTTAGAGGTGGTTTAATGTAAGATGTGAGCTTTCTCCAATGCTGTATGTTCTCTGTTACATTGGGAAAGTTTCAAACCTAATCAGTGTTAGTACTCATAAATTATATTAGAAGAGCTTTACTGGACATTTTTTGTTGTGGTTTTGAAGAGATTTTAAGGATTACTTAAAATGCAGAAAATATGTGGGCAGTAATATGATCAACTTATTTTTAAACTGTTTTTAACTAACTGGTTAATAATTCATATATTTATTGTCTTAACCTCCATTACCCCCACTCCAAATGTGTTCTGGTCACTTTGAAATTGAACCGTTATATTTGAGTATGATTATCATTATTCAGTACAATTTAAAGACTTGACATGTTTAAATATCCAAGTGTCATTTCACTAATGCAAGTCTGCCTATAGTAATATACCGTCCAGTTTAGCTAGTGTTAGCTCAATGTTTTAGCAAAACGTCATGAGTATATTCTTGTATAAAATGTCCTCAATACTGCCTCCTGTAGTAACTTAGCTCACAGTTTTAATAATAAAAAACAGAAAACTCAAATGTTTCAGTTTTATATTTTGATAAAATAGCAATATACATTGCATTTGAAAAGTAAAAAAGGAATGACCTGAAATGTTAGCAGTGAAAAATGTATTTTTAGCATATAGTGAAGGTTGTATATTTGTGAGTGGTGTCAGAGCTTTTAATACATTTACAGGGGACTATTACATATTGCCAAGGTCATATACAAATGTCTTGCCAGCTTTTGTTTCTGTCTCCAATCTGGAGACAGCACTTGTTTAAGAGTTCAGGGGCAGTAAGCAACTCTATACATGCAACTTCTTCCACACTGGTCTTGCATAGTAAAACCATCTGGTCTCCTCTGCAACTTGATGCTGTGAACTTGAGTACTTGTATACATGTGCAAGTGGAATATGATAAAATGGTGGAGTGGACTGCACTACTACAGACTGTAGCTGGGATATGCTATCTTTTGAGTCCATCCCCGTATAAATAACTATCCATTCAGCAAGCAAGGTCTAATCTTGCCTTGCCAGCTAGCTTTCTATTTGCAAGGAGTTGGATTTTTTACACAGGGACACATTCAAAAATTGTATCCCCTATCTACCATGTGAAGTGGTGGAGTCAATTCTACTAGAACTCTACAAACTCATCCTGACCTCTTGTCTACTGCATGTGTAAACTAGATTAAGGGAGCAATCCTATGGCGACTAGATAGTGGCTAGACGGCCATAGGATATGGTGTTTTCCAGGAACCTTGCATTCCGAGGTCGGTTCCTGGAAAACCGACCTCCCCCCACTTCCACGCTGCCTCGGAGGCAGCACAGAACAGCCCCGTCCTCCGCGCTCACAAGAGGGGTGCAGAGCAGCCAGAAAGGAGGGTAGCTGGGGACGTTCCGGGGTGGGGAGAGCGTGCTGGCTGGGGAATGCTGGGAGCTGAAGGACATTTTTCTGTCCAAACATGCATAGGATTGCACCCTTAGCTTTAATTCTGAATAGACATATATAGGATTGCACTATTAGTCTTTCAGGCGCCACAATACTTGTGTGTTTGTAGGATTGACTCCTGAAACATATTTCAGTTTCTGTTTTAAATCTGCAGAAGAGATCAAGAAAAGGTGGCAAGAATATACGGAAGACCTGTATAGGAAGGATAATAATATCGGGGATAGATTTGACGGTGTGGTCAGTGAGCTAGAGCCAGACATCCTGAAGAGTGAGGTTGAATGGGCCTTAAGAAGCATTGCTAATAAAAGGCAGCAGAAGATGACAGTATCCCAGCTGAACTGTTTAAAATCTTGCAAGATGATGCTGTCAAGGTGATGCATGTCATATGCCAGCAAATTTGGAAAACACAAGAATGGCCAACAGATTGGAAAAGATCAACTTATATCCCCATACCAAAAAAGGGAAACACCAAAGAATGTTCAAACTATCGAACAGTGGCACTTATTTCACATGCCAGTAAGGTAAAGCTCAAGATCTTGCAAGGTAGACTCCACCAATTCATGGAACGAGAATTGCCAGATGTACTAGCTGGGTTTAGAAAAGGCGGAGGAACTAGAGACCAAATTGCCAGTATCCGCTGGATATTGGAGAAAGCCAGGGAGTTTCAGAAAAACATCTATTTCTGTTTTATTGACTATTCTAAAGCCTTTGACTGTGTGCATCATAACAAATTGTGGCAAGTTCTTGGTGGTATGGGGATGCCAAGTCATCTTGTCTGCCTCCTGAGGAATCTGTATAATGACCAAGTAGCAACGGAAAGAACAGACCACAGAACAACGGAATGGTTTAAGATTGGGAAAGGAGTACGGCAGGGTTGTATACTCTCACCCTACCTATTCAACCTGTACGCAGAACACATCATGCAGTGTGCTGGGCTTGATGAAGCCAAGGCTGGAGTTAAAATCACTGGAAGAAACCTTAACAATCTCAGATATGCAGATGATACCACTTTGATGGCTGAAAGCGAGGAGGAGCTGAGGAACCTCATGACGAAGGTGAAAGAAAGTGCAAAAGCTGGGTTGCAGTTAAACCTAAAAAAAAAAATAAGATTATGGCAACCAGCTTGATTGATAACTGGCAAATAGAGGGAGAAAACATGGAGGCAGTGACAGACTTTGTCTTTCTAGGCGCAAAGATTACTGCAGACACTGACTGCAGCCAGGAAATCAGAAGACGTTTACTTCTTGGGAGGACAGCAATGACAAATCTTGATAAAATAGTGAAGAGCAGAGACATCACACTGACAACAAAGGTCCGTATAGTTCAAGCAATGTTATTCCCCGTAGTAACCTATGGCTGCGAGAGCTGGACCATAAGGAAGGCTGAGCGAAGGAAGATAGATGCTTTTGAACTGTGGTGCTGGAGGAAAATTCTGAGAGTGCCTTGGACTGCCAGAAGATCAAACCAGTCCATCCTCCAGGAAATAAAGCCAGACTGCTCACTTGAGGGAAGGATATTAAAGGCAAAACTGAAGTACTCTGGCCACATAATGAGAAGACAGGATACCCTGGAGAAGATGCTGATGCTAGGGAAAGTGGAAGGCCAAAGGAAGAGGGGCCGACCAAGGGCAAGATGGATGGATGATATTCTGGAGGTGACGGACTCGACCTTGGAGGAGCTGGGGGTGGCGAAAGCCAACAGGAAGCTCTGGCGTGGGCTGGTCCCAAAGAGTCACAAAGAGTCGGAAGCGACTGACCGAATAAACAACAACAACAACTGTATTTTACATCTTTGCACTGCAGCTAGCTTCTATTTGGTTATTATACTGTACTTTTAAACTTTAAAATTTTTATATTGTATTTTATTGCCTTATATTTTATATTGTTGCGAACCACCCAGAGGGCTTTGGCTACCGGGCGGTATTAGAAAAGTAATAAAAAGAGGGTGCAATCCTATGCATGTTTAGCCAGAAAAAAAGCCCTACTGTCAGGGTGGACACTGAGCCCATAGAATCCCAGAGTAGTTCTGATTTGGAGGAAGAGCAGTCGCTTCTGGGAGAGGAGCGCGCCCCTTTTTCCCAGGGCCCGCAGCTGATAGAGATTCCTCCCACCAACATTCCTAAATTAGAAAGCAGTCCAGGGAGTGACCCAGCACTGAGAGCAGACTGGTTGGATGCACGGCGCAAACGCAGAGAGCGGCGCCAAATGGAGAGCGCGGAAAGGAGGCGTAGCGCCCGGTTGGCGCTCAAAGAACGGTTGCGCCCAGAGGATCCAAGGGAAAAGGGGAGGGATTCTCCCTAGTCCTTATATTCAGGGGTCTGCCAGTAATTGCCTTTCAAACGGGAACCAACTGTTCCAACTTAGGTCATAGGGATGCTGCTGCTCAGATCTAGTTGCTACCTGTAGAGTTGTAAGTTGTAAAAGAAGAATAAAGCTTTAAAAAGAATCCCTTTGTCTGCGTCTGGACTTGGCTACTGGATTAGACTGAGAGAGCCCTCCAAGGAGCCCTTGACACCTACAATTCCCAGCGTGCCCCAGCCAGCCATGCAATTTAGGGCACAATCCTATGCATGTTTAGCCAGAAAAAAGTCCTGCAACTCCCAGCATTCCCCTATTAGTAATGTTAGCTGGAGGATTCTGGGAATTGTAGGCTTTTCTTCAGTCTAAACGGGCATAGGACTGCACCCTTAATGACTTTTCTTCTGTCTAAACATGCTATTGTCCCTGTTGTTAAATTCAGTCTCTATAATTATAGAGAATTCATATTATCTACATTAACGAATTAACATTAATGAATCAAGGTAAGCTGGAGGTGGTCAAACATGAGATGGCAAGACTGAACATCGACATCTTGGGAATCAGCGAACTAAAATGGACAAGCATGGGCGAATTTAATTCAGGACACCATTATATCTACTACTGTGGGCAAGAATCCCTTAGAAGAAATGGAGCAGCACTCATAGTCAACAAAAGGGTAGGAAAAGCAGGACTGGGGTACAATCTCAAAAACGATAGAATGATCTCAGTACGAATCCAAGGCAAACCGTTCAACATCACAGTAATTCAAGTCTATGCCCCAACCACTGAGGCCGAAGAAGCTGAGGTTGATCGGTTCTATGAAGACCTACAACACCTTCTAGAACTAACACCAAAAAAAGATGTCCTCTTCATCATAGGGGATTGGAATGCTAAAGGAGGAAGTCAAGAAATCACTGGGATAACAGGCAAGTATGGCCTTGGTGTACAAAATGAAGCAAGACAAAGGTTAATAGAGTTTTGCCAAGAGAACACGCTGATCATAGCAAACACTCTTTTCCAACAGCACAAGAGGCGACTCTACACATGGACATCACCAGATGGTCAATATCGAAATCAGATTGATTATGTCCTTTGCAGCCAAAGATGGAGAAGCTCCATACAGTCAGTAAAAACAAGACCTGGAGCTGACTGTGGCTCAGATCATGAGCTTCTTGTTGCAAAATTTTGGCTTAAACTGAAGAACATAGGGAAAACCACTAAACCATTCAGGTATGACCTAAATCATATCCCTTCTGAATATACACTGGAGGCGACGAATAGATTTCAGGGATTAGACCTGATAGACAGAGTGCCTGAGGAACTGTGGACAGAGGTCCGTAACATTGTTCAGAAGGCAGCAACTAAATCCATCCCAAAGAAAAAGAAATGCAAGAAAACAAAGTGGCTGTCTGATGAGGCTTTACAAGTAGCTGAGGAAAGAAGGGAAGCGAAAAGCAAGGGAGAAAGGGGAAGATATATCCAACTGAATGCAGAGTTCCAGAGAACATCAAGGAGAGACAAGAAGGACTTCTTAAATGAACAGTGCAAAGAAATCGAGGAAAACAATAGAATGGGAAAGACTAGAGATCCTTTCAAGAAAATCGGAGATCTCAAGGGAATGTTTTGTGCAAAGACAGGCATGATAAAGGACAAAGAAGGCAGGGACCTAACAGAAGCAGATGAGATTAAGAAGAGGTGGCAAGAATACACAGAAGAACTATACAGGAAAGATCTGAATGTCCCTGATAGCCATGATAGTGCAGTCACTGAACTTGAGCCGGACATCCTAGAGAGTGAAGTCAAGTGGGCCTTAGGAAGCATTACTAACAACAAAGCTAGTGGAGATGACAGTATTCCAGATGAGCTATTTAAAATCCTAAAAGATGATGCTGTTAAAGTGCTGCACTCAATATGCCAACAAATTTGGAACACTCAACAGTGGCCACAAGACTGGAAAAGGTCAGTTTACATTCCAATTCCAAAGAAGGGCAATGCCAA
This sequence comes from Heloderma suspectum, assembly GCF_057233095.1. NCBI lineage: Eukaryota > Metazoa > Chordata > Lepidosauria > Squamata > Helodermatidae > Heloderma > Heloderma suspectum. The sequence goes on along the minus strand of NC_139467.1, from coordinate 33,417,442 downwards.
AGAGTGTTCAGACTACTGTACAATTGCGCTCATTTCACATGCCAGCAAGGTGATGCTCAAAATCCTACAAGCTAGTCTTCAGCAGTATGTGAACCGAGAACTACCGGAAGTACAAGCTGGGTTATGAAGAGGCAGAGGAACTAGACATCAAATCGCCAACTTTCGCTGCATCATGGAGAAAGCAAGACAATTCCAGAAAAATGTCTATTTCTGCTTCATTGACTACGCTAAAGCCTTTGATTGTGTGGATCACAACCAACTGTGGCAAATTCTGAAAGAGATGGGAGTACCAGACCACCTTACCTGTCTCCTGAGAAACCTGTACGAGGGTCAAGAAGCAACAGTAAGAACCAGACATGGAACAACCGAGTGGTTCAAAATTGGGAAAGGAGTACGACAAGGCTGCGTATTGTCACCCTGCTTATTTAACTTATATGCAGAGTACATCACGAGAAACGCCGGGTTGGATGAATCAGAGGTCGGAATTAAGATTGCCGGGAGAATTATCAACAACCTCAGAAACGCAGACGATACCACCCTAATGGCAGAAAGCGAAGAGGATCTAAAGAGCCTCTTGTTGAGGGTGAAAGAGGAGAGTGCAAAAGCTGGTTTGAAACTCAACATTAAAAAAACGAAGATCATGGCATCTGGCCCCATCACTTCCTGGCATATAGAAGGGGAGGAAATGGAAGCAGTGACAGACTTTACTTTCTTGGGCTCCAAGATCACCGCAGACGGTGACTGTAGCCATGAAATTAAAAGACGCTTGCTCCTTGGGAGGAAAGCTATGGCAAACCTAGACAGCATAGTAAGAAGCAGAGACATCACCTTGCCGACAAAGGTCCGTCTAATCAAAGCTATGGTTTCCCAGTAGCAACGTATGGCTGTGAGAGCTGGACTATAAGGAAGGCTGAGCGCCGAAGAATTGATGCCTTCGAACTGTGGTGCTGGAGAAGACTCTTACGAGTCCCCTGGACTGCAAGGAGGTCAAATCAGTCCATCCTAAAGGAAATCAGCCCTGAGTGCTCATTGGAAGGACAGATAATGAAGCTGAAGCTCCAATATTTTGGCCACCTAATGCGAAGAGAAAACTCCCTGGAAAAGACCCTGATGCTGGGAAAGACTGAAGGCAAAAGGAGAAGGGGACGGCAGAGGATGAGATGGCTAGGTAGCATCACGGATGCAATGAATATGGACTTGAGCACGCTCCGGGAGGGAGTGCAGGACAGGAAGGCCTGGCGTGCTGTGGTCCACGGGGTCACGAAGAGTCGGACACGACTGAACAAAATAATGATAGAGAATTCATATTATCTACATTAACGCAGCGAGCATCCTTCCTCCTTGCGGCCACCACGCAGCAGGAGATATACAACCGAGGCCTCACTTTTTCTTTTCTAAAGGATACTCCAGTCCTGTCAGCCTCTTCGGGCGCTTCTGCCTGAGGGGGGCGGACATGCTTCCCGCCCTTTCTTGGGCCTCAGCCGAGAGAGGGAGAGGGGGAGGGGGCGGGGGCGGGGGAGGGGTGTTGTCTAGCGGCCTTCGCCGCGCAGCACGCATGCGCGAAAGGGGGCGCCGCTGGGGGCTGCAAGAGCCGCAGCTGTTTCCGAGCGGAAGGGCGACGCGGGGTTTTTCGCTTCGCGGGCTTCCCTCGGGTTCTGCTTTCCGCGTCCGGGTCGCCGCTCCACTTCGCCTGAGGCGACGCGGTGAGCTCCGGTGGGGGCGATGAAACACGGTCTCCAGGTCGCCGAAAGGGGAAAGGGGGTGGGGGAGAGATGGAGGCGCCTGCCACGGAAGAAACAACAAGGCGTGTCAGGGGAACGTGTGAATGCGGGCCGGGGATGGCGTGTTTTGAGGGCAAGGCTTCCATTTGTGTCAGGAGGAGGGTGTGGGGAAGGAGCTCCGGGCGTCCTTCGGCATCGTTTTGCTCTGAAGCCTGCGAGGCCCGACCCTTGGAGCTGTGTGGAGTCGGAACGCATGAGAGCGCCCGCTCCCTCCCCCTGAGCAGGTGCAGAGTGCTTTTCCCTGCGCTGTGTGATTGGAATCTGCCTGGAGTGCCGTTTTTCTTAGCGGAAAGGCAGGGTACAAATCAAATACATAACTAGGGAGACGGTTTCCAAGGGGGTAGGCGTGTACAGTCCGTTGCAGCAAAATCCATAAAGGAGTCTGGTGGGATCCATCTGATGAAATGGACTCTGGACCATGAAAGTGTATCCTGCTACGATAAATGCCTTCTTCCAAGGTTACCACAAGATTCTCTATTGTTTGCACTAGACAGAGTTTCTTGTATTCATCCCCCCAGGGATGCTAGAGACCTAGCATTGTTTTTCCCTAGCTAATCCCAGAAGAGTATGCATCTAGTAGAACCATCTTGGGCTGGGTTCTTTTATTGCTTCAGTTTCTATTTTCTGTACCTTTGAAACTAATACCTTGTTTTAAAACTGTTATAAGCTGCCCCAAGCACTGTGTATTCAGTATCAGTGCCTGATAGTGCATTCCTCAGAAGTAAATGTTGTGTTTAATAGAACTTTCTCCCAGGTGTGTATAGGATTTCAGCCTTAGGACGCAATGCTATGCGTGTTTGGACAGATAAAAGTCCCACAACTGCCCACTACAAGAAGGTCCTGCTGTGTTTAGTGGGAATTACTCCTTTAGTAAATGCATTTAGGGGGTTGGACTCGATGGCCTTGTAGGCCCCTTCCAACCCTACTATTCTATGATTCTATGATTGTAGCATTAATACCATAATAATAAATGTGTTGGGTTTAAGGTGCCACCAGGCATTCTATTTTTTTGTTTTTATTTGTTATTTATTTGTTGTTTGTTTATTTTATTTACAATATTTATCTACCATGCCACATCAAAAGCTTTCATAGTGGTGAACAGCAAAGATAAAAGAAACAAAGATAACAGAAAAGATAAAACAGCAAAGATAAAAAAAACCCTCTTAGATGAGAGAAGGGGATTCTTGCAAAGGGAGTGGGGATATGAATGAACCAGGGCTTTCAGGGTGGGGTTAGTGTGTTGAGCTGTACTTCTAGTAGATGGGGGCATTGTTAGCAGTAAGTCATCAGTATGGTTTTTTGGGGAACTCTTTTCTCAGGTTGTCAAGCACTTTTTTCATTTCATTTAAGTTTCCTATAGGGGGTAGGATGTTGATGCTTCTTGATCCTCCGTGCATGTTTACTTGAAAGGTGTCCCATAGAATTCCAGAAGTTTTACTTCCAAGTAAGTATGCAGAGGATTACAGTGGTAACTTCTTTCTCTTAGGACTGGAAATCCTAACAAGTGGTGACTTAGCTTTTGTAGTAGAGATTAGGGCAGTGTTTTTCAAACTCTTTATACCTGAGGCACAGTTGGGGGTGGTGGTTATGGGCTGAAAGTAGATAAACTCAGAAATATATATTTCCTCTGTAGAACAACAGGCAGACATCTTCCGTGCAACCACAGGATAGCCCAGTTAATATAGCCTCCTGTATACCATCCTTTGCCCAGTCAGTCAAGGGCTCAGGAAGGGGACTGTGGAGTGATGATGCTTCTGGGATTCCCCCATGCTCGTCAGCGGTAGCACAAGCTGCATCAAAGAATTTTGGTGTAAACTTATTCCTTCTTTCAAGGTAACGTCACTGTCTATATTTTGTTTGAAAGAAGGGGGGTCAGTGCTGCATGGACTCTCCCACCTCTGAGATGCAGAGTAATAGATGCATCAAATATGGTGGGTTTATTTTTCAAGGCACTTCTGCTCCTGTCATGGCTTAGATTGGAAATTCCTGGACTGGTATGGTCAGATGCAGAGGAGGACAAGTCTCAGAATGTTCTGTTCACTAGTTTATCTGATTCATCCATCTTTCTTCAGAAAGGGATTCTGTGGGTAGGTAACATTAAATATAATGTTAGATAATTAAATATAATCATTAAATATAATGATAGAAATATACTTATAACATAAAATTGAATCTTGGCACATCCTGTTTCTCATGCAGGGGGTAGAAAGGTGATCACAACCCCCCAAATAAATCCCTTTTCCTTTGTATTTGGCTACCCTACCATTGGAAAACCTGAGTTGCTGCCTTAGGTCCTCATTTGGTACGCTTGGGAAAAACACACAGGAGTTTTGCCACCTCTTCTCTCCCTTAACAGATAGATGCTCATCTTCACCAACCCCCTCCTAGTGGAGAATGCAGCCCAAGAAAAATCTGGACTCAGCTGACACCCATGGATAGGCACCCTGGCGCCATCCAGATGTTTTGGAGGGCACAAGGTTGCCTAGTACTGCCTTTAGCCATAGGGAGATGCTACCTATTCTAGCTAAACCAGTACATAATTTTCCTTTTTTATTTTCTAGTATTTATTTGTTAAATCATGCATATCTCACCTTTCTGTTCCAAAATGGAACGCTCAAGACAGTTCATAATATTCCTAAACCAATAATTAATTGAACAATAATAATAAATCCAAAAAAGTATTGAACAACAATAATAAAACAGACCAATGTTGTCACATTCAGAGTGCACTCTTAAATAGCACATCTAAACGAAACAACATTTTTAACAGCAGCCTAAAGGCATAGAGGGGTGTTGCTAGCCAGACTTTGCATGGTATGGAGTTCCATAACTTCAGTTCCACCACTGAGAATGTTCTGTCCCTCATGCACCTCTGTCCACGAAGACAAAGGTGTATGGCAGATTTATGTAGGAGGAGGCAGACCATTCAGATAGTTTTGTGGAGTTAGAATGAAAAGTACATTGGGAATAACACTAAAATGAATTCTCAGGATATAATGTCATTCATTCTTGAATTTTCTCAGTTACATGTTTGCTAATGATGCTGTTTGCTCAATTGACAGTGTTTTGCATCCTTAAATAAACAGAGATGTCTGTTATCTCTCCTATCCCAGGCTAAGCTAGGCTAGGAGCTGTTCCCTTTGTATTAGGTGTCACAAATGTCTTGTGTACAGGCTTCTTGAAAAACAAGTTTATTTCTCACAGAAGACTAATCACTATACTGTCAGGCCCATTTGTACTTCAATAAACGGAAAGGTTGAACAGTTCTTGGAGAGCACAACTCAAAAAATTCTTACACACACACACACGAGCACACCCTCACTCTGTATTCATCCATGTAAACTGAGAAAAATGTAAGTGCCTTATGATTTCTTTTCAGCTGAGAAAACAGCTGAGTTGTCCTGAGCGATAGATTTTAATCTCTGATCTGCTGTCCCTTCTGCTGACCTTGTTAAATCTCTCTTTGACTTCCCTTCCTTAAGCTGCAGGCTCCTGCGCAGACCAGTGCTTACACCCAACATAAACAGCATGTGAGCTGGGGATAGATAAGCACCAGCTCCACTTATGCCTCTGGCTGAGTGACTTGTCAAAGAATCCCTCAGTGTCATGCATAGTTATGCTTGGTTGGCTGAGTGGTGATACCATTAGCAGCATCTGTCAGTCTGTTGACCTTGGCTTAGTGTAGGGGAAGCTCCTGGTGGGTCAGCCATCTGAGACTTTTTATCAGACCTGTTGCTGCTGAGCAAGTACCTTTGTGATGTCTTCTTCTGAAGATTGTCACAAATGTAACAAGAGGAATATATAAAGTAATTGGTTAATACATTTGGAGATCTTATTAGAACCTATCTGGCTACCTTTCAGGTGCTAATATTGTAATTATACCTAAGATTGCACTCTTTTCCTTGCTTCTTTTTCCCTTTGCAGCCCCCTACCACTCCAGTTCCCATCCACATGACCCTCTTCCTTTGTTTTTACGTATAAGTGTCTCCTTAAGACTCATCTCTTCACCCTGACCTTTCTTCATGAAGCCTCATTTCCTTTCCTCCCCTTTCTTTTCGTCCCTAATGTGTCTTGTCTTTTTTCCCTTTAGATTGTATTCCTTTGGTCAGGGCCTATGTTATTTTTAATTCTTGTACAGCATTTTGTAATGTTAGGCATAAGTTTGCATATTAGAAGAACTTGATACACAATAATTGTAATATTGCATTCTATAGCACTTGTGCAAAATGCTTCACCATCCTTATATTTCATATCTGTAGTGTAGGTGGTAGTTTTTCCCCTCTTCACCGTGGGCAGGCTGAGGTTGAGAGCTACTGATTGATTTGCTGGCTGCTCTGGGATTTGAACCACAGTACCTATTTGCTCAAAAGCGGGAAGCTGTGCAAAATCTGCACAAAGTTGCATTTTGTAATCACATCCAGTATAACTTGTGACAGATAACTGAGGGCTGAAGGCTGAATGTCCTCTGTATGTATCAGCCCTGCTTCTTATTTGTGTAGTAGTGTGTATGGTTTGTTTCTTCATCCCAACAGTCCTAAGTGCAACTAAAAACCATCACAGCACCTACTAGAGCAGGGATGCAGAACCTCAGGCCTGGCAACCAAATCCAAGGTTCCCAGTCTGGCTTTCTGGGGTTTCTCAGATGGCTACATCCCCTTTCCACTGACCAGCAATTATCAGGTGGTTTCCCGACTTTTGTGCAGTTTTCCCCCCATTCTAAAAGGTTGAAATGCCTCTCCTAAGGCTTAGCTACTGCCAGTAAGAACTTTACATTAAATTATGCTGGTGTGTTTGATATTTTGGTCCCGTTCCTTTTACCTGCCACTGGAATGCGACCCCTGAGAGCTTCTCCAAAATGGAATTTGGCTCTTGGGATGAGCAAGGTTCGGCACCCCTGTACTAGAGCCTAGTTTGAATTTCTGCAACCTTCTTGCACAATCCATTTTAACACTATGACTAAATGTAGACTCCATGACTTCAACATCAGCCACTTCCCACTTCTTGCTTCAACATCAGCCAGCTTCCTCTCCAGCCCTACCACTGGTTTTGTTTACCATCTAGCCTGAGGAAGAGTTTTGGAGAACCTGAAAGATTGCACAACATTTTGTGACCTTCAAAGTGGCCTAGTAAAGATATTGCCCTAATAATTTATTTTGGAACGTTTATTATGGCCATCATGGCTACTTTTACTTTTGGTGTAATTTCTCAGAGCAAGTGTTGAAAGTATGGTATAAAAGGCTATTCTACTCTGATCTTGCCCTGAGGGGCAAGGAGAAGATATTAGCTTAGGAGGATGGGTTATGTTTTCAAAGCAAACAAGGCAGGTGTCCATTATCCAGTGACGCTTGGTGTCAGTATTTTTACCTTGCTCTTCTGGTTCGTTGACATCATGAAAACAAGGAGGAAACTGTGAAATATAGTATATTTCACAGAGTTGGGAAGATGCTTTTAAAGCATTTTATTTCCCATAAAAGTCTCCAGTTTTATTTTTTTTATTTTTTTCCTTTCTTGTAAGTAAATGTTGTTCTTTTCATTCTGCAGAGCACTCAGGTCAAGGCTGGAATAACTACAAAGTTTTGGATTGCTGATCTGTCCTGTGGTGAATGTGACATTGGCCAACAGCTCCTTAATGATGAGGAATAGCTGAGTACCTTCTGATTGTCCTGTGAGTCCCATGTTTAGGTGAGGGGAGGAGAAGGAGGGTTTTCCACAGTAGCATTCCCCATCTTCTATGGGATCTTTAATCCTTACTTCCTTTTAACTGGACAAAAAGGTGACTAAATGGAAAAAGGGCTTTGCTTCCCTTCATCCATCCCTCTGTTTTAAAGAAAAGAACTGTCAGCATCCAAATCCAGTAGATAATAAAGATGCATCAGCCTTGCCCTATTGCTCCTCCTTTGACAGGTTATTAATGCTTGTGTTGCATCGTATGCTTGTTGCTTACAGAAGGAAGAAACTGAAATATGGATGGCTAGAAGAGAATCTTCAGAAATCTCAGTGTGTTTGTGGCTTAGAATCCTAGTTTCTATTCTGGTGCCTGAGCTGCTAAGTTTACATTGTGTGTTAACAGATATAATTAAGCTCCACCTTTATGGAAGGTGCATTTGGATACCACTTAATCTGGTGCACTGTTATAAGGACACCTGGCCATTTGTTGGGCAAAAGAATGGCATGGTTGTAATTCAAAACACTTACCCTACAGTTTGAATATTATGCTAACTGTAGCAAGAGTTGGGCAGTGAAGCATATTACCAGGGGAATTTGTGAAATCAAGGAAGACTATATAAGTGCTTGCCAGGAATAGGTTTCATTGCGCTCCCCTCTCTATGTTGGACTACATAATTAATGGCATTCCTTCTGGCTCTGAAGTCTACAAGCTAGCTTAATTGTGGAACATGATTATGTAACCGCTTAAGATGTAATTGGGATTCTTTTTATCACTGCTTATACCAGCCTTCCCCAACTTGATGTCCTCCAGGTGCTTGTGTATGAGGCTGTGATCTTCTGCATGCTTCCTTAGGAACCGCAAGTCTCAAGTGAGAAGGGAAACAGCTGATAGAACCATAGCGTTGGAAGGGGCCTACAAGAACATTGAGTCCAACCCCCTGCTCAATGCAGGAAGGAAGCCTGATTCCCAGGCGGTCTCCCATCCAAGTACTAACCAGGGTTGACCATGCTTAGCTGTGTTGGACTACAACTCCCATGGCTGGCTGGGGGATGCTTGGAGTTGTAGTCCAACACAGCTGGAGGGCACAAGATTGGGGAAGGCTGGCTTACACAGTTTAACTGTAATAAAACAAATGTGGAGTTTGCCCTCATCTGCATTTATAACGAGCAAATAATTTTCTTTAAGGATGAAATATTATGAAGCTAATGTATAGTTCGTGGAGCTACAGTTTTGGCCTTTGATTTATTTGTACTTCCTGTTTGGTCTGAGATGGAAGAAGATTTGGTAAGTACAGAGCTATTTAGCATAATTTCTCTATAATATTTTCTGTAAAACTTGTTTCCCAAAACTTGCTGTTCACATTGAGAATAATTCTCATGTGGATTAGCTTGTTATTTCAGAACTGCTGCTTGGGCAAATCCTTAAATCGAACTAAAAACTCATGGCATTTTATCTCCTAAATTGCTGAAATCCTTTGGAAAACTGTACCTATATAAAACCTTGTTCTTGTGTTCGGTGTATGATAATGTTTTGAATAAATAAATATAATGGTTTAGTATGCTTTTAGCTGTTTAAATTATTTATTGCTTTATACTGTTTAAATTGATTTTATCTGTACACCGCCCTGAAATCTTAATGATATAGGGCGGGATACAAATGTTTTAAATAAAACAAATAATAAATAAATGATCAAGCTTGAGATAGTTGCAGCCTGCAGGCACAATCCTACCCACAGACAATTTTCTAGGGTTAAGCCAAGAAAAAAGTGGTGAAAGGAAGTAGGCCCTCAGCATGAATGGTTGTTGGGTGGGATGGGGAAAAAATGTGTTCCTGTTGTCATGCCAAGTGGGCTGATTCCCTGCTTTGTTGTGCTGTGCCTATTTAATTGTCATAATACAGTGTGACAAAACAGGGTGGGTTAGCCTTGTTGGATGCACGGCCTCCCCACCACCCTTCACCCAATTCAGAGCAAAGTGATTGGCCCTCAGTGATGATATCATATAGCTAAATCAGATTGGCTGTATGATGCCAGAGTATCACCACTTTCAGATCATGACAGTTCATTCAATGAAGGAGCAAGAAGCTTTAAAAAGAGAAAAGAGGGGAGGAAGCACCAGAGCAGAAGATCAGGGCTGGGGGGGAAATGCAAATTGGCACAGGAAAGAGCTTGGGACAACAGCAGAAATTCAGCACAGCCCCAGTACCACTGTCACAACCTGTGTGGAAGTGTACTATGCCACCAAGTGCCCTGGCCTTTAGCTTGCTTTCCTCTTCCTCGTGCACTTCCAGCTACCTAACAATTTGCCCCCAGTTGTGTATGCTGCCCCTAGGCCTGCTAGAATTATGAGACCTCCAGGGTGAAAGGAATGGGCAGGCAGGTGGAGTAGCCATGGGGAGTCTTTAGATACAGTGTAACTGCACGCTCTCCAGTGGATATGCAGACAGATGAATGGCTGATCTTCATAGGATGAAGGGAGAGTTCTCTTCTTGATTAATTTGAGGCTCTGTCACTGTAATCAGTCCTTTGTGTTGAGAAGAAGGTCCTTTGCTCGTACTTCGCGTAGCCTGGCCCACATCTTGGGCAATTCATATTCTAGCAAAACATTTGTAAAGAAAAGTCTCAATTGCTTTGTTTAAAATTAAAAGGCAGCTGAGTAGCACAGAGAAGCGTGGTGTTTTTCTTCAATCACGGAGTTGTCTTTATTCAGGTTCCATTATTCTGTTTGGATCTGGTGCGTCTGAAGTCTACATGCTCAAATACAAAACTTGAAACAGCATATTGAATTTTCACTAAATGTTATAATACAAGACAGCATGTTTTGCAACCTTTGGGCATCAGCAAACTGCATGCAAATAAACATTTTAAAATTGTAAGAGACAAACTGACAGGTGGCTGAGGCCCCGGGGTATGCTGGGGTATATTTATAGTACCAGCTGTTTACAAATTTCTTAATGGATTAAAACAAAAGTTCTCTTTGCTTTAAACAAAGTGACCCCAGCAAATCCAGCAGGGAAAACTTTAAATGTTGGATCAAAATGATGGTGTTGCTTGGTATTGAGAATTCAGAAACCTTTCTGAATTGCGTCAAGCCTGACATCTTTAAATGTTTTGTCGTTTTAATAGCATGCTTTGTATTCTACAGCAAAAGCACTTAACATTGACTTGCTGTGATCTGCGTACAGAAATAGGGGTGGGGTAAGGGCAGAAATAATTGCAGCAGCCTGCCTGTTCACTTGCACAGTCTTGGTGCCCTTCCCCAATGATATACTGTCACTGTGAAAGGCTTCAATCAAGGGGGAGGTACACTGACACAATTCATGGGATTCCCCTGGTTTCATTTCATTGGAGAACCAATAGGGTTTGTACAGGGCTTTTGATCTGTCTCCCATCACTCTGTGACAACAGTAAACCTCAGCAGTGAGCACACAGCATTCTTCTCTGCTTATTGTTCTCTGGACTGGGACATTCAGTGTTTCATGCGTGAAATTGGGGAGGCAGTGTTTAGAACTGAACTACTGCTTAGATAAACAATTTCACTAAATATTTTGTTGACCCACAGACTATTCCAATTTGGCAGAACAAACCATGTGGTTCATCACGCAGCTTTGTGAGAAGAATCGGGACAAATCTTCCTTTAAAACCATGTGCTAGGGCATGCTTTCAGGTAAAATGCTGTATTTCAGACGTTCGGTACACCTGTGGTAAAGACAGCTTTAAATGGGAAGTACTGCTGTTTAGCCTTGCTTTTCAGTTAGTATAGATTGCTTTTTATTGATAAAGGGCCAAATATGTTGGGAATCTGTGTAAAAAGTTAACACTCGCTATCCAACAGTGGTTTAATGTTTTTTGGCCACTTTCAATCTCTTTTCTGAAGGCTTTATTCTGTAGTGAAATATGTTTATCTCATTACTTTCAGAACTAGTTAGGTAGAAGGCTGTTGTCGGAAGTGCAGCAAATATACTAAATACAAGCAAGCTCTCGTTACTGCCGTTTAGATTATGCTATTTCTTGTTACCTGCTATGTAACTGTATACCTTACAGCCCAATCCTATACATGTTTCCTCAAAAATAAATCTAATTGAGTTCAGTGGAACTTACTCCCTGGTAAGGGTTTCTTAGGAAACCAGGTGCAGTTCCAAAGACAAATTTTAAACCCCAACAGACCCGCCATTAACGTTAAAGCTTATAATCTTAAAAGGTTGCAGTGGAAAAATATGTGCATTGCCTGGACGCTGCTGTAATCCAAATGCTGGATTAGGAGGTCCTTGGCCTGACAAGCAAGGTAATGCTCATATACTAATATTGGTGGTTTAGTTTTAGTTTGTTTACATGCCACTTTTCCATTGTGGATCCCATGCCCAAACTGGCTCACAATAAACATAAAGTATCAAAATACAACACCTAATATTGGCGTTGGTGCGAAAATTATGCAAGACCAGAAAGCAAACAGCAGCATTCTCATTATTTTGAAAACTGGTAATAAGATTTTTAAGGGGCCAGTTTGTAACTTTTAGCTATAGGAGTTTTGCTATACTGGAACCTGTTGGTCACCCCAGGTATCAGAAGTATCAGCTGCTGTGAATGGCCTGGCCTTCTCAGAATTGGGGGCCAAGAATCTATGCCTTTCCTGTAGGCAAGCCATGGAGCTTCATCTGGGACACCTCATTTCAAAGTCAATACACAATGCTCTGTTGATGCATGAAGCTGCTGAACCACATCAAGAGATGATACTAATCTGCACTACTAACCAAACTTTATCCCTAGTAGTAGCAGCCTGATCTGTAGCATTGGTGTTGACCTCTACAGAAATGAGTGTTTACTTTAGCGCTACTATGGTTTCAGGATTCTCCTATCTGCACAATGCTTGCATAACACTGGGCTTGGAGAGGGACTTGCACTGTGCCAATTTCTCCAGCTGCTGAGAGGTTTTCAGGAAGCAAAGAATGTTTCCATGTTGCAGTAAATCCTTGCCTTGCCTTCCTCTAACCATTTGCTCCGTGGTAGGCAGCTTCAGTGGTCATGGGTTACAGTACAGTCTCTTTTCCAATTCTTGTTCAAGACACAGATGCTGGGAGGATTGGATCTAAAGGATGTAAACATCTCCATTGCTCAACCTCTAGTGTATGTTGCCATTTGCATTTGGCTAAAGTTTGCCTAGTTCAGGAGTGGGCAACCTGTGGCCCTCCAGTTGTCATTGGAGTACCACTGCCATCATTCTTGACCATTGGTCATGCTAGATGTTGCTTATGGCAGTCGGAGTCCCACAAATCTGGAAGGCCAAAAATTTCCCACCCCTGCTCCTAGTTCACAAGTATCTGTAATCCCATGTAGCATCTCAGGAGAACTACCTGCAAGCCCTATCCAGCATGTTTATGCAAATTAGCTATAGTCTCTAAATCAGCCTTCCCCAACCTGGTGCCCTCCAGATGTGTTGGATTACAACTCCCAGTATCCCTCAGTCAGTATGGATGCTGGGAGTTGTAGTCCCACACATCTAGAGGGCACCTTTGGGGAAGGCTGCTTTCAATTATCTTCAGCATGACTGCCAATGCTAAGGAAGTTGTCCACATGTGACTCCCTCCACAAGCAAACTCAGTGCTACCACCCCAACAAAAGTGGAATCAAAACAGAGCCACTGAGAAACTAGGGGCACGCTCAGGGAACTCCAAACTTTGCAGATGTACAAAAAAACTTTTTAAAAAACAAAAGGGAGCAACCTTCTCTCCCCCTGCCGACCAATGAGGACTGACCATACTCAGTGGACACCAGGAGCGAGGGGAGGTCGAATGTCCGTTGGAAAAAAAAAATGTTGCAGGTTCCACTTGCCTCCTAAATTCACTGGGAGTTAAGTTTTTAAGGCGAAGGTCAACCACAGATCTGATACTGAATTTTTAATAGAACCACATAATTATGCTAATTGTGTTCTCTTTCTGTCCTCCAGGCACTACCAAATGTTTCAGATCTCTATTTAAATGACACACCCCCTGTCCCCACTCTGGCAGATGTTGCATGGATAGCTTCAGATGATGAAGAAACATATGCTAGAGTCAGGTACTTCTTTTCTCTTTTTTCCTTTCATGCCAGTTGACTTCCATTCTTGGTAAGTCCCAGTACAACAATTCGGTACTTGCTAAAGATGAGACAGTCTTGAGCTGGTTTCCTATCTTCATTTCTTTCTTTTTTAATAATAGGTCTTTCTTAGGTGAGAAATTTCAGTGAGAAATTTCAGGTTTGCGGAGGATTCCGTGCCCCACACACAAGACATCAAGGCTCAAAGGCCTACTCTTAGATATATTCAAGATTAAATTGTAAAAGAAAGGAGTATATATTAAAAGCAATTGTTTTTAATATATTAAAAGTTGTTTTTAATATATCATAGTAACTCTAGGTTACAAGGTGCTCTGCATTAAGGAATAATCCTGCATAGTTAGAAACACTGAGTAGTGCCCAAGTAACAGGACAGTGAAAATGAACAGAGACTGACTCTTACACAATAAGCTAGAGGGAGCTGTTGGAGTGAGAGAGAATCTCAGATGAAGAGTGGAGCTACTCCCTGTCCCCTTTCAGGCACAGAGGGACTATTTATGGCATTCACAGGACATGGTAGCATAGGTATTGTAAGGGTAAGACGGCGGCAAGCAAGGAAAGGGGGATAAAGGCTACTTCACTCCTGATGACGCAGTTGTGAACTGTCTTCAATTATTACCTTGTGAACTGAACTGAAATACTATTTTAAGGTGATATGGAAGCTCTGTAGGTGGTGCCTTAATGACTTGCAGTCATCATTTGCAGTAAAGTTATCTTGGGAAAGGGATGTGTTAAACAATGCTTGCTTATGGATTCAGCTGGGTGTGCAGTGATGAATTTTTGAGTTGCAGAAAAGGAAAGAAGAGATTAATGGGCAGCCAAAACTGGGATCCTGTAGCAATGAGAGAAGTAGTAATGACAGCTAGCAAGCATGGTCTGGTACAATGAATGTGGCGCTACTTTTTACTCTCTGGGGTCATTAATCGGAATTTCTGGGTCCTTGACTTCTAGAACAGACACTCGTCCACTAAAGCACAAGTGGAAACCCACCCCGCTGTTTGTTATTCAGCGGAATGCCTCTGTCCCAAATCTGAGAAAGCAAGAAGAGAAGTTGTTGGCTTTGAAGAAACCAGGTTTACCTGCTTTGAGCCGAACTACAGAACTCCAGGAAGAGTTGAGTCACCTGCGGAGTCAGATTGCTAAGATTGTAGCTGTGGATCCAAGTAAGAACCCAGCGTCCAAATATTGTGAGGCAACATCCTAAAATATGTATTAATATCTGCAAGTGTAGTTATAGCAGACAAGCAAGTAACTTGAAAATTATATTTCTGCTTTTGCAAGCAGAAGTGGTGGAGAAGAGGTTGGGATAAAATTAATTTCAATTTGTGGAGAAGGTCTGATGCACCCGTTCTGTCCTACTTTCCTGCTCATTGGACTTTTGAGTCTGAGCATTTGGTAGCAACTTTGGACCTCTTCTTAAGGATTAGCTTGGGAAGTACAACAGATTTGCTGTCCTTGTGAAGATGGCAACAGGAGCTTATACAATCCATATAGATCCAGGGTATGCAACTTTTTTGGCCCTAAAGGCTGCATGCACTCTCTCTTTCCCTGCTGCAGGTTGGAGGTGGAAGCAGTGATGTCAGCTGCTGTGTGGCTGCCGAGGGGAGGAGGAGGCTTTAGCTTCCTCCTCCTCCTGACCGGTTTCACTGCTTTTTCATTACTGGCTGCTGTGGGGAGAAGGAGGATTTAGCCTCTTCCCCTCCTGGCAACCCCAGTGGGCATTGCTGCTTCTGGGTTTCCATGGGGAGGAAAAGGCTTTAGCTTCCTCCTCTTCCCAACATACTGGCTGGCGTTGCTGCTCTTGTGCTGCCACTAGAGGTGCAGAAGCAGGAGTAGCAGCTGCTGCACTGTGGCCAAGGGGAGGAGGTGCCTTTAGCCTCCTGATCCAGCGACCCTGGTTGGCATCACCACTTCTGCGCCTCTCTTGCACCAGCAATGCCGATTGGCGAGGGGAACACGAGGGCTGCACAACATGTCTGGGGGCTGCATGTTGTGTACCCTTGATATAGATGATCCCTTATTGACTTAGATGGCTTATCTTTTTGAATAGACTTTACTGGGTGCATTCTTTGGGGAAGAATATGCCCAATGCTGAATATCTTTGGTTGCAAAAGTAGTACAGGTCATCTAGTCCTCCAACTTGTCCTGCTAGTTAAATTGTGTCGAAAAGGGCTGTTTTACTTCTCCTCCACCTCCCTTCATATTTTGGAGTCGCTGATGTAACTTTATAAACCATCTCCTGCCACTTAATCCTACTAAGGTATTTAGAACATAAAGAGTCACGCTTGATCAGACTAAGGGTCCATCTAGTCTAGCATTCTTTTCACACAGCGGCCAACCAGCTGCCCACAAGAAACCCACAATGAGAATATGAGTGCAACAGCACACACACACCCCGCCCATGTTCCCCAGCAACTGGTGTACATAAGCATACTGTCTCAGATACTGGAGGTAGCATAGACCTATCAGGACCAGTAGCCATTGAGAATTTGTCCAATCCCCTTTTAAAGCCAACCAAATTTGTGGGCTTCAAATTGGTGTGACCACCATCTAGACTACACAATTCAGTGTGACCATCTAGTAAATTGTGCAACTAGGACTGGTCTAGTTAATGTCATATGTGTAAGTAAGTTCAGAGTAAAATGGGAACACTTTTCCTATAGTCTCTAGCCTCTCCTGGGAGTCGCTGAAATGTCCAGGCATGATGATGCTTTTACAGGATCCTCGGGAGGGGCTGCAGCAGAAGCCTTGTATTTAACAACTTACCTGGTTGCCAAAGGCAACAAGGAACTGTATGCAAGGAAACAAGTGGCAGAGGAGGAACAGATTGCTCACTCTCTCCTCCACCAACCCACTTGGTTTCCATGCTGGCCACAGAGAAGTTTTTTCTTCCTCTGTGGTCAGTGTGGAAATGCAAGCTGCTGTCCTCTTAGCAAGCTAGTAAAACATTTTGCAGGCGAGTAATTTTCGTAGCCTTATTTGCAAGGCTGGGCTACAGTATCATGGTGGCCTGTGCTAGCACTAACCATGCTCTGTTGCCCTATTAAGATTTCAAATGTACAGTGAAATCATGGTTTAGCTTACCAAATGAAGATTTGCATAAAGGACATGCACAACCTGCTTGCCCTCTTCCAACAGAGAAATGGGGAAGCTCTTAAATATGGTTTGCTCAGTGCTGATGTAACAGTTAACCATGGTTAATGCAAACCATTTTCACAGTCTCACATTCTGGTTTGGTGACCAATCCTTGACCATGGGCTTGCTATCCAGACATGCCACTTATATTTGGTTTTCCTGACCCATGGTTAATTGTTACGCCTGAATAGGGCTTGTGTGTTCGCTAGTCCAAGTGTAAAACCACGAGTAGCAACAGAGACCCCCATGGTTAGAATAGGTAACATGCCAATGGATTATAGTTTAGCAGATGAATTTTAAAAGGGCTCTAAAAACTTAGTATAGCTTAAAAGGTGAACATTTATTTTTGCTACCTAATACTAAATATATATCTAGGGTCACCACCTGGGTGGATGTTGACACTGGGAGCAACATGTTTTTCTACATCACATAGCTTTGGAATTTATCCTTAGCAGCAACATGTGCCTTAGGCCCTATGCTAATTTATTTTTATATATTCCAAAATAGCTAGTTCATTTTTACAATTGGATTTTCCCTTAAGGCAGGACTTTGTGGAATATGTGACAGCTTCTATTGGCCTTCACCAAGTAATATAAATATACCTGTTTAATATACCTGATCACAGTAAGTGGCTTTTAATGGACAGTAAAATTCAAAAACCATCATTTGTATAAAGAGGTTAAATTGACACATCCATTCAAGATATTAAGATATTGCAGGTACGTGAAGCAACAATTACTATTTCATTAGCCCTGGTTATAACGGTGTGAGGCACACATTCTTTACCCTTGTACTGTAACATCTATAAATACAGCGATCCACATATGAGCCATCATGTCCATTAAGATGAGCAGAGGTGACTCTACTTAGGACCAGTTTGGAAAGTCAGTTTGACTTTGTGCCAGTCACAGACTCAGCCCAAACTACCTCAAAGGGTTGTTGTTGTGAGTATAAAATGGAGAGGAGGAGGATCATGTGCGCCACCTTGGGTTCCTTAAGGAGGAAAACAGGTGGGATAGAAATGTAATAAATAAATTAATTTAACTAGGCTAAAATACAGGCATTCCTAGTTCCAGAAATGGACCCCTTTGGTTCTTGTGCAGAGGACAGGGTTGGTTCTGACTGAAAAAGGAAGACCGGGGTCTTAACACCAGGAGTGGCTTCCTAAGTCTCCATGGGCCAATTCCCATCCCATCTATTGAATAAAGGGAATGGTACCTTGCTTCTTCTAAGGACCTTGTGAAAATCCAGCTCATTTTTTGAGGTGGCAAGATTGGAACCATAGACTTCTAAACATATGGGAATATTGCCATGTAGGAGATGATGGTGGCAATGAGCGGATGTGGGATGCAAAGCTGCTAGGCCCCTTCTACTGCATTCTGAGAGGCATCTAAGTAAGGACTGTGGGGAGGAGGGCCTATGAAGTCTTTTCATGGGGAGATTTGTCTAAGGCGTAGGCTTGCATGTGTTCTATTGCACAGCGTAAAACCTGTAGTTTGGCACTAGGTTTATGTCTGCGTCTATTGTTCTCTTTTTCAGCTTCCTCTTCATTAACGCCAGATTTATTATCTCCAGGAAGTTCAAATGTCTCTTCTCCCTTACCTTGTTTTGGATCCTCATTCCAATCTACAACTTCCTTTGTCATTAGTGATATCACAGAGGAGGAGGCAGAATTAGAAAGCCCAGAGCTTCCATCTGTTTCCATGCTTTGTTCTGCAACCTCTGAATGTTGTAAAGCAGACCCAAAGGATTCCGACGACGAAGATTCGGTGTCTCTGTCAAAGGCCAGCAGTTTTGCAGATATGATGGGCATTCTTAAAGACATTCATAGGATGAAACAGAACAAAGACTTGTAAGTTTTTTGTTTTGTTTTTCTCCTTTCTTTCCATCCCTAAAAGTCTCTTTATTTTCTGATTGGAAGCTTGCAGTTTTGCTTTGTGTAAAATCACGTCTGCTGGTCTCTAGTGCTGTGACTGAGCAGTGCAAAACATGACATGTTTGGAAATCTTTTCTTATGATGAGCTTTATAATTTGATTCAGGCAGCCACGCAAATAAATCCACTAGCCTGCCTATCCATATATACCTGTCATAGACATTTGTGGCCCATAAAAATAATGGTTGTTTCTGGAAAGTTTTGTTGCCTGTTCACCTGGACATGATTCTCAGTGCCCATAGGCAACCAGGCAACTGGCTACTTACAAGCCTGCCTTTGGATGAATGTATTTTAGCCGCTTACCTGTGGCTCTGAAAGTTCTAAACCACTATTCTGCAAATGAACACTGAGATTTTTATAACTTCAGCAGTTAAGACAGGCCAGTGATAAGAAATCTTAACGGTCAGAGATACTGCCTTAGCTCTTGCCGTTTTTCTGCATCTTCCCCTGCTGCCTTCCAAATTTCCCATAATGCACTAACAGAACTGAGTCACCCCACTTAAGTATCATTCTGGGAATGTGTGTAAAGATTTGGGCTTTGATAAGCTCGAAACCACTTCCCAAGTGTTCTGTCAGTTTCTTGGCAGAAAGCCTCACTATTTTATTTAATTTATTATATTTCCATACTGCCCAATAGCCGAAGCTCTCTGGTTCACAACAATTAAAAGCATAAAATACAACATGGTAAGATGGTAACCAAAATACAACCTAGCAGCAATGCAAAGATTTAAAATACAGTAACAAATCTAAAACAACTCATGTACAGTCACGTGAAAAAGAAAGTACACCCTCTTTGAGTTCTGTGGTTTTACGTATCAGGACATAATAAAAATCATCTGGTCCTTAGAAGGTCTTAAAATTAGGTAAATACAACCTCAGATGAACAACGACATACACATATTAGCCATAATGGAGAAGCCATGTGTGAAAAACGTAAGTACACCTTATGATTCAATAGCTTGTAGAACCACCTTTAGCAGCAATAACTTGACGTAATCGTTTTCTGTATGACTGTATCAGTCTCTCACATCGTTGTGGAGGAATTTTGACCCACTCTTCTTTACAACATTGCTTCAGTTCATTGAGGTTTGCGGGCATTTGTTTATGCACAGCTCTCCTGCCACAGCATTTCAATCGGGTTGAGGTCTGGACTTTGACTGGGCCATTGCAACACCTTGATTCTTTTCTTTTTCAGCCATTCTGTTGTAGATTTGCTGGTGTGCTTGGGATCATTGTCTGTTGCATGACCCAATTTCAGCCAAGCTTTAGCTGTCGGTCAGATGGCCTCACATTTGACTCTAGAATACTTTGGTATACGGAGGAGGTCATGGTCGACTCAATGACTGCAAGGCGCCCAGGTCCTGTGGCTGCAAAACAAGCCCAAATCATCACCCCTCCACCACCGTGCTTGACAGTTGGTATGAGATGTTTGTGCTGATATGCTGTGTTTGGTTTTCGCCAAACGTGGCACTGTGCATTATGGCCAAACATCTCCACTTTGGTCTCATCTGTCCAAAGGACATTGTTCCAGAAGTCTTGTGATTTGTTCAGATGCAACTTTGCAAACCTAAGCCATGCTGCCATGTTCTTTTTAGGGAGAAGAGGCTTTCTCCTGGCAACCCTTCCAAACAAACCATACTTGTTCAGTCTTTTTATAATTGTACTGTCATGAACTTTAACAATTAACATGCTAACTGAGGCCTGTAGAGTCTGAGATGTAACTCTTGGATGTTTTGCCATTTCTCTGAGCATTGCACGGTCTGCCCTTGGGGTGAATTTGCTGGGACATCCACTCCTGGGAAGATTGGCAACTGTCTTGAATGTTTTCCACTTGTGAATAATCTTCCTCACTGTAGAATGATGGACTTTAAATTGTTTGGAAATGGCCTTATAACCCTTCCCAGATTGATGGGCAGCAACAATTGCTTCTCTAAGATCATTGCTAAAGTCTTTACTCTTTGGCATTGTGTTAACACACACCTGAATGCTTGAGACCAGCAAACTTCTGAGACTTCGGCTTTTATACAGGTGGTCACACTTGCTGCTGATCAGTTAATCAAGGGCCTGGCCGCTACTTAGCCTCTTCATACCCATGGAAGCAGTAGGGTGTACTTAGTTTTTCACACATGGCTTCTCCATTTTGGCTTTATTCCTGTAAAATAAATAATGACACGATGTAATATGTCATGTGTTGTTGTTCATCTGAGGTTGTATTTACCTAATTTTAAGACCTGCTAAGGACCAGATGATTTTTATTATGTCCTGATAAGTAAAACCATAGAACTCAAAGAGGGTGTACTTTCTTTTTCACATGACTGTATACTATAGTACATATAGGTTAGAGTACTGGACTTTGATTAGAGAGACTTGGAGTCACATGTCTGCTCAGCCATGAAGTTTAGTAGGTGACCTTTGGCTACTCTCTTCCCAGTTTCCCCCCTCCTTCAAATCTACCTAACAGGGTTGTTATGAGGGTAAACTGGGATAACCCCAGTCTTTTTATGCCTGCCTGAGCTCAGTGGAAAAAGGGTGTGATTATTAACAATAATACAATATATAACTTACATTAGTAAGCTGGGAATTCTTGCCAAAGAGTGGAGAAATATTTGCCAGCACTACTTTGGGAGTTTTGGGTTTTTATAGAATGCTAATATGCCCCTTCAGCAACAACAACATTTCTAAGCAGTTTGCACATTAAAATTGGGCAATAATTAAAACATAATTCTAAAGTTTTCACTTCTGTTTCATCCGCACTTTTCTTTGAACATAATATTCCTTGAATCTTGCAGGCTTCATCAGGCAGATGGTATCAAAAAATAGTATTCAATATCCAGAGAAAGAGCTTTTGAAAATGATAATATTCCTTATTAATTTAATGCACAATCCAGTTAGAGCAATTTAATTCTGGTAATAAGCAGTGTGATACCATGGAAACATTGAATTAAAGTGTAAGTTATGTGGTCAGCTTCTGCGTCAGCTGCCCTTCGTTTTTTTTCCTCTCCAGTTTCCTAAGGAACTACATTTTACGCTGAAGGGAGAACAACTTTCTCCTCTGAGTTCTTTTGCTTAAGTTTATTGGCATCTGCAATATGATTCACAAAGCTGAAATGGATCTTTTCTCATACAACATGTATATCTTCTGAATGGCTGATTTTGAGGTTATTTATATATTCCAAATCTACTTTTTAGGAAGAAAAATCTGTTACAAGTAAAAAGGGTGTACTTTCTTGTTGCTCGGCCTGTTGCAAGAATTAGCAGCAATCTCTCTACCTCCATTCACAAGTCAGGCTTGTTTAGCTTCAGCTTTGAATAACTTATGTGAAGTCTGGTAAAACATCCAGTAATAGAGAAATTGTGCTGTTGTAAGCAGTTCTTCTAAATTATCTGCATTGCAGTTATGCACCTACACATGTTGGTCACATTTTGTGCAACATAATAGTGTGTGTGTTTTTCCTGAACATGTTTAACTGCTATTCTTTTGTTAGACTTCATTGGGTTTTACATAAACAATACAATTTTCAAATCTGAAATTTTGCAGAACATATGCAAAGATGCACAAACTCCAGATGTTCTTTCCACATCCATAACTTTATTTACAGATGCATATTTGTGACCATAATTCTTCCAAAGGACAAGCAGTATTTGCCAGATTGTAATAAATTTAGTCACATGTATCTTTTCTTTCATTTGAACGGTACTTGTGTTCACCCCGCAGGCATGGGCAAGTTGTGGCCCTCCAGATGTTTTGGCCTGCAATTCCCATGATCCCTGATCGTTGGCTGTGCTAGTTACGGCTGATAGGACTTGTAGGCCAAATCATCTGGAGGGCCGCAGGTTGCCCACTCCTGATGTAACATAACGGATGTAAATGAGGTAAATGTTGCACTTGATCTTTTTCACTGGAGATGCCAATAATTGAATCTAGGACCTTCTGCATGCAAAGCAGGTGCTCTGCCACTGAGCTATGATCCCTTCCCATAGTCAATGGTCATCACCATTTTTTAAACTTTATTTGAAGTTTTGAAAAGCAATCCAAACACTTAGAAGTCCCCCTACCTACTACTTCATACACATTTTTGTGTCATCGGTTTCCATAAGCTGCATCCTATATAATGTCCAGGTTCCTCTACCTTTTCATCATCACCACAATTATTTATTATTATATTTCTATACTGCCCAATAGCTGAAGCTCTCTGGATGGTTCACACCAATTCAAACCATCAAATGCAACATAATAAAATACAATGTAAAAGTTCAAAACTACAGTATAAAATAAAAACCGAAATAAAACCTTGCAGCAATGCAAAGATTTAAAATACGGTAACAGATTTAAAACAGAAACTGAAAGACGAAAATGCCTGGGAAAATAAGTTCTTCATCTGGCGCCACAAAGAGCACAACATAGGCACTAGGTATACCTCTCTGGGAAACTCATTCCACAACAAGAGTGCCACAACAGAAAAGGCCCTCTTTTTAGCTGCTCTGTGCATGGTTTAAGTCCATGGTAAGAAGAATAGCTTAGCATCCTTCCTGTTAGGGAACAGGAAGTCCTGCTCCCCCTGTCTTAGCAATGAATGGAACCCTGCCTTTGCAGAAAAGGGAAGCTGCTCCCCTCACTGCAGGGTTGAAGGATCTGTGAACAATTGTATTTCGTACAACTGTTGCAGTCTGTGTAGCTACTGAGCCTTGTCACAGCTGAAATGAATAAAATTAGGGCTTTTAAGAGCTGCACCCCGCTCCATGCTTTGCAGTGGGCAGCTGCAGAAGAGGGTTCTCAAAAGGAGAGAAGGGAGTACGTCTTCTTTAGGTAAGCTCAGCCATTCATTACTGAGCGGGGAGAGCGTTGTGGACACATGTTGGATGCACACAGGGGACTGTCTCTTTGCATGAGTGGTTCTTGAGTAAAATTTAGAAACTTCTGCTGCAGGGAGCCCTCAATTAGAGAGATTTGCCATACTTTAATTTTTGTAGTAGCAGCTTCAGGAAGTTTAATCTAATGTAGGCATTTCTGAGGAAAGCAAAGAGGAAGCGATGAATGAATGTGAGAACTTTATTACTACTGTCACCAGTCTTATTAATAAGTTGCAGACATAACAAGAATTTGTAGAAACAGGGGTGAGTTTTCTTGTCAGGTGAATTTATAAAACAGTGGAGTCAAGGTTGCACTTGAAGCTGCTTGGTTTGCTTCTTTTGGGTCAAATACATGGATTGGCTTTGGAGTTCAGACCCTTCCTCTGCTTGTACTCCATTTCTTGAGTGAATTACTTATCTTTTCACTAGCCAGGCCCCCACGGCAGCCATTATGTGACTAGCCACATCCTTCATGGGAGCTGTTTTGTGGTGGTGGTGCCCACAGCAGTTTCTCAAATTCCCAATTGTGCCCATAGGTCCAGAAAGGTTGGGTACCCCTGCATTAATGACTGTGGCTTCCAGGGCAACAGCTAATCTAGATGAGAGGATGGTGGTGATCATAAACTAGATACTCCAGATCATTTAATGTGGATTAAAGTTTTTGAAACCATTGTGATGCTCATAGCCAAGGTGCTCAAATAGTGAAATGGTAGGTTTTTTCCCCTTGCCCTTTTGTCATATGTTATCCATGAAGTGAGGATTCTGATTCACACTACTGACTGTGATTATGAAACCAGAGGAAGATAATTCCAGGCCGATTAACATAGAATGCAAGGATGTGATTGTGTGCGTGCGTGTGCATGCACACGTTAGATGATTTCCATTTATGATTACCAATTCATAATTACCTTTAGAAAGAAGAGGTACTTGCCAAGTTAAAAGGTGTAAAGGAGGATATAAAAGCACGTTTGCTTGGAGGTGTATCCCATAAATTCTATACCTTTGGGGCTTGAAGTAACTCTCCTTAGTTTCTAAGTGTACTGCTAATATTTGAGATTGGCATAGAAAGTAGGAATTTGATAATCTATGGAGCAAAACAGAACTCAGCTGTTTTGATAGATTTCCAAAATATTATAGCTTAAAATAACTTGTATTTTAGGCTATCTTGGGGAAAAATGCCAGCCTAAGAAGCTACCAGGAGAAATTTAATATCATTTTGTAGAAGAGCCTTTAATACGCTTATCCATGGGGATTCCCGCCTCACCCCCAAGTTAATTAAACTGGTAAACAGAATTATCTAGAGTATCAGGGGAATACAACATGGTTGAAAGCTAGAGCTGCAACAGATGTGAGATAACGTGTTTGAAAAGAGAGTTGAAATTGGACAAATTCCAAGTCCCTATAACACTTCTTGTATGAAGAAAACAGGGTTCTTTCACACACGCATTCACATGGTTTTACCTTTAAGAATCCAAACTTATGCCATCAGCTTGAATTTAGCATCCCCCAATAGCCTATATCCTAAACCCATAATTTTTCTGTCATTGGATGCTTTGTTTCCTTTGATAAGCAGCTTTCAATTGCTAAACCAGCTAGGTAGGCAGGTGAACATTGGATGACAGTGGAGTTAAAGGAGGACTAAACGAGGATAAGGAGATTGCAGAGATGCTGAATGAATCTTTTCATCTGTCTTCACTGCAGAAGATATAGAACAGGTACCTGTGCCTGAACTGTTTTCAGGAAGGGAGTCTGAGGAACTGAGGCAAATAGTGGAGACAAAAGATGAAACTGTCAACCTTATTACAAACTGAATCAATTACCAGGCCTGGATGGTATCCATCCTAGAGTTCTTAAAGAACTCAAATACGAAACTGCTGATCTTCTAACCAAAATATGCAATATGTCCTTAAGATGGGCCTCGGTACCAGAGGACTGGAGAATGGCCAGTGTAGCATCAATTTTTAAAAAGGGATCCAGGGGGATCTGGGAAATTACAGATCAGTTAGCTTAACATCTGTTCCAGGTAAGTTGGTTGAAAGCATTATTAAAGATAAAATTAGTAAGCATGTAGAAGGACAAGCCCTGCTGAGAAAGAATCAGTGTGGCTTCCGTAAAAGTAAGTCCTGTCTCACTAACCTTTTGGAGTTCTTTGAGAGTGTCAGTAAACATGTGGACAGCGGTGATCTGGTAGACATTGTTCACTGGTTTTTTACAAAGTTCCTCACCAAAGACTCCTGAGCAAACTTAGCAGTCATGGAATATGAGGAGAGGTCCTCTTATGGATCAATAACTGGTTAAAGAAAGCAGGAATAAATGGTAAATTCTCCCAGTGGAGGGATGTAAACAGTGGGGTCCTACAGGGATCTGTGTTGGGGCCAATGCTTTTCAACTTATTCATATATGATCTGGAATTAGGAGTGAGCAGTGAAGTGGCCAGGTTTGCTGATGACACCAAATTATTTACAGTGGTTAAAACAAAAAGGGATCTCTCCAAACTGGCAGAATGGGCATGCAAATGCGGTTTAATGTAAGCAAGTGTAAAGTGATGCACGTTGGGGCAAAAAAACCCAACTTCAGGCATAAGTTGTTGGGAGCTGAGCTAGGAGTGGCTGACCAGGAAAGAGATCTTGGGGTTGTGGTGGACAGCTTGATGAAAATGTCGAGTCAGTGTACGGCTCCTGTGAAAAGGGCAAATTTCATGTTAGGCATACTTAGGAAAGGAATTGAAAAGGAACTGCCAAGATCATACTCCCCTTACACACATCTGTGGTGCGACCACACTTAGAATACTGTGTACAGTTCTGGTCACCACATCTAAAAAAGGACATTGTAGACTGGAAAAAAGTGCAACTAAAATGATCAGGGGGCTGGAACAACTCGTCTGTGAGGAAAGGTTAAGCAGCAGGGACTGTTTAGCTTGGGAAAAAGGCGAGTAAGGGGAGACATGATAGAGGTGTACAAAATAACGTATGATGTGGAAAAAATGGATAGGGAGACATTTTTCTCCCTCTCATAATAGTAGAACCTGGGGTCCTCCCATAAAGCTGATAGGTGGGAGATTCAGGACAGATAAAAGGAACTGTGTCTTCACACAGTGCATAGTTAAACTATGGAATTAACTTCCACAAGATGTAGTGATGGCCACCAATTTAGGTGTCTTTAAAAGAGGATTGGGCAAATTCATGGAGGATAAAGCTATCAATGGCTACTAGTCCTGATGGCTATATGCTATCTCCAGTATCAGTGGCAGTATCCCCATGTACACCAGTTGATGGGGAACATGAGTGGGAGGGTGCAATTGCACTCATGTCCTGCTTGTGGGTCTCCCATGGGCAGCTGGTTGGCCAGTCTGAACACAATGCTGGACTGATCCAGCATGGCTCTTCTTGTTTTCTTAAACTATTATTTACTGTGCCAGTCTCAAATATTAATAGAGTATTTGGGGATTAACCTCCTAAACTTGTAAAAAGCACTTTACTAACCTAATTTTGGGGTCAGATAAACCTCCAGTTAAGTCATAGTTTGGAAAAAGTTGTACAACTATATTCAGTGTGTTGAACTAAAATTATTCAGTGTTTTGGAGTCCCTGTTGTGCAATCTGTCTTGTTTTCTGCTTTCATACCAGTCAATGTAGTATGTCACTGGAATCCTTTAAGGAAGCCTTCCCCAACCTGTTACCCTCCAGATGTGTTGGACTGCAACTCCCATAATTCCCAGCCAGCACGGCCATCTGGAAGGCAACAGGTTGAGGAAGGCTGCTTTGGGGCTTGAATCTGCTTTGAGCAGCAGATACCTCTGAAAAGCATTACTTGCAATAGGTTTGAATGATCCCATTTAGGTGTAATTGGACTAATTTGCTTGATCTCTAGCCATTTGAAGTTGCCAAGAGAGAAAGACCATAATTTAAACGTTGTGTATATTAGTGCAGTTTTGAGGTAAGCCTGGCCGGCTAGGTAAATGTGGATTACACAGTTCTTTAGGGTACAAGTTTTAATGTTTTTGTACTTTTACTAGAAGGTACACTTCCATCTTGCAGATTTGCTGGAGAATTTCTAGGGATTTTATTATGAATTCTACTCAAGAGTGAAGATCCTGTAACTCAAGACTTGTTCTGATCTGTAAATCATGTAGTGTAATGCTTGTGAAGTAGCATTATTAGTAGGTACCAAAAGCTGAGAGGTAGGAAGTATCACCAAGTTCAGTTTGTTTTGATACAGAAAACAAGGTGGAAACTTAAGAGAGAAAGATGCATTTAGTAAAAGCATGTGGTAGAGTCCTTCCTGGAATATACCATGCCAGAACGCAAGTGAGGGATTGCATTATTGGGTATATTCACATAGAAAATTAGCTTCTTGGTAAATCTGGTCTAACCTCCCTACAAGACTAGTTTTGTTGGTGGGAAAAAGCAAGTTTCTCTCAGCTGGTGCATCCAGTACAATTTGTGACCCTGTGGAATTGTCACACAAGTATCATGGGGTACCTACTGAATAGTGCCAGTGACATCACTAGTGATCAGCAGAGCCACATCCCTTCTCTCTCCATGCCAATGCTAATTTGTGTGTTTCTTGAACAAACAAAAAACTACTTTCAAGGATAGCTACTCCCCTTGCTATACTACTGAAGGATGGAGATGCCCATGAAGCACTTTTTTTAAGTGAACACCAACAAGAATCTCACTGTATAGTACACCCTGCCTTTTTCTTTTTACCCTGCCCTTTATCTACAAAAAAGCGGTTCATTGGAGTGCACATCTCCTGCTGTCTTTGGTGTTTTTAACGTCCAAACAGAAGTACGAATATTCTCTCTCTCCTCCCTTTCCTTCATAATGTTTGTAGTCCTGTAGGAAGACCTTAATGCTGGTAGGTCAACCTGAAAGCTGCTAGCAAACTTTTAAGATCTTGTCTAACAGTCTTCACTTGTCACACTGTTTACATCTCAGATACATGGGATTTGTAATGCTGTGGGATTTAAAACCAATAAGGGTTTGGGGAGAACCCCCCCGCTCCCCCCCACACAAAACTCAGTTGAGATACGGTTAGGAAATACTTCTAGCATCTTGTTAAATAGTGTGCAATTATAATTGAGGATCTGTCCATGCTCCTGTTAATACCCTTCATCATGTGTTTTCTTTTAGGAACAGAACTTTACTGAAAGAGGAGGATCCTGCAGTTCTTATAGCAGAAGTTTTGAGAAGGAAATTTGCCTTGAAGGATGAAGATGTGAACATGAAAAAGAACTGACATTGTGCTCATTTATTACCTTGTAAAGCAAATTATTGTACCCCTAAAATATTTCTCCACAGTGGCTGCCTTCCTTGAGCATCAAACGCCCTTTAGGGATTAGGTTTCGTGTGTGTGTGTGTGTGTGTGTAAATAACTCCTATGTGAGAGAAACTGTCATTTTGCTATGTTTTTTCCACATAGCTGATACAACTTTTTTAAAAAGGTAAATAGTTTTCCACGTTTTGAACTGAAGCATTGTTAGTAAAAAATACTTGGACAGTGAAAATTGCCAGTGACTGACTTACTGGTGAGTTAAAAATGACCTCTTTATAATTTTGCTGCAATTCTGAAGCCTGTGATACCTTACAAGATTTTTTTTTCCTTCCAAATTCAAGTTATAGGTAAAGATTTTTTTTAAATTTAGTTTGTTGAAAAAATGCTTGTTTTCTGAAGCCTTTTCCCACAAGTAACTTTCTTTCAATAACAAATATTGTGTGCTGTTGAGGATGGGAGGGTGCGAAGCCCCTAGTCTAAACTTTTGAATTTTAAACCTCGCTGCTTATGAGCCTTTCCAAGGCAAGAAATACTTTGCTTCAGCCTTTGTTTCTCAACTTTGTACCTCTTGCTCTTCTCCTTTGGCCCAGGTCAAGCAGACTGAATAACAAATGGAGAATATAGCATAAAGTCCCTTTGGAGGGGGACTAAGTAGATCGAATATCTTACGAAGTTGATAGATATCCCACCACTGACGCTTGGCTCAAGGAAACAGAGGCACAGACTAGGATTGCACTGTGTTGGCCGCTGCCTTCTAATACAAAAATAACTGAGACATGCTTAAAGCTCACCATGTAGCACTTGTAACCAGGTGGAGAGATGATCTCTCGTAGCCTCTGACCACACACTTAAATGCGTTACCACTAATACCTTCTCTCCGGAGCTGCTTGAAAAACTACAGAAGTGAAAGTATATTTTACAGTATATATTAAAAGCCCACTATATGCACATGCAGATGTCCCCTAAGCAGAGAATGTACTCTGACTTTGGTACTGATGCTGTCGGTTATCTGAGGGCATCTTGTTCTTTTAGATCACTGATCTGAAGCTGGTACATCACATCGTTATGTTTCCTGTGTTGCATAGAGCAGATTTCCACTTAATGCATTTTTCTTCCTTTTCACACCCTTAATATTCTACCCAGCTATTCAGACAGTGAGATAACTATTTGTTATCTTTGCATCTTATATTCATCCTAGCAAGAACCCTGATAGTGGATTAGACCACCTGGCCCCAGCCTGGTGCCCTCCAGATGTTTTGGGAGTTGAAATCCAAAACTAGAGGGCACAGGTTGGGGAAGGTTGGATTAGACTAAGTTTATTAATGCCCATTGAATGGAGATTTGAAATCAAGTCTCCCTGCCCCAGCATTCCCTTTAGAAGTAATGGCTATGTTCAGAACAGTTCTTAAGAACAATTGTGGGTAGGGGAGGCAGTGTCTTTGTACATAGCATGGCTAACGGCCTGCAAGTGCCCAGCTAACTTTGGAGAAGCTAGCGGTCTTCTGCTAGGATTTACATAGGCTGTTGGTTGTCATACTGTCAATTACCCTTCTTAATGAATCTTTACCTCTAGCAATAAGCTTAGAGGAGAACTATTTATATTTTCAATCTCATTGGCACTGATGGTGGGAAAGATCCTAAAGTGGGGACAAAACAAATACCTATAAAAGTTAACTTGCCCCTTGTTAAAAGCAACGAATAACATTCCCTTATGTTGCATTTTGAGCTACTACTTGTAACTACAGAAGAAGTAAAGAGCTCAAGAATAACAGCAATTGTAAGTGGAACTAAGAAGGCATGGAGTAGTGGTTCTACCGTTGCATCCCAAGCTCCAGGGGGTGGGCTGTAGCTGATGGATCCAGATCGGGCTTGTCTCAGGATAACAGCTACCTTGCCACCCTGTTTCAGGGCCTTACACCAGCTACTGCTGGTGGGTACATCAGCCAGTGACAGTTTTTTGCCTGCCAAACATTTAATAGGCAGTGCAGGAGAGTTTCCACGGTGGCACACCTCACCCCTGCTGGTGGAGAAGTACCTCTGCCATGGCCTAATCCCTTCCAGCAAGTGACATCAGGTTGTTAGAATTGCATCGCCATCCTGGCAACTGATACCAGTCTATTACCGGATGTGGATAGGAGACATTAAGGACCCACGCAGCTTATTTTTAATAAACAATCTGAGCAGCCTATTTTTAATTATTTTTTGCAAGAGGTATTAGTCATCCATTTTTATACACAAAACTAGGCACAGTACAACTTTCACTAGACTTCTCCGTATCTGCTAGGAAAAACATCAGAAAACTTAAATGCAGGTAACAGATACAAGGCCTCCAAGAAAAAAAAGGCACGATTTAAGAACTAGTAATACAAGCAATCACAGGTTTTTCAGACAAAAAAAATGTATACTTGAGCAAGAGGAGAGGGCCTGTTCATCTAGTTCATGCAGGTTTTTTTTACTCAAGACGGTGGATATAGCTGCATATTTTGCCAACAGGAAATTTAAGCTTCAGGACCAAGACAATTTTCCCTGCTATATTTCCTTTATTAGACCACCACATATGAAAAACCGCAGCACACAGAATAGCTTGCACATGCTATGTACAGCCATAGGCAACACACAAACATATATACACACACACGCATACACAATACAACTACCTTTAAGCCTCAAGTCTGCATCAGTTTGTTTTGTAACTAGGCATTGAGGGCATTTATCCCACAGAGCAATTACGAATTAGTGTTTAATGACTCTATTGCCTTCTGAATCCTCTGTGAATAGCAAGTCATAACATGACTTCTGACTAATGTCTGCTAGAATAGACAAGCTCATGCCTGGAGCTATGTGGAGCCCTCTTGCTGCAGAAAAACAAGCCCCAAAGCAGTCCTTATAGGAAGGGCTCGATATTGTGCTGCTTTTGTCCTGAAGAGGTTTCTTTTGCAAAGACAGTTTGCCTTGTCCATTAAAAAAACGGTTAGAAATTACTTTGTGACCCTCAGAGTCCTGAGTGAACAGGAGACTTGCTGCATCTATGTGGCTGGTCTCATGCCCTTTATCAGAAATAGAAATGGCATCATTGGTTTTCAGACAGAGCCCAGATACAGTGTTATTGAAACTCTTCAAAGTCTTCATTTTTGTTATACTTTTCTCCAGCTGAGGATTTATATTCTCAGAGTCGGAGGAATCACTACAGGAGGATGGGCACCTGTATCTTTTCTGAGCCTTGGTTCGTCTATTTGAAACTACCTGCAGGTTTTGACTACTCTGAGGAAACAAGGTTGTGCATGGTTCTCTCTTCCAACTACCATTTTTCTCTCTCAAAGGTGAATCGTAAACAGCTGCATGATCAAGAACCTCCTTCTCAAGAACCTCCTTCTCTTCTAGGTGCTGAATGAAGTCTAAGGAGAGAGGGTTTCTTCGCTCTGCAATAGAGACTTTTCCCTTGGTAGATGGGAAGATACAGCTGTTACTTTGGACTTGAGTCAGGGCAGAACTCCCAGGGGAAACGCATAAGCCTTGTGGTTTCTCAACCATTTGTTGGCCACGCTCTTCCAGGTCGAGTGGCTGAAGTGGAGAAGAAGCTGGCAATGGGGCTTTCTCCCCGCTAGACAATTCATGGTTTTTCAGGTTGGAGGCACTGTTTGATGCAACTGCCAACAGCCTTTTATTTGTGTTGGTGTTCCTCTCCTCTGTAAGAACAAGTTGAATCTAAATTGAGCCACACAGGTCAAATACTTTTTGTGAACCACCCAGAGCGCTTCGGCTGTAGGGCAGTATAGAAATATAGCAAATGACTGAATGAAATACACAGCCTTTAATATATAGCCTAGAATGGCAAGTACAAAACAGTCTACTCCCTACTTTAAAGACCAAATGTGGTCAACTCTGAGAGGTAGAACAGCCCAATCAAAAACATCTTGTGTAAGCCCAAAGTACCAACTAATAGGGGAGGGTGTCTGCTGCAACTTGCATGCCTTACTGCTCTGCCCTTGCCCCTGGCAAGGCAGTCAGGATTCCAGTGGGAGTTCGACCTTGTCCCTGGAATAGGCGAGCACACTCACAGTCAGTATAGAGACGAATTACCCACCCCCAGAGGAGGCTACATGGTACCTCCAGTGACTCATGCAGAAGCCTCGAACATCAACTTTGCTGAGTATATCTTATACTAAAATGGGAAAGGCGAGCCCATTTTAATTCAGAAAAAAAGTAGTGTGCCTTAGCTAACAAAGGTTTAGGAAGCACTTACTGTAATAGATGCAAGAACCATTCTGGCTCATTGAAGAAAGTAATGACAGAAGTGCTGACGCAGGGCTCTCCCCCTTACCCACCGCTACACTTCATGGCAAATTAATATGCAAAGCAACACCTTGAGAGTCGGCCACCAGAGACCAAACACTTTCCTGCAAGATCTCACCAGTGCCCACTTCTTGCCCTTCCATGGTGGTGAACAAGCAACAAACAGCTGCTCCTCTCTCCCTAAGAAAAGTGACTTGAAAGCAAAGTAAAGTCACGTCATGCTGCTTTCCTCAGTTACCTTTTTCCAGCTGCTCATTTTGAGATAATTCAGAATTGGCTATGAAGAGGGAGTGTAGCGACAGTGATACAGTGGAGAAGCAAAGCTTTTTGAATGACATTGTGTGTTTTTGCATAGTGTATTCACAATGAAAGGTGCAATGCAAGCGTGAAATAAATCCTCTTATACAAAACTCTGCAAATGTGTACATTATTAAAGCCCAATACTTTCCTCTTAGTAACTTTCTGCCTTTGGGGGAGAATATACAGCTACTGCACCTGAACATTTAGCTTTCTTCTCCTTGAACACTAGCTTTTGTGTGTGTAACGCTAAAAATGCTTAAGTCAGGGATGGGTCCCGAGGCTGTGTGCAATGCCAGGTTGGGGGCTATGCACTCTTCTCCCCACCCACCCAAATCTAAGTGCTCAGTAATGGAGAGGTTTAAACCTCGCCTGCCTGCTGAAATCAAGGGCTAGGGTCACTGGGACAGGAGTATGTTAAAGCTTATTCCCCCCAATCCCAATCAAGATCACTGTCCTGCTGCTGCTAATAGCAGTGCTGGAATGGGTCTTTTCCCCACTGCCCAGTTTATGGCTGGGCTGCGGGGAAGAGCAGGCGCGGCTCCCTAGGACTGCATGGAAAGCAGTTGAAGGTCTGAGCAGAACATAAATGAATACAAGAGAACCAGCCCTTCTACAGTGTTGGTTATAACAGAGATGGTTATAACAGAGTACATTTAGGGCGCAGTCCATAGGATTGCTCTCAAAAGGAATCAAGTAGTAATTAAGAATGCAATCAGCCAATTTCAAGGTTGTACACATATTCAAAAAGAGTAATGCGGATTTGGACCTGCATGTTTACTAGAACAATCCATCTGCCAGGACTGCATGCACAGAGTCCTAATCAGATAGTGATAGAGGCAATCAGCCATTCAGGAAAAGAAGCAGGGGGCTGGATTTGGTCCCCATGTGTCTGACCCAGTTTACATACATGCAGCTTGGATGCCAGGCATGCATGCAATTCAATCAGGCCAGAAACATTCCTCTCCACATAGTTCCGTCTTAGTGCATTTAGGTGCTGTTCTGAGCTTAACATTTTCATGAATCCTCCCAGGCAACCACAGGAGTAAAAACCACACCGTGCAAAGGATTTATAAAGAAAATTGTAGATTTAGGAGAAGTGGGATCCAACATTACTTGCCATAAAACCATAGAAGACAATAGTTCAACTGAACACCCAGTTCTCTGCCTCTGACAAACCCAACATTTAGTACTGATAAATGGAGTCAATTTGATCTATTTTCAATTATCTGGATCCAACTGTAACAAGACAATTCTAGAAAGAAACTGGAGGTCTGTCAAGCCTCACGGCTACTCTTCAGAATCCCAAGTTCCAATTACCTTGCCCCCGCTCCCATGACAGACAGCAGGTGGTTGCCTTCCAGAGGGGAAAAAAACATACCTGTTTGTTGAACGCTGAAGAAAGTAGAAATGGTGGTTTGTTTAGTGAATGGAAGAGGCACTTTTGTTGACGCAGAATAAGGAGAGAGTTGGTTCGCTACTCTTAACACTGGCTTACCTATTAGGTTCTGGGTGGGAATGAAATACTGGGTTAGAATTCATCTCCCCATCACCGTGCACTGACATCATCCATATGCCAAATGATCCCAAATCATATGGCTTAGAACTGATTAGCTTCTGTAAATCACCTTAAATCCATGAGAAGAAAAGGATTCACAAGTGGGACCTCACTTAGCAGGAGTGCTCTTGTTCAGGGTTTGAGCCAGCCAGTCAGGGCCTCCGTCAGGAAACTCCTTTCCCCAAACTGATACTCAATATTCCATAGGTACTGGACACATTCTGTCCTCATTAGGCTGTTTGATGGCATGGTGGGGAGTTGTCTTTTTTTTTTTTTTTTGCACCCTTGGGTTTTATTTTTTTAAAGACTTTTGCGTACTTCTCCAAACTTTGAGGCTCCCCTGAGCACGCCAATATCTCCTCCTCGTTTCCCAGTGGCCTTGTTTTTTTATTTTATTTATATCCCACCCTCCCTTGCAAGGAGCCCTGGGCAGCTAACAATACAAATGATGAAAATATTTATTTGATTTGTAGCCCACCATTCTACCAAGAAAACGGCATTCAAGGCCACCATACAATGCAAAAAAGTCTCTAAAATGCCTGGGAGAAAAGAAAGGTATTCACCTGGCCCTGAAAATATAACAATGTAAGCACCAGGCAAGCCTTCTGAGAAAGGGCATTCCATAAACAGGGAGCCACCACTGAGATGACTCTCTCTCTTATGGCCACCTGCCTAAGGTTCCTTCGGTGGGGCCACCCAGAGAAGGGCCTCTGAAGATGACCTAAGGGTCTCAGCAAGTATGTACAGGAGGAGACATTCCATTAAATACTCTGGTACCAAGCTGTTTAGAGCTGTAAAGGTCACACCACTTTGAATTGGGCTCAGAATATCTTTGGGAAGGACCCACAGCTCAGTGGTAGAGTGCATGCTTCACATGGAGAGGGCTTTAAGTTCAATCCTGGCATTTCCAGTACAAAAGGGATCAGCAGATGCTGTCCAAAACATCTCTTCCAGAAACCCTGGAATGCCACCACTGGTACATCCAGAGTAGCTCCTGTCAACTGGGCTCGATGTACAAATAGCCTAACCTAGTATAAGGCTTCTTCAAATCATGGATGTCGAGGGGGCCATGTAGACTGTTTAGTCCAATCTCCTGCTCGCTACAGGAAAGCTACAGGTAGAACATATTCAACAGACAGCAAGGGAGATCCCACCTGCCCTCTAGGTAATCGGCAGTATTGTGGAAATCAGTGCAAAAGCTTGTCTAATGTGAGGGGGTCTTCTGCACCTGCTTCTCAAACACAGCTCAGGATTCCCCACATTTGTCATGAGCACAGATGAAGAAACAGCACCTGCTCTTCCTGAGGGGTACTACATAACCTGCATGCCTCAGGGACCTGGAATGAGCATCTTCTCACGCTTCCACGGAGAAGCAAACGTATGTCCCCTCTGCCACACGCTCAACACTCTTAAGTAATCCAATGTGAACGTTAAAAGGCCCAGGTAAAAAATCGTGTATTTTAGGCTTGCAACAGACAGTACATATATGTAAATTTCTCTATCTTCTTCACATAGTGCACAGTTAAACTACGGAATTCACTTCCACAAGATAATGATGGCCACCAATTTGGAAGGCTTTAAAAGGGGATTGGACAAATTCATGGAGGAGAAGGCTATCAGTGGCTGCTAGTCCTGATGGTTATATGCTACCTCCAGTATGCCTATGTGCATCAGTTGCTGGGGAACATGGGCAGGAGGGTGCTGTTGCATTCATATCCTGCTTGTGGGTTCCCTGTGGAAGGCTGGTTGGCCACTGTGTGAACAGAGTGCTGGACTAGATTGATCCTTGGTCTGAACCAGCACAGGTCTTTATGCTCTTATCTACAGGACTGGAAACATCCACAGTTACCAGGCTGCTGGGACACCTGCACATTTTGGGTGGGCACCTAAGAATTACATCATTTGCTCAGCCCTATGCAGACCTGGCACATAAAAATGTGGCATTTTTAAAAACACAAAAAATGTGGAGTTTTTAAAAGCAATCCCAGTCTTTTAAAAACAGTGCATCCAGGTTTGTTGATCCATTACCTGTAACTTGCTCTTTTTGAGTGCTGAAGTATCCAACCAGACATCACAAGACTCAGGCTGCTTCTCAGCAGGGCTTCTCCTCCTCCTCGGCTTCATCAGAAATTTGCCTTCGGCGTTCAGGCGGCCTGTGACTTTCTGCGGCCTAAAACAGAAGGAGAGAGGCTGCATAGCAAGTTCCTAGTCCTCACGATGGCAAAAAAAAAAAAAAAAAAAAGCTGAAAAGTTTTGACGGTACTCAATACCCTAAGAGCTTAGGGACTACAGTGGGCAAATAAACGCCTACACATTCCACTACCCTGGGGGGGTCTGCATCCATTTGCCACTCGCTCCAAATCCATTGGATGCTTTGGGCCGGAGCACGAAAGGGGAGCCTCCAACTTAATGGCTCAATTCGGCCCGCCAGGTAACCAGCCCACAGCAGCCCCGCACGAGCCCCTTTCCGAAAGCTCCACCCACCCGGAGAGAGGGGCCTCGAGGGCCGCCCCTCTCCTTGCGGCTCCGCTTCCCAGGCGCAGGGCGAAAGTCCCTGCAACCTCCCGGCGCTGCCTCCCCCGCCCCGCAGCGGGGAGCCAGCCAAGCCGGCGCCTGACGCAGCCCGCTCCGAGGGCGCCGCGGGGAAAGGCGAGGGCCCACAAGCCCCGCCTTCGGGCTGCCGCCCGCGCTCCCGCGGCAGGGGCGGCGGGGCTTTCCACGCCCACCTCGGCTAGCCTGGCAAGCGCGCGCCACGGCGCGACGGGGGAGCCCTGGGCCAGGGGTTCTCCGCGAACGGACGTTCCCGCCGCCCCCGAGGGGGCCCCGCTGAGCCCGCGCGCCGGCCCGCTCCCCGCTCGGCGCGGGACTCCCGGGCTTCGACCTTCCCGCCTCTCGGGCCCGCCCCTGCGCCCGCCCGCCTGCAGCTGCGCCCGGGCGCTTGTTCTGCGGCGCCTCGGCGGCTCCCGAGGCAGGAGGGGGCAGAAGCGGGGGGCGGGAACGCGCCTCTCCCGCGCTCTGCCGCAGAGCTCCCGCTCGGCCTCTCCGGGCGCGGCCCCGGGCGCGGCCGGACAGCAATACGCCCTGCGGCTCCCGGCGTGCTGGGAGCCGCGGGGCGTCTTTCTGGCTGGGCCGGGCGGAGCATTGGGTTTGTTCGCTCCCGACGCTTCGTGACTTCGCGGACCAGCCCGCGCCAGAGCTCCCTGCCGGCCGTCGCCGCCCCAGCGCCCGCAAGGCCGAGTCCGTCGCCTCCAGAATATCATCCATCTTGCCCTTGGTTGGCCCCTCTGCTTCCATTTCTTCCCCTTCCATATGCCAGGAAGTGATGGGGCCAGATGCCATGGTCTTAGTTTTTTCAATGTTGAGTTTCAAACCAGCTTTTGCACTCTCCTCTTTCACCCTCAACAAGAGGCTCTTGAGATCCTCTTCGCTTTCTGCCATTAGGGTGGTATCGTCTGCGTATCTGCGGTTGTTGATAATTCTCCAGGCAATCTTAATTCCGACCTCTGATTCATCCAGCCCGGCGTTTCTCATGATGTACTCTGCATATAAGTTAAATAAGCAGGGCGACAATATGCAGCTTTGTCGTACTCCTTTCCCAGTTTTGAACCAAGAACTTGCCACAATTTGTTATGATTCACACAGTCAAAGGCTTTAGAACAGTCAATAAAACAAATAGATGTTTTTCTGAAACTCCCTGGCTTTCTCCATTATCCAGCGGATATTGGCAATTTGGTCTCTAGTTCCTCTGCCTTTTCGAAACCCAGCTTGTACATCTGGCAATTCTTGTTCCATGAATTGCTGGAGTCTACCTTGCAAGATCTTGAGCATTACCTTACTGGCATGTGAAATAAGTGCAACAGTTTGAACATTCTTTCGTGTTTCCCTTTTTTGGTATGGGGATATAAGGTGATCTTTTCCAATCTGTTGACCATTCTTGTGTTTTCCAAATTTGCTGGCATATGGCATGCATCACCTTAACAGCATCATCTTGCAAGATTTTAAACAGTTCAGCTGGGATACCGTCATCTCCCGCTGCCTTGTTCTTAGCAATGCTTAAGGCCCATTCAACCTCACTCTTCAGGATGTCTGGCTCTAGCTCACTGACCACACCGTCAAATCTATCCCCGATATTATTATCCTTCCTATACAGGTCTTCCGTATATTCTTGCCACCTTTTCTTGATCTCTTCTGCTCCTGTTAGGTCCTTGCCATTTTTGTTTTTGGTCACACCCATTTTTGCCTGGAATTTACCTCCGATGTTTCTAATTTTCTGGAAGAGGTCTCTTGTCCTTTCTATTCTATTATCTTCTTCCGTTTCCGTGCATTGCTTGTTTAAAAATAATTCCTTATCTCTTCTGGCTAACCTCTGGAATTTTGCATTTAATTGGGCAGATCTCCCCCTATCACAGTTGCCTTTTGCTTTCCTTCTTTCTTGGGCTGCTTCCAGTGTCTCAGCAGACAGCCATCTTGCCTTCTTGGTTTTCTTTTTCTTTGGGACGTTTTTTGTTGCCCCCTCCTGAACAATGTTGCGAACTTCTGTCCATAGTTCTTCCAGGACCCTATCTACTAAATCTAGTCCCTTAAATCTATTCTTCACCTCCACTGCATATTCCTGAGGAATATTAGTGAGCTCATATCTAACTGATCTGTGGGTCTTCCCTATTCTCTTTAGTCTGATTCTAAATTGTGCAAAAAGAAGTTCATGATCTGAACTACAATCAGCTCCAGGTCTTGTTTTTACTGACTGCATAGATGTCCGCCACCTTTGGCTACAAAGGATATAGTCAATCTGATTTTGGTGTCGACCGTCTGGTGAAGTCCATGTATAAAGTCGTCTCTTAGGTTGTTGGAAGAGAGTTGTCTTCTGTTATGCACATTATGCACTTGGCAAAATTCTATCAGCCTATGTCCCGCTTCATTTTGTTCTCCCAGACCATGCTTGCCTGTAATTTCAGGTGTCGTTTGACTACCCACCTTAGCATTCCAGTCTCCTGTAATGAAAGTAACATCT
The DNA here is from genome assembly GCF_057233095.1 of Heloderma suspectum. NCBI lineage: Eukaryota > Metazoa > Chordata > Lepidosauria > Squamata > Helodermatidae > Heloderma > Heloderma suspectum. Next base: position 33,377,550 of record NC_139467.1, on the reverse strand, counting down.
CTTTTTGGCGTACTATCCAGTAGGTGCTGCAGAGCCTCATAGAACTGATCTACTTCTGCTTCTTCAGCATATGTGGTTGGGGCGTATATTTGGATCACTGTGGTGTTAAATGGCTTACCCTGAATTCGAATTGAGATCATTCTATCGTTTTTTGGATTGTATCCAAGCACTGCTTTAGCCACTTTATTATTAATTATGAAGGCTACTCCGTTTCTTCTGTGGTCCTCTTGTCCACAGTAGTAGATCTGGTGGCCATCTGATGTGAAGTGGCCCATTCCAGTCCATTTCAGTTCACTGACACCCAAAATGTCTATATTTAATCTTGACATCTCCCCAATAACCACATCCAATTTGCCCTGGCTCATAGATCTTACATTCCAGGTTCCTATGGTGTGTTGATCTTTAGCACATCGGATTCGTCATTCACCACCAGCACCGTCGGCCGCTAGCCATCCTGTCGGCTTTGAGCTAGCTGCGTCATCACATCTGGGGCTAGCTGAACTTATCCTCTGTCCCTCCCCAGTAGCATTTTGACCATCTTCTGACCTGGGAGTCCCATCTTCCGATGGTATACCGACATATCTCTGGTTGTACTGATCCATTTAGTTTTCACGGCAAGAATACTGGGGTGGGTTGCCGTTTCCTTCCCCAGGGATCGTATTTAGTCTGACCTCTCTGCCATGACCTTCCCGTCTTGGGTGTCTCTTCATGGTTTAGCTCATGGCGTCATTGAGGTGCTCAAGCTCCAGCACCATGACAAGGTAACGATCTACTTTGCTGGAGATGCTGGGAATTACAGGAGTTATTTCTGGCTGGGACATGCAAGGAGTTGCAGGCATAGTTGGCTGGGGCATGCTGGGAATTGCAGGATGTATTTCTGGCTGGGGCGTATGGGGAGTTGTGGGCATAGTTGGCTGGGGCATGCTGGGAGCTGCAGGACTTATTTCTGGCTGGGGCCTGTGGGGAGTTGTGGGCAGAGTTGGCTGGGGCATGCTGGGAGCTGCAGGACATAGTTCTGGCTGGGGCGTGCAGGGAGTTGCGGGCAGAGTTGGCTGGGGCATGCTGGGAGCTGCAGGACGTATTTCTGGCTGGGGCGTGCGGGGAGTTGCGGGCATAGTTGGCTGGGGCATGCTGGGAGCTGCAGGACATATTTCTGGCTGGGGCATGCTGGGAGCTGCAGGACATATTTCTGGCTGGGGCGTGCAGGGAGTTGCGGGCATAGTTGGCTGGGGCATGCTGGGAGCTGCAGGACGTATTTCTGGCTGGGGCGTGCGGGGAGTTGTGCGCAGAGTTGGCTGGGGCATGCTGGGAGCTGCAGGACGTATTTCTGGCTGGGGCGTGTGGGGAGTTGCAGGCAGAGTTGGTTGGGGCATGCTGGGAATTGCAGGACGTATTTCTGGCTGGGGCGTGCAGGGATTTGCGGGCAGAGTTGGCTGGGGCATGCTGGGAATTGCAGGATGTATTTCTGTCTGGGGCGTGCGGGAAATTGCAGGCAGAGTTGGCTGGGGCATGCTGGAAATTGCAGGACGTATTTCTGGCTGGGGCGTGCGGGGATTTGCGGGCATAGTTGGCTGGGGCATGCTGGGCATTGCAGGACGTATTTCTGGCTGGGGCGTGCAGGAAGTTGTGGGCAGAGTTGGCTGGGGCATGCTGGGAATTGCAGGACGTATTTCTGGCTGGGGCGTGCGGGGATTTGCAGACAGAGTTGGCTGGGGCATGCTGGGCATTGCAGGACTTATTTCTGGGTGGGGTGTGCGGGGAGTTGCGGGCATAGTTGGCTGGGGCATGCTTGGAGCTGTAGGATGTATTTCTGTCTAAATGTGCTTAGGATTACATCCTAAGGGTGTATACGAGCCTTCCCTAACCTGGCGCCCTCTAGATGTGTTGGACTATGACTCCCGGCATGTCCTCATGCTGGCTGGGGTATGCTGGGAGTTGCAGTCCAACACATCTGGAGGGCACCAGGTTGGGGAAGGCTGGTGTATAGGATTGTCCACCTAAGCACGTGTTATTGTGTGACGGGCCAAAACAAACATGACTTTAAATCTGTATCTAGCAGCTATGTCAAGTGTCTGTCCCCTCCATTTTTACTGTAGAGTAGGCCAATCAGGAGTGGGCCCAATCAGGATTGGGATCCTAGCATGGTGGAGTAGGGGGGCTTTTCAGATCCAGATTGAGCTGCCTTGTGCCTACTCTACGGTGGGAGGGGAGGGGAGAGAGAGAGCGATGCTAGTTATGTAAATAATGAAAATAACATTTAAGGTAATGTGTGTTTTGGCACAAAGCTGACTGCACGCATGCCCCCCCCCCCCGCCTGTCAGGTTGCCTGCCCCAACTCCCACTCTTCCCATCCTTGTTTATGCCAGAGGTTTTGATTGCTCACCCACACCGCCCCAAAATGGCATACAGAATTATTAAGCCTTGTAATTTCATCTCCCGACTGGGCTCATTGTAATTCACTTTCAGAGGTGTTCCCCATGCCCTGCTGTGCCTTCTTTATCACTGCCTCATCTGTCACTTGCCTTAATTACATGCAAGACAGTGGTTCTGGTTTGGTTTTACTGTCTTTGTTGTAGATTTTCTTTCCTGTATATTACAGGTATAGGGTTTAGGGTGCAATCCTATGCATGTTTAGGCAGAAATCAGTTTTTTTTCTGGCTAAACATGCATAGCATCCCACCCTTAATTTTGTTTTTTACTGCCTGCATTTGTTACATTATGTTTTATTTCGGAATAATTGTTAAGTGATTAATTTTTTAATTACAAATAAAAAGTTTTTAAAAATAATAACACCTGAGACTCGCTCTTTTCTCAGATGTTCTAATATAACCCGTGCTTAAGGCTGCAATCCTATACCTTCTTTCCTGGGAGTAAGTCCCACTGAACTCAGTGGGACTTACTTCTGAGTAGGTATGCATAGGATTGAACTGCAAGAAGCACTTTTTTAGGCCCAGCCTGAAAAGCGGCAAAGGGGAGTATAACAGTGCATTTGTGCTGCACTTTTACAGTGCAGTTGTCATGCATATTTACTCAGAAGTCAGCACCAATGGGGCTTACTCCCAGGAAAGTACACATAGGATTGCTACAGACTTAATGGGACTTCTGAGTAAGCATACATATGATTGCGCTGCCTGTCTCCAGATGCCTGTGACTCTAGCTGCAGTCCTATACACACTTACTTGGGAGGAAAAACCCACTGACCCTAATAGGACTTATTTGTGAGCAGACATAGGATTGTGCTGAAAAACTAGATGGGGGCCAAAATCTGTAGAGCAGAGATGGGCAATCCCAGTGGAGGCTGGTGGCTCCAATGTCAGTGGAGTGGAGAATCCACTCCAGGTTTCAGTCAGAACTCTAAAGGAGCTCTCCAAGGTGCTTCACTATCCCCCTAACTCCTCTTCGCACCTTGGAGAGCTCCTTTGGAGTTCTGACTGAAACCTGGAGTGGATTCACCACTCCACTGACATCGGAACCATCAGCCTCCACTGGGCATCTCAATAGGCCTCCATGAGTGATCCGTTAGTTCTCTGGCAGGAGCAATTTGTCCCTCCTGCAGCAGCCTCCTTGGAGAGGAGAAAGGGAGAAAATGGCGGGGGGGGGAGGGAAGGGGTGGCTATGGCCCAACCCACCATTGGCTTTTCCCCCCACCGGCCCCGACAGATTACCCCCCCTCCCAAGAGTGATGGAGTAGTGGTACATTTTGAAATGCATTTCATTTATTACATTTATATTCTGCCTAATAGCCAAAGCTGTCTGTACGGTTCACAGCATAGTAAAACACAATACAAAACCTTTTACATTCAGAAATTTAAAATAATTTTACAACAAGTTAAAAACAATCAGTAAAACTACCAGGACTTGATAACAAATTAAAAACACCCCATCATTAGCTGCCAAATGCCTGGGAATAGAGGAAACACTTTCCCTGGTGCTGAAAAAAATGACAAAGTTGGCACCAGGCAGACCTCACCGGGGAGAGTGTTTCATAATTGGGGGGCCACCACCGGAAAGGCCTTGTCCCTTGTTGCCACCCTCTGAATCTCCCTCGGAGGAGGCACTCAGAGGTGGGCCTCAGATGTGGACCATAGTGTATAGGTAGGTTCACCATAACAATTCCCATCGCCACGCCCTCAAGGAGAATCCAAAAATTCAAGCAGCTGTGTTGATCCACATCAGCAAACCAATTCTACCAGTTTTCATTTCCACCAGGGGCAGGCAGTTGATAAACCTAATGGGTCTTGATTCCCCAGTCGAGACTGGTCCTGTGCATTATATCTGTCAGTTCTGACCAGCCAACCGCAGCTGGCAGTGATAACTTACTAGGTGATTACAGGGTTGTAAACCTGTCTAAGGCTGAGAGAGGAGAAAGGAGGCTGAAGCAGGAAACTTTACCAGTTCATTCAAATCCAAGGTGATGTGGCAAAGAGAAGTCCGTTTTCCAGTCCCAAGTCCAAAACACAAGGGAACACGAGCAAGGCTGGGGTTCAGGTTTAGGGTCAAGGTGAGGCTGACAAGATCTGGCGTGTGAAAATGATGTTGTTCTCCAGCAGCCTTGCCCCTGCCTGCTTCCTGCTTTTAACTGCAGCATCCTGAAGCAGCTGCTTGCAATCAGTCCTCTTGCTTCTGGGAGCGTCTCTGCCTTAAACAGACAGATGTTTGCATACGTTGTTCTTTTACACACAGCAGCCTTCGCTCTACTGGGGCCGGAGGCACTTCACCCTCTGAATCCTCTAGGGAGGCTGCAGCCAGGCAAGGAACATCCACAGGAGGTGAGGGGGCTCAGGCTCCTTCTGCGCTGGTCCCTTCCCCTGGGTCTGGAGCCTGCCATTCCTCTTCATCCTCGGAGGACTCTGAGGGAGGCAAGACAACTACAAAGATCGCACACAACAGTGTATCATGTCATCATTCCTGCTAATCAAAAAGTCCTGGTGCTTCTATCCTACGAGCAAGGGTGCAGAACCTCTTTTAGCCTGAGGGCCACATTCCATTTTGGAGAAGCTCTCGGTCGCATTCCAGTGGTGGGAGGGGCCAAAAATACCAGCATATTTTAGCTTCAAGTTCTTACTGCCAGTAGCTAAGCCTAAGATAGGAGGCATTTCAACCTTTTAGAATGGAGAAAAACTGCACAAACTCTGGGAAACCACCAAATGATGGGAGCGGGAGGGTGTGTGGCTATCTGGTGAACCCCATAGGGCCAGATTGGGACAGACGGGTCAGATTTGAGCCCCGGGCCAGAGGTTCTACACGCCTGCTGTGAGTCCTGGTTCCACTATAGCACTGCCCCCCACCCCCTGGAAAAAGGCTCCCTATCTGTGCTGCAGAGAAAAACAGAAAGGCAGCCAATATTTTAAATTTCCTCTAGATTCTGTGTATGTGGCCATAACAAACCTGAACATGTGGTTCATTCTCTTTCTCCATTGCCCACTGACCACCGAGCCAAGGGACAGGTTCTTAAAAAATCTTATTTGTTAGATTATAGAAATTTCCCGAGGCCCAGAAAATTTGTTACCCTCTTGTGGGTATTGATGTGTTCATAACTTGCAGGACAGCGTTATCTGCCAACGCTTTAATGATAAACTGGGCAAAAGCATTAGCTTTTTCTTTCCCTGGAGGCTAACTGATGTAATGGTATTGGTATTTTACTAAAGTTTAACTACTGTACATAATTGTTGTTTTTTGCTGGAAGAACTTGCCATGACCTTTGCCTAAAGCAGACAAACTGGCTTTGAGCTGAGCCACAGAGGCAGCCCGAGCCAGAGAGATTTCTCAATTTGCGCTCCCTGCTTCTGTCAGGATAAAAGGGCTCACTGAGGAGACTTTGCTGCAGGGACCCCCAAATAATGGAGCTGGCACTGCCCAGAATGCAACAGAGCTGAAGAGTGAGCGGACAAATCAGGGATCTGATTCACTAAACACAACTGTTTCAAGGCAAAGCAGGGCAGAGTTCTACATGTGGCTTAGAGGCAAAGTGGGGCAGGAGCTCCCAGACTTCTAGGGCTGGATCCAGGATCTCCAGTGGCTCTTCAGGATTTCAGACAGCAGCTGCTTTTCACAGCCATATTTGGAGATGCCACAGAGTAAACCCAGGACATTCTGCATGCAAAACATGTCCTCTACCGTTGAGCTATGGCCCTTGAACATAAAATGTCAGCAAAACCTCTACACAGGAAGGCGCTTTATGCCAAGTCAGATGCTTGGTCCATTGGCTCAGTATTGCCTACGCGGGGGGGGGGGGGAGTATCTCCAGATGTTTTAGAGTTCAACTCCCAGCATTCCTGACCACTGCCTACGCCAGGTCTACACTGACTGGGAACAACTCGCCAGGGTTTTGGACAGGGGTTCCCCCAGCCCTACCTGGAGATGCCGGGGATCAAACCCGGGACCCTCTGCATGCAAAGCGGGTGCTCTGGCACTGAGCTCTAACCAGAGGCAGCTTTATATTTGGGGCGAATGGGTAGTGACCCTCTGCTTTCCCCCACCCACTTGAGGCAGAGACATCCCCCCACAACCAGGTACATTGGCTCCAGCGCACGGCATGCAGCTGTCGATTACCACGCGTGATCTTTGCCTGCCCCCCTCCAATCATTTCAGTAGAATATTGAGTATCTGCCCCACCAGCCACCACTGGCTACTCCCTTTACCTTTCAGACTCAAAGAATCTGAAAGATCCTTGATCAAAACCCTGCCTTGAATAGTTTAAATGTTCTACAAAAGCTGTTAGCCTACACTATTTGTTGTAGAAAAGGTTGTCACCCTTCTCCACTTATCCTACAAAGGCTTTCAACCTTCTGTACTTGTTCTACAAAGGCTTTTCAACCTGCTCTACTTATTCTGAAAATGTTCTCTAGAGATTTAAGCAAAAGCAGCACAAACAACATTCATCCTTTAAACATTCCAAAACGCAAATCCCATGAAATGAACCTGCAAAAGAATCATTACACTGCAAGGGAAAAACCAGAGGCGAAAATTTCAGGGTCCCTGGTATTAGATACCTGGGCACACTCATTTTAAACAGCCTCAGCTGGCCCAGATGTTGTAGGTGAGCTTCCTTCGAAGACTCAAGCTAGAATGTTCACATTCACTCAAATTTCCTTTAATTCTACAAACGAGAACTAACATAAGCTAAATGCATTTATTAAGGAAAGACAATGTTTGACAAGCACAAACTCTTCACTCATCAAATTAGATAAGACTAATATTCATACATCCTGCACCTATATACCCACCAATCACACCTGTACTTTACCAGCAAAGGGGATCCTTCCTAACAAGCAGAGGGAAACTGCTCACAATACAGGACCTCTGTCGAGGGCCGAGGGCCTGCAATCGGGAGGAGGAAACCCCGCGTCCCATTCTGCTCAGGCTTAAATTCTCTTTGAAACTTGATGACATTCTTCTTAATACATATTCTACAATTTTTAAACCTACTGGTCCACATCACCTTTTGGGCCTCCTTTCTCCCAGAAAGTCTATCCCTTTCCCCTAAGGTTCCCTCCTATCCTGGATGCAGGTTGTTTACTAAGTGAGCCTTGGTTCTTCTTTTCTGCAGTCAACGGCTCCTTTTTACTTCTTTTCCCCAGACAGAGGGATCCCAAACCACAACGTCTACCCTTGTATAACCCTTGTTGTTGTTTATTCGGTCAGTCGCTTCCGACTCTTCATGACTTCATGGACCAGCCCACGCCAGAGCTTCCTGTCGGCCGTCGCCACCCCCAGCTCCCCCAAGGTCGAGCCTGTCACCTCCAGAATATCATCCATCCACCTCGCCCTTGGTTGGCCCCTCTTCCTTTGGCCTTCCACTTTCCCTAGCATCAGCATCTTCTCCAGGGTATCCTGTCTTCTCATTATGTGGCCAAAGTACTTCAGTTTTGCCTTTAATATTCCCTCAAGCGAGCCGTCTGGCTTTATTTCCTGGAGGATGGACTGGTTTGATCTTCTGGCAGTCCAAGGCACTCTCAGAATTTTCCTCCAGCACCACAGTTCAAAAGCATCTATCTTCCTTCGCTCAGCCTTCCTTATGGTCCAGCTCTTGCAGCCATAGGTTACTACGGGGAATACCATTGCTTTAACTATGCGGACCTTTGTTGTCAGTGTGATATCTCTGCTCTTCACTATTTTATCAAGATTTGTCATTGCTCTACTCCCAAGAAGTAAACGTCTTCTGATTTCCTGGCTGCAGTCAGCGTCTGCAGTAATCTTTGCGCCTAGAAAGACAAAGTCTGTCACTGCCTCCATGTTTTCTCCCTCTATTTGCCAGTTATCAATCAAGCTGGTTGCCATAATCTTGGGGGTTTTGAGGTTTAACTGCAACCCAGCTTTTGCACTTTCTTCTTTCACCTTCATCATGAGGTTCCTCAGCTCCTCCTCGCTTTCAGACATCAAAGTGGTATCATCTGCATATCGGAGATTGTTAATGTTTCTTCCAGCGATTTTAACTCCAGCCTTGCTTCATCAAGCCCAGCACATCGCATGATGTGTTCTGCGTACAGGTTGAATAGGTAGGGTGAGAGTATACAGCCCTGCCGTACTCCTTTCCCAATCTTAAACTAGTCCGTTGTTCCATGGTCTGTTCTTACCGTTGCTACTTGGTTGTTATACAGATTCCTCAGGAGGCAGACAAGATGACTTGGTATCCCCATACCACCAAGAACTTGGTATAACCCTTGACCAGTCACCTTATTTCCCTATAAGGGCCCTCATGGCTAAAAGATCAATACAACACGTCTCATCAATATACATGTTGCCTCAGTAGATCTTGCTCTCCTACTTGTCTCATTACACGTTAAAGCGTTACCACCACCACATGCCCAAAAGTGCTATCTTCTTATGCTAAGTGTAAGTTACAAAGCCCAAGAAAATCCTTTCAGAAGGCAATGAACTCAGCTGTCAAGTGAACTGATCAACGATTTGTAAAAACTCTTGATTTTGCTCTCTGTCCATCAGGGCTCCACTGCAGACACTCTTTTCTGACTCATCTCCAGCATGGTAGAAAAGGGAATTGGGAGATCCAGCCTCAGGGTCGTTGTTAGGCACTTACAAGATTTGGGACCTAAGCCCATGGCACACCAATCTGTATAAAATTGGCATATGTTGATTTATATCTATATGTGGAAACACAGAAATAATTTCTAGGATTTATTTAAATTCCACAGGAAGCAATGCCAGCCCCTTAATTTCTCAACAAAATAATCTCAAAATAAAGACTTCAATTAATTTGCACCCTGCCCCTAGATCATCCCAAACAAATGAACTTTTTTTTTAACTGTTTATTTATTATTATTTATTACGTGTCTATACCACCCTGTCTAGAGCTGTCTGGGTGGTTCACAACAATTTTTCTAAGCTTTACTGCCATGCAGGGGGAAATGGGGTGGGGGTGGGGGGACTGCAGCATGTGGGAAGGGGAGAGTTAACCCTTACCTCCCCAGCTGCAATCCCCCTTGAAAATCACCCCCTGCATGGCAATTAAGCTAAGCAAAAAAAAAAGGCACCAATGGACACTCAAGGCCCTGGGGAATAGATCTGGACCCTAAGAAATAGATTCAGGGTCGGGGCCCCATGGAGCCAGGTATAGCAAACCCCCTGGATCGAGTATGTTCAAGGACATCCTGTTGAGACTGTCAGCACTGACCTAACCAGCCAATGGGAAGGAAATTTTTTAAATAGAAATATTTGATGGGAGGGGGGAGAAGCTGCCTCCCACCCTAACTATCGTGAGCTGGCAGATTATCTGCCCCCCATCTGACCCAGGTTTGCTCTGTAAATCCACCAGTATTTAAGATGCCAGAGAGAGAGAGAGAGAGAGAGAGAGAGTTTATCAGAAGGAAGGAAGTTCCAATGCAATATTTATTTATTTATTTATTTATTTATATACCACCCAATAGCCAATGCTGACTGGGCAGTTCACAAAAAATAAAACCACAAAGCGCAGCATAAAATAATATAAATATGAATGCTCAAAACCACAATATAACAGTACAACCAGAATAAAACCTAGCAGCAATGCAGAGAGTTAAAATACAGATTTAAAACACCAAAGCTAAAAGACTAGGAAGCTAAAATGCAAAAATACTGGGAGAATAAAAAGGTCTCCACCTGGTGCCAGAAGGAGTACAACATAGGTGCCAGGCGAACCTCTCTAGGTTCACAGCCGGGGTGTCACAGCAGAAAAGGTCCCAATGTCTGTGACTCAGTATTAAGGCTTTCAAAGTTTGTACAAAAATGTTTCTCTGGAAAGACTTAGCAAGCTTTCCAATTGTGCCTGCTCAGGACACAAGACATGGAATGTTTATTCTTCTGCGCTAAGTTGCTGCAACACAGAACCAGATGTTGAATGCTCCGGATTACATTTTCTGCATGAAATGGATTAATGGATCGACCACCCATAGAGCTTCTGAAGTTAGACACAGCACAGCCATAGCCACCGGCCAGTGAATTTCACTTCACTTTATGAATCATTACCACTGTGCCCACTGCATGCTGCTATCACAGTACATGCGTTGTTGTTTTTCATGTACCTCATTTTGCATCAGTATTACATACAGTCAGGGCCAGGAATATTGGAACAAGGATAACTGCTTTGGCAGTTGGCCTCTGTACACTACCACATTGAAGTTGAAAGGAAACACACCCAGATGGGACCAAAGTCAGGACTTTCAACTGTAATGCAAGGGGTTTGACAAAAGTGGGGCACTAACCATTCAAGAAGTACAGCCAGTGGCATACATACACACCCATCGTTGGGGGCTCATAAGTAACAAACCAACATCATTTCAAACTTAAGGATCGCCTTTAATACTTGGATGAAAATCCTTTGCGGTCAATGTCTGCCTGAAGTCTGGAACCCATGGACATGAGCAAATGCTGAGTTTCATCCCTCGAGATGCTTTGCCAGGCCTTGACTGCAGCTGCCTTCAGCTGCTGCTTGTTTGTGGGTCTTTCTGCCTTCAGTCTTGTCTTCACTAAGTGAAAAGCATGCTCTATTGGGTGGAGATCAGGTGACTGTCTTGGCCATTGAAGAACATCCCACTTCTTTGCCTTGAGAAACTCTTGGTTAGCTTTTGCTGTATGTTTTGGGTCATTACCCATCTGCAATATGAAGCGGCGTCCTATCAGTTTGGCAGCATTCAGCTGAATCTGAGCAGAAAGTATAGCCCTATACACTTCAGAATTCATCCTGCTGCTTTGATCAGCAGTCAGGTCATCAGTAAATACCAGTGACCCGGTGCCATTGGCAGCCATACATGCCTATGCCATAACACTACCTCCGCCATGTTTGACAGATTATGTGGTATGCTTTGGATCATGAGCTGTTCCTTTCCTTCTCCATACTTTTCTCTTCTCATCATTCTGGTACAAGTTAATCTTGGTTTCATCAGTCCAAAGAATCTTATTCCACAACTGGGCAGGCTTTTTTAGGTGTTTGCTGGCAAAGGCTAATCTGGCCTGTCTCTTCTTGAGCATTACCAGTGTCTTGCACCTTGTTGTGAAGCCTCTGTATTTACATTCATAAAGCCGTCTCTTGACTGTAGATGTTGACAATGACATGCCTACCTCCGCAAGAGCATTCTTGACCTGGCTAGATGTTGTGGAAGGGTTGCTCTTCACCATGAGCAGAATTCTGCAGTCATCCACTTTAGTTGTCTTCCGTGGTCTGCCAGGCCTTTTGCTGTTGCTGAGCTTGCCAGTTAATTCCTTCTTTTTCAGGATGTTCCAGACTGTTGTGTTGGCCACTCCCACTGTTTTTGCTGTCTCTCTGATAGGTTTATGTAGTTTCCTCACCCCAATTCCCCTGGACTGCACGGAGGTCAAATCAGTCAATCCTAAAGGAAATCAGCCCCGAGTGCTCATTGGAAGGACAGATACTGAATATTTTGGCCACCTAATGCGAAGAGAAAACTCTCTGGAAAAGACCCTGATGCTGGGAAAGACTGAAGGCAAAAGGAGAAGGGGATGGCAGAGGATGAGATGGCTAGATAGAATCACTGATGCAATGAATATGGACTTGAGCACGCTCTGGGAGAGAGCGCAGGACAGGAAGGCCTGGCATGCTATGGTCCATGGGGTCACGAAGAGTCGGACACGACTGAACGACTGAACAACAACAACAGCCTAATGATGGCCTCCTTCACTCGCATGGATACCTCTTTGGAGCTCATGATGGGAGTTCCAGTGAACAGCTACCAAATGCAAATGTAACACTCAGAACCACCTCCAGGCCTTTTCTCCGCTTGATTGGTCATGGGGTACCCAGGAAACAGGCCACACCTGGCCATGCAGCAGCTTGTCAGCCATTTGTTCCACTACTTATGAGCCACCAACGATGGGGGTGTGTGCATGCCACTGGCTGTCCTTCCTGAATGGTTAGTGCCCCACTTTTGTCCACCCCCTTGAATTACAGCTGAAAGTCCTGACTTCGGTCCCATCTGGGTGTGTTTCCTTTCAACTTCAATGTGGTGGTGTACAGAGGCCAACTGCCAAAACAGTTATCCTTGTTCCAATATTTCTGGCCCTGACTGTAGCTATTTCCAGGGTGCTTTCTTTGCTTTTGTGTGGCTCCAGCAAAGAGAAGAGGGGAACATATAGCTTGGGGTGTGTGAGGGGAGCTGGGATGACTAAAGAGTGATTTGCAAATTGGCAAGGTATTGCTGCAGGGAAAACAGGTGCCCCTGCTGGCATATGCCACACACAGTCATATCAATGAGCCTGTATTTTTAATGACATTATTATTTTACTATTTCATTAATTTATTTGAAATGATCTATTTGAATGATCAAGGGGATTTGTTTGAAATGATCCAGGGGCTGGAGCAACCCTATGAGGGAAGGTTACAACAGCTGGGATTGTTTAGCTCGGAAAAAACACAAGTAAGGGTAGACACGATGAGAGAGATAACAAATTATGCATGGTGTGGAGACTGGGGATAGGGAGGCACTTTTCTCACTCTCTCATAATCTAGAACCCAGGATCATCTCATGAAAGTGACTGGTGGGAGATTCAGGATAGATAAAAGGAAGGGCTTCTTCACACAGCGCATAGCTAAACTATGGAATTCGCTACCACAACATGTGGTGATGGCCACCACTTTGGATGGCTTTAAAGGGGGATTGGACAAATTCATGGAGGAGAAGGCTATCAATGGCTACTAGTCCTGAGGGCTGTATGCTACCTCCAGTGTCAGAGGTAGTATGCCTATGTACACCAGTTGCTGGGGAACTTGGGTGGGAGGGTGCTGTTGCACTCATGTCCTGCTTGTGGGCTTCTGGTTGGCCACTGTGTGAACAAAATGCTGGACTAGATGAACCCTTGGTCTGATCCAGCACGGCTCTTATGTTCTTATGTTTATACGCCACACTTCATCTTACTAGATTTGGGCTGCAATCCTACACATACACAGCTGGGAGAAAGCCCCACTGAATTCAATGAGGCTTATTTCTGAATAGACACACATGCTGTTATTACATTGCTGCTACAGGCTGCAGTGAGGGGCCCAATACTGGAAGAGTGTGATTTGCCACCCCTTCTGATCCACCTGAGGCAGGGGATTCACCTTGCCTCATGGAAGGCCTGGCCCTTGCTGATACCCTGATTTCTGAAGAACTGCAACTAATTTTCAGTGAAGTTATGCATAGATTGTGGCAGAAGCCGAAATTTCTGTAAACTAACACTCATCAGAAACTGCAGGCATTCTACTATGGGGCAAATACAATTAAGCCACCTAGCTAATTTGCCTATCAGGTGTGAGCTTGCAAGAGAAATTGACTTTGAGGGAGATAATTAATGATTTTGCAATGTATACACCCCCAAAAGTAACACTTTGAAGTCCTGTTTATAAAGTCTTTGCAACCACGTTGGCCCATTAAAGGAAAAAATAAATAAAACAGGATAATACTTTTATTAGGAGTTAGGACCAACTCAAAAGATACAAAATAATCAGCAAACATTGTTGCTTGCTTTTGATTATTTTTTAAAAACCAGTCAAAAGTGGGGAAGGCATTTGGGAGCATGGTAGAAAAGTCCCAGTGCAGGCCATAGACTCAGAAATGTAAAACATGCCATTTCAGGATCACAACAAAATGTTCTTTCATGATTCATAAAACTGTATGTATGTGATGGGATTGTAGGGTGGGTGAAGGAGGGGGCCCGTTTTGCAAGCTTGTCCTCCCCCCTCCCAGAAAATTATGCTTGGACTCTAGGTTTTCTTCAGCAGCAGCAGAATGGAGACAGCAAGCATGACATCCCTTATCTCGTGTGAGCAACAGGAAGGAACATTTTTCTGTGGTATATACAATGACGCATCCACCGCTCACTTCTGCTTTGAAGAGTACCAGCTGCTGCTCTTCAGCGAAAGAATCTCGAAGGATCTGACCAGGGCCGATGTCAAGGGTAGGCATGGTTGGGCACCTTCCAAGGGCCCACACCCCAGCAGGGGCCCTCTGACAAGAGCCCCCTGGACTTGCTCCTCCTCTTCGTCATTGCAACCTGCTTCCTCACCTGCCTCGTGCTCTGGCCCAGACAACGGTGGTGGTGGTGAGGAGAAGGAGCAGGAGATGCCACGGCCTCCTTGCTCACTGGCTCTCTGCCTGTCAAGCAGGCGAGGGGTAGCAATGATGAGGAAGAGGATGGGGAGCGAGAGCAGCTGGTGACAATCATGGTGAGGAGGTGGACCCACTGAGGGAGGGTGTCTTCCCAGAGGCCCTTGAAAACCTGGAGCTGGCACCAGATCTGACCAATGACTAGCTTGCCAATGAACGAGCCAGAACTGAAGTGGATGAACAGCTAGATCCGCTCTCTGTTAGCCAACCTGGAGCCCATCATTTAAAAAATTCTGGCAAGGGAGGTTTACTAAGCTCAATCATTATAAATTAATAAAACTTAATATTTATGCCCTCTTATTTGCAACACGCCAGCTGCGCTACCAGAAGTGATTGCAGAACATCTGCATGCCATTGGGCCCAATTGAAGCTTTCCTCCCACTGCAAATAGCAGGCATGGGGGGGGGCAATTTGGATCAGGACCATGGTGGGGACAAAAAGGGAAAGCCCCCCTCCCTCAGCATCTCAGTCCTGTTCCAGTCCCCTTTCCACATGCCTATTTAATTAAAAAAAAAAACTAGCCACAAAAAGGCTACAATAAAAATGTGAATAACATTTTTAGCTATATGAGGTCTAGTCTGGACCTCCTCCTACCGCCTGAGGCAGGAGGCAGCACATGGACCTTTTAAAGAGCTCTTGGCTCACTTAAAAAGAAAAACATCATTTTGCAATCGAATGACATGCTGGAAAAAAGGAAACTGTGATGTAACATGTGGAGCAACTAGAAACCTGGCAAGGTGTGTTGGCCAGTGTCCTCCCGCAATGCGCTTCAGGGCATCTGCTGTCTGCACCATCCGCTCAGCTTGACCATTTGCTTGGGGATGACAAGGTGCAATGGTGCCTGCCCCAATAAGGTTCTTGTCTGCAAATGTTTTAAATTCAGCAGATGTAAATGCAGTCCCATTGCCTGAGACCGCAGTATCAGGCAACCCCTGGGTTGCAAATAAGTGGCGCAGTGCTGTGATGCTTGCAGCTGTTTGTGATGGTACTAAGCCTACTTCAAGCCACATCAAGAAAGGATCTACCACCACCGAGAAGTTTTGTCCTCGAAATGGTCCTGCAAAATCCGTATGAATTCTTGGCCAAGGCTTCTTGGTCACTTCCCAGGGAAAGACAGGTGCCCTCGATGGACTGTGCTTAGTGGCTTGACACGTACTGCTCTCATTTAGTTTTTTCAATATCTGAGTCAATACCAGGCTACCAGACATAGCTCCTGACCCTGGATTTGAGGCCTGCTGATTCTTACAGTCTTTCCCTCTACCTATACAACACTTGATGTGCCAAACCGCCTTGTAGCTTTGGGCTGTTATGGACTGATATGGCCAACCTCTGAGCAAATGTAGTACAGGTATGCATAATCTGCCCCAACTGGTTGTGCTCAAGCAAGGTGGAGTTCTTGAGTTCAGTATCCACATAATCCTGGGTGTAAAACACGTCAAGGCTGCTGCAAGCTCCTGCACGTTCGACAATCATTTCCAGGAAGAGGAACTCTTAATAGGCACCGGTCCAGGGGGCGTCCTGACCTCCACCCCGAGCAAACAGGAGCACAAGATTTTTGCATCAATTTTAAAGCAGTAAGTCTGCATTTCTGTGGGGAGAGTTTGCAAGCAGCAGCACACATATTTTGCATGCATAAAGGTTCCAGGTGCAAAGTCCGGCATCCCCAGTGGGATGGATCTCAAATACCAGAGATGAGAAAATGACATTGCCAGTCCAAGACAAAATGTCCATTGTTATAAGGCAACTTCTTAGATCCCTAGTTCTGCAGAGTAAAAGCCCAAAATTACTCAGCCAGAGCCCCCTCTACATTCTGCAACAATGTGCATCAACAGAGTTCATTTATATGCTTTTGCCTACTGAACCATGTCAGGATTGTTTTTCTAACTCAAGAACAGGGGTGGCGAACCTCTTTTACCCTGAGGGGCAGAATTAAATTTAAATTGTGGGGTGGCTGACCTTTTAACACAACAGAACAGTGGACTTTTTTTTTTTTTAGCATATGGAGTGACAGAACTCCTCTGGATACCAGGCTCCCAGCAGCTGCCATTTTGTTTTTCTCATAATGCCCCAGATGTTGGGCCAGTCCCAAGGCATTGTGGGGAAAAAAAAATGGCTGCTACCACAAAAACTCAATGGCCAACTTCCCCCTGCCCCTTATAATACTTCTGACTAATGCAATGTGAGGCATTTTGGCAAAACAAAACAGTGGCCACCAGCTGAGTTATGGCCACCAGGGCTCAATTTGCCCCAACAGAGGCCCAAGGGCAGGCTGACAGAGTACTGAGACCTGCTGCCTGAAGATGCTACATGCTCTTTACCTAGCATCTGAAGGACAATCTCCTTCCACATAAACTTGCCTATGCGCTGCAGCCATTCTTCTCCACAGGATTGGACCTTTTCATCTGTGATGATCAGATCGTGATTTTTTTTTTTTTGCCCTGGGAACAGTTAAGATGGCAGGTCAACATTACCTCGCTTCAGTGTGCCTTTTACAGAAATTGTTTGCTGATCTTGATTCCGTCTAGTTTTCTTCAGTTTTGTCTGCGCGTTGATTTGTTACTGTTGCTGGTGGATTGTTTGTTGCTTTGTTTTGAAACACTTTATTGTTTTCAATGTTTTACGACTAAGGAATTTTAATTGCACTGTTCCCTGAGGATCCCATAGGAAGGAAGTTGTGGGATAGAAATACTTTAATTAGGCATTTTTTTTTAGAAACGTGCCTAATTTTTGCAAACCAAAAACAAAGCAAGACATAGTCAAAATCGATCCCTCTATTTCCGATCTTCAGGTTGTGCGTCCCATTGCTTATATAGCCAAAATGGCACCACTCACACACAAGAGGGAGGCATCAGCAGGGTTGGGGGAACCCCAAGATTTGCAGAAATACAAAAAATGTTTAGCGCCAACCCTAAAAAAACAGCCTAGTGAGGACTGAACATGCTCAGTTGTCAGTGAATATTGATAACTGTGGGGGAGGGGTGGAGATGGAATGTAGTCCCCTGAAAGAGGGCATGGCTGGCTGGCACCCTGAACACGGGCACTCCAGACTATAACATTTTGTTGCAAAACTCACTTGTTTGTATATGATGTCAATATATGCTTTATATTTGATGCCTAGTTTCACAGCCCTATGAAGGCTGTGCCCATACTGCCCCAGCCTAGTTATGCTACTGTTGAAAGTGCTGACGTGAGGGTTACACGAGACAGAAGACTATAAAACATTTGGCTTGTGAAAAGTGTTTTATAGAAACAAATGATGGCACTGGGCCGATTAAAGTGTATAAAATATAAGACAGGCAGGAACACACACCAATCTATTCACCCTTCCAAGTTTCCATTCTGCAAATTTCTGCAGAACCCCTGAAATTTATCTTCATATATCACACATAATTGCACCATCTCCAGTACATGGATTTAAGCCAAATATTACTTATTCAGAAATATAATCTGGTGTACACACACACACACACACACACACACACACCTGAAACTATGCCACTTTACAAGCTGGATGGGGGTGCATGTTGGAATGCTCCAGAGTAAAGCATTTGCTGCGTATGGAAAACTGGCATATCAGGCAGAAGGATCCTAGTATAGCTTTCTCCCTGACCCACTGATTTCATTTTTAAATTGATTTTTTAGTATCAGGAATACAGCCATTTCAAGATATTAAGATCATATTTCCAAGATGATGCATATGAGACGAAGGCAGCCATAGTGCAGATTCTTGTTGATCTATAAGGAAGCCACCCACGCAAAAAGAGACAGGCTTGGCCAAGCCTCTGTCCCAGCTTTCCCCAACATTACACCCTCCAGTTGTGTTGGACTAGAGCTCCCATAGGAGCTGTAGACCGACACATCTGGAGGGTGTCAGATTGGGGGAGGATTCTCTATGCGATCTAGATCAGGGATAAACAACCTGGTGCCCTCCAGATGTTTTGGACTACAACTCTCATAATTCCTGGCCATTGGCCATGCTGCCTGGGGCTGCTGGGAATTGTAATCCAAAATTTCCAAAGAGCGCCAGGATGCCTACCCCTGATCTAGATTGAGGCTAGATTTCTATGTGCAGGGAGATCAAAGCACCAACATCAGAAAGCATTCTTGAAGTGGGGCAATCCTGAGAGGGCTATATCACATGCTCTTTCCTGAACATTCCATCTGGCTTTCAGTCCCGCTGAAACAAGGAACTCGAGATGGCTAAAAGCCACCCCCTTGACTTAACAAGATTGAATATCAGCCTGTTTCCAACCAGGCCCACCTACCTTCTGTGGAAGCTCAAACCAGATCAGCATCCCACCACAGAATTACAGACACCAAAGTCTAAGTGCTGAGCCACAGAACCATCGTGAAAGGGCAGTGGCCATATTTTAGAAACAAGTGAAAGAACCCGCCTGGGGAATGGCTGGCCACATTGTGTCTCAACACACAGGCTCTCCAGGGCTTAATAAGTCAGTGAGTTCAGTCCAGACTAAGCGAGGTGCACTTAAGTCCCATTGAAATCAATGTGAAAAATTAGCCAGGATGAAGCGAAGTCCCATTGTTTTCAATGAAAATCTAACCTCACCACCCTATGCACTGGACTTACTCAGAAGTAAGGCCCTTTGAATGGAGCTTACACCTAAGTGTGCATATGACTGTGGCCTAAATGAGCTAACATCATCTGGATCCAACCCATTGTTTTGTCATATGCCAGAGACATTGCAGAATAATTCCTACCTAGTTCTTTGGGTGATTCTAAACTCAACCCAACTTGGAAGAACTAGGACACATAAACAGCACATTTTAGCCTGCAAGCCTATGCACTCTTACTTGGGAGTAAGCCCTACTGAACACAGTGGCCTCTGATCCTGGAGGTAGCACACAGCCACCAGGACTAGCCGCACTGACAGCCTTCTCCTTCCTGAATTTGTCCAATTCCCCTTTAGAGCCATCCAAATTGGTGTCCATCCCTACATCCTGTGGCCATGTGTGTTTGCTTCTTCATTCTGCTTTTTGAAAGCCATCTACAGAAGTCACCACACTAAAAACATGACCATTCCACTTCTCCGCATCCAAAGGATGATGCAGACCCATCCCTTAAGGCCCGTCTTCCAGACTGGCTGGCTGCACCCAGCCAGACGTGGAGGAAGCATTTCTAGAAGAGGCAAGAACGTTCCCCCTCTGGGACATCCCTGCCTTGTGCAAGGTGGAAGGCAAGCTGTGAAGGCACTGCGGTGTGACCCAGTCCTGCAAAGATCCCTCTGTCAGTCATGCAGATGAGCTTTGGGGTGGGGGACACATACTGGTGGGCTACAGCAGCCTCCTCCTCAAACCTGGTGCCCTGCAGATGGGTTGGACTGCAACTCCCAGAATTCCCACCCAGCAATTCCCAGCCAGGAATTCTGGGAGTTGCAGTCCAACCCATCTGGAGAGTGGCAGCTTGCGGGAGGCTGGGCTGTAGCATCCTGGGTCCATGACTGCATAGATCAGATGTGCTGAAAGAGCATCACGGCTGGTGCAGGCAAAGGGTAAGGCCAGCCTTTGCTCAAGGGCCACAGACACTTGAAAGGCTCTCCCG
The DNA here is from genome assembly GCF_057233095.1 of Heloderma suspectum. NCBI lineage: Eukaryota > Metazoa > Chordata > Lepidosauria > Squamata > Helodermatidae > Heloderma > Heloderma suspectum. The sequence goes on along the minus strand of NC_139467.1, from coordinate 33,357,396 downwards.
CTTAGCCCGGTGCTGATCCAGCGCAATCCTAGGCCCACTTCTCCTGAAGCTCTTCCACTGTTTAGAACAGGGGTGGGCAGAAGTCGTGCTGGGATCTACTGCAAGATGTGTGCATGATTTGCAGCAGAGGTGCCAAAGGATGTCTGGCTCCCGAATTGTTTAGCAAGAGCAGCAACAAAATTACCCCTTCCCCATCCCCGTCCTAAATTAGACCGCTGAAAAGAAGGAAGCTTGGGTGAACCAAGAGTGGATTTTTGTCTGGAAGGACAGTGAACTCCGTCTAGTTCTGTTGCTCCAAACATATTCCTGGGTTCCGGACAACTCTAATTCGAAGTGTACGTCTTTTGCACCAGGCTTTGGTTAGTGGAACTCGGGGTTCTAGGAAAAAAACAAAGTAGATCCAAGCAACTCTGAAGTCTGAACACCTCTAATTAGGGATGTACAGGCTGTGTAAAATTTGTTCCATCTGCATTTCATGGATTGTCAGGTGGCTCTCCTTCCATCGTCCGCTCATCGATAGAATTATTTTTAATTTTCCGGATTTGTGCAAATTTGCATTTTCGTGCTTTAGCCTATAGGGGAAATGCGCATTTTCGGCTGCTTTTTAAAATGTTGCATATTTTTCTATTGTTACATTTGCGCAAAATTCCTGAAAGTTAAAAAAAAAAAAGTCTGCAAGTCCACAGAATCTGTGCGACTTGGAAAAAGCTGGTCCGCTGCGGAATCCGTGGGTCGGATTCCTAAAAATCCAAGCTCATTAGATTCCACTGCAGATTTCTCTGACTTCCCTACTTCTAATTTAGAAGAGCAGCAAGAAAGGTGCATTAGAGATTGTGTGGGAGGTGGATGGGTGGGGGAAGTATATGAGTGATGCGCTCTTCCTGCAGGACAGACTGGCCTCCTAGAAAGCAAGGTTTCAGTTGGGTCCATGAAAAAGGCCCCCTTCCTCCCGCAACAGCAGTGCTGCCACTAGGTAATTTTAGAACCTGGACTTAATAGTCTTTTGGGGGAATCCCTTTAGATGGCCGCCTGCATTACTTCAGTTGTGAAGCATACAAACCCACAGTTCTCTCCTCCTCCCATGGCCGTTTCCTGCTTTATACCTGCTTTTACCTTTCTGATATGTTAGAGCAAAACAAGACGAGTCCTGTCACCAACCCTGATTGAAAAAAGAAGAAATACTTCGAGCATGTGCAGTTTTGCATTTTAAACTCACTGAAACTGTAGCACCGTTCATGACCACAGGAATAAAACGGCATTTGCTTCTGCTACCCTGATGCTAAACACATTTGACTGGGGAATAAGTATCATTTTGCTATAGTGAAGGATGGTATGTTTTAACAGTACCAATAACAACATGAGCATCTGTGACCATGTGCATGCCTGGCCAGCTGGCCCCGATTCTAAAATGCTTATAAAAACAAGGAAGGATGCTGCAGTGACCACCGGCGTCAGATCCCGGTAGGGTCCAGCAAGCCCATGCCCACCCAGGTGCTGACACTGGGCCTGTTTGCTGCTGTCCCCATCACCGGCCACCCTCTGAGGGGTCATTTGGGCCCCCCAGGCTGTGGTCCAACACTAGCTGCCGCACTCCACAAGGGGAATCTGCCTATGCTGCCTTCTTTCTGGCACAGGCTTTGATCCACCCACCCAGCTGTCGTAAGCATCCTGGAAAAGAGCAAGTGATGCCCTGCCCTTCGCTGAAAAAAGCACCACCCATCCCAGCCACAATGCCCAATCTCCTAAATTATGACGGCACAGACATGCCCAGAGGGCACATAAACAAGAAAGCCGGTGGATCAATCCCCCAGCAGCGTCTCTCCCTCACTCTTCTTTCCGACGCAGTTTGCGTCTTACTTTGGTGGTCATGTGGAGAGCTGTCAGGCTGCAGCAAACCACCACCAGAAGGCACAGGGCAGAGAAAAGCGGGGCCAGGCCACCATGCAGCTGAGAGTAGATGGACCGCCTCGTCCGGTAATCCAGGAGCACCGCCTCCACCTGGGTGAGGGTGCACAGGATGAGGAAGATGTGAAAGATCTGGTGTCCCTGACCCACAAAGTGGCACTTCCCTGGAAACCATTTCTCAGGATAGGGATAGGCGAAGAAGAAGGCCGCGATGAGGAAGGAAAGCACGTGGCACTTGTGGTAGAGGACGGCCGGGTCCGCGAGACCTGAAGAAGAGGAGGTGTAAATGCGGTGAAGCACTGGGCTGATGTCCAAAGCGTACGCTATGGCCGAGGGCATTTCCTGGCACAGACGGCCCATCAGGGAAGAGAGGTGGGGGGACCGGTATTTGGCATAACAGGAGCCGGCGCAGGAGAGCCAAGCCAGCAGAACAGCTCCTGGAATGTAGAAGCTCCCGACCTGAGCGTGCCACTCAGGCTCAATGGCGTAATAGTAGTGCACCAAGGCACTGCCGTACTGGTACACGGCAACCCCCACATAGTCCAGAAAGAAGAAAGCACAGTGCCAGAACTCAGACTTGGCCTGCAGGAGGTGCGCCAGGGTGCTGAACGTCGCATACACGATGGAAGAGGCCACAATGACGAAGAGGGGCTGGGCGTGTAGGTCGCCGTGGAAATCCACCACCCGGGCCAATTGCCAGAACCGCACCGCCAGCACCAGCGCAGCCACCAGGTGCGTCCAGACATTGATCGCCTCGTTGTGGCGCTGGAAGAGCGACAGGAAGTAATACCTCCAGGTCCGGTCGACGGGGCGGTAGCCAGCCTGGATATAAGGCTTCTGGAAAAGCTGAGGCACATCCGACACCCCCACGGTGCTGGAGAGGGAGGGGAGCACCTCCTCCAGGAGCTGGGGGACTTTCCAGAAGTGCTGGCCATTGATGAAAAGACGGCTGAGCTTCTCGGACACAATTGTTGCCATGACACGAAGGCCGAGCCCTGAAGAAGGGAAGAAAACCTGTTCAGAAAAAGAGGAGGAAGTGAAGTTGGGTCGATCTTTATTTGCATTTATTAAAACAACATCAGTAATGGTGCCAGTGGTTGAAATAGCAGCCACAGGAGACCAGAGGCGGGAAGAAACACCTGTGGGGGTGGCAGCCCCTTGACTAGTTAGAGAGGATCAGCTCAGCAGTGTAACTGAGGGCACAATCCAACAGAAGCTTAGACAGAAAAAAAAGTCCTACAACTCCCAGTATTCTCCAGCCAGCATGCAATCCAAGGCATGCTAATCCAGGAGTAAGTCCCACTGAACACAGCAGGACTTACTTGTGAGTTAATGTGGGGGGGGGGGCTGTGCTGCCAGGTGGCACCTTTTCCCTGGGTATATCCTCAAATGGGGTGCAAAAAGGTGCAAAGTTCATGTAATACAGGAACGGGGAACCTCAGGGTCAGGGTCCCAATCCAGCCCTCTGAGCTTCCCCAGAGGGCCACAGCCCCCTTCCCCTAACCCCATTCCCCCCACATCCAATCGTTTGGCAGTTTCCATCATTTGTCCAGTTCTTCCCCTCATTTCAAAAGGCTGAAATGCCTCTCCGAAGGCTTGCTTACTGCCAGTACCAGTAAGAGCTTTAAGCTACAACAGGCTGGTAGCTTTTGTATTTTTGGCTCCACCCCCTTTGCCTCCAGCTCCACCCACTACTGGAATGCAGCCCCTGAGACCTTCTCTGAAATGTAATTCGGCTCTCAGGCGGGAAAAGGTTCCCCAACCCGTGATGTAATGTATCGGCAGCATTACATGGGGCAATGCTTTCATTTCCACTTGGAATTGTTAGACCCGTTTCAAGGCAATCGCTGAAAGGCCAGAGATCAGCTTGCCTGGAAAAAACAGCAGGCCAGGCAGACGAAGGAGACATTGATTAGACAGCAGTGGCCGGCAGAAGATCTGACTCATTGTGGAATGGCAGGAGCAGTCTATCTGAGTGGTAGAGCTTAGAATTTCAACAGCTGTACCCCAAAAGGTCCAAAACAGCCTCCCCAACCTGGTGCCCTCTGGATATGTTGGACTACAACTCCTATTATTCCCAGCCAGCATGATCACAGGCTGTTCTGGATGGGGACTATGGGAGTTGGGGACGGCTGGTCCAAAAACATTCTTCTGTTTTCTTAGATGTTACCAATCTCTCCCAGCAATCCAGGGATACACTGATGTTTTTAACCATTTCACTCATTACATATTATCTCCAGGTCAATTGGGGGGGGGGGTCACTTGTGTGCCTGTGCACCTGCATCCGTGTAGAAGCTGAACCCCGGCCAAGTATAGAAATGACAAGTTATGGCTCAGACGGCAACATTTTATCTATTCGTTGGTTACATTGATTTTTTTTTTTTAAATGATTGACTAAAAAGATGCCCCCTTAATTAAGTCATTAGCAGATTTTAATTTTTCTTAAAAAATAAATAAATAATTCTAAAACCCGGAGATGGCAAATTCCACCTTAGACGAGGCACAGTATCGTGTGTGGGTGGGTGGGTGGGTGTTGGTGTGCGTGTGCGTGTATAGAAGGCCTGTTCTAATATGCCTGCCGCAAAACATGTGCATCATCTGAAACTATTTCTTTCTTTAGAATTATTTCTTCTTATATGCAAATTCACACACAATCAATCACTTATTGATACCAATGACCAGATTAAAATAAAATAAAAAATAGGGCATTCAACAATTTGCCATTATAAATGAATCAACACTAAACAAATCAAGAATGAGTTATCTGGGCTCTCAACTTAACTGCAAAACAAAGCGACTCTGCAACTGTTTCAGTAACTACAGAGATGATGTCTTACTGTTTAGCTGATTACCATCATTATCTTTACCAGGGAGCTTAGATAACAAAGGCAAAATTAGTTCTCTCCTAATATCATAAAAATTACAGAATAGGAGTGCTGAAATTAATCAATTATCCAATTGGATTGACTAAAACTCATACAATTCATCTTTAATCGGTTGACAGCCACAGTGATGGCACTGGATACGCTTTTTAGCATCCAGGGAGTGTTCCTTCGTAATATCTCACAGCCAGAACATCCGACTCCCCAAAAGTGTCAAGTTAAGGTTGAATAGCACTACTGGGCAGAAGGACCAGCCTTAATCAGACATGCTGCTTTAACTGCCCTTCAAGCTTCTTGTCCAATCCTCATGTGGGGGAAGAGTTCATGTCACCCTCGCTCTGTTTTCTTTTTTTAAACCACAGGTTATCTCCACATTGCAACCGGAATGTGTCTTTTTTTCCAGCTCCAGAGCCAAGAGCAGCAAAGATTTTAAACCTTATATCCGTGACATTTCCAAACGTCTTGTTCAATTCTGGAGATCCATACAGCATGGAAAGAGATGGCACCATCAGGGGTGGAGAGAGGGGAGAGCTACATTTTACAACCCGTTTAATTTCAGAAGCTTGTACACACTGAAATCATGGCAATTGTGAACCGAAATGTCACAAGGGACCCAGAGCTCCATTAAGTAGCTTCACAGATCCCAAGAAAGATCATCTCGACAACAAGGATGTAATTGTATACCTCCTGGTAGCAGCTAGACTTGAAGTGGCCAAGTGTTGGGAAGATGCCAAGGCTCTGGCAAGTCTTTCATTTTATGTGCATGTCTTTTGTGGCCAGCTCTGGTTGGGGGATCTCAGGGTTCTCGTTAAAACAAAGCAGATCCCGCAAGCTAGAAGTCTGCCCATCACTAGCCTAAAGGGACCATTTCTCTGGCCTGGTATCTGGCAGCTTCCTCTTCCTATATTACATCACCTGATTCAGAGTAGAAGGGACCTGGGCATTTCTCCCCCTCGGAGCATTCGCAAAACCATTTTTGTTACTTCATGGAGCAATCTCAGCCCAGTGAAGCTCTGGTGAGAGTGCCAGAGGAACTCTGAGAGGAACCTTAGGAACTCCGGCCCAGCTCTGAGTGAGCCGTCTCTGGCAGAGGATGAAAAGACGCCTCTGAAAATATGAAACAACGGAAGGAGTTTCCAGGAAGAGCAAGACTGAGTGGGTTGTTGTTTAATGGAGCTGGAAATCAAGGGCAGACTGTGCTTTCCTTAAAAACTTTAGATTAATTATCTCATTTACAAAATGTTTTCTTTTGCCAAAAAGAAACCCAAAGAAAGCTTCCAGTGCGACAGTTTTTCTTGTAGAAATTTCACCTTCAAAACATTCTAGGTAACCTGCCCTGAACCCCAGGAATTGGACAGTCTATATAAATCACCCTAAGTTTTGCCTTTCTGGACTGGAGTGAGGTGAATTTAAGTCCGGTGTCCTTTTTCCGACAGCAGCCTTTGGACGCTCACAAACGGGGCTCAAAGCTGGTCACTGGCCTTCCACCCCTCCCATGTGGCAGTTCACAGGTATGCTGCTTCTGAAGATGGAGGTTCCATTCCCAACCACTATAGCAGATAAGCCTCTCTCAGTCCAAGCCAAATCAGCCATCTCCACAACTTGTGTGTGGCAGTGAGCTCTGTATATGTTCATTACATGTTGTGTGAAAAGTACTTTCTTCGGTCTGTCTTGAACTAATCAGTTTCACTGGGTGATCCAGAATTCTTGTATTACCAGAGACAGAAAATTGTCTCTATCCACTCTCTCTTCCTGTTCATAATTTTATAAACCTCTTTCATGTTTCCCCTTAGCCAATGTGTGTGTATGGGTGCACGCGTGTGCTCAACTACAAACCACCACGTGCGCACCGCTACAAACCACAAACCACCACCTTCCCAACCTGGCGCTTTCCAGATATGTTGTATGATACAAGCACTAGCATCCCCAGCCAGCAGTCATGGGGTGTTCTGGCTGGGGATGATGGGAGTTGCAGTCTGACACGCCTGGAGGGTGCCAGGTTGGGGAGGACTGCTTTTGCCTTTCCTTGTAGGGAAGGTTGCTTAACACTCAATCATTCCCGCTACTCTTTTTGTGTTCCTTCTCCTTAACTTCCAAAGGCATGTACCTCTGGCAATGTCTTCCATGCTGGCTGTGGGTGATGGGAGTTGTAGTCCAGCTCATCTAGAAGATGCTGGGTTAGGGAAGGCTGGACAGAAGACACTGCCACTGGACTGTGTTCCTTAGTGTGCACAACCACGGTGGCTTGCTGTGGCTTATTTAAGCCACAACAAGCCGTGGTGACTGCAGGCGCCGTCTTGCACATTTGAGCCGGAACGGAGACTTGTTGGGTCATCCGAACCCATAGCCCACGGCCTGTTTTAGCATTATGCAAAGGTTATTTAATCCTTGCACAACTCGCCCCTGCTGGGTTCAGACGACATAATATTCAAAATGGCCACTGGCGCACGCTGCAGCCCACCCTGGCTTAAATAAGCCACGGTGGGCTGTTTGATCATGCGAACTGGCCCATTAACTCCCTTCAAAAATTAACTAAGGCCCTGACAGCGGTCTGTTGTTGGCACAGAAATCCCATAATCTGTAAAGCCCTGCCTTTTCCCAGCATTGGAAGTGGGAGGTAAAACACTGGATGGGTCACTATAGCTCTTGGGTGGGGGTTGGGGAATGGATGGGGAAATCTCTTTCCACCACTTCTTCCAAGCCTGCAGCCAGTGGTTTAATGGAGGCAGGGCTCACAGGGACGCAACACCGGCACATTTTTATTAGCAGGGACGCTGATGTCATCCACCCCTCCCCCCCCCCCCTGCCCTGAATATCCTGCACCCTCTGAGTTTAGCTGTAATCCTATCAGTAGCAAGGGCCAGGGTGGGGAAGATTAATTTTCCCAGCAACAACATGCTGTTCTTTGTTGTAATGTAAAGTGTTCTGAGCTGGCTTGGTCTTGAACGGGCAATTAAGAGGCTGGACAGCCACCTGTCAGGGATGCTCTGACTTGGATTCCCGCATTGAGCAGGGGGTTGGACTCGATGGCCTTGTAGGCCCCTTCCAGCCCTACTAGTCTATGATTCTGTAAGACCCATTCGCTTTACAAATGACCTGCTCCTAGCAGATGAAAACTCCTAGAACTGGTTTGTTGGTAATGGATCAATGCAGCTGCCTTCACTTCTGGACTCTCCTCAGGGGCGTGGCTATGGGGACTGTCACGATGAATGCCTGCACTTCAAAAGGCACCACTGTACCAGTGCCTGCAGTGCTACTTTCAGGAAGGGACTGTTTAGCTTGGAGAGGTCTCTAAATGCGGCTGGTGAGAACAAAAGCCACTGCAGGGTTTGTCTGCCAGTTCCATGTTTACCCATGGCTTCTCTACCTCTCATAGAGGAGGGAGATTGTTTACACCAGAAGGCATCCTAGGACACGATCCTATGCATGCTTAGACAGAAAAAGGTCCTACAACTCCCAGCATTTGAATGCTGAAAGTTGTAGGACTTTTTTCTGTCTAAACACGCGTAGGATTGTGCCCTTAGTATCTCTGAAGATTTGACATACCTCCCCTCCTGCTGATGTTACTCTGTAGAGCAAGCTGCTCACTAGCCAAGATCTCTTGCCTTTGCAGGCAAATTTGTTGAATATTTCTTGCCAGTTTATCAGACATTTAGGAGGAAAGCTTATTGGCAAAGTTTGGCCCAGGAAGAAAACTCTGGGCATTGCTGACATTTTAATTGCTGCCATGTGTCTGAGCCAGGATAGACTATCCTTGGACCCGCACAGCCTTCCCCAACCAGGTGCCTTCCAGATGTGCCGGACTGCAACTCCCATCATTCCCAGCCAGCACTAACTGGGAATGATGGGAGTCGCAGTGCAACACAATTGGAGAGCACCAGGTTGGGGAATGCTGGACCAGCAGATTCGATCTTGTTTAACCTGGCCAAACGCTGCATCAGGGGTCCCCAACACGGCGCCCATGGGGAGCGCTCCCTTAAAAAATGATTTTTAATCAAAAACTGGAAAAATGTGAGGTGACCGGGTTTTTCTTAGTGTTCCTCAACGTGCCACTGACCAGCTGTTCGGCAGGCAGGAAGGGAAGGGTTGCTTCCTGGCCCCACCCAGTCCTCTTTTGCCCACACAGCCCTCTCTTTAGCTCTCCATGCCCAGCTTCTACCTTTGCTCTTTCTTTCCCCCAACCCCTTTTCTTGCTGTTCCTCTCCCTTCCCCATCCCTAGCCTTCTTCTTCCTCTCCCGTCCTAGCCTCACTTTTTCTCTCCCACTCATCCCTTTATCTTGTTGTGTCTCTCCACTTCCAGCCTCTAGCCTTGCTCTTTCTCTCCCCAAACTCTGTCCTCGCTCTCTCTCTCCCTTCCCCATCCCTAGCCTTCTTCTTCCTCTCCCGTCCTAGCCTCACTCTTTCTCTCCCACTCATCCCTTTATCTTGTTGTGTCTCTCCACTCCCAGCCTCTAGCCTTGCTCTTTCTCTCCCCAAACTCTGTCCTCGCTCTTTCTCTCCCTTCCCCATCCCTAGCCTTCTTCCTCTTCTCCCTCCCTAGCCTTGCTTTCTCTTCCACTCATCTCTATCTTGCTGCATCTCTCCATGCCCAGCCTCTAGCCTATTTCTACACACACACACCTCTTTACCTCTTTCTTTCTCCCCTCCACAGCCTCATTCTTTCTCTCCCCTCTACCCCTTTGCCTTGCTATTTCCCCCTCCCTCCCAACCTCTATACTTGCTCATTCTCTCCCCACATGCTCTTTGGACTAGTCAGGCCACCACGGCAGCCCTTACGTGACTAGCCACATCCTCGATGGGAGCTACTTTGTGGTGGCGCCCACAGCAGTTTCTCAAATTCCTAAACGTGCCCCTGGGTCCAAAAATGTTGGGGACCCCTGGGCTATGTTGTGATTCAGTTTCTTCAAATGTGCAAGATTCTTTGAGATGTCTGCTCCCAAGTATCTAATTAAGTCCAGCCGGAGTGCCAAGTTAGAGGTGAGTTTCAAATGTGGCTGATCTCAGGGGATTAATATTGAAACCAAGGGATTTCCAGTTTGGTGAAACTGATTTGCAGGCAAGTAACAGAGCAGCCACATCAGTCATTGGGCACCTGCTTTCCATGCAGAGGGTTCCCGGTTCAATCCCTGGTGATTCCAGGCAGGGCTAGGAAAGAATCCTGCCTGAAACCCTGGAGAGCCGCTGCCAGTCAGTGTCAACAATACTGGGCGAGATGGACCCAGGGCCTGACTCCCTATAAGGCAGCTTCCTACGTTCCAGTTCAACCCGTCATGTCCGGGACTGCCTGTGCACAAGTTAGATAGGTACAAAGCCGTGTTGTCAGTGAAGAGGTGGATAACCTAATATTGGGGTTGCTGCGCAGGGCCTCTGCTAACCGCTCCACGGCAGCTGCAAAAAGCAATGGACATCCCTGTTTTGTGCCTCTGTTTAACTCAGTCCTTTGGGAATCTTAGAGGTTAATCCTACTTACAGCCATGGAACTGAGATACATCCAGGAGAGTACCTTTTCAAACCGCTCTCCAGTGTCCCTTTTCTGCAAGACTTTTCCCAAGAAACACCATTCTACCTTGTCCAGAGCCTTGTACGTGTCCAATGATAAGATCACAAGGGGGTGGATGACATTAAGGAACCATCTGATGGGTCCACGACTTGTCTATGAGGCAGGAATCCTCTTTAGTCTGCTTTTGTATAGGATGTAAAAAAGGATATTGTCGAGTAGGGAAAAGGGCAACCAACATGATAAAGGGGCTGGAGCAACTCCCCTATAAGGAAAGGTTACAACATCTGGGATTGTTTAGCTTAGAGAAAGGGTGAGCAGAGGGAGATATGATAGAGGTGTACAAAATTATGCAAGGTGTGGAGCAAATGGGTAGGGAGAAAAACATGGCTTTAAAAGGGGATTATACAATTTCATGGAGGAGAAGGCTATCAGTGGCTACCAGGCATGACGGCTGTATATTGCCTCCAGGACCGGAAGCAGCATGCCTCTGTTAACCAGTTGCCTGGGGAACATGAGCGGGAGGATGTTCTTGTGCTTGTGTCCTACTTGTGGGCTTCCCACAGGTAGCTGGGTGGCCACTGTGTGAACAGAATGCTGGACTAGATGGGCCCTTGGTCTGATCCAGCAAGGCTCTTATGTGATGGAGGAATTTCATCTGGTGGTCAAGACCATTGTAAGGATCTTAAGCATCCTGCTTTCTAGCTCAGCTCCTTGATATCGTGCTGGCCTTTGCAGGAGTTTTAATGTAGAAGAGCATTAAAAAAACATGCCATTCCAACTGTAGCCTGCAAAGCTGCAGTCACTTATCAGTGGGAGACCTTTTTACCCAGTGGGGTGGAGAGTTATGGGAATACAGTTATTTAGCTTCCAAGGTTATTTTGGGTCCAATATGTTACTCTGAATACACGATGAAAGATATCGAAGGTAACTTTTCCTTCAGTGTATTATATTATATACTGCTTCTCCTCTAAGGATCTCAACACAGTATTATCTATACGACTTCCCTCCATTTTATTTTCACAGTCAGCCAGTGAGGTAGGTTTGGCTAAGAGATAGCGACTGACCCAAGATCACCCAATCAATGAGCATCATGGCTAAGTGGGGATTTGAACTCAGACCTCTGTTCCCTCCAGTTCAGGCTGAACACACTACACCAGGGGTAGGAAACCTTTTCAGGACCATGAGCACATTTGCCATTTTTTCACGCCCCCTCTCCCAGATTCCCACTTTTCTTGCCCTCCCTCCAGCTTCTCTCTCTTTTCTTTTTCTCCCCACCCCATGCCCATGGGAAACCCACAATCAGGTCATGAGTGCAACATCACCCTCCCGCCCATGTTCCCCAGCAACTGGTGCACATAGGCACACCGCCTCCAATACAGAAGGTAGCATATAGCCATCAGGACTAGTAGCCATTGACAGCCTTCTCCCAATTTGTCCAACCCCCTTTTAAAGCCATCAAAATTGGTGGCCATCACTACATCTTGCAGAAGTAAATTCCATAGTTTGACTCTGCGCTGTGTGAAGAAGCCCTTCCTTTTATCTGTCCTGACTCTCCCACCAGTCAGGTTCAGGGGATGGCCCCATCGGGTTCTAGGATTAGGCGAGAGGGAGAAAAATGCCTGCAATCACGTCAGCACTGCCAAAGCCCTAATGAAGAAGCAGGAACATAGCAGATCGGTTGCAGTGTACCAACTTCCTAGATCCTTGTTAGGGCTTTGGCAGTGCTGAGGTGAGGAGGCGGTGGGGTGGGGAATCCCAGGAAAGGGGTGGGGAAGGTGCGGTGTGTGTGTGGGGAAAGCACGTGCATGGATGAGTGCAGTACACTCAAGTACAGGGGGCAGTGCACTCATAGGCGCCAGGTTGCTGACCCCTGCACTACACCACAGGTAGATTGTAGCCCACGACTAGTGGCCCACTAGCCAATTTCTGGTGGACTACCTTGTGCTTGCTGATTGCTTTAGATGCCTGCAAAAAGCTCTGCATTAGGTGGGCTTTGATCTCATTCTGGATTGATTCTGGAACACGTAACGTTTAAAGCAGGAGTAGGCAAGCTGGTGCCCTCCAGATGTTTTGTACAACTCCCATAGTCCCTGACCATTGGCCATGCTGGCTGGGGCTGATGGGAGCTGTAGTCCAAAGTATCCTTAGGTTCCCAGATCGCCTACCCCCACATCTGTGTTAAAAGATCCAGAGCCAGTATTTTGGCTTGATCAATTTTAACCACCTCGGTGGCTGTGGAGATCCTAGTTTTAACCAAAGAAAAGCAGAGCAGGCAAGAAGGAACCGGCTCAGCCCAGCCCAGCCCAGCGCCACAACACATCGGCTCTTGCTAACAAAGGTTGCTGCTTTCCTGCTGATGGAGCAATAAACGCTCATGTGCTACTCCCAGCAAAGCTCACTTAAGCGGTGGTTCCAGTAAGGTGCGGTGGTTCCAGTAAGGTACCCGTTGCTTCACCCGTCCATCAACTGATCCACAGACTTAAAATTCTTTCGTCGGCTGACAACAGCACTCACCCTTTTTTTCAGACCATCCACCCTCATTCAGAACAACACCCTGCCCGCTGTTACATAATGAGAGTGGCTGAGGGCGCGGCTTGCATTTTCTTTAGGAGCAGCCTTCCTCCTCCAGCCAGCAATGGGAGATGTGAGTTGTAGTCTGACACATCTGGAGGGTGCCAGGTTGGGGAACACCTGCCGCACGGAATCCATGTGTGTGCTTGCTCATTTTAAGAGATATGTGCACCTTTTCCTTCCAAAAAATAAATATGCTTGGGACGTTCAAGCTGTTTAAACACCCTATTTCCGCCTCCCTGTGTAAACACTCTTGGTTCAACATGTTCCCCTCACACTTCCCGAAGTTGTGAAACACTCTTTTAAGGGGCAGACAAAGGCTGGCCAGTGCCGTCCCCCCACCCCATGCCTTCCCCCCCCCAGAGTGAAAGACAGACGACACCAGCAATGAAAAGATGGACAGGCGGAGGAGTGCCCCACAGCCAAACTCCACTACTCCAGAATAAGCACATGCTGGTTTTGAGCAAAAACACATCTCTCCAGCCACGCTTCTCTCATCTCCCTGATCACCCCAGCCTCGCAATGTGGCGCCTCCAGATGTTTTGGCTAACAGTTCCCATCATCAATGCTGGCTGGGGCTGATAGGAGCTGTAATCCGAATCATCTGGAGGGGTCCCGGTCGCCCTGTGCCTAGAGAGTTTTCAGGTCTCGGCAAAACCTCGCAGGATTTCCTACCAACGAGGACGGCAGAAGTTTGAACTACTTGCAGGCTGACCCAGCGGACGTTTACTCAGAAGTAAGTCCTGCTGAGTTCAGAGGGGTTTATTCCCAGGTGTACTTCGCCTCCAAAGAAAAAGTACGGATGTAATCCTACGCAAGCTCACTTGAAAGTAAGATCCACCCGAGTCCCGCGTGGGGCTGGCTTCTGAGCAAGCAGGCATAGGACTGGGCCGGAAAAGATCCAGGGAAGCCTAACAGATTTCCCCAGAATCTCTCGCTCTCAAACACGAAGGCGTACACACCTTGCTCAGTTTCGTTAAACGCTTCCTGGATTTGCATGGACTGTGGACATTCGCGCCCCCAGAAACCTCTCTCGCCTCCAGATTTTGCTCCGTTATTACACAGCCCGCGATCTCTCCCCCGCCCCCAGCCTGGGACTCTTGCCCCTCAGGAGAGAGGGGGCTGTTCTCACTCCGATGCCCCCCTTTTCTTACTGACCTCCTGCTCTTTCTTCCAGAGGATGCTCGTCTGAAACCCGAAAGGCGGCGAAGAGCTAAAAAAAGAAAGAGACGGGGAGAGAGAGACTCGCCCAGCCCAGCAGGGCAAGGCCGCCCCTCTGCGGCAACAGCCGCCGCTCCCCGCGAGACCCGCCTCGTCTGTTTTCCTTTCCCACGCAGCTGCAGGGAGAAAGCGAACAGGCGCGGACTTGCGCCCATGGGCGCTGCGCCGCCTGCTGGATGCGGCCGGGCGGGCGGGCGAGCTCCAAAGCGGAGCGGGGTGGGAGAGGCGCCCCCTCGCGCGCGGAAGCCGCAGGAAGGAGGAGGCGACTGGGGAGAGGGTGTGGGTCTGTGTCGCTCCCCCCCGCCCCCACTGCATGCAAAGGAAGATGCAAGGCCCCTCGCAAGAGGGGATTTTCAACGAGTGCAGCTTTTCTCTGCCCACCATTTTACGAGAAGCCGCACTTGCCCAAATTCTCCCTTACGCACGATTGTTCAAGGCCCCAGGAACGAGCCCCGTCCTTGCCCCTGATCACCAGTAGTGCAGCGATGCCATCCTAGGCCCTGGATCAAGTGGCTTTACAGCGGGGCCCTTTGGACAGCCAGGTCTAATTCAGTTGTGAAGCACACAGCTAAAATTTCTCTCCCCCCTCCCCCCCCCAAAACACCATTCCATTTTGATTTTTTTTTTTAGAATTGCTTCTATATTCCCGATATGTTAAAATGTTTTCCAACCCAGATTAAAAATAGCAACTACGTTTTGTATTTTAAGCTCACGTAAATCCCAGCACCGTCACACCACAGCGATAAAATGAGAGTTTGCTTCTGCTGCCCTGATCACCTACCACTCTCGGGGTGGCCATTTGCAGCGGCTGTGGAGCCCTGGACTTTGGCCCCAAGGCTCAGCCCCTAACTGCACCACTGCCTATCACCATATTTGAAACTCCCATCAGTTGCAAAACATGGGTTAGCATGGAGCCGCTACTCCTTGAGAAGGCAAAGCCCATTTGAACTGGTTGCGTTGCGCTCCAGATGCTGAGCGGTGTTTATACATTAGTCTTGATAAATTGAAAGAGCTACATCCACCTGACCATAACGGTTCAAATCGGCTCTCTTCTGGGGTCTTTTCCCCTGGGGCCTTTTTTACATCCACCTGACTGCACCGTTTTTTTCTGGGGTCTTTTTCCCTGGGGCCTTTTTTACATCCGCCTGACTGTACCGGTTCAAATCAGCTGTCTTCTGGTGCCTTTTCCTCTGTTACTTTAGACCAGCCTTCCCCAACCTGATGCCCTCCAGATGTGTTGAACTACAACTCCCACCATCACCCAGACACCTGATGGCTGGGGGTGATGGGAGTTGTGGTACAACACATCTGGAGGGTGTCAGGTTTAGGGAAGGCTGCCTTAGTCCCAATGAAGTGGCATCTTAATGATGAAAAGGTATGCCAAGCTTCAGGCAGCAGTTCAGCTGTAGGGTGGCCATGTGTCCTCTTTTACAGAGGACAGTTCTCTATTTGAAGGGCTGTCAGAGGGCTGTCCTCTTTTTGAAGGCATCTTCTATTTCAGGGCTGTCCTATCCAATTCTGATGTAAAGATAAAGAAACTTAATAACTGTTGCCCATTAACAGCTAACACCTGAACGGCAGATCACCTGGCCACAGGTTAGATATACTGTATTTATGTTTAAATTGTAGGAATTATTTCTAAATTTGCATCTATATATATGTTAAAGGTAAAAAAGGTAAAGGTGTCCCCAACCAGTCGTGTCCAACTCTAGGGTGCGGTGCTCATCCCCGTTTCTAAGCCGAAGAGCCAGCGCTGTCCGAAGACGCTTCCGTGGTCATGTGGCCGGCATGACTGAACACCGAGGTGCACGGAACGCTGTTACCTTTCCCGCCGAGGCGGTACCTATTTATCTACTTGCAATTTCTTGCTTTCAAACTGCTAGGTTGGCAGAAGCTGGGACTGAAGACGGGAGCTCACTCCGTCACGCAGCACTCGGGTCTCGAACTGCTGACCTGCCGACCTTCCAGTCTGCAGTTCAGCGTCTTAACCACTAAGCCACCGCGGTCCCCATATATATGTTAGCATACACAAATTTTATGCAAACCAGTGTCCCCTTTTTGGGTGATTTGTAACTGGCCTCTTTAATAGAGCCTACCACTATTCCACTGCCACCAGTATTTCTAACCAACACACATTTTTAAGGGGACTAGAACTACACTTTGGTAAATAGGCACATAGTTGAGAGTCCTGCAGGAAATAGTCAGCCACTCTCCCTCCAAGTAGCAACCAGACATGGGGGGCACTCTGGAAAGATCCAGGCCCAGAGGAGGAACACACATCACTGCTTCTTCACGTATCAGCATTGCCCCTCCAAACTGGAGCAAGCAGGACCAACCCTACTATCAGGTAGAGTGAGATGGCCATCTCAGGCAGCAGATGTAGGGGGTGGGAGTGGCAGCAAGGGGTGAGAGCTGGGTGTGCTATCCAACCTGCCCTGCGTCCCCTGAGCTGGCCTGCTACCCTTCCATGCAGTGAAGGATGCTGTCCCTGTCAACAGTGTTGAAGTAAGGTTCAGCTGCAAGTCCAGTCAGCTTCTGTATAAGGAACAGGAAAAGCAGCAGGGGTGTGTGTGTGTCTGGTTCTTTGCCTCAGGCAGCGTAATGTTTTGGGCTGACCCAGCATAATGGACTCCTTCATGGATCACTGCCTTGTTGTGGCGAAGGGGCTTGCGTAACTCAGTGAAGCCATAAGCTATGCCGTGCAGGGCCACCCACGACGGACACGTCATGGTGGACAATTCTGACAAAATGTGGTCCACTGGAGAAGGAAGTGGCAACCCACTCCAGTATTCTTGCCAAGAAAACCGCATGGAACGTATCACAAGGCTAAAAGATATGACACCGGAAGATGAGCCCCTCAGGTCGGAAGGTGTCCAATATACTACTGGGGAAGAGCAGAGGGAATTTCCAAGTAGCGCCAGAAAGAGTGAAGCAGCTGGAGAAGACTCTTACGAGTCCCCTGGACTGCAAGGAGGTCAAATCAGTCAATCCTAAAGGAAATCAACCCTGACTGCTCATTGGAAGGACAGATACTGAAGCTGAAGCTCAAATATTTCGGCCACCTAATGCGAAGAGAAAACTCCCTGGAAAAGACCCTGATGCTGGGAAAGATTGAAGGCAAAAGGAGAAGGGGACGGCAGAGGATGAGATGGCTAGATAGTATCACCGATGCAATGAATATGGACTTGAGCACACTCCAGGAGCGCAGGACAGGAAGGCCTGGCATGCTATGGTCCATGGGGTCACGAAGAGTCGGACACGACTGAACGATTGAACAAGAAGAAGCATAATGGAGCACTGCATAAGCATGTGCTCACACCCCAGCCATTCCCATATGTAGAAGGAAAATGTTTAAGTCCTACTTGGATAGTTCACCTGGCATTTTGCAAGCTTGAGACCAGCATGACTCAAGGAAGCAGCAATGGTATCTGTTCTATTCCTGCTTTTGAAATAAAGCAATTATCCCCAATCTCAGAAAACATTTTAAATCAAAATTTAAGACACCCCCCCAAGTGCATTATAAGATTGTTTTAAACCCATTTTAAAAAATTCAAAAACTTATTTGTCACAGGGCAGTTTCATTTGTCAGACTTTTGTGTGACTCAAGAGAATACCAAATTTAGCTGTTCAACAGTGGGATTACACTGGCGGAAGAGAATTTTACACCGCCTGAAGTTAGGATTTTATTATCTGAGGGTATATCCCCTCCAACTACTAGGTAATGCTACCCAATTCAGCTTCTATTTTTTTTAAACGTAGTACATCATCTACAATAATCTCCTGCTTCGTTAATATAAAAACTGTCTGATTTCTATTTTCCAACTAGCAGGGAACCTGTGTTCCACCTAAAGATGGAGACTGTTCTGAGTAACAGCTGGATCTTACATTTTCAAAAATGGATCAACCACTTCATCCCAGCAGTCCCAAGTGCAGTCTGAAACTATCACAGCACCTGGTACAGACTAATTCAAATGGCTGCAGTCTCCTCCCACATTCCATTTTAAGAGTGACTAAATGAAGGCTGCACAGCTTCAACAACAGCCACTTCTTGTTTACCATTTAGCCTGATGATTTCTGGAGAACTTGGGAGACTTGCACACTATTCTGTCGAGTTGGCCTAATAAAGGCATTGCCCCAAAATGGATTTTAGAGGTTTTCTATGGCCAACATGACTACCTTTGCATTTTGTGTAACTAGCTATCCCACACGCGCTCTCTCCTCTCCTTCAGCCATACCAAAGCATCCCAGAGGGAGAGGAAAATTAGCTAGTGACTCTACTGCCATAAACTGATCCAGCCAATTAAGATTAGCATATACCACCAGTGGGGGAAAACACACAAGAACAAGTGTGAAAGACATACCTTAACAAACCTGCAAGTCACGGCTGCTTACTGTACTCCTTTAACCAAGGGCCACCACCCCTCTATTCGCATTGGTGCTGCACAGCAAAGACACCCCCAAAACCTCCAAGGCTCAATCTGGAAGGATGGTCCACTGTTTCAGTTTTCAACCATTTTTCCCCTCTTCGCCCCAGAGACTTGTAACCTGAATATGCAGTCTGCCATGTTGGGGAATGTTCCTTCAGGTGCCAAATTTAGTCAAGCTCCAGCTTCCAAACTTTTAAGATTTATTAAATCAGGGAAAACAGAATTAGGCAAGTAGCATTCAAAGAAATAACTAAGTTTCTACATAGCCTGCACCTTAACGGTTCTAATGTTAGGTCCCAAACTTACATGTAAGTAGCAGATCAACTACATTGGACCCAAAGTTGTGAGACATGTGGTCAACAAACTTCATGAGGAAAACAGTCCCATTTTACCCCTGCATTTGGTGCGGGTGGTGGGATTTATCGGACGATGGACTTAAAGTGAACAGCGCCTGGAAATGAGCAGCTAAAACTTTTCCAACCCAGAAAGTTATAAGGAAGAAGAGAGGGGCTATCTTCCCTTTCCTACTAGTAGACAAAACATATTAGAGGAAAATTCATAGCTTGCGTATGTTTGGGATGTGATTTGACTGTTATTTTGAAGTGACAAAGCCAAGTACATTAAATTCTTAAAAGGGACAGGCTTCTTAAAATCAAGCCTTCATCACACTTCTAAAATCTTAGATGTTGATACTAGAAGTCTTGTAGTGTGAGAGCCTGCATAATCCGAGATTAAAGACACACATCTTAATGGGGCTTTAAGGCTTCCATTCTTTACTTGCATAAGCAATTCCCGCTGCCTCTAAGTGTGCTGGCATGTTACCAATATCGACTCCATGAACCTCAGAAGCCTTTTTCTCAGCTTCCAAGGAAATAGAAGTTGTCCTCAGTCAATTATGAATTCTCATTACATTTGCCAACACAGTAATTTGGATTAACCCATGCCAAATAAACTGGGGGGGGTGTGTGTGTGTGTGTTGTACCGGCCCTTTGTATTCACTGGATTGGATCAGTTGTTACAATCTTGAGATTACATTTGACACCCTACAATCAAAGTTGCATGAACTTCAAACATCTTCCACCTTATGCTATAAAACAGTAATTGTTTACATGTAAACACTAGAACTAATAGCTTAAATATAATGCATACTACATCCATTATGTTTCCGATTTGGGTTCCTCAAAATTTTACAGAATGTTTAATGACAGTAGCAAACTAAAATAGCAAGCCTGAAGTATTAAATAATCTAAAACAGCCCTTTGCTGTGGGACCCATTTTCCATTCTTTGGGGCCACAAGATTTGACTGTAGAAGGCACAGCAAACATTCAAACTGTGTGTGTGTGGGGGGGGTGTGTGCTTTTAACTGCTGTGTTATGGTCCCTGGTGTCTTGGTGCCAAAATAACAATTTCCCTACATGAATTCCATTAAGCAAAAGGTATTTCCAACTGGTAAGATGTAGCTAGGCTACAGGTGACACAAGACACTGAATTATTCCTGGCAGCTTGGAGCTATGTTTCTGAGAAACAGAACAGATGCATTAAGTCTGCAATCCTATATACACTTACCTGGGAGTAAGCCCATTTAATCCTTACAGAGTAGGATTGTACTGCAAGTCCTAAAACTGTTTAGCTTGAAAGAAAACTTCATGACATTCTCATGTGAAGATTCCTTCCTTTTAGCTCCAGTTATAGTTTTTAATATGAATATACACCACAGCTAGCTACACCACCTGGAACTTGTATTCTCATCAGCTAGCCTCCTTATCTTCCCCCAACACACTTTCAAATGTGTCACATGAAGCCTTCACAGTGGCAAGATATTTGCTATCTAACGACAGCAAGGAAAAAGCACCAAATTTAGTTACGTCTATTTATTGATGGCTGACTAAATCTAAGTTACAGAGATGAATAGTTATAAATTTTTGTATGTTGATGAAATGAGCAAGTAGATCAAGCACACACATCTGGACACAGACATGCACAGGAAGCATTTTCACATTTATACTATTAAAAATACAGCATGAAGAACCAGACACCAGCCATACTACTTTAATAAGAAACATTCCAAGAGCTTTGGGGGGTGGGGAGAGTAATAGATTCCCTCCTATCAAGGTAGGTAGCTGGGCTACGAACAGGTAGGTCCATTCTCTGTACCACAGTTGAGGAAAAACCATCTATTTCGTAAAAGAATTAAGATTTTTTTGAGTAGTGTTGTGATTGCAGTAGGTGCTCGCCACACAGGTTTATATGATGGAATTTAAGTATTAGAAGTTTACCTTAAACTTATATTACTTCCACTTCCAGTAATGTATAGGATATGCCATTCTGGACTCTGAAGCTGCCAATATTTTTGACACATGGGGGAGCTCTTCAACTGGCAAATCCATTCTACAGCATTAAGATTGTTTTTGTTTTTTGTTTAAAGCAGCACAAATTAAGTGGATGCTAGAATTCAGCAGAGATGGTTGCTATATGTGGGGAGCGATGACAAGACAAACAACTGGAACAGGTATCCTATGATATATATTCAACTAAGGCCAAAATCCTAAGCTTACTTTTAAAGTAACACGTTCAGGAAGCAAGTTGTGGTAACTACAGAAATAATTTCTCAAAAAGTATTTTCTGGGCTACTAACGGGTTTGTCAGGGAACCCACCAATGCAATAATTGTTTTGTTGTTGTTGCAAGATGCAAGAGTTCCTTTTTCTGCAACCAAATGAGAAAATCTGCTTTTACTCCTGCTGTAAATAAATCTAACTTACAATATTGCCTTACAATAGAAAACCGGTATGTTCCAACAACGAAGGCTAAATATCCCGGACCACCTAAGCCTGTTGTTCATCCCAACCTGTATTTATCACTATACTTGAAACCAGAGCAGGATTTCCAGCAACAATGACTTGGGAGCTTATAGTTCTGTGAATACTCCCAAATTCTAAATTCTAAATACTTCCAAACAAAATCAGCAAATGCTTTCAAAGTCAGATCACAGTCACATGTTAACAAGGAGTTATTTGTTGGAAGTACAAACATATCCAAGGAGGGAGGTGGTTCTGAACTGTTTGAACAAAACAGCAGCTGACAACCGCTGAGGTGCAAGACAAAGATCTTATTGTAAAATTGGGACAATAGGCAAGAACTCTATGGGAAACGGCCACCGTGGACTAGCACTAGCCACTGGATATGAATATTGTTTGTTTTTATTCTAATATTGCATCAAAATGTTCTAGCCATAGCTATGCTTGAGTTGCATATTTAGTCATGCTAGTCTTAGAAACAGTCACCTGTGATAACAGCACTGTGCAGCTTTATTAAGTCACTCAGTTACAGTAATATCTTAAAGACTGACAGATTCTGAAGTGTAACAGATCCAGCATGAACATTACACTACATGTTTTGTTCACAAATGTGTCAGAGCTGAATACAGCACTAGCCATCAATCCAGGAACAAATGCACTGGAATAGAAGAGATGCAAAAAGATAGCTACACTGGAAAGACAACAGTTTAGAAAAAGAGTGAACATGAAAGGGCTCCCCTCTAGTTTCCCAAAGCAAGTGTACAGTTGGATCTAACTATACAGCTCTACATCAGTTTTCTAGAAACTTAACAAAAAACACTGGCCAATACAGTCTTTGGATATTTAGACAATGGGGAGAAAGTCAGTTTCCAGGTTGAAGTCAGTCGCTTTCATTCTCACCAGGTTCTTTGCCGCCTTCTTTGTTCTTCCGTACTTCTTCAATATGCTTGTCCTGGCAAAGCAGAGTTAAGACAGTGAGATATCAATTAACTCTTCAACAATAATTTTTAGTCCTACCAAAACTGGGTTGTTGCTGTAAACACAATGCAAGGAGTGGATGGAAATAACTTCCAAGTTTGCAGCTTCTGCAGAACACAGCCTAGAGCATCAGGCTTTTATAGTGATGTACTCAAAGCAGATTTGCACTGTAATTATTGAGAAGCATGATTCTTCATCCCAGCTAGCCAACATTAAACTTCATATGCCCAAAGAAGCCACCCATTACGACCTTCTAATCCACTTTTAGGAATGCACTTCAGATCAGTACAGCTCTTTTATGAGCCATCTTATGCTTAAGGCTGTTGTTTAAAGGAAAAGAACACATTTAGATTAGGGGTGGGCAACTTGTTGTTGGATTGCAACTCCTATCAGCCCTAGCCAGCATAGTCAATGGCAAGGGCTGATGGGAGCTGCAGTCCCACATCTGGAAGGCCACAAGTTGCCCACACCTGATATGAGGGAATAACCTCTATCACTGAAGGTCTAGTTTTACAGGAGTTGCTAAGACACACAGGAACAAAGCCAAGGACTATCTGCAGCTATGGGTTGGATTCATATTTGCACTTAGCAGTTTTGCTGGCACTGGAGGAAGAGCGAGAAAGCATTTTTCACCACTTCTTCCTTCCTACTGCAGTCCCTTGAAAAGATGTTCTGGAGGGCTGCGGGAACCTCCTGAACAGCCTGTGAGGTGGGACTGGAAGAAGAGGCAATTAGTTGATTCCCTGCCCCTTCCTATAGCAGGAAAGCACCACTGGATCCTGGTTCTATCCTCAAACAGAAGAAGCTCTTTTGTTTGTAGAGCAACAGACTAGATCCAACCCACTGTGATTTAGTCAACTGTTGTCCCAACCTCACAGTGGGCATATTGTAATTCCCTCAGTTAGAAGCCTATGATGGGCAGCAAGTGTGGTTGCCTGGCTATTTGTTCCTTACAATTGTTTAAGAAGTCCAATGCTTTTGTTTATAGTATTAGGAGTGCAGGGACCATCCTCTCACCAAAATGTGTTAGCTAAATCATATATAAAATCTGGATTCTTAGCTGCTATATAAACATTTTAAAAAACAGAGCTGTGTATGACTACTGTTGCCAGCTGTTAATGTAACTGGTAATCCAAGTTCACATTCCATTCTTTATGGAGAAACTGAAAGTTTAGACTTACTTTCTCTCTCAAGCGCTCCAGTTTAGCAGCCATTTGTGCTTCTCTGTTCTCTTTGTTAGCTTCCATTTTGTGGGTCAACTTCTCCTCTGCCATTTTGCTGAAGTTGTTATTCTCTTCAATTGCCTTCTGCAGCACCTCTTTTTCATGCTCTCGTTTCTCAGCTAGTTGCTTCAACACCTCAGCTTCGTGGGACTAGAATATAGATCCATTCCATTTTTAGTTGAGAGTTGTCTGTATGTAATTACAGTTGTTGGCTCGTTAAATATTAGTCATTGAGAGTTGCTAGCACACTCAGACAGTTCCAATCAGGGCAGAGACTGAACTGTTAGCAGGTCCCCCTACTCCTCTTTTCCCTCATAACTCCTTTCCCATTTCTAGAGTACTTGAAGATCACTTGGGACTCCTGTTATGAATATATATATATGAGTCATTCAAATAGAACTGCGGTAATTTTAGTAGAGCCATCATTTGTTAGTTTTGTCCTCCATTTTTTCTCTAATAACTAGTAAGAGCTGGAGCAATTACACAATTTTGAGGTTTTTACCATTAGGTACAATACTGCTTATGGTCAGTGCTGTTAATTGGCTATAATTTAAAGTATACACTCATGCAAGATGTATCAACCTACAAATGTACCCATAAGTATTTAGAATTGTAGCCATATGTATTTACCTTACGCCTTTCTTCTGCAGCTTCTAGCTTCCTCTGAATTTCTTCCAGTGAGAGATCTTTTTTCTTTGGAGGAGAAAGGGGAAACTCTGGAACAGCTTCTTTTGAAGGAGGACCAAGTATCAATTCAAATGCCTGCCCAGAAGCACGTTTTTCTAGTTCTTTCACCTGAATGTCTAGGAGATATTGTCATTAACAGTTATGTTTTAATAACTGAGCAACATCATGTTGACACACATAGTGCTGGTTAAGGGAATCTTCAAGCTGAAGGAAGTTCAAATTCCAAGTCTACCTCTGCACTACAGACCTAACCTGTTAAACTGGTTAATCATGGCTCCCCATTTCCCTCAGGATCCTGAAGTCATAGCGTTCTGAGGGCTCTGGGGACCCAACAGAATTCCAAGAACTCCCACAAAGCTACAATGCTCATGTTTCCTTCAAAGAAGCAATGCCCCCCCAATTTAAAAATCTGTTTGTTTTTTGCATACGTGCTTCCTAAATATACACTCCAGTTTTGTCTAGCCATCCCATCAATGCTCTGAGTACTTTCAGGAAAAAATAGTTTCACTGTTAGTTAAGTTAGAATACAGACAATGACATCTGACAGCAATCGTAAGACAGGCCTAATCAACTATAATTGCACAGAACAACTTCGCATACCCTTAGTTATATCCATATATTGTCAATAATCGACTTAAGCACTAGAAAAAAGTTTTATAATTGGTCTAGAAACCATCTGTGCACTTCAATGTATGTATTACACCTATAGTTAGGCAGGCTATAAGATGTAGTACTTCTTTAGAACCTGCAATCCCGAAGCTTGCCTGATAAAGGCCATTGAAATAAGCTTGCAATTGTGGCTGAATGGGGAGAAGCACCATGCTAAATACAAATACTATCATCAGTTAACTGATCATAATACTTACCAGAGGAAGCCATGGCTAAGCTAGACTCCAAAAGACTGTGCTGCAGGTAATCCAGTAAGTGAGCACTGAGAAGATGGAAACATCATTAGATAAATTGAAACAGTAAACAAAGCAGTACCATTATCGTCACTTTGACCTGGGTATTTGTTTTTAACACTTTAAAATTAGCTGCCATTTCTTGGTACCTTTGTTAGGCTTTTAAGTCTGCTCACACATTTATGTTCTCATTCTACCGGCTTCTAGCTCTTTGTCATTCAAGTTTGGAAGATGCATATGAACCAGTGTATCTTCAAAAGGAAGCAACCAATATGCCATATATAAAACTAGGAAACTCAGGGGTAAGTTATGGCCTAGTTTCCACCTCAGCCCTGGCCCTAACATTAAGGGACTATTCACTGTTATATGCCCACATAAAGCAAAGTCATGTTACCAAGTGGCTGCACTTCAAGAGATACCACCACAGCAGCCTTATCTGTGATAGAGACAAAACAATGCTGCTGTTTTATTGCTCGGTGTAAAGCAGACTGCAGACCAGTGACTTGTGTCTCAACATACAAAAATTTAAATTAAACACAACTTGTCCATTTTGAACAGCTTGCACTTTGTCTGGGGCTACCAGCAACTACTCTATTTATTAAATTTCTATTGATGCTCTCAATGCCCACAGTTTTCAAGCAGAAATCCAGGAGATGCACAAGTAACTTGTAACAAAGGCATACCAGTTTTTTCCTCTAAATTAGCTGCGATAAAACCATCTAGAGCTAGAAATATCTCTGGAGTGCAGGCTGCTTGGGCACTTACTGTTGCTGGCACCCAGGAATGTTATCGTTTTTCTGCTCAGCACAGGAGGAGGCAGCTCCTAAAAATAAGATGCTAGCACTCAAGGGTTTGAAATTATTTTCTAGGCATGAACACTAAGCTACTGGGCAGATGGAGTACATCTGTCCCTTCCATATTGATGATTAAAAATGATCAGAGCCTTTACATAAGCTATTGGGTTCCCTGAAGCCCTCCCTCAGGAGCCTCAGAAGGATTACATATTCCCTTTGATCTGCCAGCCTAAGATCAGGACAGCCATTGTTCTTGCTACCTTCGTGGAGGCTCAAGGCACAAAGGGTGACTTGCTGTGATAGAGATCTAGAACCATTTGCTCTTCACCGACATGAACAAAGCAAGGCAGCACCACAACATATTAACAAAAAAAGAAACAAAAAAACATAAAGCTCAGCCGTGCCTTATCCTAAGCTCAACCACGCAGGGCTTTTGGGAGATAAAACTCAATTCAAATAAACATTTAAAAATAAAGAACTGGTAGTTTCGCTTGTACGTACAGGCAGACAAAGCTGTTTAGGGGTGGGAATACACAATAAGGAAAGCGTGTGAGGAGGGAGAACCCCTTTTACAGACGGGCTGAGCGCACAGCTGATACACCAAGAGAGCGAACGCCCAATATTTTGGGGAGCGGGTGAGGAACGACACCCCACAGTGCACACTAGGGCGGGGCCAGGCGAGGGAGAGTCCCAGCCAATAAAGGCCACGAGGAAGGGGAGGGAGAGCAGAGGAACCACGCCTCCTTCGGAGCCCCGCCCACCCCACGCGCCGTTCTAGAACCGCACCGAATTCAAACCGCCTGAGAGCGCGCGCGGGCGCGCTTACTCCCTCAGAGGGGGCGGGGCGGGCTATAACGGTAACATCCGGGCACCTGCTGCTCGCGCGCCCCTCCCCCCCCTCCAGTCGAGCATCCCCTCCCTCCCATCCTGGGCGCGCCAACCGAGTCGGAGCGGGGCGGCGCCACGAAACACCTCAGCCGCCGCGAACGCGCGTTCTCCCCTCGGTTCGGCTTGGGCTTTTTCCCGCTCTCTTCGCCCCTTCTCGCCACAAAGCCTCTTCGCACGCGGCGCTTGTCCTCCTCGCCGCCGCCCTCCCACCCTCCCCGCCCGCGCCGCCGCCGCCGCCGCCTTCTCCGTGGCGTGAAGAAGCTTTCCAGGCGCCCTGCGAGCGTCGGGCGCCCCCTCCCTCCGATCGCCGTGGGCGCGCGCGCGACAAGGCGGCGGCGCCGCCCCTTCCCCTCGAACAATAGAGAAGGGGCTACTCCTGTCAAGAAGGAAATGGGGAGTCGGGGAGAGAAAGTGGAGCGGTGAGGCGACTGGGGCAAGCCCCGACGGGCCATCCTCATCGCCGCCGCCCATAGCGTAGCACGGAGTGCCGCCTGCCCGTCTGAGAATTATTGGGGGACAGGAACAATAGCCGAGCCGCAAAGACTGGTTCGCTCGGAGCCCTTTGTCTCCCCCTGCAACCCGCCGGGAACACCACCGCGCCGCTTCCCTTCCTCGGACTTTTTTTTGTTTTAAATAGAATCCGCTCAAGGCGCGAAAGTCCGGCGCCGCTTAGGTTAAAGCGGCTTCTTGCATTAAGACCCCGCCCGAGACGCGACGAACCGCCCCCCCCCCCCCGGCTACCCCACACACAAAAATCCCATTGCCCGTCCCGCCTCAGTAACAAACACCATTCGCTCCTTGCAGGCACAGACGCGGCGGCGGCTCCGCCTCGGATTCAAACAGGTTCTAGCCCCCCCCCGCCCGTCCCTTGGACCCACCTGCTCCTGTCACCGCGACAGCTACACACACACTCCGCTCCTAACTGCCCTGCCCGCTCCACAAAAGCGCCAAACAAAGGCACGTGACCCGCGCCAGCCACGCCCCCTATTGACCGAGAGAGGCGGCACGTGCCGCTCAGCGGGGGGGGGGAGAGAAGAAAGAGACGAGGAGGGGGGCGTTCTCTATCCTCCCTTCGCTCTCTATCGTCTAGGCAGGATGGGAAATGTAGTCCAGGGAAGGGCTACTGCAGTAGGGTGTCGTAAAGAAAGGAAGGGTGGATAAAGGCAGTAGAGGGACGAGCTGTCCTTTAACTTAGGCTCCTGCGCAGCCTGTGTGGGCGTCACAGCCCATCCCTCGCTCTCAGTGCCGTCCAAGGGGCGTCTTGAGAGTCCTCCTTGTCCCTTTGTTCCCATCCTCCGTCTGCTGCGCTCCTGCCTCGGTCGCTCGCCTGCCAATGGTTGCCCCAAAGCAGAAGCCCCAAGCAAGGTCTTCGTTCGCATCCCCCTCTCCTGAGGCAGGCCTCACATGCAGCCCAAACGTATAGCTCGTTTACTCCTCCTCGGAAGCAAGCCCCACTGAGTTCAACGGAGCTTACTCCCAAGTAAGATATACTTGTCGGATTCTCCACCCAAGCTTTAAACGGGTTTGCTCAGAGGGGTAAGTCCCGCTGAGTTCAATGGGTGTTCCGCCCCTGAAACCTGGGCCCTTTTTTCTTTTTTAGGGTCGCAGCCCCAAACTGTGGTGTCACTAAGATCTCCCAAGGATCTTAGTGACACCACAGGATCTCCCAAGGACACCCATTGAACTTGATCTAACGTTCTGATCGGTGTGTAAAATACTGAGCGAGGATCCCAAAAGGTCGTGAGAAGCGTCTACTGACCCTCATTTCAAGGGGCCCGCGTGGGTCTTCAGATCTTGGATGTCTGAAAGCAAATTAATTAATGGCCAGTGGGAAGTAATTCATTACTTACTTTTCCTCTGTGCAGTTATCTCTTGTGCACTCGTTTTGTTCTAATATTCCTCTTTTGTCTGTACCCTTACACATGTCATTTGTGTGTGCGTGCACATTCTGCATTTGTCTATTTATGTATTCTATATCGCAATCGTTCTATAGATAAGTCTTTAGGTGCCAGCAGACCTCGTTGTTTTAGAAAGCAAATTGTGTACTTAGATGCCTCCAGTTTCCAGTTCAACAAGCTCCATACACAACCTCATTAAGCCCACAGCTGCAATCCGATGCACAGTGACGGGAGTAAGTTCCATGGAGACTTTAGCCCAGTCCTATGTACAGTGTCCACTAAATTTATTGAGACTTACAAGCAAAGCACACACAATTGCAGCTTTGGGGTAATTTGTGAGGACTCATGCTTAGGTTTGGGCTGCACATTTCAAAAAGGCCAGTTGATGGATTGGGAACCATTTTCCTTTGGGTTATAGGTTGTGCCCTATGGGTATTTCCAGATAAAGCTTTCATTGTGCAACCTCTTTGTCTCATTGATGGAATTTTACAGGGATCCAGATGACATAGTCTTCCATTTGTAATTTTGTGTTTTTCCACCTCTTCTACTTTCCCTCCTTACTGGATTTTCTTTGGTGAGAAAAAGGATTGAAGAAGCAGTGAGAACACACAGGAGAGTTGCTGATGGAAGATGTCATTGCCTGGATCCCCCCATAAAATTCCATAAGGCAGGGTGCTTGCGCAATGCAAGCTTCATCAAGTCGGCCCCCCAACCCCCTGTAAATGCCTTAAGGTGGGAAAGGCGCAGTAGTTGCACAATGTCTTTTGGTTGGTAGTGCTAGGTGTTTGTTCTTATGTGAATCTGTGGGTGTGGCTATTCTACAGTGGTCTTTTTAGAGACACAGCTTAGATTCGGCCTAAAACTTAAGTAGCTGTGAGAGTGTTAGTTCTCTGAGCAGCAAACAGTTTGTACAGATGCTGCTATCTTCAGCTGGGGTTATTTGACACCTCACCTATGGATCAAATGTTTGTTATAGGGGCAATCTGGCCAGAATTTAGCATTTAATACGATCTCATTGTGCTGAAATGAACCTGGAAAGGAAAACTAAAAAACAAAGACCTAAAAATATGCAAGTCCAAATGGTTAGTGATTTTCACACACAAACATCTTGTTTTACTAATTGTATGGAAGCCGTTCTGTGGGTCTTTTTGTTTGAGGAGCAGAATAAAAATATTTTAATTAAATGAATGAATGAATGAATGAATGATAAAAGCACTTTTTGGATTTCACAAGTCTAATTCAAATATAAAACCTGCACTGGTTAGATGTTCTAACTTAGGACATATGTATACCACAGACTTTAAAAGTGTGTGATAGTTTTTAAAAAGCAGCCAAGTTGTCCTGTGGCACCTTAAAGATTAAGAAATGTACTGTGGCATAAGTTTTGTGGGCTTTCTGTCAGAACCAAGATAGAGTTTCGAAAAGCTTGCGCCACAATACATGTACTAGTCTTTAAGGTGCCATGGGACTCTTGGTTGGTTGTGGTACAACAGATTAACATGGCTCTGGTTAAATTGTTTTGCCTCCCTCTTAGGAACTGTAGTTCTGTGCAATATACAGCTTTAAAATAAACCTGTTTAGAAATTGTTTTGACTCACTGCCGTTGCTTTCGAACAAAGAATCCCTCAGAACACTAACGCTGGAAGAAAGCTGCGCAGTGTCTGTCAGATTGGTAGCTCCCTTTACAGAACTACAGTTCCCAGAGTTCCTTGGAGAGGTGAAATAATAGTAAAGGGGCTTGAAACTGGTTCAAATCTGTCAATAGAGCCAAGCCCCACAATCCACATTTTGTTTAGAAATAGCTCTCTTCTGCTTTTTACCCCATCAACAACCTTCTGGTCATTTCCCCAATTGACACAAAAAGCACCTTTGTGCTTCTCTTGTGCTATTTGTGTGCCTGGGGGAATGGTGTTCTGGGGGAACCTCTCCCTCATAATTTTTCAGCAGGTGTCTGTAACATTCAGAGATCTGCAACAATAGGAAGTCTGCTTCGTCACAGCCTGGAGGCCCTCTGGCAGCCCCTTACTTGCCCTGATAGAAGTTAATAAATCATGGCTAATTCGTAGGACTGTTGTTAGGGTTCATTTACTAATGTTTGTAACATGCTGGCAGATGCTTTGGTGGAAGATGCTATAAAAAGGCTAATTATAAGCTGAAAGACCTCAAAACATGAGTTATCATAAATTGTGTGCTGTAACTTTAATGAGGATGAAATATACACATCAGACATGAAAGAATAAAATACAACTGCCACACACAAAAATGTACAAACGACTGTCCCAAATAAATATTTTTACTTATTAGCTGATTTTTAACTGGGGTTTTTTTGGCCAAAAAGAAAGCATTATCCAGCCAGAACTAAGCATGTTTAAGTCCCATTGATGTCATGCATGTCTAAGTGGAAATAAGTTCCATTGAGTTCAGTTAGACTTACTCTCAGTTAAGTGTGTACAGGATTCAAGCCCTAAGCAAGTGCTCAGCAATCATACACACAGTGCTAACTCAAGTCCCAATTAAGTCTGTGGTTCCTAATTACAAATATGCATGTGTACGATTAGCTGCACGTATCATTGAAATCGAAATGCAATCTAGTCTGATGTGGTAAGATTTGAGAAAGTTTGACAATGGATAAAACTTCATCTCAAATTAAAGGTATGGCTAACTTCCTTCAGTACGGACTTCTTAGAGAAATGGCTCCTGTTCTAACAGGCTAATCCTATGCATGTCTATTCAGAATTAAGCCCCGTTGAGCGCAATGGTATTTTCTCCCAGGTAAGTGTGTATAGGATTGCAGCCTAGTTTATATGGATTTCACTAAATTATTCTGCAAGAGACTGAGAAGAGTGAGTTCCATCCTCACCTACTAAGAAAAATTACACAAGTATTTTTTGCTTATATGTACAACTTTTATTTAAAAAAATTTCTAATCATCATTGCAAACTTATAGTTTAAGCTCTATTCTCCATCTTTTTGTGTTTTTGCACTTTCTGTATTTGTTTGTTTGGTCCCACAAATTAGGGACCCTATTTTAAACTCGTTAAAATACCAAAATAAAAAGGGAAAGAAAGAAGAAAATGTAGCACAGCTGTGATCTACATGGATGTAAAGAAATGACCAGTTTTAGCATGACACTAGGCACTTGAGGACTGATTTTCTTCACGTGTAAATTTCTCTTGCTACATACTTCGCTACAGAGCAATCCTGTGCATGTTTACTTAGAAGTAAGTCCTGAACGATGGCAGTGTGGTTGGGCCTGGGCAGGCTGGGACCACCTAATTAATTTTAAATGGTGGGCCCAGCCTACCTACTTATTATCTTAGGGTCTCAGTATTTAATCTTCTTAATTAGGTTAATTAAAAAATAGAAAACTAACTTTCAGTTCACTGTATTTTGATAAAAAAAACTATATACATACACACACACACACACACACAAACAATTAAATAGACTACAGCAGAGTCCAGAACACCTTAGAATCATAGAATAGTAGGGTTGGAAGGGGCCTACAAGGCCATCGAGTCCAACCCCCTGCTCAAGGCAGGAATCCAAGTCAGAGCATCCCTGACAGATGGCTGTCCAGCCTCGTCTTGAATGCCTCCAGTGTGGGAGAGCCCACCACCTCCCGAGGTCATTGGTTCCATTGTTGTATTGCTCTAACAGTCAGGAAGTTTTCCCTGATGTTCAGCCGGAATCTGGCTTCCTGTAACTTGAGCCCATTATTCCGTGTCCTGCACTCTGGGATGATCAAGAAGAGATCCTGGCCTTCTTCTCTGTGACAAGTACTTGAAGAGTGCTATCATATCTCCCCTCAAATCTTAGATGTTTGCAGTACATTTTATTAGACTAGATTATGGTAGATTGACAGTGATGTTCTTATATCATCTATGGAGGCCCACCTTCTTCATGAGTTGTGATTCCTTCCCCGTACGTCCCCATTGCGCTCAATGGGACTTACTGCCGTATAAGTGTGCATACGATAGTGCCCCAGCACACAAACTCATCATCCTGGGAGGTGCAGTTTGGAAAGGATCTGCTCAAAAGACATAAATATGGAGAGTGCTGGTGTTAATAGCTTTCTGTGGGCTTGAAGCCACGGGACAGTGCTGGAAGTGGCCCAAAACATGATATCTTGATTAGTGGATGTAGATCCTTGCAGAAGATGTCTTGGTTTCCCTAATTAGTCATCTACACTGTTTCCCCATCATGTTAATTATGAAGTGCCTTAAACTTCAGGCTTTAAACTATGTACACTTCATGAAGTATTCAGGAACAATTCATTTATTGAGGAATGCCATTTCTAAGCGTAGCAAGCAACTAAGTCACATAGGTTGTGGACATGTTTTCCCCCTCTGTGTGCCAGGGTGATCCCACAGATTTTGCTGCCTGAGACACAGCACCAAACCCACCCACAAAGGAGGTACATATTATCAAGGCTGTTCCAAGTTCTTTTGGCATCAGAGGCAGAAAACCCCATAAGTGCTGTTCCCCACTTCCCCTGGCAGTAATAGTAAAAATACAATAGTTAATTAACAATAATTAATAATGAAATAGTTAACCATTTGTGGCCCTCGCATGACACCCAAAATTAGATACCTGAGGTGACTGCCTCACTCTGCCTTCTAACAGGGCCTGGTGTTGGCAACTGGCATTCTTAGGGAGCTGCCAGCGCCCCAGGTCTGTAGCGGGGCCCATGGCTGACACCTGTCCTGGGCCTGTCATAAAAAAAACACCCCAGCCTAGCACTCGAAGCAGTGTTGAGTGGCTG
Organism: Heloderma suspectum; assembly: GCF_057233095.1. Taxonomy (NCBI): domain Eukaryota; kingdom Metazoa; phylum Chordata; class Lepidosauria; order Squamata; family Helodermatidae; genus Heloderma; species Heloderma suspectum. The sequence goes on along the minus strand of NC_139467.1, from coordinate 33,323,956 downwards.
AGTCAAGCCACCATTTTATTTTTCCATAAGGCCCCCGGCGCAAGGGTCATTCTGGGTCATTGTGGGAAATTAAAATGGCAGCTACACCCGACCACCTGGCATCGCTCAGAGTGCTGCTGCTATTGCTGCCAACTCCCACATCCCGGTAAGGCACCAGGGCCTGCTGAGCACATTTCTGATTACAGGTCTGCCTCTGTCCTGTCCCAAACCACACTTAGGGCGCAATCCCAACTACATAGGCGGCCACCTCCAAACGCGGAGGCGACCGCCTATCCAAAGCAAGGCAGGAGAGGCATGGGGGGGGGATCATTCCCTCCACGCCTCTCCTGCCTTGCTATTTTTCGCTAGACAGCCATTTTCGGCTGTCTAGCAGTGGGGGGGGGGTGACTGGGGGAGGAAGCTGCCATAGGACACATTGGATGTGTTGTACATGCAGCTCTGCTCTCCCCGCCCCGGAATGCCCCTTTTCAGTCGTTCCACACTCCTCTTCCAAGCACAGAGGATGGGGCATTGGTCAAGGGGGGAGGTCAGATGAGGGAGGAGGTCGGTTCCCAGAAATGAGCATATCCTGTGGCCCTCTAGGCAGTGTCTAAATCATTGTCTTTCAGTCGCTTCCCATCTCAAGACAGTAGTGGGTTGCTTCCTTCTAGGGTTGCCAGCTGACCAGAAAAAATGACCTGGTGTGCTCTTGTGTCTTCAACAGCAGCACGATATGCAAGAATTAGCAGGTAAAACTTTTCATAGTGTGGAGATCAGCCAAAACACAGTCTAACCTCTGTAGTTCAAATGACTTTAAAAGTGCAGGTACAGGACTGGTTTAAAAGCTGGCGGCAACTTTACAGTACAACCTACAGTAGTCTTGAAACAGTATGACACACTGCCCCACCCCACAATCTCCCAGACTTGACAAAATGGTCAGAGGTGAAAAGCTAGTTGATGAACACACTCTTTAGAGTGCTCAGGACAAACATCCCATTTATCCAGTAGGTGGGCTGTGCTGGATCCACAATCCAAATAAGCCAAATTCCTGGACTGAAGCCAGTTTAGCCCTGTCTGGGCTGTGGAATTTTAAGAGGGCTGTAGATCATCAGGCTTGTAAGTGGTTAGCTCTTAAATTAACTTTGAATTCAATGAACTGGATGTGCTTTAGCGATTATGCCCTCTTTCTCCCTCTCTCTGTCTTCTCATCCTCAAATACTACATATCTCTCTATTTATCCACACACATACCCCTCTCAATAGTTTGGTTTTTAACTGGTAATGGATTGTTCTTACGCTCTTTTCATTTAAATTATACCAGAAATCAATATACATGCCAAGGACTTGTGACCACCAAGAAGCAGAGTCTATGTATTATAAAACCAAGCCCTTATTTTACGAGCATTTGCACTTTTACATCATCCATGGGCTGATCTTTATCAAGAGGATCCTGATGTGTTATCTCTCTCTTCTTCTAAAAACCAAAGATTTCAGTGCGCACAGCCCTACATGAGAGAACATTAATATTGTGACAAGCAACAATAGAATTTTTAAAACACATATTACTTTAAAACTGGGTTTTGTTTTTTCTTCCCAATTGGATGTCTGTTTCCATGGAAACAGCACCTGGCATCAGATTTTTATACCTCCCAGACTGAATAAACTGTAATAGCCATTTTTCAAGCAGCTGTTTAGAACCAAACTGACTCTGTAGTCTTTCGAATGTGGTTCAGCCACTTGACCCCAGTGATGAGACCTTCTGTGCTGGACATAATCGTAATTCTCTTCAGAGAAATCTCAAGGTTTCTCTGCAATGTTTACATGCTATTGTTCATAGCAGACTGTGGCTCAAACCCTCCCAACCCCGCATGGTTGTTCATAGCTCTAAATGTTGTGTCAACGTATGTAACATGAAGTCTTTCTCTGTAAATTCAGGCCTGGCCCTACCATTATTTATTTATTTTATTTCTTTACTGCCCAGTAGTCTCTGGGCGGTTCACAACAGTTAAAACCATAAAATACAGCAATGTGATAAAGCATAATATAAAACTTTTAAAAGTTTAAAACTACGATATAATACCAGAGTAAAAGCCAGTCACAGTAAAGATCTAAAAATAAAATAACAGATTTAAAACAATAAAAATGTAAGAACTTAAAATGCCTGGTGGAATTATTTATTTCTTTATTACATTTCTATACCGCCCAATAGCCGAATAAAAAGGTCTTCACCTGGCACCAGAAAGATCACAATGTAGGTGCTAAATGAGCCTTTCTGGGGAGGACATCCCACAAAGGGGGTGCCACCACTGAAAAGGCCCTCTCCTTAGTAGCCACCTGCCTCACTTCATTTGGTAGGGGCACCTGGCGGAGGGCCTCTGAGGAAATCTTTGGGTCTGGGCAGGTATATATGGGAGGAGGCGGTCCTTCAGGTAACCTGGCCCCATACCATTTAGAGCCTTGAAGCTCTAAATACAAGCACTTTGAATTGGGCCTGGAAACAAATGGGAAACCAGTGCAGATCACAAAGCACTGGTGTAAGATGTTCATAACAGCCAGTCCCTCTTAACAGTCTCACTGCCCTATTTTGGACCAGCTAAAGTTTCCGGACTATTTCAAAGGCAGACCCATGTATAATCCATTGCAGTAATCCAGATGAGAAATTACTAGAGCATGGATAATTTTAGTCGGGCTATCTCTGTCGAGGTAAGATGACATTTTAGCCGATAAAATGTGCTCCATGCCATCGAGGCTATCGGTGCCTCTAGAGACAATGCTGGATCCAAGAGCACCCCCAAACTATGAACTTTTAGGGAAGGTAACTCCCTCCAGAACACACTAATGGTGCCTCCATCTTGTTTGGACTGAGTCTCAGTTTACTGGCCCTTGTGCAGTCAATTACTGCGGCCAAGCACTGATTCAGAACATCCACTGCCTCACTTGGATTTGATGAAAAGGAGAGATAAAGCTAGTGTCACCTGCATATTGGTGACACCTGAGCTGACATCTCAAGATAACCTCCCCCAGCGGTTTCATGAAGATGTTAAACAGCATGGAGGATAAGACAGAGTTCTGTGGAACCCCATAGCATAATTGCCAAGGGGCAGAGCAATAATCCCCCAGCAAATGAAACACCTAAACCAGCCGGTGCTGTGAACACCTCTGCTAAATGTTGCATGAATGTGTGAATATTGCGTGGATGTGTGAATATTGCAAATTGTTGCTGTTTCAGCATAGAAACTGAATGCTTAGGCATAGTTCTTACAAACAGCAAGCAAAGTGGTAAAGCCGGACTGTACCACTTCAGACTGCAAATGCACGTGTGATAGAATGCTCCCCAATGAAAAAGTAATGAAATCCTATATATAGAAAACTAGCATGTCAGAGAGAAGAAAAGGACAGAACCTTTCTCCTTGATACTGAGTTGTCCACATACAGGTTTTTTTTTTGTTCATATGGAGGAGCATTCATATGGAGGAGCATTCATTCATACGAGCCCCACCTGAAACCTGAGGTGGTTCAGTCCAGACAGCTATTTACCATCTCACCTGCTCCTTGCAATGGCCTACCTAGACATGGGGGTGGGGCTGTATAAAGAGTGAGTGTGTGTGTGTGTGGGGGGGGGGGGGTGAGGGTCAACTTTTAAACATCAAAAGGAGTGTAGGGTTAAGGAGAGCCAATCTTTCCCTGCCTTCTCTCTCCCTGTGCTGTATTGTTACAGGGACTTTTCTCCCAGCCTGCCTTCAATACTTAAAGTGAACCAAGCTTGGGAGAAAATTATCTGAAGTAACAAGAGTATGAGGAGGTAAGGTAGGACAGGGGGAAGGGTTTAGTACTCCTCACCCACAAGTCCCTTTTGATGTTGAAATTAGAACCACCCCTTCTTTATGGGATGGACACATGCAGAACAAAGATGGCTGCCACTGTTGCATCTGTGTTGGCCTAAGAACCAGGCCTTAGTGCTTATCCAGATTTATTTTAAATACCCCAAAAACTTTAACAAGTGCTAATCCAGCAGCAGTATCTTGTTTACATGTATTGCTGTGTGTTGCTGGGCAGGGGTGTCATCTGGAGAATAATTGCCTGTTTGCTGAAAACCATGGGAGATGTGCACTGGAGAGGGACAGCACACAACCTTTTCAGCGGGGAAGTGATTCCTCCCCACCTCCTGCCCAAAGCTCACAAAATGGCTAGGCCTTGTTGCAAAAGGCAAAACAACCTTGCTAGCATTGACTATTTTCCCCCCTTTGAAAATGGTTATTGGGAGGGTGCTGTTGCACTCATGTCCTGCTTGTGGATCTCCTGTTGACAGCTGGTTGGCCACTATGCGAACAGAATGCTGGACTAGATGGACCCTTGGTCTGATGCAACAGGGCTCTTCTTATGTTCTTATCTCATGTGCTTGATTGGCTTTGCTGGGGAGTGCTTAGTTTCAAAAGAACTGGATTAAATAAATATTTAGCATAACTTCACAACATGGTACAGGCATGGGAGGGGGTGAAATGCATGGCATCAAGAGCTTAATTAATTAATTAATCAATCAATCAATCAATCAATTAAATTTCTTTACCACCCAATAGCCAAAGCTCTCTGGCCAGTTGGCCTTGTTTTATTTATTTACTTAATTTCTATACCACCCGATAGCTGAAGCTCTCTGGGCGGCTCACAAAAATTAAAATCACAGAGTAAAGGCTTATGCCTCAACAGGCACCCCGCTATCAATGCCTGGAGGGCCATGGACCTGGTCTCTTTGCTGTTACTGCCTGTTCACCTGCCCTCTCTGAGTGAGTGAGCTGCGACAAGAGTGAGAAGGAGAAGCAGCCTCCGCTTGCCTTTCCTTCATCCGGTGGGTTGCCATGCAGATGAGCCCACAGAAGGAGGACGAGTGAGTAGTGGTGGTGAGGAGGGGGTGGTGGGCCTACTTGCCCAAAGGCCCCCCAAATCTGGAGCCAGCACTGTTTCCTTATGTCACTTTTTATCAGCAATGTGGCAGGTACAATCTTGGAGTAGCCATCTAGTAGATGGCTACTCACACTGTCCAAGCCTCATGGCGGAGTAAGATGTAGCGTTAAAAATCTTTTCTTTCTTGAAACAGAGCTAGATACAGTCCTGCTCAGTATACATTGATGGAAGAAATTTACTGTCTTGGGTACAGGAGGAAATGTTTATACTCCCTTATTCAGCAGACGCTTGGTGAGAAGCCAACAATCCTACTAGGTACGATCTTGGAACCAGTGAGACTTCTGTAACCCCACTGCAGTCAGCACTCCAAATTGTAACGGCTCTGCTAGCTGAGGAAAGAATTTGCATTTTCCCAGCAACAACATATGCGTGATTTAACTGCTAAGAAAACACCTCATCCAAGAACAGGAAGCATTTTATTGAATTTTATTGTTCCTGGATCCCATGCAGCAAATGAATAACAACAGTGCAATCGACTGAACGTCTGGGAAAGCCAGTAAATGTTCAAGTGGCAGGAACAAAAGGACTTCCAAGTCTCCGACAACCAATTTCGACATTATTTTGTAGCATGCATCTGCCAACATCTGTGCATTGGACAAAATCAACAGTAACATGAGAATAGTTAGAAGCGTGCCAATTTCGATGTTAGGATGTATGCTTGGAAAAAGCACCCTCATGGAGCTTTTAAAGGGAGTTGCTGTATAATTTTTTTTGGAAAATACTTTTTATTCTATTTTTTATCTTTATAAATGAAATTAACAGTACCAACAACCTAGTCATTATCTACAGTTTCCAACAATACAGTATTCTTAGGAGGACATAGCAATAACGAAAAAGAAAAACAGCAGAAGGAAAAGTAAGAAGAAAGCAAGAAAGAAAAAGAAAAAATATAAAAAGTTACTTAAAAGGATTAAATTTAAACTCCATTATGCACAAACTTCAATATCATTCTACTTAAGTTATACCTATAACATTGCCAATATTACAATTCAGTACAGTACAGATAATCAATCATTTCAGTATCATATCATCAGTCTTATAGCAAGGGAGCAAGCCTACAATTCATTTCCACTAACCATATATTGCCCTTCAATTAACATGTAATAGTAAAGCTTAACAATTTAACCAGCCAAAAATATTACTAATCAAAATCTCATAATAATGATAGTAGTAATAATAATAAAAAAGGAAGGAAATTAAAAAGGATAAGAAATAATAACAAATCACTAATATATTTTATATTATCTATATTTTAGATAGTGTCATTTCTAAATCTATATATGAATGTATACATATCTATACACACACAAACAGGAATTTTATTATACAGTATATCATGTCTAATATAAAAGAAGAGGAAGTAAGAAGAAGAGAGAGAGAAAAAAGGGGATATATGTAAACAGTCCTCTGGACTGGCATACTGCCTGGACCTTATAACCCAAACAAATCCGAAGAACAATGATAGTCGGAAAGTTCCCAGGGAAGATGTCTCCCGTGCTTTGCTTTGAACGCCAGCTGTCCAAGCCTCCGCCATTTCATGATTTAAAAACTTTTTCATCTGGCCTTCAAAAAGTATGCAAAATATAGCAGGATATTTGATATGATACTGCAGAGTCATTTGTCTTGCCTGATTTCTCGCCTTGATAAATTGCCTTCTTTTGTCAGCGATTTCTTTAGTGTAATCCGGAAATAACATAACTTTGTCTCATGTTGGCCCCCCAAAAAGTTCTCCCACTTCTCTTGTCAAGCGCAAAATATGATTTTTTGTAGAAACTCTTGCAAATTGAACTATAACAGTATAGGCAGTCCCTTTGATGCCACAAACTGGACCTGGAACATGGTATGCATGCTCAATATTGAGTAAATAATCAGATGGCAGAGCGAGTAGCTCATGGAGAAATTTATCCAAGAATTTAGACAGACTTATATCAGCAGGCAGATCTTTGATACCAAGGATAAACAGATTCGCTCTACGAGTATATACCTCCAGTTGGGAAATTCTCGCAGACAGGATATTATGAGGGGCATGTATAGCTGTCTCTTGCGCAGACACCTGGTCTTGGAGAGCATTAACCTTCAATTCCATCTTTTGCAAAGAGCTATTAATTAGATCCACAGCCCCTTGAAGATTAGTAATAAAATCTTGGATTGTATCCAGCCTCTTAGCCTGTTCTGCTAATTGAGAAGAAAAAGTTTTTATCAGAGCCAGCAACTCTTCTACATCTCCGGCATCTCTAGAAACCTTTGCCAAGGGAGGGGTTGGGGGAGTTGGCGGTGGTCCCACAGCTTTTTTCCTTCCCCTTGGTGCTGCCATCCTCCTCTTCCGTAAAGAAAGCAAGTAAGTATAATTACAAACAAACAGTCACTTCAACAGATTTTGCAGGTCCTCAGATATCGTTGGTATTTTTAATTCATAAATACTTTTGGAGCTTGTCAGCCCTGAAGTCTCCTAATTATATAGGAGTTTCAAAACAGCTTCGAGTAGATGACACTCCGGAAAACTGACCTTAGAGTCCAGCTCTTCTGCTGCTCCGCAAAGAAGTTGTTCTTCCAAGATCTTATCCAGATGGTACTCTAGCTTCCCCTTTTAATTCTAGGGGAAGATGAAAAGGTTTTTCAACCTTTTAAACGCTGTTTGAGGAGACGACCTGTGGAGCCTCCGCAGGACGCTTGCTAGGGCGACATGGCTCCGACTGGGAGTTGCTGTATATTTGAAGCACCTTCTACAAGGCACTTAGTGACAAAGTCAGTATCACCCAGAAGGATTTGGGCCTTCCTGCCTCAGCCAAATCTCGATAACATACACTCCAGGTTGCTGCCCAGAATTTTATTTATTCTTGTGACAATGACACCCACCAGGATTACATCCTGGACAATATATGCCTCAGAGCCAAACTATAGAACTATCACACGGTACAGCTCCTCATAGACTGTACCAATTGTTATATTTTTACCACCTGGAAGAAGCGCTTCTGGGATTTTCTACCTCAGGTGCCAAAATAAGTTAACTGGCCTTCGGTACTATGCACCTTGTACTTGGGGTGGAGAAGCCTTTTGTTGTTCTGCCTCAGGCAGCAAAATGTCTTGCACTTGCCCTGTTTAGACCATAGATGGAGAATAACCCAATAGCTTGCTTTCTAATGTGAAAAATACACCTTGCCTCTGAAAACCTAGCATGTCATGGAAACAGGCTGTGAGCTATTCTCATACCTTCCCATTTGCCATGTACAGGGTGAGGAATATTACACAGGGATGGGAAGCAGTCTGATATGACAATGCCCAGGAAAGACTGGAATATACAAGTTTGAATGTGTTCTTTGACACTTACTGGTGACTGACTTGGCATCAACTAGTTGGTCAGATGGGCTACTGACATGGTACCGAAGGTATCCATGGCTGTGAAGGGGCCTGGAAGAGATAATGGCCCTCAACTCTCCACTTCCCTTTGCCCTAAGTATCCTTTCCCCATGCCAAACTTAATCTGTGCTAGAGCAAGGTCCCTTTCCATACAGAGTTTATATAAACTCCTGTGTTTTCTCTCAGCAATGGCTAAAGAAACCACACAGCTTGTAGGGTAGCTGTTCTGGGGCATATCAATCCCTTAAGAAGTAGGTTTATGTAATCGCAGATCCTTCCCAAACACAGAGGACATAGAGGACCGCACCTCCCATATTTGCCATTTATGGTGTGCTTATATAAACCTCTACCTTTACTTGTTATGTCCAGGATATATATATATAAAATATTAAAGGGAGTGTCAGGAGTACCCTAGCTGCCTCTTGCAGTCCCTTCCAATAGCCAACTCAGGACACAGACGACGAGGATTCTTTCCAAGGCTTTATTCCTTTATTCCTTTACGACTCTTTCAGATACTAATCACTAGCGACAAAGCAAGGAACAGCACTGGGGAAAGATAGCAGAGCAGCCTAAGCTCCACGTAAGGCAGTTGGTCCCCGTTTGAAGGGGAACCACAGGAAGACCCTGAACTTATGGGCAATGGAGAGATCCTCCCTCTTTCCCTTGGTTCCTCGGGACGCGACCGTTGTCTGAGTGCCAAATGAGCGGTACGCCTCCTTTCAGCGCCCTCCATCTGTCGTCCCTCCCTGCGTCTGCGCCGAGCATCCAGCAAGCCCCTCTCCAGCGCTCCCTCACTGCCAGGGTCACTATCTATCCCAGGAATGCTGGCAGGAGGAATCTCTGCCAGCTGCTGTGCTTGTGAGAGCTCTGGGGCTGTATGGGCTCAGTTTCCGCCCTGACAGGGAGTGAGCTGGTTCTCCTACTGTTTTCCCACACAACGTCCCATGATATTTCTAGACCTAGCATAGAAAACAGCTGCTTTGGATCTCAAAATAACTGCTCTGCTCCTTGTGCATCAGGCTGCTGCTGTCTAATAATCAAACAGCTGCTATGTAGCAGTGGGGGGGGGGCGTATTCTCCCATCTTCATCATAGGTGACATGAAAAGCACTAATTAGATTTCAGAATTGTCAGGAACAGCTCCCTCACCTTGGATCTAGAAGAGACGCGATGCGATTTTTTTTTTTTACAACCCACAGCATAGCAATGCAAGAGAAGCCATAAAATATTCAACACAGAAGGAAAAGGCGTGTTCCAAAAAGGTATTTACTTCAGCTCTTTGAAACGGCAATAGAACAGCCTAAAGAGGTTAGGAGAAGCACTAATTATTCCCCAGTCTCTCATTAGTCTTTGAGATTCAAAAAAAGTAAGTTCAGACATAACAGGCTCAGCAAAATCCTTTGTATTATTAATACCTCATTGCCATGAGGTGGTTAAACATAGTTATGACACAAGCCTACCTGGGGGAGGAGTTCTTACATGGAATCCCTCTTAAGTGGTATCTCCTTTGTGAGTAACCTCGTTTGCAATATTGATTGGTGATGGAGAGAAATTAGCTACCGATCCTGCTGCTTCGATTAAAATGAGAACCTATAAACTCCATGGCTTATGATTAGCAAAGCACTCGCTTAGGAGGTCAACCCTGCAAATATACCACTGCATCTTTCTTTCAGTGGTGCCGTGAGGACAGGATTGCGGGGCAGAGGTCCAGGGCCCCACTCAGCAGAATGGGCAGGAGGGCTCCTGAAACACAGCAGGGCTGGCTTGTCATATTTTGAAGTAAGTGAAGTAATGCCCATTCCCATCTAAAGAGGAAAGGTCTGTAGGGGTGCAGTCCTATGTGTTTTTAGACAGAAAAAAGTCCTGCAACTTCCAGCATGCCCCAGCCAGCTATAGGAGTTGTTGGACATTTTTTCTGGCTGGGGCATGCTGGGAGCTGCAGGACTTTATTTATTTATTTATTCATTTCATTTCATTTCTATACCGCCCAATAGCCAAAGCTCTCTGGGCGGTTCACAAAAATTAAAACCAAACAACACACAATAAAACAATTTAAAATATATAGAACATTAAAACCACAATATAACAATACAACCACAATAAAACCTAGCAGCAGTGCAGGAGTTTAAAATACAGATTTAAAACAGCAAAGATAAAAATGTAGAAAGCTAAAATGCTAAAATGCCTGAGAAAATAAAAAGGTCTTGACCTGGCGCCAAAAGGAATACAATGTAGGTGCCAGGCGAACCTCACTAGGGAGCTCATTCCAGAGCCGGGGTGCCACAGCAGAAAAAGCCCTCCTCCTAGTAGCCACCCGCCTCACTTCCTTTGGCAGGGGCTCACGGAGAAGGGCCGCTGATGATGACCTTAAGGTCCGGGCAGGCACATATGGGAGGAGGCGATCCTTCAGGTAACCTGGCCCCAAGCCGTTAAGGGCTTTGAATGTTAACACCAGCACTTTGAATCGGGCCCGGAAATGGACTGGCAGCCAGTGCAGCTGGAAAAGTACTGGCATAATATGAGCTCGCAGGCCAGTCCCTGTTAACAATCTTGCTGCCCTATTTTGGACCAGCTGAAGTTTCCGGACCGTTTTCAAAGGCAGCCCCACGTATAATGCATTGCAGTAATCCAGACGAGAAGTTATCAGAGCATGGATAACTTTAGCAAGGCTATCTCTGTCCAGATAAGGGCGTAGTTGGAATATACAGATTCTAAGATCACCTAACTGCACCGCTGCCTCCTCTTGCTATAAGTAAGCTAGTGACTGCGTGATAGAAATAAAATGTTACAGCCATCAAATGAAGGATTAGACCTTTCTCTAGTCTTTTATTTAGGTAATAGCTAAAGATGTTTCCAGTAAAAATAGGTTCCAGTGGCTAAGAACATGTTTACTCAATGGCTTTTCATGGCTAGTGGCTACTACCTAACCACTCAATACACCTTTCATCCAAGATGTTGAACTAAGGATGCTTCCAGACAGAGAGCTCCTAGTACTACCAATCAGAAAGCATTGTGCAGCCATTCTGTCTTCTCTTAACAGATTTTCCGTGGTAAGAAAAAAGATGGAAGACGCGGTGGGAAAACACAGCAGCATTAGGAGAAGATGATGACATCTGGACCCCCTGAAAAGTTCTGTGAATGAGACAGGGCAATAGCACAATAAAATCCTAATCTACAAGCACCCTAAATCTAGCTGCACTATGTATGTGTGGCAACAGAAAAACAGTTGAGATTTGGAATGTAAACAATGAGGGAAACAAGAGTCTGGGTTTCTGCAGTTGGGTGTGGGGCTCCAAGGGCATGCTGTTTCCTTTGGTGGTGCTCATGATGCTTCAAAGGCTATTGTCTGTGCACTCCCATGCTTAATTTGCAATTGCAAATAAAGGGGATCTCTACACCTCAAGTTTATTGCGCATTCATAGTTGCTTACTCACTGAATTGTGTGGGTCCATTACATGATGTCATCCTTGTCCAGTCATTATTCCACTATTTTCTCCCATCTTTCCTGTGTTTTCCTCAAATGGGAAAAATGGGGAATTTTTCCAGATATGCGCAAATGGAGCACCATGTCCTCCCGCTGTATTTCTCCCCTAGCATGAATGAAGCGCTGAGTGTCAGCAGCTGTGAGCGGTTGTTGAGGGCGTGGTCATGATGTCGAAGGTGGTGATGAAGGTCTGATGGGCATTCAGCCTTCCCGTGCCTGTGCCATTTTGGCTCCTCGCCATTTTCAACCTGCCTGTTGGTGGTGGTGGAGATGGGGGCTGCGACAGCAGAGCAGCCCAGGAGCAAGTATTGCTGATCCTGGAGCGTGTGTAATGCCTCTTCCCAGAAACATAACGCTATGGGAATGGCCATCTACAGAGAAGGAAGCGTGTGTAAAGAGAATCAGTTCTGATCCTGCATTTAAAATGGAAGCGGAAAGCCCCATTTTAAATGCAAGATTTTAGGCTGGTGTAGAAAACCCCAAAGAGACGTTACAAAAACACAGTAACTCTCCAGTACTCTCTTTCCTCAAGAGGAACTGAACCTCTTGCAGCTGCTCCTGAAATGTCCTACCACCCAGGAAGTAGGAAGCTTCAGCTGGAATTAAGAGCCTGTGGTATTATAAACCAGTGAAGTAAAACAAAAGCTAGTTTCACCTTTTCTTTTCCCTCAGCATGGTGTTCAGATTCTCTGTTAATGCGCCACGGGTCACATCCTGACAGGGCTGCAGTGAAAATGCACTGGCTGCTTATTGGCACAATTCAATGTGATGGTTATATTACCAATTAAGCATTGGTGTAGTAGTAAATTTTGAAGTTCAGGCACTCGTCATCACAGTTCTCATAGCTCCTCGCCCCCAAACCCAAACTGTCAGGCAGGTGTGTTGATCCATATCAACAAAGCAGTTTGGCAGTTTTCATCTCCAGCAGGAGCAGGTCTTTTGTAAATCTATTGGGTCTTAATTGCCCATTCAAGACCAGGTCAGCCCAAAATACCTTGCACTACAGCACGGGACAGTACCTTGCTGCTGGGAAAATTCATCCCCCCCCCCCACTCCTGTGGGGATGCAGCTAAACTCTGAGGGAACAGGGACATCTGGGGTGGCAGGACGGAGAGGGGCAGAGGATGTCAGTGTCCCTGCTAACGTGTGGGTGGGGCATCCCTGCAAGCTGTGGCTCAGTTACACAACTGCAGTCAAGCCAGGGTGGGGAACCTTTTTCCTGTCAAGCCCCACATAACTTCAGCCAAAACCCCTCAGGGTCCGTGTTCCAGCAGTAGGTGAGACTGGAGCCATAGTGGATGGAGTTTGCGAAATGGTCAGCTGAGGTCCATCCACCTGTGGCCTTTGGGCCACAAATTTCAAGAATATGGGGTAAAACTCTCTGGCACCCGCCTGGTTTATTGCTGCTGCCAGCAGCCATCTTTTGCTCCCTTCAAATGGTACTACTGAAGCATTATTCTAAGTGGCGTTCTGGGGAAATATGATGCCTCCCCACCATTTTAGGGGGCTGCTAGTAGGGGCTGCCATATTTTTCCAGAATGCTCCTTCAAATTATGCTACATTGTGATATAACGTCATACCAGAGCCATTATGAGGAATTGAAGTTGTTGGGTGGCGGAAGTGAGGCACCAGGAAGAGGGCTGGTGAGTTTTCACGTCCTCCCTGCTCATAACATTTGCCCTGCCTCCCCAAAATAGCTGAAATGCTTCCCTCTGCACACACACATTTTGTTACCAGCAAATGGGGTGGTGAAATGGGGGACATTTTAGTTCCAGCCTAAAAAAACATAAAGTGTAAATGTGACAAACACATGTTTGCCAATGCACATCCTGGCTGTTCAGAGGGAGAAAAGGCGGCAATACCTCCTCCATTGGCCCAGTTGGGGCGTGTTACCTTTTTGCTCTTCCCCTTCCAGAACTGTCCCCATCGGCTCCTATTCCATCTGGTCATTCTGTAACATCATTATGTAACATTATGACGGAGTTGGTATCTGAATTTCCATATTTTCCTTTCCCTCTTCCTGTCCCCCTCCTAGTGTGTGTTTCCTTTTTCTATCGTCTCTTTTAGACTGTAAACAATCTCTCCTTCTAATAGCAAACTCTGCTACTGCGTGCCAACAGCTGTGTGCACAAAACAGTGCCACTGAGAAACAAGAGGGGTGTATCAACAGGCTGGGGGGGACGGGACCCAGGTTTGGAGAAGTGGAAAACATATTGGTGTGCATGTGTGGGGGGAAGCCTAAGGAGTAAAAACAACAACCCAAACAGCTTAATGAGGAGTGAGCATGCTCAGCAGCTGTAGAATTCTGAGTGTCTGTTGGCAGAGGGGATGGAAAGCCAGTGAGGCGGGGAAATGGAATTTAGTATCCTGGAAGAGGGCTTGGCTGGCTGGCTGCCATGCTAATCTAGGGTGGCCATGTGTCCTACTTTACAAAGGACAGTCCTCTGTTTGAAAGACTATGAGAGGACACTCCTCTATTTGAGGGTGTCCTCTCTTTGAAAGCTGTCCTGTCCAAGTCCAGTTTAAAGATAACCATAAGAAGAGAGAGATGCTCGTCAACATTTATCATCTGGACAGCAGACCGAGCATCAAGCACACTGTGCTGAGAGGTATAGTATTTCTATTTAAATAGAAATAATTATATATATATATATATATATATATGTATATGTGTGTATATATATATATACATATATATGAAATAATAATTATTTCTAAATTTGTATCTATACATATAACATTTCATGCAAATCTGTGCTCTCTTTTGCCCTCTTTTTGGGTGATTTGTAAGTGGCCGGTCTACCCTGAAAAGGAGCACTTCACACTGTAAAGCTTTGTTATTATAAAATGGAAAGCACCTTGAATGCTTTGGCAGGAAGGTGGCAGACAAATGTAGTAAATACATATTAAAAGACTGGGTGCAGCTTCCTGTTGAGTGTACTGGCAAACCCACATTTGCTTGTGTATAAGGTATAAAATGGCTGATGATGTTTCATTATGAATTTAAAGATAACATGGTTTAATTTACAAAATAAAAGCAAAGTCTTCAAATCAGAACAGTGGGTAGTTGCTTAAAGAAAAATAAATTTCTGGCCTTGTGGTTTCCCTACGTATCTCATATAGAAATCTCATATAGAATATTTGGGCCAAACTAGATGATACATTAGAAATACATTATTGGATCTCCTCTCTCTTTAATTTAAAAAACAACAACATGGGGTGGGTGAGTGGGAGGGAGTGGAGTCCAGATCAGGAGGGGGAGAAGGGAGTTTAACTGTTCCACCCTGAGCCATTTTTCTAATGTAAATTTCCCATCCCTGTGGTGTTGAGGGAGGGGGAATTTACTCTGAAGACAATGGCACAGAGGAAAGGTTAATACTACCCAGTGGTGCCATCCAGATCCAGTTCATGCTTCTTCCCAGGCTGTGGTTACTTATTATTTTTTAAAGAGACAGGAGATTCAATCCATTTCAAGCTTAGGACAGTTACCTTATTCCTAAAACAGAAAAGGGCATTGCAGGAAACAAAACACAAACAGATTACTTAACTTTCAATCCTTGCCAGTTTTTGACTGAAGGAGGTGTGGCTCTTCCTTTCCAGATTTATGTTGTTTTATATTCTCGGAGCACTGGCACTTTCCTTTTCTGGGTTGAGTATTTATTTATTCTGCTCTCTGTGAGAAAACAAATTGGTTTTATTATTATTATTATTATTTCTATTATTGTTATTATTATTACTGCTACTACTACTGGTAAGAACGACTCTGGATTTTAATACAGAATTGCATTGCTGTATTAATTTATGCATTTGTTACCATTTAAAAAATCTTATATAGTTAAAACAAGACAACAAAAATAGAATATAAATACTTTAAATAGAGATAAAATAAATGCATCAAGTTTCACATGGACGTAGTTAAGGGAGATGTTAGAACAGACATAGGCAACTTCATCAATTGTATTAAAAAGGTACAAAAAAGAAATGTCATATCTAGAATTCTATCAGCAGTTACAAATCTTCCATGCTACAAATTGGTACCAGCATAGTGTTTTTGTAGCATTAAAAAAAAAAAACTCTCCAGAACTACAGTTTACCATCAAATGAATGCAAGGATTCTGCGTTAATAAAAAGTAGATACGTTTCTCCACCATGCAACCATATATACAAACAATCTGCCCAAAGTAGTCTCAGTCATTTCTGAGCCTTGTCAGAAGCACTTAACTGGCAGCTGACCAGCTCTTGTCTATATGGAGACCCTCTTGCTACGGACATATATTTCGTGTCAAGAAATATTTTTATCATTTCAAACTAGCTTTAAAGACCCCCCTACTCACAATTTCTATGAGCTGCTCGGGCTGTTTTCAGAATTTGATTGATTGCCCCTGATGAGGGATCTCACTGATCAGAAATGCCTGGGACTTAATTAAATTATCTTAATTGGTATCTCTGAGAACTTGGTTTCCCTTTTTGCATTCTTTCTGGCTTTGGTGCCTCCCTTCTGGTTTTTCTGTTCTCTTTTCTTCATAGAATCATAGAATAGTAGGGTTGGAAGGGGCCGACAAGGCCATTGAGTCCAACCTCCTGCTCAAGGCAGGAATCCAAGTCAGAGCATCCCTGACAGGTGGCTGTCCAGGCTCGTCTTGAACGCCTCCAGTGTGGGAGAGCCCACCACCTCCCTAGGGAATGGGTTCCATTGTTGTATTGCTCTAACAGTCAGGAAGTTTCTCCTGATGTTCAGCCGGAATCTGTCTTCCTGACACTTGAGCCCATTATTCCGTGTCCTGCACTCTGGGATGATCAAGAAGAGATCCTGGCCTTCTTCTCTGTGACAACCTTTCAAGTACTTGAAGAGTGCTATCATGTCTCCCCTCAGTCTTCTCTTCTCAAGGCTAAACATTCCCAGTTCTTTCAGTCTCTCTTCATAGGGCTTTGTTTCCAGTCCCCTGATCATCTTTGTTGCCCTTCTCTGAACCCTCTCCAGTTTGTCTGCATCCTTCTTAAAGTGTGGTGCCCAGAACTGGACACAGTACTCCAGATGAGGCCTAACCAGTGCTGAGTAGAGGAGAACTAGTACTTCCTGGGATTTGGAAGCTATGCTTCTATTAATGCAGCCCAAAACGGCCATTATCATTGTTGGCTGATATTCAGCTTGTGATCGACAACAATTCCAAGATCTCTCTCGCTTGTAGTGTTGTTGAGCCATGTATCCCCCATCTTGTAACTGTGCATTTGGTTTCTTTTTCCAAGGTGCAGAACTTGGCATTTATCCCTATTAAGTGTCATTCTGTTGTTTTCTGCCCAGCGCTCCAGCCTATCAAGATCACTTTGAATTTTGTTTCTGTCTTCCAAAGTATTAGCTATCCCGCCCCATTTTGTGTCATCTGCAAATTTGATCAGCATTCCCTGCACCTCCTCCTCCAAGTCATTAATACAAATGTTGAAGAGCACTGGGCCCAGGACTGAGCCCTGCAGTACCCCACTCATTACCTCTTCCCAGTTTGAGAAGATCCCATTGATAAGTACTCTTTGAGTCCGATTCTGTAGCCAACTGTGGATCCACCGGATTGTTGTTTCATCTAGCCCACTTTGAGCTAGTTTGCTCATCAGGAGATCATTGGGCACTTTGTCGAAAGCTTTGTTGAAGTCGAGGTATATTATGTCTATAGCATTCCCACGGTCCACAAGGGAGGTGACTTGATCAAAAAATGAGATCAGATTCGTCTGGCAGGATTTGTTCTTTGACGAATCCATGTTGGCTTCGAGTAATCACGGCATTGTTTTCAAGGTGCTTACGGACTGATTGCTTTATCATCTGCTTCAGAATTTTCCCAGGGATTGATGTCAGACTGACTGGTCTGTAGTTCCCAGGTTCCTCCTTTTTACCCTTTTTGAAAATAGGGACAACATTAGCCCTCCTCCAATCTGGCACTTCCCCCGTCCTCCATGATTTCTCAAATAGAATAAACAGCGGTTCTGAGAGTTCTTCTGCCAGTTGCTTTATTACTCTAGGATGCAATTCATCTGGCCCTGGAGATTTGAACTCATTCAAAGTAATTAGGTGTTCCTTGACCATATGCCTATCGAGCTCAAGCTGCAATCCTGCCCCTTCAGCCTGTACTTCACCTTTGCCAGGGGGGTCATAGACCCTCTTTTGGGAGAAGACTGAGCCAAAGTAGGAATTGAGCACCTCTGCCTTTTCTTTGTCATCTGTTATCATTTTGCCATCTTTATTTAATAGCTGAACAACCATTTCTTTCCTCTGCCTTTTACTATGCACGTAGCTGAAGAAAGCCTTTTTGTTGCTTTTAGCCTCCCTTGCTAACCTCAACTCGTTCTCAGCTTTAGCCTTCCTGACGCCATCCCTGCAGTTCTGTGCTACCTGCCTGAACTCTTCCGTTGTTGCTTGGCCTTCTTTCTTCTCTTTATGAACATACACAAGACAAAACCCAAAGATACTGTAAGCATCCACCTCCTACAAAGGAAACTGAGGCCCAAAATGCACATGATACTAAATGCATCACCACCAAAAATAGGGCACTGCACATTTTACTCATCTTATGTAACATCTAGTAGAACTCACCTGTTTCCTGATGACACAGCACTCCATTTATCCCACTTCTGTACCACATCACTGGATGCAGCTGGAGCGGGGAAACAGAACCATGATGTCACAACACAGGTAAGTACTATTAGATGTTTATAGACTATTGTAGTACATTGTGCCTGGGTCTGCCTTTACAAATGGTCCATAAACTGCAGCTGGTTCAGAACAGGGCTGCAAGATTACTGGAACTGGTATTTCGATCATGTTATGCCAGTGCTTTATCAACTGCACTGGCTCCCAGTCCATTTCCAGACCCAATTTAAAGTGTTGGTTTTAAACTTTAAAGTCCTTATCATACAGGACCAGCTTCCCTGAAAGATCTCACTCCTCTTCTTGCTGCTTTTCCTCTTTTCACAGAGGGAACTCAAGCAGAACACAATGGGATAATTTGATAGCTCATTATCTGTGATCTCTTTAAAAACGGAAGAAAGGGCATTTAGTGCAGGAGACACCTTGGAGGTTAATGGTGTCATGTAAAGAGCCCGCAAATTTCCATGAAGGAGCAATCTCAATCGCAGGATAAAAGCTCCGTGTGAAGAAAACCTTTAAGATCTTTTGCAGAGAATCTTTTCCATGTGCCTCTGACAAGTGAAATGAAATTGGTTACTTGCTACTAGAGACATGACTTTCTCAGTGGTGGTTCCCAGCTGTGGAAGAGCCTCCTCAGAGAGGTTCATGGAGGGAGCAATCCTATGCAGATCGACGGTTGCCTCCGAGCCTGGGGACAACCGCCTATCCAGTGCAGGGCGGGTGGAGTGGTGAGGAGCAGATCTCCTCCCTGCTCCCGCCGCCCTGCTTTTGTGGCTAGATAGCCGATTTTGGCTGTCTAGCTGCAGGACCTCGGAGCGCAGGAAAGGGCAGCCGGACGACACATAGGATGTGTTGTAGCGGCACTTTTGACCTCCCCACCCCCCAGGAACGCCCCGTTTCCCCCACTTCATGCTGCTCTTCCGAGCGCGGGGCCAATCCACGCTGCCTACAAGGCAGTATGGAAGTGGGTGGAGGTCAGTTAACCAGGAACTCACCTCGGAGCATGGGCTCCGAGGTCGATTCCTGGGAACTGACCAATCCTGATGAGTGGCCATAGGATTGTGCCCTTAGAACCTTTTAAATAATTTTTTGGTTCCAGGTGAAGACCTTTTTATTCACACAAGCCTTTTAAACAATCTTGCATTAAAAAAAAGCTTTTAAGGTTTGAATGGCTAATTGGCCTTATTTTTCTGCTGCTACAAGGGGAATTAATTTAGGTGACATTTTACTCTTTTTGTTCTATTCTAATCATATTTTTACATTTATTTCATTATCAATTATGTAAGCCACCCAGATAACATATGCTGGGAGCAAAACATTTTGGCTACAGATATTGCATTTAGCATCACATGTAGTTTAAGCCTAGAGGTACATAAAAATAGCCACAAATGCATTGGTTACTACCAAAATTGTTAACAATTAGAGACTGAATATCAGGAACTGTTCCATCTTTTTCTGATTAGTTAAGGAAAAAAATGACCATGGTTAATATAAAGAAACTTACTGAATATATACTGAGATGAAACTAATGCTATATATATTGACGGACTTTGTGGAAAAGTAGGACCTGCTTGTTAATTATTGGAATTAGTATTGTAAAAAAACAACAACACACAACCAGTTGGAACACAAGACTTTTGTTATTCTTTTAAGTATTTCTGAAATTTAATTTTGATTAAAACTAAAATAGCAGCAACAACCCCCCAAAAACCCCACCCAGAACTTTTCATCGCTCAAGAAACAATATTAAGGTGTGCAATGTCTTCTTGGGATATGAAACACTAAGAAAGCTCAGTTCAAAGAGGATTTTGGGAGATATGCATGCCAATGTCCCAGTATGGCAAAGACCTACAAGGAGGTACACGTTAGTCGTTTGGCTTGCAAGCTGCAGTTCAGCAGGATGAAACCTGATGTCGAACACGGCCCGTTTGGGGCAATCCCATGCCATCTGATCTGTCTGTGTGGTACAGTCTGCCTCTGCCATCTTGCGGCCTCCACCCCTGAAGCTACTGTCTGTCTCTATGGCAACAGGGGCAAAGGCCTTATCCACTGGGGTCTGAAGGTAGGCCTCGGCCTCCAAAAGATGCAATTTTTTTTTTCTCTGACCAGCTTTTGCTGGTGTCTTATCAGCAGATGGCTAGGAGCAAGCCACATTAAGTAGTGCCGTATCTAATTACCATTAAAAAGAAAACTGAGGCTAAGGACATTTCTTCTGCTCTCAACCTATGTTTGGCAGCTATGGCAAAATTAACATGCTAAACTAATTGCAGTTGGCCAGAAATTAAATGCTGGCCTCTTCATCATGGCCCAGTCACTTCGTGATTGGCAAAACCAATGTAAAGGTAACGGAATCATACGCCATGTCTGTTGGACAGAAACATGTTTTTAAAATGAGCCTGTCAAGCTGTAGGGCTATGAAGTGGTGGAAGGCAATATCCTCCAGTGCCAGTGGAGACTTAAGTGTAAAATAAAATCAAGGAGACCTAAGCAGCCTTGGACTGACGGTGATAGTATCAGAAAGATGTGGTGGAGAATTTGGGTTGCAGTTCTATCTCCATGAAGTATCCTCATAGGCACGTAATGGCACTGAGATGCGTTGAGTCATGTAGGGTGGCCATGTGTCCTCTTTTACAGAGAACAGTTCTCTATGTGAAAGGCTGTCTAGTCCAAGTCCGGCATCAAGATAAAGAACTATCAGAAAGGACAGCTGGGCCTTGAAGCAGCCCATCAACAGCACCTGGGCAACAGACTGTACAGGCAGGCACACAGGTGGTCACCTGGTCACAGTGTTCTGTGCAATGGTGAGATGTACTGTATTTCTGTTTAAATTCTAAAAATTTATAAATCTGCATCTGTCCATAAAATTAGCATAAGCAAATTTTATGGAAATAGGTATCTTCTTTTGTCCCCTTTCTTTGGTGATGCATTTCCTCTTTTTGATGATTCATAAGTGGCCAGCCTAGCACATGGCATCCTTGAGCAGCTGCCGAGATCACAACATCCTGGCAGGGCCCCCAGTGATGTCTGTCTTGCTCCCTGCTTAATTCTTTTTCCTGGCTCAGTACTCCAAGCCCTAAAATCAAGCTGGCATGTACATTTCCCACAGTGCTCTCAACATAGCACCAGCATCACTTGGGTGCATTGTGGGGAATATTTAAAATGGCAGCCCACCGCTACCTGGTGATGGTTGGATTGCTGCTGCTGCTGCTGCTCAACTCTACTGTGCCAGGTAAGTCCGCTAAGGCATTTTGCTCAGCGTCTCCTGAAACCTGGAGTCCGCCCTGACCTGGTGTTTTTTTCCTTTGGAGAGATAAAGGTTACAGCTCACACTGACAAATAATAAGAGTTAGAATCCCATCGGTCAGTAGGTAGACAAGCCACACACTTTCTGGCAAATCCCTGTGACCAAGCCAATTCCAGATGTATTCAACGCCGGCTGCCTGTTTTCCTGATTCAGGTTCGTGAGATCAGGGGAAGATGGGGGGGGGGGAGGGATTCAGATGCTGTTGGGTGCATATATCACTGCCTTGGCTTTTGCTGCATACCATGAAGAGGACACCTCGTCCTTGCTTTCACCCAGAGGAACACTGCAAGTCGATTGTCTTACCAAGACAGATGGTTGCCAACGGTCAAAGTAGTCGTGTGGAATACTCTCCAACATATGATGAAAGGGAAAGGTACATTTGTTTTATTGAAGGCTACAGAATACTGGGCGCAGATGAAAGTCACACAATCACCTTCCAGGTGGTACAAGAAAGCATTAGTCAAAGAAAAGGAACAGATTTTCCCAGCGACCATCATTTTTAGTTTGCGTGCTGAGAAAATGCAATTTTCCTGCATTACAAGTGGAGACAGGGGATCCAGAACCCCTTGAAACTACTCAGTAAAGACTATGCATTCCCTAGGCAGACAACAATTATCTACAGACTCATAAAAGTCTTCTGTTGAGTTTGCATTTTACTTTTTATTTTGTGTGCCACATTGCGTACTGTTAAATAGGAAAGCAATCTAGAAATGTTAGAACTAAATACATTGTGGAGCAGGGTAGGCATACTAAAATATTAGGGAGGAAAAGGACCCTTGTGAGCCTAAAGATCTTTGTCCGTTGTAGCTACTCAATGGCTCACATCCCAGCCTATGGTGGCTCACAGCCATCTAACCATCACCATTTTCCTGCCTTAAAAAAGCGTTTTAAAGAGAAAGAGAACAATCCAGGTCAGCTCCAGGATTGGGTGTGTGTGGCAGGGCTGGGGGGGGGGAGGGCTGACCTTAATTCAGTCGACTCTCTTAAACCAGTATGGGATGGTATTGAGGCACACCAGCAGAACATCCCAGAGGTCTCTGCCCAGATGACTTATGCAAACAAGCAAAGTCACATGTCACATCCTTTTGGAAGCGCTTCTGCTTCTGAAGGTCCTTCAGTGGAACTCAAGAATAGCGTTACCATTCTCCATACCAGTATTCCTGCCCAGGAACAGTGTCACTCCTGCCTCAATTCCCCATTAGCTTGGGCTATTTCAACCTCTAAAAAATCCATTTTTATTTGACTTAAGAGTATGGTGGCCATGTGTCATCTTTCACAGTACTCTATTTGAAGGGTTACCAGAGGACTGTCCTCTGTTTGAAGGGATTCTGTATTTGAAGGGTTGTCCTTTCCAGTTCTAGTTTAAAGATCAAGAACCATCAGAACTGTTGCCCATCCACAGTTAGCACCTGGACAACAGACTGAGGAGTCAGGCACACAGGTCACTTTCTTCCACACTATAGAGGTGGACTGTATTACTGTTTATAACTAATTTAATAATTATTTCTAAATTTTTGTCTATACATATAAATTAGCACATGCAAATTTGTGTCCTCTTTTTTTGGTGACACATTTCCTCTTTTGGGAGGGGGGGGGTGATTCGTAGGTGGCTACCCTTCTTACAAGTCACCAAAGACAGTTTTGATAATATAATAGGCAAATTAGCATTGATTTTTGTCTTTACAAATGGGACTTGCAGCAAAATGTTGCCGTGTGGTACATGCAATAAAATGTAGAGTGCTCCTTCAGTGTTCCAGCCAGCCGGTCAGGCCCTCTCCCAGGACACTCCATTCTATGCCTCCTCTCCCACGTCTCACCCAACAGCCACTCACCATTCTATCCCCACAGAGCATACTCAGTCCTCATTGGGCACCATCCACACAGAACAGGAAGTTATCAACATGCTTGGGGAAACACTAAGGGGTTCATCACACAGAGCTTTTATCCTGCCATTGAGATGGCTCTGTGGATTTTTGCGGGATTTTTGCTTAATGTAAAAACACCCTAAGCTTTGCAGGAGTACCCCCCCCACACACAAATCTTTAGGGGGGGGGAAACCTGGGATGCGGGGACACACGAAGGACTGAGCCCAGTGAAGAGTGAGCATGCTGAGTGGGCACATAATGCTGTCTGTAAGGAGAGAAAACAAATAAAAATGAGGAGAAAGGGAAGTGGAATAGCGCACCCTTTCCCAAGCTGCTGCCCTCCAGATGTTTGGGACTATAATTCCCAGGATTCCTGACCATTGGCCATGCTGTCTGGGGCTGATAGGAATTGAAATCCAAAACTTTTGGAGGTCATCAGGTTAGGGAAAGCTGAAATAGTGTGCGTCCTGGAGGAGGGCATTTTTTGCTGGTTGGAACACTCAGACAGCCTTCAAGACATACAGTCAAATAGGACAAGAAGAAATGGGAGGAAGTACATTAAGGGCACAGTCCTATCGATTGTGCCCTTGATGATCAGAAGCCCCTGAACTTGGAGGCTTCTGATCATCCAGTGCAGGGCGGGAGCAGTGGCGGAGACAATCGTTGCCTCCCAGTCCTCCTGCCCTGCATGTTTTGCTAGACCGGCTGGAGGGAAGGAGGCTGGAAGAGGCTCAGGATAGCTTGTATCCTGGCCTCTCCAATCTCCTCTCCTCCCCTTTTTCCTCTCTCTGAGGTTGCTTTTTCCACCTTGGAGGCCAGCCAGCATGGATCTTTCCATGCCGGCTATGACAGGGTGGGGATTGGATCTCCGACTCCCCCTTCTGAGGTTGGAGTGCTGTCTCTGACTTTGGAGATGGGAATCCCCAGTAACCTATGGCCCCTCAGGCAACTAAGGGCCATAGGATTGCTCCCTAAGACTAAAATTGAGAGCCAATGTGGTGTAGTGACTAGAGTGTTGGACTGGGAGTTGGGAGATCTGGGTTCTAGTTCCCACTCAGCCATGGAAGCTCACTGTGTGACTTTGGGCCAGTCACAGACTCTCAGCCCAACCTACCTCATAGGGTTGTTGTTGTGAGGATAAAATGGAGAGGAGGAGGAGGATCATGTATGCCGCCTTGGGTTCCTTAAAGAGGAAAAAAGGCAGGATGTAAATGTAATAAATACGTTCAAAAAATAGAATGGCTCCATTGTATTCCTTTGCTATCACATCCTCTGGCACATCCTTTAAGCCAGTCATCCCTGTGAGATCTCCGTAAGTCTAACTTACCTCCCAAGGATAAAATTGGAATAATCCATATATGCTGCCTTGAACCCCTTGGAGCAAGGGCGGGATACAGATGAGATGTGATAAATAGCCTCCTCCTTTCGGGACTTCATACACCTGCGGTTGAAATCCAGCACAGCCGTTTCTGCTGGAACAACCTCCTCCATTAGCATTTGCCCTCGTAATATGACAAGTGACAGTCAGAGATGTAGGTGGTTTTTCCTTCACAAGTTTGAGTGCAGAAAAAGAGAAGAAAAAGAAGAAGCAGGTTTTCTAGCATAAGGAGAAATGACCCCATAGTGGGGAAACAATCTCTTGCAGCCTATACACCAGTGATTCACATAAGAGAAATATTAGTCTTAAAGCAAAATGTTTGCTTTAAAACTTTAATATTTCTGTTATCTTAATCACTGTAATGAATATATGGTTTTAATGATTAACTGCATCCTTCGGGGATCCAGAACAAACATGTCTGAAGTGCTGTTTGATGCTTTAAAAATTCTCCCTCTCCTTTTCTCTCTCTCTCTCTCTCTCTCTCTCACACACACACACACACACACACACACAGAGTGTCCGGGTTCCAACAATCATGGCAGGAAAAGAAGCCACCATGGCTTCTTCTCCCACCCCCACAACTGTCATTTGCATAATAACCCATGACACTGCATGGGTTGCTGGTTTTTTTTTTAATTAATCTTTTATTGTGAATTTTTACAAAACAAAACAAACTGAAAACATTACAAAACCTAAAAAAAAAAAATGAAATAAAAATACAACAACATGTTCAAAATCCTCAGTTTCTAACATTACACTATTCAATTAAAAAAAGGGGGGGGAAGGTTACACATAAACTACAGTAAAAGCAGACCAAATATCCACATATAAATCCATTTGCAAGTTACGCCTATATGCCACTCTTTCAAATGTTGCTAGTGTTAAGTCTTCAGTCCATTGTGTTATAGGTGGTGAGCTTTTATCCTTCCAATATCGTAGTATCAGTCTTTTAGCAACCAAAAGGGCGCGAAAAATCCATTTACACTGACCATGTGTTACATTCCAAGAAGCAGGTAAGTAATTTAAAAGAACATTTACATCAGTAAATATTAAAGAGCTTTCCAATACAAAATGTATCTGTACAATAACTTCCTCCCAAAAGGAGGCGGCCACTGGGCATTGAGCAGCGGGTTGGACTCGATGGCCTTGTAGGCCCCTTCCAACCCTACTATTCTATGCTTTCCAAAATATATGAATAAAAGACGCATTGACTGCATTACACCTCCAACAATTAGACAAATTTGACAAGTCTTTACTAAAAAGATGTTGTGGCATCCAATAGACTGGAAACAAGAGCTTTTGCTGAATAAGGTGTAACCGAAGATCCATTGAAATGTCCGATACAGATGCCAAAATTAAGCAAAATAGGATGTTCCACTGATTAAGAAAATAAGGACTTTCCAATTCCCTGTTCCATTCCTGCTATAAACCATTTGTGTCATATTTATTCATTGATAATAAATGTTTGTAAACATGATTCATAGGTCGATACATCTGATCAGCTTCAATAAGTATTTCCAATCGCAAAGGAGACTCCGAGGCAATAAAAGCAGCAGGACCGAATCTAGATACCAACAAATGTTTCAATTGCAAATACTGCC
This sequence comes from Heloderma suspectum, assembly GCF_057233095.1. NCBI lineage: Eukaryota > Metazoa > Chordata > Lepidosauria > Squamata > Helodermatidae > Heloderma > Heloderma suspectum. The sequence goes on along the minus strand of NC_139467.1, from coordinate 33,297,397 downwards.
ATTCTGCTGAAGCCGGCAGATCAAATTGATCTTGTAAAATTGAAAATACCAAAAACTCATCATCAACCCCCACTAACTGATCTAAAGTAAAGATCATCATATCTATCCCGGTCCGCCATAAAAACATTTTCTTGCCAATTCTTAAATCTGGATTTCCCCATAAAGTCAATTTAGCATGGGAAAATGGATCAAACTGTAATTGATGTGACATTATACGCCAGACTTCCCTAACTGCCAAAATTGTGGGAGGAGCTCTGTCTACCTAAATATGCCGAGAACCTAATGCCATCCATTTAAAGAGAGGCTCCACAGCAAACATGTCTGAAGTACTGTTCGATGTGTTAAAAATTTTCTCTGTCACTCACTCTCTCTTTCACACACACACACACACACACACACACACAGTGGCTGGGTTCCGACGATCATGGCAGGAAAAGAAGCTGCCGTGGCTTCTTCCTCCACCCCTGCAACCGCCATTTGCATAATTACCCATGACACCGCATGGCTTGCCGTGTTGTCCGAACCCAGCACGGTGTGCAGCAGGGCTGACTTCTTACCCACACCACATCCCATGGCTTGTAGGAGGGGTTGTGGGTGGGTAAGAAGTCATGAGTAATTATGTAAATGGTGGTTGCACACGCAGGAGCTGGGGAAGAAGCCACTGTGGCTTCTTTTGACCTCGTGTTAGAGCATACGGTTTGCATGCAGAAGTTCCAGGTTCAACCTCTGGCATCTCCAGGTAGGGCTGGGAAAGACCTCAGACTGAAGCTCTGCAGAGCCACTGCCCGTCAATAATGAGCTGGATGATCCAGTGTTCTGACTCCGTACAGGGCAGCATCCAGTGTTCTCCTGGAGGATCAGGCCATCAGTGGCTACTAGTCATGATGGCTATATATTACCTCCTGTACTGGAGGCAGTGTGCCTCTCTGTGCCACTTGCTGGAGAGCATGAGCGGAAGGATGCTATTGCACTCATGTCCTGCTTGCAGGCTTCCCGTAGGTGTCTTGCTGACCACTGTGCGAACAGAATGCTAGACTAGATGAGCCTTTGATCTGATTGAGCATTTGTTCTTACTCAGTTTTTCCCACTGTGGACCTCCATACTACGAAAAGCTTCACCTGCTTAATTCATGTGTGTCAGGCTGCAGTTATGGAAACAGAAACAGAGCCAGTAAAAAAAAGTAAAAATTATGGCAACTCTATTTCATAGGGAAGATAATCTGGCCCAATGATGATTTTAGTTATTCTTCTCCATCAATGCAATCTCCTTTTTGAGACGGCCTATGGCCTCCTCCGCTCCCAATATATATTCCTGATCAATTTGTTCATGATACAATTTAAGAAATGTCAGATTTTTATTTAATTATTTGGGAGAGCAGAAGTTACTAGTCCTCATGGCTTCACAAAGGGAGTTGGGCACCCAAGAAGTCCCCTGTACAAATTCATATTGATTTGTCAGTTGGTCGAATGGAGTCACCAGGATATCCTTCTCCATCCTTCTCAGATGATGCTTAAGTGATTTTTAATACGAAGTGTTCGAAATGGCAATTGTACATATTATTCCTGATCCATTTTTAATATTCCAAGTACAGCTGTGGGGCAGTTAGGAACAGCCAGCAGCCCCCATTGGAATTCGCCTCACAGCTGTGTGTAAAATGTCTATTGGCTGAGAAAGGAATACATTTTTAAAAGTGCTGCCTTATCTTTACAGAGCAGCAGCAGCCCCCAACCTTCCTCGACTTCAAAGCCTCCGGCTTCAGCTGAGCCCAACTTCCTTTGCAAGTGAGATCTGACAGCATCAACACACAGATGTCTTAATAGACCAAGGCTGTAGTCCTGTGCACACTTACCTGGGAGAAACCCTCATTGAACTGAACTCAGAGGAACCTACATCTCAGTAGACACATGTAGGATGGATTGCACTGTTTAGAAAATTAATAGCACTCTGGAAGATTCCTTAGGGTTTGGGGTGGGGGGATTCCACCCCATCATTTCTCCCTATTATCCTCAAGGGGAAAAAAACACTAGTAGCCTTATTGGCTCTCCCCCAAGCCAACCCAGGAAAGGCTACCAGATCTGCCTTACTTTTAAAGAATTGTCCGTGGAAAGGTTGCAGAAGTTAGCAGTCAAGAATATCTGTATTTGGTCCTGCGCTTGATTTATATTTTTCTGACAATGGAAATCAAGGCTGTTTTAACTAAGGCTAGATTATCAAACAGGCTAATAAGGCCTTGGCCCAGGCCCACAAGTTTCATAACACAGCACTGGTTTTAATGGTGATGCCAGTACTGAAGAAAAAAATATTATTAAAATATGAATTCGGTATGTTCTTTGACTTGCAGATTTGGGAGGGGGGGTTCTTCAGTGGTCTGCCAATCCTCCTAGCAATAATATTGACAAATAATCTTCTTGCCCAGTGTTGTTAGGGTGACTGGATGCAAAGGACGATAGGGCTCCTGAACCTTTAATAGTTTTGTAAAAGAGAGAAGTTGGTCAAATTCAGCTTTTCTTATCTCTGAAAGACAAGCTGCAGCTGCCAAAATTCCCCCTCTTCTACATGACTACTAAAGGTATAGGTCAGCCTTCCCTAACCTCATGCCTTCCCACGAGTTGGGCCACAACTCCCTGCCAGCATGATCACTGAAGGGCACCAGGTTGGGAAAGATAGATGCAGTGCTGTCAGGGGTCCCACGCACTCCAGCATGGACTCCACTGCTGACTCCCAGAACACCCTGAGCCTGCTCCTTCTTCCTGCTGTTGGAACCTGCAACCTGCCCCCTCCAACCTCCAACCTCGTGACCAGAGACAAGAGCATGGAGAAGGAGCAGCTGCCTCTGCTTGCCTTGCCCTCCCCTGGGCAGTGGTGCGGATTGGGTCCAGGGGGGGTGAGCAAGTGAATGGGCAGTAGTGACAGTGGCATAGAGGAGGTGGGCCAATTCAAGGAGGAGGATCCTCTGAGAGCATCTTGCCCAAGAACACCCCCAAATGTGGAGGAGAGACCGAATGCTCTTCTCCTTTGCATCTGGTTCCCATAAATGTCAAACTGCCTGGAGTGCAAATCTGAAGGAATTTTAACATGTTTTTAAAGCTAGATTTGCTGTCAGAGGCAGTATTTGTATATGATGGCTATGTAGATTCTCATAATACTAGTTTCTCATGATACCTGTCTCTAGTAGAACCTGGGGTCATCCCATGAAGCTGTGACTGGTGGGAGATTTAGGACAGATAAAAGGACAACTTCACAGAGCGCATAGTTAAACTATGGAATTTGCTACAATATGTAGTGATGTTCACCAATTTGGATGGCTTTAAAAGGGGATTGGACAAATTCCTGGAGGCAAAGGCTATCAGTATCTACTAGTCCTGATGGCTATATGCTACCTCCAGTATCAGAAGCAGTGAGCCTATGTAAACCAGTTGCTGGGGAACATGGGTGGAGCAGTGCTGTTGCACTCATGTTCTGCTTGTGGGTTTTCTGTAGGTAGCTGGTCAGCCAGTGTGTGAACAGGATGCTGGACTAGATGGACCCTTGGTCTGATCCAGCAGGGCTCTTCTTATGTTCGTAGATTCTTTTTAGCCACAACAAAACAAAACACAAAACATAAACGAATGCTGTCACTAAAAATCTAATTGAAGTAATTAGAAATCACCTCCGTCAAGGCTTTGAGGTGCCCATACATATAAACACACTTGATTTTTCTGGTCTGAGGCTGCAGATTGGGAGATAGTCCACTATCATAACACAAAATATACATCATTTCCAGTAGGGCACGTTTGCATGACTAATGAGCTAACTTCACCAGGGCTGTCTCATCTTCTGCTTTTCCGGCAGCAAAGAACTCTCAGAGGCCCTGGTAGAAATGATGTGATCAAAACTGGCTAAGACTGAAAATAGCTTTTCTTCATGTCACTGTTGAATATTGGATTCCCACCCCCACCCCTCCACCCCTCTATACACAGGCTGTGTTTGATGCAGGCTTATTGTGATTTTCTAGGATACGGTAAAATGAAAATTAAAAAGTGGAGTGGAGGGAGATTGGTGAAAGATACGTGGGTCCCAGTTTTCAAAATGACAGATGGTGGGGTTAATGGAGCAGAAAGATTATACAACTGTAGCACCAGAAGAGACTCTTGAGAACTCCTAATTCATTGTTTGGCTTTGATGCAGGAGGTTCCTCTATAATTAAAAATCTCACCCAGATTATCCCATATAAACAAATGCAGTCTTTGAACATCAACACTGTTGTTATCTTTATAATTATATTATTTAGTTATATGGCATCATGAATATACACTGCACATTACGGAATAACATGCACAACAGGTCTCTGCCCCAAGGAATTTACATACATCTTGACAGTGGGGGACCATAGAAGAAGAGGAGACGAGGGAGAGAAAAAGGTAAGGGGATGTGAGCAACACCCTGTTTCACATATGAAATGTTTGTTTCAATAGGGATTTGGCCAAAGGATTCATGGAAGAAGTGATTTCGTGGAGGGATCTGAAGACAGAAAAAGAAGGTACCTTGTAGGTGTTCCAGGAGTAAGGGCAAAAAAGGAGAAAAGGCAGAGACTGTCATACTGAGGAGAGAGCAGGATGGGCCAAGATATAGCATTTAGAATTACGACTAATGTGGACAAAATTCTGCTACTTGCAATTTTTTTTGCAAAACTTTTCGCCTATATCCCCAAGTTTAAAAATTGCATGCTGATAGCTCAAAACTGCAAAATGTGAATAACCAATCCAGCAGTTGGGTTTTTAAGTTCTGAATTTGTGTTTAGTTTTGGGGGTGATTTCAGGTTTGGGGGAGCCTGGGTGTGAATGATCAATTTCTGGTGAAAACGCTTGAAATTTCAGCCTTCACGCTGTAGTAATATTTATTTAAAAAAACCAAACTCAGGATACTATTAAGAACATAAGAAGAGCCATGCTGTATCAGACCAAGGGTCCATCTAATCCAGCATTCTGCTCACACAGTGGCCAACCAGCTGTTGACCAGGAACCCACAAAGAGGGCATGAGTGCAACAGCACCCTCCCACCCATGTTCCCCAGCACCTGGTATACATAGGCTCACTGCCTCTGGTACTGGAGGTAGCACATAGCCATCAAGACTATGCCATTGATAGCCTTTACCTCCAGGAATTTGTCCAACCCCCTTTTAAAGCCATCCAAACCGGTGGCCATCACTATGTCCTGTGGTGGTGAATTCCAAAGTTTAACTATGTGCTGTGTGAAGAAGTCCTTCCTTTTATCTGTCCTGAATCTCCCACCAATCAGCTTCATGGGATGACCCCTCTGGGTTCTAGTATTTTGAGAGAGGGAGAAAAATGTCTCCCTATCCACATTCTCCACATCACGCATAATTTTGTAGACCTCTATCATGTCTTCCCTTACCCTCCTTTTTTCCAAGCTAAACAATCCCAGCTGTTATAACTTTCTCTCATAGAGGAGATGCTCCAGCCCCTTGATCATTTTAGTTGCCCTTTTCTGCACTTTTCCCAGCTCTTTGTTGTTTATTCGTTCAGTCACTTCCAACTCTTCAGGACTTCATGGACCAGCCCACGCCAGAGCTTCCTGTCGGTCGTCGCCACCCCCAGCTCCTCCAAGGTCGAGTCCGTCACCTCCAGAATATCATCCATTTTCCCAGCTCTACAATATCTTTTTTTAGGTGTAGTGACCAGAACGGCACGCAGTACTCCAAGTGTGGTCACACCATAGATTTGTATACGGGCAGTATGATGCTGGCAGTTTTATTATCAATCCCTTTTCTAATTACTCCTAACATGGAGTTTGGTTTTTTTTTACAGTGGCTGCACATTGGGTTGACATCTTCATTGAGCTGTCCACCACAACCCCAAGATCTCTTTCCTGGCCAGTCACCGCTAGCTCAATTCCCATCAGGCTATACTTGAAGTTGAATTTTTTGCCCCAACGTGCAGAATATGATGATACCACTCTGGCTCCAGAAAGTACATTTTTGTAATGCATCCTAATACATATGATGAAAGAGGGAGATAATTAGAGTTGTACCATGTACTGTTTTATAACTGACCACTGCAGCATTTCACAATTTTTGGCATAGTCGTATCCCTTAAGTCAAGAAGAAAATATCCAATCCAGCAAAAGATTGGCTTTGTCATCTCGTCAGTCTTCCCCACTATGGTTAGATGTACTGTTTTTCTATTTAAATTGTAATAATTGTTTCTAAATGTGCATCTATACACATAAATCAGCGCATGCAAACTTTATGCATATATGTATCCCCTTTTAACCTCTTTTTGGTGATACATTTCTTTTTTTAGTGATGCTTAAGTGGCCACCTTAAATGCACATCATCACCACCATGCTCCTTTGGGATCTATTGAAGTAGTTGGATGTCTTTTCTGGGCTCAATGATAGTTACGTGTTGCCCATGACTAAAGCTGGATTGAGGCCAATGGATTAGATCCTCTCCCAGCATGAGTAAGAAAATATGGTCACTTTCGTCTTGCAGGGACCAGGCCCTGAAGGTACTTTATTGCATGGGCTGATAACATACTATAGGCTGCATTCACACAACTCCCTAACCCACACTCTGTGCTTGAGTCTGGGTTGTTTGTTGAACCATGGGTTAGCATGTTATCCAAACCCAGGACATTATCTGCAGTGTGGCTTGTTAACCACCCTGAACAACCCAACAACAAACCATGGGTTCTCAAGGTGGCTTGTTCAAGAAAAATAAGTCACACTGCATGGTTAACAAGCCATCCTGCAGAAAATGTCCCAGGGTCAGACAATACACTAACCCACAGCTCAAGAAACAACCTGCAGTTCAACAACACCATTGAGTGTGGGTTAGCATGTTGTGTGAACCCAGCCAATGTGTCTTCAAGGCAGGGAGCCTGCAAAAGTGGCCACAGGGTGTGTGTGGAAGCACCCAACATTCATACAGTACAAGCTTGTTCCATTGCTTGCTTTCTTCCATGCAGAGAGACACCTATCTGCCCTTGATTGTCCTGTGTACAATCATGATATACACAGGGTGGCCATGTGTCCGCTTTTACAGAGGACTGCCCTCTATTTGAAGGTGTCCCCTATTTGAAGGGTTGTCCTGTCCAATTCTGGTTTAAAGATAAAGTATGATAATAACTGTTGCCTATTCACAGTTAGCACCTGGACAGCAGGCTGAAGAGGCAGGCACACGGGTCACCTGGTCAGTTTTCCATGCTACAGTGAGATGGACTGTATTTGTATTGAAATTGTAATATTTCTAAATGTGCATCTATACATATAAATTAGCATATGCCAATGGTATGCATATTGGTGCCCTCTTTTTTGGCGACACATTTCCTCTTTTTTGGCTATTCATAAGTGGCCACCCTATACGCAGGAAATCTGGCTTTGGAGGGCAGGCATATGTCTGACACAGGACGGTGCCTCCCACAGCAGCTGTCCATGCCTCCCAAGGGAAGGCCATTTCTCTCACTTTGTCAGGCCTGATTTTATCACATTTCTGGGGTTCAAGTATGTTAGACAGCTGCTCCCCTGCACACTCCTTACCAAGGAAATTTTTGCCCTTTGTGCATTGTCATTTAAAGGTTGGTCCTTGAAACCCTGAAACCCTGTTAAAATGAGGACAGCAGCGTGCACACTCATGAAGTAACGAAGAGCCAGGCAGCACTGAGGGAGGCAAAGCTCTAATGTGTCACAAAGCCACCTCCTGAGGTAGCTCAGCTGTCTCCTTGCGCGGCCCAAGATGCTCCCCTGTGTTCCTGTTGCACAATCACACTGCGCAACCGGAGGCGTGCCTTTCTCCCGTGGTGCAGCAGTGCCAAGGATGGATTGGGCGAGACAAGCTAATTCTTCGTGCTCCATGTAGCTGTCAGAACGAATCCCTAGCAAAGCTAATTCAGGGTGGAAATGGGATTTGATTTCCACACCAGTTGCTTCCTTGCCCGCTTTTTAAAAAAGAAAATGACAAGACCCTTTCTCATGATGGCCTTTTTGTTCATTAGCTCTCCTGCCAGAATTGGTCATGGGTGAAACTCTGCCTCTGCTCCATCTTATTGTGCCCTCCTGCTGCCCTCACCAGGGATCTGAAGTCATGGCTCCGTTCACAGCAGCCATCCAGCTCCAAAGCTGTTCAGCAGATATTCAACAACATGCTTGTGGGGGACAAATATTCTTCAGCCTGCCTACCTTACCAACCAGACTTTTAAGCTATTCTTTGTAATACAACCCGAATTCCTAGTATTCCTAGATACCGGGTCAACAGAACAGATGATTTAAGCTATTGCTCTGAGAGCATGAAGAAAATAATGCATTGATTCCTTGGATTCCATGGGTTTATCATGAATAAGTGATGCCAGACCAAACTTCTCTCCTTTTTTGATAGAGTTATTAGTTAGTAGAACATGGGAATGCCGTAGACATAGTATATCTTGATTTCAGCTAAACATCTGACACACTCTCCCATGATATGTCGATGACAAGCTGAGTATGAGCCAACAATGTGATGTGGCTGCAAAAAAGGCAAATGCTATTTTGGGCTGCAATAATAGAAGCATAGCTTCCAAATCCCGAGAAATACTGTTCCCCTCTACTCAGCACTGGCTAGGCCTCATCTGGAGTACTGTGTCCAGTTCTGGGCACCGCACTTTAAGAAGGACGCAGACAAGCTGGAGAGGGTTTAGAGGAAGGCAACGAAGATGATCAGGGGAATAGAAACAAAGCCCTATGAAGAGAGACTGAAAGAACTGGGCATGTTTAGCCTTGAGAAAAGAAGAGTGAGGGGAGATAGGATAGCGCTCTTCAAGTACTTGAAAGGTTGTCACAGAGAGGAAGGCCAGGATCTCTTCTCCATTATCCCAGAGTGCAGGACACGGAATAATGGGCTCAAGTTACAGGAAGCCAGATTCTGGCTGAGCATCAGGAAAAAAACTTCCTGACTGTTAGAGCAATACGACAATGGAACCAATGACCTAGGGAGGTGGTGGGCTCTCCCACACTGGAGGCATTCAAGATGAGGCTGGACAGCCATCTGTCAAGGATGCTCTGACCTGGATTCCTGCATTGAGCAGGCGGTTGGACTCGATGGCCTTGTCGGCCCCTTCCAGCCCTACTATTCTATGATTCTATGATATCCTTCCTGAGAGGCAGGTAAAATGCGGGCTGGATGATAACACTGCTAGGTGGGCCCACAGCTGTTTGAACAACTGTACTGAGTGCTATTGGGAGGGTACTGTTGCACTCATGTCCTGCTTGTGGATTTCCCATGGGCAGCTGGTTGACCACTGGGTGAACAGAATGCTGGACTAGATGTACCCTTGGTCTGATCCAGCAGGGCTCTTCTTATGTTCTTATGAGTGATCATTAAAAGCTCTGTATCAACTTAGAAGAATGTCTCAAGTGGAGTGCCACAAGGCTTCATCAGGAGACCACAGCTGTTCAATATTCATATAAATTTCTTGAATGAGGGTGTAGAGGGGATGCTTAGCACATTTGCAGATGACACAAAGCTTGGGGGGATAACTAACACTGTAGAAGACAGAATCAAGATTCAGAATTATCTTGACAGGGTGGAACCAAACCAACAAGATGAAATTAAGCGGAGACAAATGTAAAGTCCTGTATTTAGATTTTTTTAAAAAATCAAAGGCACAACTATAGTGTGGACAAGACCTGGCTTAGCAGCAGTACATGTGAAAAGGATCTAGGTGTCTTAACAGATCACAAGCTGAACATGAGCCAGCATTTTGATGTAGCTGCAGTCTTAAGCAGCATTAACAGAAGCACAGTGTCCAGATCACAAGTAGTAGTAGTTCCACTCTATTCTGCCTTGGTCAGACCACATCTAGAGCCCAGTGTCCAGTTTGGGTTGCCATATTTTAAGAGTGATGTTGATAAACTGAAGCTTTTCTAGAAGAGGATGATCAGGATGGCGAGGGGTGTGGAAACTGAGTCATATGAGGAACACCTGCAAGACCTGGGTATGTTTACAATGGAGAAGATGAATCTGCTAAATAAGAGTTATATTCTACTATTGCAAATATCAAAAAGGGGGTCACCTAAAAGGTTAATGTGTTTGTTATGGCAAAAACATTCATGGACAAGAGAACTCACTGGGGCTGTTTGCACAGCACAAAAGCCCACTGTGGGTAATTTAACCCATGGTGAGGTTGCAGTGCATGCAGATTGCGTACGGCCACCATTTTGAGTATGCAACCCCCACTTGGGGGCTGATGTGTTGTGCGAACCAAGCAAGCATGGGTTACACAAGGATTAAACAACCCTTGCATAACCCATGGTCTGTTTTAGGGTTATGTGGGGGTTGCATATTTAAGCTGGCATCTATGGATACTGTGGCTCATAGTGGGTTAAATAATATTTATTCATTCACTTCATTTCTATACCTCCCAATAGCCAAAGCTCTCTGGGCAGTTCACAAAAATTAAAACCAAAAGGCACAGAATAAAACAATGTAAAATATAAAAGCATTAAAACCACAATAATCCAGGACTGAGCCACAGGGTGTCATCCAAAACTGGCTATTGCAGTGGAAGAGGGCTGCTGTTTCCTTCACACCTTCACTATCCACTGTATATATCAGTTCATGGAGCCAGAAGCATGAAGTGTTTATCTTCTCTTGATGAAGGGGCCACTAGTCTATCAAAGCTTTTGCCATAATAAATCTGTTACTTTGTAAAGTGCCGCAAAACTGTTTTTGTTTTGTTTTTACCTAAGCTTAGTTTCATTTGGGGATGGGAACTAAGGGGTTAAGCCAAAGGTTTCATGGAAAAAGTGGGTTTTGAGGAATAATTTGAAGGGAGAGAGGTAAAGACTCACACAGGGAGAGATGGCACCATAGAAGTGTTCTGGAAAGGAGGTCTAAGCATAAGGGCAGTAGTGCAGTTAGATAATTTTAGATTCTGGACTTAATGGTCTTATGTATATGCTCCCCTCCTGCTCTTGCGATGGTAATGTGTATTACTTCACTCACTTTGAAATGTGACAAATCCAGCTTGCTGTGTTTGGGGCCCTCTACTCATTCTGCTGAGTGGGGCCCTGGTTTTCTGCCACGAAGTCCTACCCTGAAGGCACCACTGCACAGGAGACAGCAAGGGAGCACGGACCATTTAATAAAGTTTTGTGGGTAGTAGAGGGTGGTAGACTTGGAAGGTAATGGATTGGGAAATAGGAATAAGGGTTGAACAATGTGGTGTGGAAAGAGGGTAGAGATATTTAAAGGCAAGGACATTATGAGGGGTGCCAAAACAGTCCGGAAGCCAAGGCAAGGATTTGTGGCTTCCCCATTCGCTGTTTGTAGCAGAGAATTTTTTCTGAATTGATGGCAGGCGGGAAGGGAAAGCTATCAAAGAGGAGGTTTCAACTAGCCTGCAGGAGGAGCCTTTGCATAGCAGCGCGTGGCCCAGAACCCTTCGTCCTCTTCAAGGATGACAGGAGCGGTTGAGAAAGGTTCATGACAGCTGCCTCTGGCATACACAGTGCAGAAACGAGAGGAGGGAAGTGGAGGGTCAAATGGAAGCCATGAAACTGGAGGAACGCACAGACCGATTCAAACCAGGATACAATACTACGGAGTTAGCACACAGCGAAATTTGTACTGCATGGAATTAACTGTGTGTGTATTTTTGTAAGTCATAAAAGGGGCCTGAAGAAATCCAGGATATGGAGAAATTGCGTGAGCAAAATGGTTTGGGGAGTGTGTCATGTACCACACGAGTGAGACAGTCATTACAAAGATGGGGGGAAACTAATGTAGATTGCACCCCCCCACACTGTGTCTTGGTAGCTGGATGCTTCTGTTCCAGTTTTAATTGCTCCTCCACAGAATGAGTATGGATGCACCTTTTCTCTCAAAACCAGTCCTTGGGTGCTTCGAGGCAAGTCTTTTATCACACCATCACCCTGCCCCAATCACAGATTTTTACTGAGGATCCAGACAATGCCACCGACCACCTGTAACCCTCCCGTGTTTTCCCACCGCTTCTTCCATCTTTTTTCTTAATCCATTAAGGAGGGAATGACAGAATAGCTGCACAAGGCTTTCTCACGGGTAGTGTTGGAGCCCTGTTTGGAAGCACCTGTTTATTCGAGCAGTACTTTATTTCTGTCTTGTCCTCTCTACCAGCTCGGGGTGGACTCTCCTCTGCATTGCTTCCAGCAGCAGATGGTGTGTGTGTGTGTGTGTGTGTGTGTGTGTGTGTGAGAGAGGGAGAGTGGGAGGGAGGGCAGTTGTGGCAGCCCCACCAGCTGTTCCTCCTGAGCCCTGCAGCTGTTCCCCTCTGTTGGAGGACATAGCTGTGTGTACTTTTGGCTTCCCCTGCAGCGACTGGCCTAGCCTGCTGCTCTCAGGTATGGTGATCTGTGCTGTATGCCGGCTGGCAGCGGAGAGAGGAACATGGCAGCAAGAAGGGTGTCTCTTCAGCAGGGAACAGCGTGGGTTGTACAAGCTCCTTGATCATGCTTAGAGGAGCAGAGGGAGAAGGTGGTGACAACCGGTGTCCTCTGCATCTGCCTTTTAATCCCCCAAAGAATCACTTTGCTTGCCAGTAGCCAACACAGATGCTTGCCAGTAGCCAACACAGTCATCGCAGGAGGCCATTACTGCACCCAAACAAAACCAGATTGATTCCCACTGCCGGAGGAAATGGTCTCTCTTTCATGCTCAAGTGGCCACTTCCATCTTGATTCTAGTGCACATGTTTGCGGATGAAGACTAAGGGTGCCACCCTTCTTTGTTCAGACACTTTTTACAGGACACTTCTTACACGACATTAAATTGTTATCCTCCTGTTCTCCCCCCCATCCCATGTTTCTTGCACTCTTCCTTGTGGGTTTCCTGGTCAACAGCTGGTTGGCCACTGTGTGAACAGAATGCTGGACTAAACGGACCCTTGGTCCGATCTAGCATGGCTCTTCTTATGTTCCATATTTTCACAGACCACAGAAAACCCAACTTCGGGGGAAAGAATGGAGACAGTCGTGCAATATTCCCAGGTATAGATTGGCAGAACTCTTAGCACAAAAGCACTTAAATTAAAAACAACAACACTTTAGCATAATTTTTTTAAAAAACACCTCCTTGCCTTTCAGGCCGCTGTCATTTTATCACAGATTTTAAAAAAAGATTTTTATTTTACTTTCTAACATCATTGAAGTAATTGTGTAATAGTGCTGACGTTTTAAAAAGCACTTTAGTGCAATTTTTATAAATGAGTTAAAAATGTGGTCTGAAAAATAGGATTAAAAATGGCACACTCAAGCGACCGTGGACAGAACATAATGCAATGTAAACACGCACAAAAGTGCTATAGCCCCGAAGAGTAGACATGTAAGTCAATAACTGCAGATCTACATGTAGCTTACACCAAAAGAGCAATGACTGGGTAGCACAAGAAACAGCTAGACTAGAATCAGCCTTAGGTTGCAACCGTATGATCACTGATCTGGGAGTAAGGACATACCTCTGAGCAGACATGGGCTTTCTTCAGATGGAGCTTTTATCCTCTGATTGAGATGGCTCCCTCATGGAAGTTTGCAGGCTCTTGACATGATACCATGACCCTCCAGGGTGTCCCCTGCACTAAATGCCCTTTGTTCCATTTTTAAATAGACCACAGATAATGAGCTATCAAACTACCCCACTGTGTTCCACTTCAGTTTCCTCTGTGAAAAGAGTTAAAGCAGCAAGAAGAGGAGCAAGATCAATGAAAGATACTGGAAGACTCAGGGCTTCATCACGCGGAGTTTTTATCCTGCGATCGAGACTGCTCCTTCATGGAAGTTTGCGGGCTCTTTACATGACACCATGAGTCTGCTGCACTAAATGCCCTTTGTTCCGTTTTTAAATAGATCACAGTTCATGAGCTATCAAATTACCCCATTGTGTTCCGCTTCAGTTTCCTTCTTGAAAAGAGTTAAAGTGGCAAGAAGAGGAGTGAGATAAATGAAAGACAATGGAAGACTCAGATACGGGGAGAAGGAGGGGGAAGGGGGTGGGGGAGAAGGAAGCACGTGAAAAGGGAGTCAGTTGTGATCCTGCATTTAAAATGGAAGCAGAAAGCCCCATTTTAAATGCAGGATTTTAGGCTGGAGTAGAGATGCCCATGCATAGGTGTTCACTGATGACGCAACAGTCAGCCTTCAATTTCTCATACACACACTGCAGCTACTTTTTAATATCTTGGACTGTTGATATATTGGGAAAATATAACAGCTTGCAGAAACAATTATTTTCCCAATACATCTTTAACACCCAAATCACCACCTCCCTCTGTGTTTTCAAACCAGTGCTAGACAGGATCTTACAGAATTAGGGAATGTGGCACATAGCAAGAGAAGTGCAGTATTCAGCAATGGATAAGGATGGTGGTAGTGTATGTGAGGTCAGGGGAAGAACAAGCCTAGATGGCACTGGTGTGGTAAATTTTGAAGTGCAAGAACTCGCCATGACAGTCCCCACAGCCACACTCCCAAGGAGAGTCCTAAATTGCAGGCAGCTATGCTGATATCAATAAACAGTTCTAGCAGTTTGATCTGCATCAGGAGCAGATCTGTTATAATGCTACTGGGTCTTAATTGCCCATTCAAGGCCAAGCCATTGCAAAATACTTCGCATTAAAACAGAGAACAATATACCGTTGGGAAAATTCATTTCCCCCAGCTACTGTGGGAATTACAGCCATGCTCAGAGGTGAGAAGGTCAGCTACTTGGATGATGTTTTTCCCCTATTCAGAAAGCTGCTGCAATTTCACAACTCAAAATACACCCTATGAATTTTCCCTGGAATATAAGTTAGCAAAGTTTTCTATCAAAGGGTACATTCAAGCCAGACCTTAAGTGACTACTGTGCTCTTGGCCAGCTCTCTTTTGGTTCAATGGAACCCCATACATGAGAAAGTCCTTGAGGATGGGTCCCCGAGGTGACAATAATTATTTCTATTCTGCACGCAATCACAGAGAAGCAGAGAGATCAGCCCATTTCTGATCACCTCTCTGTAGTCTTGGAGGAATGAGGAGCATGTCTAGGGATCCTTCACGACAGGAGGAACAACTCAGCAGCAAATCCACCATGAGGTTGTTAAAGGGCCTTGAGTCTGGACAGGTATTGTATAGAACAGGGAGCTCCCCGCACCTCCCCAGTTGGGGGAAAACAGAGATGCCCCAAAGCACCTTGAGAGAGAAAGAGAACATTTCGTGTCTAGAGGCTGGACTTCTGTAGAGGGCTGTCTGGAACAATGCAGTCACCAATGCCTTCCAGAAGATTATCCCACTTGTCAAAATCTTCTTTCAGCTCTAGGGGAAGAGGAAAAGGGGGGATATATTTTTGTTTGAAGCATTTCTATCCTGCTCCTCAGCTAAAAAGGAGCAGCTTACTTGCAACCAGTAAAACAAGACAGTGGCTGGCTGGGGCATGCTGCAAACTGTAGGCCTTTTTTTCTGTCTAAACATGCATAGGATTGATCCCTAAATTAGATCTTCTGCATCACATCTGTTTTGGCCCTGAGGAACCTAGAATGTACATTTACAAGATAATCCTTTTTTTATACATAAGAATGAGAATGAGAATAACAACAAATTCACATTTATATCGTGCTTTTGAGTGTTCAAAGTGCTTATGCGCATTATCTACTTGTAATCCTTACAACTCTGTAAGGTTACTATCTCCCATATTGCAGGTGGGCTGAGTGAGGCTGGAAGAGAGCGGCTTGCCTAAGGCTGCCTAGCAAATTCACAACTGAGAGATTCAAACCAGGGACTTCTTGATTTGTAGCTCTGTCTTAGTCGCTACACTACACCAGCTCAGGTGGGTGGGGAGGAAAGATGCAAAACACTTGATGGAGATAACCAAAGCAAGGCCTCCAAAAACAAACTTGGCCACTTCTTTGCTAAGGAGCTCAGAGAAAGGGCGGGGGGAACCCTCCCCACTCATGCACTAACCAGCAGAGGGATGGAAAACCTCTTACGAGGATAATCTGAGCTGTTCCCCAAAAGTTCCGATAGCATAATGCTTCCAAAAGCCTAATGAACTCTTAACATCTATCCAACTGATGAGAGGCGATGGTTTTGATAGGGCTGCAACATTTAAATCAGTGAGATGAATTTATTTAAAGCCTGTTGATCAACTAATAAGGTGCTCTGATGAAAATCAGGCAGCATTACAATATGACACAGACACACATGCAAGAATTTTAGAACTCAAGTACTTATAAAAACTGTAGATGACAAGCAACATCTTAAAAGAGGCACCCCCCCCTTTCTCCCTCACATGGGATGGTGTGGGGCAGAGAATGCCTCTAAATCCAGGAGTAGGCAACCTGGTGTCCTTGCAGATGTTTTGGACTACAATCCCCATAACCCCCAACCATTGATATTGGTTGGAGTTAATGGGAGTTGTAGTCCAACACATCCGGTGGGCACCAGGTTGCCCACACCTGCTCCAAGATGATGCCTATGACATGTGTTCATTGTCTAAAATACAAAAACGATGCTTCTTGCTACAGAATGACTGCGTTTATTCCAATGCAAATTTTTAAACTAATTATATGAGTCTTAGGGCGCAATCCTATGGCGATAGGCGGCTGCCTCTGAACTCGGATGCAACCGCCTATCCAATGCATCAGCTAAGTTTTAACAGGTTGACTGCTCTAGTTTCTAGGGGGAATTGAAAATGGTTGGGATGCTTTGTTCCCATGGTGTATACCAAGGGGGGGGGGGCAACTTGTAGCTCTTCCAGATGCTGGACTGCAATTCCCATCATGCTTCATCACTGGCTATGCTGGCTAGGGCTGATGAGAGTTACAGCCCAACAACATTTGGAGGGCCGCACATTGCCCACCTGGTATATACACACACACACACACACACACATCTTTTGCTCCACTCTCGCCTCTAGTTAAAGGAGATTTCTGAAAAAACAGGAAGACCAGAGGTGAAAACGGGATCATCACCACCCCCTCCCCCACACACACACGGTTCTTTGAAACAACCATCCCCTGCCTCCAGCCCTAGACGGGGCCCATAAGCAGCTTGGCGACATGGACTTACGGAGATGTTTCTGCAGGAAGGCGAGAGCAGCTTGGTTGGTGAGGTTAAGGCCTTCGTAGGGATCAATGGTGCCTCTCGTTTTGAAGACTCTGTTCACGAGATTCCCCACAAGGAATGTAAAATCAGTCTGACTCTGGTGGACGGTACCCCTGCGAAGAGGACACAAGCATTTAAAAATGACAGGAACCACTGGGCAGGAACAGATGCAAATGGAACAGCTGGTACCTCACCTTGGCTCAACATGGGACGCCTTACATCAGCCTTCCCCAGCCTGGTGTCCCAGTCAGCATGGCTAATGACCAGGGCTGATGGGAGTGGTAGTCCAACACATCTGGACTTCACAACCCAAAAACAAACCATGAGTTCTCTTCCTAAGTTGTTTGTGGTTAACAACCTGTAGTTAAACCATAGTGCAAAGGTTTGCACATAATGACAAACCACGATTCAACAACAACCAATACTCGACCTGTACTCTGGGCTGTTGTTATGTTTGAACCAGGCCTAACTGTTATTTCCTTCTCCAGCCCCTTCTTCAGCTCAGCATCTCACCTATTTTTACTCTCCCTCGCTTACTTTCATTATGCATCATGAAGAAAGGACCATAAGCCTGCAGGTGGAGGCAGTGAGTCTAATTCTTTATTCTATGTATAGCACCTACTTCCTTACACACACACACACACACACACACACACGTATTCTGACAAGCCCCTGATGGCCCTGTCTGAGCAAGTGCAAGCTTACAAGATGGTTATAATCCTGCTCTCGTTGCTTGTGGTGGTGACCTTTTTCATTTTGTCCACGCTTTCTGCAGTCTGGAACTCCTCCGTGTTGACAAAAAGCACCGGTTTGATCACTTTTGGGTACAGAGAGTTCTCCAGCGGGAACATCCAGGCATCGAGGGCAACAGCACATCTGCAATGAGGGGGAAGATGAAGTGCGTGGCGCTTTACAACCAAGCAGGTAATCAAGGTCTCGGATTCCTCACAGGCTGCATCTAACTAGAAAGCCAGCCCCAATTACCACTATCGAGTCTTCAGGGTAGCTGATTTTTATTATTTTTTTCAAGCACTTTCAAAGCAGCCTCTGGAACATACTTACTTAAATTGGGCTTCTTTAACGAGGGCTAGAATGGCCGTTGCTCCTCCGAAAGAGTGACCCATGACAGCAACTTTGGTCAGATCCACATTATCCTGCAAAGTGATTAGGAAGAAAGCTCTGAAGAAGCCAGATCCCATATTTTATTCTTTAACACAGGGTGCGGAACCTCACACTTGCCCAGGGTCCAAATCCACTCTTCCAGGGTTCCCCAGGTGGCCACACCCCTTTTCTCTGCCCCCCCCCCACTACTGATCATTTGGTGTTTTCCAGGCTTTTGTGCATTTTTCTCCCATTCAAAAACCAACCAACCAACCAATCACATTTCTACACCCCCCCACCAATAGCTCTCTGAGTGGTTCACAACAATTAAAACCACAAAAGCAAAGCATAAATCATAATACAAACTTTAAAACTTTAAAACTATGGTACAGAAATAAAACCAAAAGAGAACCAGAAGCAGCGCAGAGATTTAAAATACAAGAACAGATTTTAAACAGAACTAAAAGACTAAAATGCTTGGGAAAATAAGGTGGTCTTCACCTGGTGCCAGGCGAGCCTCTCTAAGGCTCTCTCTCCTAAGGCTTAGTACTAGTAGTAAGAGCTGGTAGGTTTGGTATTTCTGGCCTCACCCCTTTTGCCCTCCGCCCTGCCCACCACTGGGATGTGGCCCCTGAAAGGTTCTCCAAATGGAACTTGGGCAGAAAGAGGTTCCGCACCCCTGCTTTAACGCCAGCACCCACCACCAGGGCAAGCACCTATCCTCTTGTACTCCGTGGCGTGCCATGAACTGATGGTGGTATATAAACAACAGCAGTGGGTTGGATCCATGCTTAGTCATGAGTAGGCCCATTGGAATCAATGGGAAATGTCAGGACTAACTTAAGTTGCACTGATCTCAACGGGCCCACTCTTAAGTATGACTAGGGGCGGAATCTGACAGGGCACTTATGCCCCTGCTAATTCTCTTGCACCCTGCAGATGCTGTTGTGAAAGCTGATTCACTGCTTGCGGAACAGAGATATAGCGCTTCCTGAAGGAAGCCCTGCAGCAAGCGGAAATGCATTTCTCAGTTAAGACAGGTTGGTAGAGCTCCGTTATGCAAGCTCCACCAACCTCCCCTTTCCAGAAAGTGTTTTTGCTTGTTTCTGGTTTCCCTGGAAGTGCTACATCTTCGTTCCGCAAGCAGCGAACTTGTTGATGGGAACTGGCAGGGAGCAAGGGAATCAGCGGGGGCGTAAGCGCCCGGTTGGATTCTGCCCTAAGTCTGGATCCAACCGACTGAGTTCATGGTGGGTTTTGAACCAGAGATTTCCCAGTTCATAACCAATCCATAAGTAGGGCAGGAAGCCATGGCTCTTTCTGATTGTTTGTTTGCTCCCCCCAGCATCATGTATTCTGAAGTATGCTGCCCCTGTGCATGGAGGTTCCATTTTAGCCATTATGTCTACCGGAGTCACTGAAAGCCCCACACTCCATGAAGTTGTAGAGCTTTTTCTCAAAGGCATCCAAGCTCTCATCGGATCTCATGGCAGCCCACCTTCCGCTACCAATTCTCACACCATCCTGCATTAAAACACAATCATTCAGTGCAGGAATCCCCAACTTTTTTCAGTCGGTGGACACATTTGGAATCTTGAGAGAGTGCTATAGGTACTCTCACAAAATGGTTGCCATGGGGGCAGGCTTGCCTGTTCATAAAATGGCTGGGATGGTGCGCATGGCCAGCCACAAAACACTCACTTTTCCACTAGATGAATTTCTCCAAACCATTTAAATGTAAGTTCTTTAATCTCCGTGATTTCAGACCCTGCTGCTTTTAGTCTGTAGGGCAGAGGTCTCCAACCTTTTTGGGTCGGTAGGCACATTCAGACTTTTGTGGGCTTGTTGTGGGCACTCCTTCAAAATGGCTGTCATAGGAGGGTTTGCCCGTTTACAAAATGGCTACCATGGGTGTTCACAAAACACCCATTTCCCAGAAGGCAAACTGGTGCGATGAAAAGAAACGTAACTTGCCCAAGAAGTGAAGTACAAGACAGAGCTCCAAAACACAGAAGCCAGTCTTTTGAACCCAAATAAAGATGGTGCTGGAGGGCAGCCCTGTGCTTTGCCGTGCAGCAGCTTCCCAGTTTTATTTCTTAAGAAATAAAATAAAAATTAGGAGAGGCAAGGAGCCTGGTAGGTGCC
Organism: Heloderma suspectum; assembly: GCF_057233095.1. Taxonomy (NCBI): domain Eukaryota; kingdom Metazoa; phylum Chordata; class Lepidosauria; order Squamata; family Helodermatidae; genus Heloderma; species Heloderma suspectum. Next base: position 33,277,065 of record NC_139467.1, on the reverse strand, counting down.
AAGAGAGCATGGGCACATTGGGGAGTGCAGAATTAGTACAAGTTGTTTAAAAGCACAATATCCCCTTCTCTAAATACCCTTTGGAAACACCCCCCCCACAACCTTTGCCATAGCAAATTATGATGAAAAGGGTATCATGTGTGTGCGCGCGCATGCATGCGCACGGAAGCCTTTATATATGGTACTCTGGAAGCTTTCTCTAGGAGAAAATACTGGCAGGTCGCACAGGGAGAACACGATACAATGATTTTTGCAGGAACGGTCATGTGAACGGGGCCTGCTAGATAACAAGCAACAATAGGCACACAGCCACGCAACACTTTACAGCCTGTCCCAACCTGGCGCCCTCTCAATGTGTGGGACTACAGCCCCCATCATCCCCAGCCAGAAGCCTGAGGGCGATGTGCGATGTAGACTTCATATCGAGGGGTATCAGGTTGGGGAAGCGGGGCTTGGAGAGTCCTTTGTTTCGTTTTTTTTTCCTTGCTGATTCTATTCCCATGCACAAGGGCGAGATGTACATTTTCCATTTCTCCCAAAGCAGACGAGGTTCTGGCTCCCCCTGGTGACGAAATGGTAAAATCACAGGGAGGTCTCCGGAGGCGAAAGATGGGCTGGAGGCTGCAGCTCATAGAGAGATGGAAAGAACAAGAAAAATCGAGGTGGGGTGGGTTGTGGAGAGGCTCAGGAGGGGCCATAAGTGTGACTAGGACGTTAGTGGAAGCAGGCTGAGACAACTTGAGCAAATAAGGTTACGGAGCTCCCTTCCCTAGAGAGATTTGGTCGGCCCCCCTTCTTTTAAGCTTGAAGCAAGCTGCAAATACCTCTTTGTTTCACCAAGCTTTTATTTTTTTATTATTATATCTATATCCTGCCTTTCTTCCAAGAAGTCCAAGGAGGCTTATGTGGTCCCCCTCCACACCTTTTTATCCTCACAACAACCTTGTGAGGTAGGTTAGTCTGACAGGCACTGGCCCAAAGTCACCCAGTGAATTTCACAGCCGGGTGGGGACTAGAACCCAGCTCTCACCAATCCTAGTCCAACACCCTAACCACTACACCACACTGGCTAAACTGGGTTAAAGCCCCATCTCCCTGTTTTTATATTGAATTGGTTTAACCTGCTCCTGGTTTTCATGTATGAAATTCATTTTAGTCACCTGAACTGTTTTTATTGTAACTTGAACTGTATTATGTATGGGTTTGGGGTTTTTTTTTGGTAGACAGATTAGAGTTTATTTTATAAAGAAAAGTGAGGTATAACTCACTTATAGTTATAGTTATAACGCCCCCCCCCCCCCCGGCCAGAATTTCGGGGGAAGGACGGAGCGCCTCCCCCCCGGCCAGAATTTCGGGGGGGAGGGACGGAGCGCCCCCCTGCCAGAATTTCGGGGGAGGAGGGACGGAGTGCCTCCCCCCAACCTCGAATCAAATTTTGTTAAAAGTAAGTCACTTTCGTACATCCCTAGTGTTTTGTGGCCAACCATGCCCGCCATGGTAGCCATTTTGTAAATGGGCAAGGCCCCCATAGGGGCCGCGATGGCTTAGTGGTTAAGACGCTGAACTGCAGACCGGAAGGTCGGCAGGACAGCAGTTCGAGACCCGAGTGCCGTGTGACGGAGTGAGCTCCCGTCTTCAGTCCCAGCTCCTGCCAACCTAGCAGTTCGAAAGCAAGAAATTGCAAGTAGATAAATAGGTACCGCTTTGGCGGGAAAGGTAACAGCATTCCGTGCACCTCGGTGTTTAGTCATGCCGGCCACATGACCACGGAAGCGTCTTCGGACAGCGCTGGCTCTTTGGCTTAGAAATGGAGATGAGCACCACACCCTAGAGTCGGACACGACTGGTTGAGGACACCTTTACCTTTTTAAGGCCCCCATCCCTATGACAGCCATTTCGAGGGAGCGCCCACAACACACTCACAAAATTCCGGATGTGCCTACTGAACTGGAAAGGTTGGGGACCCAACCTGCCCCCAAAGCAGCAGGGTCCCAAATCACAGAGATAAAACAACTTAGATTAAATGGTTTGGGGAAATTTATCTAGTGCCAAAATGACATCAGCATAAGCACCAGGTGGGCCTTCCTTTGGAGAGCATCCCGCAATTAGGCTTCTACTACTGAGAAGGGAGAATAACTCCCAGAATCCTTTGCAATGCAAAAGGGTTCTTCTGCAGACAAAGTGATGCAGAAAGGATTCCCTCATGTTTGAACACTTCTGGACTGTGGGCCTACATTCAAGCCTTTTCTCTGCCACAAAGGTAAATAAGTCAGCCTCAGTCCTGCGTCTGTACAATGGGAACAATAGTGCACCACCTCAAATAGCTGTGAAAACAAAACCTCAGGCGTGGCACAGAAAGAATGAGCAGCAGTATTTAAAATTAAAACACCATGACCAGAACACAGTTGCTTTCTTCCAAGCCGTTAGAGATCACGTCCCATCGAGCGATGGCAGACTGAATGAGCTCAACACCATTTACCTTCAGCGCAGACAGATCAAAGTCGGTGTGTAAGAGGTTGACGGCCGCCTTGCCAGTGTTGATGGTCCGGACCAGCTTGAGCCCTCGAACGCACTCGTTGGCTCTTTGATGGAGCTGAAGCGAGAAGAAGCTCTGCCATTAATCCTCTGTCCCTCCATTGACTTTCACAGGGTTAAGCCTTCCTTTATGCTCTTTGGACGAAGACGGAACCGGAATAGAAACAAGGGCTACTCGCTGCAGTCAGTGGCATTCCGGGCTGGCCCAAGACGTTTTGCTGCCTGAGGCAAAGGGCTAGATGGCACCCTGCCCATTCCATGCACCTCAGCACCAGCAGCAGAACAGGATCCTCCACCACAGCAGGCTAGCTTTTCCTGGCAGGGTGGGGTGCACAGAGGTGGCAAGAGGGAATATGGGCTCTGCTCAGTGGCAAAGCCCCTGCTTGGCATGCCGAAGGCCCCAGGTTCGATCCCTGGCATCTCCAGGTAGCGCTGGGAAAATTCCTGCCTGAAGCCCTGGAGAGCTGCTGCCGCTGCCAGTCAGTGTCGACAGCATTGGCCTAGATGGAACCACAGACTGACTCTATGTAAGGCAGCTTCCTAGGTCCCTATGGAGCCTCAGAAACATATTGCCCTCTTCCCTCCCTTGGGAGCTGCCTACAGAAGGGGGAAGACAGACAGTATTTTAGAACATTTTTTTAAAAGATGCATCTTACAGCTCTTTCTAAAAGAAACCCTACAGCTTGGCGGGGTGGGGAATCATTCCACATCCATGGGGCCACCATTGTAAAGGCCTTGCCTCTAGCAGTTAACTCTTTCAGCTTCCCATACTGATGCAATACAATTTATAGATCAATGTTTTAACCTTTTCCTTGTTGGGTTTTTCTTTATGTGGGTGGTGAACTGCCTTATGATGCAATCCTATGCATGCTTAGACGGAAGAAACGTTCTACAACTCATGGGAGTTGTACAACTTTTTTTCTGTCTAAGCATGCATAGGATTGCATCCTTAAGTGTCCTTAATAGACAGGGTTATAAGATAAAACAGTGAAAAAAAGATCCAACAGCAGCTTAGACCTAATATTGTAGTTATTGTATTTATTTTTAATACGTATATTGCTCTGAAAGCTTCAGCTATAATTCGACTCAAATTTAATAATAATAATATCTTAAAAACCTTCCCCCACTTCTTCCTCCTCCTCATCCCACTGTGATCTCGGAGATCAACCAAGGGCACCTTCTTAACAATGCCACCTTTGCAAGTTCAAATTGCAAAGGTACCCACCGGAGATGTACCAGAGCATCTTTTTTAAAGTGCTGTAAAATCCATTTGAGCTGGCTACTAGGGGACTACAGGCTTTTTTACATATGGCTTTTAACCTGCAACTTTACTGTGTCTTCTACTTCCAGATTCTTTGCGGGATTAAGGTCGGCTTCTTTACATACTGTTTTTCCTCGGGTTTTTCTTTCTCTGCCTTTCTCTTTCATTACACATTACACTAGATGGCACTGTGGTATAGCGGAATTGCACAATTACATGAAAGCCTCTTTCCGCAATTTCTAAATCATACCACACTTTCCTTGATCTAAAAAAAGACAGGGAAATGGTTGCAGAGAGTGGGAGAGGCCCTGGAGGATGACAACGCTGTGTAAAGGACCCGCAAACTACCATGAGTGAGCAATCACGAGCGCACAATAAAAACCTCATGTAGAAAGGCTCTATAGTTAAGCCTATAGAAGGATATTAGAAGGCACCCTGACCTTAATTTTATTTTGCTTTGCTCCATAAGAAAAAGCCCACTAAAAAAAAAGAATTAAGAGCATACCTGTGGGTTTCGGAAGCGAAACTCCTGATCTTTTGGTGCCCCTCGATATGCAAGCCACTCTTCCTGCACCTGAGCCTCAGGGAAGTCCGGTGCTTCGGGTTCCAGTTTGCAGAAGTAAGTGGTGGAAGCAGAGCGATCTCTGAAAAGAACAACTTTGTTGAACATCGGCTTCAGGCGGAGACAGGCAGGAAGGCAAAGCAGAAGAGGGACCCAGCTCAACTCCTGAACTTTTTCCAAGCCCAGCTCAACTCCTGAACCTTTTCCAAGCCCCATGTGGAATCAAAAGGTCATCAGGGTGTCTGTAAATCTCACTGAAGTAACTATTCCACCTGTCCATCCCTGCTGCTGCACACATTTTGAACTCTGTCCCAGAATTCCTACATGACACCATCTCTCTGGGGGAGGAGGGGAGGCAGGGGGCTCACACAAAGCCTTCATGTGTTGAATGCAGACAGAAAGGAGTCGAGGGCTGAATCTACACATAGTAGTTTTACCGTTGCGGCCCCCTCCCTCTCCCTGAGGGAACGCAAGTTTCTGAGGAGGAGGAGGAGGAGGAGGAAGAGGGACTTGAGACACGCCAGGGTGCATCGCAAAGCAGAAAAGTTAGGGGCAGGGCTCAGACGCTCCACCAGGATAGCCACTCTTGGAAGCCAACGTAGGAGGGAGCCACCCTAAGGAAGGGGCATCACTGTGAAGCAAGTTTGGCTGTGAGGTTCACGCCCAAACTGTCAGCAACGTCACCACCCTCCAGTTTGTCTCCTCTAATTAGAGATCACAGATTAGTTGTTTAGAGGCCTGAGGCAGTCTGAGAGCTTCTTGGGATCTGCATTTGTAGAGAGGCTACTACAAAACATAGTTGTATCAGCCTGAAGCTTTGTCTCTTTGTGGTGTTGATTGTGAAGGGGAAGGACCATCCATTTCTGACACATTTTGCCTAATGAAAAGATCTGGAGATCTCGAAAGCTTGCACATTTTTGGTGGCTTTTTGGTTGGCCTAATAGAGGTATTACACTAATATACTTTACGGCAGGGTGGGCACATTTAGAATTTTGAGAGTGTGTTGTGGATGCAATCACAAAATGGCTGCCATGAGGCCTAGCTTCCCATTCCCAAAATGGCTACCATGGTGGCTGTGGCCAGTCTCAGAACACCCTATGGGAAGCAGCCTTGTTATTAGCTTCCTTTTTTCACTGCTGCGATTGCGGGAATAACTGCTCGGAAATGGTGGATGCATATATCGGGAGGCTCAGTTAATTTTCCATGCAAAGGCACATGAGGGGTGGGGGACGCAATAACTGCAGCACTTCGCAGAACCCTTTTTATAAACACACGATTGGGCCCAAGGTCTTAGCAGTCTAAGGAGATTCAGTTTCTCACCTGTGCTCGAGGGCCATCACCAAAAACCCACGCGAAGCCATTTCAACACAGATGGCAGAATACACAGTTCTGAAAGTTGAAGGGCAAAGGAGATGGTGAGAATGCAGGAATACTCCTGCAGTTCCTCAGGATGTTGGATGCATCTCTTTCCCGGAAGGTAGGTGAGTTTCCAAGAGCTTGCTACACCAGCTACTATTTTTAGTCATTTCTCAAGCCTTTACAAAGTGTTTGAGGACTTCACTATTTGTCCTTGCAACAGCCCTGCTAAGAGATGAGTGCCCCCGAGTTCAAATCCCTCCATCAAATGCCACAAGCTGTTCGGAGGACCACACTGGCCACCTACTGCATGATGATGATGTATATACTACTCCTACTACAGTTGGTGGAGAGTGTGGGCTGCCGAACAGCTTGTTGCATTTGATGGAGGGATTTGAACTCAGAGGCACTCATCTCTTAGCATGGCTTGTTTCAGGGTTATTTGAGGGTTAGCTGAACATGGTTAGAGGGTTAGGTGAATCAAACAATCCCTTGGGTTCGGATGACATGACAAGCAACAGCAAGTTAGGCGCCCGTGGGCACCATACAAAACTGGTGCTCGCAGATGCCCGGCACAACGAAGCCACAGCGGCCTGTGACCTGGTTCGCACAGTTGTGTCATGCAAACCAGGTCACCGACTCTCAGCCTAACCTACCTTGCAGGGTTGTTGTGAGGATAAAATGGAGAGGATGAGGAGGACCATGTAAGATAAGACGGGTTCCTTGCAAGAGGAAAAAAGGTGGGATATCAACGTAATAATAAATTAATAAAACTATTCGTCCCAGACATCTCCAGGGAAAAAGAATCTTACATTGCAGAGCCGCTGCTAATCGGCATAGATTATACAGCAGGGGTGGATCTGGATGTGCTGCTAGATCTCCGATCGATCCGTAGTAGATCAGCAAGGACATCTGAGTCCAGCTGTTTAACAACAGCAGCAACAAAATGACCCCTGCCAAGTTATCCTGATGAAATGAAGAAAGCTTGGAGAAACCAGGAGTGGATTTGTGTGTGGAAGGACTGTGAACTCCATTCGGTTCTGGTCCTCAAAACAAATGGCTGGGCTCAGAATTCTTTAAGTTTAAGCGGATGTCTTTCACACCAGGCTCTGGTTGTTGGATCTTGGGGGTTTAGTCAAAAACAAAGTAGATCTTGCAAACGGACATGCCTTCGCTTGTACCCACATCCTAAAAACATGTAGCCACCATTGATATGTTACTAGAGTGGTATGGGAGATGCCAATGGAGGCTGGTGGGTCCGATGTCAGTGGTGTAGTGAATCTGCTCCAAGTCAGAACCAGTCAGCTCCGCACCGTGGATAGCTCCTTTAGAGTTCTGACTGGTTCTGTCTGAAACCCGGAACGGATGACCACCCCACTGACATTGGTGCCACCAGCCTCCACTGGGAGATGCAGGTAACATCTTTTGCACAGGCTCTGGGAATCTCAGGGTCCTAGTAAGAAACTAAGGAGATCTTGCAAGCCTGACATCTGCCCATCCTTGCTATACAGGGCTAAAATGAATTATTTGTTTAACGCTGTATAAGGCAGCTTCTTATATTCTTATCAGAATGGGTTGCAACAGTGTGAATGAATGCCAAACATGGCCTCTGGTAGCTGTTCCAGAAACCTGAGCATCTAGTCCTCATGGATGCTGAGAAAAGGGATAAAAACATCGGGGCAACTTCTTCAGAGTGGAACGCCAAGTACACAAGTATCGTTAAGGGTCATCACTGGCTTGCCTGAATTGTTCATATTCCCACCCCACCCATGCAGAAGTAGAAAATGCCATTATGCATAGATCGGAAAGGCAAGCTCTCTGCAAAGGCGAAGGGATGTAGGAAACAGGTCAAGACTCTTACCGAAAAGCTCCTAATCCATGGGAGAATATGATCAATGGATACTTGTGGCCACTTGCTCTAAACGGCGCATCCCAGCTCACGGGGATTCTGCACGACCCTGTGGCAATGAAATGGCGCATGTTAAGAGAACAAGGCCAGCACCAGAAGGGTTAACACTTCACATATCTTCCCCAGTTATGAGATTGCGACAGCATTCAAGAAACCATCTGCTCTCTGATCTGCTCTCAGTGGTTTCTTAAGGATTAGGATCATTTCTGATTCAAAGGCATCACCCTTTTGCACGTGCTGCATGATGCGCGCTGTGAGGCAGCAGTGGAATCTGGCGCACATTTTGGCTGCTTGAGCACGTTCCCAGACCATAAAGTTCCAGCTAGGAGTTGGGGCGTGGAAGCAGCACCACGGCACAGAGCAGCCCTGCAGCCAGCAACCATCTTACCGAACGTCACGTTGAGCAGCGGGGCGCACCATTTCCGATTCATGTTCAAGTAGTCAGCTAGCCCACAGCAGTACTCGTAGCGGGGGATCCAGGCTGGCTGCTCTGCGCCATCACGAGGGATGCAGGGGTAAAACAAGCGGAAGAAGAGGCCCTGAGGAAGAGAGAAGCAGATGCGGCATCAGCACCAACATGTGCCTCAAAAGACTTTGGCCATTCTACAGCTCTCTGTGTTTGGAACTGCCTGCCAGAACACCTGAGTGATGCCACCTCTCTTACTACATTCAAATCCCCCCTTAAAACCCACCTTTTCCATGAAGGCCCTCTGTCCTGTTCTAACTCCACTGGTCACTAAACCCAAGCACATTAAAACCCAAGGGCATGCAATGGAAACAAAACCCAAGCACATACAGTGGAAACAACAGCATATTGCTTCCCTGTTAACCTTCCTTCCTGGGATGTACACTGTTAAGTGTAGTGCTTCCCTGTTAATGGCGTAGTGTCAGAAAGCCAAGCACATGCAATGGAAACAACGGCATATTGCTTCCCTGTTAACCTCTGCCTCCTCTGCCCTCCCTTTCCTCTGCAGCAAATGTTAGACTGTAAGCACCTTGGGGCATAAGAACATAAGAGCCCTGCTGGATCAGACCATGGGTCCACCTAGTCCAGCATTCCATTCACACACTGGCCAACCAGCTGCCCACGAGAAATCCACAACCAGGACATGAGTGCAACAGCACCCTCCCGCCCATGTTCCCCAGCAACTGGTGTACATAGGCATACCACCTCCAATACTGGAGGTAGCATAGAGCCATCAGGACTAGTAGCCGTTGATAGCCTTTTCCTCCAGGAATTTGTCCAACCTCCTTTTAAAGCCATCCAAACGGGTAGCCATCACTGCATCCTGTGGTAGCAAATTCCATAGTTTGACTCTGCGCTGTGTGAAGAAGCCCTTCCTTTTATCTGTCCTGAATCTCCCACCAGTCAGCTTCATGGGATGAGCCTGTGTTCTAGTATTATGAGAGAGGGAGAAAAATGTCTCCACACCATGCATAATTTGGTTCACCTCTATCATGTCTCCCCTTCCTCACAGAGGCCTGCTCTCTTGCACTCTGCAAAGCACTACGTACAATGCTGCTGCTAGATAAACAACATGCTATGTGTGTAACGCCTGTGTTGCCTATTCCAAATACAGTTAGGAAAAGAATCACAGAAATGTTAAGGTCATCCAGTCTGACCCCCCATCCCAGCCCCCCAATCAATCTGCACAGTCTTATTGGATATTGTTGCAATTTCTTTAATCCTGCCTAGCGTGCCATATACAATGAATGGCCTGCACACCTTTTCCCTGACCGGCCCTTCCTAGGAAGCCTTTTGTATATCCTGCCTAGGCCGCTTTTCCTTCCTGCAATTGTCCATTTGAACATCAAGAAGCTTTGTTGCCAGGTGGAGGCCTGGTTAGCTCTGCTCTGGTTCACGACAGACACTCGCAATTTGCTTCCCTCTAACTGGCTTAGGGAGCTCTGGGGGTACAACCTGGTTACCAAGGTGGAGCATTTTAGGCTGAAAAAAACGTGGGACAGATTTCTACATACTTCCAGATCAGGCTTTGACTGTGCAATTCCCCAGCCACCTGGGAGGCCTTTTCTCATATTCCTGCCAAATGTGACTCCACCAGTTGAGGCTGGTGGCTCCGCTGTCCGTGGGGTGATGAATCCCCTCCGGGTTTCAGTCAGAACTCTAAAGGAGCTATCCGAGGTGCAAAGCAAAGCACTTCGGATAACTCCTTTTCTGACTGAAACCCGGAGGGGATTCACCACCCCACGGACAGTGCAGCCACCAGCCTCCACTGTTGCTGGAGGGACAGAGAGAAGGGTTTCTCCGGAGGATCTTAAAATCTAGGGCAGGCTTGCGTTCGAAAGGTCCCAGGGCCTGGTCTGAAGGCACGTGAGGCAACCACCTTGCTGAAGCTAAGCAGGTCTGTGCCTGGTCAGTGCCTGGAGGGGAAACCACTTTGGAACCGCATGTAGCCACTGTGAGTTCTGTGATGGAAGAAAGGTGGGATATAAATGTAATAAATAAACAAACAGACATCCAGTGTATCCCCTTCCCCAGGAAGGGACAAAGGGTGTGTGTGTGGGGAGACATTTTGGGAAGAGGGGGGTGACTAAGCCTTTGACCCTGCCTTAATCCAAGTTGCCCCCCTTAAGAAGTTCCTATTAAGGGTGGAGGAGAAAGTTCCAGTGGAGTCCAAACGTTTCCTGCTCCGAAACGAACTGCAGTTTGAGGACAGGCATTTATGTCAGGGACTCAACACGGGCTTAGGTCCCTCTATTCCCCTTGTGCCTGTGGCCAGGGCTGCCGTCAAGGGCAGGCACGGTTGGGCCCCTGCCGAGGGCCCACTGACTAGAGCTGCGCCTCCTCATCTCCACTGCAACCTGCTTCTTCACCTGCCTCTCGCTCTGGCCCAGACAATGGTGGTGGTGGAGAGGAGGAGCAGGCGATGCCTTGGCCTACTGGCTCCCTAGCTCTCTACCGGTCAAGCGAGCAAGCGGTAGCAAGGACGAGAGAGACGAGGAGGAGCAAACAGCAGCGGGTGACAATGGTGGTGAGAAGGTAGACTCATCCATTGAGGGTGTCTTCCCATGAGCCATCACTGCCCATGGCCCCAATCCAAATTATCAACCCCACCCCCCGCGTTGGCTGCTTTTGTAACCTAAAGAGGTATCAGGGGTTCCAGTCAAATAAATCCTACCTCACATGTAGCTTGACTCTTAGATGTACTTAAATCCCTCCAGAATCAGTGGGATTGAAAAAAATTAATGCAGTTACGCACTTCAATGAAAATCCCCTTGTTTCCAAAGAGGATTTAAGAACAATTCAGCACTTCTGCATTTAGCATTGCCAGCAGAGCCCCCATAGCTGTCCCTCAACAGCAATTGGCTCTGCAGCGATTACCATGTGATCACATTTAATTATACATGCCATTAAAAGGCTTCTCTGCTGATTTTTGCATATCAAACCCCTGTACAATGCACAAAAGCAGAGCAAGCTGGGGAGGTTTCTGGTCAGTTGGCAACTCTATCTGGATTGCATCCAGATTATTCATTTTTGATCCCTGCCCCAGAAAGAACCTCGGCTGGCTGTCCTAGTGACAGTGAGTCACCCTAACAAAACATCACAGGAGCACACTCACAAAGCTGCACCCATTTTACCGTGGAGTAAACAATCTGGATTAACTGCTGATTCAGTATTCACACTCACAGTTCCAGTCTGATAATAAAACTACAGTTCTAAACATACTTTGCCAGGGAACATCTCTCATTAAACCCAGCAGGTCTTACTTCTGAGTAAGCATGCTTAGGATCATGTTGTGGATCGTGGTTAGGATCATGAATTGAACCATTTTTTCCCCCATTCATCAGTCTCGCCCAAAGTACCTCACACACATTATCTCAGTAGCCTTTACAACATCCTTGTGTGGTAGGCCAATATTAAGCACCTGGTGTGAATTTGGAGTTGGGGCCGAGAGAAAGAGAGAGCGCGCACACAAGAGTGCTACCTAGTACGTTCACGGCAGAGATGAAATTTCAACCTGGGATATCCTGATCTATATCAGCCTCTTAGCAGTTGTGCTATGCATCTTATTCATGAATACTATGCACCAATGAGCAAGAGAGAAACACCTGTTATGTACTTGTATTTATCAATTGTTATTTTATTGTTAACCATTATATATCTGCTAAAAAACCATCAAGATGGTGTACATCAACTTAAACAACAAAACTATAAAGCAATAAAAACAACATTTAAAATGGTAAAAACATTAGAATATTAATTTCCACATTTAAAGGCACAATCCTATGCATGTTTAGACAGAAAAAAGTCCTACAGCTCCCAGCATTCCCCAGCCAGCAGTGCCTTAAAAGGCGAAATTGAAAAGATGTGTCTTTACACCTGTTCTAAAAGTTAAGAGAATGGGGGCCAATCCTAGTTCTTGAGGGAGCACATTCCATAGTTTGGGGACAACACACGAGAATGCCCTTTCATGCATGCCTGACAAACAGGCCTCTGCAGGTAATGGCCCCGCAAAACAGCCTCTCTTGTGGATCTTAGTACCCGGACAGGTCCATAGTGAGACAGGCTGTCCCCTAGCCAGCTCCTAAACCGTTTAGGCCTTAAAGGTTAAAAACCAAGACCCGGAATTGAGCCCAGAAAGGAAATGGGAACCCATGCAGGGCTTTCAGGGCAGGCGTAATATGGTCCCAACACCGTGCACCTGTTAGCAGCCTAGCTGCCGCATTTTGCACCAACTGAACTTTCTGGACACTCTTCAGGGGTAGCCCCACGTAGAGCGCATTGCAGTAGTCTAAATGGGATGTAACCGAGGCATGGTAAGTCCGACTGACTCAGAAAGGGTTTAAAGTGTAATTGTGTGATTGTGCAAATGCGCTCCTTGCTGCTCCCACCATCTGAAGATCCAGGGAGAGCGTGGGATCAAGGAGCACTCCCAAGTAGGGACCTGATCCGTCAGGGGAGCGCAACCCCTTCCAGAACATGTTGGATCCCAATCCCAGAGACAGGCTCTCTACCGACTAACAACACCTCCGTCTTGTCTGGGTTTAACCTCAGCTTGTTCACCCTCCTCCAGTCCATCATCAACCCCAGGCCACCTTCAAGGGTTTCGACTGTTTCCTTGGCCTTAGGTGACAAAGAGCAACAGAACTGGGTGTCATCAGCATATTGGTGGCACCTTATTTCAAAACTCTTGTAAATCCCTCTTTAAGCACACTGACTGCAAAAGTGAAAGGCAGGTGCAGTAAACATGCTTTCTATACATAATCTGTGTTAAACCTTCTCCGCACACCCACGTAGCCATGTGTCCTCTTTTACAGAGGACTGTCCTGTCCAAGTCCAGTTTTAAGATTGTTGTTGTTCAGTCGTTCAGTCGTGTCCGACTCTTCGTCACCCCATGGACCATAGCACGCCAGGCCTTCCTGTCCTCCGCTCTCTCCCGGAGCGTGCTCAAGTTCATAGTTAATGGTTTAAAGATAAAGAACCATTAAGATTTGTAGCCCATCCACAGTGAGCACCTGGACAACAGACTGGACAGGCGGGCGCACAGATGGTCACCTGGTCACAGTCTTCACCACTATGGTGAGATGGACTGGATTTCTATTTAAATTGTAACCATTATTTCTAAATCTGTATCTATACACCAAAATCTGCTTTCACAAAGCTTATGCAAACTGCTTGTTCTCTTTCTTGGTAATGCATTTCCTCTTTTGGGGTGATTCATAAGAAGTCGGCTTACATGAGCTACTGACTGGCTTATTTTTTTCCAAGAAGATTCACTAAATAGGCAGCAAACTTGCTTACTTGGGAGTAAGCCCTATTGAACTCTGCTGCACTTTACTTCTGAGTCAGTATGCACAAGACTTGTTGCAATCCTATGCACATTGACCTTGGAGCAAGGTCTGCTAAAGATATAGTAGAAGGACTGCAAAGTAAACACATCAAAGAACAGGCTACAGTGCTGCTTTCAGGAGTTGTTTCCCTGCATTTAAGACTTCATAGGCTGTGTGTGTGTGTGTGTGTGCGCGCGCGCCCATGCACATGAGGGTGGGGAATTGAACAGAGGAAGGATTAAACAGCCTCCCACCTACCTCTCTATTCTCAGAGAGGTACTGTTCTAGCTCATTTAGAAGAGGCCATTGGGTTACTTGCTCAGCTTCACCACACTTTCAAATGGATGTCACAGAACTAATGTTCAAGAGGCTGGAGCAGCTCCCTTCGAAGGAAACCCTTTATAACGCTTGGGGCATCTTGGTTTCGAAAGAAGGCAAGAAAAGGAGTGCATGACGGGGTGCATAAAATTATGCATGGGGCAGAGAGAGTGGACAGGAAGTCCCCTCCCCTCAATAATTCTGGATCCTGGGTCATCCCATGAGGCTGAAGTACATTTTCACACAGTACACAGTGAAAGTATGGAAAGTTGGCTGCCTCAAGATGAATTTGCTGCCTCAATATGTAGTGAATGGCCATCAACTATGATGGCTTTAAAAGGGGATTAGACAAATGCATGGAGGATAAGGTTATAAATGGCCACTGGTCATGATGTCAATATATTACTGGCAGTTCCACTAGCTAGGGAACAACAGCAGGAGAGGGCTACTGTCTAGCTCAGGGGTGGGCAAAAGGCAGTTCTCCAGTTATTTAGGACTTCAACTCCCAGAAGCCCCTGCCAGCATGGCCAATGGTCACAAGTACAGGAAGCTGAAGTCCAAACATCTGGAGATCTACTTCCTGCCCACCCCTGGCCTAGTTCATCTTTTCTTATCCTTCCCTATCCTAGCTCATATCCTCTCCCAACCTAGTGCCCTCCAGAAGTGTCAGGCTACAATTCCTATCATCCCCCATGCTGGCTGGGAGATGATGGAATCTGTAGTCCAACACATCCAGAAGGCCATCGCAGCTTGTGGTTTTCCCACAGGCATCTGGTTGGCCACTGTGCGAACAAAGGCCCTGCATTTGATGGGCCTTTGGTCTGATCCAGGACGGTTCTTTTTATGTTCTTATTACAGACATTTGCTCGTAATCCATAGTCTGGGCCTCCCCTACAGCTCCCCTTTACAAGCTGCATTTCTGCACACATGGCCACTGTTAGGTGGGCATCTCATGAGTAACAATAACTTCCAGCATTTATATTGCACTTCGGCATATCCAAAGCACCCATGCTTATTATCTCAGTAGCTCTTCCCAACAGCCCTAAAATGTAGGCCAGTTATCAGTTCCACAATCCACCTTTACAGCAATCCCGCAGGGGAGGCTAGCAGGTTCCATACTCCTTATGAACAGCCCTGCAAAGTATTATCAACATATCCTAAGGAAGGAAGGAGGGGTGGGGCGCTGAAAACAGCAGAGATGAGATCTGAACCAGTAACTTCCTGATTCATCTCTCGCCCTCTTTAGCCACTATCTCAGGGGTGGGCAAATGGTAGATCATGGTCTACTGGTAGATCTTTGGGTGATTTGCAGTAGATTAAAAGTAAGAATAGACACAACAAAATAACTTCTTCCACCTTAATTAGGTTGCTGGAACAAAGAGAGTTTGGGGTAACCAGGAGTGGATTTTTGTGTGAAAGGGCTGTACGCTCCCTACCATTCTGGTACTGAAAACAAATCCCTAAGATCAGAAGACCATGTTGTTTAGTTAGAAACATAGGAAGCTGCCTTATACTGACCCAATTCACACAACCACCACAGCCCAGAGTTTAATCCGGAGTGGGTTGCAGCGCCTGTGGGCACCAGTTGCCAATTCACACCCCTGCTGCAGCTTCTTATATTGGCTGAACCCAGCAAGGGTAGATTGTTGGGGTGGTTAAGAAACCACCCCACAACTCTACAGCAAGCCGTGGGTTTCTTTCTTTCTTACATTTCTGTACTGCCCAATAGCCAAAGCTCTCTGGGCAATTCACAAAAATTGAAACCACAAGTACAGCATAAAAACAATATAAAATATAAAAGCACTAAAACTATAGTATAGAAGTACAACCAGCACAAAGCATAGCAGCAATGCCGAGATTTAAAACACAGTAACAAATTTAAAACAGCAGAGCTAAAAGACTAGACTTGTTTGTTAACCACCCCAACAAGCTACCCTCGCCAGGTTCGGACTACACAACAACCTGCACCCCACAAGGGTAATTAGGGAAATGAGCTGCCATCTGGCAGCATGGCTAACTCATGTCATGCGAAGGGGGGTTAATAAGCCACAGTGGTTAAAAAGCCACCGAGACTTATGAACCACTCTTGGTCCATTTAGGCCAATATTGTTGACACTGACTGGGTTCCGACAACACAATAACCCATACTCAAGGGTTGTATATGGGTTGAGTGTGGGCTGAATGGTAGGCTGTCATTGAAACATGGGTTATCATGTTGTCTAAACCCAGCCGTGCTAAAAAACCATGGTTTGTTGACCACAAACAACCCATGATTTCTTGTTGGGTTGTGAACTGTGGGTTGTTCGTGGTTAACAAACCATGGTTTGTTATCACAGCTGGGTTCAGAGAACATGATAACTCATGTTTCAACAACAACCCACGGTTCAAAGACAACCCATACTCAACTTCTGAGTGTGGCTTATCGTGTTGCCTGAACCCATCCACCGACTGGCAACAGCTCCCCAGTGTTTCAAGCAGGATTCTTTCCTAGCCCTACTTGGGGGTGCCAGGGATCGAACCTGGGACCTTCTGCATGCAAAGCAGGGGCTCTACCACTGAGCTACAGCCCCTCCTGTTCTATGTGTATGCCTTCTGCACCTAGCTCTGGTTCGTGGATCTTGGGGTTCTAATTAAAACAAGCCTAGAGTCTGCCCACTTTTGCATTGCAGTACATTACCCTTGCTCTAAAGCTAACCTCCTTGGGTGGAGTGTGTGTGTGTGGGGGGTCCAGCTGGCATTGTCATGTCCCCTCTGGGGTACTCATAGGAACATAGGACGCCGCCCTATACTAAGTCAGACCCTTGGTCCATCTCGCCCAGTATTGTTGACCCTGATTGGCAGCAGTGGCTCTCCAGGGTTTCAGGCGGGAATTTTTTTCAGCCCTAGCTGGAGGTGCCAGGGATCGAACCCAGGACTTTCTGCATACAATGCAGGCGCTCTGCCATGCCACAGGGCCATGGCCCTTCCCCTGCTCTTCAGGGGAGGCCTTAGAGCGTCCCGCGCTGCACATCGTAGAGGAGCTCCCTGTGCCGAGGGACCTTGCGGCAAATCAGGGGGACCCTGGGCCGCTGGGGGAGACGGCCGTTGTACCGAACACCCAGGATAGGCCGAGCCCCCTCTCGGCCTCGGAGACGGACACCGAGCGGCCACCTAGTCCCAGGGACTGCGGGCACCCAGAGGCGCAGGGGCAACCAGCTACCGGACGCACTAGTGTCCGCCAGAGGAATGCGGCCTCTTTGTGAGCAGAGAGGTGAGCAAGGCTCTACTCAGGAGCGGACTATTCCTCAGGGGGCGCTGGGGGCCCGCACCTGTGCTCTGGGTGGGGCTCAGGCTTGAAGGCCTCCCGCTGCAGGCTGGGGGTGCCGGGACATCGCCTGTCACCCGCGCCTAGACGCCAGCCGCGTCTGGACACGGCTGTCCTCGCTCTGCTTCTCCGGGCGCCCCTGGGGCCGGGCCTCGGGCCGCCCGTGCCTTTGAAGCCGGCCCCGGCTAAGCCCCCGGAGCGCTGTCCGTGCGCCCCGCAAGCGGGGCAGGCCTCGCGCAGGCACAACAGCCTGCACTGCGGCGGCGCAGCTTCCTCTCGCGGCTTCCCCCCGCGGGCCAAGGCACGCACCTTCTGCGCCGGGCCCACCATCACGTCCGTGCAGCCGACGGGGTGGGGGCCCCTGCCGGGAGGCAGCCCCAAGGACTGGGTCACCCCCATGCTCTCTCCTGCGGGACCGGGGGGCGTCCGGGCTGGGCCCCAGCGGCGGGCCGCGGCAGCCCCGGCTCCGAGAAGCGGAACAAGCGCAGTTCCACTTCCTCCCCGCGTCCCTGCCGTTGCGCAAGCGAGGGGCCGGCGGCCGCCGCTCCACGCGCCGTTGGCCGCCGCTGCTTTTGGCTCCGTGGGAGGAGTTCGGAGCCGGGAAGGGGAAATCCGAGCTTCCACCACAGCGTCTGCGGGCGGAGACTGGCCGGGCAGGAGGCGGAGCGGAGTCCGCTGGCGGGTATCTGCGGGATTTGCAGCAGGTCGGCGCCGGGCCCCCGTTGCTGAGCAGTGGCTTGCAGCGGCGAGATGACGCGCCTCCTCGCAGCCTGATTTAAATGCCCCCGCTGGAATCGAGACAAGAGCTGCGTATTGGTGCGTAGTCATCAGGCCATCGCAAAACGAGCATGTATGGATACAATTTGTCGGTATCGATACAAAGGTAACGTATCTACATGAAGAGAGCACAAACCCAGATCCCTCTAGAATTAACTTACAATTCTGGCTCTCCAGCTACAATACAGGGAAGTGCACAAATCTGTATAGAATTACATAAAATCACTGGTGAACGGAAAAGTTCTGAATCTCCCTGGCAAGGCTGCCTTTGCAACCTGCTATCTATCTTGCCCACAAAGCAGATAGATTCTACTTTCATGGACAGACCTCCCCAAATGGCTCTCTAAAATCTGACCCAAATATGGTTGCTGTAGTATATTATACAAAGGACAATATAATAATAATGATGCTGATACTGTACAAATGAAGAAAGCTTGGAACAGGATTTGTGTGTGGAAAGACGGGGGGGCTCGGTTCTGTTCTGGTAATCCAGAATAATTTTTGGGCTCAGAATTCTTTCCTTCTAAGGCTGCAATCCTCTACACATGCTCCTGGGAGTAAGTCCCATTGCATTCAGTGGGGCTTACTTCTGAGTAGACATCGATAGGATTGCACTGCAAGTGAATCTCTTTAGCACCAGGCTGTGGTTGTTGGATATTGTGGGTTCTAGTCAAAACAAAGTAGGTCCCGCAAGACTCAAGCTGAGCCAGTCCTGATCTAAACAAGCGTGTCACGTCAAGCTGCCCAAGGATGTTTCATTGGAAGTGCCATGTAGTGGAGGAACACTTCTGTAAAAGGGTACATTTAAGCTTTAATGGAACGGGCGCAGACTGTACTTATTGCACTACATTGCTATTTAAGTCACATCCTCAGAAGAGCTTGTTCTGTCTGTCCCGCCACTAGCAGGGGCACATTTGATGGGGAAACAGGGCAGGGCTTTCTTGGTGGCTACTCCCAGGCATTGGAACTCTCTGCGAAGGGAGACCTGGCTAGCTCAGTCTGTTATCTTTCTGCTGGCAGGCAAATACATTTTTATACAGGCAGGCTTTTGGCATCTAAAGGCACAATCTTATACATGTTTAGACAGAAAAAAGTCCTACAGTTTTCAGTATTCCCCATCTAGCATGGCTGTTTGGGACATGCTGGGAGTTGTAGGACTTTTTTCTGTCAAACCATGCACAAGATTTCACCTTCAGCTGATTTGCTACTGAACTGGGTTTTTTAATTGGTCGGTCCTGTTATCTTTCTCACTGATGTGCTTTTATTTGCATCCTGTTTTATGTGATGTGTTTTAAACTGATGTGTTTTAACGTTTTAATTATCATTTTGTCATTTTTTCTGTATTTTATTGCTAGCCACCATGATCACAATTTTTATTGGAAAGGTGGGATATACATTTAATAAATAGACAAACAAATGCATCTAGTCCACAAATCTGTTAGTCTTTAAAGTGTCACAAGACTCTTTGTTGTTTTCTTTAAAAATAATAACTTGGTACTTTTCTGGTGTGTTAATACCCGTGTGCCCTTCCTTCTGTGTTCACTAAGGATGACACACATCCGTGTAAGTTCTTCTGGCATTCTGCATAAAGCAGCCACCTCACAGCTTCCTCTAAGACAGGCGATGAAGCAATAAAATAAGAACATAAATGTTGGCTTTCCTCTTGTGTCCAAGAGCAGCTGAACAGGTTCATAGTCAGGGCTGGCTAGTTGCAGCTGGTGCTGACAGAGAACAGGTCAGCTAATGGTAGGCAGAGCCAAGGGGTCACAGCAGGCAGAGCCAAGACAGCAACCCATTGTACAGAAAAGGGAAACTGTGGCAAATCAACTTTGAGATCATGCCTGCAAAAAAGAAGGTGGGGGTGGAGATCCTGTACATTTACACACAAAAGCTGTCTTTTGAAACCACAGGAGCAGCCCATAGTATCAAAAAGGGAAGCTGAGGCAAATTAAGTTTGCGCTTTTCTAGATGAGGTGTTTATCATGCGCTCCTCTGTCCCTACTCACAGTTGTTTATGGGCTCTTTAGACGCTGTCATGACCCTCCAGTTTTGTTTCTGTCTAGTCAGCCCTTTTGGCCAGCTTTTTTTTTTTTTAAGGGCAGGGAAAAATGAGGCATTTAATTGTGAAAGTGAAAGAAAGCGGGATTTCCTCTTGTGCATTTACGTTATTCCACTATACTACAGTGCTTCTCGGAGGTTATTTAGTGGGAAAGCAGGGAAGGAATCTCTCGTCGTGTAGTGCTCGGATCTTAATTCTGTGATGGAACTGAAAGGAGAAACAGCAGATTAATTTTATGTATTTATTTTGATACCACCCAACAGCTGAAGCTCTCTGGGCGGTTTACAGAAATTAACAGCCTATTAACAGCCTTGTGTAGAAAAGCTCTTTGAGATCATGCCTGCAAAACAGAGGGTTGGAGAGAGTGTCTCTGACCCATAAAACAATGCCAAAGCACACCTTTGGGCCCACATTTTTCAGCTCCTCCAGCAAGCCATTGCACTGAAGGGGAAACTGAAGCAAGCAAAGCAAGTTTAATATCAGGAGTGCAAAGCAAAGGGTCGGGGTGGTGGTGGATGTCTTTGATCCATAAAGCTACACCAAACCATTCCTCTGACACACATTTGTCTGATGATGGTTATGCACAACAGTGAGGCAGAGAGGTCTACTCAGATGCCCTGCCTGTCTGAGTCTGTTGAAGTGCCTAGGATAATTCTGAGCATGCATGTTCAGTATGCATGTGCAATAGGCAAATTAGGAGAATGGAGTTTGGTAGCTGAACATTGAACCAAGTGCAGCAGCGCATACACCATGCGAAGGGTTGCTGTGACAGGGCTGACTGGACTTTGCTGGATGGTTTGCTGGGTGTGTGTATGTCTATGGAAGAAAGAGCTCTGGCAAAGCCCCCCCGCCCCACTTAATAAGAAATTGCACCTGGGGCTGGCTGTACCCTTAGACAGAGTGACATAGATGCTGGCAGGCAGGGAGTGGCTGCAAGGTGTTGGAGAACAGAGCTGTGAGTGCCCGGCAGTCTGCTCTGTGCACCCCCCCCCCGCCGCCCCTGGCTAGCTTGCCATGCTCAGGTGCGGTGGAGGACACTGTCCTGTCACCAGTGTTGAAATAAGATTCAGCTGTCAATCTGGCCGGTGGGCACCATCTTGTCCTTCACCACAGGCAGCAAAATACCTTGGGCTGGTCCTCTTTATTTGTGCCTATAGCCCCCACCAAAGGAAGTGAGGTGGGTGACTACTAAGAAGAGGGCCTTTTCTGCTGTGGCTCCCTGGTTATGAGCTTCCCAGACCGGTTCGCCTAGCGCCTACGTTGTAGAATCATAGAATAGTAGGGTTGGAAGGGGCCTACAAGGCCATCGAGTCCAACCCCCTACTCAGTGCAGGAATCCAAGTCAGAGCATCCCTGACAGATGGCTGTCCAGCCTCATCTTGTACTCTTTTTGGTGCCAGGTGAAGGCGTTTTGATTCTCCCAGGCATTTGAGTTTCTCAGTTTGTTTGCTATCTGGTATTGCATTTTAAATTTTGCACTGCTTCTAGCTTCTGTTTGGTTATTATTTTTATTTGTATTGTAGTTTTAAACGTTTATATTGTATTTTATCATCTGTATTTTATTGTCTTGCATTTTATGGTTTTAACTGTTGGGAACTATCCAGAGAGCTTTGGTTATTGGGCAGTATAAATGTGTAATAAATAAAGACATAATAATATTACTCAGAAAGAAGTCTCATGGAATCAGTGGAGGCTGGTGGCTTTGATGTCAGTGGGGTGGTAAATCCACTCCGCGTTTCAGTCAGAACTCTAACAGAGCTATCCACGTTGCCATGCGCTGCACTGTATCTAATGGCCCTTGCTCCCATGTAGGCATGCATAGACTTGTACCTTTACAGAGCGATCCCATGTGTATTTACTCAGACGTAAGTCCCACTGTGTTCTGTGCAGCTTCCTCCCAAATAAGTGTGCATAGGAATTCAACTGTAGCTATTTACTTTCAAATATTCTTTTCTCCACTATTCTACCCTGCCACCTAAAATAAATGTAAAATGCTGACCATAAAATAAAACAAAGCACCAATGCTTTTGTCATTCAGACAACAGGTCAAGACCTTTTTATTCTCCAAGGCTTTTTATGGATGATTGGTAGCTGCTGCTTTTATTGCTTTGTGCTCTGTTTTTATATGATTTTGGACTGTTTTTCCAGATACAAGTATTTTAAACTGAATTTTATCGCAAAATCTATTCAAAAGTAAGTCCCACTGACTACAATGGGGCTTCCTTCCAGGTAAGTGTGAATAGAATTGCAGCCTTATTTAATTTTTTTAAAAAAAATTATTGTCTTTTTATATTGAATTTTGTTAAAAGCTTTGGATATTATTTTTAATAGAACAGCAGTGTTAAGATACTTTAAAACAAACCAATAAGTATGGTAAAGTTAAGTTTCATCTGTTGAATTCCAGCCTGCAGTGACTGTGCAGTGTGCCCTGCCAGGAGAGAAAAAAAGTGACATCCTTAACACTCATGCACTCTTGCATTCCTGTGCTAGAGCACTTCCTTCAGCTCTACTTATTTGGCCTGAAAGAGTTCCAATTTCATGCTCTAATATGTTGCACAGTGCAATCCCGTGCATGTTTTTTTAGATGTAAGCCTAATTGACTTCAATGGGATTGACTCCCAGGTAAGTGCTTATAGACTGGAGTCTTACAGTGCAATCCTGTAAATGTCTACTCAGAAGTAAGTACCTTTGAGTTCATTGGGACTTTGTTGTTCAGTTGTTCAGTCGTGTCCGACTCTTCCTGACCCCATGGACCATAGCACGCCAGGTCTTCCTGTCCTGCGCTCTCTCCCGGAGCGTGCTCAAGTTCATATTCATTGCATCGGTGATGCTATCTAGCCATCTCATCCTCTGTCATCCCCTTCTCCTTTTGCCTTCAGTCTTTCCCAGTATCAGGGTCTTTTCCAGAGAGTTTTCTCTTCGCATTAGGTGGCCAAAATATTTGAGCTTCAGCTTCAGTATCTGTCCTTCCAATGAGCAGTCAGGGTTGATTTCCTTTAGGATTGACTGATCTGATCTCCTTGCAGTCCAAGGGACTCGTAAGAGTCTTCTCCAGCACCACAGTTTGAAAGCATCGATTCTTCGGCGCTCAGCCTTCCTTATAGTCCAGCTCTCACAGCCATACATTACTACTGGGAAAACCATAGCTTTGATTAGACGGACCTTTGTTGGCAAGGTGATGTCTCTGCTTCTTACTATGCAGTCTAGTTTTGCCATAGCTTTCCTCCCAAGGAGCAAGCGTCTTTTAATTTCATGGCTACAGTCACCGTCTGCGGTGATCTTGGAGCCCAAGAAAGTAAAATCTGTCACTGCTTCCATTTCTTCCCCTTCTATATGCCAGGAAGTGATGGGGCCAGATGCCATGATCTTAGTTTTTTAATGTTGAGTTTCAAACCAGCTTTTGCACTCTCCTTTTTCACCCTCAACAAGAGGCTCTTGAGATCCTCTTTGCTTTCTGCCATTAGGGTGGTATCATCTGCATATCGGAGGTTGTTGATAATTCTCCCGGCAATCTCAATTCCGACCTGTGATTCATCCAACCCGGCGCTTCTCATGATGTACTCTGCATATAAGTTAAATAAGCAGGGTGACAATATGCAGCCTTGTCGTACTCCTTTCCCAATTTTGAACCACTCAGTTGTTCCATGTCTGGTTCTTACTGTTGCTTCTTGACCCTCGTACAGGTTTCTCAGGAGACAGGTAAGGTGGTCTGGTATTCCCATCACTTTAAGAATTTGCCACAGTTTGTTGTGATCCACACAATCAAAGGCTTTAGCGTAGTCAATGAAGCAGAAATAGACGTTTTTCTGGAATTCTCTTGCTTTCTCCATGATCCAGCAAACGTTGGCGATTTGATCTCTAGTTCCTCTGCCTCTTCGAAACCCAGCTTGTACTTCCGGTAGTTCTCGGTTTGCACACTGCTGAAGCCTAGCTTGTAGGATTTTGAGCATCACCTTGCTGGCATGTGAAATGAGCGCAATTGTGCGGTAGTTTGAACACTCTTTGACGTTGTCCTTCTTTGGAATTGGAATGTAAACTGACCTTTTCCAGTCTTGTGGCCACTGTTGAGTGTCCCAGATTTGTTGGCATATTGAGTGCAGCACTTTAACAGCATCATCTTTTAGGATTTTAAATAGCTCAGCTGGAATACTGTCATCTCCGCTAGCTTTGTTGTTACTAATGCTTCCTAAGGCCCACTTGACTTCACTCTTGAGGATGTCCGGCTCAAGTTCAGTGACCACACTATCATGGCTACCAGGGACATTAAGATCTTTCCTGTATAGTTCTGCTGTGTATTCTTTCCACCTCTTCTTAATCTCATCTGCTTCTGTTAGGCCCCTGCCTTCTTTGTCCTTTATCATGCCCATCTTTGCACAAAATGTTTCCTTGAGATCTCCAATTTTCTTGAAGAGATCTCTAGTCTTTCCCATTCTGTTGTTTTCCTCGATTTCATTGGGACTTACTCCCAGGTAAATGTGCATAGGATTGGGAATGCTGGGAGTTTTAGGCCTCTTCTCTGTCTAAACATGCATAGGATTGCGCCCTTAATGTGCCATTTTACTGTTCTGAAAATGTAGTATTGGGAAGCTAAATTTGCATTGCACATTGGAAAATGTACGGATTTGTGGTTTATGCATGTTTTCTTAAAAACATTTTCTAAGTGGCAGAGGAATGCATTGGACTTTCCATAAATCTGACACAAATATTTCCACAATCACGTATATTGTGATATGGTTCCTCCCCCATCTGTGCTGTGTCTTTTTCAAAGTACTGAGTATAGTGTAGGCTCACTATCATAACCACAACAGCATTATTATCGCTCCTTCTAATAGCGAACTCAAGTGGTGTGTGCAGACAGAACAGTAGCCAAACGGAGCCTCTGAGAATCTAAAGGAAACGGCATGTATGGGAGAATCCCAAGGTTTGCAGAAGTACAACAACAAAAACGGGGTGGGGGTGGAGTCAAAAGGCACAACCCACCCTCAACAGGCTGCTAAGGCTGAGTGTGTTCAGAAGCCAAGAAACGCAGAGTGTCAGTTGGAAAAGAAAAACAGAAAATGTGGGGTGGAGGGTGGAAGTGGCTTGCCCTGCTTGAGCTCCTCGCAGCTTCCACTACCCCAAGGAGCTGCCCTCTCTCAACATCACCAGGGCACATTCCTGTGAAGTGTTTTGTCCGAGCTGTTGGTTGTGGCATGTGTGTTTTTAGGGCGCGTGCGCATGCGTGTTTGGGGTGCGTGGGTGCGTTGTTAGAGTGAGCATGTGTGGATTGCTGAAGGTCAGTGGGTCAGGATGTGTCTGAATAGGAGGGATGGAGGGGAGGAGAGTGGGGGTGCCCCTATAAGGGTGATTGCAGGTTGCGGGATGGGGAGAAGAAGACATCAGTGGCTCAGAGATGAGTGCAGGCCATCTCCTCCGCTGACCCTTCCTTTATTCTGCAGGTCCCTGGCGGCACAGCTGCCTGTGCTGTTGCTGCTCAGTGCCAGGTCTGTGCATAAAGGGATCTGGTTACAGAGGAGAGGGCTGACCAGGCAAGCATCGCAGAACCCTAGGTGGGTGAGCTGGGTGGAGTCAGTCGGGCCCAGCTTTGCCCACCTGGGCACGTGGTGCAGCATCCGCCCAGGTTAGAGGGCCAGGTGTGGGAGTCACTGTGAGCCAGACTCCATAATAATTCCGTCTTGCTCGCCACAAAACCTGTCCAGAACGGGGCTGGCTATGAGAGCCTGTACCAAGCTTTGGGCACCGTTGAGCACAGTATTCTTTTGGAACATCTCTGTGAGCTGGGAGCACTGCTCTATAGTGGTTCTGCTCCTACTGATGGGGACAATTCCATAAAATAACGTTGGGTGACTGTGCCTCGACACCCTGGCAATTATACTGTGGGGTGCTGCAGGGCACCATCTTGTCCTCAGTGCTACTTAACATCAATATGAAGCTGCTGGGGGTGATCATTAGGAGATATGGGGGGAGGTGTCATCAGTAGGATCCTCAGCTCTATTCCTCTGTCAGTCAGGAGAGGCCTTGCTTGTTCTGAACTCTTGTCTGGACGCAGTGATGGGTTGGGTGAGGGCCAACAAACCGAGACTGCATCCTGACAACACAGAGACTCCGGGGGCGGGCTGTTGCTGGGTACAGGAATTGGGGAGTTTGCCTGTTCTAGGTGGGGCTGCACTCCCTCAGAAAGAACAGGTGCATAGTTCAGGGGTGCTCTTGGATTCATCATGGCCATTAGCAGCCCCAGTGACTTGTGTGACAAGGAGTGCCTATTGCTGGCTTCGGCTGGCATGTCAGTTTTGCCCTTTCCGGGGCAGGGATAGCTCTGCCACTGTAGCCCCTGCATTGGTAGCCACACGTTTAGATTACTGCAATGAGCTTTAGGTGGGGCTGCCCTTGTGCTTGGTCCGGAAGCTGCAGCTGGTGCAGAATGCAGCAGCCAGGATGCTGAGTGGAGAACCCGGCTGGGCACGTATTATGCCAGTGTTGAAGCAAGTGCTCTGGCTACCTGGTAGCTACCAAGCCAAGCACAAGGTTTTCCTGGTGGCATAGAAAGCCCTGAACAACTTGGGACCAGGTTAGGTGGCAGATCGCCTTCCCCGTTATAGATCTGTGCGAACATTAAGATCATCGGAGGAGGCCTTGGTCGTTGTACCGCAACTTGCAGATTGCCATATGGTAGTGATCCAGAAGCAGGCCTTCTCGGTGGTGGCACCCACTTTATGGAATGCCCTCCCCAGGTATTTGGGATGTACCAACTGCGGTGTCTTTTGGGAGCCTGTTAAAGACCCATCCTTTTACTCCGGCTTTCCCCAAATGATTGTGCTGCCCAGTTAGTTTGTTTAGTACCTGTTGTGTTTTTAGTTTTGGTTTTAACTATTTGAAACACTTGAACTGAGTTTGTATATTTATTATGATGTATTTAAATTTTTAATTTTGTAAACGCCTTAGAGATTGTTCTTAAATATGGAAAGTCAGAGGTGGTCAGGAGGTAGATCTCCAGATGGTTGGAACTTCAACTCCCAGAATCCCCTGCCAGCATGGCCAATGGTCAGGAATGCTGGGAATGGAAATCATTTGGATCTACTTGAAAGAGATCTACTTTCTGCCCACCCCTGTGGTAAATTATGTCATCGTCGTCATCGTTGTTGTTGTTATTGATGATGATAAATATCCCTAAGGAAGGCATAGCTGGCTGGCAGGAACACTGCAGCAAGGAAATAAAACAAATAAGGATACATGACCACAAAGGGGACCCCCCCCCCAACAGTTCAATGAGGACTGAGCATGGCACACCCAGTGGCTTTCAGAAGACAAGGAATGTTGGGTGTCTGTTGGAAAAGGAAAAGCTGGGAGCTGAGCAAGTGCAGAGAGTGAATTGGCCTGTTTTGAGCACCTTATTGCTGGAGGAGGGCACGGATGGCTGGAACCCTGAACAGGAGCACTTTAATGCAGAACCCACCTGTTAATGCTCACCGTACCCTTTTGCCAGCAGTGTGCAGCAGAGGCAGGTGATCCAGCAGAGGGTGCTAGAGAACCATTTACAGCCAGCAGTCCTCCGAGGGATGTACGAAAATCACTTACCTGTTCGCGGATTATGTTTATGGGGGGGGCGTTCCGTCCCTCCCCCCGGAATCCTGGATGGGGGGGAGGCGCTCCGTTCCTCCCCCCTGGAATCCTCCGCGGCCGGCTGTGCTCCGCGGCAGCTCCGCGGAGCAGCCGGCCAGGCCCAGCCAGGCCAGAGCCGTCCGCAGCCGGATTTCCGGCCGCGGAGGGCTCTGGGGAAAAAAAACAACAACAACGCGTACGCAAATGGCGGTGGCTATGGCCGCCACCATTTGCGTTCCTTATTTTTGACGTCTTAATCTACGTAAATATTTACGTAGACGAAGACGGCGAAAATAAGGGGAACGCAAATAGCGTAGTGGACGCTATTTGCGTTCCCCTTATTTTCGCCGTCTTAGTCTACGTAGTTATTTACGTAGACTAAGACGGCCCAAAATAAGGAATGCAAATGGCGGCGGCCATAGCTGCCGCCATTTGTGTACGCCTTTTTTTTTTTTTAACCCAGTTGTTTTAGGCTACATAAGTTTTTACGTAGCCTAAAATGTCTGGGTAAAAAAAAAAAAAAAGCGTACGCAAATGGCAGCAGCCGTAGCCTTAAAAACTTACGTAGCCTATCACGTGTGTGTAAAAAAAAACCCACAAAAAACTGCAAATGGCGGTGGTGGAGCCGGTCGGAAGACCAGCCACCGCAGCCGGAGCCGCCGCCGCCCGGAAGATCCGCCCCAGGTAAGTCTCGTCCCGGGGGGATCTGCGGGGGGGGGGGCGGGCAGGGGGGCAGGCCATTCCACCATAGATTTCGGGGAGCCGAATGCACTGGCATTCGGCCTCCCCAAGATCCGTGGTGGAATTCTCTGCCATCCCTAAGTCCTCCTCCTCCTCTCCTTTTCACCTTGGGCAGAATTGAATGAACCAGCTGTGCAACAGAACCTTACAAGGGAGAGAGCCCTTGTGTGTTCTGATGAGTGCTAGAGACAGATCTGAACAACTGTTGGTTTTTAGAATTTCAGAGGGAGAATGGCCACAGTTTCCTTCTCCCAGTAGCTTTGGCTGCAACCTGAGCCTTTTTCTTTTTGTAACTAGCATCAGCTCAGTCACCCTTCTCTAACCAGGCACCCCTCAGACGTGGTTGGACTACAATTCCCATGATGGTAGTCCAACCACATTTGCAAGGTGCCCAGTTGGGGAAGGCTGATCTAAATGATCAAGTCTTAGAATCATAGAATTATGGGGTTGGAAGGGGCCTACAAGACCATCAAGTCCAACCCCCTGCTCAGTGCAGGAAGCCTGAATCCCAGGCGGTCTCCCATCCAAGTGCTAACCAGGGCTGACCCTGCTTAGCTCCGGAGATCAGACGAGGCCAGGCACATCCAGCCTTTTGTCTTCATATTGATTGATTGATTTTGATTGGATTGACTTACTATGATTGATTTATTTTGTACAATCGATTAATTCAAACAATTGCAGATGGCAAGCATTGTTCTGGAAGAGGTAATTTTCTTTCTTTTTTTCACAAGAGGGCAATTTCTCCTCCTGATCTAAGACAAGGCCTTCTACAACGTGTGCGTGGATCATCTAAACAACGAAGAAAGCCTGCTACTCCTTTCAGCGCTGCTGTTCTTAGCCAGCATTCCCCAGCTAGCATGGGAGCTGTAGGACTTGGCCGGGAACCAAAGGGCAGCCACGGAAGTTCTTGGATTGTGTTGCTTTTATGGAATTATGAACCACCTGGAATTTAGATAATGAAGGGAAGCATATTGATATTTTTTTTAAATTGTTTTGGAAGATGCATCTTACAGCTCTCTCTAAAAGCAGCCCTACAACTCGGGAGGGCGGGGAATCATTCCACATCCATGCAGCCATCACTGTAAAGGCCTTACCTCTAGCAGTTACTCTTTTAGCTTTCCATACTGATAGAAAACCATTTTTAAATTAATGTTTTAACCTTTCCCTTGTAGGGTTTTTCTGTATGTGGATGGAAGGCTGCCTTACAATGCAATCCTATGCATGCTTAGACAGAAAAAAGTCCTACATCTCCCAGCATTCCCCAGCTAGGGATGTACAGATTGTGTAAAATCCAGTCCATCTGTGTTTTGGGGATTGTCAGGTACCTTCTGTTCCATTGTCTGCCCATCACAGAATCAATTTTTTTGTTTCCAAATTTGCACAAATTTGTAAGTGCAAAAATACGCAAATTCCCCCCCCAAATTAGCATTTTCACCCTTTAGCTTATGGGGGAAATGTACATTTTCACACGTTAGCCTATGGGGGAAATGCACATTTTTTGCCAGGTTATTTTTATTTTGCATTCTATGATGAAATTTGTGCAAAATTCAGGAAAGTTAGAAAACCATTCCGCAAGTCCACAGAATCCGCCCAACCAGGGTGGGGGGTGGGGGAGAGCCGGTCCGCTGCAGAATCCACAGGTCAGATTCATGAAAATCCAAACTCATTTGGTTCCATTGCAGATTTCTCTGACATCTCTACATGGCTGTACAGCATGGCTGTCTGGGAAATGGCGGGTGTTGTTGGACTTTGTTTTCTCTCTAAACATGCATAGGATTGCACCTTAAAAGTTGTCTGATTCAGGTGTCCTACATTTCAGTGAGGAGTCCTTTACTTGAAGGGCTGTCAGAGGATATTGAAGGTGTCCTCTCTGTGAAGGGCTGTTCACTCCAAGTCCGGTTTAAAGATAAAGAACCCTAATAAGGGAGAGAGAATGGAGAAGGGGCCTCGAAGTTGCCCATCTACTCTTAGCACCTGGACAGCAGACTGAGCAGCAGCTGGCACTCAGCTCACCTGTTCACAGTCTTCCCCACTAGAGTGAGAGGCATTGTATTTCTATTTCAGTTACTGTCATTATCTCCTCATTTGCATCTATGCATATAAAGTATAATGGCAGAAAGCGAAGAGGATCTCAAGAGCCTCTTGTTGAGGGTGAAAGAGGAGAGTGCAAAAGCTGGTTTGAAACTCAACATTAAAAAAACGAAGATCATGGCATCTGGCCCCATCACTTCCTGGCATATAGAAGGGGAAGAAATGGAAGCAGTGACAGATTTTACTTTCTTGGGCTCCAAGATCACCGCAGACGGTGACTGTAGCCATGAAATTAAAAGACGCTTGCTCCTTGGGAGGAAAGCTATGGCAAACTTAGACAGCATAGTAAGAAGCAGAGACATCACCTTGCCAACAAAGGTCCGTCTAATCAAAGCTATGGTTTTCCCAGTAGTAACGTATGGCTGTGACTGTGAGAGGTGGACTATAAGGAAGGCTGAGCACCGAAGAATTGATGCTTTCGAACTATGGTGCTGGAGAAGACTCTTACGAGTCCCCTGGACTGCAAGGAGGTCCAATCAGTCAATCCTAAAGGAAATCAACCCTGACTGCTCATTGGAAGGACAGATACTGAAGCTGAAGCTCAAATATTTTGGCCACCTAATGCGAAGAGAAAGCTCTCTGGAAAAGACCCTGATGCTGGGAAAGACTGAAGGCAAAAGGAGAAGGGGACGGCAGAGGATGAGATGGCTAGATAGCATCACTGATGCAATGAATATGGACTTGAGCACACTCCGGGAGAGAGCGCAGGACAGGAAGGCCTGGCATGCTATGGTCCATGGGGTCACGAAGAGTCGGACACGACTGAACGACTGAACAACAACATATAAAGTACCCCATGCAAATTTTATGCAAACCTGCACCCACTTTAATCCTCTTTTTTTGGTGATGCATGAGTTGCATCCTATATTTATGAGAGTCTGCACAGTGTTCTGGTTTGAGTGCCAGACTAAGACAGGGGAGCCCCAGGTTCAAATCCCCCATGCAGCCATGAAGCTCACTGGGTGACCCTGCCCATCATTCTCTCTCAGCCTAACCTCCCTCACGGGACTGTTGTGAGGATGACACGGTGGGGGCAAATAATCTTGTAAGCCACCCTGAGCTCCTTAGAGGAAGGGAGGGATAAAAATGCAATAAATAATGCAGTGGAGGCTGGTGGCTCTTATTTTACTGGGGCAGTAAATCCGTTTCAGTCCAAACCTGTCTGAATTCTAGAGGAGCTATCCAAAGTGCTGAACCCTATCCCGCAAATGGGATCCGTACCTTGGATAGCTCCTTTAGAGTTCTGACTGGCTCTGACTGAAACCCAGAGTCAATGCACTGCCCCACTGAAATAGGAGTCATCAGCCTCCACTGAGATAATGTGTTTCTCCATGCACTGAAAAGAGCCACAACACAGCCCTATACATCAGGGGAGGGCAGAGGGTAGGTCTCCAGATGTTTTGGACTTCAATTCCCAGAAGTCTCTGCCAGGACGCCTGATGGTCAGGAATGCTGGGAGGTGGAAGTCCAAAATATCTGGAGATCTACTTTCTGCCCACCCCTGCTATCCAAGTCTACTGCGAACGTCAGTCCCACTGAGTGCAGTGAGACTGACTCCAAAATAAGCAAGCATAGGACTGCAACCACAGCGGCTGATTTTCTGCTCATCGAGCAGTTGTTGAAAGCCAGGCTGTTTTTTTCCTGGTCAGCTTGTGATAACTGAATACAGATAAACTGCTGCCGCAGAAGGGGAGGAACAGTTTCCCTCCTTCTGAAAAAAAACCTGGATAGTGTGGACATCCCTTTGACATCATGTGTAAACACACCCAAAATCTGCCTTCCCCAACCGGGGGCCCTCCAGATGTATTGGACTGCAACTCCCATCATCCCCAATGGCTCTGCTGACTGGGGATTATGGGGGTTGCGGCCCAACACATCTGGAGGGCCCCCGGTTGGGGAAGGCTTCCCTAAATAATTGCTTCTTGTCCTGTCCTTCTTCAAAATATTTCAGTATTTTTCATACCCTCAATAGGTATAAGCCAGAAATGTATGGCTAAGCTAGGCTGTTTCTAGGAAGAGGCAGTGAAAAGAGTTCTCTGCCGCTTTTCAGCATTGGAAACCTTTATTTAGAGAGATTTCATCTGTGGAAACTGGAATGCAAAACCACAAAGTGGAACCTCTGTATTTGGGCTCTGGAAGGCCCTTCACCTCCTGGGGACGAAGATTTCACCCCTGTCATTTTCATGTCTGCTTTTTGGGGTCTGTGGCAAAAGAAAAGGGAATCAGCATCAAAGTATGAACAGCTGCCAGACTGCAGCCAAACCCGCAAGGAGCAGGGGATGCAATAAAGGCGAAAGTTCTCCCAAACCACTCCCCGGTTGCAGATTTCGGTGGCAGTGGCACTGGGAAAAACAACAATCCCACAGACTCCTTTTGGGCATCTGGGAACGATTTTCTTCTTTGGCTCAGTTTGGACAACTTTAATTCACCAACACGCCCATCCTTTTGGTTTGTCCTTAATCAAAGCAGAAAACAGAGCTATCGTATGAAGAACAGGGCAAGAAGGAGTTTGATTTTATTTATTTTTTTTAAGAGGAAAGAAAAGCCACTCTGTCAAGGCAATTACATTTCGTATGGAATGCAAATCACAGACACGGACAGCATCTTTTGGTAGAGTTTCACATAATGGGAAAAGCCGGTTTTTCTTGCTAATTAATGTGTTTCATTGTGCTGCTTGACATGAGCTCAGTGAGCGGAGCAGAAATCAGGACAAAGTTGAACGTGAGCGTGTCCTGCTGGTAGCGTAACAGTAATTTAGAAATGGAGGTGCCCATCCTGAGTCCCATAGCCACGCCTCCAAGGAAGGTCCAAAAATTCAGGCATCTGTGCTGATCCATATCAACCAACCAGTTCTAGCAGTTTCCATCTCCAGCAGGAGCAGGTCTTTTGTAAAGTTAATGGGTCTTAGTTGCCATTCAAGACCAAATCACCTCAAAATACTTTGTATCATAACAGGGAGCAAGGTATTGTTGCTGGGAAAATTCATTTATATCCTGCCTTTCCTCCCAGGAGCCCAAGGCAGCGTACATGATCCCCCTCCTCTCCATGTTATCCTCACAACAACCTTGTGAGGTAGGTTAGGTTGAGAGTCAGTGACTGCCCCAAAGTCAGCTGGTGACTTCATGGCTGAGTGGGGAATAGAACCTGGATCTCCCGAGTCCCAGTCCAATACTCCCACTCCACACTGGCTCTCAATTTCATCCCCACTCAATATATATCCGGAGAACTCTAATCGGTAGAACATCCTTCATCTCCCATGTGAACCTGCCCAGTGGAGAACTGAATCTGAGGCCCTGATCTGAATGGCCCCATCTTCAGTGGTTAGGGAGCTGGCTACCAAAGACAGGGGCTTTTCTGTGGTGACCCCCCAACTTTGAAACCTCCTTCCTAAACATGTTTGCTTGTTGCAGTTGTTGCTATTTTTTAGACGCCTGGCTACGGGCCAAACTAGACTAGATGTTAACTGATGGGCTGGCCCTACCATTAGGTGGAGTGAGGCAGCTGCCTCAGACACCAGCTTTGGGTTTCATGAAAGCGCAGCAAATTTTAGTTATTAAATTTGTTATTATTGTATGCTTGGGATCAAGGATGGGGAGGGGTGCTTGTGGGATTTTCCACCTCAAGTACCAAAATAACTTGTCTGGCTTTGGGCACTGTGCACCTTGAATCGAATCATTGGGGGATGCCATTTGTTGCTCAGGCAGCAAAAGGCCTTGGTGAACTGCATGAATGAGAGATTGAGGTGCGTGTTTTTTGTTATGTAAATAGCAGCCCCAGGGGAAAGTGAGCAGGCCTAGGACTGTGGATGGTAAGGAGGGGGAGTTTAACTCTTTCTGTCCCTGCCGCAGCCCCCCCTCCCCCAAATCACCTCCCTGAGAGTGCTTCTTTGCATTTCAGGGGAAGCCTCCACTACGTCTCATTTGACCCCAAGCCCATCCTATTTCCTGGAGGTTTTTATTGTATTTAAGATCCCTAAGGTGACTGCTTTTATCTGTTTTAATCGCTCTTTACCTGTGTTTTTAATTATATTCATTTATGCTGTTGCATTGGTTTTGTCACATTTTCTGTTCTTTACATTATTACATTTTCAGCAGCATACATGGCTTCTCCCCCTCCCCGTTTTATATCTTCGCAACAACCCTGTGAGGTCGGTTAGGCTGAGAAGTAGCGACTGGCTCAAGGCAGCTAGTGAGCTTTGTGGCTGAGGGGGCATGTGAACGTGGGTCTCCCCACTCCTAATCACACCCTCTCCCCACTATACCAGGGCTGGGGATCCTTTCTTCAGCCTGAGGGCCAAATTGCTTTTGAGCAAGCAATCTCTCTTGCTGTCTTTCTCACCCGCCCCCTGCCCCCTTGCATTGCAATCAGGCTTTTGAAAAGCCTCTATTGATGCCAGTGGAGGCTTTTGCTGCAGCAGGAGAGGGGTGGTTTTGGGGAGGGGGCTGCAGCATTCCTCCCAGCAGTGACCCCACCAGAAATGCCCCTCCACGCTACTTAAAAGGTTAAAATGCAACATACGGCCTTCTTAGAGTACACCTATTGAAATGAATGGGACCAAACTTAGTCATGACTAACTTAAGTCCCATTCATTATAATGGGTTTGCTCTAACTAGAACTTGTGTTGAATTTTACCTAAACCCTCCCGTGGCATCAACGGAGGCTTCTTCTTTTAAGCCTCATTGCAGCATGGGATGGAGGCAGGGGAACCCTTTATCTCCCGTCACTGATTGGAGAGAAAGGCAGCAGGGAAGTCAGTCGCTGGATGGGGACCTTCGCTATCCCTGCACTACAAAAACTAGCTGAACCCTTCTGCCTTAGGTGCTACATTTCTATGTTCAGCCTGTGCAGGGAGATTTTCTTCTCATGCATTCACATGACCACTCTCAAGTATTCAATCCAGGCTTAGATTCTTGACTTTTTAAGGGCATTTAATTTTAAATTAAAATAAACTGCTGGAATGCCTGAATTGGAATGGGGCGGTGGTGCAAGGGGAGGGGAATGTAAGCTCCCCCATGCATGCCATGTCCTGAATCTCAATCGCCCTCCCCAAACCTGCTATTAGACCCACAGTGGAATGCATAACAGGTGTTTCGGAGCTGAAACGTACTGGGAGACCTGATCTTACGGATCTCCAGCGGTTCATCTCCTTTGGCCCATAGGCTCTTGATGCAACCGGTGAGAACTACTCCCTTTCCCCGTTTGCTAGCTGGCAGCAAGATGTGAACACTCTTCTGAGGGTAGGGCATCTCCCTGCAGTCCTGTCTGTCATCTCTCCTGGAGAGGAGCAGGGCCTGAGAATAAAACTTCTGTAGAAGAAAATTTACATAAAGGGTAGACTGAAATTAATGTTTACTAATGAGAGCTGCTGGGCTCTCTGGGGACCAGTTTATGAAAAATAAATCACAGTGCCCTTGCTTTGGAAAACAGGCTGTTAATTACAGCCTGCTTCCCTTTGGGACATTCACACTCGGAGGCAGAGAGAGAAGAATGGCCCCGTCGCGAGGGCGTTTATGGAACTTCTCCGAGCTTTCAGCTGTTTAATCTCTGCTTCAGCCTGTATTGGCACAGCGGGCCCTGCCCAGAGGGCTCAAGGTGAGATGTCTGCCCTCATGCAGGCGATTCGGGGAGCCATGTGAATCCCAGTGGACGTGGGTGGCTCCAATGTCAGTGGGGCAGTGAACCCACTCCAGGGTTCAGTCAGAACCAGTCAGAACTGTGCGAAGCACCTTGGATAGCTCCTTTAGAGTTCTGACT
Source organism: Heloderma suspectum (assembly GCF_057233095.1). NCBI lineage: Eukaryota > Metazoa > Chordata > Lepidosauria > Squamata > Helodermatidae > Heloderma > Heloderma suspectum. Next base: position 33,241,006 of record NC_139467.1, on the reverse strand, counting down.
GGTTCAGACTGAAACCCGGAGCGAATTCAGCATCCCACTGACATCGGAGACACCAGCTTCCATGGTGAATCCTGAGAGATCCCTTCCTTTGACCTTTGCGTCTCCAGCGCACCCCCCCCCCGCAGTCTGAGGGTCTCTTGCTCCCCACAAAGGCTCCGCCCTTTCTCCCTCACTGCCCCTCATTCCTGAAATGGCCTCCCGAAACACCTGCATGATGCCCCCTGTCTGACTTCCTCAAATCCCTCCGTATTGGAGTTACAGGAGAAGCTGCTTAGGGTGGCCATGTGTCCTCTTTTACAGAGGGCAGGCCTCTTTGTGAAGGTGTCCTCTGTTTGAAGAGCTGTCCTGTCCAATGCCAGCTTGAAGATAAAGAATCATAAGAATGGTTGCCTGTCCACAGTTAGCATCAGGCCTGTAGCTGCAGGAGGGGGTCTAGGGGGCTGGCCCCTGCTAATTTTTTTCTTACACACAAATAATTCAAAAACAGTTTGCAGTTTGTCTGCAAACCAGATGAACCCCCCATTTCCCCCCCCCCTGTTTTTGGCTGGCTACAGGCCTCATTAGCACCTGGACAGCGGACTGAACAAGCAGGCATGCAACTCACCTGGGTAGACTTCCCCAGTATAGTGAGATGGCCTGGATTTCTATTTAAATTATAGTGATTATTTCTAAGTGTGCATCTATGCCTATAAATTAGCACATGCACATTTTATGCAAATCGGGGCCCTCTTTTGAGATGTATTTCTTTTTTGGTGATTCATAAGTGGCCACCATGCTTATATCAACTCAGACCAGTGGCCCAACTAGACCAGTACTGTTTACACCGGGGGTGGAGGACGTTTGTCCTGTTGATGTCCCCATCCCAGCACTCAGTATGGTCAGAGGCCAAGGAGGCAGAGGCCAAGGGGGCGGCGTTTACAAAATGGGCCGGGCTCCATGTGAAACTAGGCCAAAATCTGGACTGCACGTGGCCCTCACTCAGGATGGAGGTTCCCCACCTCTGGTCTGCACTGACTGGCAGCAGCAGCTCTGCAGGGTTTCCCAACCCTACCTGGAGATGCCAGGGGTCGAACGTGGGATCTTCTGCACGCAAAGCAGGGGCTTTACCACTGCGCTATAGCCTTTCCCCAGAAAATGCCTGCGTTTTATGACTTTACAGTTTCCACCCTTGACTGGCGGCAACTCACCAGAGTTTTAGACAAGAGCCTTCCCAAGCCCTACCCGGAGATGCTGGGACCTTTCGTGTGCTCTGCCCCCGGTGGAGGCTGGTGGCTCCAAAGTCAGTGGGGCTGTGTATCTGCTCTGAGTTTGAGTCAGAACCAGCCAGAACTCTAAAGGAACTATCCAAGGTGCTGAAGCTAGTTTGGGGGGTTGGGTTCAGCACTTTGGATAGCTCCCTTAGAGTTCTAACTGAAATCCAGGGTGGAAACACAGCTCCACTGACATCGGAACCGCCAGTCTTCGCTGACTGCCACTGAGCTATGGTCTTTCCCATAAAAGTGAAGCCAGGTTCCCGTTCTCAGGGCTGATTAAAATAGGAAGATGGGCAGCTGCCTTATACCGAGTCAGGGCCATTGGTCTATCTAGCTCAGTATGGTTGATTCTGAAGGGCAGCCAAGGGTTTTTCCTAGCCCTATCCTGAGATGCAGGGGATTGAATTTAGGACCTTCTACATGCAAGCAAGGGTTCTACCACTGAACTCCGGCCCTTCCCGAAATTTTCTGTGATACCTCTGGCAAAAAACCTTAGTTCCTATCCTTAGTCCCCACCGTAGTTAAGACTAAGTAGGCATGATTGAGGTACATTCATACTCTTCTCCCATTTAGCTGTGCCTCCATTTCCCTCCCCTTCTTGTGCCATCTCCCCTGTGTTGGAGTTTAGATTGTAAACTCCTGGGGGCAGAGAACTGTCCTCTCGTGCTTTGTAAAGCACCATGCACATTGATGGCATGATATGAATATTAACTAATATTAATAATATGATATATGATAATCATCACCATCATTTAATTTGTATGCCGCTTTTCCACAAAAAGTGCCCAAATCAGTTAACGAAACAGCAATACAACAACAACATTGTAACAGGACCTCATTACAATCCTAAACAACTCATTTCACTGATACTAACATAATAACATTTCAGATTCATTACAAAATAGGCGAAATCAAACACTGCAACACAGTATCAATTATTATCTTTCAGTAGTGTGTGAACCAGAGCCCAATAAACTACATCTTTCCTATGCATTAAGGCTTCAATAAACACCGCGAACTGCAACAGCTACACTGGGAAAACAAAGTTCAGAAAACAGCAGCCAGGTTTCTTACAGCCTGCAGCAGCTGATCTCTCCCATGCTCCGCTCTCTCACGCTGGCGAAGTGCTCAGGGCTGCAACAGTGGTGTTCAGTCTCTTCCTCTGTGCTCTGGGTGTTTCTGCTGCTCCTGGAGGGCCTGCGGTGGCTGCAGATACACCCGGATATATACCCACATATATATTATGTTGTGATAGTGTATTTTATTCTTTTAAATATCTGTGTTGTGTTTCATATTTTGAACTGTGACAAGGCATTTTAGTTTTCTAATTGGTTGTAATCTGCCCACGGAATATTGGTTATTGGGCTGATTAGAAATGTAGCAGTTAAAATCAAATCAAATAATTTAGGGCAGCAGAATCGGAGACAGGTGCGAGCCATCATGGGCACAATCCACCAGGAATTCCTCCTGCACTGGTCTCACTGAGTTCAATGGGATTTATGCCGGAGAACTTCGCCATCATTGGACCCTGTCTTAATTTGTGTGCGTGTTTTCAGGTGCCATTTTGATTTTCCATTTGGTTGTTTACCTTTCTCTCCCCACCTGCCCTGGGAGAAATGCGGAATTACCTTTCTCCCAGGGCAGGTGGGATGGAGGGGAACATTTTGTTACCAGCAAAGTAACAATGATGGCAATAATAAACAGGGATTCTACTCCATGAGTCATGTTATGGGTACGGTTGCCAACAGTAGAGGCTGGTGGCTCCAATGTCAGTGGGGCAGTGAATCCCCTCTGAGTCTCAGTCAGAACCAGTCAGATCTTCGCACCTTAGGGAGGTCCTTTAGAGTTCTGACTGGTTCTGACTGAAACCTGGAGCAGGTCCACCACTCCACTGACATCAAAGCCTCCAGCCTCCCCTGGTTGCCACCTCCCTCCTGCTCTCTGCAGGACTTCTGGGCCTTTATGTCTGGGGTGGGGAACCTGTTGCTCTTCAGGTGTTTGTGGACTCCGACTCCCATCCACTCCAGCCAGCATGGCCAATGGTAGCCCAACAACATCAGGAGGGCCACAAGTTCCCCCACCCCTCCTTGCAGTGCTGTATGACAGGCAGAAATGCAACAGTGAAGCATTACTTGTTCCTACACATGCACGCGCACACACACACACACACACGCTTCACCAGTTGAATTTCTGCCTGTTGATCAGCTATTAGATACATAGGAGCCTGCAGAGACGGAGAAGAAGTCACAGCAATGCCAGCTCCCAGGACATTGGAAACCTTAAAAGATTAAGAGTGTGGATCTCTGGGCTGCATCCTGGCAACACAAACGAAGGCTGCAAAGCACTCTGCAAAATTATGATAGCAATATAAAAGACAAATAGTAGCAGTCTAAATTTCCCTGTGATGTAATCACATTAGCGTGTCTGTTTGCAGTGATGTAACAGGGACGTAGCACCAGCTCATTTTGATTATCAGGGACACTGATATGGACCTGGTTTGCACGATCACTGCAGCCCCACCACCACAGCTTATTAACCATGGTGGGTTGCGACACCTGCAGGCACCAAATTGCTAAATCAAGCCCCCACTACCATGGCTTCTCGTTTCATCCAAACCTGGCGAGGGAGGCTTGTTCGCAACCTGCAACAGGCCATGGGTCCTGGGTGGTTTGTTAACCAAACCACCCAACCAGCCACCCTTGCCGGGCTCGGAAGACACGAGAAGCTGCGCCCGGTGAGGCTAATTGTGTAAATCAGCTGGCCTGTGACTGGCAAGTGCAGGGTTCACAAGCCACTGTGGCTTGTTAACCACCCTGTGATCGTGGGAACCAGACCGTGATCTTCCCCTCCCCTCCCAATTCCCTGTTCCCTCTGAGCTTAGCTGGGTCACGGTAGCTAGGGGGGAGATGAATTTTCCCAGCAACACCATATTCCTCCTTGTTCTAATGCAAAGTATTTTGAGGTGATTCGGTCATAAAACCCGTGAGCTTTACAAAAGACCTGCTCCTGGTGGAGATGAAAACTGCTAGAAGAGGTTTGTTGACAGGGAGCAACACAAATGCTTGCAGTGTTGGACCCGCCTTGGGGGCTGTGATCATACACACCTGGACTTCAACATTTACCCCTGCACCATTGTGTGCATGTGTATTATGGGCTGGGGTGCCTTCCCATTCTCTTTGAGGTGTTACAAGACGATCACAACGGGAAAATGTTGAAAAGAAGCCCCCCCCCCATAAAATATTGCAGGCTAAAGTCCATTCTTCGCTTTCAGGCTCAACAGGCCTGAAAAAATTCCAGACACCTTAGCCAGACTTGTCCAGACTGCTGCTTGCAGGTCAGACTAGCCGCTCACAGTGACACAAGATATATCAGTGAGCACGTGCGCGTTGTCTGCAAAATGCGGTCTCTTTTTCCCCTCCGTTTTGGGCGATTCATGAGTGACAGGCCTAGTGGTGTGAACTGGGGATCTTCCCAGCTCACAAGAGTCGGATCTGGATGTGGCAAACCCAGGCTCTGACCTCAGGTTCTGGCTTTGGAGCAGCTGCAGGAATGGTTTCAGCCCCACCCCCACCCCCAGGGCTGCGTGTGTGATCATGCAACGTAGACTGGCTTTCAGAACCCGGGGTTCTGCTGGACTGGCCTCGCCCGCCTCACTGTTCCAGTCACCCTGCTGTTCACTGTTCCAGTCACTGTTCCAGTCACTATGATGGCAGATCATAACACCCTGCTGCTGCATGCCAGGCACTCCAAGTCGGTTAGCCTGGGGAGTCAAGAGCCTGCCCATCTTGGAAATTTCGGCGACGGGCCCTCGAGGCTTGGCTGTTTCTGATTTTATGCCAGCCAGCTTGACCTGATTTCCATGCCGAGGGGTGACGGGCAACCCTCCAATCTGATTGGCTCACAGCTGGTTTCTGTCCCGCTGGCTGTTTTGACTCAGTGCTGAGAATGCCGTGGAAGGGCGTGGAGCTCACGTGGAGGCAAATAGAACTGGGACCGGGGGAGGGAGAGGCAGCCCGTCCAGACACGCCCGCCGCAAACTCCTCCTGGCGGCGTGACGACTGCAAGAAGTCCTTGCCTTCTGGGCCTGACTGCTCCCAACAGTGGCTACTTGTTCCAGGCCTTGCAACTTACTCACTATGGGTATCAACCCGAGAACTCTGGCAACCACTGGAGGCTGGTGGCTCGGAGATCAGTGGGGCGGTGAATGCGCTCTGGGTTTCAGTCAGAACTCGAAAGGAGCTAGAGAGTTCTGACTGGTTCTGACTGAAACCCAGAGTGAATTCACCAGCTCACTGATATCAAAGATACCAGCTTCCACTGGTTGCCAGAGTCCTCAGTTTGACACCCTGATAGTAAGTTGCAAGGCCTGGAACAAGGGTTGCAAGGCCTGGAACAAGGCCTGGAACAAGGGTTGCAAGTCCTGGAACAAGGCCTGGAACAAGTTGCAAGACCTGGAACAAGGCCTCCACTGGAATTAGGGTTGCCACCTCTTTTTTTTTTTTAAACAGGCTCCTCCTCTTTAGCAACTACCTGGCAGGTGGGTACGTCATGCTCCTCTCCATGCTGAGAATAGCTGCACCTTTAATTTGTCTGGTATAAATAGATGAGAATTATGTTTTTAAATAAGAATTTACCAAAATGCACACATTTCTTCACATTTGGGATGGAAAGAACATGGGGTTTAAAAAGTTCGAATCTGGTAGAAATTGAAACTGAGCAGTTAATCCATCCCTAGTCTCTGTGTGCCACCAAGGTAGTTTACTGGAGTTAGTCACCTGCCTTCTGCTGCAGTTCTGCGAGTGGGACATACAGGCACCCTTTCTAGAATTACTTGATTGCCCAAAGTGGTACAGATGGCAGATCATAGCAGTGTGCTGGGGTTCGCAGCATATCCTGGTTTTTCTCCCATCTGTGTATGTCAGCAGACTAGGCCCTAAGAAGGCCCCCACAGCCGTCCTGATGGTGCCCCACTGCCTCCCCAATCGACATTGCCTGTGACTGCCAGATCTCTAATGACAGCCTTTGCAGTGGTGAAAAGCAGAGGATCGTGGGAGCTTAGCTGAGGTCTAAATGCAGCATGAGCCATAAATGTAGGGGTTGGGGGAGGGAAAATGGAGCGGGGAACAGAAATTCAGCACTGTGACGCAGGCGTTAGAGAAAGAGTAACGTGTCCAGAAATGCAATCGCAGCAACAGCTATTTTACAGTTCTAATAACATATCTGCACCACAGACCTAAACCACACTCATGCATCCACACGCCAACTTTCCTCCAAGTAACTCAGGGCAGCACACATAGTTCTCCCCCTGCTTTATCCTCTCAACAACCCTGTGTGGTTGGTCAGGCAGAGGGATAGTGGCTGGCCCAAGGTCACCCTGTGAGCTTCATGGCAGAGTGGGGATTTGCATCCCACGTCTCTCCATTCCGACGCCATTAACTGCCACCCCACACTGGCTCTTACAGTAATTTTATTGCCATTTTCTCTCCCCAGAGAACCTTGGAAACTGTATTTTGGGTGTGGGGGGGTGGGAACTAGGATCTCTAACCAAACGTACAGTACCTTCACCAAACTACAGTTCTCCAGAAATATTCTTTGGGGAAAGCCATGGCAATTAAACTGGAACATCTACTGCTGAGGTGTGGGCCCTCCCAATTGGTATAAAACCACTATACATTTGTAGTGCAGACATATCAAGGACCGTATCAGGGCCCTGAAATTTATCCAAGGAGGGGGTACTGACCTCACTACATCCTGTCCTCCATCCTTCTGTGTCCTCTGTTTCCTATTTTTGGTTTCAACACAAAAACTTGCACATCTCAAAGACCTACACCATCCCCAAATAATGGAGCCTTTACAAGCAAACAAAGCAGAATTCATGCTGCCCCCCATATAACTTGCTCATTTCACATAGCAGAAACTAAATTTGGGCCCCATCTACATGGCACCACTTTCACCCTTCACCCCATCACAACTGCACAGCATTTCAGCTTCAAATTAACTTCTGCTGGGATACACTCGTGATTTACCCTAACAGACTCCGCCGTGCCCTTTTTTTGCCATTATACTTTACTGCGCAGCTGTGCAGTCCCATGAGTGTGGGGGTGCGACACTGCAGTGGCTGTTTTGTATTTTAGGGGTTCTGCTATGTCTTTCCGTCCCTTGTTGGGTAAAAAGTGGGTGTTCTGTGCTCCTTCATTTCCACGCCATCTGTTTGTCAGTTCCCCACCCGGAGACGCTCGCGATGGTTCGCACTCACAAGGCGTGAGCAGTACGTGCCTACCCATCACTCCAAAATGGTGGCCGGAATGAAGTTGGTCCTCCCCCAAGACACCCCCACCCCCAGCCCTTGGGCACTGAGTCCAAAAGTAACCGTTGCGAGGATATGAAGCTGCAAAACTGTGCAAAAGTGTGATTAAATAGATGAAAACGCCTCTCTGTGCCTCTGTAACTGCGCAGCTGCGAAGGGATGGGGGAGTAAAGAGGCATCACAGAGTGATACAAACACTACACACGCTTACAACACGCCCACTGCAAAATGCGAAGTCAGTTTGGTGAAAGGACAGACGGCTCGCAACCGTGGGGAAACCTTCAACAAACGGAAAACATCACAGCAAAACGCCTCCTTGGAAATCCACATTTTACAGGAGAAAACCACAGATGGCTGAGAGAAGTGGCTACTACATTGTCTGTCCCGAGGGACCTCAACTCGCAGCTGCCCTGGAGTAAAAGTCCCTATAGATGGGGCCTTGGCTTCACCATCCCCTCTCAAGATACCCACTGCAACCTTTTAAAACCACAAACAGACTGGTTTCGCATGATCACGTGGGGAAAAGAAGCCACCATGGCCTCTCCACCAGCCCTGAGCGTGCTGCGTGGCAGCACAGGTAATTATGTAAACGACCAGCGTGCACGCATGGCGCACACACGGGTGGGAGGGGAGAAGCCACGATGGCTTCTTTTACCCCCGTGATCATGTGAACCCGGCCACTGCGTCAAATGTATTGGGTGTGTATATCCATGCAGGCATTCATACAAGGGGAGCAAGCTTTATTAGATCTCTTTTCCTTGCATTTGCAGTCCCAGGAAGAAGGACCATTTTATCTAAGGGAAATATGTGAAGCTTTGGTCCCAGAGCCAGTTCTTCTGCTGTCAAATAACTGCAAGGTGGGCAAAGCGGCCCAAGATATCTTGATGCCTGTGGTGAAGAACAAGGTGGCACCCCCACCCATTCCATGTAGAAAAGCTGACTAGACTGACAATTAGAGCTCTCTTCAACACTGGTGGTGGGACAGTACGCTCTGCCACACCTGAAGGCAGCAGACCAGCTAAAGGGGCACAGGGCAGGCTGTGCTCTCTCCTCTGACTCCTTGTTGCTGCCTCTCGGCATCTGCCGCCCAAGGCAACTGCCTCACTCTGCCTAATGGTAGGGCTGGCTCTGAAGATCATAGAATCATAGAATAGTCAGGTTGGAAGGGGCCTATAAGACCATCGAGTCCAACCCCCTGCTCAATGCAGGAGTCTAAGTCAAAGCATCCATGACAGGTGGCTGTCCAGATTTATCTTGAATGCCTCCAGTGTGGGAGAGCCCACTACCTTCCTAGGTAATTGGTTCCATTGTCATATTGCTATGTCAGGAAATTTTTCCTGATGTTCAGCTAGAATCTGGCTTCCTATAACTTGAGCCCGTTATTCTGTGTCCTGCACTCTGGGACGATTGAGAAGAGATCCTGGCCTTCCTCTCTGTGACAGCCTTTAAAGTTCTTGAAGAGAGCTATCCTATCTCCCCTCAGTCTTCTCTTCTCAATGCTAAGCATGCCCAGTTTTCAGTCTCTCCTCATAGGGTTTTGTTTCCAGTCCCTCGATTATCCTCATTGACCTCCTGTGAACCCTCTCCAGTTGTCTGCATCCTTCTTAAAGTGTGGTGCCCAGAACTGGACAAAGTACTCCAAATAAGGCCTAACCAGTGTTGAGCAGGGGGGAACTAGTAGTTCACGGGATTTGGAAGCTATACTTCTACTAATGCAGCCCAAAATAGCACTTGCCTGTTTTGCAGCCACATCACATTGCTGGCTCATATTCAGCTTGTGATCTACAACAATTCCAAGATCCTTCTATGCTGGCTGGGGAATGCTGGGACTTGTAGGACTTTCTTCGGTCTAAACATGCATAGGATTGAGCCCTTAGTTGTTCTTTTCTGCACCCTTTCCTGCTCTACATTATCCTTTTTGAGATGTGGCCACCAGAACAGCACATGGTATTCCGTGTGTGGTTGTACCATAGATTTGTATAAGGGCATTACTATGATATTGGGAGGTGAATTTTTGATCCCTTTCCTAATTATTCCTAACACCATTCAAGGCCCTTCTATGCCACAACTGGTCTTCTAATTGCAGAACTCCCCTAATAAGACCATTTGAAACCCATAGGAGAATCAGAGTTGTTAATTTAAACACACTCCCCCCACGCCCGCCCCCAGACAGAGTCAGGATTCTGTGTGGGCGTTTTTTGTATATGAGGGAGAGAACAGGAGACAGACAACCAAGGCACATAAAAGCTATTAAATAAATAACTGAAATGAAATCAGACTTTCTAATCAACACTAAAGAATGTGCCTGTAGTGCAATAAAAGCTTCAATTAAAACACATAGTGCTCCTGACTACAAAGGGATTCCACACTCATAAACACATTCCCCAGGATCCAACAAAAAGAGCAACACATTCATCTGTTTTAAAAGGAAGACAAATTGGGTTAGTAACACGCTTCTGCTGGGACTACCAACGTTGTAGCCGTGCCTTTAACAGAGGCCTGAGATTGGATCCAGATTTAGTCTTACTTAGAGAAGACCCATTGAAATCAATGGGACTTAAGTCTGGATCCAACTCAGTGTTCATTTCCTTGCTGTGCAAAGCTGATTCCTACGGATCAGGCTGATATTAATGGCGTAGGAGCAGGTCAGGTCTTCCTTTTTTTCTTTCCTGGTTACTGCTGTGTTTTTCTCCTTTGTCATTGCTTCTGGGGCAAACTGTCACCCAGCTAGGCTGCCACCTTCATTTTTGGCATGGCTCCTCTGCCTTCAGCCACTGGTCATTTAAAAATTCTCTGAAGAATGGTGCTGGGAATGTTGGAACACGATAACATAGTATTCGCAGTGACATAAGAATAGCCCTGCAGGATCAGACCAAGGGTCCATCTAGTTCAGCATTCTGTTCATACAGTGGCCAACCAGCTGCCCACAGGAAACCCACAAGCAGGACATGAACGCAACAGCACCCTCCCGCCCATGTTCCCCAGCAACTGGTGTACATAGGCTCACTATCTCTGGTTCTGGGGGTAGCACATAGCCATCAAGACTAGTTGTTGTTGTTGTTCAGTCGTTCAGTCGTGTCCGACTCTTCGTGACCCCATGGACCATAGCATGCCAGGCCTTCCTGTCCTCCGCTCTCTCCCGGAGTATGCTCAAGTTCATATTCATTGCATCGGTGATGCTATCTAGCCATCTCATCCTCTGCCATCCCCTTCTCCTTTTGCCTTCAATCTTTCCCAGCATCAGGGTCTTTTCCAGAGAGTTTTCTCTTCGCATTAGGTGGCCAAAATATTTGAGCTTCAGCTTCAGTATCTGTCCTTCCAATGAGCAGTCAGGGTTGATTTCCTTTAGGATTGACTGATTGGACCTCCTTGCAGTCCAGGAGACTCGTAAGAGTTTTCTCCAGCACCACAGTTCGAAAGCATGGATTCTTCAGCGCTCAGCCTTCCTTATAGTCCAGCTCTCACAGCCATACATTGCTACTGGGAAAACCATAGCTTTGATTATATGAATCTTTGTCGGCAAGGTGATGTCTCTGCTTCTTACTATGCTGTCTAGGTTTGCCATAGCTTTCCTCCCAAGGAGCAAGCGTCTTTTAATTTCATGGCTACAGTCACCGTCTGCGGTGATCTTGGAGCCCAAGAAAATAAAATCTGTCACTGCTTCCATTTCTTCCCCTTCTATATGCCAGGAAGTGATGGGGCCAGATGCCATGATCTTATTTTTTTTTAATGTTGAGTTTCAAACCAGCTTTTGCACTCTCCACTTTCACCCTCAACAAGAGGCTCTTTAGATTCTCTTCGCTTTCTGCCATTATCGTCTGCATATCGGAGGTTGTTGATAATTCTCCCAGCAATCTTAATTCCGACCTGTGATTCATCCAACCTGGCGTTTCTCATGATGTACTCTGCATATAAATTAAATAAGCAGGGCAACAATATATAGCCTTGTCGTACTCCTTTCCCAATTTTGAACCAATCGGTTGTTCCATGTCTGGTTCTTACTGTTGCTTCTTGACCCTCGTACCGGTTTCTCAGGAGACAGGTATGGTGGTCTGGTACTCCCATCTCTTTCAGAATTTGCCAGTTTGTTGTGATCCACACAATCAAAGGCTTTAGCGTAGTCAATGAAGCAGAAATAGACGTTTTTCTGGAATTCTCTTGCTTTCTCCATGATGCAGCAAATGTTGGCAATTTGATCTCTAGTTCCTCTGCCTGTTCGAAACCCAGCTTGTACTTCCGGTAGTTCTTGGTTCACATACTGCTGAAGCCTAGCTTGTAGGATTTTGAGCATAACCTTGCTGGCATGTGAAATGAACGTAATTCTACAGTAGTTTGAACACTCTTTGGCATTGCCCTTCTTTGGAATTGGAATGTAAACTGACCTTTTCCAGTCTTGTGGCCACTGTTGAGTGTTCCAAATGTGTTGGCATATTGAGTGCAGCACTTTAACAGCATCATCTTTTAGGATTTTAAATAGGTCAGCTGGAATACTGTCATCTCCGCTAGCTTTGTTGTTACTAATGCTTCCTAAGGCCCACTTGACTTCACTCTCGAGGATGTCCGGCTCAAGTTCAGTGACCGCACTATCATGGCTATCAGGGACATTCAGATCTTTCCTGTATAGTTCTTCTGTGTATTCTTGCCACCTCTTCTTAATCTCATCTGCTTCTGTTAGGTCCCTGCCTTCTTTGTCCTTTATCATGCCCGTCTTTGCACAAAACACTCCCTTGAGATCTTCGATTTTCTTGAACAGATCTCTACTCTTTCTCATTCTATTGTTTTCCTCAATTTCTTTGCATTGTTCATTTAAGAAGGCCTTCTTGTCTCCCCTTGCTATACTCTGGAAATCTGCATTCAGTTGGGTATATCTTCCCCTTTCTCCCTTGCTTTTCACTTCTCTTCTTTCCTCAGCTACTTGTAAAGCCTCATCAGCCAGCCACTTTGCTTTCTTGCATTTCTTTTTCTTTGGGATGGATTGAGTTGCTGCCTCCTGAACAATGTTACGGATCTCCGTCCATAGTTCCTCAGGCACTCTGTCTATCAGGTCTAATCCCTTAAATCTATTCCTCACCTCCACTGTATATTCAGAAGGGATATGATTTAGGTCATACCTGAATGGTTTAGTGGTTTTCCCTGTGTTCTTCAATTTAAGCTGGAATTTTGCAAGAAGCAGCTCATGATCTGAGCCACAGTCACCTCCAGGTCTTGTTTTTACTGACTGTATAGAACTGCTCCATCTTTGGCTGCAAAGTACATAATCAATCTGATTTCGATATTGACCATCTGGTGATGTCCATTTGTAGAGTCGCCTCCTGTGCTGTTGGAAAAGAGTGTTTGATATGATCAGCATGTTGTCTTGGCAAAACTCAATTAGCCTTTGTCCTGCTTCATTTTGTACACCAAGGCCATGCTTGCCTGTTATCCTGGTGATTTCTTGACTTCCTACTTTAGCATTCCAATTCCCTATGATGAAGAGGACATCTTTTTTTTGGTGTTAGTTCTAGAAGGTGTTGTAGGTCTTCATAGAACTGATCAACCATCTTCTTCAGCCTCAGTGGTTGGGGCATGGACTTGAATTACTGTGATGTTGAATGGTTTGCTTTGGATTCGTACTGAGATCATTCTGTCATTTTTGAGATTGTACCCCAGTACTGCTTTTCCCACCCTTTTATTGACTATGAGTGCTACTCCATTTCTTCTAAGGGATTCTTGCCCACAGTAGTAGATATAATGGTCACCTGAATTAAATTCACCCATGCCAGTCCATTTTAGTTTGCTGATTCCCAAGATGTCGATGTTCAGTCTTGCCATCTCATGTTTGACCACCTCCAGCTTACCTTGATTCATTGACATTCCAGGTTCCTAAACAATATTGTTCTTTACAGCATCGGACTTTCTTTTCACCACCAGACACAGCTGAGTGTCCTTTCAGCTTTGGCCCAGCCGCTTCACTCTTTCTGGCGCTACTTGGAAATTCCCTTTGCTCTTCCCCAGTAGTATATTGGACACCTTCCGACCTGAGGGGCTCATCTTCTGGCGTCATATCTTTTAGCCTTGTGATACGTTCCATGGGGTTTTCTTGGCAAGAATACTGGAGTGGGTTGCCATTTCCTTCTCCAGTGGACATTTTGTCAGAACTCTCCACCATGACCTGTCTGCCTTGGGTGGCCCTGCATAGCATAGCTTATGGCTTCACTGAGTTACTCAAGCCCCTTTGCCACAACAAGGCAGTGATCCATGATGGGGTCAAGACTAGTAGCCATTGATAACCTTTTCCTCCAGGATGAGGAATTTGTCTAATCCCCTTTTAAAGCCATCCAAATTGGTGGCCATCACTACATCGTATGTGTATTGTATGGGGCAGGGGGACATGGCTGTGGGTGAGACATAAGATGATGTGTAGTCCAACACATCTGGAGGGTAACAGTTTGGGAAAGGCTGCCCTAAAGAAAAACAAAACAGGAAGTGTATTGACTCTTAATCACATGTATTTTGAAATTAGAAGTCACTGAGGCTGTGCATACAACACACTTACCCACACTCAGTGGTTGAGTGTGAGCTGTTTTGAACCGTGGGTGGTTTATTGAAAGATGGGTTAGTGTGCTGTCTGAACACAGCATGCTTTCTGCAGGGTGGGTCATTGTGTTGTCTGAATGCAGCCAGTGTGTCTTGTTAACCACTTGAAGAAGCCAACAACAAAGCATAGGTGAAGCCACACTGTGTGGTTAACAAGCTACCCTGCAGAAAATGGCCTGGATTCAGAAAACACATTAACCCACAGTTCAACAAACAACCCATGGTTCATCAACAACCCACGCTCAGTCACTGAGCTTGGGTTAGCGTATTGTGCGAACCCAGTCACTGTTTGGCCCTCTTCAGATGTGCATGGGGGGAGGGTGATTAGGGTAACTACGGAGCGGGGAGGTTAGTATAACCGTGACGCGTGTGCCCATCACACAACTGGGAACCATGTGGTGCCACGTGATTCCCATAACCACCTCCCTCTGTAGTTACTGTAGCCACCCTCCTGCTGCAGGTGCCGCTGGCGATCCTAGTGGCCCTCATGCTGTGAAAATGCCGAGCACTCCATCTGTCATGATGTGCCGGTGACCACAGAGAAAGTCTGCACTGGCTAGAGTGCTGCTAGAAGTGTGGGATGCTCTAGGCCACCGTCTCTATGGTTGTGACCTGTACACCACCCGGAGCCCATTTAACCACTGGGGAACACAACACACATAATGGTAAGCCACCCGGGGGCCCCTAAACCCTGCTGCAGGGGGGTGGTTAGTCAGGGTTTTGGAACCATGGTTAGCGGGTTTTTCTCCCCCCACATGACACACTAAGCCACCATGGCTTGCGCAAATTCCCTAACCATCATGGCTTCCTGTTATGTGTGAACATGGCCTTTATAAATGCTGATGTTTATTATCGATGTGATACACATCTTTTTTATTTGAAGAATTTGTTTCCAAGCTAAATCTGTTGTTGATGTTGTTGTTGTTGTTGTTGTTATTATTATTAGCAGTAGCACAATAATGGTCTGAAACTAGATTTACCGGCCTTTTTTTCTAATAAAGGATCCTGCACTTTTAACTGCTGCATGCCAAGCAGAAATTCAGCGGGTGAAGTGTTTCCCCGTTTGCCGATGAAAGGATTGGGAAAGCTTCACCAGTTGAACTCTGCCTGAGCCACTGTTAAAAGCCTAGGAGCTGTTCTAAATTGGTTTGTTTGGTTTGCTAAAAGTGCCAGTTTTTCAGTTGCTTATAGCTTTGGGTTGCTTGCTTTCTGAAGAACAACTAAAAGTAGAAATTCCAGAGGGATAGCTGAATTAGGCTGCAATCCTAAACATGCTTACTAGGGAGTAAGCTCCACTGGACACAATGGTATGTATTTCTGAGTAAACATACATAGGATTGTGCTGTTTGCCTGTTAACAGCCAACACAACTCAACCAGAGCCTGCTTGCACCTTAAAAGCTAATAGATTTATTGTGGCAGGAAGTTCATAGACTTTCATCAGATGTGAGTGGGCTTCTACTCCATGGAAGCTTATGGTACAATAAATCTCTTAATCTTTCAGGCTCCACAGGACTCTTTTTTTGTGATTAAAGATACAGGAGCCCTGTCAAGGCTGGCTTCAGCACCTGGCCCCTTGGGCAAGTGCCCTGGTAGGGCAGAAAAGGCCTCAGTCCTCCCTCCTTGTGCTGAATAGCCAGGTATGTGAGCCACCATCTTTTCTTTCCCACAATGCCTCTGACATAGTGCCACTCCAGAGCATTGTGGGAAACTTAACATTATGGCTCGTAGCTGCTATCACAAGCAGGCCTAGCATCAGGCATGTTGGTAGCCGTGAGCCCCAGAGGGTCTACTGGGACTCACATCAGCCGCCGATGTCCCTTTTTCTTTTCCAAACTTAAGTTGGCACTGGGGCAGCAGGGCTGCTGGTATTCAGAAGCGAAGTGCTGATGTGGGCCTGCCACCCGCCGCCTTCCTTCCCCAAAATGCTTCGGAGTGCTGCCAGCCCTGCCCAGCAAGTAAGAAAGGGTTTTAAAAAGAAAGAGGGGGAAGGATGTTGGTTCCCACTACTGCCAGGCACCACCTGGTAGGCTTACAGAGCGACCTGCCAAGGTGGCATGGGGGACTCATTGGTGGGGAGAGGTTAGAGGGCATCTTTCCCAGAGGCCCCTCAAACCTGGCCCTGGCTGCCAGGTAGGTAACCCTGCAGCTGGCAGCCTGCCAATATAGAAGGGGCAGGGGGCAATTTGCACAGCCCCTGCCTCCTGAAGCCATCTTAACTTTCTTTTGGTCACACCTACAAAGCAGTCGTGAGCGAGGGTGCAGCAGGGGATTCCTAGGAGCAATTCAAGGCCCAGGGTTAGAGCACCAGGTTTCTCTGGGCCTCCCCCATCTCTGTCTCCTTCACTGTTATTGTTTCCTCCCCAAGGTAGAACGCTTTCCCCCCTTCCCCATCCTTCCTCGGCTGCGAGTATTTATGCGGCTGGCACACACCAGAATAATGGTGGCGTCTCCATAGATCATCCCCAAAAGCCATAAAAGCTGGCAGAATGAAATGAGTTTAGTGCACGGGAAAGGGCGGGTGGGGAGAAGAAGAGGAGAAATGATTGAAAATGTTGCAGATCAGTCCAAGGCCTCGTCTCACTTTTGCAGGGAGCAAATGACCCCCCTCTCCCATCCCAGGGCCGTGCCGCTTCCTCCTCTCTGCTCTTGATTAAATCGGGCCTCTGCAGCTTTTTACATATTTATTGGGCCACCGAGGAAGTGCTGGGGCGGGGAAGGAGGGGTGTGTGTGCCGTTCCCTGGTTAGCCCTCTAAACATGGCAAGGACACCACCGTTCGTCCTGCAGTGGCTGCAGTTGGAAAGACGTGCAAAGGTCTTTCTTAGAAGCTCCCAAATTCAGACAAGCAAAGAAACAAATAAGGGGTGCCTGTCCCAGATCCAGGGACTAATCTGATGAATAGCCATGCTGCTTGTGGATGATAGGAGTTGTAGTTCAATGCATCTGGAGGACGGATGTGGGAGAAGACTGGGTTAAATCCACAGATCTTCAGAGACCTAGTACAGCAGTGGGCTATGGCCATGTCTTTTACAGAGGACAGTGCTCTGTTTGAAAGGCCACCCCATCCAATTCTGGCTTAAAGAGAAATAACCATCAGAAGTCCTGCCCATCCACAGGTAGCACCTGGACAGCAGCCTGAACGGGCAGGCACACAGCTCACCTGGTCATACTCTTCCATGCTATGGTGAGAGATGTATTTCTATTTAAATTATAATAATTATCTCTAAATGTGCATCTAGACATATGAATTAGTGTATGCAAATGTTAGGTAAATCGATGTCCTCTTTTGTCCTCTTTTTCAGTGATGCATTTCCTCTCTTCTTCTTCTTCTTTGGCGATTCAAATGTGGTCACCTTACCTGTGTTGCTCCCAGACTCTGGAACGCACTCCTCGGAGCTGAGACTAGTTCCCAGTCTCTCTGCATTCAGGAAGGGGGTCACACCACATCTTTTTAACTTGGCTTTTTACATTGTTGTTATGGTTTTTAATGTTGCTTTTAGTGCTTTGCAATGTAAAGAACCCTCAGAACTGTTGCCTGTCCACAGTTAGCACCTGTACAGCACACTGAACAGGTAGGCGCACAGCTCACCTGGTCACAGTCATCCCCACGATGGTGAAATAGACTGTATTTCTATTTAAAGTATAATGATTCTTTCTAAAGTTGCACGTTTACATTTATTTATTTATTTAAAAAATTAGGCCGCCTTTAAGGGTAAAACCCTCTCATATCAATTAGTATGTTACATATCATTTAGTATATGCAAATCACTGCACCTGTTTGTCCTCTCCTTTGGTGCTGCATTTCCTCATTTTTGGCAATCCACAAGCAGGCCACCCTAGACCAGCATAAAGCTTACTTTATGTTTCAACAGTTCCTGTTTGGACAGACTCTATTTTCCTTCCGCTAAGCCTGACAAGTTACTGTCCCTATGTCATTTATTTTTGTAGCATAAGCCTACCCGGCCTTTTGTGCAATGTCCCCAAGGTGGCTTACAGTAAAAATATAAAAGTATACCCCCCTTAAAGGACAATAAAACAATAAAAGCAGCAGAATAAAAAGCAGCAGAGTAAACCACAGAAAACAAGCCAATGAAACCAGCAGTTAAAAATGGAGATTTTTGTTTTTAAAGGCTGCAGATTCAAAAGGCAAGTAACTGACAGTGCAATCTTATACATGTCTACTCAAAAGTAAGTCCCATTGAGCTCAGTGGAGCTTACTCCCAGGTAAGTGGATATAGGATTGCAGCATCTCTGTCTGGTGTAATCCTATGCATGTTTACTCAGAAATCTCCCATTGAATTCAATGGGACTTACTCCCTACTAAGCATGGTAAGGTTTCCAGCCTTAAGGTCATTAAAGGCACATGAAAACAGGACTGACTTTACCTGATGCCTAAACGTTAACAGAGATGCTCTGTTCTCTCCCCAGAAGCCCTACTTCAGATGGTAGGGGTACCTGGACAAGAACAGCCTGTCCATAACCAGCAATCTTCATCAGAGGGCCTCTTATATGTTCCACCACCAAGGGAGGTTAGGCTGATGGGTGCATGAGATGGGGCTTTTTCTGTAGCAGCATCCCGACTTTGGAATACCCTGCTGAAGGAGGTCAGGTTGGCTGCAACCTTACCAAGTTTTAGAAGATAGTAAAAGCTACACTGTTTCACTGGGTCTTTGATGGGTTTTAATATTGCTCTGGCTTGCTTTAAAGTATGTTTTGCTTCTGCTTTTATTCTAGTGTGAATTTATTGTATCGTTGTTTTAAACTGTATATCGCTTTGAGGGTCCTGGTGGGCAGGAAAGCCATTTTTATAAGTATTTTAAATGAACAAACAAACAAATAAATAAATAAAATCTTTATAGGCAGGCAGGTTCATGTGTGAGAAGGCAATTTTATTTATTTATTAGATCTAAAACATTTCTATACTGCCCTTCATCAAATCAGACTCCAGGGCAATGTACAACAATCTAATAAATTATTATAATAATTTAATAAAGTCAGTTATTAATCAATGTATTGAATTATAATACATTATTTAAAACTCAAGACAATACAATAAAACACCGATATGAATAACTGTAATAAAAGCAGATAAAAATTTCATGGCAGACTGCGGGATTATACAGTTTTAAATGCCTGGGTAAATAAAAACATCTTAACCTGGTGCCCAAAACATAGTAAGGTAGGTACCAGGCATACCCCTTTCAGGAGGCCATTCCAAAATAATTCCAAAATTAGGGGCCACCACTGAGAAAGCCCTCTTCTTCTTTGTGATTACAGTAGCACACTTCCAATAAAGAGGAAGGTCTCGGCGGAAGTTCTTAAGACACGGGCTGGCTGATATGGGAAGAAGGGTCCTTTCAGATATTTGGGTCTCAAACTGTTTAGGGATTTCAACTTAAGTACCAGCAGTACCTTGGACTGGGGCCGGAAATAAGTAGGCGATCGGTGCCGTTCTTTTAAGATTGAAATAATGTGAACAAACCTGGCTGTACCAGTTAAAATTCTGGCAGGTGAATTCCGCACTTTCTCAAAAGCTTTCTTCGAGGCCAGCCCAATGTATAATGCAGGGATGCAGAATTAGTTTAAGGTGTGTGTGCGTGCGTCCAAATCACCCTCCACCAGGCCCTCAGTGGGCTGGATAACGTCTGTGGCCATGGCCACACCCGCTGATGTCATCACCCCACACATTTTTCCTTTCTCCATGCTGAGAGAGGCATGGACGTCTGTACCTCTCCCAGCAAAGAGAAAAGGCCTCAGCTGGCGCTGGGAAGAGTTGGGTGCCTCCTTTGTGTGCCTCTCGCCATCCACATCAGGGCCAAGCACTGGAGGAACCCAACGAGGCTCCAAGGGCTGGATGCGGAACCTCCATGGCCATATGCAGCCCATGGGCCAGACGTTCTGCATCCCTGGTATAACGCATTACAGTAATCCAACTAGGAGGTGACCAGAGCATGGATTTCTATGGCCAGACTATCTCTCTACAGGAACAGCCACAACTGGTGAACCAGCTATAGTGGAAATGTGGAAGACGATTGCATATTGAGGAGTCCGTGGTGCACCAGTTCTCCTGCACATGTCTAGAGTGCTGATTGAGCTGATTGTGGGGAGGGTAGCTCTGCTAGTTCCCAGAGAATCACTCGTGGATGCTGTAGTCAGGACTTGTAGATAAAGTCTTTGGCAGAATGTCAAGGCCAGGCGAGAGCAGAGATGGTACCTATCTGTGTTGGGCTGCCTGCCTGCTAGTTATTGAGGCTGGTTGTTTTCCAGGCTGCAAGAATGTAGAATGTAGTCAGGAGACCATGTTCAGAATGGTAGGGAACAGTGTATGATTCCCTGGGACCCTCCCAATTCAGACCTTCTCCCTGGGCTGAGTCAACAAGTATTATGGGCCAGGCCTTTGGAGCTGTTCATCACCGCTCTTATCTGATTTGCTGATCTTAAGATAAGAGCACGGTGATCCCGGTGACTGAAGGAACATATGCTTTATGCTTGCAATGCATTGTCTTGCTTTTTCTTGCTTTATTGGCCTATTTTAGCTAAATAAACTTTCCTTCCCGTATTGATGTGTTCACTGCTTCTGAATATCCCCCAAAGAACCATTGCCTGTCAACAAGACAATTGGCAAAACACCAGCCAAAGCTGGTAAAAGTTACTCTGTACCTCCCAGATCACCTCAGCCTCTAGTGAGAAAGCTGGGTCTTGGAGCATCTCCAAGCTGCCCACCTGCCCTTTCAGGGGGAGTGCAACGCCATCCAAAAACAGTTGAAAAACACATCCTTGGACCCGAGAACCATCGACCCACTGTGCCTCCATTTTACCAGGATTCAGCTTCAGTTTATTATTTAGCTTCAGCCCATCCAGACTGTTTCTGAATCCAGGGGCCAGTTCAGCATCCGCACAGCCTTCCGGGTTGAATTATTGGGACTTCCATAAATGTCTAAGGGCGCAATCCTGTCTGGATGCCTGTCAGCCTCTGAACCTGGAGGCTGAAGGGCATCCTATGCAGAGCAGGAGGAGCACAGAGGCGAGCATTGCCTCCATGGTTCTCCCGCTCTGCTTTTTTGCTAGACTGGCATTTTTGCCTGTTATGCTAGGGCTCTGCGGAGGGGGAGGAAGGGAGGCTGGGGGAGGTTCAAGATAGCACATATCCCTGCTTCCCCAGTCCCCTCCACTCCCCGCCCACAGAACCGCCCCCTTTCCGTCCTCTCTGAGGTCCATTTTGCGTGCTTGAAGAGGCCTCCGGTGCCGTTCTCTCTGTGCTTGCTGCGAGGGGAGGGGGCAGGGAGCTCGGACTCCTGGGTCTGAGCTCAGAACACTGTCTTCGACCTCAGATCCAGGAATCTGAAATCTCCTATGCCACCACAGATGCTGTCTAGGGGCCATAGGGTTGCTCTCTCCATCTCTCTAAGTCAGGGCAGCTGCATCTTGACACTAGCCACATGCGTGTCAACGTGCGAACCTGGGTGCAAATGTTAAGGTGCAGCTTCCTTCCTATACCCACCCCCACATATGCTTAGACAGATCGTAAATGTTGCTGAAGGTACGTGGAATTACCAAATCCATTTGTGAGATTACACACTCTATTAAAATCTACTTGTGTTTTTATAGTCAGTTTACAGCAGGTGGAAAAGAAACGTCAACAACGTGCAATGGAATTTGGGAGTTAGTTTCCAAGTCACAAGAAGAAATAGTTCCACTTTGTTCTGTTCTGGTCTAGAGCGGGGTGGGCAGACGGCAGGGCAGGATCTACGGGGAGATCGCTGGGTGATTTGAAGTAGATCGGCAAGGATCGCTGATTGTTTAACAAGAGCAGCAACAAAATGACCCCTTGCTCACCCAAAATTATACTACTGAAATGATGAAAGCTTGGAGTAACCAGTACCAGATTTTTGTGTGGAAGGACTGTGAGCTAGGGGTGTACAAAACCCCACTTACCGTGCTCCGCTGGGGTCCACGGGGGGGGGAGGTGATCCAGTCCTCCCCCCCGGAATCCTGCCCGGCCACAGCTGGACTTCTGGCCGCTGCCGGGCTGCTGCGGCTGCAAATGGCGACCATCGTAGCAGCCATGATTTGCGTCCTTGAATTAGGCTGTGATAGGCTACATAAGTATTTACGTAGCCTATCACAGCAGAAGGCAGGGACGCAAATGGCGGCCGCTACGCCATTTGCATCCCTTCCTTTTGCCGTGAAAGGCTACGTAAATACTTACGTAGCCTATCACAGCAAAGAGCAGGGGCGCAAATGGCGTAGCGGCCGCCATTTGCGCCCCTGCTCTTTGCCGTCATAGGCTACGTAAGTATTTACGTAGCCTATCACGACCTAATGCCGCTACGCAAATGGTGGCCGCTACGACGGCCTCCATTTGTGGCCACAGCAGCCCGGCAGTGGCCAGAAGACGAGCTGGAGCTGCTGCCGCTGCCACATCCACCCGCCACCACCGCATCCACCCGCCACATCCACCACCAGGTAGGTCCATCCTGGGGGGATTTGGGGGGGGCGCGGTGGGGGAGTGTTCTGCCATGGACTCCGGGGGGTGGCGGATTCCAAAGAATCCAGCCTCACTGGAGCCTGTGGCGGATTTCTCCAACATCCCTACTGTGAGTTCCGTTCAGTTCTGGTACTCAGAACAAATCCCTAGCGCAGAATTCTTCCGTTCTAAATGTGTGTGTTTTGTTCCAGGCTCCAGCTGATGGATCCCCACTGACATTGGAGCCACCAGCCTCCACTGGGTGGGTCTAAGGGTTCTTATCAAAAACAAAGGAGATCCTGCAAGCCTGAAGTTTGCCCATCCCTGGTCTACAGCGTAGAGTCTCATTCTGGGTGCTGCACTTAAACACGGGTATCGACAAATTGGAATGAGTTTAGAGGAGATGGCTAGGGATGTGGAAAACAAGCCCTGTGAGGAAATGTTGAAGGAACTGAGTGTCTTTATTTATTTACTTCAGAATTTACTTAAATAATTTATTTACTTATTTATTATTATTTATAATAATAATATTTATATAATATAGAATAATATTTAATAATATTTTTATTATTTATTATTTACTTAGGTCGCAATCCTATGGGCACTAGTCAGTGGCTAGATGACCATAGGATAGGTTGGTTCCCGGAGAACCGACCCCTAACCCTTCCTGCGCCACCTCGTAGGCAGCACGGATTGGCTCCGTGCTCATAAGAGCAGCACAGAGCGGTGAAAACAGGGCGTTCCCAGGGGCAGGGCGGGAAGTGGGAAACCCAGTATGTGTTGTCCGGTCGCCGCTTCCCACGCTCCGAGGTCCCGTGGCTAGACAGCCAAAATCGGCCGTCTAGCCACGAAAGCAGGGCTGTAGGAGCGAGGAAGAGATCTGCTCCTCACCACTCCTCCCGCCCTGCACTGGATAGGTGGTTGCCCCTGGGGTTGAAGGTGACTGTCGATCTTTATAGGATTACTCCCTTAGTTATTTCCTTATTTATATATTTTCTTGTTTATTATTATTATTATTTATGTATTTACTTAAGAATTTATTTAAGAATTTATATACCACCTTTCAAAGCAGTTTTCTCAAGACAGCTTGCAGTAATTATAATAAAATATTTTCTTTAAATATTTTTTTAAAGACATTAAGTAAAAGCAGCAGCATAAGACAATTTCAATCGGACCCATAAAAAGCACATTACCCTTAAAAACCAAGAGAAATGACATTAAAAATCCAACTTATTATTTCAGGAAAAAGCAGAATGAAATAAAGAAAGGTCTTTAAAGCCTGCTTAAAAGCAAACAAGGACAGAGCCAACTGTACCTCTTTCGGAGATGTGGGGCCACCACTGAAAAGGGGGAGATGCAGCCCATCCAAGGGGTGAAAATGGCCTCCAAAACTCCCCAGGCTGCCTACCTGTCGTATACAGTCAGGGCCAGAAATATTGGAGCAAGGGTAACTGTTTTGGAAGTTGGCCTCTGTACACCACCACATTGAAGTTGAAAGGAAACACACCCAGATGGGACCGAAGTCAGGACTTTCAGCTGTAATTCAAGGGGTTTGACAAAAGTGGGGCACTAACCATTCAGGTGTCAGGGTGGAAACTGAGCCGATAGAACCCCAGAGCAGTTCTGATTCTGAGGAGGATCAGCAATCCGTGGGAGAGGAGCCAGCTCATCCCTCACAGGCACAGCAGCTGGCACAGATTCCTCCTGCCGGCATTCCTGAGATAGATAGTGACCCGGGCAGTGAGAGAGTGCGGGAGGGGAGCTTGCTAGATGCTTGACGCAGACACAGGGAGCGACAAGTGATGGAGGGTGCGGAAAGGAGGTGTAGCACCCGTTTGGCATGCAAGCAACGGCCACCTCCCGTGGAGCCAAGGGAAAGAGGGAAGATCTCTCCCTAGCCCATAAGTTCAGGGTCTTCAAGTGATTCTCCTTCAAACGGGGACCAACAGCCTACCCGGAGCATAGGCTACTCCGCTGTTCATTGCTTAGTCGCGGGTGATTAGCATCTGAAAGAGTCATTAAGTTGTAAAAGGATTAAAGCCTTAAAAAGAATCCTTTCGTCTGTGTCTTGAGTTGGCTATTGGAGTGTATTGAAAGAGGCCGTTAGGGTGCTCCTGACATCAGGAAGGACAGCCAGTGGCATAAACACCCCCCCCCCATTGTTGGTGGCTCATAAGTAATGGAACAAATGGCTGACAAGCAGCTGCATGGCCAGGTGTGGCCTGTTTCCTGGGCACCCCATGACCAATCAAGCAGATAAAAGGCCTGGAAATGGTTCTGAGTGTTACATTTGCATTTGGTAGCTGTTCACTGGAACTCCAAACATGAGCTCCAAAGAGGTGTCCATGCTAGTGAAGGAGGCCATCGTTAGGCTGAGGAAACAAAATAAACCCATCAGAGAGATAGCAAAAACAGTGGGAGTGGGCAGCACAACAGTTTGGAACATCCTGAAAAAGAAGGAATTAACTGGCAAGCTCAGCAACAGCAAAAGGCCTGGCAGACCACGGAAGACAACTAAAGTGGATGACCACAGAATTCTGTTCATGGTGAAGAGCAACCCTTCCACAACATCTAGCCAGGTCAAGAACGCTTTTGCGGAGGTAGGCATGTCATTGTCAACATCTACAGTCAAGAGACGGCTTTATGAATGTAAATACAGGGGCTTCACAACAAGGTGCAAACCACTGATAACACTCAAGAACAGACAGGCCAGATTAGCCTTTGCCAGCAAACACCTAAAAAAGCCTGCCCAGTTGTGGAATAAGATTCTTTGGACTGATGAAACCAAGATTAACTTGTACCAGAATGATGAGAAGAGAAAAGTATGGAGAAGGAAAGGATCATGATCCAAAGCTTACCACATCATCTGTCAAACATGGTGGAGGCAGTGTTATGGCATAGGCATGTATGGCTACCAGTGGAACCGGGTCACTGGTGTTTATTGATGACCTGACTGCTGATCAAAGCAGCAGGATGAATTCTGGAGTGTATAGGGCTATATTTTCTTCTCAGATTCAGCCGAATGCTGCCAAACTGATAGGACGCCGCTTCATATTGCAGATGGTTAATGACCCAAAACATACAGCAAAAGCTAACCAAGAGTTTCTCAAGGCAAAGAAGTGGGATGTTCTTCAACGGCCAAGACAGTCACCTGATCTCCACCCAATAGAGCATGCTTTTCACTTAGTGAAGACAAGACTGAAGGCAGAAAGACCCACAAACAAGCAGCAGCTGAAGGCAGCTGCAGTCAAGGCCTGGCAAAGCATCTCGAGGGAGGAAACTCAGCATTTGCTCATGTCCATGGGTTCCAGACTTCAGGCAGTCATTGACTGCAAAGGATTTTCATCCAGGTATTAAAGGCGATCCTTAAGTTTGAAATGATGTTGGTTTGTTCCATTACTTACGAGCCACCAGTGATGGGTGTGTGTGTATGCCACTGGCTGTACTTCCTGAATGGTTAGTGCCCCACTTTTGTCAAACACCTTGAATTACAGCTGAAAGTCCTGACTTCACTCCCATCTGGGTGTGTTTCCTTTCACCTTCAATGTGGTGGTGTACAGAGGCCAACTGCCAAAACAGTTATCCTTGCTCCAATATTGCTGGCCCTGACTGTATATACATGCTCTCTTCCAGGTTCAGTGGTTGCAGCTGGGTAATTTCCCTCCTCCCGAGTAGACCCTGAGCGAGAGGGCCTTGTGGCGGTTAGGTGGGCGCTCTCAGTGATGACTCTGAGGCTTTCTTCACAAGGAGCTTTATCCTGCAATTGAGATTGCTCCTTCATGGAAGTTTGCGGGCTTTTTACATGACGCAGTGACCCTCCAGGGCGTCTCCTGCACTAAATGCCCTTTGTTCCGTTTTTAAATAGATCGCAGATAATGAGTGATCAAATTACCCCACTGTGTTCCGCTTCCGTTTCCTCCGTGAAAAGAGTTAAAACGGCAAGAAGAGGAACGAGATCAATGAAAGAGAATGGAAGACTCAGATATGGGGAGAAGGAGGGGGAAAGGAAGCACGTCAAAAAGGGAGTTGTTGTGATCCTGCATATAAAACGGAAGCAGAAAGCCCCATTTTAAATGCAGGATTTTAGGCTGGTGCAGAGATGCCCTAGGTCTTGTACCTGTTCTGCCACCACCTATGCTGTGGAGGAGGGGAGGAGCATCTGGAACCAAGGCAGGTCTTGGGATGGGGTCTGAGGGCTTCCCTGGGGCCACCCCAGGTGAACTATCCTTGCAACGGGGTTCTACAGGCTGCCCCATGTCTTCTGTGGGAGTGGGGTTTGCTGCAGCATCCCACTCCTGCCCCCTCCTCTGAAAGGTCGCCCCTGAGCTCGGGTTGGCTGGGAACCTGACACTGCAGTGCCAGGCCTCTGCAGTTTAGGCCAGAACCTTGAGTCAGCCAAGCCAAAACTCTGGCGTCTCTTCAAAGCAAGAAAAAGCTTCATTCGAGGGTAAAAGAAGAGAGCCTAAAATCAAGCACGGAAGAATATAAACACAAGGGCGTCAGGCCGGCACCAGAGTTCCAAAGAGCTCTTCATCTGTTTCAGGCGGCTCCTTGTCCACACTCAACTGAGTGCAAACAGCAAGCACCCCACCCCGTATGGGCGCGCTGGGAGATCACGTTTCTGCTTCTAGCAAGGCAGGGGCCGGGGTTAGGAGAAACACTTCCTTGTCTAAGAGATGCTCTTCAATGAGTGAAGTGTTTCTGGAAACCAATCCAAAGAACGTCGGCCGCATTTCAAATTAGACAACACAGAGTTGAGTTGCCGGCGGCTTCCAGGAGAGGCCTTGTGTGTGCCATCACCCCGCCCTGTTCACAGAATTTGACCAGGGGTGGTGATGGTCCAGAGGAATTCATCATCATCTTCCACTTGTAACCCTCCCATGCTTTGCCACCGCTTTGTCAATCTTTTATTCATCTTTTCACAAAAATATCCATTAAGCAGGGAAAGATGGAATAGGCCTACAATGCCTTTTGATTGGTAGTACTAAGAGCCCCCTGTCTGGGAGCACCCACTGAGTCCAGGAAGAAGGTAGCCATGTGGGGCCGGCCCTACCGTTAAGCAAAGTGAGGCAGCTGGTTTGCAGGGGCATTTCCCAGCAGGGGCAAAGGTGCTAGTGGGATGTTCTTCCTCCGGTGCCAAAATAACTTGGTTGACCTTGGGTGCTAGCTAATCACCTAGACTTAAGTGGGTGGGATGCCATTTGCTCTTCCGTCTCAGGCAGCAAATAGTCTTGGCCTATCCCTGTAGCAAAGAAATCACAGCTGATTACAGTGGCGATCGCCTTTGTTCTCACATTACATTGGTCCCCTTGTCCAAGGATGGTTGGAACAGTCTGAGTGCGTGTGCATTCCTTGTGTGAACTGGCCGTTATTGACAGTGCACTTCATTTTCTTATGGGTCCCAGGGCGTGGTCTGGAAGCAGATGATGCCTCTCACCTTGTTGAAACTAAGCAGGTCTGGATGGGCACGGAATGAGCTCCGTGATGGAACCCATGATGCTTAGAGTTCCATCATGAAGAAAGGTGGGGTAGCGATGCAATGCATACTAAACAGGCTTAAGTTTAAAAAAGCAGGCAAGAGTATTAGAGCAGGAGTGAGCAACCTGTGGCCCTCCAGATGTTGTTGGGCTTCAATTCCCATCATTCATGACCATTGGTCATGCTGGCCAGGGCTGATGGGAGTTGTAGTCCAACAATATCTGGAGGGCCCAGATAACTTTAGGGTATCATCTAGCACCGGTGGGAATGATCTAGGGGAATGTTCCTATCAGACCTAAAGGGGAACCTTTTTTCAAAATACAGTGTCAGTGGTCTCTCATTCCTCATAGATTAAGTTAAATCTGCAACTTGATGCAGCGCCTTTGATAGGGATGTTCTGTACCACATGCAGATTTTTACCACATTTTTGGGACCTGTCCAATCATTTGAGGATTTTGGACAATTGTCGGCTTGACTGAAGAAATGACAGGGCTACCTGCATATCAAAAAGTGATACCATTATGCTACCATGATGATAGCAGGAGACAGATTTAAAGTTGGTAAATAATTTTTTGACTGTGGCTAAGATCTGCGGATGAAATTATTCATGTGGGGAAACAGATGGCCCTTTAATTTCAGAGAAGTATCTGAGGATATGGAATATTGTTATGATGTCTAAGAGCGCAATCCTATGCTTCTTTAGACAGAAAAAAGTCCTACAACCCAAGATTCCCCAGCCAGTATGGATTGCACCCTAAATGGACTTATTTCTTAAGGAAGCAGAACAAGTCATAGGTATACAGATTTACAGAAAGCTGGGCTGTATTTGTTACATTTTGGAACAACAGAATAGGAGATTCAGTACTTACTTTTGTTCTGCTTCCTCCTACCCTGGTTATAGGGCAATGTTAAGATTATACCCTTTATTTGATTAGCTTGGATAAAAGGAATCTATTATGAAAAGTAAATAAATAGTAAATGGATTTCTATATAATGTCGTTGAAAATAGCAATAAATGCCTACTTTATTGTCCACTTGGTGCAAGGCAAAGACCTTTCTATTTTCCCTGAGTCTTTTAGATGCAATTTTAATCCCATTGACTGTTTAACCTGCTGTTATCATTTTCCGGGTTTTAGACTTTTTTTTTTGTATTTACATTTTGATTGTTTGATTGTTTTTGTTAAGTCATCTTGGGAATATGATTGTAGGGCAGTATAAACATACTTATAATAAATTAATAAATATAAACTTGAGAGAGTGATTATCTGGCCTCTCTCAACTAGGCACCTGGGGGTGTTTGTCTTGCCTCTAATTCCCACCCTGGACCATTCTGCTCATTTCTGGCTGTGCTTTGAAGTCCAACAAAGCTCAGCCAGGCTGAGTGAACTGCATCTTCC
Organism: Heloderma suspectum; assembly: GCF_057233095.1. Taxonomy (NCBI): domain Eukaryota; kingdom Metazoa; phylum Chordata; class Lepidosauria; order Squamata; family Helodermatidae; genus Heloderma; species Heloderma suspectum. Next base: position 33,211,528 of record NC_139467.1, on the reverse strand, counting down.
CTTGGCTAAATTTCATGGCTGGGAAAGTGGTCATCCCTCACCCAGGATGGTGCTGCATTTTAAGTAGTGCTGGGGAGAAAAGGAGGAAGATCTCATCCATATCTTTGTGTTTCATATATATATATATATATTTCCCTCAGGTCACCTTTGGTCTTAAAGTTATGTTGCAAATCTTTTCTCCTAGAATTTAGGAGCTAGATGGAGGCCGAGAGTGCTTCCAGAGGAAGCTTTTATCCTGCCTCATTCACAGAATTTACAAGGCGTCCAGATGAGGTTGTCTCCAATTTGCAACTCTCCTGTGTTTTCCCCCAGTTTCTTCTGTCTTTTTCTTACCATAAAAAATCTGTGAAGTCCGGAAAAAAAGACAGAGTTCAATTTGGCTTTTTTGACTAGTAGCCCTCAATCTGGAAGCACCTTTAGGGTGGGTTTTTCCCCCTTCGCCCCCCTCTGAAACTATTAGCTCTGGAACTGTGCTGAATGCCAGAACCTGGACATTCAGCCTATGCAGTTGTCCTAGCAGAGTTTCTGATGATGAATGTGATCAGAATGTGATCACGTCACCAGCAGTAACCCAAACATGTTAGGGATTGTTATCATCATCACCATCATCATTCATTTATATATCACCTTATTTGCTAAAAAGCCATTGAGGCAGCGCACAAAAAATTTAAAACAGTAACACCTTAAATTAAACAATAAGAAACAAGAATATTAAAAACAGCCTAACATTATATCAATGAAATAATTTGAAATTATTTTAAATAATTTAAAATTTTAATACAAGCAGACCTATAGGCCATGCCAGGTGCTCACTCAGCACCTGTCTGTTTAGAGCTTGAAGTTTCTAGTCTAGTGAATTTAGCCTTTCTCGAGGGCTTGAATAAGGCTGCCCTATACTGAGAGCAGGTGTGGTGGACTGGTTAGAGCAGGGGTGCTTATCTTCAGGCCTGCGGGCCAAATCTGTCCTTCCTGGGTTCCCAGTCCAGCCCTCCCAGGTTCCCCAGATGGCTCCACCCCCTTCCCTCCAAAAACCATTTTTTGGTTGGTTTCCTGACTTTTGTACAGTTCCCTTCCCCCATCATAAAAGGTTGAAATGCCTCTCCTAAGGCTTAGTCACTGGCAGTCAGAGCTATACGACTCAATATGTTGACATTTTTGGCCCCACCCCTTTTGTCTTCAGCCCCGCCCACCCCTGGAATGCGGCCCCCAAGAAGTTATCTGAAATGGAATTTGGCCCTCGGGCTGAAAGAGATTCTGCACCCCTGGGTTAGAGCAACCTTCCCCAACATGAGCTGGCTGGGAATGATGGGAATTGCAGTCCAACACATCTGGAGGACATAGGCTGGGTTAAAGTGCGGACTAAGAATGGGGTGACCCAGGTTCAAAACCCTACTCAGTCACAAAACTCACTAGGTGACTTTGGCCCAGTCACCATCTCTCAACTTAGCCTACCTCGCAGGGTTATTGTGAGGACAAAAATGGAAAGAAGATAGACGCAGAAATCTTTTCAGTTGTAATTGTCCTCAGGAAAGCGATGGAAAATAAAACTACAGTACTTGTGGGGGTACTTTTACCAATATAATAGTAGTTAAAACCAATATCGTAATACATATATATATATATATATATTTGTGTATATATATATATATTTGTATACACATATATACACAAATCGCACTTGGAATAATGTGTGCAGTTCTGGTTGCTGCAACTCAAAAAGGATGCTGTAGAGCTAGAGAAATGCAGAAAAGGGCAACCAAAATGATCGAGGGGCTAGAGCAACTCCCCTACGAGGGGAGGTTACAACAGCTGGGATTGTTTAGCTTGGAAAAAAAGTGAGTAAGACGTATGTGATATAGTAGCCTTCCCCAGCCTGGTGCCTTCTCGATGTATCAGACTACAGCTCCCAGCATCCCCCAGCCAGCAGGAGGCTAGCTTAGGGGACGTAGGGCAGACCATGGAGCACACACAGCTCCATCCTCCAACACTTTTCTGATACTCTCCACCATCTCACCCCCCACCCCACAACTACTGCCTGAGGCATTCGCCTCACTCTGTGTCATGGCAAGGCCGGCCTTAACCTGGACCCTGAAGATAAAAACAATGACAGGCAGGGTGCTAACGTCCTCTTCCTGGGCAAGGTGGTCGCTGATCAAAGCCAGGCACTCTTGGGTGAAAATGATGTCTAGATCCAGTTCAATTCAGTTTCAGGCCTTGGTTTATAACAGAAACGACCTTGGTCACCCTGTCCAACAAAACGTTCTGGGAGAGGAACAGGGGAAGTGTGACTTTGTTGTCTTTCTTGGACCCTTCAGTGTCTTTTGATACCATTGACAATGGTTTTTTTCTGAGCTGGATATCATAGAACTGTATTGCTGTGGTTCTGCTCCTACTTGGATGGCTGATTCTAGAAGGTGGTGCTGGGAGAGTATTGCTTTGTCCCTTGGCGGTTGTGCTATGGGGTTCCTCAGGGCTTTCTTTTATCCCCCATGCTTTTCAGCGTGTACACCACTGGGAGAGGTTACCAGGGGATGTGGGCTGAGGTGTCACCAATATGTGGATGACAAAAGAGAGGTCTACCTCTCTTTTTCTTCTAATACACGTGAGCCAGTTGATGTTCTGAACCGGTGCTTGGGCAGGGTAATGGACTGGATGAAGGCCAATAGACTGAGACTCAGTCCAGACAAGACAGAGAAATTATTTGTGGCTGGTTCATCTGTGCAGTTACATGATGCTCACAGTGTTCGGGGTGCAGGGGTGGGGTTGCAATGCTCCTAAAGCATCAGGTTTGCCGTTTGGGGGACACTCTTGGGTCCAGCATTGTCACTAGAGGCACACGGGGCCTCGGTGGCTTGGAGTGCCTTTCATTAGCTCAGGATGATATACCAAACATGACCCTATGTGGACAGAGAGTGCTTTGTGAGAGTCATTCAGGCTCCAGTAACCTCCCATCTGGATTATTGCAATGTGTTATATATAGGGATGGCAGAGAATTCTGCCACGGATCTCAGTGAGGCCGAATGCCAGTGCATTCAGCCCCCCGAACTCTATGGCGGAACGGCCTGCCACCCCCCCGCCCCCTTGCGGATCCCCCCCGGGACGAGACTTATCTGGGTGGATCTTCCGGGCTGTGGCAGTGGCTTTGGTGGCGGCGGCAGCTGCAGCGGCTGGTCTTCCAACCGGCTGCCGCCACCGCCATTTCCAGTCTTGTTAAAAAAAAAAAAGAGAGACGCGATAGGCTACGTAAAGATTTACTTACCCTATCATGGCTGGGTTTAAAAAACAAAACAAAACATGATGTGATAGGCTTGTTGTTGTTCAGTCGTTCAGTCGTGTCCGACTCTTCGTGACCCCATGGACCATAGCACGCCAGGCCTTCCTGTCCTGCGCGCTCTCCCGGAGTGTGCTCAAGTTTGTGATAGGCTACGTAAATCTTTATGTAGCCTATCGTGGCTGGCTGGGTTTAAAAACAAACAAACAACTGCGTACGCAAATGGCGGTGGCTACGGCCGCCGCCATTTGCGTTCCTTGTTTTTGACCAACTACGTAAATATTTATGTAGACTATGACGGCGAAAATAAAGGGGAATGCAAATAGCGTAGCGGGCGCTATTTGCGTCCTTTTTTGATTCGCCGTTTTAGCCTACATAAAATAAAAAATATTTAGAGGGAAAAAAAAATCCTAAGGAAGCCCGCCCCCGCTCCCAACAGTCCAATAAGGATTGAGCATGCTCAGGGTTCAAGAAATGTGGATGGAGGAGGGGGAAGGAATGGACTATCCAGGAAGAGGGCATGGCTGGCTGCAATCCGGAACAGGAGCATTTCACGTGCAACTTTTTGTTGCAGGTCCCACTTATATATTGTTATTGTCCATTTTACCGAACATATTTTACTTTTGTAGATCAACAGCTTCAAAATGGAGAGCCTTGTGGACAGAGAGGTGGGCTTGCACCAGCAAGGTCTTGCAGGTGAGTAAGCAGGCTGGCAGAGGAGGGACAGGTTGCTCCCACCCCCCTCCACTAGTCTGCTTTGCAGAACGGCCTTTTTTCTTTTTTACTTGCCTGCTAAAGGGGCTTCGCTTCCTCCATGGCTAGCATGAAAACGGAGGCTACTAGTCTCTTAGCACACGTAGTTTATCTGGGCCGGTAACTTTTGTGGGCTTATTTAGAAGACTGGCTTAAAACTCAACGCTTGCAGTGGCATTTAACTCTGGGCATGGATGGCACCTTCTGTTATATGCGCGTGGGCTCGCCATGGCCTGATGCGACAGCACAGGTAAGTTTTCTCCACCAGTGGCTACCACACATTTGGAATGCTAATGTGAGCAGACCTTGCGCCTGGCTGGCCTAGGCCTGGCTAATGCACGCAGAGATCCTAGAAGGGACTCATGGGGTGCCAAAATTCAAATGCAGGACACATGATTCACCATAGGCAACTGCAGTGCTAAGCACGCTGACTTGGTAATATGTCTCTGAGTTCATTTGTATTTATTTTATGTATTACTATGTTTATATCTTGCCTTTTCTCCCCTTGCAAGGAACCCAAGGAGGCTCACATGGTCCACCTCCTCTCCATATTATCCCCACAACAACCCTGTGAGGGAGGTTAGGCTGAGAGCCAGGGACTGGCCCAAAGGCACCCAGTGAGCTGCATGGCTGAGCGGGGACCAGAACCTGCATCTCCCAAGGCCCAGTCCAGCACTCTACCTGCTACGCTACACTGGCTTTAGTGAGGCTTCTGAGAAAACATCCCCAGCGTCGGCGTGCATGAGACTTAACATAAGAATGGGAAGTTCAGCAAATGCAGTTTCTCCAGCCATGGCAGCGAGACAAGGAAAGAAGCTGCATAGGCTGAGGTTCTCCCTTCTCTGCCGTTATTAAAGGTGCAGGGGCTGGGTCTTTCATGGGCTCCAGCAACTCTGGCACCAAGCGATCCTCACTTCTGATGCCCAACTCGCCCCCCCCCCCCGGCCAATCACTTCTGCCTTATTTTAGGTCACTTAAAAACAACCGAATGCTGGTTTTGATAACGGCAGGGCGCCAATTGGCAAGGATGTGCCATGTAACTTCTCTACAAATCAGGCCAATTGTGTTGCCATGGTGAAAAGGCTGTGATCTCATAAAGAATTGTACTATCAGATTATAAGCAGAACTAAGAGATTTCCGGAAGAGAGAGCGGGTGGAGATGGGGTCTAGGCAGGGGTGGCAGGTCAGGTGGGTTAGATTGCCTCGTGGTGCTATGCTTGGCAGGACCAAGAAGCAGCTCTCTCTTTCAGCCCCACACCCACACTTCCCTCTCTCCAAGAAATCCCTCAACTGACTGTTCCTGGGACTGCACACTTTTGCCTTTTCCATCCGCAGAGAACCAAGAGCCCCTGGGAGACGACATACCATGCCTCCCAGAAGGAACATGGCAAGGAGGAGACCAACCTGATCCCATAAATCAGTCAGAGAGGGAACAGCTGCAGGGAGCTGGTTTTGCCCTTCCCTGCCAGAAAGAACACCTGTAAGAACATTAAAAGTAAGAACTGGTAGCTGAGTTTTGCGTCTTCTTTTTTCCTCTTCCCTTCCAGTCACTTTTCCTTTTGTGTCGTGTCTTTCAGATTTTAAACCTGAGGGTAGGGACGGTCTCATGATTAATCTTTGTAAGCTGCTCTGGGGGCCTTTTTTTTTTTTTTTGCTGAGGAGTGGGGTAAAAATACTACAACTAAATAAACAAATAAATAAATGAAATTCTCAAAGCACATGGGAAGAGATAGACCCTGCTTTAGATGGTATTGTTCGGATAACGCAAAGTGAGATGACCAGTGGAGGCTGGTGGCTCTGATGTCAGTGGGGCGGAGAATCCGCTCCGTGTTTCAGTCAGAACCAGTGATTGCTCTGTGATGCACCTTGGATAGCTCCTTTAGAGTTCGGACTGGTTCTGACTGAAATCTGGAGTGGATTCCCCGCCCCACTGACATCGGAGCCACCAGCCCCCGCTGGAGTTTACCTCTAGGCTTTTGTTCAGGAAGTGCAAGATGCTTCCTCAGTTGGCACAGAAGGTTAGAGAAGACGCAGGCTCAGAAACACGCAGTACCTACTTGGATGCAGGCTGGAGAGAAACAAAATATGGCTTGGGACCAGGCTACCTGAAAAGCCGCCTTCTCCTGTATGAGTCTGCCCCGTTCCTAAGATCTTCTGGAGAGGCCTTTTTTCCCAAGATCACTGCCTTCAGAGGTGCGTTTGGTGGCGACATGAGAGAGAGCCTTTTCAGGGGCCACTCCCAGGCTGGGTAACTCCCTCCCAAGGGAGGCTAGGTTTGCTCCCTCTCTGCTGTCCTTCTGTCAGCAGGTGAAGACCGCTTTATTCGAGAAGGCCTGTGGTCTGTACTGGGGAGGCTGGTGACTCCAATTTCAATGGGGCAGAGATTCCATTCTGGGTTTTAGTTACAACCAGCCAGAAATCTAAAGGAGCTATCCAAGGTGCTGCACCCTATCCCCCAAATGGCTCCAGGCCCTTGGATAGGTCCTGTAGAGTTCTGGCTGGTTGTAACTAAAACCCAGAATGGAATCTCTGCCCCACTGAAATTGGACTTACCAACCACCCCTTGGCCTGTAAGTGGGTCTGTTGGGTTGGGTGCTGTTTTTATTCTGTAACTGTTATATTTTTATTGCATTTTAATGTATTGTTTTAACCCATTTTCATTGTCTCTGTAAGCCGCCTTGAGTGCCATTTTTTGGTAGAAAGGCATGGTACAAATCAAATACATAAGTTTGGCACTGGCAGGTCTGAATGTAGTCAGCAAAGGAGACGCGCCATCCCGACAACATGCTGTCTGCTTTGGTGAGAATTGCTGCTACTTTAAAGACTAGTGTTTCTTGTCTGTCTGTCTGTCTGCTCCTTTTACATGCTCAACTTGTATTATATTTGTCATTAAATAGATACTACGAGAACACCATAGGACTCCTCACAATGAAATTGATGCTTCTTGCTTTCTTTTCTCTGTAACGTCATCCTTGTTTCACTCATTTTTTTACTGTGGCCCCAAATGACAAATAACTGCAGTCCAGTGTATTCTCAGCTGTCCTCCTGCCTTTTTCCAGACTTAATTAGTAGCATTTAAAAATGCAAAAAAATGCAATCCCAGCACCAGCCTGCTCCCTGTGGACAGACAAAGTGCTGTTGAGACTTCTCAGAGGTCCTGTGCCTTTCAGGTCCTGCCTGGTTTATTCCCATTGCTCATGTCTGTGGGATTAGTGATGAGTGTACCTCCCTTAATTGCCCTGAAGTCAGTTTCCGTTCTCACAGAGGGAGGAGACTTTAAGTACTCTTACAAGAGTTCTGAAGGTGTAGGACACAGGGCGGAGTTGGTTAATTAACTGTACTATGCATAGAAAATGTACACAATACAATGTTCAAAGTACGTTCATAAATGGCATTAGCCCACAAATTGTTTCTGGCCGACACATACATATATTAGTCATTTATGGCCTACAAGAAGAAAAGAATCATTTTGTGTAAAGCTTCTATGTCTGGTCACCTGGAAAGGGATTCTTACTCTCCACTGGTGACTAGTTGAGTATCTATAACACCTGTGCTATAAAACTACTGGTTTTATTTTCTATTTCTCTGCTGTTTAACCATGTTTTATATGTGGCCGAATAAGCTAGTTTACCAGCTGTTTTATTGTTATTTTATGCATTATTATGCTATTTTCATTGTAGTTTGATTTTTAAAAAAATTCTTGTATCATATGCTGCTTTAGAAACTGGCCAAGAGGCTGAAAAATTGGATATAAATATTATTTTTTGAAATAAATACTTATGTTTGATTTAAAAAAAATTAACATCTTTGTTGAAAGTGCTTGATAAAATGTTGCTAAACACCATCAACAAAAGAATGCATTTGGAGATGTCATGTCATGTTGGAAGATGCTCTCCATAAATGTTAAATAGTCCAATGCCAGAAAAGTAGAATTGTGCCTACCAAGTCCCAGTGAACATACAATGCTTAACCATGGTTAGTGGTAACCAGGTTTTGTTACTTTAACCCTGGTAAATATTCCAGAAATACAATGAAATCATGTTTTTACCACACAATCCTATGAATGATTATTCAGGATGAAGTGCCACTAGGTTCAATTGACTGCTCATTGGAAGGACAGATATTGAAGCTGAAGCTCAAATATTTTGGCCACCTAATGCGAAGAGAAAACTCCCTGGAAAAGACCCTGATGCTGGGAAAGATTGAAGGCAAAAGGAGAAGGGGACGGCAGAGGATGAGATGGCTAGATAGCATCACGGATGCAATGAATATGAACTTGAGCACGCTCCGGGAGAGAGCGCAGGACAGGAAGGCCTGGCGTGCTATGGTCCATGGGGTCACGAAGAGTCGGACACGACCTAACGACTGAACAACAATGAAGTATGTTTAGAATGGCAGACTCTGTTTGTCAGGCTTAAGTCCAGCTCCTGGAAGGCATGGACAGGGAGATACAAGTGTGACTTTCTTGTCACTTCGCCAACAGAGTGATGGGGGATGCATGGAAACTGCCTTATAGAGCAATCATAAATGTGTCCAGGAGGTTGGAGGAAGTGATCATGCACTAATTCCAAAGCCCTGTCAGCCCATGCTGTCCAAGTCAGGTGGTAGTCTCCCCTTCTTCGCCCCAGCCAGCAGATCTGGGGCTCAGGATTGCTCTGTTAACCATGGTTTCCTCCATTAAGATGTAAACCTTAAACATGGTTAATGCAAACCATGCTTCGTAAACCAGCTTCAAACCATGCTTTTGTATCCTGTTTTCCTAGCAAACCTTAACCATGATTAAGCATCTTGTCTGCACGAGGACACAGATCGTTTGCGGTCAGCCAAAATACAGTTGGGATAGCATACCACAGAGTTAATCCGAACAGGAAACTCCATACCCAATAGTGACAACTTTACGAAAATATACACTCCCCTATCTTTTTCCATGACACAACCATAGGGGAGTTCTGTCAGTGTGGTACAAACTCAGCTTTGGATCTCCCTTAATATTTACAGACATGAAAGGCGGCAGTGCTTCCGAAACCAGGCTAATTAAAACCCTGGCTTGGTGGAATGTGCGTCTCCCGTTTCAAAGGAAACACTGATGTCAAGTGGATTATTTTTAAAGACAGCTCGCATGGGTGGGTTCTGTGAAGAACTGGTTGGTGCCACGTGGTATGGAAATAAGGACTGGCTACTGTGAGAAGCATGGGGGTGAGGGTGATCTTGAGTCTGTGTTTAAACCAGCTTTCCCCAACCCTCCACACACAACACACAAACCTTGTGTTTAAACCAGCCCTCCGATTTCATTAGGGCTGTGAATCCTTTCTGGATTTCAGTCAGAACCAGCCAGAACTCTAAAGGAGCTATCCAAAGTGCTGAGCCTATTTTGGGGACAGGGTTCAGAACCTTGGATAGCTCCTTTAGAGTTCTGGCTGGTTCTGACTAAAAGCCAGAATGGATTCACAGCCCCAGCGAACTTGAAGCTACCAGCCTTCCACTGTTTGGACTACAACTCCTATCACCCTCAGCTAACGGGGCCATGTTGATGGTATGATGGGAGTTGTAGTCAATACATCTGGAAGGGTGCCAGTTAGGGATGCCTGGCTTAAATAGTTGATTTCCACAAACTTTTACTGCTGATCCGAGGTCGAAGAGGAACTTCTCCTATACCAGCCACATTCACACTTGGACGTGGCTAGGACTTCCTGCAGAAGCGACCTTCTACCAGGTGAGATTATTTATCCATCTAGATTTTCTATTCTGACTGGCAGCAGATCTCCAGGGTCTCTGGCAGGAGGTCTTTCCCACTGCCTGCTACCTAGGGATGTCGGAGAAATCCACAACGGATTCAAATGAGTTTGGATTTCTATGTATCTGATCTGTGGATCCTGCAGCAAACCGGCTTTTTCCTTTAAAAAGAAGATGATTTTATTAGTTTTCCAAAACAAAATCAAACCAAAAAAAGAACAAGAAAAAGAAAGAAGAAAGGAAGTAAATAGATGAAAAGAAATACGTTAAGTTTTAATCTAATTATTGACAGAGAGTGGTACATTTAACATCTGTTCATAGTTTTCTGCTTTCTGATCAAGATATGAGTGTAATCTATAGGCTCCATAAAAGTTTTCATTGTAATTCTTCAATATATCAAGTTTATATTTAGTCTCTTTCCCATTATCTGGGAAAGGCTTTCACGAATACTGCTGTGTATGCCCCTGATCAGTATATAAAATAAAATCCTGCCATATTTTATAAAAGTGAGATATTTTGCCTTTGCCTTTAACGAATTTCAGTAGATATGTCAATTTTTCTGCCGTGGCTATTTGCCATAATTCCATATACCATGATTTCAATATTAAAAGTTCTGCAGTTTTCCACCTTTTAGCTATGACTCTTTTGGCTGCTATTAGCATGAACTCAGTTTAATCCTTAGATGTCACTTTTGCATTTTATTCTTCCCATATTGTTAATAAGGCCAATGCTGGTGTCGGGTGTATGGTCTGATGTGTAATATTTGCCATTTCTAAAAATATGATCTTCCCAAACTGACACAAGAGGTCATGTCCACCACATTTGAATATATAAACCTTGCTGATTGCAGTTTTTCCAACATTTTGTGTTATTTGTGTTGGCTATTCTTGTCAGACGTACTGGCATGATATACCGTCTGTGTAACTATTCTGACATATTGTCCCTGAGAGTTATTGAAATAGTTTTCCTTGATTGTGTCACCAATACTTTATCCCATACCTTTTGTTCTATTGGTACCCCAATATCATCTTCCCGTTATGTTCAGACCATCTGTCATATTCGTATCTATTTCAATGATTTCTTAATAAATTTTCCAAACCAGTCCTTCTGTATTAACTATATGTTCCAATAATATACCTTCAAATTTTGTCATGCCTCTAGGCATAGTTGATTTTACCAAAGAATTTGTAATAAAATCATGCATTTGGTTAAGGAGCATCCAGTTTATTTGCATTCCCTGAAGCTTTTCTTCTAGTTTTACTACAGTAAGGGCACAATCCTATTGGGATAGACGGCTGCCTCAAAACTCGGAGGTGACCGCCTATTCAATGCAGGGCAGGAGAAGCGCGGAGGGGATTGTCCCCTCCGTGCTTCAGCCGCCCTGCATTCACGGCTAGACAGCTGATTTTGGCTATTTAGGCATGGGAAGTTGGAGTGGGGGGGATCGGACACTGGACGATGCACAGGAAGCATCAGAATGGCATGTCTGCCCTCCCCGCCCCGCCCCCAGGAACACCCCGTTTTCACTGCTCTGTGCTCCTCTTCCGAGCATGGAGTGTGGGGCCAATCCACGCTACCTATGAGGCAGCGTGGGAGAGGGTGGAGGTCAGTTCTCAGGGAACCAACCTATCCTATGGCCATCTAGCCACTGACTAGCAGCCATAGGATTGCGCCCTAAGGAAGAGTTTATTTTCATAGAAATCTCTCATTCTATAAAACCCCCTTTGTTGCCATTTTGCATATTGCTCTTGTTTATCTATAGAAGTAAAATTTGGATGAAACAAGACTGGAAGGAATGGGGATATTTCCATAATTAATTTGTTTTTCCATTTCCCCCCACCCCATTTTTTTTTAAAAAACTAGCATATATAAATTAATTCTGGAAATTAATTTTTTCTGAATAGAATTTCAGATGTGTTATATTTTCCCTTCCAAGCAAAATTTGTTCAATTAGAAATCTTTCCCTGTTGCTTCCATGCCTACCCACAGCTTTTCTGATGCTCCCTTTATATATGATATCACTGTTCTTAATTTATTTGCTTCACAATAATTATGAATATTTGGCTCTCCCCATCCGCCTTGGTACAATCGCCTTTGCCTCAGTTTTTTTTGCAAGTCTTGGTCTTTTCCCGTGATGATTATAATTTACAAATATTTTTTGCCATTGTGCTAAATCTTTTGAATCAATTATACTGGGAAGCATTTGAAAAAATTTTTTTTGGCATTGCTCCCATTTTTATAGCATTAATCCTACCCATAATTGTTAAATGTACCTGGGACCATCTTTGGATATCCTTCTTTATTTGCCTTATCACTGGGTGTAAATTTAATTGCTAAAGTTTATTTAGATTTTTTGGTAAAGTTACTCCTAGGTATTTAAATGATTTATGAAATGTTGGAATGCCCAAGTGGTTTTGGGTTTCATGTTGTACTTTGGGTTTAATATTTATATATAGTATTCCAGATTTTTTATAATATGCCTTTTCCAAGTCATGTAGATTCTGCAGATTTCAGGACTGGTCGTTTACTTAGGGGCAGGGGGATTTGCACAAATTCGCATTTGCATTAACGCACACTTGCACTAATCTGCATCCCTAAAAAAATGATTCTGTCCATGAGTAAACAACGGAATGAAAGACATCTGACAATCTGCAAAACACAGGCAGAACAGATTTAATTTAATTTTTGTGAACCGCCCAGAGAGCTTCGGCTCTTGGGTGGTATAGAAATGAAAGAAAGAAAGAAAGAAAGAAAGAAAGAAAGAAAGAAAGAAAGAAAGACCATACACCATTACTGCTACTTGATCTCTTAAAAGGGGGGGGATGCCAGTGCTTGAACCTGTCACTTCCTGCATGCATTGAACCATGGTCCTTCCCCCATATTTGGTTGCCCAGCAACCACAAAAATACTTCATCCCCCTCCGTCTTTTTCAGATCTGGCAAAAAGGCCAGCCAAGGGCTGACACACAGCCCAGGAAGACCATGGTAGCGGCAACCGTATGCTGAGGCAAAGGAGGAAGAGTTTTAGTCTGGACTCTGGTGGATGCAGAAAGAGGAAGGACAATGCAAAACACAGTTGCAGCACCAGAGAGACAGAGTGTCAGGGCCTCCTCCAGGGCTGTCCTTGACCTACACCTCCCCTAGCAACTGTCTCCATAGTAAGGCCTCCTTCCTACATGAGCACCATGAACGGAGTGTAAGAGCAGCAATGGACAATATTGCCTCTTCGCTCTTCTAAACTTTGAAACCATTGACTGTCAATCAATTGCAAGCAGATCTGCACAACATGTCAAACGCAGCCCAACAAACGTATGGCCATGAGCTCATTAAATCACATGGGCAGTAGCCAATGGTTTCTTACTTAAAGTATACCCGTTGAAATGAATGGGACTTAAGTTGCCCATGGCTAACTTTAGTCCCATTCATTCTAATGGTCTACTCTAAATAGAACAAACGGATACTTCCCCATGTTTTTGCTGCGTCCCTGGGATGGCAAAATAATGGGTGAGATCAACACCTGGCAGGCTGTGAGATGTGGCTTCAGGGCTATGTTTTGCATGTTTGGTCACCTAGTGTGCAAGGCTCCCTCAACAGAACAGATCAGTGTAACATGGCCATTGGCTGGGAACAATGGGAGTTGAGTTCTACACACCTGGAGGGTACCAGGTTGGGAAAGGCTGCACTCTAAGGCGCAGCTGCAAAGACGGAGACACACAGGCCACGTTTGCACAGAGCACTAAGCCAGGACTGCTGGCAAACCCTGGCTTACCGGGAATGAGCTATGTGCTGGTGCATGCAGCGCATTCGCTCCTGCTTAGCTTCTCCCACTGTCATGAGTGGGTAATGTCATCTGAACCAGGGAACCTGGCTTGTTGCTCCCAACCAAGCCAGGTGTCATAAACCAACAACAAACCTTGGCTTATTCCTGGCTTGTGATCCTAGCTTGTAAAGGGAGCAACAAGCCAGGATCCCAGAGTAGGAAGACCTACACAGCAAACCATTTTTGGTTTGTTTACCCACACACTGTAATGGAAGGAGCCAAGCTGGAGTAAACGGGCTGGATGCACTGGAACACAGCTCATTCACGGTAAGCCAGGATTCACCAGCAATCCTGGCTCACCATTCTGTACAAATGTGGGCACAGAGTCAGAGCCTCCTACAGGGCACCAATTGGCCTTGGCCTGCCTTCCCAATGGATATCATTTTTCACCTTATAGTGGGAGCTCCCTGCTGGAAAACAAAACAAAATGGTGGTGCCTGTGAGCTCAGATCCTGGGGTGATACTTAAGCCAGACTAATTAATCCAGAGCACAAGGATATGCTTGCTGACTTCAGTTGACTTTATATGACTTCAGTGGCTTTGGCCTTAAAATACGGGGTTAGAAATGACAACAACGGGATAATTTCCAGTACAAATAAATTGGTAGGGGTTTGTCCATTAGGTCCTGGGGTGTGTACATGTGTGCGTTTGTATGTGTCTGCGGGAGAAGACAGCAGGACTGTTTATGTCTAGGGTGAAATGATTCCTATAACATTCCCTTGTCTGAGCCTGATGTTTTACCAATTGTCTTGTCAATAGGCAATGGTTCTTTTTGGATATTCAGAGGCAATGAACACACCAATGGGGGAAGGAAATAAGTTTATTTAGCTCAAATAGGCCAATAAAGCAAGAAAAAGCAAGACAAGCTTTCCAAGCATAAAGCATACGTTCCTTCAGTCACTGGGAACCCCGTGCTCTTATCTTAAGATCAGCAAATCAGATAAGAGTGGTGATGAACAGCTCCAAAGGCCTGGCCTGTAGCACCTGTTGACTCAGCCCAGGGAGAGGGTCTGAATTGGGAGGGTTCCAGGGAACCATACACTATCGTCTTCATTCCTCCCATTCTCGGCATGGTCCCCTGACGTCATATGTTCTACATTCTTGTAGACTGGAGAACAACCAGCCTCAATAACTAGCAGGCAGGCAGCCCAACACAGATAGCTCCCTTCTCCACTCTTGGCTGGCCTTGGCATTCTCCCAAAGACTGTATCCACAAGCCCTGAATACAGCATCAACAACTGATTCTCTGGAACTGGCATAGCTACCCGCCCCTGCTCCCAGTCAGCTCAACTGGCACTCTAGACACGGGCAGGAGAACTGATGCACCACTGACTCCTCGATATGCAGTGGTCTTCCGTGTTTCCACTAAACTTGCCACACATTAAGTTCCTTTACAGCAGTTTCCCCAACCTGGCACCTTCCAGATGTGTTTGGACTACAACACCCATCATCATCAGCTGACACGGCCATGCCTTCTAGGGATGATGACTGTTGTCCAGGCCATCACCCCCAGGCACCACAGCCATGTCGGCTGGGGGTGATGGGTTTTGTAGTCCAACACATCGGGAGGGCGGGGCATGCACCCTCTCCCCTGGGGTTTTGGACAGGAATCTCTTCCTCGGCCCTACCGAGAAGCGCCAGCGTTGGAGCCTGGCATTTTCCGCACGCAAAACATGCGCTTGGGCACCGAGCTTTCCAAGGCGCGGAACCCATTTTGGGGATGGGGTTCAGCACCTTGGATAGCCCCTTTGGAGTTCGGACTTGCTCCGACCGAAACCCAGAGCGGATCCTCCGCCCCACTGACGCTGGGGCCGCCAGCCTCCGCTGCCTGCCTTCCTGAGCGGCTGCAGCCCGCCAGCCGGCCGGCCGGGCAATGGAAAGCCGGCGTCCCCCTCCCCTCCGCTCCTCCGGCGAGGAAAGGGTCACCGAGCAGCCGCGCCTCTTCGGTCGGCGGAGGGCCAATCGGAGGCCAGGGGGCGTGGCCGGGCGGAATGTTGTGAAGGTGGAGTCGGAGCGCCGTGTGTGAGCGCCAGATGCTGGCTGGCAGCCGGAGAGACGAGGTGGGCAGTCCAGCTAGCTGCGCCACCCGATGCATTAAGCTCAGCAGAGATACAGGATGGAGGAGAGGGATGTAGTTTATTGCATTATTGACTGTAGCAGGGGAGCCGGTAAGTGGAGGGTGATCGCTCGCAATGACTAATGGAATAGGAAGGGGGGACGAGCGGAAACCCCGGGGCAATTAGGTGTGCGGAGGAGGACCGGGGTTGAAGTCGTGCCCCCCCCCCCCCCCCGCAAATCTGATCTCTCGACACCTCGACCTGGAAGGATCCGGTAGCACAGGGCTCGTCGGACAAGGGTCAGGTTCTGCTCATCTCCGGCCAAGAGGGAAAGTGACAGACCCGTTTATTTTTTTTTTTAAGGGGAGAAGCGAGAAACAAAAACCAGAACCAACGCGCAGGGATAGAAATAACTTCCATCAGAGAGCAGGGTGGTGGTGGTGGTGGTGAGGTGCCAGGGGAGAAACAAACTAAAGGAGATCAGGGGAAAAAGCAGGAGATTAATATATCAAAAGGCCGCTTAGTCTGAAAGGACCTCCAAAAGGCTTCTGGAATGAGGATGAGAATGTAAGCTTGTTGTAACTCCCGAGCAACTAAAATAATAACAGTAATAATAATTAAGGAAAAAAAGTGGGGCCCATGACAAGGTAGACAAGGGCACTGGGAAAGGGCTCTCTTGTCTGCACCAGGAAAGAGTTTTGATTGGCAAGGCACCTTAGAAACAACGGCCCGAGGAGTCCAGAGGAAATGGAGAGAAAAGGGACCTCTGGTTGCTGCTGGACTGTGGTCTTCTTGTGAATTCTCTCTCTCTCTCTCCCCGCCACCCCAATTTGTTCAATGGCAGAAGAAACCTGGGCCCGTCTCTTTGATTCTTTCAAGGCAAAGGTTCCTGGCAGGAGTGGGGGAGAGGCAGATTCCTCAGCAAGTGAAGAATCAAGTATCTTAGAGAAACCATCATCGGTTGAGTGTAGGACAGCGTGAACTCCCTAGAGGGGTGTGACAAGGAAACCGGGCAGTGTCTGGCCAAATCTGACACCAGAACTTAGAACAAAAGGAAACCGAACCCAACCCAACCACAAACTAGGCAAGAGAGTTGATAAAATGAAATGACATAGCTGTTGTTGCTTTTAAAATGAAAGAGGAGAAAAAATAGGACAGACTCTTTGAAGATTGAAAAGAGGGAGGCGGAACTCCCTAGGAAGTTTTTTTTGGGGGGGAGTCATCATCACAGCCCAGGGTGGTGACACAGGTTGAAGTAAACATTGTACTGTAGGGAACGGGTGCGGCAAGCTCAGAGGGCATCAAGATGTTGAAGGCTGCATACTGCACAAGAGACACTGCTGGAGTAGAAAAAGCCATTGGAAATTAAAACTCCAGCAGCAGGAAAAGCAGAAAGCGGAACTTCCAGAACAGGAGTGGCAGTCAAAACTGGGGTGTGTGCATGTGTCGTAAGATGGGGAAAGGATTCGGAAAGCTAATGCTGTCTTCCCGGGCTCTCTGTGAGGTGCTGTCATCTGCAGAATGATTGGCACAGTTCTCCAGTTATTGAGACTTGGGCTCCTGCATATCTCAAGGGGGTTTAGTGCCGTCATTTGAGCCTGCCTGAACATTTTCCCTTTCTGGATCTACCTACTGAGCAAGCTGGCCTCCTTTTTCAAATAAGGGGTTGGGGGGGTTCTGTATGAACCTATGCAGGCCAGGAAAAAATATATTTTCATGACTTTCTTTGCCACTTGGCTTCTGATCTTCTTATTTGGAGGAGACCAAATAAGACGCCTGGCCTTCTTCTCCAGCAAGAAAGCCGGAGTGCTAAAGACCTGGCCTCGCTGGGCGGACGGGTTTCTCCTGAAGAGCTTTGCAGATCCCGAAGAGCTCCAGGGAGACGATGGAGACCCCGACGAGCAAGCCCCCAAAGCCCGGAGAGGGTTGAAGCAGAGTATCTACAAGAACAGCCGATGCCGTATGGAGACTTGCTTTGACTTTTCCCGCTGCCGGGAACACGGGTTCAAAGTCTTTGTCTACCCCTTGGAAAGAGGGGATCCTGTGTCGGAGAGTTACCTCAAAATCATCACCTCCATCGAAGACTCGCGGTATTACACCACCAATCCTGAAGAGGCCTGTCTGTTCATCCTAAACATTGATACTTTGGATAGAGACCACCTCTCCATACAGTATGTCCACAGCATCAATGAAAAAATCCAAGGTTTCCCTCTGTGGAACGATGGCCGAAACCATCTCATATTTAACCTTTATTCTGGCACTTGGCCTAATTACACAGAAGATTTGGGCTTTGATATCGGTCAGGCTATCCTAGCCAAGGCCAGCTTTTATGTGGAGAACTTCCGGCCCGGTTTTGATATCTCCATCCCTTTGTTTTCAAAGGACCATCCCCAGAAAGGTGGGGAGAGAGGATGGCTGCATAAGACCACTATCCCTCCTAAGAAAAAGTACCTCTTGGTTTTTAAAGGGAAAAGGTACCTGACTGGCATTGGTTCGGACACCAGGAACGCTCTCCACCATGTCCACAATGGCAAAGATATCATCTCCTTGACCACGTGCAGACATGGCAAAGACTGGGAGAAACACAAGGACAAACGATGCGACAAGGATAATACAGACTATGAAAAGTAAGTGAAAGGCTTTTTCTATCTCTATCCATACCATGAGGCAAGCTGAGGTGGCAGCCTTCGGTGGCAGGTTTTGGGTACCGTTAACAAGCAAGCAGGGGTGGGATGAAAATACATATGATGTAGGGCGTTTCCAAGGGGAAATTTGGCAGACGTCTCGTGGGAATGAACATTAGTTATTTGCTTAAGAGCACATACTCGTTTCAATGAAGCTGGCGCAAAAGCATTTCCCAGGTGGACCACATTAATAAGTGTGTGTGGGGGGTGTAAATGTTATTTTCTGCCTCAGGCCCCGAAATGTTTGGGGCAAGCCCTGTTGGTAGCTATTTGTCTCTGAGATGCTGAGGTGGAGATGCTCGCGTAGGGAGGAAAACCGAAGAGTCAGCAAATAAAAATGCCAGTATTGTAGAATTTCCGCAATCAAAAGCTGGGATATCTTGAACGGCGTGTTGCTTAGATTCGTGGTATGACATTCCCTCCCTCCCCCATCATTTGGTGATGTGTCAGCATAACCCTATATGAGTATCAGTGGGTTGTTTACCCAAACATCTAGGGTTTAAATAGAGCCATTGTTTGCTAGGGTTTGTCCCTGGAACCTTTTTAATTAGCAGGGCTCAGCTTTAGAATGTGTGAAATGATACTCAAGGGTAGAGTGTCTCTGAACATGTGCAGAGTGTTTTCCTTTCAATATTGAGTCTCCACAGCCAGCTCCCATCTTTCTAGGTTTAGAGGTAATGGCCTCTGTATTGGAGAGGGTTCCCACACTTCCCCCATATTTGAGCCTTGGTACCTCCTCATTTTAGCCTGCAAACATCTGTTATCTGCAGTATTTTGCAAGCTTTACAGGGCATATGCAAACTATATTGTTTCCTTGACCAAAAGGGCATTGGAGATGGCTAAGCAATCATTAGCTATTTCCTCTTTCTTTCTTACTTTCTTTCGTTCTTTCTTTCTTTCTTTCTTTCTTTCACTTTTGAACAGCTAAGCCTGAAGAAGAGTTCTGTGTGACCCTCAAGCTTGCTTAGAGAATTTGCAATACTAATTGACCCTAATAAAAATATTGTATTATTTGCATGGTGCTTCAGGTTCAACACTGAAGGCAGCAGTTGGTCTATAATTGTCAGCTAATTTAGCACACTTTACACAACATTTTCAGAAAGCTATAAGTTGCCAGGCACTAGATCTGTTGAATGTTTCATCTGTGATATCAAATTTATCCTAATTCTGGCATTATTCCTCCCCTTGAGTCAGCTCTTCATAAAGCTCCTATCAAGATCTGAAGTGCATTTGGGCTTCTGTCTACCTGCCCCCATGCTTGAAAGTCTTTAGCTCTTATTGCCATCCTCATTTTCAGCTTTATTTTTTCATCCAGTGAGAGCCTAGAACCATGCTTTTAACTTAAAACAATTTAAAATCTTGCACTCAGTTTCTCAGTATTCTAACAAAAGCCGTGGGGTAAGAAATATATACTATGTTCCAGATAATATAAAGCAGTTATTAAGTCTCAGCCGAATCCTCTGGATGTTTACTCAGAAGTAAACACCAGTGTCCAGTGGGGCTTGCTCCTAAGTAAGCCTGAATAGGATTGCTACCCTCTTTATGTTAGTGATAAAGAGCTAAGAACATGGATGAGAAACTTACAAGGGACTTTAGAGAGTGTTTGACAATGTAATCTTATTGTTTACTTAGAGGTAAGCCCCCTGAGTTCAATGAGGTTACCTCTAGCGTTTTTAGGATTGCAGTCCAAGGCTGTAATGCAATACTTAGGGAGCAAAACCCAGTGAACTTGGTGGGAGTTACTTCTGAGTAAACATGCATAGGATTGGGATGCACCCTTTGACTGGGTTGTTGTATCCCTGATCCAGGTAATTGGTTTTAATAATATTTGGGATGGGTTAATAGATGATTTACTATATGCCTAATCATTAAGAAGGTCTGCAAGACCATAACTACTTAAAAAGAAGTATTGTAACTAACATTTATATATGGGCCATCTTGGATGTTAACTGTTATTTCGAACATGACTGGAAAAAATCTATGCTTATTTTTAATCATCTGTTTTAGTTTATTATTGAACAAGATAAATTCTCAAATAGTGCCCCAGTCCAAAAAAGGAGATAAAATTACAAAACTTTCTGTAAAAAAGAAGTACAGTATGGCAAATCCCATAAAAAGTCTATCAGAATAATTAGCCTACTGAGAGAATCAATTATTTATAATCTAGACAGAATGCAACCCTATGCAAGCATTCTTAAAGTAGGTGCAATCAATGTATGGAGCAGGGATTAGAATCACACCTTTTGCCCCCACCACTGACCTCTGTATGTTGATCAGACCTTGTGTACTGTCAGAGCCTCTGTGTATACCATGCGGATGGATAATTTGTGCAAAGGGTTGATCAACACATGGAGGTCGGGTTCTGCGAGGCACTCCCAATCCCCCCTCTACACATTGACTCTACTCACTTTTAGAATTTCTCCACAGGGCAGACATATCATTCTGCATGATGGGTAGGTAGGATTTTCCAAAAGGCTACAAAATGGTTCCATATCTTTGCATTTCTATCCTCCACTTGAAGTACGTATGTTACTTTGCATATAAGGCCATAGTTTGAAGCAGACTTCCCCAACCTGGTTCCCTCCGGATGGGTTGGACTCCAACTCCCATCAGCTCCAGCCAGCATGGGTAATGTAGTCCACCCCATAAGAAGGGCACCAGATTGGGGATACCCTTAATACAGTGTTGCTGCTCTTCCTCGTGCGGCTGGATTCGCATGTGATGGCAATTCCTGGGCTGTTTAACCCGGGAAATGATGTGGCTGAGTGGGAGAGAGTGAGCACTCTGCCTCCTCCACGCTTTCAATCAACAACCCAGGAGCAACAAACTGGGTTGTTATCATGACATCTGAACCCAGGAACCCCTGGTTTGTTGTTGGGTATTGTGTGTTGGATGAGATAAGTCAATTTTGGAAGTAGCTGCTAGCCTGTGGCAACTAGGAACTGAATCCCAGTGACCAGACAAGCAAGCGATGAAAATTCCTTTGGAGAGAAAGCAGAGGTATGATTGGTATGCTGTTTAGGAATTGTCCTCCAGATTAAGGCCATTTGGACTAAGAGTTCTGAGTCTATAGATCCAGAAATGTTCCCCTTTGTCAAACATATCAGGGTCTTTTGTTTGTTCTATTGGAATCATGCCACTCCTGGTATCCATTTAACAGCACAGCTACTGATGAGGGCAGAAGCTGAAACGTTTTGTGTAAAATACTCTGTTGTTAGTCTTTCTGATACATTTTACCTTAAGACTGCATCCACAGTGGATCCAGAGCCTCCTTGTTGCGTTGCAGTTGTGCTGCTTTACACCAACCTATATGTGATGACATAGTACCTAGAAAGCAGAGCTGTACTTCAGTGAAGATAAGTTGCATAGTCAGGAGCACTATGCATACTGAAGCAAGCCTGTGTCTGTACATCCCAGCTGGATGGAAAACCACATGTGTTAATGGGGTCCTGCGGTTCCCCTGTCCCATCCAGCATCAGAGGTGAGCATGCAGTATCCATTTGAACTTATTAGAATTCTGCCCATTAACTGCTTGGAAGGGTGAGAATGGGATAGATGCTGCTGCTGCTCCAACCATTTGCACAGCTAAAAGAAAGAAAGGGAGGAAAGGTCCCTGCCCCAAGGGGCTTTCAGTCTAGAAAATGACACAATCTAGCAAAATGACACAAAACAAATCTAGCAAAACTGACACAAATTTCAATCTAGCAAAATGACACAAATGATACAAGAAAGACGAAAGAGAGGAAAGGTCCCTGCCCCAAGGGGCTTTCAGTCTAGCAAATGACACAAGGGAGACAGAAGAGGAAGGGGGTGGGGATGGAAGAAGGGCTAAACAGGGGAAGAATATTTCTTTGTCAAGGTTTGTACCCCCCCCCCCATTTTTAAGGCTTGGAGCAGGTAAAGCATAACAGATGTAGAACAAAATCTTACCGCAGGATATATGATGATCCAGGAAAATAGGAGTTCGAATGCCCAAAGTTGGGATAAATGATCTGGATTGTTTGTTGTTGTTTTCTGACCTTTAAAGTCTGTTCTAATCAGCAGGCTTGTGCTGTTATAGAACATGACTCCTGGTTTTGGAGAACATAACAGATGGCGAATAATTTCTTTGATCACCCCTCTCTCTTTCACATCACTACTCAATTTTCTTGATGGGAAAAGCATCTAGAAATTCAGGGATTCCCAAGCAGCTCGTCATTAATAATCCAGCTAAATCTGGTCCCATTTTTCTTGGGTGTGATTAGTTTTTCACCAGAATTCCAGCTGTGATGAATCAGGCTTTCATTGTGGTTGTTCAGTAGTAGACAGTTGATGAGATTCAACCTTGAGATAAAGGCAACTCTTGGGTGCTAGTTCACACATGCATGTACACCACTTTGACTGCTCAACACTTGATGACTCGCAGCCAGATGTGTGAACGGCCTCCACTAAGTCACTGCAGTGATCATGCTGGTACACAAGGGATATGAAAGTTATCTCTGTGGTGCTCAATCTCTGTTGGCTCATTCACACATTCAGATCATGGACAGGTGCCATGTGTGAACCAACCATTTGTATTTGAAACCCAGCAGTGTAACTTTTGGTAGTGTTTGAAATCTGGATGCATGGGTAACCCATGTTTGCCCACCAGTGCGAATGTGGGTTTGTTTATTTTTTAGGTTGCTTTACATGAGTTGAATAACAGTTCAAAATAGGACTTTATGGCATAATTAAGGGGAGGGGAGAGAGAGATTTGAAAAGCAGAGGCTTGGGGATTTGGGATGCCCTTCGGTGCTTGTTGTGGCTTCTAGATTCAGTACTACTGTGGTGTTGTCAATATTTGTGTATGAAAGAGATAATGGGCTGGTCCAGATATAGAGATCTCACTGCCATCAACCACGGTTTATTGGACTAAGAATGAACGTTGTAGCGCTTCTCCTCCCCTCCCCTCCTCCATTCTGTCATATACCTCAATGCAAGAATTCTGGGGTTTATTAAACCGCAACTTCCCTTTATGTCTGAACTAGGAGATGGGTGTTGAAAGCTCTGGCTGCAAACCAGGATTGTATACCAGGATCAAACCATAGTTTGCAATTAAGATGTCAGAGAAATCCTCAACGGAAATAAATGAGGCCAGATTTTCATGAATCTGATCCCTGGTGTCAAAATTCCTTTTGCCCCCACTGAACCTCTAACGCCGAATCAAACACAGACAAGAGGCTTCAGTCTGCAGCTTTTAATGGATACTTCAAAGGGTCATACAGATGCAAATTCTCAGTGACTCTCAGCCTACAAGGAAATGCCTTCAGGGGGTTCAAAAGGTAGCTAAGAAGGTTGCCTGCCGTTTGAAAGGAAGGCGGTCTCACTAACCTAACTTAAGAGGTGGGGGGAGGTCTCTGTCTCTCTCATGAGGTTTCTAGGTGCAGCTGTTCACTCAAGGCCACTCAGGTAGACTGTCTAAGTTCAGCCCCAGCCTTCTCTCTCTTTGCTCTGTGTCCGCACCTGGCATCTATTAATTCAGACTCCCCAAACCCCGCCTCTCCCTGTTTGCTATCTCTCACAGGGGGTGAAGAGGGACGCTCCTCCTCCAGCTGGACCTTTGAAACCTGAGGAGCCTGCCTAGCCATGTCTGAACTAGCCTGGGAAAATACCTCCCCCATGTCTGGCGGTTCTTCTTCAGAATCTGAACTACTATCCCACTCCCTGCATTCAGAAACACTGCATATGGAATCTGGCAGGTGGAGTCTGTGGATGTGTGGATTGGTTTTCTAACCTTCCTGAAGTTTGTGCAAATTTCGTCATAGAAAAATACGCAACATAAAAACCCAGCCAAAAATGCACGTTTTCTCCATAGTTTAAAGCATGCAAATGCACATTTTGGGGGATTTGAGCATTTTTGCATGTGCAAAATCACGCAAATGCGAATTTGCGCAAATCTGGAAACAAAAAATCTAATTTGGGCAGATGACGGAACAAGATGCCGGGCAATCAGAAATATGAAAAATAGATGGAATAGATTTTACACAACCTGTACATTCCTATTTATAATCATGGATTCTAGTTGGAGCTTAAACCATGTTTTCCAGGTTTAGACATAATGGGAAACTTGTATAACAAAATCTGGCAGTAAAGTGCAAAAGACAGAGGAGAAGGCAAGAGGAAGAGGGAGTGTGAGGGCACAATGTTAGTTTTCCGTCTGATAAACTGTGGTTTATTGGATCACGATTATGTCTTAACAAGGCCAGAATTGGCAAGTGCAGCTTCTCCCACAATAGCAGCACTGTGATGGGAGAAGCTGTAATTCTAAAAATTCTCCTTAATAACAATCAAACTAAGGAGTTCCATCTCACATTGTACTGAATCTGGTAACAGAAGAGAGTGTTGGTATGGTATGACCAGTTATCTTGGGAGAAATCATCCCCTTACCTTTCTTCCACTTCACATCAGTCAAGAAAACTACCCTGAAGGTGGCTGAAAACTCTTGTATCTATATCTCACTTTGGCATATGTGTTAAGTAGGTGCAGGCAATATGGGAAGTACATATACCAAGTCTTGCCAAAGGCCAAATCTGATTTTTGCTCTTGAAGTGTGGGAATATCTTTGTGTGAGAATTACGTGGAATAATAAATGCACCATATCCACTATTTATTCTTTGGCATTTCTCTGATCTTGGAAGTGTTATGCATTTCTCTTTCAACTAAATGGAACTGCAGCATGCATAATAGCCAAGCACATGATATATTTCTGATGTAGATTTTGCTTCTTTAAAATATATAAATATATATATATATATATATAATTTTTAATCTTTAATGCAACATTAAACTGTGCAGATAAAAGAATAACAAAACGTGTAATATATTCAAAGGCTACAATTCAAGTCACTAAACTATCTAAAGGAAAATACAAATTCGGGGGAAAAAAAGGCAGGAAAGAATAGAAATGTAACATTTGATATGAGACTGATGTTCTCAAGCAGATGGTACAGCATTAAGAA
This sequence comes from Heloderma suspectum, assembly GCF_057233095.1. Taxonomy (NCBI): domain Eukaryota; kingdom Metazoa; phylum Chordata; class Lepidosauria; order Squamata; family Helodermatidae; genus Heloderma; species Heloderma suspectum. Next base: position 33,186,234 of record NC_139467.1, on the reverse strand, counting down.
ACCAGCTTGTATTGGGAGTCACAGTCATGCTTATGAAGAGGTGAGCCCCATTCAGAATTGACAACCAGGGCCAGTGCCAAGGGTAGCCATGGCTGGGCACATGCCAAGGGCCCACACCCCAGTAGGGGTCCACTTGCAAGAGCCCCCTGGACTTGCTCCTCTTCTTCACCATTGCAACTGGCTTGTTCACCCGCTGATGTCAGGGTTGGATCGGAGCCCAGAGAGCCCCAAAGCAGTTCTGATTGTGAGGAAGAGATAGAAACCACGAGAGAGGAACCCACACGCTGTTCAGAGGAGCAGCGGGGGGGGACAGCCCCTCCCCGTACACATTCCTGAGAGTGATAGTGACCCTGGCAGGGAGAGGGAGGTGCAACAGCAGTTTCTGGATGCTAGGTGCTGGCGCAGCGTCAAGCGGGAGATGGCGGGCGCTGAGAGGAGGCGCTCAGCCCGCTTGGCACAACAGCAACAGCGGTGCCCCGATGCCCCACGGGAAAAGGGTGGACTCTCTCCGCCTAGCCCATAAGTACAGAGGTTTCCCACCTTCCCCTCCAAACGGAGATCAACTGATTCCTAAGGCTAGAATCCCCAAGTAGGCAGCTCTCTTAAGTCTCACTCGTAGGATCAAGCAATTAGCATCTGTCATTAGGTTGAATGAGAATAATGCCTTGGAAAAGAGCCCTATTGTCTGCGTGTTGATTCTGGCTACCTGAGGATTTCAGAAGGCAGCAGGGGTGACCGCTTGACAGCCTCTCGCTCTGGCCCAGACAGTGGTGGTGGTGAGAAGGAGGAACAGCACATTCCACGCCGTCCTGCTCTCTGCGTGTCAAGTGAGCGAGTAACGATGCAGCAATGGATGGAGAGCAATAGGAACTGATGGCACTGATGGCGAGAAAGGAGGCTGTGATAGCAGCGCTCTGATTACTGCTGGGTGGCTTGGAGCCACCATTTAGGTTTGCCTCAGTGCCCCTGGTGTAGTGTTGTTCTAGGGCATTGTGGGAAATTTAAATGGTGCCCCCTCCCAGACCAAGCTGCACAGTACAAGGCAGGGCTGCTCCAGCCCAAGGGCTGAATGCCGTTTTGGGAAATTCTCGGGGGGTCACGTTCCAATGGTGAGCGGCAGCAATGGAAAAAAGGACAGGAGCAAACGTATGCACATGCCTGCCTATTTTTGCTTAAAACTCTTGCCGCAAGTAACGTAGTCTTTGGGCGCAATCCTATGGCCGCTAGACAGCGGCTAGATGGCCATAGCATGGTTCGGTTTCTGGGAACCGACTGCAGAGCCCGTGGTCCAAGGTTGGTTCCCAGGAAACCAGCTCCCTGCCCCCTCTCTTGCCACCTCCCAGGCGGTGTGGATCATCCCCGGGCTCCACACTCAGATGAGCAGCGCAGAGCAGGGCAAAAGGGGGCATTCCCAGCGGAGAGGTGGGGAGTGTGGAAGGGCCAGTACGATGCTTCCTATGCATTGTCCGGCCTCCCCTTCCCCACCAAAGTCCCGCAGCTAGACAGCTGAAATTGGCTGTGTAGCCACGAATGCAGGGCGGCTACACAGGAGAGGATGCCCTCCATGCTTTGCCTGCCATGCATTGAATAGGATTGCTCCCTTAGAGGCATTTCAAGGTTTTAGACTGGGGGAAAAATGCTGCAGAAAAGCCGGGAAAACAGCAAACAGCCGGTGGTTGGGGCGAAAGGGGGTGGGGCAATGGCCAGGAGGAAGGGCCTTCTGGGGAATCCAGGCTGGTGAAATTTGGGCCCCTGGCCTGAGGTTCTACATCCATGGTAGGGGCCCCCAGTGCTGGTGTTAGTACCAGCGAGCACTTCTGGGGTCCTGGCAGCTGCCTGAAGGTGCCTGCTGCTGAGTGCAGTCCTGTTAATGATGATCAAAGAGGTTGTGTGTCTTCCATAGGGTCTAACTCTCCCTATTTACCAGGGACAAACCCTATTTTTGGTACATGGTTCTTGTAAATCACTGCCACTATTTTACTTTGGGGGGGAAATGTTGGGAATATGCTCGCACCCGCAAGGCCGGTCTGCATGATCACAACAAGCCACGGTGGCTTGAACAAGCCACGGTGGCTTGTTGTGATCATGCGAACCGGCCCTGAGGGGGTGGGCACATCCCTAGCCTCTCCCCACAAAATAAAATAGGGGCTTAAAGAAGCCACCGTGGCTTGTTGTGAGCCGCGGTGCGTGCCAGGCATGATTTGCGTCATCGCCGCCCGGCAGCAGGTTATCATGTCATCCGAACCCAGGTGGCATGGCTTGTTGGAGGATTAAACAACCCTAAAAGTACTTACCACAGCCCATGGGTTATTTGGTTGTTGTTTAAACCTCCCACAAACCCTGCTGCCTGGATCTGGATGACACTTTAAGCTGTGGCTGGATGATGATTATGCAAATCACGCCTGGCATGGGCCACGGCTCACAACAAGCTACCGTGGCTTGTTAAGCCACAGTGCCTTGTTGTGATTGTGCGAACCGGGCCAGAGAGAGAAAGAGAGAGTGAGAGAGAATTTCTTCAGTATTCAGCCCTCTCCTGCAGCATTAAATGTCTGTGTAGGGAGAGACTTAATCTTACCATGCATCTGTATAGAATGTGCAAGCATGTACATGAAATCCACACTGCTTTTCTTCTACCACCACCCTTGCCATGCGCACCTATCCAGGTAGTAAATGCAGCAGAACATGTTTCTGAGTTGTTCCTATGCCACAATCAGTGCAATCAGATCTATTGCGATATTAAATGTTCTATGGCACGTCCTTCGCAAACTGCTGTGGTCCATTTACTAAAGGTGGAACTAGACGTTAGCTTGCCAAGCACAGGTTCTGAAACCCACATTGTCTGAGTTTATGGGAATGCGGGGCGGTCACTTATAGGTAGGGATGTACGGATTGTGTAAAATCCATTCCATCTGTGCTTTGCAGATTGTCAGGCAGCTTTCATTACACTGGCCACCCAACAGTGGAATCGGATCTTTTAGTTTCCAAATTTGCGCAAACTCGCATGTGCAAAAAATGCTCATATTCCCCTCAAATGCATAAATCCCCCCCAGTGTATTTTCATGCTTTAGCCTATGGGGGAAATGTGCATTTTTGACTGTTTTTTTATTTTTCTACAGTGAAATTTGCGCAAAATTCCCAAAGATTAGAAAAATGGTGCGCAAGTTGGCAGAATCCACTTGACAGGGAAAAAGCCAGTCCGCTGCAGAATCCATGGGTGGGATTCATATAAATCCAAACTCATTTGGTTCCATTGTGGATTTCTCCGACATCCCGACTTATCAGAGATAATTATTGGGAGGGAGGAAAGGGTGCTTACCCTTTCACACCCAGTCTCCTCTGCAAATCCTCTCCCCACACTGTCTAGCCACCTGTCATTTTTCTTCTTAGGCTTGCTTCCTGTTTTGGAGTCCTGCTGCAGGAAAAAATAAGAATATCCTGGGAGTGGTATTTGCAGAGGAAAATTGGTGGGCAGTGAAGGGTCAAGCACCCCATTCATCCATTGACTTTCCCATCACTGTCCCCTGCTGCCCACATATTAGAAGTACAAGAAAAACGCATGATTGGGAACTCCACTTTTTCTTTGTACTGCTCTGTTTCAGCAGCCCACACAGTGCAGGCTAGCGCAGAATAAATAAACACAATGTTGAGAAGGGACTTTGGCAGTGTCTTTGATCTCTGCCTTGTACTTAGGTTCTTGGGCAAGTTATGTTTCTTTTTTCTCTTATGGGAAATGTGTATTTTGTGACTGGCCACACCCACCATGGCAGCCGTTTTGTGAATGGGCAAGCCATGACCTTGGCAAGCATTTTGTGAGAGTGTCCACACTCTCTCAAAATTCGAAATGTGCCCACCAACCCAAAAAGGTTGGAGACTTAAGGGATTTATCTACTACCTTTTAATAAAATTCTGAGGGTGGTTTTCAATAAATGTCAGTAAACATAAATACAATTTTAACTAAAGTAAATATTAAACAACAACTAATAAGGCAGTAAAATGCTGCAGCATAAAAAAAAAGTTTTAAAAGGCTATAGAAGATTAAAGTACCTGGGAAAATAACAAGATATTTGTTTGCCTGGCATCAACATGATAACAAAGTAGGTACTAAGCAAGCAAGCCTCTCTGGAGAGAGGATTCCTCAATTGTGGTGCCACCACTGAGAAGACACTCTCCCTGATAGCCACCAGCCTTGCCTAGGGTGGCCAGTTGCACATTGCCAAACAAGAGGACACAGATTTGCATAAAATTTGTTTATGCTAATTTATAGGTACAGAGGCAGATTTAGAAACTATGATTATAATATAAATAGAAATACCAGTTAGCTTAACATCTGTTCCCGGTAAATTGGTTGAAAGCATTATTACAGATAAAATTAGTAAGCATATAGAAGGACAAGCCCTGCTGAAAAAGAATCAACATGGCTTCCGTAAAGGTAAGTCCCGTCTCACTAACATTTTAGAGTTCTTTGAGAGTGTCAATAGACAGGTAGACAGGGGTGATCCAGTAGACATTGTCTACTTGGACTTCCAAAAGGCTTTTTACAAAGTCCCTCACCAAAGTCTCCTGAGCGAACTGAGCAGTCATGGAATAAGAGGGGAAGTTCTCTTATGGATCAGTAACTGGTTAAAGAACAGAAAGCAGAGAGAAGGAATAAATGGTGAATTCTCTCAATGCAGGGAAGTAAATAGTGGGGTCCCACAGGGATCTGTATTAGGACCAATGCTTTTCAATCTGTCATAAATGATCTGGAATTAGGAGTAAGCAGTGAAGTGCCCAAGTTTGCCGATGACACCAAATTATTTAGGGTGGTTAAAACAAAAAGGGATTGTGAGGAGCTCCAAAAGGATCTCCCCAAACTGGCAGAATGGGCATCCAAATGGCAAATGCGGTTCAGTGTAAGCAAGTGTAAGGTGATGCACGTTGGGGCAAGAAGTCCCTACTTCAGGTATAACCTGATGGGATCTGAGCTAGCGGTGACCAACCAAGAAAGAGATCTTGGGGTTGTGGTGGACAGCTCGATGAAAATGTCAGTCTAGTGTGCAGCCACTGTAAAAAAAGGCAAACTCCGTGGTAGGTATAATTAGGAAAGGAATTGAGAATAAAACTGTCAATATCGTACTGCCCTTATATAAATCTATGGTGCAACCACACTTAGAATGCTGTGTCCAGTTCTGATCACTACACCTAAAAAAAGATGTTGTAGAGATGGAAAAAGTGCAGAAAAAGGCAACTAAAATGATTGAGGAGCTGGAGCAACTCCTCTAAGAGGGAAGGTTACAACAGCTGGGATTGTTTAGCTTGGAAAAAAGGAGGGTCAGGGGAGACATGAGAGAGGTGTACAAAACTATGCATGGTGTGGAGAATGTGGATAGGGAGGCATTTTTCTCCCTCTCTCAAAATACTAGAACTGGGGGTCATCCTATGAAGCTGATTGGTGGGAGATTCAGGGCAGAGAAAAGGAAGCCCTTCTTCACACAGCACAGAGTTAAACTATGGAAGTTGCTACCACAGATGTAGTGATGGCCACCCATTTGAATGGCTTTAAAAGGGGGTTAGACACATTCCTGGAGGAGAAGGCTATCCATGGCGACTGTTCCTGATGGCTATGTGCTACCTCCAGTATCGGAGCAGTATGCTTATATATACCAGTTGCTGGGGAACGTGGGTGGGAGGGTGCTGTCGCACTTGTGTCCTGCTTGTGGTTTCCTGGTCAACAGCTGAGTGGCCACTCTGTGAACAGAATGGTGGACTAGATGGACCCTTGGGCTGATCCAACATGGCCCTTACGTTCTTATGTTCCTACGGTACATCTCACCGTAGTGAGGCTGTGACGGGGTGACCTGTGTGCCTGCTGCAGTACAGCTTCGTATTATTTTGTAAGGCTTAATGTGCCTAGGTGGCAGGAAGGTCCAGGGACCATTTGCTACAGGGTCTGTTTCCCTTTTAGGAGATCACACTGGAGACTTCTGGGGTTGGATCCAGACATGAGTCATGCTAGTTGTTAAGGAACACCCATTCTCTAGGGTATCCCTCTGCTGTTACCACCAAGTTGTGGGCTGATGTGAGTTATCCCACCGCTAGGTACACACTTGTGATGGTGATCCCATCTTAGTAACTGATTTGTGGGGAACATCTCCTTGAAGACTAGTAACTTTCCCTAAGTAGAAGTTCACTTAGTAATTATTCCTTTCCCCCTTTTTTCACAGCTATCATATGAACTCTTTTGTTTCCTGGTTAGCCTTAACAAAACCTGAGTTCAAGTAATGCAATCAAGAGATAGCAAATTTATTTAAAATTATAATTATAAAGCTAAAAATGTTCTATTAAATATAAAATAGCCCACAAGCTTAATAATCTATTGGTTTATATAGGTTAATGTTTCTTGTTAAAGGTTTACACAAACCACACCTACCTGGTTTGACCAAACTGTAGGCTGCTGTCTTCATTTGTTATTTACCGTCCTTAAGAACAGCAAACTTTTGGCACGAAAGAATAATCAGCAAAAAATAGTCAGGATTTTTTTTTTTAAGTTTACAATTATCATATATATATATATATATATATATATATGTCAAAAATTTGTGTGGGTTTGTGTGTTTGTGGCTGGCTGCAGGGCCGTCTGTAACGCAGGGAATAAGGGGGAGCTGCCCTGGGTGTAATCACACTATAGGGGCCCACTCAGCCTGTCATTTGGGCCCTACAGTTGCTGCCCCTCTTACTTCACATGCTCACTTGCCAGAGCGTATGACAGGAGTCAATGGGTTACATAATTACTTTGTTTATACTTTCCCTCTCTAACAAGTACACCCTCTCAATCATGGTACAGGCCAGGTTTCTGATTTCAGCTATGAGTCATCCTATTGGCCATCTTCCATTCTATTGGTCTCTCTCCCATTCACTCTGACTTCCTTCACATTGGATTGGCTGGCCACCATTTGTTCCCTCCCCTTTACTCATGGTTTCTTTTCTGACTGTGCAGAGCATTTAGTTTCTCTCCCCTGTTCCTGCAGTATCCAGCAAGGAAGTCTCTGTTGAAAATTTTAATAGTGGTATAAGATTCAGTGTGGATTATATTGTAGTAGTGCTTACAGATTCAGTCTCTTGCATTTTTAGTAGTGTTTTTTATTCAATCTGCTCATTATAATTGTGCTTTTTTAATCAAGTCTGGTGGATTCAACTTTTCACCTTTCTTATGGGGCCTTTCCGAGAAGCGTAAACCTACCTTAATGTGTTTCTAACAAATAGTGCCTATGACAAAATTACATCCCGGGCAACGCTGGGTATATCAGCTAATTCTTAATAAAATGTTTATAAAAAACATTGCTGATGAGGAACGCCTCATCATCTTAAAAGAGGCATTCCTTCCTGTGTGACCAAGAAAAGAAGTTGCATTTTCTAAGATGATACTTGCTGAAACATATTCTTGTATAATCTGAAAGGAATAAAATATGGGATTTGGGGGGAAATGCTTGTTTTTTCTTATATGCAACTTCTTGCAATTGATGATTTGCATAAAATGCAAATGACTCATTGACTAACATTTCTTAACACTGCGATCTTATACATGTCTACCTAGAAGTAAGCCCCATTGAATTCTATTTCACTTCCTTCTGCGCCATTACAGTGTGGTCCCAAATGTGTCTACTCAGAAGTATGGGACTTACTCCCAGGTAAGTATGTACAGGATTATAGCCTGAGGTAACAGCCCTGAAAAAAAACCCATTTCTATTACTAAGTCCAATAGCTTTATTAGACACATGAGTTCTGTAAAGGCTAGGATGATGGGCCATTAATTAGGGTTGAGGCAGGGCTAAAACCTCTTTTAGCCCAAGAATCTCTTGGGGGCCGCATTCCAATGGTGGGTGGGCCTGAAGGCATAATGGGCAGAGCCAAAGTACCAAAAATGCCTGTATATTTTAGCTTAAAGGCTCAGTGATGAATTTTGTGTCCCTAGAGATTAACAGGTTATTGTGGCAAAAGCATCCATGGACTAGAACCTGCTTTTTCAGATGCATTTTTTAAGTATTTATTTTTATGTTAACAATTTATACAACATATTATTAACTTACCACATAAAAATATAAATACAATGCACATTCATAGAAAATAATCAAATTTTGGCTTTGGAATTTAAAGATATTCTATGGTATCAACAAATTCAATAAAATCCTCCAAAAGGACTTTTGGGTCTCTGGGGGCGTGCATTCAGGAGCACCTCTATTCACAAACACAAAGAAGGCAGACCAAATTTCAGTAAAACAGTCCCTTTTGCTACGTCCTTGAAGAAGTCTGTTATGACACATCAGACACTCTGCCAGAGCTATTTGCCAAACCTTCGTTAGCCCACCTTGTAAAGTAAAATCCACAGTCAACTTCCAATGCTGAGTAATTTCTAAACGGGCCACTGCTAAGAAGAAGTTTTGTTGTTGTTGTTGTTGTTGTTGTTCAGTCATTCAGTCGTGTCCAACTCTTCGTGACCCCATGGACCATAGCACGCCAGGCCTTCCTGTCCTGTGCTCTCTCCCGGAGCGTGCTCAAGTCCATATTCATTGCATCAGTGATGCTATGTAGCCATCTCATCCTCTGCCGTCCCCTTCTCCTTTTGCCTTCAGTCTTTCCCAGCATCAGGGTCTTTTCCAGAGAGTTTTCTCTTCGCATTAGGTGGCCAAAATATTTGAGCTTCAGCTTCAGTATCTGTCCTTCCAATGAGCAGTCAGGGTTGATTTCCTTTAGGATTGACTGATTTGATCTCCTTGCAGTCCAGGGGACTCGTAAGAGTCTTCTCCAGCACCACAGTTCGAAAGCATCAATTCTTCGGCACTCAGCCTTCCTTATAGTCCAGCTCTCACAGCCATACATTACTACTGGGAAAACCATAGCTTTGATTAGACGGACCTTTGTCAGCAAGGTGATGTCTCTGCTTCTTACTATGCTGTCTAGGTTTGCCATAGCTTTCCTCCCAAGGAGCAAGCGTCTTTTAATTTCATGGCTACAGTCACCGTCTGCGGTGATCTTGGAGCCCAAGAAAGTAAAATATGTCACTGCTTCCATTTCTTCCCCTTCTATATGCCAGGAAGTGATGGGGCCAGATGCCATGATCTTCGTTTTTTTAATGTTGAGTTTCAAACCAGCTTTTGCACTCTCCTCTTTCACCCTCAACAAGAGGCTCTTGAGATCCTCTTCGCTTTCTGCCATTAGGGTGGTAATGCATATCTGCATATCGTCTGCATATCGGAGGTTGTTGATAATTCTCCCAGCAATCTTAATTCCAACCTCTGATTCATCCAGCCCGGCATTTCTCATGATGTACTCTGCATATAAGTTAAATAAGCAGGGTGACAATATGCAGCCTTGTCGTACTCCTTTCCCAATTTTGAACCACTCGGTTGTTCCATGTCTGGTTCTTACTGTTGCTTCTTGACCCTCGTACAAGTTTCTCAGGAGACAGGTAAGGTGGTCTGGTACTTCCATCACTTTCAGAATTTGCCACAGTTTGTTGTGATCCACACAATCAAAGGCTTTAGCGTAGTCAATGAAGCAGAAATAGACGTTTTTCTGGAATTCTCTTGCTTTCTCCATGATGCAGCAAATGTTGGCAATTTGATCTCTAGTTCCTCTGCCTCTTCGAAACCCAGCTTGTACTTCCGGTAGTTCTTGGTTCGCATACTGCTGAAGCCTAGCTTGTAGGATTTTGAGCATCACCTTGCTGGCATGTGAAATGAGCACAATTGTGCGGTAGTTTGAACAGTCTTTGGCATTGCCCTTCTTTGGAATTGGAATGTAAACTGACCTTTTCCAGTCTTGCGGCCATTGTTGAGTGTTCCAAATTTGTTGGCATATTGAAGTTTAACAAGTCCTTATAGATTATTTTTCTACCAACATTGTCATAAATGGATAATAAAGCAAGTAGTGGGTCAGGACTAACAGGTTGAGATATAATGTCTGAGATTATTCCAAAAATCTGAGACCAGAACACATAGACCCTGGAGCATTCCCACCACATGTGTTTTTTTTCAGATGCATAGAAACAGAGAATCATAGAATAGTAGGGTTGGTCTAAGACCATCGAGTCCAACCCCCTGCTCAATGCAGGAATCCAAGTCAAAGCATCCCTGCCAGATGGCTATCCAGCTTCATCTTGAATGCCTCCAGTGTGGCAGAGCTCACCAGCTCCCTAGGTAATTAGGGTAATTGCTCTAACAGTCAGGGAGTTTTTCTTGAACAACTATCCACAGTTGAGGAAGCAGGGCCTGGCCCATGGAAATTGCTGCCACAATATAACTGTTAGGGTGCAATCCTAAGCCTGTTTAGACAGAAAAAGTCTTACAGCTCCCAGCATCCCCCAGTCAGCATGGTTGGTTGGGTGATGCTGGGAGTTGTAGGTCTTTTCTCTGTCTCAACATGCATAGGATTGCGTCCTTAGTCTTTCAGTTCCCACAAAACTCTTTGTTGTGTTTGCTGCAGCAGGCTAATCTGGCTTCCCATCTGGAATTTTACAGGGCCAGCCCTACCATTAGGCAAAGTGACTTGGCTGCCTCAGGTGGGATGTGGCAGCGAGGGGTTGGAGGAGAGAGTTGTGTGTGCCTTGCACCCTGCCCTGCGTCTCCTAAGCTAGCCTGCTGCCTTTGGAGAGCATAGTCCCCTCACGAATGTGAGGGCATAGAGCTATGGCAGAGCTATGCGCGATTGGCTTACATACGGGGTTGCGTGCATTTGCACTCAAGTACGTAAGCCAGTCATGTACAGCAGAGCATTTAGTTTGGCCCTCAAAGTAAGGTTTTTCTGTACATGGGATGGGAGGGGAGGGCACCATCTTGTTCTTCATCCTCAGGTAGCAAAATGTCTTGTGCTGGCCCTGTATCACATGCCACTAGGTTCTGGAAATACTTTTGGATAGCCTTTTTGAATGTGTTTCTTCAGGAGGATGCAGAGGCTAAGTAAATATGCCTGAACTCTGCAGCTACAAACCTGGGCTCACTCACCTGGGAGTAGGGATGGACAAATCTGTCAATTTAAGTTCCTTTCAGTTTCTCATTTTCCAGTCTTAAATTTTGTTTGCCTTGAACTTTGAGAATTTCACCAGTCTTAAGTTGGATTTATTTCAAACGTTCAATTTTTTAAAAAAGATTTGCATGAAAATTCATGAGCCTTTTGGTGCACATTTCTCCTAATACATGCATTTTTGCCTAATATTTGCTTTTTTTCCCCAAGCAATTTTCCTAATATAATGCAGCGTTCAATGTTATTTTCCCCAATATGCACATTTTTGTACACACTCTTTTTTTATGGGAGAACTCCATTGCAAAATTCGGAGATGAGTGCATTTCAAAGCATAACCGAGTTTCAGTTCGAAAATGAGAAATGAAGTGAGTTTGCATTAAAACCTGAACTGAACACATTTCTCCCGCATTCCTAACTGGGAGGCAGCTCCATGGACCATAGTCAATAGGTCTGCTCATCCTTCTTCTGCCCATCCTTTGCATTTGGGAAGCCTCTCTTTAGCCCTGCCTTCTAGGAGTATTCTCCAGTCGCTTTGCCCTCTGCTTTTTCACCCACCCTTGGTTGCTGCTTTTCCTTCCAGAGAGGTTGCAATCAGTTAATTGCAAAGCAGGCTTTACTTCCCGGGTCTCCTGTGAACTGTGAAACCAGTCAGATGAGATAATGTATCTGTCAGAACAGCAGAGAGAGGCCGATTCATCTTGAGCTTGCTGTGTGTGTGCGTGTGTGTGTGTGTGTGTGTGTGAGAGAGAGAGAGAGAGAGAGAGAGATCTCATTTGCTTGTTTCTGGTGTCTGGAGCTGCAGTGCGACATCACAACCGAGCAGCAGGCCGAAGTGTGGTTACAGGGTTCCATGGCTTCTGAACAACCAAAGGCAAGGGCGTTTGTGGCGTCTCTGTGTGGCTGGAAGGAAGCAACCGGCCCAGGAACAGTCTCTGGTGTGTTGTGAGAAGGCTGCAACCAGGAGTCGCTGTGTGTGTGGAAGACTAGATGAAAACAAAGTATACCGCCCAGTGTTTGCCAAACAGAAGATGTTTTATGTTTTGTCAGCTGGCCAGGAGAACTGGCCTGTGCCTTTAGCAGCAGCTTTGGTTAAAACAAACCAAGACTGAACAGCGCTTTGATATCCTAGTTTGTTAACTAACTTTGGTTAGAACAAACCACAGTTCCCTGATTTCATACGTAACATGGAACTGTGGTTCTAAAGCAGTCTTTCCTACCTTGGTGCCCCGCAGAGGTTTTGGACTACAACTCCCAGCATTCCTGACCATTGGCCATGGTGGCTGGAGCTGATGGTTGTGGAAGTCCAAAATGTCTTGGGGGCACCAGGTTGGGGGAAGGCTGTTCTAAAATGGAACTTGGTTCTTTCACTCTCTTTCTCTCCTGTGTGAAGCAGAAGGAGAGGGCAGGAGAGTGGCAAGCTGCAGTTCAGTGTGGCTCTTTCCCAACCATCTAAACCACAAGTGGGGACCCTGTGCATCCCAGATCTTGCTAGGCTTCAATCCTCATCAGCCCTGACCATTGGCCGTGCGGGCTGGGGCTGATTTTTTTAGGTGGATTCCAACGACATTTGGAGGGGCACAATTCCCCCCTCCCCAGTCTAAACCATGGGTTAAATCAGGGGTTCCCAATGTGGCACCCATGGGTGCCTGTGAATGGGTTCCCAACGTGGTACATGCAGGTGCCTGGCATTTTTAAAATTTTCTTTTTTCCCCATTTTTTAAAAATATGCATACATGGATTTGTATGAAATGCATACAGCTTTCCAGCAATTATACATAGGCGTCAACAAAAGCAGACCAAATACCCAAATAGGTATCCATTTAAAGGTGGCGTCTGTATGCCACCTGTTCAAATATTGAAAGCATTGTAAGGTTCTCCATCCATTGCATAGTAGGAGGTGAGCATTTATCCTTCCAATGTTGTAACATCAGTCTTTTAGCTGTCAAAAGGGTGCAGAGAATCCATTTACGCTGACCATTCGTTAATTTTCATGAAGCAGGTAAATCATTTAAAAGAGCACGCACATCAGTGAATATTAAAGACTGTTCCAGTACAAAATTTTTCTGTGTAATAACCTCTCTGTAAAAAGAAGCAACTACTGGACATTGCCAAAACATATGTTTAAAAGAAGCATTAGCTGCATTGCACTGCCAGCAGTTAGCTGAATTAGTCAATCCCGTATTAAAGAGATGTTGCGGTGTCCAACAGACATGAAGCAAAAGGTTTTGCTGAGTAAGACACAGCCTAAGATCCATAGATGCGACAGAAGGCACCAAAGCACTGATCCACTGATCAGACATTTTGTGGTGATGCCCACAGCAATATCTCAAATTCTCAAATGTGCCCACAGTTCAAAAAGCTTGGGGACCCCTAAGTTAAATTATCATCTGAACTGGGCCAGACAGACAAGTGAGGGCTGGAGCATCACCTCTAAGAAGGAAGGCGAAGACATCTGTTGTTTTTTTGTTTGAGTTTAGGAAAAATGTGACTGAGGGGTTTACAAAATGCTACATGTTACAGATCAGCCTTCCCCAAACTGATGCTCTCCAGATATCCAAATATAAGTCCATTTGCAAGTTACGCCTATATACCGCTCTTTCAAATGTTGCTGGTGTTGTTAATAGGGATGGCGGAGAATTTCCCCCCGAATCTTCGGGAGGCCGAGCACCAACGCATTCGGCCCCCCGAAGTTGGTTGGGAAATTTTCCGCCAGCCCCCTGCCCCCCCCGGGACGGGACTTACCTCCTGCGAATGTCCCTCTCGGCGGTGGGTCCCGACGGCGGTTCGGCGGTGGTTCGGCGCGGGTGGGGGCGGCGGCCGGTCTCCCGACCGGCTGCCGCCACTACCATTGCAAAAAAAAAAAACTAAAGTAAAAAAACCAAAAAACACCCGTGATAGGCTATGTAACGATTTACGTAGCCTATCACGGCTAGGTTTCCAAAGTCAGCCATGATAGGTTACGTAAATCGTCACGTAGCCTATCATGGGTGACTTTGAAAAAAAAAAGTGCGTACGCCTTAGTTTGGCACGTCTAGTCTATGTAAAGATTTATGTAGACTATGGCGTGCCAAAATAAGGAACGCAAATGGCGGCGCCCCATGGGCGCCGCCATTTGCATACACGCTTTTTTTTTTCTAAAGTCACCCGTGATAGACTACGTGATGATTTACGTAGCCTATCACGGCTGACTTTGGAAATCTAGCCGTGATAGGCTACGTAAATCGTCACGTAGCCTATCATGGGGTCTTTTTTTTTTTTTACTTTTTGTTTCGCGGCCGGGGAGACGGGGCGCTTTTCCCCGCCTGAATTTCAGCCGGGCGAGGTGGGGCGCCTCCCCCCCGGCCTGAATTTCGGCCGGGCGAGGCGGGACGCCTCCCCCCCCTCGCCTGAACTTCGGGGGGCAAAGCGAAGCGCCTCCCCCCCACCGCGAAGCCAAGCTGCGAAAAGGTAAGTGACTTTTGTACATCCCTAGTTGTTAAATCTTCAATCCATTGCGTTATAGGCGGTGAGCTTTTATCCTTCCAATATCGTAGTATCAGTCTTAGCAACCACAAGGGCGCGAAAGATCCATTTATACTGACCATGTGTGACATTCTGAAAAACAGGTAAGTAATAAACTAGATAAACTAGAACTTGGGCTTACCCAGTGAAAACTGACCAGCAATTGATTCATGATAGGCTAGCAAAGGGCTGGATGTGCCTGATCTTTTCTGATCTTGGAAGCTAAGCAGGGTCAGCCCTGGTTAGTACTTGGATGAGAGACCGCCTGGGAATCAGCCGTCCTGCATTAAATCAGGCCCCTTCCAACCCTATGATACTATGATTCTAAAGAAAGTACTTCTTTGCCCAGTGCATCATTATGTCATTTGCTGCTGTGAGATATAGTGGCGGACACTGTTTAAGATAGCTCCGACAAGTTCGCAGAAGATGGGTATCGGTGGCTGTTAACCATGATTGCTAAATAGAGCTCCATGTTCAGTGGTAATGTATCTCTGAATACTGCTATTGCTGGGGTCAAACAATGGGGTATATTGCTCTTGTGCTCCAGTTGTGGCCTTCGTGGAGGCATCTGATTGGCTGCTCTGTGAAACAGGATGCTAGACTGGACAACCCTTTGGTGTGATCCAGGTGGACTTTTCTTATGTTCTTATGAATTAGTGGTCAATTTCATCAATATTTTTTTTATAACTGGACATTGAATCTCACTATTATAGTACATAGAATCATAGAATAGTAGGGTTGGAAGGGGCCTATAAGACCATCGAGTCGAACATGGAGATTATATGTCTGCTTACCCAACTATCCATCCTTCCATCCATTCATTCACCCCACCCACCCACCCATTCTTTTCTGCGTCGCATCCTACCTCCAAAGGGCTCATGGCACCACGATTATTCCATTTTATTGTCACAACGGTCCTGCAAGGTTGGCTAAGCTGACAAAGAACAATTGACTTTAAGACACATCGCTGTTTTTTGGGTTTTTTTGCAGAATATATTTAGTACCATTATGCATTGCAGGTATTTCTTCTTCTGAAACAAGCACTTCTAGATATTCAAAAAGAAGAAGCCAAACTGAGTAAGAAACAGAGGAATTATGATCTCACTGACTTCCTAACAGAGGCAGCATTCACTGGCCTGCGAGGCTGTGGCCACCTCGGGAAATGGATTTCAAGTACCATGAAACATGGCAGAGTGGGGGGCAGTCCTGACCACACTGGGGTTTGATCCACTAGGAAGCTTTCCTGCACAAACGCAGTGAAGTGAATGAGGCTTGGCCAAAAACATTTCTTGGTGGTTTGGTTTGGGTCCTATGATAATTAATGGTGGCATGTGGGGTGCCATTTTGATTTTCTGCATCAAATACCAACATGTCTTGGGATGTTCTCTTGAGAGCTTTGTCACATTTTTAAAAACTTGTCCGACTAGGGAGGAGAGTGGGGGTTATATTTATTTATTTGTTACATTCTATACCACCCAACAACCTCTGGGCAAGTCACAAAACTTGAAACCATAAACTACAACAATATAATAAAACGTAATATAAAAGATGAATCTCTTATGGCTGGAACCAGGCTTCTGGGTTGTCATGAGACCAAAGAGGCTGTCATTCTGAATATGAATCGCATACCAGAAACCTTGGAAAGGGATACAAAATGCTCTCACCCCCAGCCCTGCCCAAACCCCCAAGTGGATGAGCCTGAGGGAGAGAGAGGAGCTGGGAATTGTCCTTCTCTACCCCCTGCCCTCTGGCAGGCGGTGTCTGTTCTCGAGAGGATGCTAACAACATCTCCCTGTAGCTATTTTGGGCTTCCTCGTACTCCCAGGAATTAATTAAAGACAAGGCTGAAGTGAAGGGTTTTTATTTCCTCCACATGATGGAGGCATCGAGAGAAGCAGTGCAGAGACGCTTGCCGCCTCATGTATTATGAAATGGGTCCTTGCTCAATCGCATCAACCGAGCCGCTCGCTCGGTAATTGTCGTTCTGAGCATTAAACATAAATGGTGCGTTCTTTAAAGGACAAACAAAACCAACCCCCCCAGCTGCCCGCCTTACCGGATTTCACCGTCTGTTTTGACGGCTAGTTTTCCTCCACCCCCAAACCTCATGTTCTTGTTTGTTGGGAAGATATTTCCCTCAGTCTGTATAACAGGAGAGAGGCGTGTGTGTGCGTTTGTGCAAGTGGAGAGGTGTTGATGTGGGAGAGACAACTGAGTGTGCATCTTCTTCAAGCTGGGGCCTTCCTGATGTGTTGGCCATGCTGCTGGGGAATGATGGGAGTTGTAGTCCTAGAGGGCACCAGCCTGAGAAAGCCTAGCTTAATGTGAAGGAAAAACAACAGAGGATCTTGTGGCATTTATTCTGGCACAAGCTTTCAAGGATCACAGCCCACTTCATCAGATGCGTGAAGTACTGTAGAGAGTTTCCGGTTTATAAACGGTACATATATACATTGTATATATGCAATTTACATTGTATATTGTTTTCATTTTGGCGCCAAGTAAAAACATGGCTTTTTACCAAAGCCTTTAAGGGCTAAATGCATTCCCTAAAGTAGCACACTGTTTTAACTGTTTTATTGTTTTAGGGTTGAATTGGTAGTAGCTTGTTTAATGGTTTAATACGCTTTTAGCTGTTTAAATTATTTATTGTTTTATACTGTTTAAATTGATTTTATCTGTACGCCGCCCTGAGATCTTA
This sequence comes from Heloderma suspectum, assembly GCF_057233095.1. Lineage (NCBI taxonomy): Eukaryota > Metazoa > Chordata > Lepidosauria > Squamata > Helodermatidae > Heloderma > Heloderma suspectum. The sequence goes on along the minus strand of NC_139467.1, from coordinate 33,169,034 downwards.
ATGATATAGGGTGGGATATAAATTTTTAAATAAATAAATAAAATAATATGGGGTGGGTGGAGAACTGTAAACAGTGAGATCACAAGGAAATTAAATGCTGAGAAAATCACTGACAGTGACAATCACATTATTGCCAGTGGGCGGCTGCTGTTTCATTCATTTAAGGTTTAATTCTATTGCCAGAGGCCTGAATTGGGATTAAGGCTTTTTATCACACTACAGATATTTATGACATTTCTGTAGAAATGTCATAAATGAAATCTTTGAGCGGTTCACAAAAATTAAAAGCCTTAAAATGCATTATACGTACTATAAAAATAATTTACATACCAACATATAAACAGACAACACAAACACAGATACACATATATGTAAACAATTTTAAATAATCAACAATAAGAAAAATTGAGGAGCTGATTAAAAGCTCGTCATCTGCTGCCAAATCCCTAAGAGAAGAGGAAGGTCTTAACCTGGAACCAAACAGATAACAATGCTGGTGCCAGGCAGGCCTCATTGGGGAGATCATTCCATAATTTGGCAGCCACCACCGAGAAGGTCCTCTCCCTTGTTGCCACCTTCCAAGCCTCCCTAAGGCCTTAGGAGGGCCTTAGGTGATGAACGTCACGTATGGGTAGTTTATGCCAGGAGAGGCACTCCATCAGGTATTACAGGTAGGAACATGGGTTAATTGGCTCACCTAGTACCAGAATGTTTGTGTTATCAGCAACTATTACACTATGAATGATCACTGTTTAAATCAGGGTGGCAGAAGCTCTTTCAGCCTGAGGGCTGAACTCCATTTTAGAGAAGCTTTCAGGGCCCACATCCTAGTGTTGTTGGGCAGGGCCAAAGACAAAGGAGACAGAGCCAAAAATACTGCCTATTTTACCTTAAAGCTCTTCCTGCCTGTAACTAACCCTTAGAGGCATTTCAGCTTTTTAGAATTGGGGGAGAGTGCTTCACAAAAGCAAGGAAACCACCAAATGATCTGTGGTTAGGGGAAAGGGGTGGGGCCAGAGAAAAGGGGCATGGCAACCTGGAGAACCCTGGAGCCGATTTGGCCCCCGGGGCCTGAGGTTCTCCACCCCTGGTTTAAACTTTTAAAAGGTAAAAGGGAGGTGGTGGGCTCTCCCACACTAGAGGCATTCAAGACGAGGCTGGACAGCCATCTGTCGGGGATGCTCTGACTTCGATTCCTGCATTGAGCAGGGGGTTGGACTCGGTGGCCTTGTAGGCCCCTTCCAACCCTAGTATTCTATGATTCCATGATTCTATGAAAAAAGGCAACCACAAACAGTGCTTTCTGCACCTGGCTTGTTTAAGCTAACCATAGTTAATGTCAACCACAGTTCCAGGTCCAAAGGACAGAGAAAGCTGCAGTTGACCAAAGGAGGAAAGCAGAGGGGGGAGCTTGCAGGACCAAGCTTGCTGTGGCTCATTCCTGCTCATGTATGTTAACCTAAACGAGTGCAACCCTGTGATTCCTAGACAGCATCTGGGGGGCCATAGGATAGTACGGATTCCTGGATCTGAGGTCAGAGACAACAGTCTGACCTCAGAGCCAGGATTCCGAGCTCCCCACCCACTCCCCCTTGCAGCCAGTGCGGAGAGAACTGTGCTGGGTGCTTCTCTGAGCTCACAAAAGCCATCTCAGAGAGGAGGAAAAGGGGGTGGTTCTTTGGGCAGGGAGGGGACTTGGGCAGCTGGCTTACAAAGAATCCTTCGGCCTCCCCAGCCTCCTGCCCTCCTGCTCCAAACAGCCCCAGCTAGATGGGCACTAGATGGTCTCAGGGCATGGTCTGAAGGCACGTGAGGCAGACACCTTGCTGAAGCTAAGCAGGTCTGGGTCTGGTCAGTGCTTGGAGGGGAGACCACCTCGGAACCACATGTAGCCACCTTGAATTCCACGATGGAAGAAAGGTAGGTTATAAATGTAATAAATAATAAATAATGGGCAAAAATGCCCATCTAGCAAAAATGCAGAAGGGGGGGGGGTACGTGGAGGCAAAGATCGCCTCTGCACTCCTCCTGCTCTGCATAGGTTGCCTGTCAGCCTCCAAGTTTGGAGGTTGATGGGCATCCTGATAGGATTGCGCCCTAGGCACAAAACTTTAGTGCGACATACTAACATGGCTGCTGAAACCACTGCTGCAAGAAACCCGTAGGAGTCCTTTCTCTGTTTCACCGCCCAAACCTCCTTTGGTCCTAAGACCTAGCTTTACATTTTACTCTGCTTTTTTCATGTCTTTCCCCTTTGGATCCTAGTTGCAACAGCAGAGATACACAGATTGATAGCAGGGTGACAATATGTCTGCAGCGGTGGTATAGGAATGCTGAGAAAATAGATGAACTTATTAATAAAAACATCTGCATCTCGATTCATATCTCAGTACATTAGGCCCGAGCACGCCGGCGGTGCATTTTCCATATCTGTTTATCTTTGCATGAAAGGCCCAAGAGGAGGCTAAGACTCATCATTGCAAAGAGGAGATGAGTGATCATCATGCCAAGAGCTGAGACAGACACTTGGTGATGCTGCAAATATGAACAGAGACGCCATTTGTGAATGTGCCACATATATCATCAAACATCTGCCAAGTCAACAGCATGAAAATGAGCAATGGGCTTTTTGTCGCTTGCGAGGCTTTTCAGGTACTGGATGCCCGCTAATTCTCTCTATATAACTGTTCCTTGATCACAGGTCACACTTTGGATGTGTGTACACGAGCTGGTATATTTGTACTAAGCTTGCACCAAATGTTCTCTAATTAGATATTCTCTTCTAAATGAGCATATTCAAGGAGGCCGAAGCAGTTACCTCAAAATTACTCACCTTGCCAAACATTTCATTTGTTTTGATGCCATTTGGTGTTCTTTTGTTTCCTTAACTGCTTCTTCTTCTTCTTCTTGGCACTATTTGTCTTCTTTGGCCTTACTATCCCTGGCTTCATTTGCCCTCACTGCTTAATTTCTTTGGTGGTAATGACCTACATGGTTTTCCATCTGGGCATTCATGATGTGACTATGCAAAGCATTCTGACTACGGATGGGGGAGAAATTTGTTACCTAATTCGCACTTCCTGAACCAATATGTGACTGAAACACAATATTCAGACTTGCTGTGATGCAGTTCTCCAATTAAAAAGTCAGTATAAAATTATATTAGTGAAAATAACTTACAAGAATGCACTATATTAGGAAGATTGCTTGCAGAAAAGTGCATATTGCGCAAAGTTGTGTTAGGAGAATTGTGCACAGAGATGTGCACACATTTTTGTGTGGACTCCTTTTAAAAATTGCAAACTTGATGCAGAAATGGGATGGAGCAGATGTAAGATTAGAAAAACTAGAAACTGAGAGAAATGAAAGCTAACATATTCATCTATCCCTAATTGTGACTTCATTGGCTACAGCAGCCGATGTGATTTCTGTCAAATGGATTGGCATCAAGGACAAAGAGGTCAAGCACAATGAGGGCGAAGAAGGAGGCGGAAAATGGCATCAAGAAGCAACCTCAGTGGGGTGGGCGAAAAAGGGTGCTGAACAGCACTGAAGCAGTGTGTTTGCAATGATAATTAGCTAGTATAAAACCATTATAAGTTTATAGTATTAATATATCCTAATCAGGTGTATTATAGTACTAAAGCATTAATATATAGCATTAATATATAGTATTAATAGTAATTGTAGTAATAGTATATACTATTATAGTATTAATATATAGTATTATTATAGTATTAATATGTAGTATGGAGCATTAATATATAGCATGATATGTTATAATACTATAATGTATAGCATTATAGTATTAAGATTATAGTATTAATATACCCTGATCAGGTGGATTAAACTCAAATGGGTTTTGAGGCCCAGAGCCATCCGCAACCAGCAGATACACAAGAGCACTGCATCGTTTAGTGGTTCTGATGGGGTGGCGGTCCTGTCCTTGGCTTCTAACAACATCCCTTGCTCTTCACTGTGTCGGCCTTCTATGTCTTGCCTGCCAACATCTCTTCAATGGCACCACCCCTACCACCATCGCTGAGCTGCCCTGCCCCGGCCTGAACTCAAATGTATACTTCCCCACCGTCTGAGCTCCATTGTCACACCTCACTGCTGGACTGGGATATATGCTTCTGTATACCAGTTTCTGGGGAACATGAGCAGGAGGGTGCTGTTGCACTCATGTCCTCCTTGTGGGCTTTACATGGGCCATTGTGGGAACAGAATGCTGGACTAGATGGATTCTTGGTCTGATCCAGCAGGGCTGTTCTTATGACCTCCAAATTCTTCTTACAGCTGCTTCCCAGTCCTTGTAGGATAAGCATCCCTTGACATCCAAGTCCCATTTTCCACTGAGCAAAGGCCACTGCCACCATGACACATTCGACACCCTTCCCTGGGGTAACCAGTTATGCATCACTGCCCCCCCCCAAGAGGGAACTCATCACCAAAAAGGACTAAAGAGGGCACTTGTTTGCATGACATTGGGATATGCTAATATGTATGTCTATAAATGCAAATTTGGAAATAATTACCATAATTTATATAGAAATGCAATACATTTCACCCTTGTGGGGAAGACGGTGACCAGGTGACCTGTGTGCCTGCCTGTTCAGTCTGCTGTCCAGGTGCTCCTTGTGCACGGGCAACTTCAAGGCCTCTGCTCTGTTCTTTCCTTCTTAGGGTTCTTTACCTTTAATCAAGATTTGGTCTGGAAGTCCTTCAGTTAGAGCAGGGCTAGGCAGCGTGGCACTTGTGGGCACCAGTGTGCTTCTGGACAGCTTAGTGCAAGGTGCCTTGGAGTTCTGACTGGTCCTGAGTGAAACCCAGAGCAGATACACTGCCCCACTGACTTTGGAGCCACCAGCCTCCACTGGGGGTCTCAAAAGGCCAGAAGGTGGTGCCCCCAAGGCCTTAGCTGAGGCAGCCCTGCTCTAAACAGTTGACAAGCCCCTACGGCCAGGCCAAACGATCCGGGAAGGGAGTGGGGGGAGAGGGTCTTCTGGAATTACTGATGAGGGGGAGGAGGTGGGGAGAGTTATTTCTGAACGGTCCCCCACCGGGTCCTCTTTCTGCTAATTGTGCTTCACTCGCAGATGCAGCCGTGGGTATCACTTCCGTGGCAGCTGGTCCCTCCGAAAGGAGAAACCAGCCAGATTTGCCCACCTTCTGTCTGGCCACCTGCAGAAATCAGGATAGTCGTTAAGAGCTGCCATATGGCTTTTTAATGAAAACATCACTTCCAATAGATTTGCTTTGGGATATACGCAGTGGGCTCTGTATGGAGGCAGGCTGGATCAAATCAAGAGCCACTAATCTCCAGGCAGGGGGGGAAAGCAAGTTCTGATTAAAGGGGACTGACCTGTTGGCCCAGAATGAGATATTTTTGAGATGAGGGTTTTTTGATTCGCTGTCTGCTCTTAATGTATCTGAGCCTCCCAATGGAGGGGGGGGCAGGGGGGAATTGGTGGAGTGCTTTCTGCTACTCTGTGATGTCCATATGATCTCTCACTCTGCGTAGCACAGAATTATGTTTGAAGAATGTAAGCCCTGGATACCCTATTGACTCCTGCATCAAATATTAATACTATTAATACTACACACACACATGAATATATATGACATGTGAAATTTCCAAATGTTTGCATTAGAGCAGCCCCCCCCACACATTTCCAGAAGGCACCAGATTGGGGGAGACCTTATTAGATCCTTTCAGCACCCTTGTAAGGTAGGTTCATAGTAGCATTATCCAAGATAAACTAACGAATATAAAGCTAATTGTATAGGGAAAGGCTAGATCCTTTCTACTCAACCTGTTTTTTTCTTTAAAAAAAAGGGGGGGGGGAAGCACATTCGAAACAGTTGGACAGTCATTTCTTCTCCCCAGGAAACTTGGGAATGTTAGTTCTGTGCAAGATGCTAGGGATCTTCAATGGAGGTTTCTCAGCACCCTCACCAGAATAATTCCCAGAATTCTTTGGGGCAAGCTATGATGGGAATAAAACCAAGATTAAGAAATACAGCTATGGCCTGAATGAAGTCTACCCGGAGAAAAGCCTTCATTGTGGTGGCCCCCTATCTGTGGAACTCCCTGTCTCTGGAGGTCAGGCAGACGCCAACACTGGGTTGTTTTTGGCACCTCCTAAAAAAATATTTATTTCAAAAAACCTTCCTTGATTAACCAGCCATGCTTTTTATTCATACTCTGTTTTTAAAAACAATTTAAAATTGTTTTAAAAAACAATTTCTGGATGTGGCATGGTATAGAAATGTTGTATATAAATAAACTAACAATAAATAAATTAAAAAGCTTGAAAGGATGTAATGAAAGCAAGAAAGTTGGATCTGCTCATTCGGAGACGTATTGGTCATCATAAGGGTGTTGATTTGGGTTTGCACAGCAACTGGCTGCATCTATTCCATCTGTGGCGAGTGACTGTAGCTCAGCGGCCAAAATGCCTGCTCAGTTCCTGGCATTTCCAGTAAAAAGCATCCGCTAGGAGGTGACAAGGAAGAGAAAAGCCATTGCGTGAGAGGCACTGCCATTTACAATAGACAGTAACAGGCAAGATGGGCAAATAGTTTGACGTGGTGTAAGCCAGCTTGCAGGGTGGGAAATGACTGCACTCTTTTGCTTTTTAGGGAGGCTTGCTTCATATGTTACGAGTGTGCCTAACTGTCTACCCAGCGAGTAAACACTGCTGCATATGTTTCAGGGCTTCATCACACAAGGCTAAAAATCCTGCAATTTGCCGGGGCTTCTGCTTCTGGAATCTATCTGGGATTAGATCAAGTCCTTTCCACGTGGCTTTTTAAAAACACTAAACTTCTATGTGTTTCATTATAAAGCCACTAGGTAGCGCTGTTGTTTTAGCTGCAATAAAAGCAACTTTAAACAGTATACCCTCATTTATATCGACTCCATGGTGGGAGGAGGGAAAATGCCAGACTTTCGTCGTCATGGAAAACAATGCAATAGACCTCACAAAGAGCGGGAGGTTTCCTGGAGGAGGGCTGCATCATGTACAGGACCCGCCAACTTCTGTGAGTAAGCAATCTCCATAGCAGGATAAAAGCCAGGTGTGAAGGAGCCCTCTGTTGCAACGATTCTGCACGCTAATAGCACATTCGTTCTCTGAGTGCCGAGCAGACATGGGGGAACAAAAGCCAACAAAAAGGGTGGACTTTTGAATGTATAAACATTATATATTGTCATTTTAGAGTACCCTGAAGGACGCGTCGGAGTTCTTTAATGCGTTAAACAACCTTTTTTCTACCCCTTTGCCCTTGGCTTTTCTGGCAGACTTGGGGGAAGCCCAGGCTTAACAGAAGTACAAAACATCTTCAGAAAACTACCCTGGCAGGAGGGGGAGGGGGGAACCCCAAAGAGTCCAAAGATAACTGAACATGCTCAGTGGCCATGGAATGCTGGCTTAGTGCGCAATCCTATGCATGTTTAGACAGAAAAAATTCCTACAACTCCCAGCAAGCCCCAGCCAGCCATGTGTATTTTCTGTCTAAATACACATAGGATTGAGCCTTTAAGGTTGGAGTGCCAAGGCAGGTAGGTGTGTGTGTGTGTGTGTGTGTGTGTGTAGAAAAGTGTGCAAGAGATGAGTTAATGGAACGGAGTATGGAAATGGGTATGACAGGCTGGAGCCTTGAACAGAAGAGCACTCTGCACTTTTTTTGTTCCAAGTTCCACTTGTTTTATATAAGAACAAACCAGAGCTTTTGTGAGATTAAGGGCGCAATCCATTGTATGTTCAGGCAGAAAAACGTGCTACAGTCCCCCAGTTGCATACGATTGAGGCCTAATGTTTTTAAATGTTTAAACAAGGAAAGTGATACGCTCAGTTTACTAACCCACAATGCTTCAGAAGCTATTGCAGCATGTAATAGAGTGTGTGCGCGTGTGTCTGTATATGAGAGAGAGAGAGAGAGAGAGAGAGAGAGAGAGAAGAGATGCTAAGGAATTCGATCTTGGTGTAAGAGTAATGGTGTTATGAATGCCTCTGTTTTCTTGAGCACAGTGTTGGATAATATGCAATTGTTGTGATTTACACAGAGTTTCACAAGCTTTTTGGTTGTTATAGTCTTGGATTATTTCAGCAATCAGCACCGAGTTCATGTTTACAGATGAGCTGTTTAATTCTGAAGTTTAATGGTAAAGTTTGCATTCCCTGAAAGAAAGCAATAAGCAAAATGCGAAATGTGTCAGGAATAAAGGATATTGTCTTTCTACATGGCTGTTTTAAAATTCCTCTTATACGCTGTTTACCCCTGTTTGATTCCTTGTTGACTTGATTCAGTGTTATTATCCTGTTATTATCCTGTTATCCTGTTATTATCCTGTTATCAGTGTTATTATGCTGGGCAGAAAACAACAGAATGGCATTTAATAGGGACAAATGCCAAGTTCTGCACCTAGGAAAAAGAAACCAAATGCACAGTTACAAGATGGGGGATACGTGGCTCAACCACACTACGAGCGAGAAGGATCTTGGAATTGTCGTCGATCACAAGCTGAATATGAGCCAACAATGTGATGTGGCTGCAAAAAAGGCAAATGCTATTTTGGGCTGCATTCATAGAAGCATCGCTTCCAAATCCCGGGAAGTACTAGTTCCCCTCTACTCAGCACTGGTTAGGCCTCATCTGGAGTACTGTGTCCAGTTCTGGGCACCACACTTTAAGAAGGATGCAGACAAGCTGGAGAGGGTTCAAAGGAGGGCAACAAAGATGATCAGGGGACTGGAAACAAAGCCCTATGAAGAGAGACTGAAAGAACTGGGCATGTTTAGCCTTGAGAAGAGAAGACTGAGGGGAGATATGATAGCGCTCTTCAAGTACTTGAAAGGTTGTCACAGAGAAGAAGGCCAGGATCTCTTCTCGATCATCCCAGAGTGCAGGACACGGAATAATGGGCTCAAGTTACAGGAACCCAGATTCCGACTGAACATCAGGAAAAACTTCCTGAGTGTCAGAGCAATACGGCAATGGAACCAATTACCTGGGGAGGTGGTGGGCTCTCCCACACTGGAGGCCTTCAAGACGAGGCTGGACAGCCATTTGTCAGGGATGCTCTGACTTGGATTCCTGCATTGAGCAGGGGGTTGGACTCGATGGCCTTGTAGGCCCCTTCCAACCCTACTATTCTATGATTCTATGATTCTATGATCCCTACATTACATTTGAAGGGGATGAAAGTGAAAGAATAATGGTTTGTCTGTTCTAAGACCACCTAAGACTAAGGCTGAGGCCAGAACTCTACAGGCAGCAAAGTGAGGTGGTAGAGCCCTGAGTTGGTAGACTGGCCTGTACCACTTTAAATGGTATAGCCTTCAGTGCGGTGGCACCCTTTCTTTGGAAATTCCTGCCCCTGGAGGTCAGGCAGGCACGCACCAATACTGTGTTGCTTCCGGAGCCTCCTGAAAACCATTCCTTAAGGAGTTAAGGAGCCATTCCTTAACTGACCAGTTAAGGAGCCATTCCTTAACTGACCAGACACGGTTTTATTGGCATTCTGTTTTTAAAAAGCATAATTTTAACATGGTGTTTTAATCGTTTTATCCTTTTACTATTTTACCCTTTATGTTCACCACTCTGAAATCTGTTTTAGATATGAAACAGTATACAAATATTGTAAATAAAATAAAATAAAATGCCAGGGGTGGAGATGCCATTTTTCTGAACCCTCCTACACGTAAAAAAGCCAAAATTCCCGCAAGCAGATAACTCATCTAGCATATCTAGTAAAAAGATTCTTGCTCAGCCCTCCTGTGGTTATTTTGGGAGAGGTGGGGGCTGCATACAGGGAGATTCAAAAATTTAGGGCACAATCCTATGCATGTTTAGTCAGAGAAAATGCATAGGATTACACCCTTAATCTCCATCCTGCAGTTTATCCTCCAACCCACCACTACCACCACATTCTGCTGCATATGTAGAGCCAGCTCTATTTGCTTGGTTCAGAATTAAAAAGAGCTGGGGTTCAGGGTAGGGCCCATGCTGTGAGGGATGCCAGTGTCTTCTACGCCTCCTGACCCACGAGGCACATTGCCTTTTCTACCGCCATGTTTCACACAATGACACGGCCACGCAGAAAATGCAGATATCCAAACATATGAACTGGCGTGCCGAGTCGTGAACTTGCACACCAGTTCCAAACAGGTAACATTTTGACCGTCCCCAGCAAGATGCATGTGGCTTTGCAGAATCTCTGTCCTACAAAAAGAACAGACCAGGCGAGCTTTCCTAAGCACTTTGAAGTCATGGCAGGTTAATTGAGTGAACTGACTCTTGCAGCTTAAATGCCACTGGAGGACAACAGCATCCAGATAGTTCTGTGTGCGCGCATGTATGTGAGATGCACAGACAGATTCTTTCCTAACTTCTAAATTAGGCTGCAGAGATGGAAGAAAAGCGTGCTGGGAATGTGTGTGTGTGGGGGGGGGGAGAGGGACAGAAAACAGGAGTGGGTTTTTTTGTGGGGCAAGGACAGTGAGCTTAGTTCTGGTACTGAAAATAAATTCCGGTGCTGAGCATGTGCTCAGAGGCACGCTTCTTCCTTAATTCCAGCTGTACATCTGTCCCTGTGAGCCACTATTTTGCACCTGGGTTCTACTTACCTGGGTTCTAGTAAAAACAAAGAAACAAGTAGATCCCATAAGTCTGATAAATGACCATTCCTGGAATAGGGATTTTTACTGATAAGTAGGGAGATTTGGAGTATATGAAAGTAGGGAAAGTTTGGACCAGAAAAACTCATTTTAGTGGTAATATTAATAATAATAATAAAAAGAATGGGGCTATAAAATGGCGCCCACTACAAATGTTCTGTGTGCTGGGCTGTGATAGGTTCCCCTGTCTGATACATCACTGTCCACGTCAAAGCCACACCTCTTTAAAAAGGTAAAGGTTTAGGGTTAAGGGCATCTACACCTGTGGAAATTGTGCCGCCTTTCCATTCTTCTCAATAAATTCTCTCAATCAATAGAGAGCCAGTGTGGTGTAGTGGCAAGAGTGTTGGACTGGGAGCCGGGAGATATGGGTTCTAGTACCCACTCGGCCATGGAAGCTCACTGGGTGACTTTGGGCCAGTCACACACTCTCAGCCCAACCTACCTCACAGGGTTGTTGTTGTGCGGATAAAATGGAGAGGAGGAGGATAATGTAAGCCGCCTTGGGTTCCTTGCAAGAGGAAAAAAGGCGGGATATAAATGCAATAAATATATAAATAATAAATAAATAAATAACGGAGGGCCTTGTGCTGTAAGAAAACAGGTGGAGGAAGGACTGGAAAAACATTTGAGGATTACCAATGGATGACAATGTCATGTGGACCCTCCGACCGCACCCACCCTCACCCCATAAAGAGCAAGGAATGTAGATTCCACAGCAGTATGGAAGCAGCCATAGAGGTAAGGTAGAGATTAGAGGGACACACAGCCTACAGTTCTGAAAGCCATTAGCCTCTGTTGGGCTGTATCCTTGCATCCTAACCCTGTGGAGAAAGCCTTATTTGCTTGGCATTGGCAACTAGAATGGCCACCAGTTCAATTTAATACCAGAAGTACCAATGAGAACTGAAGGGGAACTGTACCCGCTTGGTTAGAGGTAGGGATGTACATATTTTGTTACACCCATTCCGCCTACATTTCGCCAATTGTCTTTTATTCCGTCCTCTGCTCGTTGACGGAATGAGATCTTTTTAAGGATGTACGAGAATTTTGTTCTACTTATGCAAGCGCACATTTGCTGTGCATCCATCCTCATGCGCATTCATGCAGGTGCATATTCATGCTAATGCGCATTAGTGCAAGTGCACATCTGCAGCTGTGCTAATGTGAATGTGTGCAAATCCCCCCTAAAAAGGGGGGGGGTCTTTGGAATCTGCGTGACTTGGAAAAAACCTATCTGCTGAGGAATCCGCAGGTCAGATTCACAGAAATCGCAACTCATTTGAATCCATTGTGGATTTCTCCAACATGCCCAGCTGAAGGTCTTTTGTTTTACCTCCCCAAACTAGAATATGACTCTTAGTGTGCAATCCTATGCATGTTTAGACAGAGAAAAGGCCTACAACTCCTTCCCAGCATGCCCCGGCCAGCAATGCTGGCTGGGGCATGCTGGGAGGGAGTTGTAGGCCTTTTCTCTGTCTAAACATGCATAGGATTGCACCCTCAAACCTTCATATGTCTGAGGTGAACCATCTCGCAAATGATTTAGAGTAGCAACAGTTTTTTCCTCTTAGCCCTTAGGAGTTGTCTTCACCGTTGTCTCTGTGTCTCCCCCCTCACCCCCCGTCCGTGAATGCACACGTGGTTCTTTTTACAGACTCTCCTGACGTTATCAGGTTGCAGCACTGACGAGGATCCATCCATCATGTCCAATGAAAGAATTTGCCGGGTCAGAAAATCCCACCTGAGTTAGCAAAATGTCATGTTCCCACTTTGCCTCTGTGACAAAATAATAAATAACGCCATTTCCCTGGTATTAAGTTTTCTCCCCTTCAGCAATCTGCAATTTGTTTATTTTTAGAGGTGTGCGCTCGTTTGCACAGCCATTAGCATTTAATTTAAAGAAGAGTGGCCAGGATGGCCCTGAGGAACTGAAGCCTGATAGGGCTACAGATCCTGGCCTCTGAATACCAGTTCCTGGAGAACCTGGGTAGCAGGGTGCTGTTGCACTCATGTCTTACTTGTAGGTTTCCCATGGGCAGCTGGTTGGCCACTGTGTGAACAGAATGCTGGACTAGATAGGCCTTAGTCTGATACAACAGGGCTCTTCTTGTGTTCCAGTATATACAAGGAAAGTTTGGGTTGTTTTATTTATTACCCAGGGGAGCACTTTCAGTGCCATATTTGCATTCTGAAGTGGTATGGTCTCATCCTGTGCTATTGCCTGCCCCTGCAGAAAACTAGAGGCTATGCCGCACTTAAGATCCAGATTGAGAGCCAGTGTAGTGTAGTGGTGAGAGTGACAGACTGGGAGCTGGGAGATCCGGGTTCTAGTCCCCACTCGGCCATGGAAGCTCACTGGGTGACTTTGGGCCAGTCACAGACTCTCAGCCCAACCCACCTCACAGGGTGTTGTTGTGAGGATACAACGGAGAGGAGGAGGATAATGTAAGCCGCCTTGGGTTCCTTGCAAGAGGAAAAAAGGCGGGCTATAAATGCAATAATTAATAAGTAAGAAAGAAAGATGAAGGCTGGCTGCAGGCTCTGCTCCTTTGGACTTGATTTGTGGCAGCCTTGTTGTTGTTGTTGTTCAGTTGTTCAGTCGTGTCCGACTCTTCATGACCCCGTGGACCATAGCACGCCAGGCCTTCCTGTCCTGCGCTCTCTCCCGGAGCATGCTCAAGTCCACATTCATTGCATCAGTGATGCTATCTAGCCATCTCATCCTCTGCTGTCCCCTTCTCCTTTTGCCTTCAGTCTTACCCAGCATCAGGGTCTTTTCCAGAGAGTTTTCTTTTCGCATTAGGTGGCCAAAATATTTGAGCTTCAGCTTCAGTATCTGTCCTTCCAATGAGCACTCAGGGTTGATTTCCTTTAGGATGGACTGATTTGACCTCTTTGCAGTCCAGGGGACTCGTAAGAGTCTTCTCCAGCACCACAGTTCGAAAGCATCAATTCTTCGGCGCTCAGCCTTCCTTATAGTCCAGCTCTCACAGCAATACGTTACTAAGCCTTGTCATACATATTGCCAAAAACATGGGAGAGCCCCTAGTTGAGTGGTAGATGATCCCCTGCTTTGCATACTGAAGGCCCCAGGTGCAGTCCCTGGCATCTCCGCTCAGAAGGGTCAGGTAGTTAGTGTTAGGAAAGAGCCTGGTGAACCACAGCGACCTGGAGTTGATACAACTGGTTCAGATGAACAAGCAGTACAGCCTGGTATAAGGCAGCTCCCAGGGATGGGCGAACGAATGATGTTCGAGATGGCCACGATTCAGCGTACATCGTCTCGCCACTCGTCTCCTCCCCAATGCGCGTTTGCAGCTCGCTGTGCGTCAACTTGCTCAAATCAAGCAGCGATCCAACGTGAGATCTGTGCCGATTTCCCCAGTTCCTAATTTTTGCAGTTTTCCTCCATAGACTAAAGTGGGGCTGATTCAGCCAACAAAGGACATTTGTGCAAATTAGGAAATTTGTGCAAATTGATTTGGGGATCGGGAACGAGATGAACGTGATCAGATGTTTGGCAATTTCCAAATAATTTTGACTGACACGTGCTCAGATTTGGAGCTTCGTGCGGGGCACCCTCGCATGCTTTGCGAACAAAAACGAAATTCTTATCATCCAGTGGAGGCTGGTGGCTCTGGTGACAGCAGGGCGGTGAAATGACTCCAGGTGAATTCTGACTGGTTCTGACAGAGACCTGGAGCAGATTCACTGCCCCACTGACAGCGGAGCCACCAGCCTTCGCTGCATACCCCCTGGTGTTCCTAACATTGGCTACCAGTGTCCTAAATGCATCCCCTCATTACACCTTTCCCCTGGAATCTTTCCGATATCCTCAAAAGAACACCGAGCGAGTGTGAGGAATGCTGCCGGTCCGACATAGGCCTGGGATAAAGTCTCCATCGCCTTCAGTGACGAGCGAAGCCCTGAGACACTGGGAACTTCCCACAAGCTTACAGAGTCGGACATCTGCCATCTCATGAGCACCAGGGAGAGCTGCTTTAAACCAGCGATTGCACTCGGATGCCCTGCTCAGCCTTGGTCGTCCTGTGAGTGACCAGGATTTGCGGGGTTAAGCTGAGCATGTTCGTGGGGCGATGGGGTGGTAGCAGAGGAGGTGAAGATCTGGGACCTTTTAACATAGGCCCACAGCATTTTCCAGCCTTCTCCCACCTGGTGCTCTCCAGCTTTGTTGGACTGCAACTCCCATCTTCCCCAGCCAGTTCCCAGCCAGCACAGTTGGAGGGCACCAGGTTGGAGAAGGTTGGGGTATGCTGTGTACCTCTCTCTTTCTGATCGTTCCCCTTGCAGAAAGTGTCTGGGGAGAGGGGGTTGCATACAGAACGATCCCCCACCATTACCTACAAATGATTGCGAACACTCAGCCCCCCCCCACTCCCCTCCATTGTCTTTCCAGAGACTCAGTCTGTGTCTTCCATGGCTATTTGGTGCTTCGCTGCTGCCTCACACCACCAACCCCCTCATGGGCATCAACTTGGCGTCATTATTAAATAATCTGAAGCATGCGTAATTCACTCGAGGGGAAACCTTCTTATGACCCAAAGGTGCCCGATGGAGTTCTAGGAGGTCCAGTGTGGCCTTTTGCAGCATAGGTAGGAGCAGCCATTGTTGCCCAAATCCATGGGGTGCACTAGGGCACATGTCTCTTTCCTACAAGTGCCTGGAAGTGTAGAAACAGTGAAAATGATGCCACACTAGCTTGGCTTCCTGGAACCATTTCGACTCAATGGTGTGTCGAGGAGAGGAGGAGAAGACAGAGGAGAAGATAGAATCCAAGGGACCAGTGGAATTCCTCCCAGAAATCTCTGGGTCTTGTAAAGAGAGAATTTAGAGTTGGAAGGTACCTCAAAGGTCATCTAGTCCACCCTCTGCCAATGCTGGGAATCTGCAGCCACAGCATCCCTGATAGGTGATCATCCAGCCACTGCTTAAAAACCTCCAACAAAGCAGAGTCTAAATGTTTTTTTTTTGCAAATGCCTAATTTTAATCCACGCCTTCAATGCTTTCTTGCTGCTGAGTTCCTTAGTCACTCTTCTTCAGCCTTCCGCAACCTGGTGCCCTCCTGATGTATTGGCCTGCAACTCCAATCATCCTTGACCATAGGCCATGCTGTTCAGGGATGATGAGAGTTGTAGTCCAACAAATCTGGAGAGCACCAGGTTGGGGAAGGCTGATTTACTTCATTCCATTCTAACAGGGGGAGGGAGGAGGAGAGAGCCTAGCAGGAAACACGTTGCCAAGACTGAAAGCCCCAGCCTCAGAGCTTGCTGTTGTGGGGCCTGGTGGAGCTGGATTGATCCTTGGGGGCCAGCTGACTGAGTGCTCAGTTGGAGGGCAGGGCTCGGGTTCTAGCTTAGGTCTGGTCCTTGGGAAGCATGGCTCAGTCTGCAATGGCTCTGGCGGCAGCTCAGGGAGTGAGGTGCCAGAGCATGGCTGCTGGGTGTCCTGATTCGAGAGACCCCCACACCCACAATGCTCCGCTGCCGCCTGTGTGGTGAGCTATGAGAACTGCAGCTTGGAGCATCTTCCTGGCAGTGAAGTATTGTCAGACTTTGGATTGGTTCTGCCAACTGTGGACAGGAAGGGCTATAAAGAGCTTCCTGTTTGGTCTGGGGCTTCGCCTGAGCCACAGTGGTCTTTCTGGTCTGGTCCATGTGTGTGCCTGAGCATCCTTGGCTCGACTCCAATGGCTGTCTATAGCTCAGTCCTGACACCCTCTTAGGGTGGCCATGTGTCCTCTATTTCAAGGGCTGTCCAGTCCAATTCTGGTTTAAAGATAAAGAACCCTAAGAACTGTTACCCATCCACAGCACTGGAACAGGCAGGCATACAGGTCACCGGGTGACAGACTTCCACACACTGTGGTGAAATGTATTTCTGTTTATAATTTCGGTAAGTTATAATAATAATTTCTATACCTATCAAGTAGCATATGGAAATTTATGCAAATTATTTCTCCTTTCTTTGCGGGGATGCATTTCCTCTTCTTTTGTGCTATTTATAAATGGCCACCCTACCCACTCTCTTTTAAATCCCTCCTCAAGGCCTAGATTTTAGCCTGTTTCTTTTCCTAAACCATCCCAGGCTCATCTTACCTCCTCCACTGTCACAGTGCCCTGCTCCGTTCTGTCCTCGCCCACAGCTCCATGTTGTCCAGCCCAGATCTGCCCCCCTCCCCCAATCCATAACATGCTTGCTTTGTTAAAACCCTGACACGCTCGGGATAACCAATTTCCACACCACAAGCCAGATCTGCGAGCTTGCTCAATGCAAGTGCAGTGTCCGCAGAATGCCCGCACCCCTGTATTGATACCAGGAAGGCTCAGTTTAAGTATGGGGAATATCTTCTATTAGGGCAAATCCTGCTGGCAAGTCCATGCCAGTGGCTTGCTGGGCTTCATTCCAACCAATTGTGGGTTGTTGGTTTTGGACAGCCAGGATCGGAAATGCTATGAAGTCTGTCTTCCAACCGAGGGTATAAGCAAAGGTACCTGCTTCTATTCACCTAGAAAATGGTGAATCCTTGAATCCTTTGTACTTTTTGACTCCTTCTTTCCCAGGTATCTGGATGCTGAAATCCCCCCCCCCCATTTAAAATGGAGGTGCATTTCACTGTTATATCCCTAAAGGTTTACATTAGAGTAAAGGATGCTGCCATTATCCCTGCAGCTCACACACAGCCTTTCCCAACCATGGGTCCTCGGATGTTGTTGGGCTACAACTCCCATCAACCTCCACCCACATGGCCAATGGTTGGCATGATGGCAGCTGTAGTCCAACATAATCCTGGGACCCACACTTGGGAAAGGCTATGCTGCAATATCCATGCTGAGATGCAAGTCCATGCCAGTGGCTTGCTGAGCTTCATTCCAACCAATTGTGGGTTGCTGGTTTTGGACAGCCAGGATCAGAAATGCTGTGAAGTCCGTCTTCCGACCGAGGGCATAAGCAAAGGTACCTGTTTCTATTCACCTAGGAAATGGTGAATTCTTGAATCCTTTGCACTTTTTGACTCCGTCTTTCCCAAGTATCTGGGTGCTGAAATAACTGCCCAGAGAGAAGCATATCTTGAGCCCAGAGCGGTCAGTCATGCAGAAACACAACAGGCAGTCCACCACCTGAGAAGAGCCCTTCTGGATCAGACTAAAAATCTGCCTTGTCCAGCATCCTATTTCCCACAGTGGCCAAGATGCTTCTGGGAAGCCTAGAAGCAGGACATGTGGGCAATAGGCACCTCCCGCAGTTGTTCACCCTCGAGGTGAGGCCTTGCCCCAGTTCGGAGGGAGTGATAGCCTCCCACACCAGTTCTGAGTCAGAAGGGGATGCTGTAGAATCAGGCCCAGCTGTGGGAAGCTGGGTGCCTGAGAACTCAGTTCTACCTGTGGTTTCCCACTGGCTTGCCAGCCGGGAGTGGCAGAGACCCAGGACACTGATACGGCCTATCTGTCTCCACAGCCAGGAGACCTGACCTTGACAGAGGCCCTGGTTAGAATCATAGAATAGTAGGGCTGGAAGGGGCCTACAAGGCCATCGAGTCCAACCCCCTGCTCAAGGCAGGAATCCAAGTCAGAGCATCCATGACAGATGGCTGTCCAGCCTCATCTTGAATGCCTCCAGTGTGGGAGAGCCCACCACCTCCCTAGGTGCTTCTTGATCAGGGGAGCCTTCCATGGGAACAGAGCAACAGGAGGAGGAGAGGGTGTTTAAGGGGTGTCTCCTTTACTGCATTGTCCATTAAAGAGGGGGGAGCAGAGGTGTCCCGTGAGACTGCCTAAGAGGCAGGTTCCCCTGCCAGGATCGAATGTCCGATACTGATCTTTAGTGGCTGCTCGTCTGTATTTAAACCAGAGCTTTTAGCAGTAGACTTTGCCAGAAACAATGCTTGGATAACCTGCAAAGCTTCCCCACTTTCTCTTGGACTCTCTGGACTTACTGGGATTTATTCTGCCACCTTGATCCAGGTCTGCTTGGGGTTTTGTTCTGGTGCTCATGAACTGAACCTGGCCTAAGTCTTACAGTGTGAACTGTTATCTGTGGATCTTTACTGGGGCTGTAAAGGCATAAACCTACTTACTGGAATTACAGCAATAAAAGGCCTCATCTCTAGGAAGTCAGGTCCTGACATGCGACTGGGGGTTCTAATTAGCTGTCATGGCGTTCGTAGTCATGTCAGAATGCAGATGGGAGCTGGTGTCTTTAAGTGCCCCCCGTTTAAGAACAAAAAAACTGCCTTGATATTTCAGAACAATGTATTGTATTATGTATTTATTTAAAGTATTTTTACCGTGCTCCTCAACCAAAAAGGCTCCTGGATTATATATAATCAGTAAAACAAGACAGTCTGAGCCTGCAGCCTTGCAATCTAAAAAAACATGAGATGCAAGGAAAAAGGGATGGAGAAGGAAGAGGGAAAAAATAAATAGTTTTTCAGTGGGACTGGTGGAATGGCCCTGGTTCCTTTCTCATTTGCCTCTGTTACAGCCTGCTGGAATGGTTGCCGGAGGTCCATCTAGTCCAGTATTCTGCTTTCAACAAGGTCCAGCAGGATGCTTCCAGGAAGCCCATGGCAGTGCATGAAGGAAATAGCTCTCACCCGCTGCCCCAAGCAACTGATATTCAGCTATGCTGACTGGGGAATGTGGGGAGTTGTAGGACTTTCTTCGGTCTAAACATGCATAGGATTGTGCCCTTATTGTACTTTTAAACTGCCCAGTAACCAAAGTCCTCTGGATGGTGGTCAATACATTGTTGAAAACATAAAATACAGACAATGAAACAATGAATAAAAACATCACATTATAAAACCATGACAAAACTGGCAGCAAAGAGTAAAGACACTACAGCACATCAAACCAAAATAAAACCAGCAGCAAAATAAAAGAGTGGTAAAGTCTAAATGCACTAAGGGGGCAATCCTATGGCTGCTTAGACCGAAAAAAGGCATACAACTCTCAGCATTCCTCAGCCAGCATGGCTGCCTGGGGAATGCTGGGAGTCGTAGGACTTTTTTTCTGTCTAAACATGCATAGGATTGTGCCCTAAAGGAATTAAAAATGGACCTATGTGTTGCAGTTTGACAGCAGGTCCTGGGTCTGAAAGAAGTTGAAGACTGGACTTTTTTCTGTCTAAACGTGCATAGGATTGCACCCTTAAACAGTTCTTAAAATGGCTGGGAGAATAGAAAGGTCTTCGCTTGGCATCAAAAGGCCATAATGAAAGTGCCAGGGGGGCTGTCTGGGAAGAGCATTCCACAGATGGCACTCCACCACTAAAAAGGTTCAGTATAGAGCCATAATGGCTAATAGCCTTCAACAGACCTCTCCTCCTACATGAATTCGTCTAATTCTCCTTTAAAGCCATCTGAGCTAGTGGCCATCACCATCATCTGCTATTAGAGTGGCAAAGTATCTTCTTTTACAGATGACAGTCCTCTATTTGAAGAGACAGGGCTGGCCCAAGACATTTTGCTACCTGAGGCGAAGAACAAGATGGCACCCCTTCCCATTCCAAGTACAAAAGCCAATGGGACCGGCAGGTGAATCTGTCATCAACGTTGAAGATGGGACAGCATCATTCACTGCACCTGAAGGCAACAGACTAACTTAGGGGGTGTAGAGCAGGGCACATGGCACAGAGTCCCTCCTCAAACATCTTGCTGCCGCCTCCCAGCATCTGTTGCCTGAGGCAACTGATTCACTCTAGGGCTGGCCCTGTGAAGGGATGTCCAGTCCAAGGCAGTTATTGGGCGGTTTAAAGATAATGAACCATCAGAAGGAAGAGCTGGGCCTTGAAGTTGCCCATCCGCAGCACCTGGGTAGCACATTGAACAAGGCCCACATGTCACCTGGTCAGTCTTCCCTGCAATGGTGACAATGGACTGTATTTCTATTTCAGTTCTAATAATGATTTCTAAATTTGCATCTATCCATATAAATAAGCATAGGCAAGTCTTAAGCAAATCAGTGTCCTCTTTTGTCTTCTTTTTTGGTAATGCACATCCTCTTTTTTTGACGATTCACCAGTTGCCACCCTAGTCCTGTGGCAGTGAATTTCATAACTTAAATATGTCCTGTGCGAAGAAATATTTCCTGTCTCCCCTGAATTTACTGCAGTTTCGTTGGGTGACCCTGAAGCTTTAGTGGCTGAGCACTTTGGACTGAGGGGCATCTTTTCACTAATTTCTTGAAACATACTATGTACGTATGTATGTATTTTGTACCCTGCCTTTCTACCAGGAAATGGCACTCAAGGTGGATAACAGTACAAGCCAACATTTAAAATAAAAGCATAAATTAAAACAATCCTAAAACAAGTCTATTAAAAACACTATAAAAACCCCACAACAATAAAAGAATCAAAATAGCATCCAACCCAACAGACCAGCTTACATGCCAAAGGCTGGCTTGAATAAAAAGGTCTTTGCCACTAGCGTGGACCCAGCATGCAGTTTGGGAATTTCTGCTTTGTCTGGCCTGCCCCTGAGCAAAACCTCACCCCCTTGCCTTGACACTTGTGCAGGCAAATGGAGATTTCACAACGTCTGTTTCTTTTCTCTCCCCCTGTCCCCGCACCTTTTTTTAGGGCTAGACAAACAAACGGCGGCCTACATCCTTGTTGTAGTCTCCTTGGGGCCTGCAACAGTTGGGAAAGAATTTAAATTCTTTTCAGGTCTTCTTCCTTTCCATAAAAAAAAGCATGAGAAGGGATTGCTGGCCCAGCAACGGCTACCACTGCTGCCTTTGCTAGAATTTGGACACGGCCCTGAAATAGGCCACAAATTACAAGGATAAACCAGGGAAAACACTCCCCTTGGACATTGGGGTCTTGCAGAAATCCGTCCTGGCCTTGGAGAGTGATGGCAAGAGCGACTGAGCTGTTTCTTCATTTCTGCTGGGTGCCCTTAGTGTGAGTCACAGTCTGCAGAGGGGAGGAAAGGCATTCCATTACGCAAGTACAGTACTTGCGACAGGGCTGCTAATTCCTCCTTGGATTCGAGGAATGAGGAGTGTTATTCTTGTTACAAACTAGCAGTGGTGAACCTTTTTTTCTGTCGAGGGCCGCTTTCCCCCAGGCGTAATCTGCCGGGGGCCGCACGTTGCTGGTGGGAGGGGCTGAAGCCAGCGATGGGCAGAGCCAGAGCCCGTTCCTGGTGGCTCCTGGTGCTGACGTAGCGATTCGCCATGCAACTGGGGGGATGCCCATGTGGCGTGTTGCTTGTATATGTTGTGGTCATGCCATAGGAGTGTTGTTCAGAAGCCGGGATTTAAAGTGTAAATTTGGCTCTTGGGCCATACTAGACCTGTGTGCAAATGGCCTCTTGAAATTCTCCACCTTAGTTGGGGGCACAGAAATTTGGGATGCAATTTCACTGAATTTCTCCAGGGGGAGGAGAAATTCTCCACAGTTTCTCCCAGGTGGGGCTCCCAGGGCTTGAAGCACAGCTTCTTCGTTTTGTGGTAAGGGGTTTGGGGGTTTTCGTGCTGCAGCAGCATCAACTGCCTTGGCAGGCTGGCTGCCAGTTTGCATCCACTGCAATGCAGCTGGGGCAGTGTTGTGTCCAGCTCCAGGGGGGAGGTGGAGTTGGTGCTCTGCCAAAGTCCATCCTGAAAGTTTTCTCCCCCCATAAAAGAGGCTTCCATTGTTCTGCCTCAGTCAAGATGTTTTACAATTTATTTTTGTGTGTTTTTGAGCTTACCTAATCACAGCTAGCCTCCCTGGCTGCCTGCACGTCCTGATCTGAAGAGGGGAGGAATTACCTCATGGTGCCTCAAACTGGGCTTTAATTGAAGTGTAGGAAGCCGCGGAGGCTGCAGGCAGCCAGAGAGATGATTGTGCAATGAAAAACAGGACACTTGTGCTCACTTCTGGGCCACCTCCTAAGTAAGGTAAGCCCAAGAAACCCAAACTCAACCCATGAGAATTTCTCCAAAATTTCTTCACTATTGAATTACTTTTTGAGAGCAATTTCTCTTCTGTCAAATTGAATGTGAATGGTTGAAAAAAATGTGGGAGAAATTTTCGGCACAGCACTATGTCATACCTGCAGCCTTATCAGCTTAATTTATAGGAACGCATGAGAGCCCAAACCCCAACTATAGGATCCGTTGCAGGTAGGTTTGCCTTCCTGTTGTTTTGTAGCATGCCTTTTAACAGTGGTGTGACAAGTAGAAATTCAACAGGTGAAACTTTCACCTATATGCAAGAAAACACATCATCACTTGAATTTCATCCCTTCACATATCTGTTAAAGGCAACAGAGATCTCCAAGGGAAAAAGAAGAAGAAGAAGCTGGGAATCCTAGCTCTGGGCATGTACTGATTTGTAACAGGAGAGGTGCTGGCATTTACACACATCTACCTAGAGCTGATCTGGTAGCCATAGTTGTCTCTAATAATGAACATGCTGACTGGTAGAGCAGTGAAACAGGGCCACCCACAGACAAGTTAGGGGTTTCTCAATACCCAGCAGCCCACACTGGCATGCAGAAAAAAATTAGCTCGTAGAGTTGTTTTTTAAAAAGGAAGTTTGCAACCTCTGTAAAAATCCTCCTGATGAGGGCTGTGCTTAAACATGGGAACAGAGCATTAGAATACATCCAGCCCTGAAATCCTGTACATAGGAGGGATGGGTGGTAGAGGTGGTTATTCTCCCTTCCCCACGCTATACCACTCAGGGTGGAACTTCCTCCCACACCGCTGGTTCACTGCAGCACAGATTTGAGATACACCAGAGAGATGATGGGTTTCGGCTCTATTCCCTGCACTTTACAATTTAGGTCGAGGGCCACCTCCCCCTATCCTCCCATTACCACCACTTCCCTGCCCACAGTGTTTGCTTTGGGGGAAAAGGGGAACTAATTCCCCCCCATGTATTCTTATGGGCCCCAAATTTGTATCCCTTAATTTCCAGACATGCGGAAGTTTATTGTAGTTATTTATTGGCGAAGCGAAAGAACTTCCTCCTCCTCCTCCTCCAATGATGCACTGAAGTCATTTTAATGATGCATTATTCAAACGTGTATACAAGGAACAGATGCTTCGTAAACATCTGGGCTACAAGAGGAGCTTTTCACCTTAATCTGACCTGTGGGATTAGAGACAGTATTTAGGCTACCCAGTGCTGGAACTACGGAGCAAATTTTTAAAAGTACATTGCCAAATTACCCGTTTGTGGCTCCTGCTTGTTGCAGGTTGAAGATGAGGGATGAGGTGGTGGTGATGTGCCCTTGCCAGCCAGCCCCCTCCCCGTGACAGAGATGGTACAATTTGTACTAGCATTTTAACATGTGAGATTTAACATGTGGGCAACCACCACATGCCATGGCAAAGCAACCATCTCATTTATTTCCCTCTGTCACTGCAAAGGTGGCCTGGGCCGTGGTGTGGCAACCTATAATTGAGCATGTCACCCAGCAGTTTGCCAGGGATTCAGTGCTCACCACTAGACTTGTCAGCTTTGGAACCGCCCCCCGTAGCTGTCCCTTTAAGAGTAGCTTGCTGGGCAGCCTTCAGCAGTGGCCTGATGTTTCTCTCCCTCTCCCTGCTGTGAGAAGCGTCCTCCCTGGCTAATGTTGCCCATAATGCTGCTGCTAAAGACACAAGAGCAGCCCCCTCCCAGTTAGTTGGCAACCCTACTCCCCACCCACATCTCAGACACTAACATGTTTGCAGGAATTGGTTCAGCCAAGACTGCTGCTGCCTGAGCTCTGGGGCTCTTGGGGGGAGTGCAACTCCTCCAAGGAGACCCATGGGGAGGGTCCTTTTCGCCCACACAGGAAGCTGTACAGAGCAACACACGGGTTACTCAGCCCCTTTAGCAGGCTTGGAAAGTCCGTGAGCAGCACCAGCCAAACATCCAAAGGAACCGCTCCAGAAGCAATACAGCGCCAGCCTGCCAACTGTGGAGCAAGTTCACGACGAGCACATTGGGAGCGCGCTGGTATGTGGGGCAGAGAACTGGCGGCTTAGGGGGCTGCTGGACGTTTTGTGCTGCTAGGGCAGATGCGCCCAACATGGGGCCCTTCAGATGTATGGAGCATTGGACATGCTGGCTGTGGATGATGGGAGCTGCAGTCCAACATATCTTGAGGGCACCCAGCTGGGCAAGGCTGTGCCATTCTGGCTGTGGATGATGGTAGCTGCAGTCCAACATACTTTGAGGGCTCCAGGCTGGGTAAGGCTGTACCATGCTGGCTGTGAGTGATGGGAATTGTAGTTCATATCTTGAGGACACCTGGCTGGGCAAGGCTGTGCCATGCTGGCTGTGGATGATGGGAGCTGCAGTCCAACATACCTTGAGGGCGCTGGGCAAGGCTGTGCCGTGCTGGCTGGGGATGATGGGACTTGCAGTCCAACACATCTTGAGGGCGCCGTGCTGGGCAAGGCTGTGCCATGCTGGCTGGGGATGATGGGACTTGCAGTCCAACGCTGCAGGTTGGGCCAGGCTGTGCAAGGGTCTCTCTAGCCCCAGACTGCTCTCTGCTCCTGCCCAGGGCTATGCAGGCGCTGCCAGAAGGCCGGCCTGCAGTAGCAGCCTGCTTGTCTCCCTGTACTCTTCTTCCTAGTTATATAATTGTAGCCTCATGCCTCCAAAAGTTCATCCAGTGATACGCTGGGGATTCTTCCAGGCATGTCACAGTTTACCAAGCTGGGAGATGGGGTGGGGATATTCAAGTGGTTAACTGTATCTTTCTGTGAAGCCTTTGGGACAAGCCCCTAGGCCCCCTGCCCACAGCAATGAAGCCTAAATGTAGCAGCTAAGAGACTGAACTACAAAGCAAAAAGGCCCCGGTTCGAATCTCACCTCCGCCATGAGCTCACTAGGTTGGCCTTAGGCAAGCCGCTCTCTCTCAGCCTCAGTCCTCCCATCTGCAAGATGGGGGTAATAATACTGACCTACCACATGGGGTTGTTGGAAGGATTGCAGCTGGATAATGCATATAAAGAGCTATGAGCTTTTGAAAGCACAATGCAAATTATTATTGCAGACATTGTTCTGCTGTTTACCATAGCTCTGGTCTTATTTGCGAGGGGATTCCGGTGTTCTGGGGACAGAGGCCTATAGGAGCTGTGGACTGGAAAGGAAGAAAACTCTATTGAAGAGAAAACCCTAGTTCGTGGTTTGATTGGCAAAGCAGGCCCGTCTTCCTTGAGGGTAAATTGCTCTCCCTGGACGCTGAAATGTGCAAAGGACAGAAAATAGAAATGCTGACAAGGAAAAATGCAGAAAAGCTGGGAAATCACCAAACTATCAGCAGTAGGGGGAAAGGGGGCATGGATTGGGAACCGCCCGCAGTTCAGCACCCCTGCTGTAAATGGTTGTGCAGAGCAGATCCCAGTCTCTGTTACAAGAGCTTAATGTGTAGCAAATGTGGATTGAAATATGGGACGAGTTGCCCAGCTCAACCACTTTACCTGCATGATGGTGAACTCTACAGTGTGGTGCAGTTGTCTGTAGAAGCCGACTTTTCCATGATTTGCAAGTTGGGAGGCAGACTCAGGGCTTCCTCTTCCATGCTGAAGATCGGTGCATGTAGAACACTATGTAGAACACTTGTTGTTCCTGCCAACAACAAACAGTGTGCATGTGCTTTGGAAAGGGGAGGAGGAGGAGACCACATATTCCCGAGGCTAGTTCCCAGGTTGCAAACTGTATTTGCCTGGGACCTTCCATGCCTCCAATGAGCCCATGTTCGCAAAAGACCAGTGGTTATGTGTATCGGCCCTTGGAGAGGAATGGAGGATTGGTGATTCTGAAGACCTGATTGAATTCTCAGTTTGAGGTGGGGCTTCTCATAGATTAAGGGAGACAATTATTTATTTTTATTTCATGTATTTATTTACAACATTTGTATACTGCCCCACATCTAAAACAGATTCCGGAGCGGTGAACATGAAAGGTAGCTCCTCTGATTCCTTGTTAACCCAGTTTTGGACAAGTGTGTGGATGCACGCGCACGTAGCTGTATTTAGGCATGCAGTAAATCACTTGCCTGAACATGTGAGGGGGGGGTGGCCTCACCAAGTAGCCCCGCCCCTGAGATTGTACACATCACATAGGCCCTCCCCATGTTGTCTGAATGTACAGCTCGAACACCTGCAGGGAGGGGGCCTTTGCACATACAGCTGCGCATGCAAAGGCTTCTGTGTGGGCAGGAACCCCAACAGCACGGCACCAGGGGTGGGGCTTCTTGGCATGGCCCCATCCCCACTGGCGTGTTCAAGTGAGCGGTTTACGGCATGCCTGGATAGGGCTTGTCCCGAGTATTAGAACATCAGGTTGAGAAAATCTGGTCTGGGCACTGGAGTCATGGGCTGCACTTGATGGAAATGGGACCTCAAAGGGAGAGCAGTTCAGGCCAAACTGGAATATCCAACATTCCAGGTGGGAGAGGCCTCCGTGGTCTCATTTGCTGGGATAAGGTTTATTTCACGTTATGTGCTGCTCCCCGCTAGGTAGAAAGGGCAGCATGCGAACTGCAACAATGCAACAGCCCCCAGATGGGTGAAGAGACTGATGTGTGATGTTGCCCTCCCAAGCCTGAACTGAAGCATGGTCAGAATATGCCAGTGGTCTGAGCCAGGGCACCCAATGAATTCTGGCATATTTGCTACTAAGGGAACAAGTCTGAATCAAAACCAGTGGAGGCTGGTGGCTCTGATGTCAGTGGGGCGGTGAATCCACTCTGAGTTTCAGTCAGAACCAGTCAGAACTCTAAAGGAGCGATCCAAGGTGCCAAACTTTAACTTCTGTGGAGTTCTAACTGGTTCTGGCTGAAACCCGGAGCGGACTCACCGCCCCACTGACATCAGAGCCACCAGCCTCCACTGCTTCAAACACATTTATACACACACAAACAAAACACAATACAACCCCCCCCCCCCGAGATTTGTACACAAGCAAGTAGGTTTTGTACTGTGCCATGTGATTGCAGCTTGGTAGGTATTTAGATTCTGAATTTATAGAGTATGGGTGCAGGAAGGTGGTTAGAGAACCATGTAACTCAGTGATCTGTTCCGCCTTACACTCCCCTTGATGTTTGGTGTGGGCGGGAGCATCCCTCCTCCCCGCAAGCCAAGAGTACCATTCCATGCTGCACCGTGCCCCACACTGGCTCCTTTGTTCTCTTTACCTCACTTTGCTGCTCGTCGGCAGCGCGCAAGGTAGAAACACAAGACAGTGTGTCCAAAACGAATGTAAATATTGGATTTTCCACTGTGGTTACAGGCAGCCTGCAGTGAATTCACCTCTCCTTGAGCAGCGTTCACAGAGGCCTCTTTCATCTCCTGGTTCTTCATGAGGAGGCATGGCAGTTGCTGCCAAGTTCCAGGCTTCTCAAAATCAGGACATGGTAGGAACCAAGAGCAGAGCTGTTTGCGCACCAGGGAGATGTTTAGGAGAGACACAGTTAGGAACATGGGAACACAGGAAGCTGCCTTACACCACGTCATCAGTCTATCTAGCCCGGTACTGTTGACACTGACTGGCAGCAGCTCTCCAAGGTTTCAGGCAGGAGTTTTCCGGCCCTACCTGGAGATGCTGGGGATCAAACCTGGGACTTTCTGCATTGGGATGTGTGAGAATTTCTTTTCAGTTTGCAAATCCTCGAAAATGCCCCGTTTGCAACCCCCAATGGGAGCGCACGTTCTCAGAAAATGTCCACGAATTCCCGAACTTGCATTCGTATTCAGAAAATGTGCACTTTTGAAAATGCACACTTTAAAAATGCACATTTAAAAGTGCATTTTCATGCTTTAGTCAGTGGGGGAAAGCGCACATGAATGGGAGCGATCCAAGCTGGGTTTTGAAGTGATGTTCGGAGAATGTCGGTGAGCTAGAGCATCTCTGGGTCACCCAGCCCTACCTCAGCATGCAAAGCAGGTGCTCTACCACTGACCCACGGCCCCTCGATGAGCACTTGTCCAACATCATGACCAGCCTCTTGTTTTTCAGCTGATGAAGGCTCAGGGTGAGTGAACTGTAGGCAAGCCTCAGCAGCATAGCTTTATACGAGGCAATCCAAAGCAAATGCTAACACAGGCAGAGATTGGCAGTGGTGCCCTCAGAACAGGACTCTGGGCAGAACTCCAGGACCCCACTCAAGAGAATAAGCAGGGCCCCAAATGATCAGCAGAAGAGCGCGAGAGCCCCTGTCAGGGTTCCCCTTATGGCTTGGACCCCCTGAGCAACTCCTTCAGGATCTCTTGCCTCCTTAAGAGTCCCACCTTCCTTCTTTTACCCCTTCTTTTTACCCCTTTTACCCCTTGTTTTACCCCTTTCCGGTAATGTGGGGTTTAGGCTGTAGACACGAGGTGATTGGTGCTTCAGACACTTGGGTGTTAACCACAACAGTTTACTCATAAATTAAAGCAAGCAAATCACAACTAAAGGTATTTACACAATAGAGCTGAGTGATACAAAAGGCATTAAGATAAAATAAAAGTCGCAGAATGCAAGTTCCTTTACCCTAGCTGTACCTAGACTTCTCCAGGCTGCTTCTTCCTGCTTCCTCTTCAGGCTCTGGTCTCCCTGACCCAGCTATTACTCACTCTGGTCTTTCTGACTCTCTCTTTTTATACCTTCCTCCCCGCAAACCGAAAGTATTGCTTCAAACCTGAAGAAATGAAATGGAACTGGGGAAATGAAATGGAACCTTAACTGAGGCAATGAAACCAAACCTTAACTGAGGCAATGAAACCAGTCTTAGGGTTACCCCCTCCGATCAACCCCCAGGCCTATAGCCTGACCTTTTACCTTGCCTCTGTAGGCCTCAAACCTTTGCAGCCCCCAAACCACTTCATGGTTGAGGGACAAACTAGGGATGGAGAGATCCAGTGCAGGCTAGTGACTCTGATTTCAGTGGAGCTGTGAATCCATGCTGGGTTTCATTCAGAACCTGCCAAAACTCTAAAGAAGCTATCCAAGGTGCTGAACCTATTTTTGGGATAGGGTTCAGCACCTTGGATAGTTCCTTTAGAGTTCTGGCAGGTTCTGACTGAAACCCAGAGCGGATATGCAGCCCCACCTAAATCAGAGCCACCAGCCTGCACAGGAAAGATCAGTCTATTTCTGATCTCTTTCAGTGTCACATGTGTTAGTTCATAAGTCCTTTCCATCCCATTTTCTCATTAATTTGAAAATTAAAAAAAAATCTGCGCAAACATTTGTGCGCATATAGTTTTGAATGTATTTTTATGCGTAATACGCATTTATAAACGTAGTTTATCTCAAAGCATGCATTTCTACAATATTTTAACCCACAATATGTCTTTTAGGGCGCATTTCAGTACATTTTTAGGAGCTGACAACTGCATATGAATTTAGAGGCCCGTTTCTCATTAGTGGCAAATTCACAGCTTCCGGAACACACAGCAATGGGTGCATTGGCATTTGAACACAACTCCGCTTCCTCCCAGCCCATTCAGTTTATATGCGGGAGGGGGTATGTCTACACAGCCCTACTGTTGTTCAATAAAGAGTAGCAAACCGGGAGTGGGGTGGGGGTTTCTAAGGCATGGTCTGAAGGAACATGATGCTGTAGCTAAGCAGGTCTGGGCCTGGTCAGTGTATGGGGCTAGGTTGATCTTCCTCTTGTTGCTGTGACTGTCCTAGCTAGGAGGCAGGCTCTTTTAATAAATAAACAGTGTTTGCGTGTGAAAAATGTATTCCCCATGCAATGGGGAAGAATGGTTACCCTACCAAAGGAGGCATTTTTTTCCAGGCAATTATTGCATTTTCCCAGGATCCCTTATGTGCAATAAGTGAATCTACTTAACACACTGAAATCACAATCAGCTTGAATATTTTATATATGAGGCATATTAAAATATATGACTGGCACTGCAAACAGATAAACTGGCAGCATAGGTTGCTAGAAAACAAAAGGTGTTGTTTATGACAGACAGTGTTCTCAGAAAGTTTGCATGCAGTAGAAAAATTGGACCATCTTCACCCATATCAGCCTGCCCACACTTTAAGATGAGCAATAGAGGCCTTTCTCACTTGCCCACCTTTGAGGGCAGTTAGGTGGGCAAGTAGATGTGAGAAGGCCTTTTCTTCAGTGGCCCCACACCTCTGGAATAGGTTGCCATCAGGGGCCTCATCATTTCACTCTTTTAAGAAGGCCCTGAAAACTTACTTGGCCTTCCTGATTATGTTTTATTGGGCTGTTTTGCTCTGCAGCTGCCAGTATGTTATAGGTTTTTAGTAATGTTCTAATGCTGGTGTTTGTTGTTTTATGGATGTTTTCTGCCGTGATACTATATCGGTGTATTATTATACGAATTTTATTGTAAAGCCGCCTTGGGTGGGCTTCTGCCCTGAAAGCCAGCCTAGAAATATTTAAAATAAATAAACATTAAGAGGCATTTGTAAGGTGAAAGAGGATTCCGACCCATGCGTAGGTTAGCCTTTCCCAACCTGGTGCCTGTCAGATGGGTTGGTCTGCAATCATCCACCAGCCAGGAGGGCCGTTGGCTTGGGATGGTGGGAATCGTAGCCCAGCACAACTGGACAGCACCAGGTTGGGGAAGGCAGCTGTAGGTTTTATGTCCATGCCTTAGAAACCCGACTGAAGCTGGAGCCACTTTAAGCCATGGCTGAAAACACCCTTGTGCTCTTGTTTGTGAGCCAAACAGCTCTCGGCCCGGTAGAGAAACCGTGAAGCGTTATGCACACACATCCTGTGGGAAATCCTTCCTCAGACAAAGCTGCTCTGTGGTCCCCCTCCCTGTTGCTGCTTGGGATATTCGTGTGTGTGTGGTGAGGGAAGCTCAGTGCTGTTAACCGAGCTGCATGGAAACTTCTGTCTCTCTTCAGCCCCCCGCCTCTCCTCCACCAGAGCAGCATTGCGTTCAGCACACACGGCTCTCTCTGTTGGCGGCTCGCGGGGCCGTGAGTGCGCTCTTTGTTGCGCCATGCCCTAAACTCACATGGGAAGGATGTATGCAATGCCAGCACCTCAGACCTGACCTGACGTGGCTGCACATTCAGAGTGGTTCCTCAGAACGATGGAAACAGAACGGACTGCTTGAGCCTCTCAGTGGTTTCGAGGCACTCACTGTGGCCTAGTTGTTCACTCTTTAAGCTGGCTGCCATACAAGTACCTCAGGAGCAGAGGAAGCTGCCTTCTACCGAGTCAGACTTTGTCCATCTAAGCCAGTGTTGTCTACTCAGACTGGCAGCAGCCCTTCCTACCCGATTTATTATTACTACATTTATATCTTGCCTATTTATTGATTTGATTCAAACCTCACCTTTCTACCAAAAATGGCGCTCAAGGCAGCTTACAAAAACAATTTAAAGTAGATTAAAACAACAAACTCATTAGAATATGATAAAAACATCACAGTCACAGAATAAAAACAGCACCCAACCTACATAACCCACTTGCAGGCCAACGACCTTCTTGAATAAAGTGGTCTTTGCCTGCCATCGGAAGGATAGCAGAGAGTGAGCGAACCTAGCTTCCCCTGGGAGGGAGTTCCACAGCCTGGGAGCCGCCACCGACAAGGGCCTCTCTCGCATCGCCACCAAACACACCTCTGATGGTGGCGGTCTTGAAAGAACACCACCACCTCCTGCAAGGAACCCAAGGCAGCTTACCTGATTGCTCTCCTCCCCATTTTATCCTCATGACAACCTTGTGAGGTAGGTTAGGCTGAGAGTCAGTGACTGGGCCAAAGTCATTCAGCGAGCTTGATGGCTGAGTGGGAACTAGACCCTGGATCTCCTGAAGCCCAGTCAAACACTCTAACCACTACATGGCACTGGCTGTACCCAGTCCTTTTATCTGGAGATGGTGGGGCTTGAATCTGGAGCCTTCTGCAGACAAAGCATATGCCTGAGCTGTCATCCCTCCCTCACGCAGGGAGCACGCGGAGGCTGACTGCACGGCAGTGGCCATGGAGAGGCGCTCTTTTGGGAGAATTGGCATCTCCACATGGAGCTGTGCTCTAACGCAGTGCTGTAAATCCTGCCCCATTTCCCCCCCCCCCCGAAAGTGAGGTAGCATTTTGGCTG
Source organism: Heloderma suspectum (assembly GCF_057233095.1). NCBI lineage: Eukaryota > Metazoa > Chordata > Lepidosauria > Squamata > Helodermatidae > Heloderma > Heloderma suspectum. Next base: position 33,136,304 of record NC_139467.1, on the reverse strand, counting down.
AAGTACACAGAGGGCAGGAGAAATAGTTAACATTTTTGGCCCCCAGAGGAGGCATACGTTGACAAGCAGTGGTGCTGACGACAGCGGTGCTTTTTGTGGGTGGGGGGCTGTCCTCTTCTCCCTTCTTCCAAACACACAATACCACAATGTCATGACGTACGAACCTTCCGGGGAGGTGTTGCAGGAGAAAATGGTGGCCAGGCCATGGCGGTCAGTTCCGTCACCACAAGTGGCGACACTTACGAATCGCCAGAAAAGAGGAAATGCCAAAAAGAAAATAAAAGATGGCATCTATTTGCATAAAAATTGCATATGCTCATTTATATGTATAGATGCAAATGCAGAAATCATAATGAGAATCAAAATAGAAATACAGTCCGTCCCACAGTAGTGGAGAAGACTGTGTCCAGGTGCCTTGCTCAGTTGCTGCCCGGGTGCTGTTGATGGGCAGCCTTCTGATGGCTCCTTATCTTTTAAACTGGACTTGGACTGGACAGCCCTTCCCACAGAGGAAACCTTCAGAACAGAGGACAGTCCTCTGGCAGCCCTGCAAATAGAGGACTGCGCTCTATTTCCTTGGCAGTGGCCCTGGTTCTCGTTGATGCTTGGAAAGCACATATGCAAGTGTTCCTCACGGTCCTCACTCACCCAGAAGTCTTGGCTGCAAATATTGAGTGCAACTTATCCCCACATGACATGCAGCGCATTGGTGCACGGCCCACCTGGTCCTCTTGTGTAGCCACATTCCCTTCCTCCGACCTCTGCTTTGAGCATAGGTGGCGCAGTTTACGGGGCTCCCCCATGAGCTTTGTGGTAGAGGCACCTGCTTTGCACGCCAAAGGCCCCAGGTTCAATCCCTGGCATCTCCAGGTAAAAGGAGCTCAGGTAGCAGGTGATGGGAACTCCCCTTCTCTTCTTGAGACCCTGGAGAGCCACAACAGCCAATAAGAGTAGAGAATACTGGGCAAGATGGACAAAGAATCTGACCTGTAAATGACTGCTACCTATGTTCGTAGCAGCCACAGAGATCCCTCAGGTGTGGTGGTGGAGGTCTTGCTTTGCTGTCAGGTACGGGTTTTGAACTGGAGGCCCTGCAGCATCGTTCTTTTAAGTTCTGCCATTTTTAGATAGCCTGACTTTTTATTCTCACTTGGTACATGATCACATTCACTCCCATTTCAGCTTTTGTAGTTCCGCCCACCTCTTCCCTTTTGTGGATTCTCCCCCCCCCCACCCGTTGTCTAGGTTTTCCAGCAGTGTGCTTCTAACACGAGGATTACTTTGACTTGACATTGCCACACATGGTGTACAATAATCACTCAGGCTCCCAGGTGGAAAGAAAACGCTGTGAGCGCACACTTCATTTGAGCTTGAGCTACCGCAGCGAATGCGCCGTTATTCTAAGTGTAACTCTTTGTGCAGATCTTAATCTTGAAGGCGGCAGTGGTGGGAAAATCGCTGTGAAATGTGCTGACCATGTATGTACCCCAGGGGTCGGTAACACATGGCACATGTGGCCTCCCTCTAGCTGATTTTGTGCCCCCCACCATAGTACACTACTGCTGTTGCGATTGCTGCTGAATTTGCTGCCATAGCAGCAGCAAAAATTGTGCCAATTTAGCAGGGAAACAAGGCGCCGCAGCAAATTCAGCAATGGCAGTTTCAGTGGGGGTGGTGTGCAGTGGTTCAGGGTGGGCAATGTGGCCTCCAGCCCTCAGAATCTGCCCACCCTCTGATATATTGGCTGGCTAAGCCACTGGTTCTCAAGGGATGTGTGAAACATTTCCAGGGCAAGGAATCTCCTCTATATCCACTGCTGCAAAATCTGACGCTTTGGGGGCTCGATGTACTCCCGCTCCACTCACATTTGTGGGCTGAGATGTGTGGCTTTTCCTGAAATCTGGGAACGTCTCCATTTTTCAAAATTTGCATTAAAAGAAATGTGTGCAATTTACGCAAAATGTGGCTACAATTTGCGTAATTTACACAAATTGTGGTCATCCTTTGCATATATTACACACAAATTACAGCTGAAATTTGTGTAGATTGTGCAAATTTTGGCTGAAATTTGCGTACATTTCTTTTTACGCATTAAAAACAAAAAACAAAAAACAGAAAATCTATGAACTGGCCCTATTCGATGCAGATTGGGTTGGGTCAGCTCGTGGGGAAATAAGCCGAAGTCCGGGGGGCTGAGCTGATGAAAGGCCAGCAAACTCCACCTCCCAGAAGGATTCCTCTGGCATCCCTACTCTCTGTGCACCAGCTCAGGTAACCGTCCATGTGTACTGTTGAAACATGGGCTGAGAGGGTTGCAGTGTGTAGAGCAAGGAAGGGGGAGCAGTGTGCAAAGTGCTTCAAAGTGCAGTGAAGCTGGTGCAGCAAATGGCCATGGTGGCTGGGAATCATGGGACCTGCAGTCCAACACATCTGGAGAGCACCAGGTTGGGAAAGGGCGTTCTATTGCATCCCATCACCTTAACAATGGATGAGTTGGGTTTCATTTATTCCACAAAGAGCCACTGAATCAGACACTACTGCTCATAACTCCAGAGGGAAACGGGGAGACCCAGAGCCACTGTAACAACCTTCTGAAATAACATTTGTGTCTTTTGTTTCCCAGGTTTGATTACCAGGAGCTTTTGCACAACTCCACCTTCTGCATCATTCCCCGAGGGAGACGCCTGGGATCCTTCCGGTTCTTAGAAGCATTGCAGGTACAATGAGAGATACAATGAGAGGTACAAGGTGCAGTGAGAGGTACAATTGCACTGCAGGTGCACTGCAGGCACAATGAGTGGTACAATGAGAGGTACAAGCATTGCAGGTACAGTGAGAGGTACAATTGTACGTTGCAGGTACAATTGCAGGTGCAATGTGTCTGTTATATCATCACAGGCAGAAAATGGTTGGCTAGCAATTGCTGCTCCTCGTTCCCAGAAAGTAGGGGGTGCAAGGGAACTCTGAGAATGTACAACACCCTCACCAAACCAGAATTCCCATGATTCTTTGTGGGGAAGCCATAATGGTTACCAGATTTGTAGCACAGATATACTCCATGGTTGCGAATATGCTACAGACATAAACAGATTTAACAGTCATTCCCTTTCCCCAGTTCCTGGGGCTGGGGGAGAGGGTGAATTGGGGAGAGAGCATTCCCCATTTTGTAATGGTGCAGGGCAGGGGTGGGTAACTTCTGGGATTCTGGAGAACAATTCTGCCCCACCCCCGAGCTCATTGGGGGCTGCTCCCAAAATTCGATGCCCAGTGTGTGGCAGCGGCCCCAAAGGTCCAATTTGGCGTCAAAATGAGGTGTGTGGACCTTGCTTTAAAGCTAAATTGGTCCTTTGGGGCAGTCACTGCCACAACGTTCAGCGGCAAACCAGTGCTTTTTTTGCAGCCAGTGCAGCAAATTCAGTGGCAGTGCTGGGAGCAGTGGGAGCCGCCCCAAAGACTGGGGGGGGGGGGTGTCTGTGATGTCACATGCACCCAGGTCTAGGGGAAGGAGGCACTTACTGTGCTGACAGTGGGGGTGATAGAAGCAGCTTGCTTCCCCCTCTTAAAGCCAAAACCAGAGCAAAAAAATCTGTTGCAGGGCTGCAATGACCAGGGCAGAAGCAGATCAGAAAGAGTTTAGCCCCCCCGCCCCGCCCCCAATTGCACTCCCCATTTTTCAGGGAGCTGAAACTCCCTTTCTTCCCCTCCCCCGAATTCAGCCAAAACTATTGTTTCAGCAGAGTTTGCTACATTCTGGTTCTACAGTCATGGGCTGGGGCAGCCTTCCGAACCGGTGCCTTCCAGATATTTTGAGTGGCAACTCCCATCACTCCCAGCCACCATGGCCAATTGTTAGGGATGATGGGAGTTGTAGTTCAAAACAGTTTAATGGGCACTGGGTTAGAGAAGGCTGCCTTACACAGTTCATTGTACCTCCCTTTCCCCTGCCTTCTCTGCAAGATGAGCATAATAATTGCCTGCGTTACAGGGCTGACTTTATAAGTTATTAAGGGTGCAATCCTTTGCATGTTTAGACAGAAAAGCTCCTATAATTCCCAGCATTCTCCAGCCAGCCAAGTCAGCTGGGGAATGCTGGGAGTTGTAGGACTTTTTGCTATCTAAACATGCATAGGATTGTGCCCTTAGTGACTTCAGTTAAGATAGATAGATAGATAGATAGATAGATAGATAGATAGATAGATAGATAGTTAAAGCTATATAGATACGTAGTTTTATTTTTGCATTTTATTAAGTGTAAGCCACTTTCAGGGCCACTAAATGGCAGAAATCTGGACATTATCTACCGAGATAATGTCCAGGGAGCATTTTGAGCCCTTGTTATTTTATAAGTTAGCCTTGAAAATAAGCTCACGACATTTACTAACAACAGGATTTCAAAGATTGCAATCTTAATGTTGTAGGATGGGGTTGGGGGCAGGACAAGAGAGGGTTAACAGATTGAGGAGTACACCTGGAGACTGCCCCAACAGCCCTGGCAAAGTTGCCAAGTGACTCCTTTGTTAAGGAGATGGGCTGATTGCGATCAATAGCTGGCCTTCACAATGGCTAAAAAATCCCTCTCCTCCTCCCACCTGATGTGATCTGGGCATCTGCCTCAGGGCCGGCCCTACCATTAGGCAGAGTGCAGCAGTTGCCTCAGGCAGCAGATGCTGGGCGGAGGCAGCACGGTGTTGGAGGAGAGAGCTGTGTGCCACATGGCCTGCCCTGCACCCCCTAAGCTAGCCTGCTGCCTTCCAGTGCAGTAGGGGATGTTTTCCCATTGTCAGTGTTGGAGAACAATTCAACTGCCACTCCAGTCAGCTTTTGTACATGGAATGGGAGGGGCCGCCATCTTGTCCTTTGCCTCAGGCAGCGAAATCCCTTGCCTGTGAAGAGAAATGGCCAAGAATTTTGGACTATCGTTTGGAGTGTTAAACTGGTGACCCCCACCATACGCTCAACCCATATTTGTGAATACATGCAAATATTACAAATACCTATCAGCCTCTTTCCAATGGAAATCAAACCCGCTTACCGCCCCAGAATTTCTCACAGAAGTGGGGTGAGGTAACGTTGTGTTCGCTTACCTGGAAGTAAGCCCTACCGAACACAATTTGACATAGGTATTTGAGGAGGAGGCATGCCTAGGGCTGTGCCGCAAACCCTAAAGCTGCCCCTGACAGCACATGGCTCGCTTTCCTGCGTCTCTTTGATCTTTGCTCTCCATCTCTCATCGATTCAGGCTGCCTGCATCCCAGTGCTGCTCAGCAATGGCTGGGAGCTGCCGTTTTCGGAGGTGGTCGATTGGAGCAAATCAGCCATCGTCGGGGATGAGAGGCTCCTTCTGCAGGTAACAACAGCTGCAGTGTGTTAACAAGGGCGGGCCAGAGTCCAGCCAGCCTGGTACAAGATGGTGCCACATAATAACAAGCCCTCTATGCAGCAGGGGTGTGCTTCTCACACAGGGTACTGTGAGGTTACTGTATAGCAGGCACAGTCGTGAAGTCATCACGGTGCTGGGATGAACAGATCCTTGGTAGCTCGTTGCATCTGATGGGATAAGCCAGAAACGTGGCACGCACAAGGGTCAATTTAAAAAAAACTTTGAATATACAGTATATTTATTTCTTACATTTCTATATCGCCCAATAGCCGAAGCTTTCTGGGTGGTTCACAAAATAGAGGTTCAAAATCATAAAATAGAAGGAAATCATAAAATATAATGTAAAAAAAAAATCACTGCAGAATAAAACCAAAGTAAAACCAGCTGGAGGGGACAACAGCTGCACAAAGACCTAAAAGCACCAACACCATTTTTTTTTAAATGGAAGGGCTAAAAAGTGTGGGAGAATAAAGAGGTCTTTGCCTGCCACCAAAAGGATCATAACTGAGGTGCCAGGTGAGTTTGCTCTGCGGAGGGCATTCTGCAACTGAGACCGCACTGCTGAAAGAGCCCTCTCCTGAGTAGCCAACCACCTCACCAGGGCTGCAATATTCCTTTCGCTCCTTTGTTATTTCCATTAGGGTTAATTCAAAAGTTTGATTCAAAGGGGAGAAGCAGATCTAGTAATGGATGCAACTGTGGCAGCTGGCAGAATTGTTTTTATGGAATTGCCCTGGGTCCCCTGGGGCAGGTTTATTTTGTGGTGGCAACAGCAGATGGCCTTTGTAAGTCAGCGGCATATCAATATTATAAATAAGTAAATAAAATTCCTATAGGTAACAGGAGGCCGCACCCTCTACCTCCCAGGAAGAATATTCTGGCAAGGGGAAACCAACCTGGCCTCATCCATCAGCCACAGAAGGAACAGCTGCAGGGAGCTTATTTTGCCCTTCCCTGCCAGAAAGAACAGCTAGAAGAACTGTAGCAAAGCTTGAGTTTGCCTTTTCTTTTCCTTCTTCCTCCCAATCCTTTTTCCTTTTGAGTTGTGCCTTTTAGATTGCAAACCTGAGACTCTCTTATTAGTCATGTTTGTAAGCTGCTCCTGGAGCCTTTTTTGGCTGCAGAGTTGGGTAAAAATGCTTTAAGTAAACATCTAATATAATATAATTTGTGTGGATGCAGCTGTTAGGCAATGCTTGTCTTGTATCTTGCTTGCTTGGCTCAAAACCGTAACCCTTCCTCTGTGAGGGCTCTTGTCCCTTGGTTTAGGGCCTAGCTGTCTGGGTGGCTCCCTTGGTCATAAATCACTCTGCTTTCTCTTCTGTGCGCCCCTCCGCCTCCTCGCAGATTCCATCTACCGTCCGATGTCTCCACAGTGACAAGATCCTGGCCTTCCAGCAGCAAACCCAGTTCCTGTGGGAAGCATATTTCTCCTCCGTAGAGAAGATTGTGCAAACCACCCTCGAGGTAAGCTGCAAAGGCCCGGGCAGCTCTTTCTTCTGGTGGCCCAGCGTCTTGTCTGAAGTTGCCAACTAGCTAGAAAAGAAATGCTGGCCTGACCTGCTCCTGTCTTTTTAAGAGGGGCTTGATCCACAGAAGTCAGCAGTGCAGCTTTTCAGGTAGGGTGGCCAGATGCAAAAGACAAGAGGAAATCTGGGACCTTCCACAGGTAAAGCATGTACAGCACCTTGGAGAGCTCCTTTAGAGTTCTGACTGAAACCCAGAGTGGATTTACCTCCCCACTGACATTGGAGCGCATGGCGGCTGCCATTTGCGTGGCTGCCTTTACCGTGATAGGCTACGTAAATACTTACGTAGCCTATCACGGCTGTCTGCAAGGATGCAAATGGCGGCCGCTACGACGGCCACCATTTGCAGCCGCAGCAGCCCAGCAGCAGCCAGCCGGGAGACCAGCCGGAGCCACCGCCGCCGCCGCATCTGCCCCAGGTAAGCTCCGTCCCGGGGGGATTCCGCGGGGTGGCGGGGGGGAGGCCATTCCGCCACGGATTCTGGGGGGCTGGATTCTAAAGAATCCGGCCTCACTGGAGTCCGTGGCGGAATTCTCTGACATCCCTAACTGTGTACCAGCTCTGTTCCAGCCTAGCACAGCTTGGGAAGCATCCTAATACTACTTAGCACTTATATAACTCCTCAGAGCTTTCAGATGGCTTCACCTACATTATTCTGACTATGCTTACAACGTCCCTGCAAGGTGGGCCAGTATTATTGTCTCCGTATTGGAAATGCAGGGCCTGGGGATGAGGCCAAGAGAATAATGGCGTGCCTAAATGCCTCTATGCAGAGGCAAAACCTGAATTGGGATTTCTTGGCTCACAGTTGACACCCTTTGCTAATATGCTTCACCATCCCAGCCTTCTTTAGCTTGAGGTATGATGGGTGGTTGGGGTTGATCTCACAGCCCAGGTGCCGCCTCTTCCTCTATCAGGTGCTGACAGCTTCAGAGGCATCGTGCTTGTGTGATGACAACGTACTTTCTCGTCATTAGATAATCAAGGATCGGATATTTCTTCAGGAATCCCGCCCCAGGTTCTTCTGGAACGCACTTCCTGGGGGTCTCCTGGCTCTGCCGGAGTACTCCACTCATCTCCAGGACTTCCCTTTCTACTACCTGCAGCACGGTACGTGCACCCTTCTCCTGCCGTCTCTCCCTCTTGTTTCTCTGCGGCCCTGTCTTGGCTGCGCTCCTGTTGCCACTCACCGGCTGCGTTCGCTTTCAACAGGAGTGATCGGTATTACTAGCCCTTGGGCGTACAGCCTTACAGAGTTACATGGACAGGTCTCTGCTCCCAAGGAGCTTCTAATCAGAGAGTGGGGAAACAGTAGAAGGAAGGAAGGCCAAGCAAAGGGCAGAATGGGGGCAAATGCCGTCCCACATACGCAAGAGCTCCCTCGTTGGCAGCCATGCCCTACCGCAGAGATGGTGAACCTCCACCCTGTGGGCTGAGAGAAGGGGGAGGAGGCGGGTGAGAAACAGGGAGCGCTCCTCTATGCCGCCTAGCGCCTCTCTCACCTTTCCCAATTGGGACAGCAAGTGCTGTGTAAATCCGGTGTGCAGATCAGCAGGTGCCTCGAGGGGCCGCTCCGTAAGGGGCCAGCGGAGTCCCGTTCATGCGTGTGAGTCTGTGCACGTGTGTGTGTGTATGGGAGTGCATTGGGAACATATGGCAGCCCTGGGGATGGCCCCGCCCAGTTCAGCTGTGGCTCCGCCCACTGCTGGCATGCAGCTCCCAGGGCGTTTGTCCAGCAGAGCCCACATGGTCCTCGGGCTGGAATAGGTTTCCCGTGCCTGTCCTGCTCTTATCAAGCCTGTAACCAAGCATGACTGGAACAAGTCCGCATTGCTTCCCTGTTTCCCTTTCCCTCCACGCCCCTCCCTTTCTTCTGTTGTTTGCCCTTTGTTGAATTTTATATTGTCAGGCAGGGGGCGCCAACGTGGCACCCATGGGCACCTCCAGTGGCGCCCATGAAGCTCTCCACTCCCTGGCCCCTTCAGAATATATATTTTTAAATAAAATCCTTTGAAAGTGTTAGTCTTCTTTCTCTCTCTTTCTAACCTGTAGCCTTGCTCTTTCTCTTTCCTCTACCCCTTTGCTTGCTATATTTCTCCCTCTGTCCCAGCCTCTAGCCTCACTATTCCCCGCTTCTTTAGCTCACTGTTTCTCCCCCTCCTAGCCTCTAGCCTTGGTCTTTCCCTCCCCCCTGGGCCTCTAGCCTTTGTCTTTCTCTCCATCCCAGTCTCTAGCCTTGCTCTTTCTCTCCCTCCTAGCCTCTAGCCTGGCTCTTTCTCCCCCTCCCCGCCTCTAGCCTTGCTCTTTCTCTCCATCCTAGCCTCTAGCCTTGCTCTTTTTCTACCCCTTTGCCTTGCTATTTCCCACTCCTCCTAGCCTCTATCTTCAGTATTTCTCTCCCCACCTCTTTACCTTGCTGTTTCTCCTCCCAGCCTCCAGCCTTGCTGTTTCTTTCCCCTCCACCCCTTTGCTTTGCTGTTTCTCCCCCTCCTAGCCTCATTATTTCTCCCCCACATGCGCCTCTTTAGCTCACCTTTGACCAGGCCCCCACAGCAGCCATTATGTGGCTAGCCAGATCCTCTGTGGGAGCCATTTTGTGGTGGTGCCCACAGCAGTTTCTCAAATTCCCAAATATGCCCACAGGTCCAAAAAGGTTGGGGACACCTGTTGGAAGGTCCTTGGACCAGGAACCAACTGCTTTCTTGGACTTTGTAAAGCTTCCTGCACGGTGATGGTGCTAGATAAACAATAAAATAATAATGCTTGGTTCATTTGGGAGTGAAGACTCAAAAGATAAGCCAGAGGCCACATGGAAAAGGTAGGTTTTCAGGAGGAGGCTGGGCATCCAGACTCATCACGTCTCTCCCTATAACAGGATCGAACCCTTCCAGCAAGTTTACGGCATTCATCCGGGCTGTCTCACCAGTTGTCTCCCTCTCTCAGCCCATCCTCAAGCTCATCCAGGCTGTCTCCAGATCTCAATACTGCGCCCAGGTAAAGAGGAGGCATAGCCTGTGCACGGCAGGGATGAGGAAAAGCTGCACCTGGCAAAATTCCTCCTTCTGCACACAGCTGCTAAAATGTACTGGAGTCGGGTCTGTGATGCAGCCAGTAACACTGCTTACTAGTGGCAGAGGAGCTCGTTCGCCGTGTCGATTGGAGATGCTTTAAGGCAGGGGTGGCAATCCCCTTTCCACCCGAGGCCGAATTCAGTTTCAGAGAAGCTCTCGGGGGCCACATTCCAGGGGTGGGTGGAGTTGAAGGCAAAAGGGGTGGGGCCAAAAATTCCAGCCATCCAAAGAAGGTGTGCAGAGGGGTCAGCTCCTTGGTGTGAACACACTTTGCAATCTCTTCCATTTGCACATCCCGGATGTGGGGGCCAAATCTGCACAAATATGTGCAAATGTCCTATCTTAATTTGTGTAGATACTTTTCAGCCTGAATACAATACATCAGACCTCCCTCTTATATTCCCTTTATTGTACTCTCCATCTTAGACCTAGTCTTACACATGCATCAGGACCAGGTGATGGAATCCGGAGGCAGTAGAGTGGGCTGTGCGACTCTAATCTGCTGGGAGTGGAAGGGTTGAAAGTCACATTTTAGAAATTTAAAAATAAAAGCACGCCCACCCAAACCCAACAAGAAAAGTTCTATCCTAGCCCTCTTTCTGCAATTCTAGTGTTGACTTGCAATGTGTTTGTTCGTTTGTTTTACATAGGGGAGCATTTTTTTTTTTTTAAGTCATTTAAAAAAGTCCCTCTCTGCAGTCTGAAGTGGTACAATATATTCCACCACCTCAAGATTCTGCCACCTTTCCCCCTCTTCATTCAATAGGGGTCTAGCAGCTACATCTTTTTTTAAAAAAAGAATGTTTCTCTAGGGTAGGCGCATGAGCCCAGTTTGGATTGGGACCCTCAAGTGTGGGGGAGGTGGGGGTTAAGATTTGGATCAGGCCCTCTGCCCTCTCACACTGCTGCTGTCCCCTTAAACCAGCCTTCCCAAACCTGGGACCCTCCAGATGTTTTGGACTACAACTCCCATCATACCTGACCCTGCTAGCTCAGGCAGATGGGAGTCATAATCCCCTCTCCAGGAATATTTGACATTGTTCTACTAAGCCCCTATTAAGCGGCTGTTTTTCTGTTCCCACTTAAACACACACTCAAAGTATGGATGATGGCAAAGTATGGATGGTGGTTGATGATTTGGCAGGCTAGGGAGACACCTGGGCGGGTGATGTGCCTCTTTACCTGCGGGCAGGTGCTGCCTCACCTCTTCCTCTGATTACAGGGCAAGTCCTGTCAGCAGCTGTGTCTTGCTGAAGGACTCAGCCAACAGGGCCTCGCCTGTCTCAGACCACCCTGTGTGCTTCAAAATGCAAAGCAGCCCGCTAGCCTAAGGATGCCAGCACGTTGCCCTTGCACCCTGGATCGGCACCACGTTTACTTGGAACTCAGGCCCATTTTTCTCCAGCAAAGCCTGCTCCATGTGCACAGGCTTAAACCTGAGGTCTTGGACACTGTGATGGAGAGCCAGTATGGTACAGCAGTTGGGGGGGTTGGACTGGGACTCGGGAGATCCAGGTTCTAGTTCCCACTCAGCCATGAAGCTCACTGGGTGACTTTGGACCAGTCCCTGATTCTCAGCCTCACCTACCTCACACAGTTGTTAGGAGGATAAAAAGGACAGGAGAACCATGTAAACTGCCTTGAGTTCCTTGCAAGAAGGAAAAAGGTGGGATAGAAATGTAATCAATCAATCAATCTGTGGCAAAGGTGCAAATCCTCCTTCAGCCTGAGTTACACTCTCTTGGAGGCCACATCCTAGCAGTGGGCGGGGCCAGAGGCAAAATGGGCAGGGCCAAATACCAGCCTATTTTAATTGAAGCTCTTACTGCCAGGAACTCAGCTTTAGGAGAGAGATTTCAACTTTTTAGAAGCGGGAGGGGGGAAACTGCACAAAAACCAGGAAGCCACCAAAGGATCGGTGGGTGGGGAAGGGGTGGGGCCAGGGGAAGGGGCAGGGCCGTCTGGAGAATCCTGGAGGGCTGGGTTTGACTCCCTGCCTAGTGTCCTGCGCCCTGCACTATCATGCTGTAGACGGAAGGCTCAGTTTCCTTGGGGGGAAAGGCTTGGTTGCAACTACGGATGGCGGAGAATTTCTCCGCGAATCTCTGGGAGGCCAAATGCCAATGCATTCGGCCCCCTGAAATTGGTGGGGAAATTCTCCGACAACCCCCCGCACCCCCCCCCGGGATGGGACTTACCTCGTGCGAATGTGCCTCTCGCCGCCGCCATTTCCCAGTAAAGTAAAAAACAAAAACAAAAACGTGATAGGCTACGTAACGATTTACGTAGCTATCATGGCTAGATTTTCAAAGTCAGCTGCGATAGGCTACGTAAATCTTTACGTAGCCTATCACGGCTGACTTGGAAAAAAGAAAAAGTGCTATTTGCGTTGCCCTTATTTTCACCGTAGTCTACGTAAATCTTTACGTAGACTACCCGTGCCCAAATAAGGAACGCAAATGGCGGCGCCCATGGGCGCCGCCATTTGCGTACGCGCTTTTTTTTTTCCAAGTCAGCCGTGATAGTCTACGTAAAGATTTACGTAGCCTATCATGGCTGACTTTGAAAATCTAGCCATGATAGGCTACGTAAATCATTACGTAGCCTATCACGTTTTTTTTTACAATTAACTTTTTTATTTCACGGCCGGGGAGATGGGGCGCTCCCCCCCGGCCAGAATTTTGGTGGGGAGGGATGGGGCGCCTCCCCCCCGGCCTGAATTTCAGCCGGGCGGGGTGCCTCCCCCCCGCCAAGAATTTCGGGGAGAGAAACAGAGCGCCTCCCCCCCACACCGAAAACAGCTGCGGGACCAGGTAAGGGACTTTCGTCTATCCTTAGTTGCAACGTCCTGTCCTTGTTTGACCGTGCTGCAAAATATGAACTGTGGGTGGGGACAATGGGGGTTGCATTCCAGCACACCCAGAGGGAACCAGCTTGCAGGAGGCTGGTCTGTCCTGACTGGCAGCAGCTCTCCAAGGTCGCAGGAAGAGAAGGGTCTTTTTCATCATTATCATCATTATTTACATTTCTATACCGCCCCATAGCTGAGCCCTCTGGGTGGTTTACAAATGTTAACACATCTCCTGCGACCTAGCCCTTTGAAGTGGAGATGCTGGGAGTTGAACCTGGGATCTTCTGAATGCAAGACAGGAGCCCTTCTACTGAGCTCTGGTCTTACACCCTCCCTCCCCAAAGCATCAGCCATAAGAGTATTAGAGTATTAAACACACCAAGAAGGACAGCAATTATAACAATACTAGGCAGATAAAAGTAAGCTCACGCAGGGCACAATCCTGTGCATGTTTAGACAGGAAAAAGTCCTACAACTCCCAGCATGCCCCATGCTGGCTGGGAGATACTGGGAGTTGTAGGGTTTTTCTGTCTAAACATGCATAGGATTGCACCCTAAAAAAGCTAAAGGGCTTGGGTAAATAAAAGCTCTTCAGTGTGCAGAGGGTGCCACCACTGAGAAGGCCTTTTCCTCTGTTGCCGCCCACTTCACCTCTGATGGTGGAGGAACCAAGAAAATGTCCAGTGATGGAGATCCCAGTGCCCTAGGCAGGTTCGTAGGGGAGTACGAATGCCTTGGGCCCTTCGGTTTACTCCCAAGCAGCAGTCAGAAGGAGTTTGCTGGGGCCACTTCTAAGCCAGCCTTCTGCAGCCTGGTGCTCTCCAGATGTGTTGGAGCTCAATCCCCATCATTACCAGCCAGCACAGGAATGATGGGAGTTGCAGTCCAACCAATCTGGAGGGCACCAAGTTGGGGAAAGCTCTTCTGTGTCCTGGCTGTAGAGTTTGTATTTGTTGCAGGGAATGACTTCCATCTTCAACTGCAGTATCCAATGTTAGTCCTACTTAGAGTAGACCCATTGAGATGAATGGGACTTGGGTTAGTCATGACTAACTTAAGTCCCATTTGTTTCAATAGATCTACTCTAAGTAGGATTAACATTGGATACTGTCCCAAGAATCCCCATGTACCTAGAACTTTGAGCTGGTCCAAGAACTGTCACTAGGGCCCCATCTACACCTGCATTTTACTCCGGCGCGGGTGCAAGTCGAGGTCCCTTGTGGTAGATGACACAGTTGCGACTTCGGAGCCATCCGTGGTTTTCACCCAGAAAATGCTGACTTGCAAGGAATCGTTTTGCTGCGATGTTTTTTGTTTGCTACGGGTTTCCCTGCGCTTGGGAGCCATCTGTCCCTTCCCCAAACCAACTTTTCATTTTGCAGTGGGTGTGTTGTAGGCGTGCGTAGTGCCTGCATCACTCTGTGACGCCCCTTTACTCCCCTTGTCCCTTCGCAGCTGCGCAGTTATAGAGGCACAGAGAGGTGTTTCCATCTATTTAATCACACTTTCGCACTGTTTTGCAGCTTCGTATCTTTGCAACGGTTCCTTTGGACTCAGTACCCAAGGGCCGGGTGAGGGGAGGTCTTGGGGGAGGACCAACATCGCTCCGGACACCATTTCGGAGTGATGGGTAGGCACGTACTGCTCACGCTTGTGAGTGCGAACCATCATGACAGTCTCAGGCTGGGCAAAAAACACCCACTTTTTACCTAAAAAGGGACGGAAAGACACAGCAGAGCCCCTCAAATACAAACAGCCACTGAAGTGTCCCACCCCCACACTCATGGGACTGCACAGCTGCGCATTTCAGTATAATAGCAAAAAAGGGGGCATGGCGAGTCTGTTAGGGGAGCCCGCAGTACATCGCAAATGTATCGCAGGACATGCTGATTCAATGCCGCATTGCTGCGCAGTTGCGACGGGGTGGGTGGTCAAAGCGGTGCCATATAGATGGGGACTAGGAGACAAAAACCCAGCAGTATTTGAATATGTATTTGTGACCAATGAGAGATCCGGAACAGTGAAGGCTTTGGTGCACTCATTAGCCACATCCCCCACAAAGGGAGCATCGGATTGGTTCATTGCTACTCAAAGTGAGCAAAGAAAAAAAATTAACATGGCGTGCTGTGGGACTGCAGCTGTGGGGCTTCCTTTTAGCAGTGGAGCGGCAAGAGGAGGAGTCCCTACCTCTTCTCAGGAGGTCCTTTGAGGACCCTCCTGGACTATCGGGCCCTGGACCTCCACCCGGTGGTCCAGCTCTGGTCGTACCTTTGTGGCCGCTGCCTGGCAAAATCGATACATCAAGTAAAAGCTGCTACGTGGCCTGACAAAATGACTTCTTTGCGCCTTGCTACCTGTTTCTAGCTTGTGCGGAAGGCGGAAATAGGAAACGTAAACCACTGGAGAAATATAAAGCCTTCTTGCTATATTAAGTGGAAAAGCCCCATCACAACACATGCTCTTCCCCCTGAGAGTCTTTTATTAGCAATGATAACTTGCTTTTAATAATAATGTTGTGATTATATTAAAAAACACACAAGACCTGCACGGTGGAACTGTAATTGCTTCTAACACCTTAATTATATTGTTGATGTTATGTTGTTTTTTAATCTCAGAAATACAAACTAATAAAAATATTTGGAATAGGAAGAGGGACAGGAAGGTGAATAGTTCAAATACAAGGACATTTGCCCCCAACCCAGCTAAACTTAGTATTAATTAGGGATGGGGGAGAAATTAGTTTGGCATTTTAATATGAACCCACCTGATTTCCACTTCCAAGCTAATGCACAAACCGGAACACAATTATCCTTCGGTGGTATTTGCACTTCTCCAAAAGCTGTGATGCAGTTCTCCAATCAAAGAATGCATAAAAACATGTATACCTAAGGGGAAATTTACAAAAATGCAGACACTACGGGTGCAAGCCTATGGACTGTGCCCTCACTGCTCAAAAGCCACTAAACCTGGAGCCTTCCAAGATTCCTATGCTCTGTTGGGCTGAAATAGGCAGGGTGGCAGGAGTGGCAGAGGCGACCTTCACCTCCCCATCCCCCATCTTCCTTGATTTTCACTAGATGGGCTTTTCAGCCCATCTGGCGAGGGCACTTTGGAGGGAGAGGGAAGGAGACTGGAGGAGGCTCAGGATATCTCTTATCCTGGCCTCTCTGATCTCCTTCCCTCCCTGCTCACCAGCATGCCCCTTTCCCCCCCTCTCTGAGGTCACTTGTCCAACCTTGGAGAGGCAACCAGTACTGTTCTCTGCACTGGCTGCAAGGGGTTGGGATCGGATCTCCGACTCCCCCTTCCGAAGTCGGAGCACTATCTTTTACCTCGGCGGGGGTTTTCCAAGCCATCCTATGGTCTCTGAGATGCAATCCCTTACTTTAAGGCTGGAGAAATCTTCAAAGTTTAAGACAAACCAAACTGAAGATTGGAAAAAGGAGAAACTGAGAGAAACCAACATGGACAGATTCATTCATCTCTAAGACTCAGCCCAGGGGTCCCCAACTTTTTGGGGCCAGTGGGTTTTTGGATTTGGAGGAGTGCTGTGGGCACTCTCACAAAATGGATGCCATAGGGGGGTTTGCCCATTGACCAATGGCTGCCGTGGTGGGTATGGCCAGTCACAAAAGACAAACTAGTGTTTTTAGACAAACTCTAAAAGAAAAGTGGGGCCCAGATGCGTCCTTGGAAATAAAGATGGCACTGGGGGCCAACACTTTTCTTTCCAGCAAAAAAATCCCCTCCCCCATATATATATGGAGTGGCAAGGAGCCAGGCAGGCCCCCAGGGAGGTGTCTGCGGGCACTACCTTGAGGACCACAGCTTTAGACAGTGGTAACTTCAGTTGGATCATGGTTGGTGGTTTAATGCAGCAGAACTACGTCCCTTTGGACTCCATAGTACTTCCAGCTGAACATGCATAAGATCAGTGAGCTGTTGATTGGTCGGAAGCTTTCCTGCAAAATATTCCACATCTCTCCCAAAGATTAGTGCTTCCACAGTTTTTTAAATCCAACCATAAGCCAGGGAATGGCAAGTGTCATGCACATATATTGCTAACAGAACATCATCCAGTGTGGTGTAGTGGCTAGAGTGTTGGACTGGGAGTCAGGAGATCCAGGTTCTAGTCCCCACTCGGCCATGGAAGCTCACTGGGTGGTGTTGGGCCAGTCACAGACTCTCAGCCCAACCCACCTCACAGGGTTGTTGTTGTGAGGATAAAATGGAGGAGGGGGAGGATTATGTATGCTGCCTCGGGTTCCTTGAGGAGGAAAAACAGCGGGATATAAATGTAATAATAAATAAAATCCCCCTTTAAAAGTCCTGAGTAGAAGTTCGTATTCTTGGCATCCTTTAAAAAAAAAATGTCCTTGGTGTGCAAATTAGAGCCCACTTAAGTACAGAAGTAGACCTCAAAAAACAGCTGCACGTGAGTGGTTTGGCCCCTGGCAACTCCCAAGCCTACTTGGTTGAAAGCAACCATGGAGGTGGGAGTACCTTATTTGAACTTTTTGCAGGTATAGGAGGGAGAGGGTTGGTGCCTGGCTATGTGTTTGCGAGGGAGGCACCCGACACGCACGGCGGCAAATACACACCTTCCCTCCTGTATAAATACACATGTGCAAACACACCAAACCCACCCCCAAACACAGGCTCTGCGATAACACAGATTGGGCTGCCAACTTTGGGGTGAGGTTTAAGAGAAGCAATTTGCAGCAATGCGCAGGTGATCAGGGTTTTAATGCCATGCCGTGTCACGATTCACTTGCTGATTTGTACAGATCAGACCTCCTCTTAAAGCCCAAGAGTAGATCTCTGGTGAGCTGGTAACCCTACATGCCCAGAATCTTTTAAAGCAGGGGTGGGCAACTTTGGGAGGTCTGGGGCCATTTTTACCCTCCGGACACCCCCACTTTCCATGGGTGCACCTCCACCCCAGGGCACCGATAATGATGATGATGTGTCCAGAGTGGCTATGTAGTGCAAAAGGGTCAAAATCAGCTTGTTTGCAAAAAGGGTCCGGAAAAGGGGTCAAAATGGCTGTTGCAGAAACCATTTTTAAAAGCTAGAGGCCACATGCAGCTCACCCCTGTTTTAAAACTAGGGTTGCCATTACAACGCCCATCATCAGCTCTAGCCAGCATAGCCAATAGTCAGGGATGGTGGGGGTTGTAAGCCAAAACATCTCGAGGGCCACAGGTTGCCCAGCCCTGCTCCAAGTGCTCCAGCCAGGGGGAATGCCTACATTTGCACAACGTGACCCTGTATCCCAAAACTCCTTTAAGAAACGTGTACCACCACCTACAGATGGCCCTCTTAATTATAGCCTCCTCCTCCTTACCCCCTTTAATACAGTGAGATAATATAAATGAGTCCTGGTTCAGAAGGCTTGCAATCTGCTTAGAGTGGTTGGGTGTCCTACTTTATAGTCCTCTATATGAAGATGTCTGCTATTTGAAGGACTGTCTGGTACAAGTCTGGCTTAAAGTTAAGGAACCACTTAAGAAGGGAGAGCAGAACAGGGGCCTTGAAGTCGCCCATCCACAGTTAGAAGTACCTGGACAGCAGACGGAGCAGAAGGCTCACAGCTCACCTGGTCACAGTCTTTCCCACTAGGGTGAGATGTATTTAAATTATAGTCTGTCAGTCTGTCTGTCTGTCTTATAAATTACCATATGCAAATGTTATGCAGTTCTGTGCCTTGTCTTGTCCTTGTTTTGGTGATGTGTAAGTGGCCACCTTAAATCAGCTGCTCAAGCAGACAGGTAGAGCCCAACTTCACAAGGTATATCACCCAAGGCCTCGATGAAGCTCCAGTTTCACCCAGCTATGTCTAACAAGTTGAGTAGTAAGAACAGCACAGTCGCCTTGCTGGATTAGCCAAAGGTCCATGTAATCCCACACTCCGCTTCCAACAGTTAGACCCACAGTCTAATTCTGGCCCAGCTCAGATCCCAGAACGGCCCTCTGGGGTTTCCCAGGTGGCCACACCTCTTCCCCAGGCTTCACCTCCTTGACAATCATTTGGTGTGTTCTTGGCTTTTGCATGCTTTTTTCCACTTCTAAAAGGTGGAAATGCCTCTCCTAAGACCTAGTCACTGGCAGTATGAGCTTTAAGCTTTAAGCTAAAATATGCTGGTATGTTGGACCTGCCCTGTTTTGCTTCTGGGCCTGCCCACTGCTGGAATCTTGGGGGAGTCCTGAGAACTCCTCCAAGATTGCATCAGGCCCTCGGGCTGAAAGAGCTTCAATACCCAAGCATTAACATTTGTTTGCCGAAGAGCATTCCTGTTTACATTTGTGAAACGTAGGCGATTATGACTTTCAGAAAAAAGAACAGTGGCCCTTTGGGGGCTTTTGTAGATGGTTGTTCTGAATTCCATCTTGCTGACTTGAGATGTCCTTTGTTTCTGCCTTTCTTCTTCATTTTAAATACAGATTTTGATTTTATGGAGCTGTGAGAAGCCACCGCCACAGAGCAGTAAATGGCCTCAGACAGCAGTTCCTTTGACCATCATCCATGGCAGCAACAGGGTAAGCAGAGTGTTCGATGGGCTTTGGTTGGGGTGGAGGATGTTGACCATGGGAAAGAAACATCGAGATATGTACGTCTCTTGACGGCGGGGCTAGCCTTAGCGGGTTGGCATCACTGGGTGCCTGCCAACACCTACATCACAGTAGGGGGCCAAATCAAGCCCTCCTAGGGTCCCAGCTCAGCCCTCTGGGTTTCTCCAGAAGGCTACGCCCCCTTTCCCTGGCCCCACCCCCTTTCCTCCAGCCACCAATTGTTTACTAGTTTCATGGCTTTTGTGCAATTTTTTCTCCATTCTAAATGGCAGAAATGCTCTTCCTAAGGCTTAGTTACTGACAGTAAGAGCTTTAAGCTAAAATGTGCTGGGTGCATGTGTGGTATTTCTGACCTTACCCCTTTTGTGACAAGAAGTCTTTGCACTCTAAGCCCCAGAAGTCTTTGCACTCTAAGCATTTGGCAGAACTACTGCACCAACCTGCCTAGCTGCAAATATTTTCACAAATTAGCTAACTTGCAAATATGTACCCCAAAGGAAAAGTTATTAGTCTTCTGTATCTCTCGCTCTCTCTCATAAGTTTATAACTTTTATAAGGAAACAAATGAAATATTTAGAAATGTTTTATTGTATGAAATGTGAATCTGTTTGATTCTAACAGAAGCATTCTGGCTGACGTGCTATAACTTTTCACTGATCTCTAAGCTTGCTAACATGGGAAAAGCAAAGTTTCCCACCTATAGTCAGGAAAAGCAAGTCAGAAAAAAATGTGCATTAGATAAGAGGGAAGGAAGGATAACTGTTGTATTGTACTATTGTACATATGTTTGCTTATGATGCAAATGCCATAAAATATTTTGGGAAGCAAATTGAATCTATGAAAGAGAAACAGATGGTAACCTGTCTGGGGAAAATTAGAAAATGTGTCTCAGCAAATCTGATCCAAATTATAGCTGGGAACTTTGTAAAAGAGAATAATTCATTGTTATGAGCTAAATTCCATTTTGTTGTGAAACATATTTAAGTAGCACTAAAACAATGCATATGAGAAGCAAAATATGGGAACTTGGGGATATACGATCTGTCATCCTTGGGACCATGGCACCTGTTCCCTCATATTGACTTCTCTGCTCGCTACAGGTACAAAAATGTCACTGGATAAGATCTTTAAAATGGGCACGTTCCTGGACCTAAACTTTAAAAGTGTTTTGAAATGTTTTTCGCTTGCAACTTCTGTACATTTTTATATGCTCAGTTCTCTTATATCAAATGTAAAAATCGCTTCAGATTTTAAAGTAAAAGATGCAAAGGCACGCCTGATCTCAGAATCCTCTGTAAAAATCCTCTGTGTGTTAATACCGGAAGTCAGTAAAAACCTGCATACTTGGTGGCACTTTGTCCTGGGGAAATGGTATGGTATATTATACTTGCTGATCCATGATCAAACTAAATACAGAAATCCTATCTCATAAGGCATCTCTACACCAGCCTAAAATCCTGCCTTTAAAATGGGGCTTTCTGCTTCCATTTTAAATGCAGGATCACAAAGACTGTCTTTTTCACCCACTTCCTTTCCCCCCTCCCCTCCCCTCCCCTCCCCCTTCCCATATCTGAGTCTTCCTTTATCTGTCATTGATCTCACTCCTCTTATTGCTACTTTTCCTCTTTTCACCGAGGGAACTCAAGCGGAACACAAGGGGGTAATTTGATGGCTCATTATCTGCGATCAATGTAAAAACAGAACAAAGGGAATTTACTGCAGGAGACGCCTTGGAGGTTCATGGCGTCATGTAAAGAGCCCGCAAACTTCCATGAAGGAGCAATCTCAATTGCAGGATAAAAACTCTATGTGAAGAAAGCCATAGAATCCCTGGACAAAGACATCTCCGTCACACTTCTGCCTTTGGCTCCACCCTTAGAGAGCTTCTCTGAAATGGAGTTCATCTCTCGGGCTAAAAGAGATTCCCCACCCCTGCTGTGATGTCTCTGCCCATCAAAGACAAATGCGGTCTGAGGTGAAGGCTGGTGGCTCCAATGTAAGTGGGGCAGTGAATCCACTCCGGGTTTCAGTCAGAACCAGTCAGAACTCTAAAGGAGCTCTCCAAGGTGCTGTACATGCTTTACCTGTGGAAGGTCTCAGATTTCCTCTTGTCTTTTGCATCTGGCCACCCTACCTGAAAAGCTGCACTGCTGACTTTTGTGGATCAAGCCCCTCTTAAAGAGACAGGAGCAGGCCAGGCCAGTGTTTCTTGTCTAGCCAGTTAGCAACTTCAGACAAGACACTGGGCCACCAGAGGAAAGAGCTGCCCAGGCCTTTGCGGCTTACCTCGAGGGTGGTTTGCACAATCTTCTCCACAGAAGAGAAATATGCTTCCCACAGGAACTGGGTTTGCTGCCAGAAGGCCTGGATCTTGTCGCTGTAGAGACACCGGACTGTAGGTGGAATCT
Organism: Heloderma suspectum; assembly: GCF_057233095.1. Lineage (NCBI taxonomy): Eukaryota > Metazoa > Chordata > Lepidosauria > Squamata > Helodermatidae > Heloderma > Heloderma suspectum. Next base: position 33,114,492 of record NC_139467.1, on the reverse strand, counting down.
GCGAGGAGGGGGAGGGGCACACAGAAGAGAAAGCAGAGGGAACCATCCAGACAGCTAGGCCCTAAACCAAGGGACAAGAGCCCTCACAGAGGAAGGGTTATGGTTTTGAGCCAAGCAAGCGAGATGCAATACAAGCATTGCCTAACTAGTTCTGACTGGTTCTAAGTGAAACCCAGAGCAGATTCACCACCCCACTGACATCGGAACCACCAGCCTCTATTGGCATTCTGTCATTCTGAGAGGGAAGGTTCCTTCCTGGCCTTTCTGTTCACTTCCCTCTCCTCTCCTCTCTCCTGCTAAAGGTCAGTGACCGGTTTTTGCCTTACTCAGCCATTCGGACAGACGCAGTACTAAGCCTGGATGAACACACCAGCCTCTCGACCAGCGAGGTGAGGCAACGCTTTGGGGCCCTTTAGCCTTCTAATCACACACAGCCAGAATATATGAACGTGCCAGTGGGCAGCCATTTCTGGAGTGGAGCCTGGGCAAATTAAGAGGGCATCGTGACGATTTCACCCCTGGCATGAGGCCCAGAGCCTGGGGCTGCCCAGTTAAGAACTAATTAAATCACACTTGCCTTTACGGAGGGTGTTTTATGGGGTGCCTGAGAAATTTGGTTGTGCAGATAGATAGATAGATAGATAGATAGATAGATAGATTTAAAACCTCTCAGATGAATGTGAAAATGGGAATGGACTTATGGGTGAACACATGCGAAAGAGACATGGATGGGAAATATGCTGTAAGATATAGTTGAATCTCTTTCAGCCCAAGAGCTGAATAACATTTTGAAGAAGTTCTCAGGGGCCATATTCCAGGGGTTGATGGGGTCAAAAATGCCAGCGTACTTTAGTTTAAAACTCGTATTGCCAGTAACTAAGCCTTAAGAGAGGCATTTCAACCTTTTAGAATGGGGAAAACTGTAGAAAAGCCAAGAAATCACCCAAGGATTAGTGGTTGGGCGAAAGGCAGTAGGACCAGGGAAAGAGAGGACCATCTGGAGAACCTGAGGTTCTGCAGCCCTGCCGTAGGGGGTGGGGAGAACAGCTCCTCAGGGAAAGGGCCATAGCTCAGTAACAGAGCACCTGCTTTGCATGCCAAGGTCCCAAGTTCAGCCCCCAGCATCTCCAGGAAGGGCTTGGAAAGAACCCCTGACTAAAACCCTGGTGAGGGTAGAGAACATTGAGGAAGATGGATCAATTGTCTGACCTGGCATGAGGAAGCCTTATATTGTTGAATAAGAAAAAAGAGGGCAGTGATGGGGGCAGGGGAGAAAGATGCAGAGAAAGTTTAAAAGGTAGTCGTAATATCCTTTTTTAAATTAAAGATTTCAAGGTGGGCTTTAAAGGTGGTTCTGAAAAGCTCGTTGGGGAAGAATGTTGGACTCTCACCTGAATGGGAGCCACCTGACAATTAGGGATATACAGATTTTGTTAAATCCGTTCTATCTGTGTTTCATGGATTGTCAGGCATCTTTCGTCCCATCATCTGCCCATTGACTGAATTAGATTCTTTAAATCAGAATTTTGTTCTACTTGCGTTAATTGATATTAGCACTAATGTGCACTTGCGCAAATGTGAATGAGCTCACTGGTTAATGTGGATGTGTGCTAATGAGCATTAACAAATGTGCATTTGCACAGGTGTGCATGAGTGCAACTCCCCTCAAGTGAAAATGGCCCACAAGTCCATGTAATCTGTGCGACTTGGAAAAAGCCGTTGCACTGTGGAATTGGCAGGTCGGATTCATAGAAATCCAAACTCATTTGAAGCCATTGCAGATTTCTCTGACATCCCTACTGACAATATGATTCTGCCATTTAGTCAAGTGTTTGCCATCCCTTTGGCACTCTGTCAGTGTCCCCTGCCAATCCACAATCACCGAGCAGTGCTACGTTTCTAAAAGAAGGGGCGCTGCTCTTCACGTCTGCCTGGACGTTAGAACTCAGAAAGCTCCCTTATAGCCGGTCAGACTCTTGGTCTGCCTAGCCCAGCACGGTCTGCTCAGACTGGCAACAGCTCTCCAGGGTCTGAGGCAGAGGAGGGTCCATTTCATTACTTCATCCTTTTAACTGGAGATGCCAAACAGGGATTCTGTGACTGCATCCTGCCCTGCACACCCTGCTCTGGGGGATGGGTGGGGGTGGACTAGATGTTCTCCAAGGTACCTTCCAACTCTTTGATTCTAAGATTGAACCTGTGACCATCTGCCTGGAAAGCAAGTGCTTTGCCATGGAGCTAGGCCCCCTCCCCAAACTTAAGTCTTGCCCCTTCCCTGTAGTTGAAGGCCAAAGACAGGGGACAGAGGCACTGCACTTCAGTGGTGATTGAGAGAGAGAGAGAGACAGACAGACAGACAGACTCTGGACGTGCTCAAGTCACTCTTGTCTTAATTACTCCTCCAGAAGTACAAAGGCTGAGCTCCGGCATTGGAAATGGGTCCTGGGGCTAATTCCTGCTCTGGAGCCATGGCTCGTGTCACGCCCTGCCATCTGGGCACCAAACCTGGCGAGGCGGGGCAAGCGCACCATGGAAGAGACCTCTGGGGAAGCTCATTTGGCGTTGTGCCACCTCCTAATTAATGGCCTCCTCTGTTGCTGCACCACCTGGCTTTTATCCTCCCAAACCCAGCCTGGCGCTGCTTCTCGGCAGAAAACGGGCGGGATCCTGGTGCCAGGCAGGATGGCCTTGGGCTTGTGATTTGAGGCGCTTGTATTTAATTGTTTTAGGGAGTGGTGAGCGAGGGAGAAGTCCCTTTCTCTCAAGCAGGGCTCAGAGGAGCAAATTGTTTGGGGTGGGGCAAAAGGGTTGGTTTCGGGGTTTGTTTTCTTAACAGGTGTGCCTGCTTTTCCCAGAGGACAGGCAAGGAAGGCAAGACGTTCAAGAGGTCACATCTCAAACTGGCAGTTGCCCAACTTGTACGCAGTTGCATCTTGCATTATCTTCCCCGGATGGATCGCCCAATCAGATTCAACTGGGATAGTCCCACAGGGACTATACCACTTGGAAACAGGGGGCAAGGCATAGCTCATTGGCAGAAAGCATGTGGAAGGTTGCAGGTTCGATCCCACCAGCTCTCCCATGATTAAATTGGCTCTCCTTAGTTTTTCTTCTTTTTAGAATTCTACTTGTATTTGTATTGTTCTTGTATTGCCCCTGCAGTAGGCTCTAAACTCTTAATTTAGAGGTGCCAAGATAGTGATAAATCAGATCCAGGTTTACTGATAAAGGAGTACTTTATTGAGTAACTTACAGCACACAGGTGTACCCAATGGTTGGATCAGACAGCTTCTCTGAACCCAGAGCCATGGGATACAATGGGTTTTATACCATACATGTTAGCAATCAGGCAGCATAACAGCAGCAAGCGCCCCTAGCGTTCCTTCCCAGCATAGGCTAGAAGTGTTTGGTTCTCAGCACAGCCACCTGGTGCTTAGCATAAACACATAGCTTCGCTTCCCGGGGACATCTTGATATTGGCCTTTTGACTAATCTCAACAAGCTCAGAGGCCTACTAGCAAGGGAATTGCACCAATAATGAACTTAAGCAAGCATTATGGATCTCTAGGCCTCTCTAACACTACAAATGACTTGGCTACACTCCTGGGGCCAATACAGTTCTCAATCTACTTTAAAAGTACCAGAAGCCCCACTGTCCTCTTATGCATCTCTGATGGATGGTACATGTTTTAAAATGTTTTATTATATGCTGTACATCGCCCAGAGTGGCTGGGTGACCAGCCAGATGGGCGATTAATAAATTTAATAATAAATAAATAAAATAAAAATCTCTTCTTTTCTTACTCTGTCCTCAACTCTCCAGGTTGACTTTGCCTTTGTGGTGTGGAGAAGTTTCCCTGACCGTATTGTAGGGTTCCCTATGCGCAGCCACTTCTGGGATACCAGCAAGAGCCAATGGAGCTACACCTCAAAATGGACCAACGAGTTCTCCATGGTCCTCACTGCAGCTGCATTCTACCACAGGTACCCTCCCTATGTTATCATTATTCGGAATTACAAGGGGGACCATCAACAAAACGCTGCAGTGCTGAGTGCTTCTTTCAGGAGGCCATGTCCTCTCCCAAGTTACTCCATTCCGTTGTCCCTCCCCCCTACTTTTCCATTCCCGTCCTTCAGTAGTCACCCTGCATTCTGCGGCTACTGAGTGTGCTCAGTCTTCACTGGGTGGTTTGGGGTTCCTCCCCCCACTCTTAGGGTATTTTTCTAAACAATTTTTTTAAACTTCTGTAGACCCTGGGGTTTCCCTCAACATACTGATACCTTCCTCTTGTGCATGCATGCAGAAGAGCATTTACACACATGCACACGCACACACATACACACACAAAGGGGTAAAGTAGCAAGTGTCATAAGGCCTGCTCCATCAACTGAGAAATTGTGATGATTTTCTCTGAGTACCCCCATCTTTGGAAGTTAGGCAAGTGGCCACCAGAGAGAGTGCCTTTTCTGTGGTGGCACCTTAGTTGTGAAGCATGAGCCAAGGAACAAAAGCAGTGGAGGAAAACAGGTAGGAAAAGCTATGACTGCTAAGTCTTCTGCTTGATTAGCAGATTTAAAGGCATTCAGTGCAAGGATTCTTTCAGATGGGGGCTTTACCGTAGCAGGTTTTTAACTCATGCACTTGAGTCACACTTCAAAGAAAGGATGCCGGCAAACAACTGTGGACCATGGCTCTGTGCACTGATTTGGGTGCCAGGAGCACTAAGGTCTCCTCTCTGCTTGATCACTGACTCCCTGTACAGTCTTAGATGAATCTTTGATGGGTCTGTTTCTTCTTTCTGCCTCTTCCCCCCACCCCCAATTTTTTGATCAACAGGTATTATCATACTCTCTTCACCAATTATTTGCCTGCTAGACTAAGGAGCCTCATCGATCAGTTTGCCAACTGTGAGGACATATTGATGAACTTCCTGGTTTCTGCCGTCACCAAGCTACCTCCCATCAAGGTGACCCAGAAGAAACAGCACCGAGAGAGCCCCCTGCCACAGGTACAGGGTCTAGAGAAGCCAACATAGGGACTATAGAAATGAAGGATTGTTCCCATATCATGTTTTTTTCCTAACAGCTGATGGGGCCTTTTGGACATTATTTTAGATTCATAAGAACATAAGAAGAGCCGTGCTGGATCAGATCAATGGCTCATCTAGTCCAGCAATCTGTTTCACACAGTGGTCAATCAGATGCCCTTGGGAAGCCCATAGGCAAGACACAAGTGCAATAGGACCTTCCTAGGAACATAGGAAGCTGCCTTATACTGAGTCAGACCCTGGGTCCACCTAGCCCAGGATTGTTGACACTGACTGGCGGCAGCAGCTCTCGAGGGTTTCAGGCAGGATTCTTTCCTAGCCCTACCTGGAGATGCTGGGGATTGAACCTGGGACCTTCTGCATGCCAAGCACGTGCTCTACCACTGAGCTACAGCCACTCCCTATATTTCACAGCATGTGAAAAGTGCGCTACTATTCAGTAAGAAACAGATTTGGAATAGGGTGTGAAAGCACAATTGGTGTGTAACTAATCAGCACCATGGAAAGCTCCGACTGGTTCAGGGGCTGGAGGCCAGACAGGCTTATCTGTATGTTGCTCCAACAAGGAGCAGAACAAAACTGAGGCTTAAATAAGAGAGTAGCTGGATTTAGGCTGGTTGGCGCTGCTTCCATAGTGACCGAGGCTTGGTCTCTTAAAGGGGCCTCACCTGTTTTAGCAATGTCATAGGAAGCTGCCTTATACTGAGTCAGAACATGGGTCCATCTAGCCCAGCATTGTCAACACTGACTGGCAGCAGCTCTCCAGCGTTTTAGGCAGGATTCTTTCCTAGCCCAACCTGGAGATGCCGGGGATCAAACCTAGAACCTTCTGCATGTAAAGCATGTGCTCTACCACTGAGCTACAGCCACTCCTGCTCATGTTCCCAGCAACTGATACTGAAACACATACTTCCTCCAATCCTGGAGGTAGCATTTCCGATTTTCAGATGTTGCGAATGTTTTAGATGTAGAGCAGTTTATAAACATTATAAATAAATAAAATAAAATAAAATAAAATAAAATAAATGAATATATAGCTATCATGACTAATTTGACTTATTTATTATTAACATTTATATACTGCCTTTTCTGCTAAAAAGCCATCAAGGCAGCATGCAACAATTTAAAACAATAAACCCTGCAACAATAAAAGCATGGACATTAAAACAGTTCAAACAACACTTTATTTATTTATTTATTTATTTTTAACATAGTATTAAATTTAATAACACTGGGAAGTTACCCTGTATGAAGGGTGTTTGCTATTTCATTCTTATATTTCACACAAAATGAGACATGTGGCATCTAGTAGAAGATGCCAACGGAACTGGTAATTACCTGGTCTGGAATACATTTGCCTGCTCACAATACTCCAAAATACAAGAAAGACAAACCTTATTTCTGCAGACGTTTTTCTACTGCTCAAAATGACAAATGAGATTCCACATTTGCGTAATAGTTTTTAATTTAAGTCTGTTCTGTGGGAGAAGTTATTGATGTCCAGGACTCAGGCTAAAAATAGACGATATTTTAAGCCCATTTAATATAGTGCAACCAGTGTTATGATTTAATTTATAATGCTCAGAGAAAAAAAGTGTGTGTGTTTTCTGAGTTTGTAATTAGTGATCCCTTTCCGAATCCAGCTGATGGCAGTTAACCCATCGTTATTCTCCAGCTATTCTAGCACTGGATTTCAGTATTTAACATTTTGACTTGGCTGTTGGAGATTTGGCATGAAATGATAGACCATTAGTTTTCCCAAGCAGGCCTAAGATGGGATACTTAGAGTGCTACCAACATTTTCTAGAAAGAAAGAAAGAAGCCTTCCCCCCGCCCCAGTCGTAAAGCAGCCTTTCCCAAACTTGGTGTCCTCCAGATGTGTTGAACTACAACTCCCATCACCCCAGCCAACATGACTAGTTTTAGTCCAACACATCTGGAGAGCATCGGGTTGGGAAGGGCTGTTCTAAAACACAGAGAAGGAGAAATACAAAGAGAAAGGTGCCCTGATGCAAAAGGCGAGCTAGGCTCTTTTACTTTGGATTGTTGTGTTAAAAGGGGAATTTTAGAAGGCATACTCCTGCATAAGAATCTGCACATGTCAAAACCCTCACCTTTGTATCTGGTCACTCTACAGAGACAGACAGATGGACAGACAGACATAGGCTGTAAGGGTGCAAACCTTTGCATGTTTAGACATAAAAAAAGTCCTACAACTCCCAATACTCCCAGCCAGCCATACTAGCAGGGGAATGCTGGCAGTTCTAGGGCTTTTTCTGTCTAAACATGGATAGGATTGCACCCGAAAGCAATTAAAAATGGACCCCATGTGTTGCAGTTTGAGTTAAAGGCAGGTCCTGGGTCTGAAAGTAGTTGAAGATTGGTGGCATATCGTACTTCACAGAGCTTGTGACATTTCAAATTTGATACCTTCCAGCAGGGATGCAGAACATGTGACCCTGCAGAAGTGGTTGGAGGGCAACTCCTATCATCCCTCACAACTGGCCAGGCTGCATGGGGCTGATGGAAGTTGCAGTCCAAGAATAACTGCAGGGCCAAACTTTCCCAACCCTTGCCTTCCACAATCAATACCAGTAGCATCAATGAAAAGCACACTTTTTTTTTTTTTTAAGCAAAGGGATTTGTGCCTTTGACTTGCATATCTGGTAAATAGGCCCATTTAATTGCTTATAACAAGAATCGTTCAGTGTGCAGAACCAATGATCCAGCCAGAGACATGGGTGCCTCTGAGAAATCATCACAAGTGATATGATTATGTTCCTAAAGATTATATTTGCAACTGAATGAGAGTTGGAAAGGTACATGGCGCCTCCACGTTCAGAGACAGTGTACCTCTCAGTACCAGCTGCTAAGAAGAAGAGGGCTGTTACCCTTTCTATATTCTCGAGAAGGAGCCATAGCTCGGTGGTAGATCACATACTTTGCACACACAGGGTCCCTGATTCAGTCCCTGGCATCTGTAGTCAAAATGATCAGGTAGCAGATGACGGGGAAGAAAGATCTACTTGAGACCTTGGAGGGGCACTGCCAGTAAACATAATACTGGGCTAAAGGAAAAAAAAAGTTTGACCTGGTGTAAGGCAGTGTGACAGCCAGTGTGGTGTAGTGGTTAGAGTGTTGGACTGGGACTCGGGAGACCTGGGTTCTAGTCCTCATTCGGTTATGAAGCTCACTGGGTGAGTTTGGGCCAGTCCCTGACTCTCAGCCTAACCTACTTTGCAGGGTTGTTGTGAGGATAAAATGGAGAGCAGAAGGACTATATAAGCTGCGTTGGGTTTCTTGCAAGAAGAAAAAAGGCGGGATATAAATGTAATAATAAATAAATAAAATAGGGTAGCTTCCCCTGTGAAAGTCAAGAGGAGGGGCACTCATGTTTATTCTCTCTCTCGATCAATCTTTATTTGCTTAAAACCAAACATCACCACAAAACAGAGAAGAACGTGGGTAAAACCAAATCCGCAATAAAAGGTCAAATCTGATCATGTTCATTACTAATAAATATGATCATATGCAAATAATGCAACTTGATACATAACGTATTTGTTCTGATCAGCCAAAAGCATGCACATTTTCTCAAAATCTATCGCAGGGCAAGAAAGAAAACTGGATAAAAATCTCTAATCACCCTGTACAACATGAGAACCAATAATGACAGATATCCGCCATCTCTCCCGGCCGACAGAGACGTTGGCCCCATGGAACTTTAAGGAACCTTCTTTCCAAATAGGCAGTAGGCACAGTCTGAAAGCATATTTACTGAGGGAAAGCATTGCTTATTAAGGGGAACGGAAGGTTATATACATACCGCTGCAATGTATGATTAAGGACGCAATCCTCTGCATGTTTACACAGAAAAAAATATCCTACAACTCCCAGCATGCCCTAGCCAGCCAGAAAAAAGCCTTAAAACTCCCTGTCTGGGGCACGCTGGGAGTTGTGGGACTTTTTCTGTCTAAACACGCATAGGATTGTGCCCTACCCTCCTTTCCCTCTCTCCCTCTGCCCCTCTGACTGGCTCCCTTTGTTTCTCTGTAGCTACTGAAGAGCGCTCCCCCGTCCAACGGGAACCTTCACTTCTCTCAGCGCCAGGAGTGCATCAACCAGTTTGCAGCCTGGTTTGGGTACATGCCTCTGGTGCATTCTCAGTTCCGCCTGGACCCCCTGCTCTTCAAAGACCAGGTATCTGTGCTGCGGAAAAAGTACCGTCATCTGGAGAGAGACTAGCTCTGGAGAGCAGCGGATTGCTGCTCTAGTCCCAAGCAGAAGCAACCGGCGGGAGCAGCCCGCCCCCTACTGGACACTGGGAGCTCCACAGCACGGTGGCACAGCTTTGCTGCTGATCTGGGACCCATTCGCACAGTCAGTGATATCGCAGAGATGCAAGTTACACCAACAGCATCGGATTCCTCCTCCTCGCTTTGGATACTGAAAGGTGGAAACCCATCTTGCTGGTAGCTATGGAGATGCCAGATGAATTTTCAGTCTTTATTGGGTTTTACCAGTACAAATAAAGGTTTGCAGGAAATTACTCTCTTTGCTTGCTTTCGACGGGCCTCTTTGTATGGTTCGCACCTCACAGCATTTTTTCCTGAGATGGCTGGGCTCGAAATTTATTGGCCTGCTCTATGATTTCATCTTCCTGCCCAGTTGCCAGAACAAGAGGAGACTAAGCCAGAAAAAGGCTTATGTGTTCCATTTCTTTGTTATTTGTCTACTTTCAAAAACATTAATTAAAGAGAGAGAGCGCGCTTTTGGGCGGGGGGGGAGAAGCACTCTGCATATGCTCAAAGCACTGTGTCCTGACATTGTTATTATTATTATTTTTATTTATTATTAAATTTATTAATCACCCATCTGGCTGGTCACCCAGCCACTCTGGGCGATGTACAACACACCATAAAACAATTTAAAACAATAAAATTCTACCATAAAATTTTTTAAAAATACCCTAACCCACCCCACATGCCTGCCTGAACAACCACGTTTTTAATGCACGACGGAAGCTCATTAAAGAGGGGGCATGACGGAGTTCCCTAGGGAGGGAGTTCCACAGAGTGGGGGCCACCACAGAAAAGGCCCTCTCCCTCGTCCCCACCAGTCTAGCTGTCCTGGCTGATGGGACAGAGAGAAGGCCATCCGAGGCTGATCTTGTTAAGCGGCCTGTCTGGTGTTGCTGGAGGCGCTCCTTAAGATAGGCTGGGCCAGAGCCATATAGGGTTTTAAAGGTCAAAACCAACACCTTGAATTTGGCCCGGAAAACAACTGGTAACCAGTGCAACTCCTTCAGCACTGGAGTGATGTGATCTCGCCGGCGGCTGCCTTTAATCAGGCGAGCCGCCGCGTTCTGTACCAGCTGCAGTTTCCGAACTGTCTTCAAGGGTAACCCCACATAGAGCGCATTACAGTAGTCTAAACAAGAGGAGACCAGGGCATGTACTACCAATGGGAGCAGATGGTCGGGAAGGAAGGGGTGCAGCCGCCATATCAGATGGAGTTGATAAAGCACTGTCCGGCTCACAGCTGACACCTGAGCCTCCATGGACAGCTGGGAGTCCAAAATGACCCCCAGGCTGCGGACCTGGTCTTTCAAGGGTAGCCGTACCCCATTCAACACCAGGTCAACATCCCCCAGCCTCCGCTTGTCTCCCACCAAAAGTACCTCGGTCTTGTCAGGGTTCAGCTTCAGCTTATTCCTCCCCATCCAGCCACTCACCGTCTCCAGACATTTGGACAGGGATTCTACGGCCAACCTTGGTGAAGATTTGAATGAGAGGTAGAGCTGCGTGTCATCCGCATATTGATGACACTACACCCCAAACCTCCTGATGATAGCCCCCAGCGGCTTCACATAGATGTTAAATAGCATCGGGGAGAGGATGGAACCCTGTGGCACCCCACAAGTAAGTGGCCACGGGTCCGAAACCTCCTCTCCCAGTGCTACCCTCTGGTACCTGCCGGAGAGGAAGGACCGGAACCACCGCAATACAGTGTCTCCAATGCCCAACCCCTCCAGGCGGTCCAGGAGGATACCATGGTCAATGGTATCAAAAGCCGCTGAGAGGTCGAGGAGAACAAGGAAGGAGCATTCACCCCTATCCAGAGCCCTCCTCATATCATCCACCAAGGCGACCAAGGCTGTTTCTGTCCCATGCCCAGGCCTGAAGCCCGACTGAAATGGGTCTAAATAATCAGTTTCTTCCAAGTGTGCCTTCAACTGCACCGCCACCACCCGCTCAATCACCTTGCCCAAAAATGGCAGATTTGAGACTGGGCGAAAGTTGTTCAGAACTTGAGGATCCAAGGAGGGCTTCTTTAAGAGCGGTCTTATCACTGCCTCCTTGAGGGCTGATGGCATCACTCCCTCCTCAAGGGAGGCATTCACCACCGCCTTGATCCCCTCACCCAGTCTCTCTCTGCAGCTCATAATGAGCCAAGATGGGCAAGGATCAAGTAAGCAGGTGGTCGGCCTTACAGATGAAAGCACCTTGTCCACTTCATCAGGAGGAGGAAGCTGGAACCGATCCCACAAAACCGGTTTGCCACAGGCCGCCTCTTGCTCACTAACTGTATCCACAGCGTGCAGAGTAACACACCTAATCTGATCCATTTTATCTGCAAAGTGCCTTGCCAAGGCCTCACAGGAGGCCTTAGAATGCTCCAGTGGTTCCGGAGCCACAGGACCGACCAGGCTCCGGACCACTTGGAACAGCCTCCTGGGACAGCACTCTGCAGACGCGATGGAGGCAGCATAATATTCCTTTTTTGCTGCCTTCACCGCCGCGTGATAGGCTGAAGATACAGCTCTAGCCCGTGTCTGATCGTCTTTGGAGCGAGACTTCCGCCACCGGCGCTCTAGCCGTCTCACCTCCTGTTTCAGAGCTCGTAACCGCGGATTGAACCATGGTGCAGTCCGAGCCCTGTTCAGGGGGAGAGGGCGTTTCGGAGCCACCCGATCTAATGCCCCAGTGATTGCGGCATTCCAGCCACCCACCAGGGTCTCGACCGAGTGGCCGTTGGCATGCCCCAGAGAATCCCCAAGCGCGTTCAGGAATCCATTTGGATCCATAAGATGCCTGGGGCGGACCATTTTAATGGGTCCTCCACCCCTGCGGAGGGGTTGTGGAACCGAGAAGTCCAACATCACCAGATAGTGATCTGACCATGACAAGGAGGTGGTGGATATACCCCCGACTTCCAGATCACTCCCCACTTCTCCAGAAACAAACACAAGGTCTAGTGCATGACCGGCTACATGGGTGGGCCCAGTTAGAATATGGTGCAGCTCCCAGGAGGCCATGGTCTCCATGAAGTCCCGAGGTGCTCCTGTGAGGATGGCCTCCGAATGTACGTTGAAGTCCCCCAACACCAGTAAGTTAGGGGACTGTACACGCACATCAGAGACCACCTCAAGCACCTCGGCCAGGGAGTCAGTCATGCAGCGGGGTGGACGGTACATGAGCAGAATCCCCAGACTGCCCTTCGGGCCCAACCTCCAGTACATGCACTCAGCAACCTTGGTCTCCCGGAGAGGGGGTCTGGTGAAGACCAAGGACTCTCGGTAGATAACAGCCACTCTCCCTCCCCAATCCCCAGCCCTCGGCTGCTGTGCATACGAAAATCCAGCTGGACACATGGCTGCAAGGGTTGGAGCAGCAGCCTCGGCCAGCCAGGTCTCCGTGGTACATGCCAGGTCTGCACCCTCATCCAGGATCATGTCATGGATGAGGGAGGTTTTCTGGGCAACAGACCTGGCAATGCAGAGCAGCAAACGAAGGCCAGAAGATGGGGTCACGCCTCCCCCAGCCATCCTTTGGCTCTGGACAGGCCCGGAGCAGGGGACAGATACTACACATCTCTCCCTTGTTCCCCTTACCTGGCATGGCCTGCCCCTAGCGCTCCGCCAGCACCTGCCGCCCAGCCTCGGTATGTTCTGGCCCCCAACACTCCCCCCACTGCCTCCATCAGGTGGACACATGCCCCCTCGCTCCCGCCTATCAGGCAGGCTACCCACCCCTAAAAACACAACAAAATCCCCCCAAACAAAATAAAACAAACAAACAAAACAATTAAAATCCCCTTAAAAATGCCAGGCAGGAGTCCACAGGGAAGGCCTGGTGGCGGCGGCAGCAGCAGCAGCAGCAGGCCCAGCAGCAGCAGGCACGCCTCTTCCCCAGTGGTGGTGGTGGCTTCTCCTGCAGGCCCTGGCTCTCCCAGGCCACCTCAGCCAGCCAGCTTATGTAGCCCCTCCAGGGAGGGGCAGGTGGAGCAGCACAGCTGGCTCGGTACCTGGGGGCCTGGTCCTGCAGGGACTGGCGGTCCGCCAGGCAGAAGTCCACAGGGAAGGCCTGGTGGTGGTGGCAGTGGCGGCAGCAGCAGGCCCCGCGGCGGCAGGCCCAGCGGCGGCAAACACGCCTCTTCCCCAGTGGTGGTGGTGGCAGCTTCTCCTGCAGGCCCTGGCTCTCCACTGATTTCTTTCCCAGTGCTTGAATTATTGAGGAAAAGGTAGGAGGGTTAATAAAATCTACCAACGCCACCTGGTGAACCCTGCAACTTTAGCCAATCATGCCCCTCCCATAGCTTTCTACAAACAGTGGCTACGGGCACAATCCTATGCATGTTTAGACAAAAAAAGTCCTACAACTCCCAGCATTCCTCAGCCAGCATGGGAAATGGCTGGCTGGGGAATGCTGGGAGTTGTAGGAGTTTTTCCTGTCTAGTCATACATAGGATTGCACCCTAAAGGGCCATGAAAAAAGGTAAGAGGACCAGGCCATTTCTGGCCTTCTGTAATGTGAGTACTCATGTTGTTTTTAACTGTTTACTATCAGAAAAGAAAGGTGCTCTGCAGATACTCAGAGGAGCTTTATCCTTCAAACAAAACCCCACCCTCTCCTGCTCAATAAAAATTTACACATGTTCAGAGGCACTCAGGTTGCACTCATAGCCAGGGCTCTTGCGCCTTTAACAGTGTCACAACAGTCAAACTTTCAATAGGTGAAGCTTTCCCCAGCATGCAGAGGAGAAGTTGTTCCACCTGCTGAATTCCTGCTCATCACACACAAGGGATTTGGGGATGGGAGGGAGAGAGTTAATAACTCTAACTTTGTAATAAGAATCCATTTCCATCCATATCCCTTCAATTTAGTAGGGATACAATTCTAGTTTTATGCTGACCGGCTGCCTAAGATTGCTGCTACTAGTACTTTGCAGTACAGACGGGGAGGAAACCTTCACAAGCATCATTTGTTGGGGGAGGGGGGATGTAAGCCAGAACCTATTCCATGAGTTAAGGTGAAGTGGCTGACCCGCTGTCTGGGCGGTTCACAAAAATTAAAATCAGAAAGTACATAATAAAGACAATATAAAATATAAAAGCTTAAAATGACAGTAATGTTAATTAGCGGAAGGAGGAAACACCATTTGGATGTTCCACCCAAGATACCAAAATGCCTTATCCCTGCCAGCTCAGCTTAGCCCTTCCAATTCCACCTAATCTGACTTGTATGATGGGAAGCAAATTTCAAGGTGGGAGAGGAGCAACGGCTAAAAGGAAGCTGCTACTTACACCGTTTATAAGTCATTGATTTGGTCCAGGCCTCTCCAGCAGGGAGATCAAATGAGACAGGAGTGTGGAGGAAGGGGGTAAGATGAAGCTGTTATTATGTCTGCTGAAAAGACTAGTGAGGCTTTGGGGAAGGACTTTGGTTAATATTCTGGCAATAGGCTGCAAAAAATAAAAATGACGTGCTTATAAAGATGGGAATGAAACCAGAGGAAGAGAAGGAAGCCATGAATAATTACTTGGCACAAGTATTTCCTGGTGTTTTTGAGGGCTGCTCTAGAGTATTTCCCACATCCAAACGTTTGATCCCTTCAGTATTTTTAACTGGCAGGAGCCAATCTTTCACAACTGGGTGATTAAGCCAGGGAAGATGAGACCGAGGGCGGCACATGGTTTTCAAAAAACAGAACTGCTACTTGGTTAAAGGAATTTTAGTCAGTATTTGCACAAGGATGCATAGGAAAAGGTTCTAGATTTATAATGAAACTGAAGATGTTAGAGAGAGCTTTTCTAGATGCGGCTTTTATTGTGCATGCATCAATTCTCGCTCACAGTTGTTTATGGGCGCTTTAGACAATGTCATCACTGTCCAGTTTCACTTCTGGTTTTTAAAAGCAATTTCAAGGGGGTGGGGTAGAGTTAGAGCATGGAAAATCCAGTATTATTTGTTACAGTGAACCAAAGCACTAGTCCCCACTAGTGTAGTTGTGTTATTCCACTATCCCACAGCGCCACCTAGAGGTTATGTAGTGGAAAGTACAGAAAGAAACATTTTCCATATAGAGTTCCGATCATAATTCTGCAAGAAAACCAGAAGAAGAAACAATGGGTTAAACAGCCTCATCTAGAAAAGCTCATACTTGCAAGCCTTTTCATGTCTACTCAGAATGACTTCAAAGGGACTTAGTCCCACTCCCAGAGTGCTCAAGGAGGCATCCATGGTTCTCCCCACCACCCCATTTTGTCCTCACAACAACCTTGTAAGGTAAGCTTAGACTAAGACATAATGACTAACTCAAGTGAGCTTCATGACTGAGTAGGGATTTGAATGGAGACCTCAGTCCATGTGTAATGTTCTAACCACTACACTGCACTGTCTCCCAGGTGGACTGTGGTCCAGCAAAAATACTTTGGAACATAGGAAGCTGCCTTATACTGAATCAGAGCATCGGTCCATTTAGCTCAATATCGCCTCCACTGACTGGCAGCAGCTCTCCAGAGTTTCAGACAGGAGTCTTTCCTAACTGGAAATGCCAGGAATTGAATCTGGGACCTTTTGCAGTGGCATGAAAGGGCAACAAATGGTTAGTCATTATTGCTGTATTTTTACTGCACGGGCAGAGGTGGGGTGCTTGTGGGATTTTCTACCTTAGGTGCCAAAATACCGTGGCTGGGTTTGGATACTATTCACTATTTGGGTGGAAGGCGCCATTTGCTGCACCACATCAGGCAGCAAAATATCTTGGGCAAACCCTGGTTCTATGGGACAGACATCTTGCTGCCTGGGGCAAAGGACAAGATGGCACCCCCTCCTATTCCATGCCCAAAGGCTGACTGGATTGGCGGATAAATCTGTCTTCAACTAATGATATGACAATGTTCTCCACTGAACCTCAAGGCAGCAGGCTGACTTAGGGGACACAGAGTAGGCTGCAAGGCACACAACTCTCTCCTTGTACACCTTGCTGCTGCCTCCCAGCATCTGCAGCCTGAGGTCACTGCCTCACACTGCCTAGTGGTAGGGCCAGCCTACCATTGTGGGAGTGCTATTAAAAGATCCAGAATACGGACTGTGGCTTTGTCTATTTCAAATTGGGTGTTGACCTTCAGGCCTGAGGGCCAAGTCCAGCCCACCGGGGGGGGGGGAATCCAGCTTCCCAGGGTTCCCCAGAAGGCCATGCCCCCTTTGCCTGGCACCACCTCCTTTCCCCCAACCACTGATCATTTGGTGGTTTCTGGCTTTTGTTCAGTTTCTCCCCCATTCTAAAAGGTCAAAATGCCTCTCCTAAGGCTTAGTTGCTGGCAGGAAGAGCTTTGAGCTAAAATATGCTGGTCTTTTTGGCACTGTGGCCCCACCCCTTTTGCCTTCGGCTCCACCCACCACTGGAATGCAGCCCCGGGAGCTTCTCTGAAATTGAATCTGGCTCTCTGGCTGAAAGAGGTTCAACAACCCTGATTTAAAAGATGTCAGTGGACTGAGAGAGGTCTTGTTAAGAAGAAGCAGATAACACAAGACTGAAGGTGGCCCATCCTTATGCCTGAGCAGTGACCAAGATAGTGACTACTACTACTATTACCATTTCTATACCTCCTCATAACCAAAGCTCTCTGGGTGGTTTACAAAGATTAAAAACCATTAAAAATACAATATACAAAGCTTAAAAACCATTTACATAAAAACACACAAACAGACAGTAGATACATAGACAATATATACCTAAAACAACTGTAAGCAAACAGCCATGACCATAAGACGAATCCAGGACCTAATTAAACTCAATATATATTGCTAAGTGCCTGAGAAAAGAGAATGGTCTTGAGCTGGTGCCGAAAAGGTAAACAATGTTGGTGCCAGATGGGCCTCATTGGCGGGACAAGGGCCATGAGTCACTTAACCCAGATGGGCGGCTAATACATCTAATTAATTAATTAAAAACCTGAACTTGAAGGGTTAATATGTGCCCGAGTGAGGTGGGAGAGGATCTCTCAGAGGTCTTCTTCCTTTTCCTTGTCTCCTCCCTCTACTTTCCTATTCTTCCTTCCTCCTCCTGCAAGTGATACTGACCATGGGGCTGACCTCAGCCTGCTTACCATGAGATGTAAGTTTGTTATATCTCCAGTCAAGTCTGTTCCTAACCCACCACTCCAGTGTGTTTTGTCTAGGAAACCTGCCCATTGGATAGACAAAGGAGAAAAATCTCAGAGGGTGGGATGATGGCTGAAGGAAATGTACATGCAGCCATGGAAAAACTAGGCACCGGGAACTACCAGATATGGGAATTCAGGATGGAAATGGTGCTAGTGAAAGAGGACTTGTGGGAGATTCTGGAATCGGCTCGCCCCACAAAAAGCTCCCAGGACTGGGACAAAAGGGACAGAAAAGCAAGGGCAGCAATTGCTCTGTCAGTCAAAAAAGGCCAGTTGCTCCACATCAGAAATGAGAGAACAGCTAAGGGAATGTGGGAGGCCTGCAGAAAGTCCACCAGCCTACCAGCATAAATACGAAGCTCTTCTTAAAGAGGAAGCTGTTTGAATGAGGCTTGAGAAAGGAGCCAGCTTGCCATAGTGTGTAAATGCAGCCTTGCAAGTTGTTGAGGAGCTGCGATCCATTGGCTCAGAGACCCCAGAGGAGGATGTTGTGGCCATCATTTTGTGCAGCCTAGCTGACTCCTATGAACCCCTCATCACAGCCTTGGAAGCGCACCCCAAAGCAGAGCTAAAATTGGACTATGTGAAGGCCAGGCTGATTAGCGAGTGGAATCACAGGATGGAAAACATGGCGGATGCCATGAGGGAATCAGAGCAAGCTGATTCCCTCAAAGGCAAAGACTGAAGAATGCTACAGGTGTGGGGCCAGGACACATTTCAAGAGAGACTGTCCTGAAAATGACCACAAGAGGGAGCCAAAGAGCAACAAAGGGAAAGGCAGAGTAAACTGCGAGCCACACCAGCAGCATTCCTGTGGATCTGATCCCTGTTTACTTTGAGGTAACCAGAGCCACGGGCGTCGTTTTGCTGGCCTTCTGGGCACGGGCCCCAGATCTTTTGCCATTTCTTTTACATTTTCCCATTGACTTGCATTGGAAAACAAAAACGGTCATAACCTTTTTAGTTTGTAAGATAAATAAATGAAATTCGGAGGCTTGGTAGCTCCCATGGAGCTGATGGAACCTGCCAAATTTCAGGCAGTTATGTCCAGTGGCTCTTGTGCTAGTTACAGGTAAAATTTGCTATTTTCAAGAAGATCTGTCAAAGCAAAGAGCTGTGTGTGTGTGTTTTTTTGTGCTTCCACATACATCCATGGAATTTGGGAACCTGGCAGCTCCTATAGAGATGACTGAGCCTGCCAAAGTTTGGACAGTTAGGTGTAGTGGCTTTTGTGGTAGTCATGCATAAAGTTTCCTTTTCTCAAAGTCTAAAACAAAAAGTAAAAATTGTCAAGTCACCCAGGGGATTAGAGATCTCAATCAGAAGGTGTTTAAAGTGACCATTAGGAGGTCACTATCCCTAATCTCTGGTGTAGGGTTGTTGTTGTTTTTTTGAGGTACAAAACTCTCCCCCTACTTTTCTTTTCTGCTCTTACATGCCCACTTTTGGGAGCTTGCCTGCAATGAACTTTTGAAGAGGAAGAAGGAAGGGAAGAAAGAGCTCCATTTGAAATACCAGTATTTCACACAGCATCTGATTTTACTGCCCCAAACTGGAACCTTTGGATTCTGCAGAAGTTTAGTAGCTTCAGTACTGCAAAGGATCCAATCAGCCTCCACAAACTTCTTTCTTCCCCTCCTCTTTAATTTCTCCTAAATAGTTGTAGGACTCAAATAATCCCAAAGGGAGGGTTAGGACTATGTGGCATCATGATCGAGAAACTGCTGGGGCTTTTAAATAGGTTCTACAGTTTTAAAAAAGCTAGTAAAAGCCCTGAGCCACGTCACCTCATAAAGTTCATTTAATTACGTGCAATCCTTGCAAACCCTCCACAGCCTCCTAAATTCCTCTGAAGTACTACCTCTCTGAAAGGAGCCACTTGGCTTAGGGAATTCTCTCTACCCCCCACCCCCGCGCACATTTCCAATCACCATTCTTCTCTTCTTCTTCCCTCCCCTATTCTGTTCTTTCTTTCTCTTCTTTATTCCACCCAGAGCATATCTTGGGGAATTCTTAAAGAGAATTCTCTTTGGTGGGCAAGAGAAGTTCTGAACTGTATTTGACTTTATACAAACAGACAAGAGGGTTGGTTTTTCTCCTTCTCCTCACTCAAGTCTTTGAGAAGAGTGGGTTCACATGGTCACAGAGAAACAATAGGAATTCCTATCCAGCAATAGGAAGGGCTGTAGCTCAGTGGTAGAGCACCTGCTTGGCATGCAGGAGGTCCCAGATTCAATCCCCAGCATCTCCAGGTAGGGCTAGGAAAGAATCCTGCCTGAAGCTTTGGAGAGCTGCTGCTGCCAGTCAGTGTCAACAATTCTGGGCTAGATGGACCCAGGGCCTGACTCAGTATAAGGCAGCTTCCTATGTTCCTATGAACAGAAAGCTTTAATTAAAAAATAGCAGTTTGGGGTTTGTTTTTTCAGTGGAGGAGAGATAAATATTGCTAATTTATGCAATCCTATGTAGGCCTACTGAGAAGTCCCATTATGTTTAATGAGGCTTACCCTCAGGAAAATGTGCATAGGATTCCAGCACAAGTTCCTTTTGCAAGGAGGTTTGCACCTTGATGTTCTGCATGTTTACTCAGAAATAAGTCCTGTGTTGTGAGCATAGTATTGCAAGCTTAATACAGTGCCTACCCAATTTCGTTTAATTAATTGACTACCCTTTCAGCTCAGTCCTACGCATGTTTTGTCATTTGTGGGTTTGGGGTTTTTTTGCATGAACTCTAGCTTCCGTGGTGAGGAAAAGGCACTTAGTCAATGCTCAGAGTTTCTCCATAACTTAGCCCTAGTTTTGAAAACAGACTCATTGGCTGAATCCTGGTGAAGTCTTGGCACAAATGAAGTTATGGGAAGGAAGATACAGTGAGAGCTTGTGCATGAGGAGGAGGAGGAGGTAGAGAGGAGTTGCACAAAACAAGACATCTGTTTTGATGAAGAGTTGCTGGAGGACGGTAGGATGAGGAGGGATGGTTGCATGGAAGGGAATAGAATTGGTAGGGGGAGAATGTAAGTGCTCAGTGATGAAAGAAAAATATTCTGCACATGCTCAGAGGCGCTCTATATTTAAGACCATAAGAAGAGCCGTGCTGCATCAGACCAAGGTCCATCCAGTCCACCATTCTGTTCACACAGTGGCCAACCAGATGATCAGAGGAAGCCCACAAGCAGGACATGAGTGCAACAGCACCTTCCCACCCACGTTCCCCTGCTGCTAACAATGGTAAAATGTACATAAATTCTAGTAATTCTAAATTAGAATGCATCTATATTCTTCAGAAACTTTGCAGATTTCTTGCCTGGGGGACACCTCTAATGACCCATGCATTTTCATACAAATTTACTCAAAAACTATTGGGGAAGGAGTGAATGGAAGGGAAAGCAAATCACTCCCTCCCCCAAATGGGAGAACTCCCCTTCCACATGAACTGCTAAACCTATCCTTCTGAAACTTTGCTGGTTTCTTACTTAGGGACAACTCTAGGCTGTCTGTAATATTCAGAACAATGGTCCACAAGGAACATAGGGAGATAAGTATGTCCTTTTTCGGAGACCTCAAAATGTCAAGGTCACCCTTGCACAAAAACCCTTGTGGCTAGCATTCTGAAATTTGGCAGACATGATCTCCTCTGATGGGGCAATGAATCCTGAAATTTGTATCCAATTCTTCCAAAGAATTAAAATGTTATTGGCTGTTCCCTTTAAAAGAAAATCAAAATATAAACCCTGCACCTATTTTTCTGACATTGGGCAGGTGCAATCCCCTTCTAAAGGGCTACTATGCCTGAAATTATCATCCTGTTCTGACCAAGAGAAAACAGTTAGAGGTTTTTTCCCCTAATTTCCCATGGTAGTCAACAGGAAGCATAAAGACTCATTTTTCGAAACCTTGACTCAGGTTTTGTGTTGAGCTGAAGTGGTCTGACTACAAATTGGCCAGGGCAGAAGCGGGATGTTTTCCAAAATATTGAATCGGGGTCTGAGTTGAAGTGGGGTGGGGGGCAGTGCACACTTCTTATGTATGTATGTATGTATGTATGTAATCTATAGACACATGCAAGCACAGTGCATGCACACCCACCCACACACATTTTAGATGTGCACTTAGACTCTCTCTCTCTCTCTCTCTCTCTATATATATATATATATATATATGCATGCAAATTTGTGTTATGGGCCTGTGCCCCGGATCTTTTAAGAACCTAGCAACGCCCCTGACCAGAGCTCAGAGGCACGACCTAGCTTGGGTGCTGGACTCGGGCGCTAGCAGCCACATGACTAGCCGGAGGGAGTTCTTTGACAAACTAGATCACCAAAAGCAGGGTTACATTTACCTGGCTAATGGGAAACAGATAAAAGCAACTGGAATAGGAGAAGACACCATAGACTGTATAGCACCACTGCATGGTGGGAAAACGAAACTGACAAATGTCTTGTTTGTGCCGGACCTGGGGGGAGCATGATCTCCGCAAGAAAGCTTACAGCAGATGGATTTGTCCTACTGTTTGAAGGGGATGAATGCCAAATCTCCAGAGAAGGAAGGTTGTGAGGCAATGCCAAGGTGAGCAACTCTGTGTATGAGATTGTTGGCAGCAGAGAAGAGGGCAAGAGGGCACACCACAACAGCTGCATCCACCTCTGGCACAGTCTCATGGGGCACAGGAGCATGGAGGCAGTGAAGGAGCTGGTGACCAAGGAACTCACTGCAGACTCACAGTTCCCAGCGTGCAGGACAAGGATGAGCTGTGTGTGCTGCATCAAGGCCAAGTCCACGCGGGCCCCACTGACCGAGACAAGCGAGAGCAGCGCTAAAGAACCACTGAAGCGCATCTACTTCAACCTCTGTGGACCAATGGAGGCAATAACCCCTGGAGGGGGTCGGTCCTTCCTCACCTTCACTGATGATTATTCCAGGTTCACAACAGTGTACATCATCAGGCATAAGGATGAAGCACTGAGCAAGCGGAAGGAGTTTGTTGCAGCAACCAAGAACAAATTCCACAAGACAAGGGGCACCATTCGTACCAACAATGGAGGAGAGTATGTTGGAAGAGAGATGGAAGCATACCTCTGGGCCTAGGGCATCATGCACCAAAAGACAGTCAGTTACTCGCCAGAAAAGAATGGCATGGCTGAGATCACTCCTGGACATGATAAGAAACATGCTGTCAGATGCAAATCTCCCATTTAAATTCTGGGGAGAGGCAGCGTTTACAGCGGCCAACATATGGAACAGGCTGCTAGCCAGGGCCACTAGTAATACGCCTTTTGAACGGTGGTATGGAGCCAAGCTGAAGGCAGGCCATCTGAGAGTGTTTGGGTGTAAGGCCTATGCCCACATCCCAGAAAAGAAAAGGACCAAGCTGGCTGACAAAGCCATTGAAGAAGTCCTGGTTGGAAACAGCCATGAAGGCTACAGAATTCTTATTCCCCAAGACCGCAGCATCATAGTCAGCTGAAGTGTGCAGTTTGATGAGACCTGCGAGGCCCAGGACTATGGAGCTGGTAGAGATGAACCTGAGCACACCTGAGAGTGGAGAAGGGGAGCCTACAGTGCCCGAGGAAGATGAGAGGGCAGCCGACACACCTAATCCCGACAGTGAGGCCGGCGAAACCAGGGACCCAAGCTGGACAGAGGAGAGCAGCAGGAACTCTGGAGGTTGGAGAGGGCCACCAAAGGCACAGCAGATCCAAGAGCCAGAGAGTTGGGAAGACATTGTCCCCTTGCCCAAGGATGAGGCAGACAGGTGGAAGAAGGCAGCACAGGAAGAGATGGACTCATTACACCAAAATGGGCCCTGGACCCTGACTGAACTCCCCCCTAATCGCAAGCAATTAGCTGCAAATGGATCTTCAAGGTGAAGCGCAATGCAGACGGTGAAGGAGAACGCTACAAAGCCAGGTTAGTAGCGAAGAGATATTCTCAAAGATATGGAGAGGACTACGATGAAACATTTGCCCCAGTGGTAAAGCACACCACCATTACAGCAATGCTGAGTGTAGCAGCCAGCAGGGAGATGCAAGTTAGGCATCTAGACACCAAAACAGCATTCCTGTATGGTGAAATAGAGGAAGATCTGTACATGATACAGCCACCAGGGTTTGTACATCCAGGAGGGGCAAGGAAAGTGTGCAAACTGCACAAAAGCATTTATGGACTTAAGCAGGCCGCCAGGGCCTGGAACGAGGAAATTAATGGAGTCCTAGTGCATCTGGGCTTCACCAGGGGAAAGCAGACTCCTACCTCTATACCAGGCAGAAGGGGGGCATACATACTGGTGTATGTGGATGATTTGGTCCTGTGCTAGGAACGGGAAAGTGATGGCATGGAAATTATGCTCAGACTGAAGCAGAACTTTGAAATCAAGGACCTGGGTCCAATAGTGCACTATTTGAGTATACAGGTTGAGAAGGGGGATGATGGAAGCTTCCTCCTTAGTCAAAGACAAAAGATCAAGGAGATGCTGCTGGATTTCGGAATGGGAGAAGGGAAAGAGGTCAAGACTCTCATGACCAGAGATCGCCTGAAGGGGTGAGATGATGATGTTCCACTGCTGGATAATCAGCAGTATTGAAGGGCCATTAGTAAGCTGCTATTCACTGCGACAGTTACCAGGCCAGACATAGCTGCAGCCGTGGGCATCCTGAGCAGGCAAGTGGCCACGCCAACTCAACACGACTAGACCGGAGTGAAGTGTGTGACGTGCTACTTGAAAGATACTGCACATATAAAGCTCAAACTGCCCAGCAGTGCACACACAGGGCTGATCAGGTTTGTGGACGCAGGCTGGGCGGGCGATGAGTTGGACTGCAAGTCCACATCAGGAAACCTGTTCACATAGAATGGCGGGGCCATTGGGCCAGCAAGAAGCAGGCAGTTGTGGCCATGTCTTCCACAGAAGCAGAATACGTGGCAGCAGCCAGGGCATGTCAGGAAGTGATTTGGCTCAGACAATTATTCACTGACACGGGACTGGAGTACACGCAAGCCACAGTACTACATGAAGGCCATCGGGGTGCCTAAAGCTGGCATTGAGCAAGAAACTGAGGCCACGAACGAAGCACATTGACGTGAGGCATCACCTGATACGAGACTTAGTAGAGCAAGAGGTGATTGGACTGAAGTATTGCCCGACTGAAGAAATGGTGGCAGATGTGCTGACAAAGCCTTTGCTGGGGGAACTGCACCAGCACCATCTGATAGGCATGGGATTCGTACAGTGACCCATTGTCCTCAAGAAGGGGTGTTGGAGGGACAAGGGCCATGAGTCGTTTAACCTGAACTTTAAGGGTTAATATGTGCCCCAACCACTGAGGCCGAAGAAGCTGAGGTTGATCGGTTCTATGAAGACCTACAACGCCTTCTAGAACTAACACCAAAAAAAGATGTCCTCTTCATCATAGGGGATTGGAATGCTAAAGTAGGAAGTCAAGAAATCACCGGGATAACAGGCAAGCATGGCCTTGGTGTACAAAATGAAGCAGGACAAAAGCTAATAGAGTTTTGCCAAGAGAACATGCTGATCATAGCAAACACTCTTTTCCAACAGCACAAGAGGCGACTCTACACATGGACATCACCAGATGGTCAATATCGAAATCAGATTGATTATGTCCTTTGCAGCCAAAGATGGAGAAGCTCCATACAGTCAGTAAAAACAAGACCTGGAGCTGACTGTGGCTCAGATCATGAGCTGCTTCTTGCAAAATTTCGGCTTAAATTGAAGAACGTCGGGAAAACCACTAAACCGTTCAGGTATGACCTAAATCATATCCCTGATGAATATACAGTGGAGGTGAGGAATAGATTTCAGGGATTAGACCTGATAGACAGAGTGCCTGAGGAACTATGGACGGAGGTCCGTAACATTGTTCAGGAGGCAGCAACGAAATCCATCCCAAAGAAAAAGAAATGCAAGAAAGCAAAGTGGCTGTCTGATGAGGCTTTACAAGTAGCTCACGAAAGAAGGGAAGCGAAAAGCAAGGGAGAAAGGGGAAGATATACCCAACTGAATGCAGAGTTCCAGAGAACAGCAAGGAGAGACAAGAAGGCCTTCTTAAATGAACAATGCAAAGAAATCGAGGAAAACAACAGAATGGGAAAGACTAGAGATCTCTTCAAGAAAATTGGAGATCTCAAGGGAACGTTTTGTGCAAAGACAGGCATGATAAAGGACAAAGAAGGCAGGGACCTAACAGAAGCAGATGAGATTAAGAAGAGGTGGCAAGAATACACAGAAGAACTATACAGGAAAGAGCTGAATGTCCCTGATAGCCATGATAGTGCGGTCATTGAACTTGAGCCGGACATCCTAGAGAGTGAAGTCAAGTGGGCCTTAGGAAGCATTAGTAACAACAAAGCTAGCGGAGATGACAGTATTCCAGCCGAGCTATTTAAAATCCTAAAAGATGATGCTGTTAAAGTGCTGCATTCAATATGCCAACAAATCTGGAACACTCAACAGTGGCCACAAGACTGGAAAAGGTCAGTTTACATTCCAATTCCAAAGAAGGGCAACGCCAAAGAGTGTTCAAACTACCGCACAATTGCGCTCATTTCACATGCCAGCAAGGTGATGCTCAAAATCCTACAAGCTAGGCTTCAGCAGTATGCGAACCGAGAATTACCGGAAGTACAAGCTGGGTTTCGAAGAGGCAGAGGAACTAGAGATCAAATCGCCAACATTCGCTGCATCATGGAGAAAGCAAGAGAATTCCAGAAAAACGTCTATTTCTGCTTCATTGACTACGCTAAAGCCTTTGATTGTGTGGATCACAACAAACTGTGGCAAATTCTTAAAGTGATGGGAGTACCAGACCACCTTACCTGTCTCCTGAGAAACCTGTACGAGGGTCAAGAAGCAACAGTAAGAACCAGACATGGAACAACCGATTGGTTCAAAATTGGGAAAGGAGTACGACAAGGCTGCATATTGTCACCCTGCTTATTTAACTTATATGCAGAGTACATCATGAGAAATGCCGGGTTGGATGAATCAGAGGTCGGAATTAAGATTGCCGGGAGAATTATCAACAACCTCCGATATGCAGACGATACCACCCTAATGGCAGAAAGCGAAGAGGATCTAAAGAGCCTCTTGTTGAGGGTGAAAGAAGAGAGTGCAAAAGCTGGTTTGAAACTCAACATTAAAAAAACGAAGATCATGGCATCTGGCCCCATCACTTCCTGGCATATGGAAGGGGAAGAAATGGAAGCAGTGACAGATTTTACTTTCTTGGGTTCCAAGATCACCGCAGACGGTGACTGTAGCCATGAAATTAAAAGACGCTTGCTCCTTGCGAGGAAAGCTATGGTCAACCTAGACAGCATAGTAAGAAGCAGAGACATCACCTTGCCGACAAAGGTCCGTCTAATCAAAGCTATGGTTTTCCCAGTAGTAATGTATGGCTGTGAGAGCTGGACTATAAGGAAGGCTGAGCACCGAAGAATTGATGCTTTCGAACTGTGGTGCTGGAGAAGACTCTTACGAGTGCCCTGGACTGCAAGGAGGTCAAATCAGTCCATCCTAAAGGAAATCAACCCTGAGTGCTCATTGGAAGGACAGATAATGAAGCTGAAGCTCCAATATTTTGGCCACCTAATGCGAAGAGAAAACTCCCTGGAAAAGACCCTGATGCTGGGAAAGACTGAAGGCAAAAGGAGAAGGGGACGGCAGAGGATGAGATGGCTAGATGGCATCACGGATGCAATGAATATGAACTTGAGCACGCTCCGGGAGAGAGCGCAGGACAGGAAGGCCTGGCGTGCTATGGTCCATGGGGTCACGAAGAGTCGGACACGACTGAACGACTGAACAACAACAACAATGTGCCTGAGTGAGGTGGGAGAGATCTCTGAGAGGTCCTTCTGCCCTTTCCTTCTCTCCTCCCACTACTTTCCTATTCTTCTTCCTTCTTCCTCCTGCGAGTGATGCTGACCATGGGGCTTACCTTGAGATGTAAGTTTCTTATATTTCCAGTAAAGTCTGTTCCTAACCCACCACTCGAGTGTGTTTTGTCTACCTCCGTGGCTACTGACGGGGGGCTGGTTCGGACTTCAGGCCTTGTCAGGGAGCTTGCTCCACAGATGGATGGCCACCGCTGAGATGGCTCTCTCCCACGTTGCCTTCTGAGCCAGAGGAGGACCTTGGATGCTGAGCGTAGAGTGTGGGTAGGTTCATGTCAGTAGAGGCGCTCTGCCAGGTGCTGCTGTCCCAAGCCGTGTGGGGCTTTATCAATTAAAACCGGGACCTTGAATCAGGCTTGGAAGCCTACAGGCAGCTAGTGCAAGCAGGCCAGAGCCGGTCTGATCTGTTCTGACCTTCTAGTCCCTGTTATCAATCTGGCTGCCACATTAGTCATGAAAAGACAGGCAGGAGAAGCACATGTCCCAAGGACAAG
This sequence comes from Heloderma suspectum, assembly GCF_057233095.1. NCBI lineage: Eukaryota > Metazoa > Chordata > Lepidosauria > Squamata > Helodermatidae > Heloderma > Heloderma suspectum. The sequence goes on along the minus strand of NC_139467.1, from coordinate 33,086,587 downwards.
TTGGGAAGGCAAAAATTCCTTTTCATCGGCTGCTGCTTCTGCTCACTTCTTCGGAAGGCCGATTCTGTTTCAGAATCTGTCCGGGCATTGCACTGACTGGAAAAAAAACAAACATCCTCAGCAGAGGAGTCCAAGGGAGCTGGGAATTGTTCTTGCGCCAGCCCAAGTCCCTTTCCAAGCAATCATTCCATAAACAGTCCTGGGCAGCCACCGCACCATAAATATAGCCCTGGCAAACATGGCATAAATAACAGCTTTGATTTGTGAGCAGCCCCTTCCACGCCGTGAAATTGATCATTCCTGCGGGGGGGACTTGGCCCTGCTGTCCATATGGCATCTAATATGCCCCGCTTGGTTTTCGGGTGTCTTTTAAAGGGATGTTGAGCAGCCTTGGGCTAATGTAACTTCCTTTGGCAGGATGGAGGGCAACATAAATCCCCTGATTAAACATCGCTGGATCCAACTAACATCTCTCCAGAACCTTACTGACTCAGATGGGTGGATGGATGCTTGGATACCCCACCCTATCATGTCTTCTCAGGGTGGCCAGCGTTTGGAGTGAACTGCCTGCTTCGTGCAAATCCTGCTTACCCCATCCTTTTTAAACTTACTGTTTATCTGTAAAATTATTTACGTTTACATACTGCATAATACATGCTGCACGCATTTCTACACAGCATTTAAAAAGGCTTACAAGAAGAAACTTTTATTGCAAAAATATTATCTCCAACCTCTTGCCATTTGTAATTAACTCGTATTTTGATCTGCAACACCATTTTAATCTCCTTATCAAAATCTAACTTAGGGTGCAATCCTATGCATGTTTAGACAGGAAAAGAAGGCCTACAACTCCCAGCATTCCCACCAGCATGGCTGGCTGAAGAATGCTGGGAGTTGTGGTTTTACGATCTAAACATGCATAGGATTGCACACTTAATTGTCAAATACTAAACACTTTCAAAGTCTGTTTATATTTTTGTGGGTTTCTCAGAAGTGCTGTCAGTTTAACCACTTCCACTTGCTCCCATTATTTCCATACCAGCTGGTTGCTTGATTTTTGCTTACTTTTCCATGTTTATATAAATTATGTACTTGTTCATCTATGAGTACTAAACCTTCTCATCCATCCATTGATTAACCTGGAAATTAATCTACTTTCTAGATTAGAAAGTAATCTACTTTGGAAAGTGCCAAAAACATTTGTGTCCCACAAATGTTTTTGGCACTTTCCTATGAAGAGAGACTGAAAGAACTGGGCATGTTTAGCCTTGAGAAGAGAAGACTGAGGGGAGATAGGATAGCACTCTTCAAGTACTTGAAAGGTTGTCACAGAGAGGAAGGCCAGGATCTCTTCTTGATCATCCCAGAGTGCAGGACACGGAATAATGGGCTCAAGTTACAGGAAGCCAGACTCCAGCTGAACATCAGGAAAAACTCCCTGACTGTTAGAGCAATATGACAATGGAACCAATTACCTGGGGAGGTGGTGGGCTCTCCCACACTGGAGGCATTCAAGATGAGCCTGGACAGCCATCTGTCGGGGATGCTCTGACTTGGATTCCTGCATTGAGCAGGGGGTTGGAGTCGATGGCCTTGTAGGATGGAAGGAGCATTGGGCAGCGTACAAGGAAGAACCATCCCATTTTATTCTCATGACAACTCTGTGAGGTAGGCTACCATAAGCAACTGTGACTGGTCTTAAGGTCAACCAGGGAACTTCATGGCTGAGTAGGGATTCAAACCCCAGCTTCAGTAAACAGCCACTCTTGGTTGATGGCAGCGAGGGAGGTGCAATACAGCTGGGGTGTGGAACTTCAGGCCCATGGGCCAAATCCAATCCCCTTCTGGCCCTCTGGGAATCCCTTTCCCTGACCACCGATCATCTGGTGGTTTCCTGGCTTTTTCACAGTTTTTCCCCCATTCCCATTTCCCCACTGCTATAAGCCATTTAAATTCCAGGGCCTGAAATACCATTGAAGCAGACCCAAAATGGCACACTTTGCCTCCAATTGTGGCCAGCCTGTGCTGGATCATACCAGGACTATACTTACGGCCTTGACCCGAGCGGCAGCATCAATTCTCTTTGCTCTCCTTCCTCTTCTCTCCCGTACTGCTGTTCCTCAGAGCTGCAGGGCACTTCACCATCTGTTGCTCGCACCATCTCTGAATTCCAATGATGTTTTGCAGTCCATCCCAAAATCAGAACTCTTCCAGAGCCGACAGCCAGCACTTGTCAACCCCCCACCCCCACCCCTGATGCTGGGGAGGAGGATTCCATATGATGCTGCCTCAGGCATCTCTGGCTTTCTGACCTCTTTGGGGCCCCAAGCTGTCATCCCAGCACCAGGAGGGAAGGCTCTGCACTCCTCTACTTTTTTGCACAAAGCACACAAAGGATTTGCCCAGCCCTGCAACAGAGAGATCTTCGTGTAAACGAGGGAATCGTATGACAAACACGGCTCAGTCTCCCAGAGGTCCCACCATTTCATCTGCAACCCAAGGCAGAGAGTTCTCCCAGAACCTCTGCACTGTGCAGCTGGGGGGGGGGGTTAGCCCCCATTTAAAACTGCCTACAATTTAAAACTGCCCACATCATGGGCTTTTCTACATGAAGCTTTCAACCCACACCTTTACCAAGGCTTCTGCTTCTGGATTCTTTACGGGATTAAGATTGGCTCCTTTACATGTGTTTTTTTCTGGGGGTTTTCTTACTCTTTCTATATGTTCCATTACACAACAACTAGGTAGTGCTGTGGTATAGCATAATTGCACAAATACGTGAGGGTTCTATAACACCATTCAGAAAAATACCAGACTTTTCTCGTTAGGAAAAAACTGTGATCATTGTTGCAAAGCACAAGAGAGGCTCTGGGGGATGACAACGTCGTGTAAAGGACCTGCAAGGTCTCCATAGTTCTGTAATGCTCCAGGGCATTATGGGAAATGGTGATCACTACTGTGTATATGTGTACGCGAGTGTGTGTGCCATTTTAATTTGCCACAATGCCTCAGTGGCCATGTGTCCTCTTTTACAAAGGACCATCCTCTATTTGAAGGCATCTTCTGTTTGAAGGGTTGTCCAGTCCAACTCCAGTTTAAGAATAAAGAACCATCAGAATTGCTGTCCACCCACAGTTACTGTCTGGACAGGCAAGCGCACAGATCAACTGGTCACAGTTGTCCACAGTAAGGTGAGATATACTCCATTTCTATTTAAATTATCAGAATGATTTCTAAATTTGCATTTATACATATAGATGAGCACATGCAAATTTATGCAAATCACTGCCCACTTTTCTCCTTTTGGGGGGTGATGCATTTCCTCTTTGGAGGGATTCATAAGTGGCCATGCTACTTCAGAGGCATTGTGGGAAATTTTAAATGGCAGTCTGCCAGTACCACGTGGTCTGGGACCCATTTTACCTAAGACCCCTTCTGAACCCCCTTCTTCTCCAAGCAGGTTGGAATGGTAGGCCAGTAAGAGAGAAACACACATCCCCGCCATATAGAGTGAGGTTCCTCTGCAGGGGTGCATTCAGCTCGTCCAGTCTTGGCTGCCAGAAGATGGGGAGAAAAGTTCCATCTGCCTTTGGATCTATCCTGCCCTGGGAACATTGCACCACCCCACTCCCAGGTGTCTCACATTCACAAGGGAGCACCCTTCCTTTTGAGAATAACTGCCTTAGGTTTATTAAGAGTGTGGGTGTAACACAGGTAGTTAAGAATCAGAACAGGAAAGCTGTCTTACCTAAGCCCTGCACTGGGACACCGTAGGAAAGCCATGATCTCTTGGCCTCAGACCCCCCCCCCCACTACTCTAATATGGCAATACTGACCCATTGTATAGGTCAAGGGACCTCAACATGATGCCCATTTACGATTTACATTTATAAAAATCTTTTTAGGTTTTTTTTTAGTTTTTCCATTTTTAAAATACACACACATGGATTTGTATGAAATACATACAACTATCAATTATTCATAGGCTTCAACAAAAGCAGACCAAATAGCCAAATAAATATCCATTTGAAGGTGGCGTCTATATGCCACCCATTCAAATGTTGAAAGCGTTGTAAGGTCCTCAATCCATAGCATTATAGGAGGTGAGCATTTATCCCTCCAATGTCGTAATATAAGGCTATTAGCTGTCAAAAGGGAGCAGAGAATCCATTTACACTGACCATTTGTTAATTTCCATGAAGCAGGTAAATAATTTAAAAGAGCGTGTACATCAGTGAATATCAAAGACTGTTCCAGTACAAAACGTATCTGTGTAATAACCTCCCCACAAAAAGAAGCTACTGGACTTTGCTAAAACATATGTCTAAAAGAAACATTAGCTGTATTGCACTGCCAGCAATTAGCTGAATTAGACAATCCTTTATTAAAGGGGCATTGCGGTGTCCAATAGACATGAAACAAAAAAAATTACCAAACAAGACACAGTTTAAGATCCATAGACATGACAGATAGATGCCAAAACAGTGATCCACTGATTAGGCATTTCATGTGGTGCCCACAGCAGTTTCCCAGATTCCCAAAAGTGCCCACAGGTCCCAAAAGGTTGGGGACCCCTGGTGTAGGCCTTATTGAGATCATGTGTGTAAAATGCTTGGGAGTGTTGTAACGGAAAGGACAAAAATTAAAGCAGCAAATTTTTCACCTCCCAGAACCAAAGGTGCTTCTTCAGGAGGCTTTTATGGTGCAATTGCCCTGCCTCATATATATATATATATATGTATATGTATATGTATATGTATATGTATATGTATATAGATATACATATATACATATATATACGAGGCAGGGCAATTGCACCATAAAAGCCTCCTGAAGAAGCACCTTTGGTTCTGGGAGGTAAAAAATTTGCTGCTTTAATTTATGAATATATATATTATATATATATATATATATATATATAATAAAAAATAAATAAATAAATAAGGGGTGGTGGTCCAGATTACAACACCATCAACTTGTAACCGTCCCATGTTTGTGCACCATTTCTTCCATCTTTACACACACATATACACACACACACACACAAAATCCACCGAGGACGAAAAGACAGAATAGCTAGCTGCACAATGTCTTTCAACTGTTAGCACTGGGAGCCGTCCATCTGGAAAGACCCCAAGAAGCAGAAACCGTGGTGCTTCACCTAATTATATCAGAACAGAAACAAACTAGCGGGGAGGTTTACTCGTTGCTACATGCTATTATCTATCAGGCTGCAAGGCAAAGAAACTGGATCCTAACCCAAATTTTATTCTGCAATTCCTTTCTGTAAAAGTAGAGTCTGAGCCTTGTATACCCAAATAGCGAGAGAAAATTTTAAGTGTAGTTTTTGCATGTGCTGCTGCTACCACAACACACGTTAAGTAAGCCTCTGCAGCCCTCCAGTGGTTAGCTAGTGATTTAAACTAAGTTCACTCTCCCAATGGTTGACGCTGGATTGTATCAAGAGCAGACCCATTTAATTCCATAGGATAAATAAGTCACAACTGATTTAAGTCCTATGGATTTCTACAGGTCTGTTCAAAGCACAACTAGATCCAACCCATTCTTTAAAAAAAAAAAAGCAAGCTGTCTTGTGACATCTTAAAGACTATCAATTTTTTTTAAGGCATAAGCTTTTGTGGACTACAGCCCACTTCATCAGATGCATAAAAGCTTAGACTGTAACTGATGTATTAGTCATTAAAATGCCACAAGTCTCTTTGTTGTATTTGCTGCAACACATTAACACAGCAAACCCTCTGGAAATTCTTTTTAAAGACACTGCTGAGATTCTTGTTGCCAGTGTGGTTCCCAAACCAGGCCTGGATTCAGGTGTGAGCCCCCCGACCCCACCAATAAAATCTTCCAGTGTGTCCCATTCCCCCCACCCCACCCCACCCTACCCCCACCCCCACCCTTCAAGTGGCCTTAGCTGCTGCTGGAAACAAAAGCAGTGTTGCAATCTATGGTTGGTGGCTGTGAGCTGCACGCTTTTTTCATTTGCCCCAGAGTGATGCTATGGCACGAAGGCAGAGCCCAGTCCTCTATTTGAAGGGCACTCCCATCCAGCTCCAGTTTAAAGATAGGGAGAGCAGGACAGGGACCTAGAAGTTGCTCATCTGCACTTAGCACCCAGACAGCAGACCGACAAGGCAGGCAGGCAGCTCACCTGGTCACAATTTTCCATACTAGGCCGAGATGTATCTTATTTCTATTTGAATTATTTCCACATTTCCCCCCCCCCATATATAAATGCGCACATGCAAAAGACTGCCCCCCTTTTTGGGGTATTGCAGTTCATACGGGGCTACCTTAGCAGAGGACCCTGCCAGGGCATTGGGACCCCAGCAGCTATCCCAGAATGCCCAGTGCTGTCTCCGGTCCTGTCCCAAATGATGCATAAAACTTCCTGCTGGCTCCCTTAATGGCAGCTTGCCCCTCAGAAATTAAGCCAGTGATGTTTTTCCTCACCACTTCGCTCCCTGCCAGTAAAAACTCCTCTTGCTATTTGATTTCAGTGTGTCAGGCTATTAAAGGCACAGGAACAAAGTCCTTAAAAAAAAAAAAAAAGGGCAACTCTTAATTAAACATTATTTAAAACAGCTTCCTTGCCCTATCCCATAACCCCACAGTGGCATAATGGTACACAGGAATTAAAGTATAGTTAAAAGCTTAAAAAAAATGGTATGAAGCAAGCCTCCACATATCTTGGGCCTGAGTTGGGCAGACTTCAGTCTTGCAGGATCTACTTTGCGTTTTCATTAGACAAGGTGATGGCCTAGGCCTCCACAGAAGACGGGTCTGGCTGTAAGGGGTGGTGCACTGTCTAGTCAAGGCTCTTTGTGTGTCCACACAGTGTGGCAAAGAGCCTTTGTCAGCGGGTCCGGGCTTGCGTGGGGATGAAGTTCTGCTTATATGATAAGATACATATCATTAGGGGTACAATCCTACACAGGTTTAGACAGAAAAAAAGTCCTACAACTCTCAGCATGCCACAGCCAGCAGTTTAAATTTCCCATAATGCTCCGGAGCAGGGGTAGGCAACCTGGCATCCTCCAGATAGCCAGACTGTAACTCCCATAATCCCTGACCATAGTCCAAAACATCTGGAAAGCACCAGGTTACCTATCCCCCTCTGGAGTAACACTACATCGGACTGGGCATTCCAGGGCATTGTGGGAAATCTAGATGACCTTCCACTGCTGCTAGATAAGCCCATGGCTGGAGGAGACCCGGAGATGTCAGAGGGGTGCCACTAGGGGGCACTGTCACAGGAGCCCCCTCCAACCTGGAGCCAGCTCTGAACTCTGGATACAAAACATGTATGGAGGAAGAAGAGACCCCTGCATTAAGTAGACACCACAGCCAAGTCAATAAATAGGCAGGGAGATCCCACTATTTTATTTTAGGTTCGTATAAAACTACACTTCCTATTGGGGTTGAGATCAAAGGGAGACAAAGAGAGAGATATGGGGTGGGGGGAGACAGTAGTTCTTTGCTTTGCTCCCAAAGCAAACTAGGAATTGGCACTTGGGTGACTAGAGAGGACTTACATGGCCACGAGGGGTCTGTAAGTCAGGTCACAATGGTAGATCCACTGAGGTAGCAGCTTCGACAAGGCTGAACATCAATTCACAGGTTGCTTAGCGACTCTCCTCAGCAGGTGAGAAGAGTCAGTCCAGGGGGCTCTGGCACTCCTGGCAATCTTTCATGTCCTCAGAGTAGTTCTCTATCTGGATGGTCGTCGTATGGAAGTTGAAGGCTCCCTGCAGCTGAGAACTCGCTTCCTTCAAGATAGTCTGTGCATCTGCATCTTCATCTGGGACAGACGACAAGAGCGGGCCGAAGGAGAACACCATTCATTTGAAGCAGAGAGTGGAATTTGGGTTGTGGAGCAAGAGAATCCATATACCCTCTGTCAGAAGTGGCCTTACCATGAGATTAAGCGAGGTGTGGATTTTGGCCACCCTTAAGGGCAGCAGAGGGGGAGGCGGACAGATGTGACCCCTCGTGAGACCCAATCTATGAGTAGCACCCCACAGCAGTACTCTTGTGCAGATCCCACTTCTTTCAGTGAGGCTGGCACAAGAAAAGGTCCTGGTGGAGTGAACGCCCTCCCCACAATGTTACTTCATGGAATGCATTTTTCCTGCTTTTACTTTTCACCTCAGACACCGAAATACCCGCAGCCAGCCCTGCCATTAGGTAGAGTGAGCCGGGAGCCTCAGGCAGCAGATGCTGGGAGGAGGCAGCAAGGTGTTGAGGGAGAGAGCTGTGTGCGCCACCTGTCCTGTCCTGCGCCCCCTAAGCTGGCCTACTGCCCTCAGGTGAGGTGGAAGATGCTGTCCCATTGCCAGTATAGAAGAAAGCTTCAGCTGCCAGTCCACTTAGTGTTTGGACACGGAATGTGAGGGGCCGCCCTCTTGTTCTTTACCTCAGGCAGCAAAATCGTTTGGGCTGGTTTAGGATGGCTCTCTTCACGACCACATCTCTCATCACCTGCAAACCTACATCAAGATGACAGGGGGGCCTTTCCAAAATAAAGGCCTCTTTGCCCGATGGCAAGTCATAGGACTATAAAGAAGAGCCATCAGGCAAAACACAAGCCAAATTTTGCCACAGACTGACCGCCAGACTCCCTCACACAGCAAGTTTCTTTCTCTTCGCATCTTGAGACTCCCCACACGCACACCTCAGAGGTGTAACTTACTGATCGCGATGTGGACAGACAGCACTGGGTGAGACACCGTTAGAGCCCATATATGGAGGCTGTGGAGATCTTTCACCCCACTTATGGACAGGAGGATTGTCTTCACAGCGTTGAAATCCATACCCTTTGGGGTACCTGCAGAAGGGCAGCAGGGGGCAGGGGAGATACCGGCAACAGATGACAGAATTCCTCTTATAGGGGTGATCTTTCATCCCTCTTACTTCTTTTCATGGTGGCGAAGGGAAAACAGCCATTTTCCTTCCTTTGCAGCAGCTGAGGGAAAAGGGAACTCCAACAGATAGGAGCAGTGGTGCTGAGGGAGAAGAGGTTTAAATTCCTGACAAATTTAACTCCCGCTGCCATTTTCCTGACTTTTACCCATTTTCCTGACAGAAATTTAAATTCCTGACAAGTTTAACTCCCACTGCTGTTTTCCTGACAAATTTAAATTCCTGACAGGTTTAACTCCCGCCGCCATTTTCCTGACATTTACCCATTTTCCTGACAGAAATTTGGGGCAAAAAGTTATGCACCATCATTATTTTTATTACGTTTATTCCACATTTAGACCCTAAAACAGACATCTAGCCTCCCCAGGAGTATTCCAGGCCTGATCTCTAAATGTTCAGCTTTCATTAAAATAGGGGTGTTGAACCTCTTTCACCCCGAGGGCTGAATTCCATTTCAGGGAAGCTCTTGGGGGCTGCATTCCAGTGGAGGGTGGGGCAAAAGGAAAAGGGGTGGGCCCCAAAGACCAACATATTATAGTTTAAAGCTCTTACTGCCAGTAACTCAGCCTTAGGGGAGGCATTTCAACATTTTAGAATGGGCGAAAAGATGCACAAAAGCCAGAAATCAACAAATGATGAATGGTTGGGGAAGGGGGAGAGGCCAGGGGGAAAGGCCACCTGGCATCCTACGGCAGACGATGAGGCCCCAGTAGGGCCCACTGTTGACACCTACCCTGGCTTTCCATTAAAAATAAACTCTGCCCAGCAATCTGAGCAGTGCTGGATCTAGCAGCTATATTAATTTCCCACAATGCCCCTGATATAGCATTCTGGGGCACTGTAGCCATCTGGGGACACACACCCCACCTCAGAGAACTAGATTTGGCCCCCAGGTGGGCCGAATTTGGCCTCTGAGCCTGAGGTTCTGCACCCATGCTTTAAAACAACAACAAACAGTTAGAGATATGAAGAAAACTATCAAGGCTGACATCAGCACCTGGCATCCTAGGGCAGATGATGAGGCCCCAGCAGGGCCCACTGTTGACACCTACCCTGGCTTTCCATTAAAAATAAACTCTGCCCAGCAATCTGAGCAGTGCTGGATCTAGCAGCTATATTAATTTCCCACAATGCCCCTGATATAGCATTCTGGGGCACTGTAGGAAATTAAAATGGCAGCTAGACTGAACAGGGTGGCCATGTGTCCTACTTTACAGAAGACAATCTGGACGGCTGACAGAGGGCAGTCCTCTCTTTGAAAGGCTGTCCAGTCCAAGTCCGGTTTAAAGATACAGAACCCTACGGAGGGAGAGCGGAGAAGGGGCCTTGAAGTTGCCCACCAACATTTAACACTTGGACAGTGGACCAAACAGGAGGCACACAGGTCACCAGGTCAC